>NC_079160.1:5000000-6250000 GCF_947563725.1 Argiope bruennichi
GTAGAGCGGTACTGCCTTAGTAATCAAATTCTTTTTTTTTTTTTTGTTCTTAAGTTCATCAGGAAAAAATAATAACGTAAATTTTAAAATAATTTGATTATCTATAATCATAAAGCAAACCCTTACAGCTCCCGTATTTTGCCTAAATAGATATTAAATAAAAACTCTAGATCAGATTTACAGTATTAAAATGAACACGCTCCTTATCGATTAGAAAGGTTCTTATCCATAAATAAGCATTTCATCTGAATATTTGTTTCGTACAAACCCCGATTTAAAGACTACAAACTGAGTTCGTTGTTACGAAGGAAATATAATAAATTTCATTCTTCGATCTATGTAGTCAGTTGTCAAAACACGCATTTTGAAATAACGCATTGTGTATTTTCAGACTGCTGCATGTGTTGCGAGTGTTTATTTCACAGATCGATCGAAAGTTAGTTTATCAAACATTTCTAGATAAATATCCCAAGGAAGTGTATTTGTCTTTCAAGCGATATCATTTATGTTCTTCTTTGATTTCTGAGCAGGAAAACTACATATACAGGAGAATCAAAACTAAATTTTCGTCCAAACATTGATGTGAAATTTGACACGCAAATGACTAAGAGTTATTTTCTTGTTTCATTTATATGAAAAGTCACTCTCTTCCAAAGCTACCATTTCACAACATGTTTTACTAAGAATGAAGAAGTAACAAAACGATTTTCATAAAACAAAGGATAGGAACGGATGTATTTACCTAGTAGTTTATGTACTTGCACTCAACGCTCATTATCAAGCTTTAGAATTCTTTAGATGAAGGTTTTTAAACTCATTAAAAGCAAAATGGTGAGAAGCCTGTAATGTCGCTGCCCGTGTCTTGACCAGGAATCAGATGGAGACAAAAACGGGATTTTTCGCTCTTTCTGAATCAAAATGACACTTAAAGCTGCATCCAAATAGTTCGTTCTGATTATAAAAGGATTTTTTAATAGCAATATTTTGCATTTTTTAAACTCAAAAACCAGAGAATAATTATATATTTTTGATACATCATTCATTTTAATATATTTTAAATTTTCATTCATCTCATAAACAGAGCAATATATCATATAATACCTTTTCAGTGTACTATAGATTTACTTTAGGACAGTAGTTAAAGGCTCTAGTAATCGATATCTTGTCTAACTGCTTGATTCCATATAAAATACTATTGTAAATTTTCTGTATGCATTTCTATGTAATTTGAGCTATTACTTTTATGTGAATTAGTTTTATGTTTTCCCATTTGTTATGTGATACATTATATTTTTAAGTAAACGCAGTAATAGAGTCTGTATTCTTGATTTAATCCAAAGCTTATGTATTGTTTTTTTCTGTCAAAATAAATGTATGCTGTTTCTGGAATCAGAGTTTCAAACTTCTTAGCATTTTCTAGAAAACCCCGAATCTGTCATCAACACTCTCAATCAATCGCAATCTGTAAGACATTTCGACTGTCTTCTGGATCCAGCTCCCCTTCATTTTAGGGTATCAAGATGAGACATCGCTGAATCAGTAAGTGGGTTCTCGCTATTTTTGGTGCGTATGAAGACGGTCAGAAATCGGGTTGCCTCCGTTCCGACGTGGAACATACTTCATGTTGGAAAGATATTTGAGACTCTTAGGATTTTACCCTCCAGTTCCGTGTTAATATTATGATGCCTGTTGTTTCATTTATCCCGGGTGCTTTGGCAGGTATGGATTGTACTTCCTAATTCCTGCAATCAATTCGTTATCCCCGATAAGATGGTAAATAAAATCACTTTCCGAAGACGGAGTTCAAGATTCGTCTCCCTCTCTTCATTACTTGGAATGTGTTAATATCTCATTTCAATAAATGGTTTGGTTATATTAACGTCCCGTTTTAAAGCAACACTAGGACTATTTCTGAACGGACTTCGTCATTTTGAACCACGGTCAGATGACGAGGACGACATCTGAGCCGGAGCTTATTTGTAAATCGAATTGCTTAAAAACTGCATGAATAGAACTTATTTCATAACAGGAACTTGGTATTATATTTCTTATCAACAAAATTTTGATCAAACATTTACTAAATTTTTGAGGAAGAAGTGCTTTTATTTTTATTTTTTTAAAGCAAAATACATATTTTAAAAACTTTTATTTTCTAAATAATTTTGCCTTTTAACTGTTATATTTTTGTTTCATAAGTTTTTTTATATGTTATTTTATGCCATAATTATAAAATATAAATATTTTATAACATTTTTAAAGCAAATCATTCTCCAATTGTAGTTACATACCTTAAGAATTTCTTAAGGAAAGCGACATTTGTTGCTTTTCTTTAGCTGGAGTTAATGTTAAAAGATACAAACATAAACAAATGAAAATTCATTAAAACTAAAGTAAATAAATTCATCTGAAAAACAACATCAGAGTGGTTACTCTTAGCCCATGCGGTTAAATGTATACATCCCATTTCGAAAAGTAACCGACTTGAGGAGGGTGTAAAAATGTAGAGTATGAGAACTTTTTATCGTTGTTGCCATCGCTTTACCTTTCACTATCGTTTTTCTAAAGGGGTTCCACTGGCCCTTGAATGAGACGTTCTAGGGAAACGATTTCGATAAAGTGACTTAAACTCAAATGATTTCGATATCAAGGAAAGGGAAATTATTCCAAAACAAATAAACGAGGACTCAAACGTCTTATTAATTGACTATTAACATAAATGTACGACCCTGCAGATTATAGAAGAGAAGGATACCTGAACTGAATCAAGACATAGAAAATCCTCATTCACTGAAAGTAAAAGAAAGGTTCCCGACACATAAATGGACACCTCAAAGCAGAGTACTTCAGAACAATTTTTAAAAAGACTTTTGATTAATGAATCACTCTTTATTTATTTAACATCAATTATTTACAATTTAGTTTAATTTGGGTCACTCTTGAGCAAAAAAAAAAAAAAAAAAATAGTAGAAAAGGATTTTTTTTATTCAATTTGAGGTTTGTTATTGCTATTGACCTTAATGCTCGGTAGAAAAATAATTATGTTTGTACTTGAATGATCGCATCATTTACGTAGCAAAATATTTTAGCTTTGTTTACATAGGAAAGTTGGGAAATCGTTTTGAAAACAGAAACGCCGTGTTTCGAAACTCTTTTAACCATCTCTTCTGCAATTTTGATCGGAAAAAAACTATCAGTGAAGTTTCGTCTGTTAATTTGTGATTTCAGGTAAATAAAAACTTCTAACTGTAATGTTGTATTTTGAAAGACCAATTTTTCTTGTCATATCTTGCATGCCTTCCATTAAACAAAGCCTTATATTATTTACATATACACGATTTACAAGTATCGTAATACATGATTATTAAATAACATATTTCTATTATTCTCTTAAACGATAACAAATATAATTTGAAGATTATTTTCACTGTTTCCGATTCAGATGCATCTAGAATTGAAAAATGAGTATTAAATATTCTCCCTATTTGCAGTTCTAAAGTTTTCCTGACTCGTATTTTATTAGAAGCGCATTATTTTCTTTATTAAAGAATAAAAGCTTGCAAGTGAAAAATTTTCGTCTGTGTATTGAGGTTTCCCGACATTTTTCAATTAGCAATTCGTCTTCAATCGGCATGGTAGATCTTTCGTGATCGCCGAGCATTCTTGAGAGGACTTCCAACCTAAGCGTGAAAGAAAAGATTCTTAACAGGAAACGCTCAGCTATTTCTCAAGATGTGTTGGAGAAACTGAAGCGAACTTTCTCAACAATGACATTTAAGAAAGCATTTGCATGTTGAGAAAAGAGCGTTTTACTGATTTTGAAACTTTTGAGAAGGATGCCACATTGAACTTGAACTGTTTGTAGTTTCCTTTTGCGAAAGCAATGTATGAAGCTTTCCAATGAATACGATAGCAAATGAGAAGATATTCAGGAGATGATTTCTATTATTTCAAACTGAAGAAAGGCGCCATTAAATAATAAAAAAATTCCTATTTTCAGGTTCATTCAGAAATCTGGATTTATGTTCTCTTTCTTGAGTGTAAGTCTTTTTTTAAAATACGAACGTGTATAAAAACAAATAAACGATAAGCATATAAAATATTTCCGGGGCCCTGATAAATTTTACATAAATCATATAAGAGATTCATATTACAACAAAGTTATGACTGGAAATTGCAATGAAGTGATTTTTTTTGGATGTATCCTAGAACATTTTTGCCTGCTGGCAAGTTTAGTGCTGTTTCTGTAAAAGTTAAAATCTAAATTCTGCTTGTCCGTTTTTTTGGAGCATGCTCACGGTAAAGAATTAATGAATAGAAAAATTATGCTTTTCTTTTAAATGAACTATCACATCAAACAGTTTTCTCTGCAATAGTGGTATATATGAAACTGCAGTATGCAGTTTCATAAGCTATTCTACAACTTTTCGAAAAAGCGTATCTTAAATAATTAGGGTATCTTTAATCTTTTTATCGTAGGGTGATTTATTATCAACTTTAATTCGTATATTCAATATTTATTATCAACTTTAATTCGTTCTCCAAAACTCTTATTCAAATTTTTCGCAATGGGTGCTGTTCGTGAACCAGCTGATCTTTGTGTAAAAACGTTGATATCCATTCCAAAATATAAGAAATATAAAGAAATATAATTAGATAGAAAAATTAAGAAATATAAAGAAGTACAAAATTTTATAACTGTGATTCTACAATTGAAAAATTTGAATTATTCTTAATGATATTTCCTTTGAGTTAAATTTAATGAGGAACTATTATTGTATATCAAACTTGCAAATTTTACTACATGCATCTGTTTTTGTAGATAGTGTAATAAATGGATTGTACGGATAATTTTGTTGATTACTTTAGTTTCTCAAAACTTGATTCTGTCGTTTCTTCCCTTTTCCATGGCCGTGATGGCCTGTTGAGGTTTCGGCTTCAGAGTCGGTGGTTTTGCCGGTTCAAGCTCCGATTTCACTGAACATCAGATTCTCGCTCTTCATACCCAAGTTCAAATCAATTCAAGATAAGGTTTTTCTTTTCGACTTGATGCTGAAGTTTGGAAAAACTATATCTCCATTGTCGTCCGTACATAGTAAAAAATCAGAAAGTCCATCTCATAATAAGCCTCGAGTTGCTTCAGAAAGACTTCACTGGCAAATTACATGCAAAGGGTTAACTATTCTTTTCGGGGTCTTATTGGTGGAGACATTTTAGTTCTTTTATATCTCATTGTGTGTATCGTGTGAGGCAGATACTAAACAGATCATGATGTTGTATTGCTGCATTATAAATCAGGTCAATACTATTATGAAAAAATAAAATAGAACATGTATTACATCCTTTTATCGCATGATTCTCCCGCGTTAAAATATTGATCAGTCTTTGAATAGTAATAAAATATAATATTACATAATAATAACAATAATGTCTTCTAATGTCAGGTTCTTCAGGGTTCAATTATTATGCAATCTCTGGATAACAATCACTGTTGGAAGTGAGGCAAAAATGTCTCCAGCATGCTTGACATGTCACTACGAAAGCTTAATTCGAAATTAAATATTAACCCTTTGGATTCGGAAAAGTAATTCGATGCATAATTATTCACCTAATACAAAGATTTGTTTATTGTTCTGAAAAGTAAATATACATTAATTGTTTTAAGACGAAGTTCTTTGAAAAATGAATCTACATATTTTTACCATTCTGTAGGTATTTTTAACAATTAAAAGTGAAAAATAAATATAACGTCAAAATGATGCACCGTCTTGAATGGTGAGGGAGAGGCACCTTCCGAGGGCGAAGAGTTATTTATTCACTTAGCTCCTAGTGAATGGATAAAAAACCTGGCTTTTTTGCGAAAAAGCGAAGAAAAGTGGAATGAAATAAAATTTGGCTTGATAAAATAATTGAATAATTTCGAACAAAATAACATCAATATATGAAATCTAAATAAAAAAAATGTGTGAAATATAAGTATAAATTAAAGCGAAGTATTACTTAAGAAAACCAAAAAAATTAAAGTTGTTGATATACTATATCCTCATTCATTGCTTTTCCTTGATAATACATGAGTAATCAATTTTTCAGAATATTAAATTTTTTCTTATACACAATAAAATGTAAACTCGAAAATGGTTACAAAACTTCTTTATAGCCATTTTAAAACTCTCCTTTTTGCAAAGAAATTATTTCCATGCACTGTATCTAAGGAATTTTTTTATTATTATTAATATACCTACAGAAAAAAAAACATGTTTATCAAATTTACAGTTCGCGTTTGTTAAGAATTTTTCATTTAAAATATCAGCTGTGCCAATCCAGATAATTGGCAGCGTATGGTTTTACTTTGTTATATACGAAGTACAGAGAAAGTATTGTAATCGTCAAAAAATTCGAACCCCAAATTTTAAAGAATTTTCACGTTTTAGACCTCTTTGAGTTCGAAAACACATTTTTGGCATTAGTCTCTGTCTTTCTGTGATAAAGATAATTCAAAAACTCTTTAAGCTAGACGGATGAAATTTGGTATACGATCTTCATTCGAATTTGCAGATAGCTATTAAATTTTAGTAAAATCTATAAGTCTTTCTGTCCGGCTGTTCCAATACAAGTTAACTACAAAAAGAAGAGAGCTAGATAGACAGTACAACAGGTTTAACACGTATAGTGCAGACACCAGTCAAATTTTGGGCCAAATCGAACACACATGATCATGAGGTATAAACAAATCTAACGATCGTCTTTACTTTCAGAAGCATATGAATGCGTTAATCTAAAAACGGAAATTCGGTATTCGATTTTGTGACTACAATTGTAGCTCTATATCAAATTTTGCAGTTCTTTATTCAGTTCGAAAAAACGCATTAAAAACAAAAATTCGTCTTTATTAGAGAGTATGCGGGGAAGGTTTGGAGAGACCATTTCTGCTGGTTATTTAATGCGCTTCTGACTACGCCATACTGTGGTAGACAGTTTGAAGTTGGAGAAAATTTGGCAGTTTGAGGTATTTCAATAAAATAAAATACAATTTTTGATAAAATGGGAAAACAAATTGAATCAACTGCAATGTTTATGATGAAATGACAAATAAATTTTCGGAATACCTTGAGTGTAATGGATTTTCAAACAGAATTTTTCAAGAGTTAACTTTATTCGGGATGAAAAAATTAGCAACACTTCTGAATTTTAAGGAAAGTAGTACAAAGCAATTGTAAGTATTGTAATTTTTATGTATAAAAGTTAATAAATAATCATTTAGGAAATTTATGCTTAAAAAGTTTACAATATTTTAACTGCAATATCTTCTTTATAGTAAATGAACATAAATTACAAAATATCTCTTTTAGATTAAATTTAGATTTTTATTACTATTTAGATTTTTTATTTTATGTCTTTAATAATAATTATATTTTAATTAAATATATTAGCATTTCTTATTTGTGAAGTATTAGATTCCTTCAATTTTAACAAGAATCTAAATCAAAAGGAAAAAATCATCTTTTGCATCAAAGCATCATTTTCTGACCAGAAATTCATTTGAACCATATTAAAACTACGAGTAACTCGTCATTTTCTTTTCAATGGTATCGAATATCTATCATATTAAAAGTTAAATAAAAACATTATCTGTGTAGGAAACTGCATGCATTGAGACTAAATTTGTTCAACTCATTCTCATCAGTAGTGCACTAAATCTACATCTTCATTCTTTACTAAAGTAAACATGAACAAGATTGGATCGTCGCTGCTCCCTAATAGATTTCAATTCCGCCCTTCAAGTTTATTTATCTTTATTAGTTTAGAAATCACGGACTATAAACAAAAACAAAAAGAAAGCGTTATATTGTATAGTAAAAGAATATTGAACTGTCAAATTGCGTTCTAGAATGTTGTTTTGTAAAAATTGGTAGCATTCAAGACTTTTGAATGCATCATTGAAATTTTAAGGAGATAATAACACATCATTTAGTAAGAAATCGTTTGACATTTTAAGTTTTGCAGGGAACTGATTCTCATCACAAGGAATATGGTAAGCATAATATTAATATATATCTTCTAAATTTCGTCTTCAGTTCATTTCAGAAGCCAAACTATGTGGTTTATTTTTTTTAATCCAGAGCTTTTTTTTATTTACTTTTTGTTTTGTTTTTTAATTTCATATTTTAAGGTTTTGATGAAGGCGATTTTAATTTAATAAGTGGCACCGAAAATTGCCGAAATGTTAATGTCGCGGAGAAATTAAATGCCGACATATTAAAAAAAAAATGTTTTATTTTAGACACAACTTTAGAAAATTAGCAAGATATGAGTAAAAGAAGAGTTTAAACGTATTTCAATAATGGAATCATTTTTGTTTATCTTAATTTGAAGCTATTTTTTTTTAATAAAATCATTCATTTTTTTTTCTTGATGAGAAATAATTTCAGTGATTATTTTTCTAGTATTTACCACTAATTTCGACTGAGGTTTCAGCAAAAAACAGAAGTCAAGACTATAAAAGGTGAATTTTAATTTATTTTCAAGATGAATATTATTCAAGATGTATTGTCTCACGTTATGTTGTTTATTCTTTTGATGGCAACATGTTGATAAAGTCCAATCTTTCCCGTGCCTGCGGAACGTACTCGTGCAAGTTAAATTTTATTTTTATTTTGGGTAAATTAAGTTATTGAAAAATATGGTTAAAATATTTTTCTATTTATTACGAACAGATCCATCATTTATAGGTTAAAATATTGGTATAAAAGAAAAGATAATCTAACATCTTTAATCTCAAGCAATTCCACTGCATCATGCATTTCAAGTTATATCTAAACAATTTGACTGAAATGGTAATGAACTTCATCAGTGAGCCAGCTGATCACCAAAGGAGAATAATCTATATTTGTTCTTATAATAAAGGTGGGATTATATTCAGCCAGCTATAAGCCATCCAGTAATACCACGCATGCGCAGAAACTGTACAGCAGCAAGTACTTGTCCTGTCGAGACAAGAACTTGCTATTCTCCACACTTTCAGTGCATGCGCATGCGTGACATACTGGAATCTTATAATTGGCTGAGTGTAAACCATAGAGTTGAAACAGTGAGTAGAGGGAGTGAAACCCTATTTTGATGTAGGACAAGATAAAATTCCGTGATTTGTGGATAAAATTTGCATTCGCTGTAACCGCTTTCTATCTCAGCTCAATGGTGTAAACACATAAGTGTACTGGCCAACAGATAATTTGTAAACCATTAGTAACAGACATACTTTTGTGAACAAAATGGTCTAAATGCAGTAAATAATTATATTTTATGTGAGTCAATAAATGCTCTGAGGAATAACGAATTTTTAATTTTTACGTAGATCCTCTGCCCTATGAATCACATTTAACCAAATATTCTTGAGATGCTAATATTTTGAATAAAATGATTGACCTCTATTCAACTAAATCAATTACTAAAACTGAATAATTTCTAAAAATTTCAATATAACTGTTCTATAAAAACGGGCCATTTTAAATCATCACGACAAAGATGCACAATCTCAATATTGATTGGGGGATCATCCAAGATTGGTCAAGATTATAAAAATCTAAAAAAATTGTAATATTCAAAAAATAGTAAACTGGTCAGATTTGATCGCAAAAGATACAAAATTTTATTTATTTGTTTAAAAATTGGAGCGTCAGGAATATTTCGCAGAATATGATTTCTTAAGACCAAAAGACTACACAACATTTAGACTTCATAATCTTTTGAAGTATATTTATGGACCGAAGCAAAATAAAATATTATTATTGACATTTAAATCCTTTTGAAAGTAAAACCAAAAACTGAATTTTATGATTAATCAGAGAAATTTTTGTTGAATAATTCTTTGAGACATTACAAAAATTATGGAAATTTTTCTGTAGTACTCTTATGACTTTAATGCCAAACAACTCTCCTTTCAGTGCTCGTATTTAAAAAAATATGTTTGGTTCCATTAAAAAATATGTTTTTATTAATGACAGTTTAATCATTTCCAACTTAATTTCAAGTTGAAAGTTTACTGGTGCTCAAGAAAATTAGAGAGAGTGGATCGAAATAGTATTTATTTTTAGTTCATGAATTAAGTAATATATTTTTTTAAACTATCTACAAAATTTGAAGCAAATCATTTGATAAAAGACGTTTGTTTTATATCACTTTTTAGCCAAAAAAAAGTAATTTTGACAGTTTTAAAAATGTTTTGACATTTAGTTGGTATATTATGATTTCATTAATTTTTTTTCAATCTTTTTTATGCAAATATTCAAAAATTAACCAATTTAAAATGTTTCTTTTAAATAAATGATCCCAAGCATAGTCGCATACTTGAATTTATTGTCGCGAATAAAAGCACAATGTAAGAAAATGCAATTTAAGGAAATAATTCTATTTTTCTTAAGTTAAAAGAAAGGCGGATTAAAAAGGGACACTCGCGATGTCACTTGATGTGGCGAATAAATGCTTATGTTCCTTTCTTAGTTACTTGATTATTTCTCTTTACATTAAATTTTAGTACACTTGCATTTAATTACTTTTGAAATAGGAATTGATGTTTTATTGTTATTTTATCTTTTAAGCGTGAAGGTATTAATAAAAGATATATATAATAAAACAATTATAAAATTTACTTATTATTATTAAAAATATAGCAAAAATGTTCTAAGTATGGTTAAAAGATAAAATTCAGAATTCTTTTTAAGACATAATATGTTAATTAGAATGTGATATATATTTGTACGTTGATTTCAATGAGTTCCCGAGAAACTCAGCCCTAAGTGACACCAGGAAACAGTTCCTCTTTGAAATTTCCCTTTTTTCTTAGTAATGCATTTCATATGATAATAATTTTGCTTAGTTCCAGGGTAAAATTCTCTGCAACACTTCCTTTCTCTCTCCATAGAAAGTTCCAATTAGCTTAAATAGGTGCTGTGCAATCAGTTAAAATCCGGCTTGGCTGAAATTATATATAATTTTCGTTACATTTTAAATCTAGAGAGTCGTTTTGCGTAACTTCATTTAATAGTTCATTGTAAAGACCTCATTCATTAACTTCAATTAGCTACATTTTATTTTCATTTAAGTTTAGGAACTAAAATTTAGTTCAAGTAATTCTACAATTCTGCACACCATTTTTTACCCTCCAAGATATTTCTTTATTGTTTATTACAATTAACATTTCAATTTTTATAAATGCAAAAGTGAAATAAGTTCAGTAACTAAAATAGAGTTATAAAACATTATGGAATTAATAAAAAAAAATTCATGAATGAAACAGCTAGTCGTTGACAGCAGCTACAATTTCTTTGCTCAAAATATTTTACAAATTGCTATTTAGGTTTGTGGTCTAAATTTCGTCGGCCTAAAATTTCAGAGGGTAGGAGGAGGTAACCGACCGGAACTTTAAAAAAAAAGAGGAGGGCGCTATTTTGATTTTTGTTCTTGGCACTATTTTATGTAGTGACACCCTCTGTATATGCAATGTAATAACATATTGTACATCACAAAAGACATTGAACTTATGAGTGGTTTGCATTCAGATTTTTAATATATATCATCGCTTGAAATAGATGTCTTTCGAATTGATAGAACAATTGGCAAATGTATAGTCGTATTTTGAACTCAGTAACACTTTGACTCATTCTGAATATCTATCACTTTTTCTAATTACAGATGAAATAAAAAGACCGTAGAAACAAAAAATATACATTTCCTTTTATTTTTTTATCAAACTTTTTGCCTGTCCATTGACGGTTCCTTTAATTTTTTCGCAACATCCACTCCGAATCTGTTTTTATCTTCAAGTTAAATCTTCAAAGCGCTTCAATTTTTTTTCCTTTAGATAAAAAAAATATATGTGCTTCATTTCACGGAGAAAAAAAAGAAAAAATAAATAAATAACAAGTTTTGGACGAAATAACTTTGAGATCTTCAGTTTCCGATAACAAAATTAGATATCAAATGGAGAAACATTTCTTCATGCAGTGGAGAAGTATAAGTCAGAAAAAGAATGTACTGGAATCCACTTTCTGATCTGAAATTACAGTTTCGAATGGCACAGAGATTTTCAGTAGAACAAAGACTTGATAATTTCAAATTATTTTTAATGATTTGTCTTCTCATGCCTTTAAATTTTCAGAACGTATTAATGCCTTGTTTTCTCTTTGATTATCAGCTTTGAATTTTCGTTTTTTTCTTGCAATTATGCATTTCTCCATTTAGTACCTCGAAGGAAAAACACTACGTGCCAAATAAGACGGTTACAAAGTCGTTTTTAATTATTATTAAATCATTTAACCTATTTCCTTTTACTGATTTTTCACAGTACATAAAAATTCTATAACAGTTATTGGCAAAATAACTAGTTTAACTAGACGAAACAATGTAAAATTCTTTTTCTTATATAAATTAGATAAAAAAAATCCTGCATAAAAGAAAAATCATTTTTAAGAACAATGTTGCACAATTTAGTCATTTGAACTGTGGCCTACAAGATTGTTATGTTGGCAGGCATATAGGCTGTTCAGAAAGTTAATCTGATTATAAATGAAAATGTATTTTAAGAGAAACTTCCAAAAATAATACTCTTTCTCGATTCTTTTATGATATTTTTATAGTAACTTTGCTATTCTAAATTGTTCTTTTTATTGTTATTTAATTAATATTATTGCTTTTTTTTTCAACATAATATGTGAAAAATGTCTCGGTTTTTCCACATACATTATTTTGAAACCGCTTTGGAGAGGATAGCACCATAGTTCCCGATTTTATGTGGCAGCTACGAATAATATTTGGTAAATGAATGCCCTTGTTATCAAAATTGCGTTTATATAGTTGTGGATTATTTACGAACAGTGCATTGATATGAAGAGGACTTTTTTTATTAAAGAAAATTATATATACATATTTTTTTACATTGAATTTTAGGGAATACTTTTTATTAATTAAATTTAAATGGATATCATGAGGTATAATGAATATTTTACATTTCATTGGTGAAATGTAAAATATTTTAAATCCTTTTGAAGATTTCACCCCTATATCATATGCCATTACTTGATTAAAATTATATTACTTTTTATATAATGGTAAACCTTATTAAACAAATTTCTCCATCGAAATTATTAAAACATGCTCGATATTAATATTTTCCCAAAAAACTATAGTTCTTTTCAAAATAAATTCATCTAAACAATAGTTTATTAATTTTTCATTTTAAATCCAATTAGGAATGGCAAAAAAGTCAACTTATGTTAAGAAATCCCAAACTACTGATATTTCGCAAAACTCGGCAAAAATTCTCGGCTAAGAAGATTTATCTATGAAACTTCTATTCTAAAAAGAACAAAGAAATATTTTAATACGAAGAGATAGTCAAGCATTCCACCAAAAGCATTCACACAGAGATTACCAATCAGTTATAATTTACAAGAACTCTGCAAGACGTTCTCTTGAACAAGATTATTTACAGCAAAAGCACTGTTGAAATGTCATCGGTGCTGCTGCCAATAAATAATGGGTTATCTAGTGAGGAGCCAATCTTTGATAGGAAAACAACGAGCTTCTTCAGCTAATTAATAGGTACGAGAAGAAAGTGGAATCTTCTAATCAGGTATTCAATCACACGTAGTAGGACATCGCTGCAATGACACAAAAATTGATGCTAAAGAGGCTATTGTGCAATTAGAAAATCGATAATGCAAGGGACCTTGAAGGTGAAAATGTTAAAAAGGACTAATTACAAATTTTATTAAGCATTACCAGGATGATTTTGATACGAACAGATCCAGCATTCTAATTTTCTTATTTCTTTCTTTCTTTGTCACTGGATTTATGAAATCTTCAATTCATGATCACAAATTTTATTTTGAAGCAAATGAATCCTTCAGTAATAAATCGCCTGAATCACTATGATTAACACTTAACTGCGAGTCAAGTAAATTTACGTTTTTCCATTATGAATTCCTAGGATATAGCACGTAGATTTATGTTTCTTACTTGAATTTTTGCATTATTACTTATTTTTGTGTGCTGTTTTTAGTAATGTATAGTACTCTAATTTACTTCACTTTGTTACTTTAAAATAGAGTAAATAAGACTCGTCTGTTAAGTGATATGATTAAAACAATACCTACTTTGATTACTGATGCTTCACTGATGCTTTTACCAAGATGCTTCAGAAGCAGTAAAGTAATTATCACTCTTGTGTACAGATAAAGTTTTGGGATTCCAAATCGAGGCAATTTATGAATATTTGTTAGAATAGATAGCTGAAACTCTCAATAAATTGTTCGTATTGAAAGAACCATTTTCTACTTTTAGCAATTCTGCATCACCAGAACCTTTTGATAGATATACTCCAAGCTTTAACTCAATGCCTTTAAGCTTCAACATATCAGCTTTGATCTATCGTAATAACAGCAACTATTGTTTATTAACCAAGAAAAATATAAATGCTCCAATTTAAGAATCTTAAATGGTAGTTATTTGGTGAACGGATGTAGCTAGACATAAACAGAATTTTAATAACTTAATTCCATATATTTGAAATTAATATTTCAAATTTTATTAAAAATTATTAATATTTTAAAATGCTGCATACGCTACATAAGTTTTACGTGTGCATACGCTACATAAGTTGATTTGGACTGTGCTTTGTTTCTGCTCAATATGCTATTGCGATTAAAGCAAGCTGTTTTTCAAATATTCATTGAAAATTTTAAAAATAACCAGTTCATGACAAATGGTAGAAAGTGTCTTGCGAACAAGCGTTGCATATGGCTGTCAAGTGTCAAACGTAGAAATAGGTCATTAGAAATGATTCAGGGCGATTTCAATTTCTCATGGAGCTCTCATTTAAGAAGAAAGAGAAAATTCAACAATTTTATTGATGCTTCGAAAATTAAAAGTGAGCTTGATTTACAAGTTAAGGTTGAAAGGTTTTAGTTGAAAAAAGTATACTTGTTTTTATGTTCCAAAATGATACTGCATTAAAATGATTTATTATATATGGAGCTTCCTCTCTTATCAGAGATCATTTACTATTTTTTTTTACTCCTAAAGATAGCCATATACTCCTAATCGTATCAATTTAATCAATTCAGTAGCCATTTTAGAGGAATATCCTTTAGTCAATATCACGGCCATTTTTCAAAGAAATCGCTGACCTAAAAGTGTGAAATTCAAAGCTTCAAAACTCAATCGGGTTTCGTCGCAGAAGAATGGAGCTTTTTTTGATTAAAATGTGTTTATTGTGTCCAGAATATTTTCCCAAATAGAATCAATAAGATCAAAAAATTGTATACTAATGTGAACATAATTTTTTCAGATGTCGATTTATTGACATGCCATATAACATTTAGTAATTTACATAATTTTTCAATTCAGAGTATATGATTATTTCTAAAGATTTAGAATTTAATTGTTAAATCTCAATTAAAGTAGGCAGTCTATAAATATAACATATTAACGTCCAAATTTCCTTGAATTTCTGTCTGGGCTTTCAAGAAAACTGTTAAATTTTCCCCTTCTCAATTTTTTTTTTTTTTTTTTTTTTTTTTTTTTTTTGAATTTTTGAGAAAGGGAACATGTCTTCTTGTGTCTTTTGAATATGTCTTCAATAATTCCCGAAATGATGACTAGAAACTTATTTACTTATCATGAAAGTAAGTGTTTTCTTCTATGAATTATAATGTACAGTTAGAAGGTAATGAAATGATGAGAAATTTTGTTTCAAATGTTGAATTGCCTTTCAAGTAATACGCCATGAATTATTTCATGCCGAAAACACTGGTGCGTTAAATATATAGGAAAATGGGTTTACTGTGAGTGAATAATTCATATAAAGATTTATGGATCGTTACTAATTTCTTTCTTTCCAATTTTTTAAAAGAATTGTTATGATAGGAGGGAATTCATCAAAATCAACTTTTAAATAAATTTTCCATGACCTGTTGAATTATAATTTTATGTACACCCTCGTCTATAATAATTTAATTATAATTCAAAAATAATGTTTCAAGTTCTGAAAAGTAATTAAGATTTCAACCCTTTGCACTCGGAAAATGAATCCTGTGCATAATTATTCATCTAATGCAAAAACTTGTTTATTGCTCTGATTATATATATATATATATATATATAAATTCTTTCCGGATTCCGGATTCTTTTTTAATATTTTTTAATAATTTTTTTGGTTTAATTTTTATTTGATTTTTGTTTTTCCTATTAACTTGATTCTAATACTTTTGTATATATATATATATATATATATATCCGAGTGCAGAGGGTTAATACTCTGCTTCTTCATACTTCTTTGAACTATTCTTGCAAATACTTCGTATATATTTACAAGGGTGTTTACAAGCAACTGTTTCTAAATATGTTATGGATTCATAAATCTGTTTATTCACAGCTATAATTCACGCTAACGCCATGTTCACCTGTGAGAGAAATGTGAACAAACCATTAAAACGTGTTAAATAGATCAATCCAGGCATACATGAGTTAATGGCTCTTCTCACACTGATGAAGCCATAACAGCTCTGAGAAATTCTCTCGACACGTGTTCTGCTGACGCAAAGGGGGCTTCGTAGATGTTTTGATGAGTCTTATGTCTTGGAAAACACTCCCAGTTGATGTGATAAATTATCATGATAAGTTATGGGGGGTACATCAATGGCATGGATGTTATTGATATAAATCAAGAAGTCGAACAAACGGCAAAATACCTCCCCTACTAAAATCATTCTTTATTCTGTCTTTAAAGGAATATTGCTTATCTTTTGTGCAAGTTCAATATCGATATATCACAGATATAGAAAATTTTAAATTCATTTATCTCTTATTACGTTTTTAAGAACTTTTTTAAAAAAATTAAGATGAATTTAACAGATTCAGTTCACGTAGGATCTTACCAATATTATGTAATGATTAAAAGCAAGTTATTCACTACCGTTTGCTGCGTAAAATATATTTTGTAAGATGTATTAGTAACTTCAAACGTCATGACGCAAAATAATATTGAAAAATTAACATAAAACATTTATTAATGAAAAAATGTGGCCTCATCTTAATACTACTAAAAGCATACAAAAGTCCTTAGAAAAGTCCTTTTGATATATATATTTAATTTGTTAGTTTTTGCATTTTCTGCTGAAAATAAATTATTTTTCATCATTTTTTTCTGTTATAGGATCAGATATAATTTTAATAACTCTAAAATTTAGGGACATTTTATTTCAAAAAATGCCTACAAGTTGCCTTCAGAAATAAAGAACAGACTTCGAAATTTCTTTTCAAAATTGCATAAAATAATACCAGTGGAAAATATATAATATTACATTTCATTTAGAAGAAAGGGCCTTTATTTGAAGGAGTTGCATAATAATGCTAAAATTTTGGAATATATATGTTATAAGGTATTTTGGAATATATATGTGCTTCCGATATGCAAATAAGATAAGCTCAAGTGTGAGAAAGTTCTGAAGTATATTCAATTTTTTTTATTGAACAATCATTTAATTAAAAAAAATTGTAGGAAATTGGAAAAACCCATTCAGTATGCAGCTGCTTCAAGTTTTAAGACAGAAAAACCAAATATATATGTTTTCCAAAACTGTCGTTTGAGAAATTTTATAAAAATGTTACTACACCTCACATAAATGCATAAATCAAAAGATTTCACTGTCTCTAGTTCTAGTTACATTTTTGCTTTTTTCTTTCTTTAAAGCGATTGGACAAAGACAAATAAGATAGAACACTGACATAAGTATTAAATAGGTGTATTCGCTACGACATTTATTCTTTATAAATTATTCTTTATAGGGTCGGTGTCTGATTTCTGGTATATGTTGTTAATCTTATAATTTCACAAGAAATGCGAATTTCTATCCCCCTATTTTTAAGTAATCGGGAAAAGAAATGTTGTAGTCTAAAGAACATTTTTTACCGAAAAGATTGAATTTTATCCGTTTTCCAGTAAAAAAACTTAACTTCCTTGTAGAACTCCTGGATCATATCTTTTTATTTATTTGCATAATCTTTCTTAAACTCAGGGGTACTTGCTTCTAATAAATACGACAATACTTTTAGCGTTTTCGTTCATAACAAAAAAAATTGATGAAATCGAAATATAAACCATGAAAGTTCTCTTTTAATAAAACTACATCTTTTATTTATAAATGTTTTTCATGGTATCTGTATCGGTAAAAAAATAGTGAGTTAAAAAGAAAAAAAATCTTTCAGCTATATATTGAATTCACACCAAAACTCCTTTAATGCCTCTCAACAGCTGCCGAGTAAAGAATTCCAGCAAAGCAGCGATTGTGAAAAAATGGATAGCTGAGCCAAACGACCTCATTCGGTTATTCTCTGTTTTAGAGATTTCATTGCTCATATCAGTTACCAACAAATCGTCAATAAATTTTCAGAAAAGAGTTTTTTAAAGCGAATCTTATATTTAAAGGCTTGGAACTCAGTACTGTATTTAACTAGTTTAAATTCATGTTTTACGGCAGGTCCAATAATTCATTTATATATTTTTTGGCTGTAGGTAATGCACATTGTGAAGATCCCCTTTTAATAAGCTGTTCAATTTAATTTCATATTATAAATTCGTATTAATGATTCATTTTCTTTATTTTAGTAATTTTGTGCAAATGTGTATATTTTTAATCATTTATTCTGATTTATTGCGCAATATCAACACTTGTATGTTCATAAAGCATCTGCCATTCATATTTAAATAAATGTTTGCTGTTTACAAGTACTGCAATAATTTAGACAAACATTTCGCCTATAATATTTTAAAATAGATAGCAGTTGACAAGAATTTGGCCTATAATACTTTAAAGCGCATTCACATTATTCTAATATTTTATAATGATTAGAATAGATGTATTTAGCAACTAAGTTCATACATTTTTTTAAAAAAATATCGATTGCCTGAGAAATAAGCAGCTGCTTAGTATGTACAGAGATCCGCTACTGGACGTAGAGGTTTTCTTTTTAAAAAAAAAATGATCGAACGCTTGAAATTCGTGCACACCATTGTAAAAGGATTTTTAGGATTATTTTTGCATTCATTATTTCTTAGAGATGTTTCAGTTCTCTTGGCGATTGCAGGAAAGGATTCATTGGTTATATGAAGCATAAGTAATAAATGGAAATAAGGTAATAAATGAAATAATAATGAAATTTCATTATAAATGGCACGAATCTGAAAGGAGGTATATTTTTCTCTTCTTTATTGTCATTAGTTTATACGTCTGGATTACACTGAAAACTTTATAAATTATTCAAATATAGATCATGTATTTTCATTATAACAAAGAAACATTTAAATCAAATAAATACTTAAGAAATATCTTGCAGCTTCAAATAAAGAATGAAAATTCATAGAAATTTACTTTAGGCATGTAAAGTGCATTGCTTACAATATAAACTTTCTTAAGACAGCAAGTTAAAAATGGATATAATAAAACTGTGATTAAATTACTTTTGCAAATATACAAGTTATGATTGAGACAAGTTATACATTTAAGATGCAAAGCACAATTAAAGAAAATGATTTTAGTTATTTCATAAAACTCTTATATGCATTCCAAGAATTAATTATTGACCTGGTAACCTAGTGGTAAGGGATCGGATGCAGAACCAAGGGGCTTCAGCTTCGAGATCGGGTTCTACCGAAGAACCATCGTGTAAGCTGGACTGGGGCAGGTAAATCCGTTTGGAAAGGGAGGGTGCCTGCTTAAGTGTCGTCCTCGTCATTTGACCGCGGTTCAAAATTGCGAGGTCCGTCCCAGATTCTTCAAAACGGGATGTTAATATAACTAAACTAGACTAAACAAAACAAAGAAATAATTATTGTAATTTATTCATGTCGAACATGTAATTCATGTGATTTATTCCTTCATTCATGTAATTTATTTATGTCATAAAATATCAAAGTCATTATCGTTAAAAGGATGAAATGAATCTACTACTATTTGCAAGTATTCATTTGATTACAAAAATAATTGCACCTTCACAAAAAGTACTCATTGGAAGAGGCCAATATAAAAATTTTTGCTTTTATTTATAATCAAAAAATATTTTCAAATATGAAATTTGGGCAGTTCATTATTTTTAATAAACGTTTAAAATGTTATGATGCTTTATAAGCACATCTCAAATGAACCAAATATTCAGCTTTATTAATCGCGCAGCTCGACAAAATATTGAAAGGAATTTCTGTCATTCGAGCAATAAATGCATGCTTATATTTTCCAATTAGGCTGGTTGTTAACTTTTTTTTTCTGATACTTATCTCTCCCAAAAAAAGTGTTCCTTTATAAAGCTCGTAAAAGCGCCATCTGTGTAAAAAGGACCTGCATTCGAAGAGCAAAAGGGTTTTCTTTCTTTTTTTGCATCGTTATTTGTTTTGCTTCTTTCTGATTGCTGAATATTGCATGAGATCTCTTCTTTATGTACAGACTATTTCGAATAGGATACGCAACCCTTTTTAAATTCAAAAAAACATTACGATGCAGTTTTTTTAGAAACAACTGATCTTTTGAAAAAGTGCATACATTTGTTCATAAGCGATTGTGTTAAAAAAAATTGAGAAAATAAGTGAACAATGAATTGTTACGATTCGTCTTTATCCAAAATTCTCACACGTATTTGTTAAAATTCTCTGAACCTCGCCACAAAATGCAATTTTAACTAACTGCATAAGTATTTATGAGAAATCTATGAAAAATGCCAACTTTAAAGTAAAGATTACAAATTCAGAAAGAAAAAATGGCAGATAACATTGAATGAAAGGTCGCGAAATTAAATTTAGAAGTGCTCTTATAGCAACAGACTTTTGTTGCCTCGATATCTGAAAATCTCATTTCTTTTCCAGATTCGTTGTTTTCAACCGATTGAAATCAAAATTTGATATAAAACTGCAACTGTAGTCGCAAAAGTACATAAATAGTTTTCATTTGCCATTTAATCATTGCGTTTTTGAGCTATCGCGTTTGCATGCATCTGAAAGTACCGACCAACAGATTCCCAATCCCTTGTTAGATTTTAATAGGTATTTACAACATAAATGTTAAATCTGCGAACCGAATTTTATTTGTTTTGTAATTATTGTATTGACGGATAATCGAAAGGTCAGATTTCCTCTTAATAGATTTTGCATCAAGTTTAACAGAAATCTACACATTTGATGTAAAGATCACAATCCAAATTTCATTCGTCTAGTACAAATTGTTTTCCAGTAATTATTGTCATAGACAGACAGACATAATGTCAAAAAATGTGTCTTTTGAATTCAAGAAAGTTTAAAACGTGGAGCGTGTTCAAAATCCTAGCAGGAATCTTTTCTTGGTTAAAATATTTTATCTATACTTTGTTTACAAGAAAGTAAAAAATAAAACATATGCGAAATTCAAATTCACAATTCAGTCATATTTTCTTTCCAGAGTTTTATAGAATACGATGAAACATTTAAAATAAAATATATTTTGAAATGGATCAAAAAATTCATTTTTCATCTAAAGAGTGTAAAATGCGATGTCAAATGGAACTAACACAAAGATGAAATAAAACTTTTCACTTTCACGTATTTGAAGTATTCTAATGTGTTCTGGTGAGGCTTAGGTGTGTGCTAAAAGTGACCTTTCACCAGTAAAAAGCTCATAATTAAAATAAAAAATAGAATTTATGAAAAGACTAGTTATTCAAAAAAATCTCTCATATGCGCGGGTACTAGATGCAAAAGAAGTTAAAGACAGGCAAAGAAAAAAAAACGGAACACAAAATAAAGGAGCAGACATAAAAAAAAAAGTGGAGAAGGTCTAAATGGCTCAAACAGAACAGGTAATATATTCATAATATTCCACAGAAACAGTGTCATTGAAACATAATTAATAAATAATTAAATTTACCAAAAATAGGCAGTTTAAACTTTGTAAATAAAAAAATAAAAAAGAAGAAAATGCAAATAAATAAATGAAAAAAAATTAGTGAATAAATGAAAAAAATAAATAAATAAACAGAAAAAACAAATATATACATTGGCTCAGTGTAAGGTAGAGTCCATGATCAAGAACAAAAGGCTAGATAAAGAGTTCTTTTTGCAATTTTTTTTTCTTATACTCACCAGATACTGGCCAATTTTAACAGTGCTTGATTTTCTCTAAGCCTATTCTGAAAGGCTCAGGTAATCGTAGAGTTCCATTTAAATTTTACAAACGTTAAAAAAGCATTAGCACCTGAAGTACTAAGAGGAATACAAAATTGCTTCACCTCAAGGTGTAACCGACAAAAAAACCCTTTTTTTTCCTTTGTAGTAAAATAATATATGGCTACAAAAGTCCTTTTTATCTGTGTAGTAAAAAAACCTATGGAGTCCAAAATAAGAAAGATTAATCCAGATAGGAAACAAACTAGGATAAATTATTATTCCATTTAGAAAATCCTGCTTTCATTGTGATACAAGAAATCCAAAATAGTTTGAACTTTTAAAGTCAAATTATTATTTGATAGAATTTGGGAAATATTTTGCTGAGGTTTAATAAATTTTCTCAAATGATGAAGAATAGGGCAATGGAAAATGTCATGTGGAATGTCAGCATAATCATTGCCACATCTACAACTACAGTTCCTGAAGCTGAATATTTTAAGATAATGTGGGCAAAGTCCATGGTTTGTAGTTAATTGCGCTAAATATTTGTTGTCTCAATACAGTATGCGAAGTATTGTAATCATCAAAAAATTCGAATTCGATACTTTGACGAATCTCCACGTTTTAGACCTCTCTGAGTTCCAAAAACACATTTTTGGTACTATGTCTGTCTATCTATGACAAAGATATATTAAAAAAATTTTGAGCTAGATTGGTGGAACTTGGTAAATGGCCTTTACACCAAATGTGTAGCTTTTTAACAAATTCTATTTTTAACAAACATCTATTCTGAGGAATTTGGTTTCTCTGACTATTCGAATATATGTCCAAACGATAACTTCAAAATGACAGGAACTAGATATAAAATTTGGTGATCTGTATTATCAACGCCTATCAAATTTTGAATGAAATCCTCCAAAGGGCTGACTGTCTGTCGGGCAGCACTTTCAGAAGCATGTAAATGCCATATCTCAAAACACAATGACTTAAATATATCAAATTTGAGATTCGATTTTATGACTACAATTGTAGTTCTGGGGGAAATTTTGGCTGCAATCAGTTGGGAAGAAACGCATCTAAAACGCAAATTCTGCTTTATTTAAGAATATGCTAAAAAGTTTTAGAGAGATATCTCCCGTTTATTTGAGTAGTGACATGCCGATGCCATGCTTACATTTTATGTAATATGAAAATGTTTGAGCATAACATGCCGAGTATCTATACTTAAACCATCATTACAGGCTTTTTTTCTTTTTGAAAATAGCATTGCAGATATATATATATATATATATATATATATATATATATATATATATATATATATATATATATGGAAGCCATTTTTCGGATATTTTTGGACTAGGAAAGCACATCACAACTTATATCTGAGGAACTTGTAACAAAATGTGCTTCATGTGAGTTCAAAGAAACATAAGAGGAAATATGAAACAAAACTGCATCTTATTTTTAAATAAACTTTTTATTTTATTCGTATATGTTTTAGGCTAAAAAATGTATCGAATATATGCATTTGTAAGCAATTCCGCTGAAAAAACAAACAAACAGAAAATAAAAAATATATATTTGAAGTAAAGAACTAAGTCCAGAAATATCGACCCTTTTGTTGAATACATTCGAAATACTTTCACTTCGCCGCTCCGAATGTCTCAACAACAATCGGAACTTCTTTCCCATTAAGCCATAGATCGTGAGGTCAGTCCTTCTTGCCGGCCATAAGTAATGATACCGGCCAAATGCATTTCCTGAATGAGTTGGCGGTGCGGAGAGCCTGGCTTATGATGGCGCAGCACTAAAAAAGAGGAGGATATAAAACATTCCTAGGATGGCGAATAATCCAAAAAGTTATGTAGGATGACTCGAACAGAAATGGAAAGACCGTCGGGAGATTATGAGCTCAGGTAATTCATTGACGGATAGACATTAAATAAATTTGAGTTCAATGGTGGTATTTCATCGAATTGCATCGATACAATTGTTTTATTTTTGGAAATGGGTCCCTGGAACAAGAAAAGAGTTGCTAATACTTAAAAGAGAGAAATATCTGAAGATGTTTATTGGGTCTCGTGCCCTTTCTCGCTTGTTACTAAATTTTCAACAGCGAATTCGCATCTTACCTTTGTTCATTAATAAAAGTGAGTTGAAAAATAGAGACGCAAGACCGGAAGATATACAGCTCAGCTTAGCAGATGCGGCTAGTAAAAATAAAAACATCCTGCTAAAAAACGATTCAGCTATTAAAAAAAAATTATATACGTAACACTATTAGTTAACTTTTATTCGTTTTTAAAACTAACTTTTAAATGATAAATGACCGGAACTCTAATCTGTTCAAAAACAAATATTGTGGCAAAAAGACAATAGAGTTTCCAAATGTTTATTTTGGATGGAAATGTTATATTATAATAAATTAAATTCACTAAATTCTTTACACGTATTTTATGATTTTGCAGGAATGTCTGATTAGCAAAATAATGGATACTAATAGAATAATTTATAATCAAACCACATACTACTTTTTTAAGATTCCTTTACATCAGGAAATAGTACACATTTGTACCACTCTATTTATATTCATATATTTTCTTGATAATAAGCGTGTATCCTCATTATTTTTTACATAAGTTTTAAATAATACTTAAAAATAAAACTTACTTCATTACAATATTTTGAAATTTTAATATAGTTTTTTAAAATACAGTGACCTTTTCGAATAATTTAGCTAATTAATATTAAATGACAATTTTACAACGATGTCCAATGGTTTTCAGATGTTACTTGGGGATGTGACTTAAAATTTAAGAATACCTTGACTTGAGAAATATTTTTTATAAATTAGAAAGAGAAAACAAAAAAAAAAACACCAAAACGTCAGAAAACAATATGTTTTTATTATTTCTGTACTTTATTCAGAATGACTCATCTTTTAATAAAAAACATATTCTGCAGACAAACTTATTTACTGAAAACGCTTTTCTTGATTTTTTTTCCTTCGAATTCACATAAAGATACTTCTACTCTTCATTCTCGGATCCTCCGCACTTTTGCGCATGTGTCAGGAAATACTCATTTCGTCAAAGAAAGGTTAAAAGGAAGAGATGTTGACAATTGGCAATAGAGTGGACTCGGATTATTTTTGAAATTAGGAGGTGTCATAACCTTTCATTCTCCTATCTAATACTCATGAATGAAATATTGTCGTCGAAAAGCGCTCGTCTTGAGATCCTGAAATGAACAGTTAACTTTAATAGCTTGGCTACCTTGTCTTTTGAGATTATCTTGGTAGTATGTATTATAAGAAGATTATCGGGAAAACCTAATTGGATAAGACTAGACATTTATATCAGTAACAAACTTACTTTCTCAAAAAGTTTTTTTACAGCTTCAAAAAAGTGTGTAACTCCTGCCCCCCCCCCCAAAAAAATCATTAAGCATTAGCTGAGTACGGCTGGTTTAGATACATTAACGTCTCGCTTTAATACAACACTAGGGCTATTTTAGGATGGATCTCGTAATTGTGAACCACGGGCAGATGACGAGGACGACACCTGAGCTGGCACTGAGCTGATAATGGGAAAGAAGTTCCGCTTGTTTTTGAGAAATTTGGAGCGGCGAAGTGAAAGTATTTCGAATGCGTTCAACAAAAAGGCCGATATTTCTAGACTTGGTTCTCTACTACAAATATATATTTTTTATTTTCTGTTTGTTTTTTCAGTAGAATTGCTTAAAAATGCATATATTCGATACATTTTTTAGGCTAAAACATATACGAATAAAATAAAAAGTTTATTTGAAAATAATGATGTGAAAGTTTGGAGAGGGGGGGGGTGCCAGCTCAGGTGTCGTCCTCGTCATCTGACCGCGGTTAGATCAGTAACTTCTAATCTAATAAAGTAGTTGACTTGCTGCTTGCTGTTAAATCGTTGTTAAGTTTATTTGGTAATTTTACAAGAGAATGAGATAAAGATAATTAAGATATAAAACGTAGAATTAAAATCAAGACCAACCTGTATCAACCCAGTCTGATGAGTGTATTCCTATGTTGAAACGTTAGACATTTATATTTTTTATATTTTTTTGAACTTGAAACTTCCTGCTCGTATAAAGAAGATAGTTTAATTCCAGTCCTGTGGTTTTTGTTTGCTCTTTATTCACCCACTCCACTCTTCAAGAGCATATACGAAGTGATTCCGATGTGTTTATGTGATTTTATTATTTATAATATTTTGTTTTTATTTAATTACTTTATTTGTATTTTTGTTTCTTTGTATATGTATTCATACAGTAAAGATTAATACTGAACATAGATGGCGCAGTATGCGCTAACCCATATGTATGTTTGGAATGTGGGGGAAGCGCACTTAAGCTGTTTTTGTAAACACTTCTCCCTGAGAGTTGGTGTGAAACTGGTGCAAGTAGGCACCGCTCGCTCTTTTGTTAGCGGCAAAAAGAAGTATTCGTTCGCTCTTTGTTAGCGGCAATTTCTACTTTAATTGTAAATAGTATTATGTGTTACCTTATATATGTGAAGTCATCGTCCATGTGTTGTTATATGTGTGTGTGTGCAAAATAAATAAGAAAAGAGACAAGAAGGCCTCTTTCCTTGGCTTAAATACATACAACCAGCTCTACATATAAAATTGGAGGCACCGACGAGATGTCAGCATGAGGAACAGATAAGTTTCTTTCATTTGTTTCTTATTATTATTGATTATTAGTTTGATGTTTTTAAAGAGAAGAACATCTGAAGAGTTAATAAGAAGTTCTCGAATTGCGAGCGAACATAATTTGCTTTAGTTTCGGTTCCGTTTCGCAAACGATTTGTTATATAATTTCTTTTCAACATGGACCATCCGAAAAGATATAAGGAACACATAACGCAAATTAAAGTCGCAAGAGGCAAGGTTAAGGCCTCCTTAACTAGATTAGAACATTCTGCAGATGAATTAGAATCAAAAAATGAAGTAGTGATTCGTTTGCAGAGGTTAGAAGAACTTTTGAAAGAATTCGAAAAATTAGATTCCGAATTAACTATTGAGGATTCTGAAATAGAGGAATTCGAAAATAGATATTTTTCCTTGAAATTAAAGTTTCAAAATAAAATTGATGTCTTTAATAGATCTCAATTTACTTCTGCTCAAACACAAAATTCTTCAGTGCAATCTATTTCGAATTTTCGTTTGCCAAAACTTACTATTCCAGTGTTTTCTGGTAAATTTGAAGATTGGATGAACTTTAAGGATTTATTTGTATCCACAGTTCATTCGCAGCTTTCACTAAGCAATAGCCAAAAATTTCAATATTTAAAGGGTTTGTTGTCTGATGAACCCGCTTCTTTAATTAAGCACATACCGTTGTCCAATGATTCCTATAAAGAAGCATGGGGAAAATTAATGGACAGGTATGATAAGAAGAAGAAAATTATTAATGCATTAATCAAAACATTTTTGGAACAAAAAGGCATCTCTCAAGCCAATTCAACGAATTTGCGAAATATAGTTGACACGAGTGATGAGGTTTTGAGAGGGTTAAAATCTTTAGGAGAAGAGGCATCTAGCAGAGATCCATGGCTAATTCATTTGTTATTGCAAAAATTAGATCCTGAAACAAGAAGACTTTGGTCCGTGAAAACTTCAGAAATAGAATTTCCTACGTGGGAAGAATTCTTGGAATTTTTAAATACCAGATGTTCATCTCTTGAATTAATGGTTTATAATGAATCTGATGCTAAAATTCCTACTAAGTCTAATTTTGTTGCATGTGAAAATATTCAAAGAAATAAAAGTGATAAAAATTGTTTGAAATGTTCGGGAATGCATAAATTGTTTAAATGTATTAAATTTAGAAATATGGATTTGAATGCTCGGAAGAATTTTGTAAAGCGAAACTATCTTTGCTTTTTATGTTTGAATTCTCATAAAATTAAGGATTGCACTAATAGCCATTTAAAGTGTACCATATGTAAAGGAAACCATAATTCACTCTTGCATGAAGATGTTAAAAGGGTAGTAAATAGTGCACGTGTTTCAGAATCCGAACCCGAACCTAACGATCAAACCCCAAAACACCCCTCCGAAGACGACATCCGCCAAGGGGGAGAAACGCAACGCAATAAATCAGTGGAACCTCAAAGGCCTGTTAGTTCTAGCACATGTCTAAACAACTCCAAATTTATAACCTTCCTCCCCACGGCAAAGGTTTTACTGTATAATAGTGGGGGTGATTCTTTCTTATTCAGAGCTTTACTAGATAGTGGTTCGGAGTCCAGTTTTGTCAGTGAAAATGTAATAAATATTTTAGGACTAAAAAGAAAGAATGCTAGAGTGTCTCTAAGTGGGATAAGTGGATTTCAAGCAGGAACCACACGTGGCTCAGTTAATTTAAAAATTGGGTCAAGATTTAGTGAAGAATGTGTGACAGTTAATGCTTTTATTTTAAATAAGGTTACTTCTCAAATCCCAGTTGAGAATATTAACATTAAAGAATTAGATTATTTGAAGGGCATCCCTCTGTCAGATGAAGATTTTTCAAAGCCATCCGTATGTGATATAATTTTAGGTTCTGATTGCTTTTTCTCAATCCTTCGTAATGGAAAAATTAGTGGGTCTGAAGGACAACCAATTGCGCAAAGCACAATATTTGGATGGGTTGTCGCAGGTCAGATTCGAAGAGATTCTATTTCATCATCGTACACACAATCGCATCTGATTTCCGTTGAAAGTGATTGTAACATTGATTCTGTTTTGCAAAAATTTTGGCAAATGGAAGAGTTGCCGGATAAAAAGTTTCTTATGTCAGATGAAGAAGAATTTTGTGAAAATCATTTTTAATCGACTTGCAGGATAAATGATCAGGGTCGATTTGTTGTAAGATTACCTGTTTATAAGGACATTAATCAGTTAGGAGATACAAAGGGAATGGCTATTTCTAGGCTTCTAGCTATGGAAAGGAAATTTAAGTTTAACTCAGAATTTGAAATGGAATACAAGAGTTTTATGAGAGAATATGAAGAATTGGGGCATATGTCACCTAATAAAGATTTTGATTTTTCTAAACCGGATTACTTTCTTCCTCATCATGTTGTGCAAAAGAAAAACAGCATTACAACCAAATTTCGAGTTGTGTTTGATGGATCCTGCAAACCGCCTAACTTTAATTCGTTGAATTCAGTTTTGGGGGTAGGAAAATTATTGCAACCAGATATATTTACTATTCTTGTCAGATTCAGACTAAATAAAGTTGCTTTCACTTCCGATATAAAGCAAATGTATAGACAAATTTTAATTGATTCAGAAGATCAAAATTTGCAAAAAATAGTGTGGAGAAATTCACCTGATTCCACTATTAAGGAATACAAACTTTCTACTGTAACTTATGGAACTTCATCCGCTCCATTTTTAGCTACTAGATGTTTACATCAAATAGGCTTGGATTCTCAAATTATAAATCCTGAAATATCTAAAATAATTCAAAATTCCTTTTATATGGATGACTTGATGGCTGGAGCAAAATCTAATGAAGAAGCAATCGCGTTAATTCAAAAATTGTCGGAAATTCTAGATGCCCGAGGATTTCACTTAAGAAAGTGGCGTTCTAATTCTCCACATGTCTTAAATAATTTAGCTGAATGCCTGAGTGCTAATGAATCTAATGTGGAAATTCATCCCGAAAACTGTTCTAAAACTCTGGGACTTATTTGGAACTCTTCTACTGATAGCTTTGTTTTTAAAATTGACTTTAATTTTGAGAATGAAATCACCAAAAGATCTTTTCTGTCACAATCAGCAAGGCTATTTGATCCTTTGGGTTTTCTTTCACCCTGCACAATATTAATAAAAATCTTTTATCAGCAGTTATGGTTGCTGAAACTTGATTGGGACAGTGCCTTACCGGAACATTTTGCAGTTAAGTGGCGTAAATTCAAAAAGGAATTTCAGCAAATATGTCACATTTCTATTCCGAGATGGCTTCTAACTACAGAAAAGGAAATTACTCTTCATGGATTTTCGGATGCATCGGAATCAGCATATGCCTGTGTAATTTATGCGGTTCAAAGAACTGATAATGGTGTTACGAAAGTCACTATTTTAGCAGCTAAAAGCAAGGTAGCTCCGCTAAAGCCTGTATCCATTCCACGACTAGAGTTAAATGGAGCTCTCCTGTTAGCCCGATTATTATCCGTTCTAATTAAAACTTTTAATGATCATGTTATTAATATATATGCTTGGACAGATTCTCAAGTTGTTCTTTCCTGGTTGTCTTCACCTCCTCGAAATTGGAAGCCCTTTGTTGCCAACAGGACTTCAGAGATCTTGGACCTCATCCCTCAAAATAGATGGAGGTATGTGCCGTCAAAGGAAAATCCAGCAGATATAGGATCCAGAGGTTTGTCTCCTAAGGATCTGCCAGACTGTCGTCTATGGTGGGAGGGCCCTACTTTCCTAACATCATCAGAGGCTGACTGGCCAAAGCAACCAGTATTCAAAACCAATGACTCTGTCCTTAAGGAAAAGAAAAAAACTGCATGTGTATTTGCTGCAATTTTGAAAAATAACTTAATAGATTCATTAATTGAAAAATGCTCGTCATATACTAAGTTAATTAATGTATTATGTTTTTGTATTAGATTTATAAATAATTGTAAAACTGGTAAAATTAATAATTCTACAGGTATAATTGAACCTATAACTTCAAAGGAAAGAATTTTTGCTCGTAATATTATTGTAAAATATGTTCAAACTGTATTTTTTGATGCTGAAATCCATTGTATAAGGTCAAACCAACGAATGCCAAAGAAAAGCCCACTATCAGCACTTTGTCCATTCATTGATAAGGACGGGTTGCTCAGAGTGGGAGGGCTTCTTCAAAATGCATCTTTGCAGTATAATGCAAAACATCCTATCATATTACCTAACCAGCATAAATTAAGTATTCTGATTGTACAATATTTTCATATTTTAAATTTGCATGCATGTGGTAATTTGTTAATGGGTATTTTACGCCAAACATTTTGGATATTAAATGTTAAAAGAATAGTTAGAAAATGTGTATTAAATTGTGTTGTATGTTGTAGATTTAGAAGTAATATGTCAAAACAAAAAATGGGAGATCTTCCTGAGGGACGAGTGACTCTCAACAGACCATTTTTTGTCTGTGGTATTGATTATGCAGGTCCAATTTCTATATTGAAACACCGAGGCAGAGGAGCCAAAACAACGAAAGGTTATATGGTTGTATTTGTATGCTTTGCTACGAAGGCTTTACATTTAGAATTGGTTACGGATTACACGTCCGATTCCTTTATTGCTGCATTGAAACGTTTTTGCTCAAGAAGGAGCACACCTAAACATATTCATTCGGACAATGGGACTAATTTCTTAGGAGCTAAAAGGAAGTTCAAAGATTTATACAACCATTTATCTAAAATTAATCTAGATCAAAAGGTTTCGTATTTTCTTTCTCAACAGGAAATTGAATGGCATACTATCCCTCCTTTGAGTCCGCATTTTGGTGGACTCTGGGAAGCTGGTGTAAAATCGGTAAAATTTCACTTAAAGCGAGTTTTAGGAAATTCAAATTTAACTTTTGAAGAACTTTATACTTTATTAACTCAAATAGAGGCGATATTAAACTCAAGACCCCTAGTTAGTGTAGATAATGATGATGTAGATAACTTAAATGTTCTAACACCATCTCATTTTATAATTGGAGATGTAATTAATAGTCCACCTGAGACACTGGAAGTGTCTACACTTTCAGTGAGGAAGCGCTGGGATATTGTCCAAAAAAAGAAATTAATTTTTTGGAAAAGATGGCATATCGATTATTTGAGCTCATTACAAAATAGGAGAAAATGGAAAAATTGTTATCCAAACATTAAAATCGGTGATATTGCAATTATTAAAGAAGACAATATTCCCCCAGCAACATGGCCTCTTGGTAAGGTTGTAGCTATACATCCTGGTAAGGATGGGGCCATAAGAGTAGTAACATTAAAAACTTTGAAAGGGCTTTTTAAAGGGCCTATAGTTAAACTGTGTATTTTACCTGTGCATCAAGAATGACTTCTTGATGGGTGGGAGTATGTTTATGTGATTTTATTATTTATAATATTTTGTTTTTATTTAATTACTTTATTTGTATTTTTGTTTCTTTGTATATGTATTCATACAGTAAAGATTAATACTGAACATAGATGGCGCAGTATGCGCTAACCCATATGTATGTTTGGAATGTGGGGGAAGCGCACTTAAGCTGTTTTTGTAAACACTTCTCCCTGAGAGTTGGTGTGAAACTGGTGCAAGTAGGCACCGCTCGCTCTTTTGTTAGCGGCAAAAAGAAGTATTCGTTCGCTCTTTGTTAGCGGCAATTTCTACTTTAATTGTATATAGTATTATGTGTTACCTTATATATGTGAAGTCATCGTCCATGTGTTGTTATATGTGTGTGTGTGCAAAATAAATAAGAAAAGAGACAAGAAGGCATCTTTCCTTGGCTTAAATACATACACGATGCATCAACATGATACTGCAGCCACTGTTCCTGGGATAAGTAATTTCACTACTACCCCGTAACTTTGTGAGGGAAATCCTTTCAATAGGTCTGTGGCAGGCTCCTATTTTGTAATCAAAGAAGAGAGTCCAATAACATTAGTTGCGCACCTTACTAGCAGTTGTTTAGAAGAAGATGTATCCTGCATACGTATTTAAAAATAAGCGACTTGAAAGGAAAGTCATCTCGAGGCACTGGCAGAAATACATGGGATTTATACAAAATGAATATACCTGACTTTTACTTTTTAGTTACTTTTTTAAATAATTATTTTATAATAATATTTCGCGAAAAGGACATTTGATGACATCCTTTTAAAGGGAATGAAATTTTAAAGGGAATATAGTATAATGAGTAACGACTCGGATTAGAATAACCCTCTCAGCATCGACGTTTTTTATTTCCAGCATTTTGCATTCTTAGTCCTGTTTTAGTACTTCATTTTTATATAATTGTTTTCTCTCTTACCTTTAAAATGGATAGATAATGGATCTTTTTTTTTTTTTTTTTTTTACTTTATAAAAGGTTTCGTGTTTTCTCATACTGTACAATACCACCTTCATTCATTCAGTAGAATTGTACTTAAGCCAAAGACCCATTTATTTTACATTCATTGTTCATTTTATATATAAAGATATTTTTACCAGTTATATGCTTTTTCGAAATGGATTGCAGTATATTATATTGCAGTATATTATATTGCAGTATATATATTGCAGTATATATATATTAATGCAGTCCATTTACATCTAGATAGAATGTCACATGAGTTCAAAATGCGGAGATATGGTGTGAAAATATTAAGATATATGAAATAGCTTTATTGCTAAAATTATTTTAATCCTAGCTATTAAAAATAACATTATTATGTTAATGAAAAAGTAGATGAGGGGTGAATTAGAAATGAAGTTGTTTCAGTAGGTTTAGAAATCCCCAATCACTTTAGATCTGATCAAAAGATAGTACGAGAACAATATTTTATAAATAATTTTCTAATCTAATATAAATTTTCTAAAGAAAAATGAATCTTATTGGAATAATTTTATGGAAAAAAGAGACAATTTGTGTGCGTTTGTGTTTTATCGTTCAATTATTTTATGATAATTTCATTCTTACTTCCCTTTTTATTTGGAAAAATTAAATCCCTCATCAGTTCTTATCACATTGAATATAATGCCATCAGTTTCACCAAATTCTACTGAGCTAATGGAAATGATTGTGCTATTTATTTGCGTCTCCTTACAACTGATGATATGTTCGGATAATTTCCTTGATGTTATCCTTCTATGAAACTTATGCTGTTCAAGATCCAGAAAAATGTCGCCTGAACATAGTTTTGATATAAAAAAGATAGTACAGGATTAGCTTTTTTTTTTTGTGTGTGTGTGTGTTTAGTAGCCACAACCGCTTGAATCTGTTGCTATGGTAAAGGGCGCTCACTTTTCTTTTTCCATTGAAAAAGAGATGATTCATTTCCAATATGCTGTTCAGGTTTGATGTATGTGCTTACAAACTCCCCTTTTTCTTAATAAAAGGCAGAGTTGCAGTATAAATGCATTTCATTGAAGTGAGCAGTTGAACACTCGTATCGGTCGGTGTAGGGAGAGAGTGGTGTACTTCAGGGTTACTTTTATTTTCTTATTAGACTGCTTTTCCCTCGTACCATGAATTAAAATGCATATTGGTGTACCGGAAGAAAAACTTTAGGTCTAAAAAAAGATAGTACATACTGTTCCATGCAATCATTAAAATTTAATTTTGAAATTTTATCAGTCATTGTTGATAAGATGTTTGGGTGGAAACTCTAAAAACTTAAATGAATGCCTTTTGACAAAATCGAGAAGTACTTCATTTTCTTTACATTTGAGCTTGTGTGCCAAATGTAAACAATGTATCGTTCATAAATTCGGCTTCGAAGACCCTCCATGCTTTTGCGAATGCGTATATTTGATCCAAAAAAAAAAAAGAACAAGATGAAAGATGTTCACGTTCAGCAATAGGGTGAACTCTCGGAATTAGGAGAACCCTCTATCTTTCTGCGTACTACCCCTAGCGAGAAGCAATCGTCGGAAAGTTCTAATCTCGGGACCTTAAGTCAAAGCATAATTTGAAGACCCAAGATCAGCTTATGCGTACTGATTCATACAGAACAAAATTTAATGTTCGGGCGACGCTTTAATGTGACTGCGACGTCATGTAAATTGATTCATCATTCTTTCAAAGTCTGCACATCATGAAACATTTGCACGGAATCCAAGGTGTTTGCTACCATAAATTTGCTTTTGGCGAAATCACAATGAAACCTTTGAAGCAAGTGAATTCGAGTTATCGTCATAGATACGGGAGTTAAAAGCATGATAATAACAGCGACCTAGTAAAATGAATGACGACTGACTATTGATGAGAATTGTTAATTTATATTGTTAATCAAGAATTAGAAAATAATAGAGTAGGTTATGGATTAGTATTTAAATGATATAGTAATATCCATATAGTCGTTTTGGAAAGCGTAGCATTTTTATTAAGGTACAGAACTTTTTTTGTTCATTTCATATACTTTATTGCACCTAAAGTTAGCCCATCAATAACTGTCTACAGAACACCACTATACTTTCCATTCAATCATTTCGTAAGATCTGCAGTACACTTTACTTCTCCCTGTTCAGACAAATCTTTTATATCTTCCGATATCAATAACAGGCGCTCAACAATCGGATCTCTCCGCAATACTCAGGAAACCGTGACAATTTTCATTTCGGAAAATCGTATTTTGCCCGATCTATCAGCTGATCCAAAATCAATGGAAGTGCTGCTATTGGCAGACTAATCGAAAAGGAGGCCTTCATAAATTCGTTTCTTTCGACAACGTCTTGGGGAAATCCAAATTCACCCTTTCCGTGGAAAAATAAATGGCGTTGGATTAAACGAATAGGCCTTTTGAAGTTAAGATTTCTTCTTGAGATAATGTGCTCTGAAATCAAGAAGTAATTTACCATCCTGTTACAGGAAGACTGCCATTTTGTCAACGATTTTTTAACCATTTATATTCCATTTGTCTTTTGAATATTGAAAGGTGAAGATTTCACCGATATCACTTTTCAGCCACAGAATGTTATTTTCTTATTTTGTGTTGTAAAAGAATATTTGTTTTTCATTATTAAATATTTTGTAATAGGATTTGATTGAATGACAAAATATATTTTCACAGAATCATATATGAAAATATATTTTCAGAGAATTGTATGAGTTTATATCCCTGTATATTGTGATTAAAAATATAATTTTTATTGTAAATTTATTTTATTGTTTTAATGAGAATTTTTTAACTTATTTCAAATTATTTATTTAAGTGTTACGGAAAAGAAGGGAAAGGAAAGAAACTAGTCTCATTACCAAAAAAAAGCAATTGATGTCGGGTTTTTTTTTCTTATTTAATGTTTTATATTTATTCTGAAAAAGTTGACATGTAAATTACTTTATTTCTTTCAAAATCTGACAATATATAATTCTAGACCCCCCCCCCTTTTTTTTTTACTTTCAATTGTGTTCCAAAGAATAACACTTTTATTAAAGAATATGCAAGAAAGTATTGAGGAGAACACTCCTGCTGGTTTTAATTAATTGTGGAGACCGAATTTTGTTGATTCTTATTTCATGCGAGTACTCGAAACATAACATCTTAATATCTTATAAAATTAATATTGCAGCTTGTAGTTCACGACGATCCAATTGCTCCATCACGTTGAATTCATACATTGAATATATGGAAAATCCTTATAAACGGCACTGGCAAGTAAATTCTTTGTATTACTTGGATATCATTGTATATTTTGAGACATAAAAACATCAAGAATATTAAATTCATGGTGCAAAATTGATGCATCTGAAAACACTTATTGGTTCATTATTTCAACTGGAAGTTTCCAAACCGGATGAAATAAAAATTCGTGTCAGATTGAAATCTACAAAACGTTTATGTGCCCTTTGAAAACGCTATGCCGGATAGATAGAGGTTTACTTTAAATTCTTGAAAAATGCGAAGTTCATTTCCTGGCTATGGCCGGATTTGGCGCAGATAAGGGATATATTTCGGCAAAGGGAACACAGTGCGAGTATCTATTTATCCTCTTAAATGATAGCAGCTATGAAATACAGATTCCATGACATTGATACCAAGCATCACTCTCCTCTAATTGACACAATATGCCTTCTAACGGAAATGTTTAGATACACAAAGAAAGACAAAACGAAATTGAAATGCAAAATGAATCAATTAGAAATGAATACGCTTAGCACATTCCAAGGTTTAATGTATCTGCATAGAATTGAATGTATAACAATGTGGCTTCTAAACTCTTTAGCTATTTTATAGAAAACATGTCATTGTGCAACAGAGGGAAAATGAATGATAAAATATTTAAACCTTCAGTTACTTCACTTTTAAGTAAAATGAAAATGAATATGAAATCCTCCGAAAAATCTATATAGGTAATTCTTTTCAATGTCTTCTATGGGAGAGAAAATATGTGACTGCTGCTTACAATAAAGTCTAATGTTTTCAGTTAATCTTCCTAAAAATGTTTCAAAATGAGTTTAACATTTCATCAGTCTCTTAAAAATTAGTATGTTTCCATTTCATGCAATGGATATATTTTATTATTGCAGAGATCTCACTATATAATCTCACTTCATCTGCACATGCAACATGCTGTGACATTTGTTGGTCGAGGTATCATTCTTGAAAAACCTAAATGATACTTCAGATCCATATATGAATTAATATTTCTGTATATAACAGAATAGACGTTCTAGAACATTGTTGGGAGAATTTGGTCCCCATTTCTGTTATGCTTCGAGGAAATACCACCATTAGGATATTTAGTTTTTGACGCGTATATCAGTCTAGTAACTTTTCAGTAGTCTTATTCTAATAATGTTTTATTATTTAAATGTATGGCATTTTTTTGCTGGGCCATTCTTGTTTATTTCTCGTATTATATATACTTTAACAGTTAGACTTGATAAAGAAAAAAAAATGAACTTATTCATGACATCTCCTAAACATGTTCAAACATTTCGTAGTAAAATAATTCATAAGGAAAGGCCCTCTATCCAACAAACAGGAGTACTTGTGTTCTTAGACGCATCTAGAAACTGTCTCGAAAAATGTATTGTCAGTTTTATAGTGCTTTTCGAATATTTCGCTTTTACAAGAAGAGAAGTTTTTTAATCTCGAAAAGAACATGCAGTTATCTTTCCTTCTACTTTCTCTCATGCAATTCTTTGACGACTTTTATCATTCAGAATGCTTTTATTATAAGAAAAAAAGTTAGGCATCTAGGGCATCTAGTTTAGTAACAAGCATGCCTTTATTTAACTTTGACTTTTTCCATGTTTATAAGAATGAAATTATGAAGTCGAATTTTTCCTCGCTTTTTTATGTTGCAGTGGAGTTCTAAAATTCTAAGTAATTCTATTTTCCTGATGACAAAACACTATTTTAATATTGATACACCATGTATTTAATTTTAAATTACTTTTATGTTTTTGTTTCGTATTATGTGATGCCTATGTAACATACTATTATGCAATCATTTGGGGAAGATTTATTATAAGATCGCAAAACAGTTAAAGAAATAATGAACGAAATGTATTGAAGACAGAAAGTAGAAAATAAAAACTTTAACAAAATCTTGAAAAACGGGTTTTCTTCTAGTAAACAAAATAAATTTTGAAAATCTGGATGCCAGTGAAAAAAAATCAAGTGAACGTAAAACATTCAAAAACTGCGATAATGATGTTAAAGCAAAACTGGCCATGCATTCAAAATTAAAATTTATTAAGAATTTATTCAAATTCCAATTTAATGAGTGTGTAGACGAAACATTGATTTGATAAACACTGATTTTTTAATGTTTAATAAATATTACGACACATGTAGACGGAATTATAGCATTAAAAGATATTTTTAGTGATAATTCTTACGAAATGTGTTGCTACATTTGAGCATTTTAGATATTAATAAACATATTAAAAGTCTTTTTATAACTTTATCTGGGCATACGTTTTGTTAATAAATAGAATGCATTTTTCCGTATCATATTTCAGTACAGCGTAGCCCAAAATGGCTCTTGTGGTATAAAGACAAACGGGACAAAAGGAATCAGTTTATAAATAACAGATATTTTCTTTACGGTGGCTTTACTTCTAGATTCTCAAGATCGAAATACAGGGTGTCTCTGAATTCATAGCCAATTTTTAAGGGTAGGTAAAATACATACAAAGAAGCACTTTTTGAATAGCAATATGGGACCGGAAATGAAAAGGTGTAGGCGGAAAAAGCAAGAAATTCTTAGGATCGAATAGCCCAGAGCCGGTTTCTTGACATGAAAAGTACCGCTCTCGCAAAGCTGGCAGTGCAAAGGTAGAAAGAATTTTTGGTCATTTAACTGTCATTTTATTGGTATGTCATTATCAATATTTTTTATGTTAAAAATTCAAAAACATAATTATTTTACAACATTTTTATTTTATCTCGATTCTTATTACATACTTAAATATTGAAAATTAAAATTTTGATAAGGTGAAAAATTATTCAAAAACAAAAAGTTCATCAAGAGGTGAGAATATTAAAAAGTTGTTAACTGCTATTCTATGCTGAGTGCATAAAAAAGGGTGACAAAAGGAAATACCGAAAATTTCTCAAATCAAAGCGACTCGGAGCAAACCAAATTAGAATCCCGTCTTTATAAAGAATTAAAAAAACAATTAAAAATAACGATGTTTGATATTTAAGTCAAGACAAATAAAATTCTACTATTATTATCAAAATATTGTAAAAATAGGTGAATTTTCGTTATGAGACAAATCGTTATTCTTAATACAACTGCGGTAAATGTAAACAAAAATAAACACAATGAAGTTGTTGAAAAGTTTTCCCATTTATGTTAAGAGAAAATAGAATAAAAGCATAAAAATGTCCAGAATAATTTATTATGCTGAAAGGAGTGGATTGGACAGCTCTTTAAAATTTTATTATGTTAAGATTAGCGTTGAGATAAGTGAGTTGAGTTCAGCTGAATGCTGTAAAATTTCGTCATTTGTTTTGGAGTTTCGTAGAAGAAAATGCTGAAAAGCTGTGACATAAAATTGAAATACGAGGTCAAAAACGTTTTCTTAATAAATTTAATAGACTAAAGAGTATTAAAAGGACATAAGAACACTCGTAAAAAGGCATTTGTGAGGTTTAATATAACTCACCAGAATGAAACACCTTTGTATTTTATGGGTTGTGATGATGCTGGCTCCGAGCAACAAAAATGTTTCGATGCACTTTTCGTTTCATTAAAAAACAGAAGCTTCGTCTTTCAATCTTGTTTATGAAGAATGGAATTTTTATTTAAATACTAATTCTCATGTACTTTACTACAATGAGTGGCTTTTCAGAAATGCTTATTCTGGCTGTGTAATGAGTATTGACCAAGGGTTAAAATAATTTCGTTGGGAGGGGCGGTCCAATTCCACTTTCTAATTCCTCGTATACGAAGTACAGAGACAGTAATGTCTAAAAACTGAATCTAGAGATTTTGACGAACGTCCATATTTAAGAGATATGAGTACTAAAAACACATTTTTGAAAGATGTTTATCTGTCCGTCTGTCTGTGACAAATATATCTCATCTTCGTTCGTCAAATGTCTGTCTTTATCAAATTTTCAGCAAATTCCATTCAGAGGATATCTCTTTGTCCAGTTGTTTCAATATATGTTAATACCATAACTACAAATGAAGAAAGCTAGGTAGAGGAAGTTTGGTAATTTGCAGTGATTTATGCCTATCAAATTTTGAGCCAAAACCAACTCTGGGTTGAACTACTGTTCGTCTGTACTTACAGAACCTGTAAACGCAATAACAAATGCATCAGATTTGACTTTTGATTTTGTAGATTACAGTTGTATTTGCGTCAAATTTTGGTTTCAATTTTTCAGTAAAAACGCGTTGTTAGAAATAATGCGAGAAAATGTATGTGAGAACTTCCCCACTGGCTTCCAAAGCTAATCTAAAATTATTTGCTCAGAAAACAAAATTAACTTTTAAAATGAAATAATCCGAAGAAATATTAACTAACTGGCTGGTACTCGGCGCGTTGCTGCCACAAAAGAAATAATTTTAGAAATATCGTTTGAAATAGCTATCTTGTTTAATTAGAAATGATAAAAAGAATGATACTTATTTTCTGTCGACAATGAATATATTCATTGAAATTGAACAATATATAAAGGAGAAGTATAAATAATATTTAATCTGTTTTTTACTTTATTGTTCAAGTGCTTTAGAGTAGACAATATTTTTTCCCCGTCAATAGCAAAAACAAATAAATTTCTTAGCTGTCCGACTTATGAGCATCCAACAAAGAACTGGCCAAGTGAAAAACATGGATTTTCTAAGATCAATCCCCACTTGAAGTGATTGACTTTGAGACTTTGTTGATGGTCATCGAGAATGCGAGTCGAATGGGGAACTGAAGCCGTTTGAAATCAAAAGGCATTCGTGGGAATTATGGGAATGCGTTGAATGAACACATTCGACTTTCCATTAAGAATAGTTGCCTCGATTCTTGCCACATGTTGGTTTTCTGATTCTGAAGCGCGTGATCGGTTAGCATATAAACGTTGTCTTTCGATTCTTTCCGCATGTTGATCTTGAGATTCTGAAGCACGTAAATTTGCAATTCGTAAACGATCTGCTTCATTGTTCCTCGTTTATTTGAGAAATCGCATTTGCTTATCTCTACGTGCTGAACTGCACTACGAAGATACGTTTAGATAGATACGTTTGGGAGGTATATTTTTTGACGAAGCAATGAACACGATATAAGCTTGAATAACTGAAATATCGTAAGTCGATTCATTGAATAAATAGAAGAATTGCTGTTTGCACTAGAAGATTTCCATAACACTTACCTTGATTGGCATCGATAATAATAATTCTATTTTGTAAGTGTGTGATAAACTCTGAGTAATCCATGCGACTCGATGCAGCCAAAATATTCTGCAAGCCTAAAAATAATATCTTGTTTAGACAATTATTCATTAACGAAAAAAAATTATTGCACTAAATATTTTCGATTTTATTTCACTCACATTCATTGGAATCGAGGATAATAATTTTATTTTGTTTGATATATGTTCGATTAACTCCGAATGACACGAAACATTGATTTGATAAACACTGATTTTTTAATGTTTAATAAATATTACGACACATGTAGACGGAATTATAGCATTAAAAGATATTTTTAGTGATAATTCTTACGAAATGTGTTGCTACATTTGAGCATTTTAGATATTAATAAACATATTAAAAGTCTTTTTATAACTTTATCTGGGCATACGTTTTGTTAATAAATAGAATGCATTTTTCCGTATCATATTTCAGTACAGCGTAGCCCAAAATGGCTCTTGTGGTATAAAGACAAACGGGACAAAAGGAATCAGTTTATAAATAACAGATATTTTCTTTACGGTGGCTTTACTTCTAGATTCTCAAGATCGAAATACAGGGTGTCTCTGAATTCATAGCCAATTTTTAAGGGTAGGTAAAATACATACAAAGAAGCACTTTTTGAATAGCAATATGGGACCGGAAATGAAAAGGTGTAGGCGGAAAAAGCAAGAAATTCTTAGGATCGAATAGCCCAGAGCCGGTTTCTTGACATGAAAAGTACCGCTCTCGCAAAGCTGGCAGTGCAAAGGTAGAAAGAATTTTTGGTCATTTAACTGTCATTTTATTGGTATGTCATTATCAATATTTTTTATGTTAAAAATTCAAAAACATAATTATTTTACAACATTTTTATTTTATCTCGATTCTTATTACATACTTAAATATTGAAAATTAAAATTTTGATAAGGTGAAAAATTATTCAAAAACAAAAAGTTCATCAAGAGGTGAGAATATTAAAAAGTTGTTAACTGCTATTCTATGCTGAGTGCATAAAAAAGGGTGACAAAAGGAAATACCGAAAATTTCTCAAATCAAAGCGACTCGGAGCAAACCAAATTAGAATCCCGTCTTTATAAAGAATTAAAAAAACAATTAAAAATAACGATGTTTGATATTTAAGTCAAGACAAATAAAATTCTACTATTATTATCAAAATATTGTAAAAATAGGTGAATTTTCGTTATGAGACAAATCGTTATTCTTAATACAACTGCGGTAAATGTAAACAAAAATAAACACAATGAAGTTGTTGAAAAGTTTTCCCATTTATGTTAAGAGAAAATAGAATAAAAGCATAAAAATGTCCAGAATAATTTATTATGCTGAAAGGAGTGGATTGGACAGCTCTTTAAAATTTTATTATGTTAAGATTAGCGTTGAGATAAGTGAGTTGAGTTCAGCTGAATGCTGTAAAATTTCGTCATTTGTTTTGGAGTTTCGTAGAAGAAAATGCTGAAAAGCTGTGACATAAAATTGAAATACGAGGTCAAAAACGTTTTCTTAATAAATTTAATAGACTAAAGAGTATTAAAAGGACATAAGAACACTCGTAAAAAGGCATTTGTGAGGTTTAATATAACTCACCAGAATGAAACACCTTTGTATTTTATGGGTTGTGATGATGCTGGCTCCGAGCAACAAAAATGTTTCGATGCACTTTTCGTTTCATTAAAAAACAGAAGCTTCGTCTTTCAATCTTGTTTATGAAGAATGGAATTTTTATTTAAATACTAATTCTCATGTACTTTACTACAATGAGTGGCTTTTCAGAAATGCTTATTCTGGCTGTGTAATGAGTATTGACCAAGGGTTAAAATAATTTCGTTGGGAGGGGCGGTCCAATTCCACTTTCTAATTCCTCGTATACGAAGTACAGAGACAGTAATGTCTAAAAACTGAATCTAGAGATTTTGACGAACGTCCATATTTAAGAGATATGAGTACTAAAAACACATTTTTGAAAGATGTTTATCTGTCCGTCTGTCTGTGACAAATATATCTCATCTTCGTTCGTCAAATGTCTGTCTTTATCAAATTTTCAGCAAATTCCATTCAGAGGATATCTCTTTGTCCAGTTGTTTCAATATATGTTAATACCATAACTACAAATGAAGAAAGCTAGGTAGAGGAAGTTTGGTAATTTGCAGTGATTTATGCCTATCAAATTTTGAGCCAAAACCAACTCTGGGTTGAACTACTGTTCGTCTGTACTTACAGAACCTGTAAACGCAATAACAAATGCATCAGATTTGACTTTTGATTTTGTAGATTACAGTTGTATTTGCGTCAAATTTTGGTTTCAATTTTTCAGTAAAAACGCGTTGTTAGAAATAATGCGAGAAAATGTATGTGAGAACTTCCCCACTGGCTTCCAAAGCTAATCTAAAATTATTTGCTCAGAAAACAAAATTAACTTTTAAAATGAAATAATCCGAAGAAATATTAACTAACTGGCTGGTACTCGGCGCGTTGCTGCCACAAAAGAAATAATTTTAGAAATATCGTTTGAAATAGCTATCTTGTTTAATTAGAAATGATAAAAAGAATGATACTTATTTTCTGTCGACAATGAATATATTCATTGAAATTGAACAATATATAAAGGAGAAGTATAAATAATATTTAATCTGTTTTTTACTTTATTGTTCAAGTGCTTTAGAGTAGACAATATTTTTTCCCCGTCAATAGCAAAAACAAATAAATTTCTTAGCTGTCCGACTTATGAGCATCCAACAAAGAACTGGCCAAGTGAAAAACATGGATTTTCTAAGATCAATCCCCACTTGAAGTGATTGACTTTGAGACTTTGTTGATGGTCATCGAGAATGCGAGTCGAATGGGGAACTGAAGCCGTTTGAAATCAAAAGGCATTCGTGGGAATTATGGGAATGCGTTGAATGAACACATTCGACTTTCCATTAAGAATAGTTGCCTCGATTCTTGCCACATGTTGGTTTTCTGATTCTGAAGCGCGTGATCGGTTAGCATATAAACGTTGTCTTTCGATTCTTTCCGCATGTTGATCTTGAGATTCTGAAGCACGTAAATTTGCAATTCGTAAACGATCTGCTTCATTGTTCCTCGTTTATTTGAGAAATCGCATTTGCTTATCTCTACGTGCTGAACTGCACTACGAAGATACGTTTAGATAGATACGTTTGGGAGGTATATTTTTTGACGAAGCAATGAACACGATATAAGCTTGAATAACTGAAATATCGTAAGTCGATTCATTGAATAAATAGAAGAATTGCTGTTTGCACTAGAAGATTTCCATAACACTTACCTTGATTGGCATCGATAATAATAATTCTATTTTGTAAGTGTGTGATAAACTCTGAGTAATCCATGCGACTCGATGCAGCCAAAATATTCTGCAAGCCTAAAAATAATATCTTGTTTAGACAATTATTCATTAACGAAAAAAAATTATTGCACTAAATATTTTCGATTTTATTTCACTCACATTCATTGGAATCGAGGATAATAATTTTATTTTGTTTGATATATGTTCGATTAACTCCGAATGACACGTGCCGTTTGTCTTTCATCGATTGTCAATTTTAAAATAATGTTGAATAATAGAAACGTATGAAATGATTTGTTTGTAAATTTTATTGTATTAAAAATAAAGGCTAATTATCGTACTTTGCCTATAACTTTCGCGCAAATACAAGCAATACGTTGGCAAAGTTTTATTGCAATTGGATGAACTGTACAATAGTGCACAAAATACGAACAAACAAAAATTCATTTTTTATATATTATATAAGCTTTTTATGGTTTTTATTTCCTACAAAACGGGAAACAAAATGCTTTCTTTTGTATATCATTTCTCTTTCAACTAACTACATAGATATTATGGAATTTTGCCTTACCATAGTTGAAAGTAATAAGTTTAATGTATTACGTGAAAAATAATGTAATAAAGACATTAAATACATAATTTTTCTCCAATTTTACATAATTTGGTATTTTTTATGTTTCTGAAAGTGATTTTTTTAAATCTATTGTTCAGAGCCATTCGTATGAACTACAGTTTAGAATATGACACATTTGTGTGCTCTCCATAACAAAAGTTTGATATTTTCCGAACTCATCTGTTAATTAATTAATTTAATAATGCTCGCTTTCATCATGAAAGTCATCCGAGTCTTCAGGTGGGTGTTGTTGTTGTTTTAGGAATTATTGCCAGAATTTCGAATATCAAAAATAATCAAAATCTAATGAATAGATTTAAACAATATTAGTAAAAATTACAGAAATCTTTCTTGCTTATATAGAGACCACTATGAACTGAAATGCCGTTCTTGTCGGATTTTGAGGAGGAAATGGCAGTTCAATAGTCGGCATCTAACCTGCTCATGATTCAAAATTACGAAGTCAGATCCCTGAAGCAGTTCATTTGTGGCTTGAGAATTAGTAGTAAGTATATTTTAAGTAAATATGATTTGACGAGCTACAATTGTTTTCCTTTCATTTCCGAATCAACTTTAATGATCAAAAATATACATAATAACCCATTAAAAATATTCTTTCAACATATTTGAGTCCAATAGATAGAAGAGCGGAAAAACTTTATTCGAACAAGCATTTCTAATTTTCCGTTACTTTATTGCCTTTTTCATATAATAAATTTAATTCCCGTCTAACTTTCATTCGTCGGTTTTGGAATCTAATATCTTCGTTTTTTTTTTAAAAAAAAATACCAACGCCTCAAACACTTCTACACAACCTTTTCCACGTTTTGAAATTTTGTGATGGATTGATTTTTGACCATTGAGCCAACATAAAAATTTATTCCTCCCATGCTGCACATTTTTTCTCTCTCCACCGTTTTGGAAGAAGATGCAGGCCGGAATCGATGTCGCGCTCTTTCGTGCCAAATTTGATGTAAAACAGGTTTCAGCTTCAAAGGAAAGGAAATCTCCTGGATTCCCCTTTGAGTGAAGCGCGGGGAGGAATTTCATTTGCATTTTATTAGAAGGTGATTTCGTTACACTCTCATTTAGAACGCCAGGAAATACCTGGGATGAAACTGGCAAGTTTGGATACGTGTTTTTAATTTTTTTATTTTGAGTCTGCGACGTATACTGATAAAAAATATTAGATAGCTTAAAATCGTTGTCCAGACTGAAATAATTCCTTGTAGATTTCCAGCAAACGAGTATATGAAAGAAACAAATTTTTGCAGAAAAAAGCTTAAAAATTGTTTGGGTATCTTATAATGATAGGAAATAAACAATTGTTTTTGCAAATTTATTGATTTTATAGCTTATTTTATTGATAAAATTTTATTGATACCATAGCTTAAATTTAATTCCTCTTTTGGCCAAGCTATATGCCATATAGAAAAAGATAATGCATGTTGTTATGATCCATAAATTCTCAGTAGCTTCAGGAGCTTGTAACCTCAACAAATCATATATTTCTCTTTCGTTTGGACAACTTTATGTAAACTGCATAATGAAACATGATTATAAAAATATTCTTGGTATAATAATAAAAAATGTTTTTGAAAAATCCTTTTTGAAATAAAAAAAAAAAAAAATATTTTGTGACGCTACAAGCTCATTTGTTGGAAGGAGAACCCAACACAACCATTAATCAATATTTCTGTTGCTCATGCTTCAACATATATTAAATGGCGCTTAATAATGGGATAAATAATCTTTATAAATAAATGTATCTTTACATAGAGGGCATACTGTGAGCATTGGTAAAAGTTACGAATCTGTGAGGCGGCTTCCCAGCATAGTCAGTTCCATAGGAGTTCCCAGAGCTTGGCAACAAACTTGGCGACTTTGGCGCCAAAATAGATTATACCCGAAACATCGAGAATTTTCCCGATCCGTCCAGTAGGAACGGAGATACACCTCGAACGTTCCTGATTGGTTGAGAGGCTTCTAGCCCCGCCTACTGAGACCTATAAAAGGAGTGGCCGAGGTGAGAGTGAACCGACGGTGAATTGAGTCGTGGTCCAGTGGAGTCGAAGAGTAGTCGGAATCGACAGCAGGAACTGGCCTTCCAGAGATTAGCAGAGCAGCGACGGAGTCAAGTGAGTGCTGAATTAAGTTGTGCGCCACAGTCTGCATTAGAGTCTGTTATGTGCTGTTGTCTGCACGTCTCGGCTGAGGATAATTGTGTGCTGTATATAGTTGTCGTCTTTGTGCTGTCCTGTGTGTCTTCGTATAAATAAACGTCGTTGTTTCATTTTCTACTGCCGCCTGTTGATTGAGTGTTCTCCACACCATATAACCCCCACTATCCAAACGAACCCCGGCAATTTCGTAACAATATTAAATGGCGCTTAATAATGGGAAAAGTGTCCGATAAATGTGTCTTTACATAGAGGGCATACTGTGAGCATTGGTAAACCATATCAAATCATAATCTTATATCCTAAGAGGCGCATCGTTTCACAAATTGCAGAACAATTTGAATGTATTTAATTTAAAATTAAAATATTAATAAAATCATTTTTTTTCTACATCCAAAACAAATATTGTCACATTTAAAATGTTTGCATGCCAATGACATCTTCCTTATCTGCATTCATTTCAGAATTATTGATTTTTTAAAAAATTGTACCTTAGCTCTAAAGGGGCTTGTATAATGGAAATGAGTTTAATATTAATAAAATTGCTTTAAATAAACATACTTTTGTTAGTAATCTTAATATACTTTGAAAATTAGTTTCCAATCTATGATTCCTTATTATGAATATTATTGAATCTTGCAATAAGTTTACATTTCAATTGAATGTCCAAGTTGCACCAACAGTGTAAAATTTAAATGTTATTAAATGAATCGATCAAACAATAATGAATGTCTGAGCTTTCAGGAAAAGTATGTTGCCTTCGAAAATACAGGTTTACAAAATTTTGAAATGGTCGCACAGCAGAAAATAAATGAATATAAAATGAACTAAAATTTGCACAAAAATTGTTCATAAAATTGTATTTAGTCGAATTATTTTGAAACAAGACTGGTGAAATCTTCTCATAGGTATAAAATTTCTGATTAAATAATCAAGCTAATGGCGGTACTTTCCACTCCATAGATCTCATCTCCAAATGAAACCGTGTCAGCCATGATAATAGTAAGATAATATCAGCAACAGTAACTATTAAATGATAATAACTTCGAGTATTCTAATCTTCAACCGAAGAATTCGATTAAGGAAAATCGAACGCAGAGAGAATAAAACCACCTTAAAACTCTCCCGTTAACTCTCGACAATCAACAATGGAGATTAAGCCCCTACCTTTCGCATGTCTCACTTGATTTAATTAAATGTCTGACTGTTATCTTGGAACGCCGCGTTGGAGGCCACTTTAATACAAAATTTCATTTCGTTTCACGGCGTTAGAACTTGTTTCGTGACTCCAGGCTTTCGCTTCACCGCGTTATTAACTATCCGATTCTGATGCTGTTTCTTCTGGTTTAACGGAGATTAAGCTTTGCTTTATATAAAGAGTTTCTGAGGCAGCGGCCTTACGGGGGAGATAAGGTCTTGATTGAAATCCATCAAAGCACAAAAGTAGAACTTGCTTGATGTTACACAACTTGCATATTACTGTCTCCATTTTCTTATTTTAAATTCATTCCTAGCTTATTTTAATGAACGAAACGAGTCAAATACTGAAACCCTCTCTTGTTCCGATACTCAGTTCAAAAGCGGGTGTTCTCATCAATGTAGAATGCAGTGCATAATTTTCACCTGGCTTTTATTTTCGTAACATTTGGTTGTGAATACATACTTACAGTTACAAAAACAGTTCAAAAGAGTTAAATATTCTAGACTAAATTGTATATTTCTTAGAAAATGTAGAATCCACTCATTCATATTAACGGTTTGGCAATTCGTTGTTATAAACAATAATAAACAACATTCCACAAATTGAAAGCGATTTTCTTACAACAGTTTTATTCATAAATTCTAGAATATTTGCTTAAAACTCATTCAATCACATTCTAAATCGAGTTACAAACAACTCATTAAAAGGTCTTGACAAACATATGAAATGATATATTGGATTTGACTCTTTAAAAAAAAAGGAAATCGGAGGTTCTCTTTCTCACTCTCTCTATCTCTTTAATAGAAAGGTTCTAAGAAACTTCGTGAAAAAAAAGGAAACGGAATCACTATGCGATCGATCTTTCATTAAACTTGTTTTGCTGTTGTTCTTTTTTAAAAGGTCAATGATTTTTTTTAGAAAAGAAGCGAGTTTAACAAAAATCGTTCGTCTAATATCGAACAAGTTAGATTAAATCCGGTTTTAGATTTTTGTAGCTTTAGATTACATTTAACAGCGTATTTTCAAAATTCTTTTCTTCCTTTCTTACTTTTTTGAAACTGAAAAATGATCAAAGAATATTTTATTTTTGAATATAAAGAAATATTTGATTCTAATGGAACTGATTTCCTTATTTTGGAAAATAAGAGACAAGAATTTTCCTCTGGAAATGGGTTTGAATTTTAAATTCGAATAATAATCACAGCAATAGCATTAAAGGGAGACTTAAGTTAGAGTTAGTTATGAATCCGAAGAAATTTTTATCACCCTCGTTTTTGCATAGTATAAATATTGGCAATTATAATTCTTGTAAATTTTTTATTTGTTCTGTTATTAATTATTTAAATAGCTAATTATAAATATTAGTGTTTAATTTTACATATGCATCAGTTTATTGTTACGAAATTCTTTTTATCTAATCGTTGTTCTGATGCAATTAACAGGTTAATCTTTTTATTATTCTAATAAGTAGAAACAAAGATCTGATCAGTTGTTCTATTAGTTAAGAATTTTTAATAACATTTATTTGATAATTACTCGTAAAATTCTAATTGATACAATAAAGGGTTCTACTTTTGAAAAAGAAAACAATGCCAGCAAATTTTAATAGGCTATTTTCAAAGTTGAGAAAATCTATTTTACTAGGTTGAAAAATAACTCTAAATTTTTAAAAATATATATGAAAAATATTCTTTAATAAAATTCTGTCGTTTTCTTTTTATACTAAAAAGCAACTCTTCCAGACGGATTATTTCTATTACAACAATTTTATTTTTAGAAATCTAAAATTCTTTATCAAATCTGCTGTTTGTTTTCTTTCGAAAATGAAAGACAAATGTTGATTTTTTAAAACACCTAAATGGCCAGATGGTCAGAAATATTATCTCAAATCGGAAAACATCCCTGAATCTCACAATTTGTTTCAAAGAGAAGGTAGAACAATATTTTCCCGATTTTGACCGAACAAAATTTGACGTAACGTGCCTTGTTTCTATTTTAAAATATGTATTTCATTTTTAAAAATTAGCTAGATAATTTTTAAAAAAAAATAAGATCTAAAACATTAGTCTTTTCAACATTTACTGTATTTGGGGTGCGTGTGATATAATTCATAACGCTTCTATGATGTGAATAATGTCTGTATGAATGTGAATGATGTAGTGCAAAACATCTGTTATAATAAGCAGCGGCAATTCAGTATCTTTATTTCTTCCAATTTCATAAATCGTGTTGAAACTCCGCTTGAGTTATCGTTAATATGAATAATGAAATAGAAAGATATATCTATGAACTAGGTTATTCATCTATGTTTTAATCACCTCTTTTGCAACTTATCCAACTGAAATGCAAAAAAAAAATCGACTCGAATTAGTTAAACAAAATTCCAAAAGAAACCTGATTTTTATTTATTAGAGTGTAACTTCTTTTCCTTTTTGATACGAAATAAATACTCAGAATTTCTTGTTTAAGTCTGATTTATTGCTTTATATGCTCTGCTACCTTTTTCCACATCTGAGAAAGCTTTGTTATTTCCTCTTTTCAAAATTGTTGGGGCTTACTTACAAAATATTTCTCGAAAGGCATTTTTATTTCGTTTGCGGATTGAAGCCGCTTATAATGAATAGAATATTTTAATGGAAAACAAGGAATATTCGGATGGAGTAAGGTCTTGGAAGCACGGAAAATTCGATAAAACATCCCAATCAAAATATAGCAGCTCCTTTTTGTACAATCAATGCAACATGCAATTTTTTATTGTGTTGGTGAAAATCGAAACTATGTTGGTTCGGCAATTTTGGTCCTTTTACTGGCATTGCAGTTTTTAATTTATCCGGCTGATTGCAACAACTGAGAGAATGGGTGTTTTCACCCTTGAGGAAGTAGTTCGTTGTGTGTTACTTTTCTAGTTCCATGAAATGGCAAAACAAAAATTTTTTTTGGTTGAAATCCAAAGTTTGCAATTTTTGAATTTCTATTGTGCTCAAACCAAGTACATTTTCGATGCATATTTTGTAAATAAAAATCCATGTATTGTCCCTAGTGACAAGTTTCCTTAAGAAAGGATCTCTTTCATGACACCAGAGAAACAAACAGCGCGTAGAAAAGTGGCTCATAAGGCCACGAATAGGTATTGAACACAAAAATCATGTTGACTGGCATATCCCATCCAATTAGAAGATTACGTAACGTTCTCTTGGGAATGTTTGGCGCATTCAAAATCTCGCTTTCAGGATATCGTGGATTTTCACGCGCGCACAGCTTTCATAAGGTGTGTATCAGTCGTTAGTGGGCCGCCTCTGCGGTCTTCAAGTCAAAAATGTCAGCTTTAAATTTTATAAGCTTTAAAACTACGAGTATTATTCAGATGGTCATAATAGTCTTGGCACCTCATCCGTAAATAGTACAAATCTGATATGCTTTGTAATATGGTATTTTAAGCATAATATGACGCAATGCTTCCTTTAGCTATTTAAATTAAACGGCGTTAAAAAATTTCATAAATATACTATAGAATCAACGAAACATAATTTGAATTAATAAAGCTAGCTGTAAGATGACTGAATCTGATGCCGTAGACAGCTAATAGATATACCTGCATCTTCATATAACAATACTAAATGATCAATTGAAAGCAATCTTCGCGTAATATGAAAAAATGTGGGGGGCAACCTAATGCAAAAAAGTAAGAAGAAACGTATTTCTACAAAAAGTATTATACTTCACTTATTATATATCCGATTCGTATGTGTGTCTGGTATTATTCTGTTTAGAATTGATCAATTGCAATAAAGTTGGCTTTAATGTTAAATTTTTGTTAAACTTTCAAACTATATTTTAAAAATATAAAGATATTATTTCGGGAAACTTCCTCCACTAAGTCAGTAAAGTCAATGAGTTCGCTTTGTAGTGGGTGTATAGTGTAACACATCAATAGGTCTCACTAATAATGGCGGCGTTTATTAAATACGAAGACACGAATACACAGACGACAAAACACAGACGAGACGTACACAAGCAACACACCGCAGCACACTTAGAACAAACAGCAGCCGACAATTAGTAATCGGTAGCAAAGAACAACCACAGCACACAAAGCGACCAGACAGAATTCAGCAGGAGGGGGGAATCTACGTAGCTTCTCTCTACTGTCTCTCCACACGCCTGCAATTCCCCACTGTCTCCTCGCTTTAGATGTAACCAATTGTCGACTCACTACTAAGCGATTGGCAACTCCTCACAGGAATCGATTCTGCTGCTACAATTAATTCTAGGACTCAGCACACAGTTTGATTCAGCAATCATTTGATATCCACTCAACGCTTATGCTTCTTTGGACTGATCCAACTCATTCGCCATTGACTCATTATGAGACTCTAAACGTCTCCACCATTGTCTTCGGTTCAAGTTCAAGTTTAATGACTTGCTTATCGGAGCACCCGCCCTTAGAGCAAAGGATTATCTCCTTCATGGCAATGATTGTACGTTAACAAAGCTTTTAATAAAATAACATGAGCAATGTATAGTCTTATGTGTCACTTGCAATCAGCTGCATTTGCGCTCATTCATTAAATTGTGTTATATGCACTCAAGTATTAAAATGGTTGCAATATTATAAAATTATAATTTATATAATTATACTTAAATATTATTCAGTTGCCCTTATTGAGTTTTATCGAAAGATTTTAAGAAATTTTGGAGATTAATGACTAGTCGAATATTTGTTATATTTTTTCAGAAATAAATACTGGAAACATGGTAATGAATACATTTTTTACATTGAAGTCATTCAAACAAGTTGCTTCTGCAAAATGACAAGCATTCTTGTTAAAATAAAACAGTACTCATATTAATAATACGAAATTGAGAGAACTGCTTAGTTCTCAAATGTGTGTGTGTGTGTGTGTGTGTGTGTGTGTGTGTGTGTGTGTGTGTGTGTGTGTGTGTGTGTGTGTGTGTGTGTGTGTGTGTGTAATGAGAAAAATATTAAAAATGACTAAAGTTCGTTTAGATCTAAAATGCATTATTTCATTTTATTTTAAGAAAAAAAATAGTTCTTAAGCTATTGTTCCAATTCATTACCTTCCTATCCAAAGCAAATAGCAAAACATTCTCTATTCTGAGAGTAGTAATCTTTTTTTAGAAAAAAGATGTGTATTCCATGAGAAACAACCCTCAACCATTCATAATCTCTTATCAAAACGAGAAATAAGCATTCTCTATATTTCCCCTAAATGCTCGCCAATCCTGTCAAAGGTAATGAAGCTCCAATAATTCTACAAAGTTCCGCTATTCCGAGTTTTGAGAGAGTTTTGTCTGGATTTTTATTAAATTTTTAACGAAGTTAGACTGATGATGGGTCATTTAAGTGGAAGAAATCAAGTGGAGCTATTCTATTGGATTTTGTTGGTGGTGAGGGTGTGGGGGCACGCTACCGAAAGTATTGCGATTTTGTGCTTTGCCCAAGTTCAAGTTTGTGATAATTTTTATAGCACTAGATATATATGATAGATATATAGATCACTTTAATAGCATTAGATATATTTTTATAGGCTTAGATATTGTCTTTAATTTAAAGGATTAAGTGAAGGGGTTAGAAGGGTTAGAGAAGAATGTTTTTAGGTCTTTTTACTCTAGGGTTAGGATCGTACTTAAGGACTAGTTATAAGGCTTCGTTATCGATGTTTTCTAGGTTATCGTAGAGGATAAGATTTATAAATTTCAGTATTAGAAAAATAGAAGAGGCTTTACAGCTATTTTTAATGAATTGATTTTGCTGCTGGTCGATTCATTTAAAGCCACTATTGGCAGCGCACCCCCACACAGGGCAAACGTAAGCAAGTACCGGGCGCAAAGAGGCTGTGCAAATAAGTAATTTATTTTTCCTATTCTTTTTGGAGTTTCTTGATAGTGGGGAAAAACTTTTCTAGTTAAATCTCAGAATTTGTTTTTGATATAGACAAAGTGGGGTTTCCATGAGAGTCTTCCGTCTAAAATTAAGCCAAAATATTTACAGTTCTGAGACCATGGGTTAATTTTGTCATTCAACTTCAGTTGGGGATATGCGATATTAAGGGGTGCTTTATAAAATAATATAGCTTTGGATTTATTATCATTAATTGCAATTTCCCATTTTTCAAACAAACCTCCAAGCTTTCTCAAATCGCAATGAAGGGCCATTTGGATAAATTTAGGGTTTTTATTTTTTGCAAGAATGGCAGTATCATCGGCAAAAATACATTGCATCGTATTAAATTGTTTTGGACTAGCATTAATGAAGATGGGAAACAGAACCGGTCCCATTTTTGACCCTAGGTAACCTGCTAAAGTGTTTTTTTCAATTGAAAATTAGTTTTTAATCCTGATTTTAAATGTAATGTTTTTCATATAGAAAATGATAATTTGAATTCAGTAGTTAGGGAAATAAATATCTATACATAGTATAAAATAAAGTCTCCTGAAAGCGTCTGTATGTTTGAACCACAAAAACTAGAGAAATATTTAACGGATATCGGAGATATTTATACCATTTTGTAAAGCATTTATTGGGGAAAAATTTAGTACATTAACCCTTATCGTGGCAAGATTGTTTTTTTTTTTTTTGAAGAAAAGCAAAAAAAAAATTTATATAGGTAGCTTCTTTACACTATAAAAAACATCAAAAAATAAATTTAAAAAATCGTGTCATAAAAATCGTTTAATAAAACTAAGTTAAAAATTATTTTATAGTGGTAGTATATTTTTATAAAGTTTTATGTATGGTATACTATACAAATTGAACATAAGGGTTAAAGTCATATCAAAATAAAAAAGGAGTTTCATTATTGCTATTTTAATTATTCCGCGCATGCACGAACACCTCAAACTGCGCATGTGCAAATGGCAAGAGCTGTGGTATGCATATGCGATACATTTCTTTGTTTACGTCTGCTTTTAAACAACGACTCAAATATCATTATGCCCAAAAGAACGAAACCCAACCTTTGCCGTAAACATTAAATGCCAAAAAGCTTCGTTTGTTGCGCGATTAGGAAAATGAAGAGGAAAGAAACGTTCGGTTAGTGAATATCGGAGAAATAATGTCCACAATTAGGGAAGGAGAATCTTTTGATGAGCGAAGTGTTACATCCAAACAAATATTTTTGCCTTGGCACTAGGAAGAAAAACAGCCAATATAGTTTACAAGGAAATTTCATGAAGTAAGCTGAATTTTATTTTCATATCAAATTATACAGAGTTGATAAACAAGTGTGGAACAGTGGGCACAATGACTTATTTGTATATTTTTAAATTTTAAAACAGCTTTTCTATTGTATATTTTTAGTGAATTGTTTTGTCTATGAACATATCTTATTTTTACCTTTTTAACAGTCTAAATGTTTCAGAATGTGTGCTATAAAAAATGTTTTGTAACTATTTTTGATAATTTCTAAATATATTTTTATGTTTCATGTTGTGTATCATGCCCATGTCATATCGGATGGAGGCTAGATTTAAGTTTAAAGCTAATTTTTCTTCTTGGATGTTACGCAGTACGTGCGGGTACTGCTAGTGATTAATAAATTGATAATTTAGTCCGTTTTGCCATCTCTATCAAATGCTCTCTGGACGTCTAGAAATAATGCTGTCACTTTTTTTTTTTTGTTATGAAATGCTTCTTCAATGTATTCAGTTTTATCCCATATATTTGGTGTGTAGTTGATAAATTTTTCCCAAAGCCAAATTGTTCGAGGATGGAAATATTATTGCGGTCGAGGTGAGAATTAAGTCTTTTAAGGATAATTTGCTCGGTTATTTATTAATTGAGGGGAGAAGTGAAATTGTTCTATAGTTGCGGCCCTCTGTTGGGTCCTTGCCAGGAATTTAGGATAGGGATTATAGTTGCTGTTTTCCGTCTTGTAGGGAAGTTGCCAAAAATCAAAATTTTATAGATTAATATGGTTATTACTAAAATAATATTATCGGGAAGATTTCTTAACATTTTATTATTAATTTCGTCAATTCCGGATTATTTGTTGGGTCTTAATTTTTTTATTGTTAATTTCATTTCATTAGGGAGAAGGGTCATTCATTTCTTAACTGATATAGGGTTAAATTTAAATGGGACGACAGCCTCGTCGACAATTTCTTCAGTTCCGAAATCGATTGTGTCAATATATTGGATTTGCCTTTCGAAACTATTTGCAGTGCATTCAGCTTTATCTGCATCTGAGAATGGTATTTTATGAGACCATTGGGGGGGGGGGATTTTTAAATTACTTTTTTAAGTCTTACTAGCTCCCAAATAGTACAGCTCGTGAATTTATAATTTTGTCAACGAAGCCATTTTGTTCAATTTTATGATTTAATTTAGCGATTCCTTTATTGAGTTTATTTGAAGGCTGGGTCTCTGGTATTTTGATACATCTTTCTGGCATGGCTACGTTCCCTATTTATTTATTTTTTATTTATGGATCAATATAAGTTTTATTAGGTCGGATGGGGTTAGATGCAACGATCTTGTTTTGGTTAATTTGGTCTTCAAGTTTAATTGCTGCATCTTCAATTGGTTGATGGGATTCTATACTAAGGAAATTTAAATTAATGATAAATTTAGATTTATTATTTCTTCAAAATTATTTTTAAATAAGTTCCAGTTGCTTTTATTTTTTCTGTGTTTGTCAGTGAGTGAATAATTAATAAAAAAGTTTACCATTACGGGGTTATGATCTGAGCTAAATTCAAGAATGGAATTTATTTCGTAGGGGTAGATAAAGCTAGATGGCTACTGTCTTCGGCTTGGACTGCCGGCCTTTTATAGATTCCGGAGCAGAGCAACAAGCAACATGCTGAACAATCAAGCATGTATCAGCTTCTATTGGCTCTATCGTCAAAATTTTTAAAGAGTCTATTATCATACATTTTGTCTCCAAAATCGCCAAATAATCGCTTCCGAAGAAAAGCCAAGTTTATCGTCAAACCCGGAAGTCACTGATCCAGCATCCGATCAGCATCTAATAGAGCTGATCGTAGAACGGTCTTTCCTATGATGGAACTATGCTGGGAAGTAACATTATAGATTCGTAACAATATTATAAATTATTGTGTTTATTTTATGAGCTTTGTTGCTCAACTTTTTGAAAATTATCAGTGCAAGTATGATCATTTTGGCGCAAATACGGTTGATACTACTATAAGCAAAGTATCCGGGATTATAAATTTCATTTCTTTCTCTTGATTTTTTTTTTACCTTCTCGTATGCGAAAGATAGAAAAACATGTAAGCAGGGTATTGTAATCGTAAAAGACATTCAACATCCAGAATTTATTAAATCTACATGTTTTCAGACTTCTCTGAGCCCGGAAAATACATATTTCGGATTATATTGTCTGTGAACTCGAGATCTGAAAACCACAAAGAGCTAGACTGATGAAATTTAGTATGTTGTTTTTACACCAGGTTCATACGTTGTGAACTATACAAAGATACGAGAGAACAGGAAGTCAATCCGTCTCATTCTATATATACGCGATTGTGATAGCTCGAAAAAGCCAAGAATTAGGTAGATGAAACTTAGAAAATAGTTTTATAATCGAAATTTAAATGCACTTTCAGAATTTCAATGTCTGTCTTTTCATGTCTGATTAAAATAACTTTTTTAAAAAAAACCTGCTACCGAGTGCTATGCCCCCTCTTTATTTCACATTCATGATCCCTAGATACACTATTAAACATCGACTATCTTCCCTCTTATATTATTAATACATTGCGAAACAAACATTGACAGAGCCCCAACTTCAACAGTTGGACAATTTTCGCAATTGCCAGCGGCACCTTGCAGGAATAGTTAACGATGCAGAATCCTCTGCGTTTATTGCGCGGGCTTCATTTGTATTCCTTTATGATAAGCCGTGGTCCCCCGAATTTGATTGAGTTGACGAAATTAATTCTACTCATTTGAGGACTCGCTCTATTACTCAATTAAATATATCATACAAATGAAGTAATCTAAATATAATATCTTAGTTATAATTCATAAAGCAATAGTTCATGCCAAAGTCAAATCATTCTTATATATTTTAGAAACATTTAATACCTAATAAGTACCGCAATAAAATGAAACGCTTCACTCTGCCCTACCGAAACATTTACTTTGCAGTCGTTTCATTAATTAATAAATTCGTTTGCAAAAATCAGAATGGAACTCTCTGTCGTTTAACGTCACTTTCACTTTTCTGTGATTATTCATGCTAAGTCTAAAGCAATGAAATCGACAGAGCTTCGAACAGCAAGCTCGCGTGTCTTAGATGAGCAGACGTACCTTGAGAGACGCGTTCATGCTACAGTTTTAAGTATTTGCAATTAAATTGCGGTTTATAATTTCCCAAAAAGCGTTTAACAAATAAATTTAGAATATGAAGCCGCAGAATGCCTGCATTCTCAGAATTGTGAATCTGTAATAAAGTAGAATAAAAATTTGATTAAGACTGGAACCACGTTTCTGATTATAAATACTATTGAGCCGATGAAAATTCCTATCGTATTTTATGCATTAGCGATTAGCTTTTAGCCTAAAATTTGGATAGTAAAATTATTGTTCTAGTATATGGGGAATGCTCTTCAAAACTCTTCCTTTCGTATTCCCTTGTAAAGGTGTTATCTTCCTCACTAGCAAGGCAGTGAAAACACCGAGAGCTGAGATTTTCATTTCAAAGTCCCGCGTAGGAAAGCGTTGTTCTTCATAGTATACTAAAGAATAATATGCATTTTAGATGACACTTTTAATCGACTGTTGCCAGATTCTAAGACAGATCCACAATTTTAGTACCAAGACAACATACTATACATTACTTATACACATTGTTACGTTTTTATTTTCCCGTATAAGGAATGCAGAATTAGTTGAGTTAATTAACAAGCCGTTTTAAAGCAACACTAGGGCTATTTTGGAACGGACTTCATAGTTTTAAACCGCGGTCAGATGACGAGGACGACACCTGAACTGGCAACCCGCCCTCTCCAAACTTACACACTACACCAGCAGGAAGATGTTTGATCCCGATGGATTTAGCGTGCACCAGACCGGCGTTCACGACGGATCTTCGGTGGAATCGGGTCCCGAACTTGAAACCCTCCGGTTCCGAAGACGGAATACAGAGAAAATACTTTAATGGTAAAAAAAAAAAGAAAATCGACTCGAGGTTTTGAAGAGCCTTTACGTTTCAGTTTACCTGACTTCGAAAAACACATTTTTGGGATTATGCCTGTCTGTCTGCGACAAATATAACTCAAAAACTCTTTGAGATAGTTAGACATATGAAATTTGGCACACGGTCTTTACACCAAATTTGTAGATTTCTATAATCTATCTTGATATAGAGATCTATCTATAATATATCACAAGGAAACTTCATACAGAGCAATTCTGTCTGTCCGGCTGTTCGAATGTAAATTAACCCGATAACTAAAAACCAAAGAGAGCTATATGGATAAAAATTTGGTGCACAGATTTAATTTTTACAATGCAGACGCCGTCTAATTTTGATCGAAATCCAAATTGAGGTTGAACATTGGTCGGTCTGTACCTTCAGAAGCTTGTAAAGTGAGCGATAGTTTAAAACGAAATCATTTTAATATATCAAATTTAAAATGTGATTTTGTGTTTGCAGTTGTAGTTCTGTGTCAAAATTTTATTTCAATCTATTGGGAATCAGAAAAACGCACCTACAGCAGAAACTTGATTTTCGGATGCTATTCACCGCATGCCAGTGTGTGTGTGTGTGTGTGTGTGCGTGTGTGCGTGCGTGCGCACCCTTGAGTGCTTGATTATTTTACCTCTAAATTCGTTGTGGTTTTATTGTATTATTTCTACTATGTTCCTACTAATCCACAGTTTTAGTTTGTGTCTTGTGATTTTCGCAACTTTTAAAACTCTAAGCTTTATTTGCCTCTTCGGTAAAATGAAAGCGAAGGCTTTTTGTTTTTTCCATTATAACATTTATCATAAATTATGTGTATGCAATCATCACCAACCTTCATTATGTGTATTTTAACCAACATTAATGTTCTAAAATCATTATTTTGTTGACCCATTAAATTTGCTGCAATCCTTACATTAGACGTAATTTTGCCCTTTCCAAGTCCTTCATGCTAGAATGCTGTTGCGATTTTGTTCCAATCCAAATTCATATTTATAGATATCACTATTGTAGCTGATTTCCTTACTATGAGAATGGGTTTTATGTGCATAAAAACAGTTGCACCTGTTTGAATCAATCCATTGCTCATTTCTTGAAGTTGATGTAGCCGAAGTAGGGCAATTTTATGACCATTTTTTCCATCACTGTTGTGTTCTGAATGGCAACATTTTAATTGCAAACAGCCCAGCACATGTTTAAAAAACATTTATTTAAATTTTTGTGATAACAAATGTTTATTGAAGTTTATAACGTCATATCAACGAAATTAATAAATAAGATTTGAAAATTATGTTTTAAAAATTTGAAGCTTAATGAAACTTAATGAAAAAAATGTTTGCTTCTTCCACAGTTTGTTGCAGCGGTCAAATCACTGCCAAAGTTATATTTGCTAATTGAACTAAAAATAAATACAATTCGGTTTTTTTAATAAACAAGGGAAGCTTTTCTGAAGTTCGTGTTTCTAAAAAAATGTGCCTATCATTTTCGGAAAGAAATATTAGGAAACCAATTTCTCTTCGAGTCACATCATTCATTTCGTAATTAAATGTTTTGATTGGTCTGAAACAGTAATAAGAAAATTGCGGTTAGATAAAAACTTTCTTGTCATGATTTTTCTCGAGAAATGATGAATTGGGGGGAGATTGCCAATAATTTATTCAGAGCAGAAATGGAACTGCGCCGTTGATGAGATTTATCTCAAACACGAAAAGCGGGCCGTTCGTTCATTGCGAATAAGTTATTATTCCTTAAATATCTTCCCATTCATCTTGTTGCATTTTACTGAGAGAGAAATGACTGAAATTTCGTAACATAAATCATCTTTCCTAATTTAAAAAAAACTGTATCAACGAGAAGTAGGTGCACAGGTATTATGAACATAGTTAAAACATACAGTTGTTACATAAAACAATGTTATTGCTTTCAACTTGACAGCAGTAGCTAGATTTTCATAAAATCTAAAACATGAATTTAGTTTAGAACATAACATCAAATTATCGCCCGCAACCTTTTAGTAACACAAAAATATTTTCTTTTAATAAATTTATATTTTTTTTATTCTTTAACTCCAAATTTTTATTCTACAAAATGTTAGTATCAAAGCGTATATCGTGTTAATTGCTTCGACAAAAGATATGCCTCCAAAACGTATATCACTTAGTAGATCTAGCAGCGCAGCACATAGAAATAAATGTATTCGAACTTCTCAAATAAACCAGAAACGACGAGGGAGCAATAAAGCAGATCGTTTATGAATTGCAAATTCACATGCTTCAGAATCTCAAGATCATCATGCTGCAAGAATCGAAAGACAACGTTTATATGCTAACCGATCACGCGCATCAGAATCAGAAGACCAACATGTTGCAAGAATCGAGGCAACTATTCTTAACGGAAAGTCGAATGGAGAAGATGTCTTTATTCTACACATTCCCGTTATTCCCAAGACATGCCTTTTGATTTCAAATGGCTTCAGTTCCGCATTCGACTCGCATTTTCGATGACCATCAGCAAAGGCGCAAGGTCACTTCAAAGCACTTTAAGTGCGAATTGAACCTAGAAATCCATGTTTTTCACATGGCCAGTTGTATGCTGGATGCTTACGAGTTGGACAGGCAAGAAACTTATTTGTTTTTGCTGAAGACGAAAAAAACTATTGACGGGGAAAAAATATTGTCTACCCTAAAACATTTGAATAATAAAGTAAACAAAATAAATAAATATTATTTATACTTCTCCTTTACATATTATTCAGTTTCAATTAATGTATTCATCATCGACAAAAAATAAGCATCATTCTTTTTATCATTCCTAATTAAACAAGATAGCTATTTCAAACGATATTTCTAAAATTATTTCTTCTGTGGCAGCAACGCGCCGGGTACAAACCTAGTACTAAAATAAAAGGGAAAGGTAATAAAAAGGAAAAATTCTCTTCTTGAGGAATTCTTGAAAGAAAACCATCCAATTTTAAAATTATACCTTTATTTCATATTTGTGCTCCATCCGCTACTAAAACAGCTATTCGTCATTCCATTAAAATATTTATAGTGCTTCCTAAAATAAAAAAAAATAATTAGCAAATCCATCTTTAAAACCACGAACGCGTAAAATAGTCAGTTATGCAGCAAAATCAATTTGTTAAAAAAAGCGCTACGCTGACCTGAAAACTTATTATAAGGAATTTACTTTCAGTAAATTTTCCGCCATTGTGTCCTGTTATAATGATAAAAGTATCGTCGAATTAGGTTATAAAAACTTTAATTATATCAGAGCACTAAATTTCATAACCACACATGTATCTGAAATTAGTTTTTTTTTTGGGGGGGGGGGAGGGCATATAACATTTTTATAATTTTTATCATTTTTTTTCTAATAACTCATTTTTTTTTCGACTCAAATACTGTTGGAGCATAGTTTGTTTCCTATTTTCATTCGCGCGATTTGAACTTTAACTGCTTTTTTTCTTCGGGACTGAGTTAAAAATAAATTTTATAAAGGAGTATTTTTAAAACATAATCTATTGGCGTGATAAGCTGCATCCTTTTTTAAATTTTTTTTTTAGTCTTTAATTTGTAACTTATTGTAAGGAATAGTTTGGAATCACGAAATCAATTTTATTTTAGATTTATTATCATGTGTATTAACTAGTAAGACATCAAAATCAAATTGAATTAATCGATTATTCTTCCAATCGATATGAGATTAAAAAGTTTTTGCCACAGTTTTGATGATTCTTCCCAAAATTGTCACTATAAAATGTCGTGAATTGCACACATCTTTGATTTCATCTTCAGTTTGTGTTTACAGCTACTCATGTTGCTGTAGGAATTTTTCCCCAAATATATAAGATTTGCATCATCTGGTATTTTCCCACCTTTCATAGGATTTCCTTGGATTTTTGAAGTAAAAACCAGTCATTGCAGGATATATTAATGTTCTATTAATATCATAGTCTATTAATGTTCTGTATAATACCCGTATTCACCAAGAACGGGAAGGTAATTTCACAAACTATGTTGTCGCCATTTGCAGTAAAATTAGCATATATTTTGGATCAACAGGTTCAAACCTGATAGCAAACATTATGTAAATCTTCTTATACATTTGTATCTTAAATATACCTGCGGAATAAAAAATTCAGTTTGATTTGCCTATAATGAAAGCATCGAAATGACTGATTATTTCGCAAAGGATTTCCATGATTTTCGATGTTTTAAAGTTTTGTGAGCTTGTTTAAAAGGAACCATTTTAAGAATGACATTCGACCGTGCATGTGGAATATGATTATTCATAACACAATGGTTTAATGAATGAAATATGGTATGTGTTTCCCTCGTTTTTGTAAAAAACGCATGCTTGAGACATGGTACAAGTACAAGGTTCTTTTTCCTCAACCCAAACTCTGTTTTCATTGTAGCATAGCATGACGTTGGTATTTCATTCAGTTGCAATAGATTTGAAAAGCACATTTTGTTGCGATTTATGCCATTGGATTTAGAGTAACTATTCGAGTACATGAGTCAAGATTTTGTGATAAAAGTGAAATGTGACTGCTTCGAGTAGATGTTGGTGCAACACAAAATAATGTCAACATTTACGATCCTCGGTGATTAGAGACTTCTAATGGAATATTACTCAAATCTGACTTAGCTCCAAACCAACTTAAAGCTGACAGTCTGCTCAGCATGGCAGTAGATTGTTTACCGGGATGTCTTTCAGGAGGTACTAGCGCACATTTCTGTTTCGCTTGTAAGAAGCGCTCTCACGGCCAGCTTTACAGCATCGAAGAAGTTGCTGTTTCGGTCTACCAACTTTTGAAATTCGTTAAGAGCATTCGGGTTGAGAATAGTTCTCACGTCCATCTACATCAAATGGAACACATCATTCATGAAATGCCTCAACTCACTTGACCACTGCACTAGTGTCTATGGTCTGCTATGCACCGGACAGATTTCTCTATTTTTGTGCCAGTCTTTTCCTGAAGTTTACAACGGATGCTTTCATATTATTCTATCGTTATTCTGCTTGTCTGTTTTTAATTGCAGCCTTCCAGTATCAGTGATTAAATGACTCCACTCATTTATATGATACAATAAATAGTACTTGTAATATTTTTGAAAAATCAATTATTTTTAAATGAAGTAAACTTAATTAGCTAATAATAATACTTCGCATCTGCTTCTACGAATGAAAATGGACAATTCCAAAATGAAAGTGCATTTTCATTAACATAAAGCGATGCGATAGATTGATGCACTTTTATGTAAAAGCTCAAGTACAAATTAAGTATTATGATTATGCTTATTATTGAAAACATTAGTTCTTTGTATTATAAAATAGACAGTTAAGCCTTATGAAGTTTTAACATAATAAGATTTATTATATACTAGTTACATATCCACATTGTTGTAATACAAGATGTTTTTTCTGTATATAACTCAATTATTTTTTGTAATTAAAGTGAAAATTTCGTTTTATGCCTGAAAATTTTCGGAGTCATTTCATTTTAAATTGAGCCTTTTGCCAACATATTTTTGCTGATAAAAATAGAAAACTTTTTTTCACTGTTTTACGCATTTTATATTTTGTGCTATACAAATGATGTTAGATAAAATCTGATAGTTTTAGCTTTCAACAGATGTGATGTTTGATAAATGAAACTCGTAAAAAAAGGGTAATAGAGTTTTAGCCAAAGGGTAATAGAGTTATTAATCAGTAATCGTTTTGGACTAAATGATGAGAATTCTTGCACACACAAGCAGTTTATTTACGACATTCAGGAAGAGAAAGGCGCATAAATAAAAATGCAGAAAACTATGCGCATTCGATGCACAACATGGATATCGAATTATTTTTTGAGCAATTCACAAAGAGAAAAATGTGATGTTATCAGTAATGAAACTGGTTGCCACACAAAAAATAATAAAAGTAAATATTATTAAGGTACAAACATTGTCAAATTACCAACACATCCAAACCATTAGAAATCAATGGCTTGAAATAAAATGTTTCATTTCATGTTATTTATACGTAGACTATTTTAATGCCAGGTAATTTCCCTGGCATTCAAAAGTATAAAATTCAAAATTCAAAAGTATATAAAAATAAAAACTTGAGTTCATTTTCTAACAGCTCTTTTGGAAATTCTTCGAAACTTTGACATCTATACAGCGTCAATGCAAATGGCAGCGACATACCAGAATTTCTTTTACGAGTTTGGGATAGCATTTTCGATAGCATTTCTTTTTACGACTTTTCGAAAAGCAATTTGTGTTGTTGTGAAATACGTTTACTTTAGATGAGGAAATTTTCACTTTTAAACTAAGTTCAAATGGAAGGAGAATCTTCATGGCATCTTTTCCTCCCCTCCCCCTCGTCCTTAAAGAAAAAAAAATTATTTTCGATAATGTATTGATGCCTCCTAAATGGTGGATATTGGCACAATTTAGAATCCTCTACATGTCGCTGCACTTTCTTTTTTGGTGAAGATGAGTGCAGTATGAAATTGCTTTTCAAGTATTAAATGTGTCCAAGGTTATTAGATTTAGGAGTTCTTTCTTTCGAACACATTTCTAATATTTCAAGTTTCTTCAAATGCAAAAATATAACTATGGAAATTCAGATTTTATTGTGAAATGTGCTCCGATTGAAATTTTAAGATTTTTCGAACAGAAAAATTAAAAACCTGTACTCAATCAATTTAGCATCAAAAATTGTTGAAACTAAATAAAATGCATTCATTTCTTAATATATTTTGAGGGTATGCTCAGTATATTTTTTTTTGTACAAAAGAAATGAATCGAACTGGATTTGTTTTCTATTTTACGCAAATATTAGACATTAATGTTTAGATGTCATTGTTCCCTAGATTTACTCGCATTAATCAACATACAACTGAAATTTCCTCTTAATTAAAATAGTTTTAATTATTGATTCTAAATTTTCTTACACCGAACATTTAACTCATTTATACATTGGGAATTCTAATCTCTATCAGAATTTTTATCGATTCGGTTTTGTTTGTTTGTGGTTTATCGGCGCAAGAGTCATTCCTTGAGCATGCTGCATCAAACTTAAGGTTGAGTTAGCATTTATTTAAAATTCCATTGTGACAATATTTAGAAGCAATGATCAAACAGCCATCATGGCAATAATAAAAAAAGGAAGCGCTCAATGAATGTCGAAAAACATGATAAAAGTACGAAGATGTAATTAAATGAAAGAGTAAAATCCAACGAATTTTAAAAGGGGGGAAAATTGATTATGTGGAGTTCTATCAAGTAGCATCAAAAGAATCATAAATGTTGTCTGAAAGTAATGCAATCTTTGAGTATTTAAAAATAGACCCCATCAGAATGTGAAAAACAGATGACGCGCTATCACAATGAAGCCTTCAATAATGCGGAATTTCAATAATGCGGAATATTATTAAAATAGCGTCAATCCCAAATTTGATATTATTTAATGAGTGAAAGCTTTTATCCTGCGATGCTAGAATCCTGAGCAGAGGACTTAATAGGCGAAAGTTCCAGCATCTCTCTCCTAAAGGTTTAAAGGATATTCCACGCCACTCTATTAATGTTCTTAACGTTCTAGTGGTTCTCCTCCTCCCGCTTTTCTAACAGATCTTTACTAAAGTTTTATCTCAAAATTAAAGCGCCTGAATATTTTCGTGACATTAAAAATTCAGAATGTCATTGTATTTTAAAAACTGTATCTACACAATAAAAATGTTTTAGAAAAAATGAATGATGCATTGAGGAAGGAATGATGGTCTCCAATGAGGAATTCAAGGTTGGAGACAGTTTTGCGCTCTGTTAGGGTATCTTTGTAAATAATAATCTACCACCATCTTTCGTTTTAACACGTCGCGGCTCAAGCTTGATATTCGAACCACCTATATAATTAGATGATCCCTTCTTCGCCATCTCTTATTCCTGATAAGATAGCGTCTAATTAGATAGATGTTTCGGTATAGTTATAAAATAGGCGTGACCCACGGGTAATGCTCATAGCAGTGAATATATCCATTCAACTCTCTTTCCTAGGCTGTATTTTTTTCCAGTTAACTTATGGGCCGATGGAATAGTAGAAAAATGAGTGAAAGTCAAGAATTTCCAGATAGTCTTTCATCTATTGAAGCATTGTAATATCATTTAAAATGAAATGAAATTTCGTTAAAAATTCATCACAAATAATATTTTTAAAACTAAGGATTTCATGACTCTCATCTGTGTGAAAATGAAAGCTGACAATTCAGATGAACTCACAGATCGATAAGCGAAAGTGGTCCATCCTTAACAGCGTTTGCCTTCAACTCTCTTAGATTCTTCGTCAAATTTTAATGTAAACGAGATACCGTTTTTAACTGGGGTAGTTTTAACTTTGTCGTTGCAGAATGGATTCTTTAAAGTATCCAGAAAAGTGTCCATTACTATCTAAAATATTAAATTGATTTTATCCCCTTCGGGAATTTTGATTGTGTTCTATTATAAATATTTGTAAACTAATATTTTAATTAATATCTATGGAGGTTATTATTCCCTCCTTAAAGCGTTTTTCTACTTTATATAATAATTTTAGTTTAAGCGACACATTTAACTTTAGATTGAGTGTGCCGTTGTTAAGATATAGAAGTGCTGTTGATACATTTTAAAAAATTAAATAGCATTGCTTAAATTTTAAAAATTCGCAAATGTTTTCTAATCGATTTATGTTCACATAGCAAACGTCTGGATAATAATAAGAGAAAAATAATATTTCTGAAATGAATTCATAATATATGAAAAACGGAGCTCCGCTCGGCAGTTTCTTTCCCCCTCTCCTTTTTTTTCTTTTGTGAAATCGTGTTTTTTCGGAGAAAATTTTATTACATATGAATATTTAACTTATGAATCAAATTATTACATATGAATATTTTTCCGTATTACCTACACGTGAATGGGTCACTTAAGTAAAAAAAAGTCACGAATGCTCTTAGTTTAACGTGTTATTCGAAACAATCTGCTACATTACACTATTCCTTTTATAGTTTCGATACTTTTATTTTTGAACTTACTTTCCATGATGAAATCTGGTACTCCGAAATGGCGCTATATGGCATTGTCAGCATTGATAAGCAAAAGTTCTCAAGTTTTTTTTTTAAATATGTAATTAAAATTGCGAAATTTCTGTTATTTCTCATAACAACTAAAATACTGTTCAAAGACTGTTTTTAGCTAAATCTATCCATACCTATTTTGCTAAGGTTATTTCTTGCATTATTGAATAGATTTGTAATAATAAATTCCTTCCTCTCTATCCAAGTCAAAACAAATCCGCACAGACCCATATTTCTTCCTCAAGATGGCAGAAGTACTAATCTGATATTAATAGTTATTCTTACCTTTTTTTTTGCTTCCTAGTGAGAAAGTAAACCTAACCAGAAATATTGTTTGATTCACTTCGGTTCCAGTGATCCGTGCTGTTGTTACAAGAACGGAAGAAAAGATGAAAAAGACGGAAGATCCATTGTTCGAGTTATCAATGATTATCACAGATGTCAACGGATATCTTGTTCTCGATTGGCTCCGAGTGAAACGGAACGCAAGAAACGACCCATAACGAAGATACTCTAGATGTTATTGATATTAGTGAAATAAAAATGTGGCCCTCAGTGGAACTTAACGTACAAATAATCTAAAGAAAAGTCGTTACATATTCCATTCAAAAGAAGCACAGAAGAACGCTCATCAGAGACTTATGGGCTGATTTTTCAAAAACAATATTTGGAAAAGAGCGATTTTTATTACAGACAGAACATGAATCAGGGCGATCTTACTCTTTTCCTGATTATAAAGAAATTATTATAAATATTCGCTGAATATGAAACTGAAAAATATTTACTATGAAATTTTCGTGAGTTTTCTTTTCGCCCGATTATAATGAAACTAATACAGAAATATTAATCTTACATTTGATTGTTATCAAAATTACGTCAAATAAGGAAACAGTTCCATATGTTTTTTCATTCCATAAATTCAAATCGACCATTGTATTGATTTCTAATAACAATTGTGGAGTTACATAAAGGACGAGGTATTTGCATTGCCAGTCAAAGATATTGATACGCTCAAAATTAGGATCACAGATACTGTGTTAAGTTTAAACCCTAAATGTTGAACAATACTTGGCAATAACTGGTACACTGTTTTGACACTTTTCCAGTTACCGAGGTTGCTTACATTGAAATTTATAGACGTAAGTAGTTTCATTAAAATAATTTATAAATGGCTTTACAATATACAAAAACAACCATATGCCAAATTTTAATAATTTTCTTGCATATATATATATATATATATATATATATATAATCGCAAAAAAAACATTGTCTTATATTTTATTATACTTTAGAATTTTTTTTATTTATTTCGAAAGAAAACTTATAGCGTCTAACTTTCACTTTACTCAGAAGTTGAGTGGCTTCACTGGGAAGTTCATATTCAGAAAGAGAGACTTTGGGTTCCATATCAAATTTACAAATAATCCATAATATTAAACACTATCTCAAACTAAATCTATAGCAGGAGGTTTAGGTTTTATACTAAGTAAATCTAAAAGACAGGTTTTGATTAAAGTATTATTATCGCTATTTGACTATGGTTATAAATTTATTCAACTTGTCTTATATAGCTAATATTGAGTTCTGAACTAAATGTTAAAGGGGATCTTATTATTCTACATAATTTAACGTACCATGATTAGAAATCGAAAAAGAATTCTAATTATGCCATAATTGAATCGAATTAGAACCAACGTTAGAAATAGCAGATAGAAATCGATGACATAACATAATAATCAAGTTCAAGACATAATTGCAAATTTTATGCATTTCTATTTCAATTTAGTGAATAATAAAAACAGTGCATAGTTAAAACAAATTTTCTCCTTATATGCATCAAATCTTTCTAAACGAATAATATAATCAGAGTTTCCGTTTAATGTTAATTAATATGGTACTTATGAACCTTATAAATGACTCCTCATGAATTTTCTTTTTCCGGCATCACTGTATGACACACATACATTGGGATGGGCCAAGACTTCGTCTGGAATTCGAAGTTCAGTGAAAACTCTTCACTGTTATTACACTTCGAGAAAACTCCAATCATTGTCATTATCATTATCATTATCATATCATCCCAGATAAAAAAAAAGGCTGTTTAGACATTAGAATTTGTATTATATTGGTTGAATAATACAAATTCTGAGCTGAATTCCTAACGAAATATGCAAACAGTGTAATATGAAATATTCTTACTTCGTCAACTAAGCAACATTCTAAGATGAAAGCTTCAGCAAGATAATTCGAAAGCATTTTAGGAGAAACTCCAGTCGTAACTTCATAGATATGCAGACTAGGAAGTGGTCGCTTCTAAAAAGCACCGAATAGAAAACTGATAAATGTGAAATCGTATACTGAATAAGTCTTATTTTTCTACTGTAAATAAACAATTTCTACTGTAAATATTGCTTTGAAAAATTTAACCATTTTTCTGCGATTCTTTATCTTTTTTTTTTTTTTTTTTTTTGAAGGGCGTACCAATTCTGTTAGAATTACGTTTCAAAATGTTCTTATTTTTCAATATAGTGAAAATTCGGTGAAATGTTTTAAGATTTTATCCATTTTATAGTGAAAAAAACGTGGATGAAAATTTAACATGAAGATGAATGAAATTTTACACCCTAGACGCTGATATAAAAATTTATTTTTGTGCATGCGACCCATTTTATGATACCCTTTTAAAATTTTCAAAGCTCTTTTTTTATATTTGGGAAAAGTCTGACTCTAATATCAGAAGTGGAGTTTCAAAATCTTGTATCGTAATTTTCAGAATATTTCAGCTTAGTTTTTTTTTTATTCCAGTTATAAAATTCTCTCTGGATGTCAAAAAATAGTCATTAGTTTAAAAGAGTTATTGTAAAACAAATAAATATTATAAAATGGATTTTTAAAGCACTCTTTTATCCTTGCAGTAGAAAGTATTTTTTATTTTAATTATTTTCTACCTATTAATCTTTAATCTATAATTCGTTATTATATTTGCATTAGAATTTTGTAAGTGTTTTCCTCCTAAACTTTCCGCCAGGTAAAGCCACAAGCATGGAATTAAAATTTCAGTACATTTATTGTCAATGAACCCTCCCTAGCGTAAAAGCCGCGATTTCTTTGCGAACTTTTCTCCTCTCATAGAGGTGAATCCGAGATTTGTGGGCAGCCGGTCTTTTCCTCCCACCAAATATCAGGCTGTGAGATAATGAGAAGGGAATATGCGTTATCAGTGGACAGTGTGACTGATGTCTTTCTAATCATATTCCTTAAAGTTCTGGGGATTGCTCTGAGCCGTTACTTGAAGTTTTGACAATAAATGAGTATCCAAAATGAGTCTTATATAACGGACATAAAATCGAACGCAAAAAAAATTATACCTAACAAGTACGCATATTCGTATAATAACTATTAACATGATCTATAGCATTTTGAAAAATTCAAGTATAAGAAAGTAGTTAATCTGAAAAATAGAAGAAATAAAAAATAAAATTTGACGTGTCTTTCTTTTATAGATTGTTTTCATTTGAGGATATTCAAATTGAATTTGCTTATGCAATTTATGTCTGAAAATAAGACACTAAGCGTACATAGGATTTACTAAAAATGAAAGCACTTTCTTAGTTTTCAGTAGTACGTTTATTTAAAAAGAGGAGATCTACAAAGCCTATATAACCAACGTTTCGAAGCGTTTTATTTTGAAAAAAATTAATATTAATTTTATTAAATCATATATTTTTATTACATAATAATCTATACGTACAAAACTGAATGTTTGATTAATTGTTTAAACCTTATTTCACACTCCTAGGCGAATTCAAACAACATTTGATACAAATGTTCCTTGGCGCTTGGTAGATTTAACTATCCTATTAAAAACTTTCTACAAATTTCCAAAAGCTCAGGCATGAGAAGGTGAAAAATTATATGTTTTTCCACCCTAATTCTGTTTCAAATTTCTGCACAGAAATATTTTTCAATCCCCCTAAAATTAATTTTTTACAAAAAAGCTAGCATTGTAGTGACATTAGTTTAATTGTTTTGCTATTTTTTCTATGATTTTCAATAACTTTTTCAACGTTAATATAAAAAAATTATTTTTATCAGTCCCATTTTGTTTTCGAAATATTAAACTTCTTTTATTGCTTCATTTCATACATCATTCGCACCCTTCTGTTCATTTTCCACTGGAACTTTTAATTTTACTTTTCATGAGTAAAGTAAAAGCAATAATTTAATATACACACGCGCAATAATTAAACATGTTTTTTTAATTGTTTTTATTTTTATTTTTATAACTGCTTGATTTAACTCTATCTGATATTTTAGGCTTTTAAATTTGTAATGAATACAGCTGGCATTTCGTCTGTCTTTTTTTAGTGTTTTTACTTTATCGTATAAGTAATATAAAGAAAGTATTACAGCCTTAAAGAAATACGAATTTGAGAATTTGAAGAATCTTCACATTCTAGAATTTCCAGAGATCGAAAAACAAATTTTTGGAAAATATTCGATTTATCCGCTTGCCTCTTTGTGACAAAGATAATTGAAAATTATTTTCGGTTACATGGATGACATTCGGTATATGGTCGGCATGCTAAATCCGAAATTTCTATATAATTTTCTGCAAAACCTATTCATAAGAAATCTGTCTGTATGTCTGCCTGTTTAAATATAAGTTAACACGGTAATTATATTATATTAATATAAGTACAAAACGAAAAGAACTAGACATAAAATTCAGTACACAGATTAAACATGCACAGAGAATCACATTTTGAGATAAATAGAATAGGATGCTAACCGTCTATCGGTTTGTACTTTTAGAAGCATGTGAACGCGGTAAGTCAAAAAGGCGGTGACTTAAATTTGTCAAATTTGGCATGTGATATGACTGCAGTATAATTTTGTGTCAAATTTTGCTTTTAATCGGTTGGGAGTAAATGCGCCTAAAACAAAATAAATAACCTTTATCAGACAGTATACGAGAAAATTATGAGGAGATCTCTCCTGCTGGTTTCAATTTAAATTCACTGCATACGATTTTGATTTGCGTGTTAAATGTGTCAATTTTTATTGCCTTATGTGCCAAATGGCAAGACTAAAAATAGCTTTAAAATAATAATTAATTACTGTTAATTAGGGCTAAATTTCCTAAAAACTCTTAAAAAATTGAATATAAAAATTCAAAAACTTTTAGACATAAAACTTCAAGTTATTACAGTTTTCCCATGGTTTCTTCGTCTCTGTTTCCACGATTAGAAATCTTTAAAAACAATTATTGTTTTATTTTAGATTTTGAAACAAAGGAGGTTCGTTTAGTTCCCGAAAGGAGTGAAAACAAATCCGATTCAAAGAAATTTCAAGGTTTATCAAGAAAGATGCAGGAAAATACGTTGTTAAAACAGCATCTGATTGAATGCCTCTAATTATTTTACAACAGAATACTTCGGGGGAGACAAAAACCGCAGGTGAAATTTCAAGGACTCGTTTCGTGTCGCTGTCAAATATTCTGAAAAGTAGTAACGGATTGTGCAATTCAAGGCTTTTTGGAAATGGAACCTTACTTTAATCAGTTCCCTGGATAGAATCAAATCCCAACGGAAAGGGATTTAAAAATTGCAAATAAAGGATTGCAAAATCTCTCATTAAAAAACTCATGGGCATGCTTTTATTATAAAAGAACCCATCAGAAAAGGTAAAAACAAAGCAATATTTATTCATTATCACGCGACAGCAGTCACAATGTAAGCAATTAAGGAGCAAAATGTATTCATTATAAAATATTAAAAAATGCATGAAAACTATGATAAATCTATTCGAATATGCTGAAAAAATGTAACAATAAAACAAGGGTTTTTCGATCACGTTTATTTGAAAGAAGTTGAGTGCTCTGAGCTCGTCGCTTCTGTCGATTCCTTCCAATGTAGGCGCATTTACGGAAAAGCCGGATATTAAATTGTACGCTTTAGCTTGAGACTAAAATTCTCTCAATGATGAACGATTGGCCTATTTTCACTCAGGAATTGAATATTATATAAAACAAAATATTTTAAATCAGATTTTTGAAAGAAAATGTGTCCGAGTCTTGATATTCTAGAGTCGTTTAAAAGAAACAAGAATTATTTTATTTTAAACTTTAATTAATTCTTTATTTGGATTGGTTTCTTAGAAGCAACATGCGTTTTTGCTCGTTATTATGACAGACTTACAGCTCTGAATGTTTTGCATGGGTCGACCATGTCTTCGTACAGAGAATTCTAGGTAGTAATTAAAAAGAACTCGTAACTATATAATACATATCATATTTAATTAGTATGTGCAACCATTTTTTTACTATAACTTTTTACCATTTACACATGAAAGGAATAACATTGACTAATAAAAAAAAGAATTAATAACTTTAATCATTTCAATCCAAGTTCTAAATGTTTTGTCGTACGTTTTTCATATTTTATTGAATATTTTCTTATTCATAGTTAGAGAATAATTTTAAATTGTTGGAAAACAAATTTGTTTAAAGTTAACTAAATAGGAATAAAGACAAGACCTTAAAGCAACATCATCATCTTATGACGCCCATGGTATATACCATCAAGACAAAATAGTATTTAATTATATTTAAACATTTAAAACGACTATCATTTAACCCTTTAAAAGGCCATTTTTTTCTAGTCATGATATATTAAAATATTTTTAGAATTGAGATTAGCTTAAGAAAAGTGATTCATTTAGCTTATTAGATCAATTTAATTTGATTAATTAATTTAGTTAATTAATAATTTAATGACAAATCAAGACGCATCATTTTGTGTTAGATAAGGAACTGCAACATCCAAGTTTCTGTCATATTGAAAAATGTGTCAAAACTTACTCTAACCTACATAACTTCATAAAAATATTGATGGATTTGCTGGGAAGTATACTTCCCATGGCCCCAGAAAGGGTTAAATAAAATTTGAGGGAATAGTTTAGAAATCCTTCTAAATATTTGTATCATCGTACAACTTCATACAATATATCCATTAGAATATCTATTCTGTAGAATATACTAAAATTAGTATTCTAGCTATGTATATAAATCTAAGTTTAGTGGGTATGGTAGATTTATTTAATATCTATTTTTTTAACAACATTCTTCAGCTGAAAACTCAGCTTTCATTAGTTACTTTTGTCTGTGGAAATTGCGTTCAGTATTATATTCTATTTTTAAACGGCTTTGCAAGATTTCAGACAGTAAAATATTACACTTCTGTAACTTCGAATAAATTCTGTGACATTACCTTTTTGAAAATTTTAGGTATTTACATTAATAAATTCGTGTCGTTCTTTAAAATGTACATTTCATAATCAATATCTTCTTAAAAACAAACTGTTGCACATCGCTTTTCTTCTGGAAGCTTTTTTTGTGGCTTTAAGAATGCATTACTCATGTTAAGCGACTTTAAAATGTGATAAAAGCATTTATATTATCTAAAAGTATAAAAGTAAATTTTGAGGTTTTTCGTGCCCATGCTATGCTAAAATTTTATTCTAAAGTGACAGGACACGATGCTTTCCTGTACTTCGTACTATATTTTTATGCATTCTTTCCCATTTTTCTTCACTTCTGGATACTGAAGGTTTTCTCTGCAAGAAAAATGGCTCCCCCTTTGCATTGTGAAAGTCTGCGAACTTGTATTAAATCATTCATTTGTAAAAATCCGTCTTCTGTGGGAAGAATGAGTTTTCCTCTCATCACTTTTCAGAAAAGATATATTTCAGTCGCAGCTCCTTCTTTGCTAGAAACCCTGTTCCGCCACTGATATCGATCAAATCTCGAAGGAAACATTTTTACTTTAATTATTCATTGCATATCCTTTAAATTTTAACCAGTTTTAAAGTAAGGTAGGACGTTTCAAGTTGAAAGATTATAACGCAGGAATCCGTGATTAATGGTAATGAAGGGGATTTTTAAAAAATCATTTGATCAGTTATTTTCTATAATCGAATATTTTTTAATTAATGTGCTACAAATTACGCCTTGATATATATATTTAGCGGAGTAATAAGCATTTCTGCAATTAAATGTCTTCATTCAGTTTTAATCATTAGAGTCAAGAAGTCTCAAATGAAGATCATTATTTAAATTAAACATATTACTAGCTCGATTGCTTGTGTGTGGATTAATGCAGTACTAGGGAGTCACAAACTGGTCTTTCTTTAATAATTCAGAAAAATCTCTGAAACATATATCTTAGAGTGTTTATTAAAACAAAAAGGCGCGTTTCTTAGAAGTTGTTAAACAGCAACTGCAATCACGAGAATCGTTACAAAATAAGTCAATTTCGCTCTTGCAACTCGCAAGAAACCCTGACATCAAACATCATTTTTTGCATATGTATGGAACTTATTTATTTCAAAAAAATTAATAAAATTATAAAATTTTTCATAACTGAATGGAATAAAAGTTCGAAAAAAATGACATTTGCTTAAACGAAATGATATACCAAAGTTTGACTTTTGTTAATATATATTCTGAAAATCGAAAAATGATGCAAAATTTAGGAAGAATATCAATAATTAGTAATAGAAAAAAGACAGCAATACGACATTTGGCATATAATAAATAAGATGCCATTTTCATATCGTTCGTGGTCTATTTGTCTAAGAGGCGAAGCTATTTTTAAGGGAGTACTTTAACAATTTTGTCGATAGCTTTAAAATAAAAATGGAAAAACTAAGAAAGATATGAAATACAAAATCAAAACGTGATGAGTTATATCGCCATGAAATTTTATAATCTTGTAACAAGGAAATTTTCTGAAACTGAAAAAACGAGAACTGTTTCCGTCGACTATAAGAGTTGAACAATCTAGAACAAAAACTTGATTTATGGCACTTTTTAGATGAGATTTTTGTCAAAGTACTAGAATTATTTTTACTAATGTAACAAACACCATTAATGCTTTCATTTGTTGTCTTCTATAATTTGGTAACTATACTTATTCCTCAGATGAACTGGCGGAAAAGAACTTGGCAGCATATGATGCTGAAGTGACCAAGAGCGATTTTTTAAATATGTGTGACAGGTTCCCAAACTTTCTCAAAGAATCCGTTCAATAAAATTCTTAGGCCACTTTAAAGAATTATATCTGCTGTATTATTTCTTATTAATCTTCAACATACATTGAAACTACTATGGCTTTATGTTAGATTGAAAACATTTTAATAATATTTTTTGTAAATAAGCCGATTACCACCTAAGTTGGAAATTTGACAGTCTCCTTTCCCTTATCTTTTGTAAGACACTTTTTTTCATGTTCGTACTGTAAATATAAATTTCATATGCCTTGTTTCAATTTTTTAATGAATTATAATCACAGATTTATCCATAAATTAATAAAAATGGCTTTATAATTTTCCCCTTTTAGAATATTTAGATCATTTAAATATTCTAATAAAACATCTGATCTGCATAAACAATTTATTTTTAAAATGACATTTTTTCCCAAAAAAACAAATAAAATTCCAGTTAAAAAAATGTAATCGAAAAGGAATATCAAGGATTTTTTTCAATTTTTTCCCCCTATCCATTTATTGTTTCTTTCATTTTATGTCTACAAGCCCTAATTCCATTGTTATCTTTAAATCTCGCCAACTCCTATTCCCGCAAGAAAATTAAAATCCATGCGATTCCCTTCTAAAGGGAACAAGTTTCGCATGAGATGAAACCCCGGTTATCAATTTGTGACAAGACAGGGTGGCACCAAATGAGAAAAAATAGTTAGAAGTATCCGTTACCTAATCTAGAAACTGCAATTTCGAATGACAAAAAGTCTCTAAAGACCGGCGACCGGCTGCTAAGAATCATTTTAATAACTTTTTCTTAATTGTTGTGGATTTAGTGGATTGTGGGGTTTAGTGGCGCTTGAGCCATATCTGACCCATACTGCGTCAGACATATTGTTAGAATATAAAAGGCGTCTATTTATGCAAAAATCTGAAAAGGTAGAAACTAGTTAATAAAATTACAGAGCAATGTCTCTTAACATTATAAACAAAATATCAAAAATGGCAACAAGATGAGACATTGAATAAGATGATAAAAATCAATTGCTTTTAAAAATTTGAAAAGATTTTTGTGGTGACGTTCCCCCACAAGCTTTTGCATGCCACTGTTGAAACATTAAAAAAATCTTAAACAATGATGATTTAAATCAGGACATTGAATTAAAAGGTGGAGAACCGTTAAAATCAATTGGCAACTCGAGCAGAATGGAGCTCGATCGTGAGTAAAGATGTTCGTGAGTAAGACGTGTGTGACCAATGCGGAGTTTAGACAATTTGGCGTCTAGCTCTCGCACTGTTAAACAAGGCCGGAATGAAATGAATATGTTTTACAGTTTGAAGTTTGTTATTAATATGATCATTCCGTGACTCCTGTTAGAGTGAGTACAGACGACGTTCGATTGCCTTTTTTGCATCATTGAAATGGATGTCTTGAATTTAGAAGCAAAGACGTGCTCTTTGCTACATTGTCCGCCAGCTCATTACCAGTGATTTCGACATGACTCGGAATTCGACAAAGTAATATCTCAAATTCCCTGTTTTGTAGAATTCTTAGAAGACTTTTCAGGACAACTGGATGAGTCTAATTTTGAAAAATGGAAAGTATTTTCAATGAGCTCATGCTGTCAGTATAGATTACAAAATTTAGAGTGAAATCCTTTGAGGAGCATAAAAAAATTGCTAATAATTCAGCAGATAAACATAAAAAGTTTTGTTATACTTTGTTTTTGCTTATTCTCCTAAAATGCACTAGAATGTTTTAAGTTGTATGAGAGTATGATTTCGAAACTTAAATTAAAAAATCTAATTTGAGTAAATTTAAAGTGAGTCCGAATTTTTATTTGCCAAAAACCGTGATTCTTTTTTTTCAAAATCTTTGTAAAACGAAACATAATGGTCTCTCAGATGACTGATAATAATGGGAACAGTTTCTATAAAATCAGTTTTTACTTAAAATTTTATAGTATATTTTTGAAGATTTTGAAAGATAATTGGAAATATATTATTTTAAGAGTATTTAATGGATTAATAAACTGAAACACGTTTTATTCAAATTAATTATTTGATAGCAGAATGATTTCTATTATTTAAAACGAAATACAACTTCAATTAAAAAAGGTTGAATTTGGTAAAGAAATAAGTTAAAATTTATACTTACATAAGTTTCTGCGATGCATCTAATGGGCTAAGTTGATTGTTTATGTTGCGTTGGGGTAGTTGAAAGTAGTATGAAGTAATTCGATCAGTAATCCGCTATTACTAGAATATTCTGAAAGATGCTGTATGTGTGGTAAACTCCAATGAATATAATACAGCTTGATTTTAAAGTTATATTCTAATATTTATAACATATTTTTTAAAAAAATCTTTGAGAAACGTTTACAATTCATAAGACTGCAGTTACAATCATAAAAATACGGTTATAAAGTATACAAAAAGTCTTTAAAGGATGAACATAAGTTGCTTAAAATTAAATAAAAAAGTTCGAAAACACCAATTTTTATTCTTTTGATTATTTCTGGCTCGAGATTAATTAATTAAAAGTAAGAAAACAAACTATAAATTAGTAGCATTAAAGGTCTTAATTAATTTAAAAGTAAGAAACCAAACAATAAGATGGTAGTGTTATCTGAAGGTGACATCACGTCATAGAAAAGTCGAACAAGTATTATGAAATTGCTCTATCTAACAATAAGTATTTGTACACCCATGCAAATGAGGATTCTGTTCTTAAATATCGTTTAGGAAACATAATAGGTATTAGCCTCGTTAAAGATGCCATGGAATTCAATGCTGTTTGACTTCGAGAAAGGCGTAATTGTCGGATATCATAAAAATAGCCTATCCTTAAGGGATCTAGTGAGTTAAATATTCCAAAATCCACAGTGGCTTTTGTGATTAAGAAGTGGAAAGTCAGTGGTGATTGTCAGAATGGGCTTCGATCCGGCAGACCCACGAAATTAAGAGATAGAGACCGACGAGTTCTGTCCAGAGAAATTTGGGAAAAGCTCATCAAACTGATGGCCTACATATTTCAGAGTTTTAACGAGCATCCAGAACTGTTGCTTCGATAAATACCATCCCCAAGGAAGCACATTTGCTTGGCTTCTATGGTCGTGCTGTCGCCCATAAACTTTTGATTACAAAATCCAATCGCGCTGCTCGGTGGTACAAAGCACGGCGAAATTGGACCGTAGACGAGTTGTAACATGTTCTCTGTAATGATGAATCAAGGTTCAATCTCTATCAGTCGGTTGGCAGTCTTTGTCGTATGCCTTTTACCAAAATGCATTGTGCCTATAGTTAAGTTTTGCGAAGGTGGGAATAGGGTCTGGGGATGTTTTTCGTGTTATAGGTTGAGACTTTTGATCCCAATTCATGGAAAGTTCAATGACGATTCCTACTCCACTACTCTAAACAAAAATGTGCTTCCGTCGCTATTGCAATTTTATGGGTTGGATCATTGTTATTTCTAGGATGACAATGCCACTTGTCATGTTGTGAGATCCACAAGGGATTAGTATAATGATAATGGGGTAAACTGACTGTACTGGCCTGCCCAAAGTCCAAACTTGAGTCCTATAGAAAATCTCTGGGCGAATTGGATCGGCGAATTAAGGGGTGCAGCAACCGTCCAAAATCGGTGAAAGTAGTTATGTCTTCTCCAAGCCGAGTGGAAGAAAATACCTCTGTCCCATCAGTCAAACAATTGTGGAAAATATGCCCCTGAGGGTTAAGACTGTAATTACCTGATTGGAGGCTCTACCAATTATTGATTCTGAATACCACTGTCCATCAACTTATTATTTCTCTCTTATTAATTAATGGGGTCGTTCAGTTACAATTTTGAATAATAATTACTTTTTTTAAATGAACGCATTTGTAACTTGTTTTTTTTTTTTTTAGATATTTTTGCATAGAAATTCTAATTTGAACAGGAAAGGGTTAAAATAGTTGGAAAATTTATAATTTTATATTAAGTCTAAGTATCATAAGCGCATGCGTGAATATTTATTTATACAAAATTACCTGAAAATTAATAAAAGCGTCGCAACAATGTGAAGATTATATAAAAAAAATATAAGTTATATAAATATGAAAAGAAAATTATTATTGAATATGTAAAAAAATATCTGATCAAATACTTCACGAAAAATAAATTGTTTAACGCTAAAAATATGCCAATAATGCTGTAAAATTCAAAGTTTAAATACATTTCAAGCTAAGAAGAAGCAAGCAGAAATAATGGTTTTTAAATAAGATAATGAATACTTTGAAATGGTTTAAGAAAATTATTTGTTATTTTATTATATGAGTTGAATTTACTGCAGTTAATCGTATATAAACAATTTAAGCAATGAATATGATATTTTTATATAGTTTTTGAAGAAAGTAATTTCACACATTTTCTAATTCCTTAGAGAGGCAATTGACTAGAAATATTTGGATATTCTGATCTCAAATCGTTAAATAAAAATTTTCAGGTTCTTATCAATCTTATTTTCACTGACTTCTTAATTCTACTGCGTTCTGTATTTATATTTCAACTGCTTAAATGTATTTCATTTATAAAATTAATTATTCCTTATCAAAATCTGAATTACTTTTCCATTTATTTATTTCAATTTTTGTATTCAACGTCATTTATAATATTTTTTCATTTTTTTATTGAACATCCTAACTTTCCTTCAACATCTCCCAAAGACAAATTTTGATCAACAGCATTTTATATATAAACTTATTTGTTAGAAATTTTGTAGCCTTCCTTTTTAATAAAAATAACATTAAAAACCGTTTTTAACAAATAAAACATATGCTGTGTTCTGAAACAATCAATAACTTTTAAATTAATGACGGGAAACATATCGATTGACGTGCAGTTGACAAAGGCAATAACTAGAAGTAGAGATAAAAGTTTAATCCCCTTAAAAATTCGAATGAACGTCATTCATTCAAAATCCCTTACCTGCATTATTTTATTGAGAAGCTGTCACTGATTTATAATCGCTGAATTCCACTATCTGCTTTAAAATATGTGCAGGTGAAAGTTCTATTTTTTTCCGCCGAGTTTCCTTTTTCAAACTTTGTCATTGATATAAATTTTATGTTTCTTCAAATACTATCACTGAATGCTTTTATGTCTCTGATATCAAAAAACAAAACAGTCACCAGTCGTACACTATAAGAACAACGCGAATTTGTAAGAAAAGTGACTCGTAGAATCAAATATGTTTGGCTGTAATTACTCTCATTTCAGTTTTTGAATGATAAAACCCGAAGTGTTTATGCGTACTGCTTTTATATTTAGAAATATAATTCAATTCTTATTCTAAACATATAAATAGATCTACTTAATTTATGTAATAAATTATCTTTAATGAAAATGGCTTTATTTTTTTCTAAATGCTTACTGTTATTAAAAATGAAATGGACTAACTCTATTAAAAATGAAATGGAACGATCAGCAAGACATAATTTATGGTGTTTTATCTTTTTATGGATCCCTTAGGGGGGGGGGCATTTCGAAATGAGGATGAGAAACTTCCGGCATGGTGATTGGTTTTGGTTCTGACCTCCCTCAAGGGACGCGAAAAGGTGTCGGTCTCGCTCCCCCGATCGATGACAGGACGTACTTCCTTAGGGAAGTGTTGTACTATGGCCGGTGATGGCCCTTAGGACACAACCACAGTTCCCACCAGTGTTGCTGTTGCGGCAGTTCGGTCATTCAGTTTTATTTATCCGTGTGCCTTTGGGCGGATTGGAATGTTAGTGATATGACTTTACCTTTTTATGGAGTCATTTCGAAAATCTTAAATTGTAAATTAGATAAAATGTCTTCCATTCGAATATCGATAGTTGAAATGAAAAGAAATATTCGAGTCATGCGATAAATTTCAATCAGAAAGCATTTAAGATATAATAATACAATATTCAGTTTTAATTTCATTTTTCTCATAATTTATATTTTTCAGGGGAAATAGTTGACTACAATTTTAAGACCCTCATTTCTAATAACAAATCAGTAAAATCCTATTAAATTATCAATTTCTATTTTCTATTATAATTATATTACTTCGCTATTCGTAGTATTTATTCCACTTTCATGAAAAATAAAATAGTATCAGGAGGATTAGAAAGCTCTTTTCTAAATAAGCACTTAAATATTTTAATGGCATTCAATCATCACCGTTTTGCGGATGAGACAGTAAACTCATTAATAGCTCGATTGATAATTAGCTGATATATAAAAATGGCAAATCTTCAGAATATTTTGATATTCAATTTTTAATAATCAATTTATTTTAATTGTGATTATTTGTTATAAAAATCAATAATAACGTGGCTATTAACAGATTTTAAATTATTTCAAAATTCTCCAAGATGCGTGCACCCAATTCACTGAATGTGTCATTCATATCAGCATCAGATATGCCGAAATTCCCCAAATCTTTAGCAAATAACAAGCATTAATAAATAAATATTAAAATCATTTTACTATTAATAAAGAATCAATTTTATACTTCAATAAATTAAATTTTAAATTATTTAATATTTATTTATCTTTAAGAATGATGAAAAATGCATAAATATGGAAATCGTTTACCAAGGTTCCTTAGAAATGACATCTCATAAGCATATAGACTAAATGGACTACAAACAAATAGTTGAATATCTATTTCATATTTTTTAATTAAGTTACCTCTTAACCTAACAACAAATGCTAGTTAAGCAAGAAAAATACTGATAAATAATTTAGAACTGCTCTAACAGTCAGGGATTTCAATTACATGATATGTAACAAGAATATCGGCTGTGAAACTGAATTGTTAAACGACTTTTTTAATTTTTTTGCATAAATAATTTGAACGGCTAATCCTTATGCTTGGTGTTTCACTACAAAATATGAATCACTACAAATTTTTTTTTTATTGAAAGAACATAAAAATAGCTGTTGAAATGGACAATCGACGTTTTTTAATTGATATCGTTTAAAAGCAACATTGTAGCTCAGCCTAATCAAAATGCTGTCAGATGCAGATTCGCGTATTTATTCTATGGGGGGAAGTACAGCTGAATAATTTCCTTTTGTGCCGGTTCCCATTGCATGCCTTCTCAGAAACATCTGATGAGGTTTTGAAAAGTTTCAGTTAAAAACTTAATTAAAGTTAATTAAATCTCACACTGTTAAAATTATCAGTCAATGCAACAGAAAGAATATACAAAATTTAAACATCATCGTCACTTCAAGTATAATAAGTAAAAAAAAAAATGTCTACATTTTTCTCAAAACTAAAGAATATATGGTAATCTAAAGAATGAAAAAAATCAAATACGATATTATATTGCACAAATATTAACATAAAAATGAATGCTGATTAAACAGTTTTTGATAACAAATAAAAAATTTATAAAATACTTATTTCAAGTTTACCTATTCTTATTTGCTAGTCTTGGCATTAACACAAAAAATCTTATAAATCATTTTCATGGAATCTACTGCAATATACATGGGTCATGAAAATGTCATATATTTTTCATAAGAATTTCATATATCTCCTTTCTCATGCAATTAGCAAGTAAACAAAATAAATAAAAAAATCCTGAAGCATTTATATATGTTTTATACTTATAAAAAATACCAGCACAAGAAAGATGTAATTAAGCTACATTCAAATGCAAAAACATCATTTTTTTCAAAAATAATTACCATTTAGCAAAAAAAAAAAAAAAAAAAAAAAAAAATCCGCAACAAAAAAAAAAAAAAAAAACAATAAACGAAAGTACATTATTTTTTTTCAATGAAAGTAGAATTAATTGCGAAAAGAATAGACAAAAAAAAAGAATATAAAAAAAGTATCAAGTTTAATTTCACTTCCTTTCATTATCGGAACTCAAATAAAAGAAAATATATTTGATATCGTTAATCAAACAGCTTGGACTAAAAAAGTTCTGAACCTATGCAAATGAAAATCAACTCGAACGTTGAATCATTCAGCAATTTCTGCTTATATTTTTCACATTGAATCTGAATGGTAAGAAAAGTGTCATCCTTTTCTTTCTTGTAATACATCAACCCAAAAGAGTTTTAATTTGGACAAGCAAAAGCAGATATTGTACTGTAGAATTTGAAATAAATTTTTCGTTGCGTTTCTATGAACGGTTGTTTGGTTTGCCAGACACCGCTTGTTGAATTTCGCATGAGCAGGCTTTTTTCTCCTTGCAAACTTTATTTAGTAAGATATAAAGTCTGATTGGTTTAGAAAACTTAAATTTATTTACTTTTGAAGAAGAAATAGATAGATGGCAGATTTGGACTTTGGAACATTTAAAATTTCTTGATGTTTAGAATATTTATAAAAGAAGGTTTAAAAAAAACATTTTTAGTTCATCTGTTTTCGAAATTAGAATACATTTCTGTTGCAGCTTCACTTCTTTCTCCGTAAAAAACTCAAAAAAAATTATTTCTGGAAGGTAACTAAGTTTGATAGAAAAATTTTATTTCAGTTACGTTTTCATCTCTGAAAGGTAACTGAATTTCTTATAGAAATAGTTTATCAAAAAAAGTTGTCTGGACATTTTAAAGTAACTTGAAATGCAACTAAGATTTTTTTAAATGTAACCGAGTTCTGTTGATAAAATTTTCCTCATATATTAGTTTCAATTTCTTTTTTCTTGAATTTTAATAAAAAACGCCAAAGGCTACAAAAACAATTCCAAGATAAAATACATGAATATGATGATATAGTTGCAAATTTGGGATATAATTAATGACGGAAATAAATGCCCATTTCCTCTCCTGTCTGCCAACGTCTTTTGTTCCCACTCTGAAAGCCGTTACAGCGCATGCATTAAAATCAAATGAAGTCTGTATGATGACAATGTCTATCGCTATTGTAAACAGAGAAGGGCAAAAAGAATCCTCTCCTAATCCCATTAAGAGAGGATTAAGATTTAATTCGCCACATTTAACTTACAGATATTGTTGTAAATAAATGCTTCCATCATGAAATCAATGTACAATATTCGTCGAGTTAAACAAACATTTTCTATAAAGTACCTGAAGGTAACGCGGCCAGTTATTTCCAACTAAATGACGGGAGCAGTATTTAAAAAAAGGAAAAATTTCTGATTATTACTTTGTTTGAATGATCGAATTTTCATGTTTTCTATTGATCAATTGCGAATGTAGGAAGCTCTGAATAATGGAACTTGAAACTGTAACACGCTATATATTAAAGTATTGTAATAACAGAACACTGCCTTAAATCCTGCCCAGGAATTAGCGATTGACTTTACGGGCACCGGTAATGCATGAAATATCTATTTTTGTTTAAAAATATATCAGATTAGCTTCAAAGATAAAAAAGAAGAAAATAATAGCTTACTTTAAATAGTACTTAAAAACTATTTTAAATACTACTCATTTTAGGTAATACATGTTACTAAAATTATGTATATTTATATTGAACAGAAATTTTACTCTGAACAATAATATTGGAATACAATTTACTATACTTTAAATATCTCTCTTCATTAAATTTTGCTTATTAAATATTATTTCTGCCATTTCATTTTTAATGTGGAATCTTTAATAAAAGGGAAATCTGCAGTGTGAAGCGGGAACTAATGACGCGTGCTTGCCTCAGACATTTAATGACGAACGCATAATTTCTCTTAAGTATAACTACTTTACTGAAACCGCCATTAGCGGGCCCACAAAGATGTTCAAAAATCTGTCTCCCATCAAAGATGTACTGAAAAATGAGAATAAATGTATATCGGTTTTGCAGAGAAAGAATCCCTTCTAAACATTTTTACTGGAAACTCGTAAAATGCAGTTTTCTGAGACGCAAAATTGATTTGAGGGAAAAAAAATAATATCAGCTGAAATATTTTACAAACAAAAATGATAATGATACCTTATAATGAACCTTTTGCATTACAGATTTGCAGAAATCAAAATTTATAAGGATTAGAATAATAAGTTCACCCCGAGATACGGATGCCAATGTTCGCAATTAAGTTCGCGTTCATTAAATTTTTCTCAAATCAATGATACGAATAGGTAATTACATTTATGAAAAAGCATAAACATCTTTCATATCAGATTTCTTGGCATACGTATTGTATTATTAGTTGTGAAAATAATTTATTGTGGATAGACTTTTTTTGCGAAAGAATAACAAAAAAAAAATGAGTGATCGAGGATGTGTTCGGTAAAAAACAATCCATTCACTATAAGAATTCATTACTTGATGGTTTTGTATAGTTAATTCATATTGTCTCCTTAATGAGACTTGAAGGATGCAATTCATGATAAGCAGGCACTTGATATTGATTAATTATTTCCTTCCAGAAACATAATTATGTTTTAAAAACATCCAATACTTCGAAATAAAACATTATTTAGTAATGAGCGAAAGACACTTGAATAATTATTTTAGCATTTTATTTATTTACCAAGTAAGATATTAAAACATTCACATTAATTATTTCAATTGCAGTGCAATTCTGTAGAAAAACTACCTTTAAAAACTTCATTGAAATGAAATTGCATCGAATTAAAATGGATACTAATGGACCTTGGATATTAATATCCGGTTTTTAAGATTTTCTTTGTCGGCGATTTTGGCGTTCATTGTATTAATTCTTTGTAATTATTTTAAAAAGTTGCGGTGCATTCAAATTCTTTTAAGGGCAATTGGATCGATTTACAACATGCATTTATTTGAATCAGAAGCTGTTTTTCTTGTGTATAAAAAGGTATTTGACTTAATTGTTATGATTTGAAATGAGCTGGTGGGATGATTTTACTTTTAAATAGCCAAAAAATTAATTAATAGATTTTCATTATTTTAATTTTGATCCAAAACAAATGTAATGTTATTATTAGCAAAGATAATGACTTACCTATTTAGTTAAAGCAGTCCGTGAGAATTATTCTAAGAACTACCTATATAAGTATATCTAAATAAACGTTATACTAAGTAATTAAATACAGGTAATTATTTTATTGAAATCTCAGCATTAATCTATATACTTATAATAAAGCTCAATGTGTGTGTGTTGGCGCTCTACAGGCCAGGTTATTTGACATACAGCTATCAAATTTGGTACATGTATACCTTAGAGGTCGGAAATGTGCACCTGGGGTCCTTTTTTTTTGAAATTTTAATTATTAATTAAAAACTAACTTCCCCGCCAAAAAAATCTTCCATTTTCCCCACCGCCAAATGAGTAAGGCTTCAATTTTTTTTTTCCTCCCAAAAGTAATGAGGCTAGGGTTAACATTTTTCGGCGGATTATTTCAAACGATTCTGTTTATTTTCTTAATGTTTTATGCATTTAAAATAAAACATTGTTAATTAATCCATGTTTCAGATTCATTTTGAAGTACTTTTGAATTAAAATAACACAGAATAAAGGAAATTAAAAATGTATAATCTGCATAGCGTTACCCCAACTGGCGTAGAAATATTCATGCATTTGCGTTACCGGAGCTGGCGAAGAAAATTCACGCATGCGCATTCTGATTGTTGCCATGACAACCGTTATCAACGGATGATTTAAATTATTTTTAGGTTAGTTGCATGCTTTTGTAATTAAATTGTATTTATGTTAGTTATATATTTTTTGTATATGCTTATAGTTTTAAGTACATCGTTTTTTAAGTAGTTTTTTAAACCTGTTTTCGACCGATTATTTTAAACGATTCATTTTATTTTCTTAAAGTTTGATGCATTTAAAATGAAACATTGTTAATGAATCGATCTGTTCATGATGAATCTGAGAAAATTTTGTTGACAAATTCTTGAAATATTACATAAGAAAGATATTCTTTAGTACCCATAAAGTTTAAACGCTCAGTGACTCTATTATCAGTAATCATATTATTAAAAAAGTGCTTCGTTTCAGTAAAAAATATTATTATATTAATTGTAGTTTAGTCATTTCCATTTTAATTTTAAGCATAAATTCTACCGGAACTAACAGAAAATTAGAGATATACATATTATGTTATGGCTGAAGGACTTTATATTATTATGAGTGAATTACATGACTATCAAAATTTGAAGCTTTAAAATATTATCGAACCAGCTGGTCGCCAAAGGCTGCTAGTATTACATAAACTGACCCATTTCGAAAATTTCTCACGTTTTTTTTTTTTTTTTTTTTTTTTTTTTTCATTCTTTTGTAACCCATTTTGAATAGTATTCCTTTGAATCTGAATTATCATTTTCAGATTGAGATATTATTTATAAATCAATGCAGAGTAAGTAGAATTAAAATTTCCGAGCTTAGAAATCCTGAAGAAGAGATATGTTGCAGAGATCAGGAAACGATTGCAGAGATCTTTACAGATTATAATTAAGAGATCTGAATAAAAAATACTTCCAATGACACTCTTATTTAATATATATTTCGAAGAAAAATTGTCGATAAATAGCATTCTAATGCTAAGGGTGCAGTCTTCTATGGGCCCACTTTTTTTTTTTTTTTGCATTTAGAAAACAAAGCGATCGGCAAGTGAAAACAGAAAATATATGTTTATTTTATTAATGTGTCAGCAAATGCTGTCGGGTAAATTCCTTACGGGGGGGTGTCGGTAAATTCCTTACGGGGGGTGAAATTTTCTTTGTATCTTCTTCTAACATGGATCCTATAATTAAAATCCACTTTTCCCTCGAAAATTTAGATATGTATATGACAACAAGTTGCGATGAGATCGAATAAAAGAACACTACATTTCCTTTTCATATTACATTTTAAAAGCCATCTGTCGAATATCATCCGCCTACCCCAAAACGTTTTTGAGTTATATTTTTCCCAGACTGATATAATGCGAGTAATACATACATTTTCAGGCAGGTTTGAAACTTGGAGAGGCATTGAGATGTCGAGTTCGAATCGCGCGTCGTTCTCTCTATTCCGTATGCGAGAAAGTAAAACCGAAGTTTATGTTTTTTCGGAGGGAGTTCTGATGCTAAAGATTCGTCAAAATGCTAATTCGAAAATTTTGTCAATCTCTATACGTTCCTGGGTATACCTCATATAAGAAGTAAAAACAGAATACTTCCATAAAACGGTCACATGCTGCCTATCATAAATGACCTCGTATAAATGAAATGTATAATTTAAACTGATTACTTGAAAAATAAGAATATCATAAAAGGCATAAAGAAGACGAAAAAAATGTGCTTTTAAACTTAGATGTGTATATAGGAACAAAAACGTTTATAATTGCACCGTAAGAACTTTAAAATCCTTTATGATAAAATAAGTCAAATAAGATATGCAGTAGTAACTCATATTAATATAAAATTAGATGAATAATTATAAAATTAAAAGGACTCGCATTAATATATAATTTAAAAATAAACTCAAATTAAAACGAGTGAGAAATGAACGAAAGAAAAATTTATCTGTAAAGCTGTTTTATCATTTCAAACAACGGAATGCTTTACATATAAAACAACTGAAATGCGAATAAAACATAAAAAACGTATAAAACAACTGTTCGCGAATCAGATAAGACTTTATTGAACTCTCAAATAAGGAACCTCAAATAAATCTATTCCCAAACAAGAAGCCATTCGAATATCTTTCAAAATATCGAGCGAGTGCCAAATTTCTGAGAGAGAGGTAACCGGATTCCTTCTCTAATGAATGAGTACCAGACGAAAGAGGAGATCTTTAATCGAGTATTTCATCGTATGCCAAAAGACTGAGAGGGGCACTTCTAAAATGACACAAAAATAAAACTTAAAGAAGCTACTAAGTTCTTTCTAAAACTTACGATGAAATGCTGTTCGTGAAGGGACTGATAGACGATCCACCCCTTGTTCGATTTGACACAAAATTTAATAGGTGTCTACATTGCTGATGTTAAATTTCTGAACCGAATTTTATCCATATAGCTCTCTTCGTTTTGAAATTATCGTGTAAACTTATATTCGAACAGGTACAGACAGGTTTCCTTTGGAGAAATTTTGCTGAAACTTCGATAGAAATCTAGAACTTTTGTTTGAGTCACATATCAAATGTCGTCCGTCTAGTTCAAAGCGTTTTTCAGTTAGCTATGTCACATACAGAGAAATGGACAGATAGACAAAATTCCAAAAATGCATTTTTCGAAACTCAGGGTAGTCTGAAACATGGAGATTTCTCAAAATATCGCGTCTGACAATTTCGCGTTTTTTGACAATTAAAATGCTTTCTCAATACTTCGAATATGATAAAGTGCAAAAAGAAGTCATTGTTTAGTGATCACTTTGTTTGCTTTTCTTATTAAAAAAACAAAAGTAAATTAAATAAATGGATGAAGTTCTTAAGAATTTTTCTCAAATAAATTTACTCAGAGAGTGCATAAGAATACCATTCAAATAGTGCTTGAAGGTAAGAATTGTGGAAAAAATTGGGCAGGTGATCATGAAACACCTTTAGCAAAGAATCATAGGAATTTAAGTTCAAAAATTAGACTCATAGAGAAAAACGTAACAAATCTGTTGGAAATTTGGTATAAAATGATCTTGATATATGTATATATATACACACGTGTGTGCAATGATATCTCTTAATATTATCTCTAAGTCTTGATTATTTTCCTAATTTTAATCTCAATTTAACCCACATTAACTTCAGTCTATAATGTTATCTTATTTCCTGACCCAATTCGTACTTTTTTTTATTTAATGAACTATACACGAGCTCTATTGAGCTCACTTCAGCATTTTCTCACGCTCATAGTGAAGAAATAAAAATCCTTAATGCTCACCACATTCTTTAAAAGATGCCTAAAATTCCCTATTCTAAGTTGATACGTGCCAAAGAAATCCCTATCAAAATCCCTTAGTAAAACCACTGAAGGGAAAAATTTGGGCCTCTTCTGCTCTTTTGTCGAGATGTAAATTGCATTGGGACTCATCCGTTCATGATGGTGTAAATGTCCAATAAATCATTCATAACCCATTGAGAAAAGATGGTAGGGAGTAATGAGTCATGCATACATCTCTTTCTTTATTTCTTTTTAATTTGAGTATTACATATATTTCTTTTAAAAGAATAAATTCACGCAATTTAAAGATTGATGAAACTGTAAAACTCATGAAACTTTTTCTTAAGATAATTTACGTTAGAGGAAACATTCATTTTGTGCGTTAATATTTTTGGGTTGCGTTGAATTGCACTTTTATTCTTCCTAAATATTTTTGTGCTAAATTTCGTAACTATCTTGTACAATGGTCCATTTTGTAAAATGGGCGGAACAAATCAATGAAGTTTCTATGAAAAATCGTAAAAATAGAATTAGTTATGCCTTTTTCTCTCTCTCTCTCTCTCTCTCTCTCTCTCTCTCTCTTCTTCTTCTTTCAAATATGTTTTTTTTTTTCCTAATATATCCATGGCAACTAGAAATAAAATTGTAAAGATCTTAAATGTATATCTTGGTTAAAATAATATAAACTTATTTACAAATTAAAATTATTTCTCAAGTGTATATTATGCAAATGAAAATGTATTTGCTCACGAGCAATCAACATTAAATAAAAGATTATTCTATATGAAAAGAAATGCATTAAATATCAAATAATCTTTACATATAATTAATTGCTTTTGCATTTACTGTAAGCTGGGTTTATTTCGATTCACTTCAATTCGTATTCACATACAAAAAAAGGGGAAAGCACTTCTTTACTCAAATAATATTTGGTATTAGTAATTTATTAATTTCAAAATAAATGAATGGTAATAAATGATAAAGAAATAGTGAATGATAAAGGTATTTTTATATTTTAAGTATTTTGAACATTCTTTGTGAAAGGTTAATTTGATAGTAATTTTAAAATATAAATGTTATGTAAAAAAATTTTAAATTAATTTTTATGGACCTTAACCTTAAAACCTTAAAACATTAACATTTTGTTAAATATTCTTCCAATTTAATACAAAATCGCTAAAATGTTAACCTATTTTGAGAAAACAAATTACAGCTATTACATTAGTATTACAATACAATATTTTATTTAACAATATATTAATAGGAAATTATTCATTTCATTTAATAACATGATTACAAATGTCTATTACAAAATTATACTGAAGATTTAATCAAGATTTCATGTATTATAATTGAAAGTAAATTACATAAAAAGAAATGAATATTCATTCGCATCATTATGAGAAAAGAAAATATTTTTTTAAACTTCTTTCACGGCTACGGTTTTTCCTGCAATCCAAAAGCATAAGTCTGACTTTATTTCTTTCAATAAAGAAACTAATGCTCTAAATTCAATTGCTCTTTTTGAAATTTTATATTGATTTCGATTGGACTTCTGCAAACTATGGGCTCATTGTGAGATAACCAGACTTTTTCCTATAGCAAAATGTCTGCAACAAGCACATAGTTTTCACCAATAAGAAGAATCTGAATCAATGCGCACATCGAAATGGGTTCGTAATGCCATTTCTAATAAATATAATTAAATTCTCAAGAGAGTTGAATCCATAATACAGGAATGTTTATGTCAATAGATCGAAGAGATTATTTAAATAATTCTAATCAAGAGCAAAAAAAGGTCCGAATTATTAAGCAGGCAAAATTGGCAATTACTAAAGGACGTCTGATCTTTCAAAATCTTTTAGTGGTACTTTAAAAAGTATTTAATTTTATACTTTCAACTAATTATAGACGCAGTGCAATCTAAATTATTCTAACCAAAAAACAAATATTGCATAAATTACTTTTGAACTTTATTCTAGTGATATTCCTAATTACCATTTATAAGTTATTCATTACGCAATTTCATAAGTCTTAAAAATTAGTGCTTGTTAATTTTAAAAATTACCCCCTTCTTTTATTACGTTATTTAGAGTGTGTTAAAGAAAGTTTTGCCTTTTTTGCTTAAAGGTACTTTCAAATTTTAGTTGTGGAATTTTTTATAAGTGAATTATTAAAATTGACTTTTTGAAAGGGGACTTGCGATTGCAATTTGTCAAAAATCTTTTACTTAAAACTGCAGAATAAGAATTAAAACCAATAAAAAATATTGGGTTTTACAAACTTTGGAAAAGGAGCCTTGGAAGGTTTAATTCAGTCCTGAATTGTTCTGAAGTAGGAAATAATCTCATTATTGGAAATATGGAAAGAAAGCGATTAAATTCAGCGTGAACTCATCCGGTCTCTGGTTTTGAAAGCTTTATGGATAACTGATATAACATTCCACGGAAACATAACATCTGTAGTTGGAAGCTTTTCTTACTACTTATGGAATTTCAAGAATGGCTTTTGCAACTATTCTCTCCTCACAAATCTTTCCATATCACTAACCTTATTTAATTTTACTTAAAACTTAAGAAAGAATATTTTTAAGAGCCTATATTTAAATAACATATATTTCAGAGTTCGAACTTATTGAACTAACCAAACGGATCAAGAAGAAATAAAGTAAAAACTAATAAAACCCAAACTCTTTTGTTTAAAGCAAATCATTATATTTATGTACTGCATTTACTATCTAAAATCTAGTAGAAATAATCATTGTTTCGAAGTGGATACAGAATTTATATGAAAAGAAATATCATTTGTCCTTGATTTTTATCATACATTTCTTTATAAGTTCATTGAAAAGCAATTCATCTTTCATAAAAAGACAGAATGGAAAGTATTCAGATTGTATTAAAACGGATGAAATTGTATTAAAGAACATATCATTACGTATTTAAAATCGCGCAAAAAATCATGTTAAATTTCGACAAATCTAACACTTTTCGATAACGTTTAAAATGTTGTAGCCCCTTCTAGAACTGATTCTTATCAGTAACACAAACGCCTTGTAAACAAAACCGTTGACTGACAGTTTTATGATCTGTACGAAAATGTCACGTAGGGAAAAGTCAAACAACCAAGCAGACTGATATATTTTTACAACTTATTCTTTGTAAGTAAATTATGCCTCCCATGAGGAAATAAATCGGAGCTTTAAAATTTTTAAAATTTTCTACTATTTAGCCATGCAACTGCTCAAATATATATATATATTACCAATTTTTAAAAAAACATTATATAGCCAGCCATCGCCCCCTAAAATAGCTTTATTAAACTGTAGTAATATTTTTAAAATGTGCACATAAAGTTTTTGAAAAATATTTATGTATTTTTTCTCATTGTGATTAATTTATTCAATTTCTCTTCAATTCGTGTTTTTGAGGATGGATTATCTATCTGAAAGCGTTCTTCGTTTCTCCGAAAAGCATTTGGACATAATAGTTAAGGAAAAATTATCGAAATATATAAAATATTAACCTTTCTTTGGCATAACGGCCATATAGAAACTATTTTAAATTGTTAAATAATACTTTCGATATAATATAATTTTCTCTCTCTACGATTCTGGCACGTGGAACGTTACTTAAATCTATTTTTCAATGACATTGCCCTTTTCGACAATTTTCAGTTTTAGATGTTTGAGAAATGTTTTTGATTTTCTATACCGTAAAAAACGTGGCTGCACCAACAACTTAAGTAATAAAATTGCTGTGTTTCCCCCCCCCCCTTACATGAAAATACTATTCGACTTGTATTGATTCTTTTTAATAGATTTAATTTCTACGTTTTTACTCTTCATTCTCAAGAATCAAAAAAGTAATTTGTATGCGAGAGTATTTTAAATAAAAGAAATTCGCCAAAAAAATAAAGTTAAGCTGTTTTGATTAACATCTAAAAACTGTTTACTCAAGTTTTTCAATGCTTTTTTGAAATTAATATTTCTGAAAAAGAAAATTCTTTTTTCGTCCGTGCATATAACCTGCAATCTTAAGCCCTTCGAATTAAAGAAGCAATTTCAACATTTTTTTAGTGATATTGGAAGTACTCTAAAAAGAATCCAACAATTTTAGATGAAGAGGTTTCCCACTTGAATGAATGAAAACAAAAAAATATACAAGTGCATTTTGATCTGTAAGCCTCTAAAGAATTCATAATATAGAAAATCTTCAGTTAGAAAACGTTCGATCTATAATTCGACTAGCAGCTCAAGAGTAACTGTGTAAAGAACTTTGGAATGGCGCCATTTCGGAAAAATGTAATGGCTAAATCGAAAAATCTCTCAGAAAGCTTCGCTTAATGCTTGTTTTAGAGATTTGATGGCTCAAAATAGTCACTGCTGAACCATAAATAATATTTCAAAAGGATTTTTACAAAATAAAGTTTTATCTTTAAATGTTCGTAACGTTTCTGTCAAGCCAAGGTTTCGAAACGCTTTTAAAATTTTATGAACATTAGAAAATGGATCAAAATACTCACAATGAATGCATTTAAAAAAATTTTTGGATTTAATATCATTTAAAAAATTGCGTGAATTAAAATGGATTATTTCAGTTCTCAAACAAATTATTTGAAATCTTCATTCTTTAAGTAGACAAACTAAAATAATTGATCTTTGAATTTTTTCACAGAAATACTGATATCTATAGAGATTTTTCAATACTATATTGAAAATCAGAAATAAAATGACTAATTTCGTTATAATCTTTTCGCGAATGCCTCAAATTCCTTCATTCTGGTAGATGAATGCTTGTCAAACTATAATTAAAATTTATGAAATTATATAAACTATTAAAAGTAGTTAATCCATTGCTACTCTCTGTCGCGTATTTCCACCTACACAAACTAGGCATATATTTAGGATACCAAACTGGTTTTTAAAAACTTTATTTTCTCATTTGCCGAATATACACTTTCGTAAAAATTTATAATTCTGTAATGAACTATAAAATATTAGGATAATATTAACGTTTGGTACTTTTCAGTTAACTGAGGGCCAGGGAAAGTTAAACAAATAATTCAGACATATGTTAATTTGCATACAAACCTAACAAAACAACTTTTATTGACGACATTGTGGGGTTTTTTTTTTCTTTCTTTCTTTTTTGGCGCATGTCTAAATTATTTAATGACTTTTCGACATTTTTTATTATTTGGCACGATTAGAAGAAAAGTTCCTAATATTTTACTAAGCATGATTGGTCAAAAGTTGCATTACGTTCATTTAAACATTAGAATATTTATAAACTTTAACATTTGCTTCAATAATAATGTGTTTGAATGTGGATGTCGGACAATATGGGAAGAAAAAAACAAAACAAAATGTGTTTTCATAACGTTAATAAAATTAAACACTTGCATGTTAAAACTACATTGAAATATGAAACTAAATTTCCAGTTTATCGAAAGGAAAGGTCTCATAACGATCAGTATCTACGAACGCAAAATGCTTGGATCTATTATTGTCTATTATGCATACTTTTAATGTTATTATAAAAGAAAACTGAGCTTCTAGTATGAAATATTGTAGCTTGATAATATTTTAGGCTTAATTCCTTTGTCATGACTTCGTCTAACTTCACTTCATAAACAACTGTATTCCTTATAGCAATAATTAGCAAGAATCCTCATCATTAAAAAAAACATTATTTATTTCATCATACTGCTATTTACTTGTAGTTTATGAGTTGGATCTGCAAACTGCTAATTTCATTTCAAAATAATATAAATTGCGAGATATTTCCTCTCAGTTTGAAACGGAAGCAAATATTAAAAATCATGTTCTTTTGTGATTGTAATTTTATTTTATTTTTTAATTAAAATTTACAATGTGAAAAATGATTATTCAATTAAACAGGCAACAAATAATTTCAGCTGCAAATAATGGTAAATATCCATTATATCAACCATATAAATTCATTTTGAAAATTTTGTGAAAAGAAAAAAGTATTCAAAAATTGAGTTGATAAACTTTTTTTTTAATTTTTTTAATCCTTCACATCATGTCGGTACTTAAAATAACAATTCAATTTATGTTGACATATCCGTAAAATGATTATTTTTCCTCTCTTTATTTGCAAGAAAACGAAGAGCATTAGAAAATTATATTAATTAAGTTTTTTTCTTGTGTTTATCTAATGACACAAAAATACGATTTAGATAATTGATATAATAAAATAATTCAGCAGATAAAGGGTTAAAAATTGGTGTACAAATAATTTTTGGCTTCAAAATGTTTCTAGTTTTTAATTCCAAGCTCAGTGATCTTAAGTGCTCGCGCGTTTGTATTATGCCTCGCGTATTGTCAGTCGCTCGTAAACAATGTCATCTTGAAGAATTGTTCTTTATAATGCTGTTAACATGGATTTAAATTTCGCTAAATAGTATATTGCATCACACACAAATTTCCTGGCTCGTCTAATGACTTTTTCAAGTAATCGAACATAAAAGTATCAAGCAGTTATATAAAAAAATGTTTTATGTTAAAAGCTGTCACTATTAAAATGATATCATCTAAAATACTATTAATCCGAAAAAAAATTATTTATAATTTTAAGATTAAGATAAGATAAGATAAAATAACGAATAGATGTGATAATGATTGATGTAATTTTAAAGAAACTAAAAGCATCTGAAAGTCACATTTTAGATAAGTTGAGAATGAGCCGTATGTCTTCTTATCTAACGGCATAATCGGAAAATCTGTAACAAAAAGACTTATTCAAATTTTTAACGTATTAATGTAGTACCATTAGATATCATTGCAACATCAAGTTTTATAAACATAGCTCAGAAAAAGTGTGTGTGTGTTATTCCATAATCACCAATAAGTTTAATGGTGATAATAAGTTTAATAGTGAAATTGTACATAATAATGAAATTAAACACATTCACAGTAACACCCATATATGATGGCATTTCGTTGAAAACATCCATCTGAAGCATTGATTGAAGCATCAAGAATCAAATTGCATACATACACGAAATCAACAATCGAATCGAATGCGTAAATGTTATGAATTAAAATTAAAATAATATATCAAAATGCATTAAAATAAAACTGATAATATATTAAAATAATATATATATAAATGTGTGCTGATCCGACTGTACCTAAACATAAAAAAAAAGAAAAATCAATAAAGATTTTTTCCCAAGGTTTTCGGATATTTGTCGCATGCTTTTAAAGTAAGCTGATCTTTTTAATCATTTTGAAATTACACTGAAATATATGAGTGTAATCTGGATATTTTATTATATTTTTATAATTCGCTTTTCCGGGAAAATCTTCAAAAATAATCAGCAAGAAGTAAACATTCGAATTACTTATTCATATTTTGAAAGTACATGAATACTATCATAAAGACTCTGTAACTAAGCCATGCTTATTAGTCCATGGAAAAATAATTCGGATTTTGCACAAAAAAAAAGGGGGGGGGGAGGAAAAAAATAACAAAAGGAAAGAAAATAACCCAATAATCAGAAGATTATTTTTCGATTTATTAGCCAGAGAAACTATTCTGGTCTCATTTTTAATGGAAAAAGCGAAAAAAATGGAAATGAATAATAAGACATAGAACTTCTTTCGAGTTTCAAATAATTCGCAAACGAAACTCGGATGAAAAAAAAAATATTTAGTTTCGCTAATAGAACAGCTGTGAAAAAATTGATTCTAATGCAGATGAAATTCATCTGGAACTTTGAGTCGAACAGTAATTTTTGCTTATGTTTCTCTTTCAATCTTGCGGGGAATAAAGTTTTTTTATTTTTCTTTCTTATTTGATGCACAGCTCGAGAAAAGCTTTTTTTTTTTATCCAGGCGAATAAAAGCACCGTCTGTGCAGTTTAATTTCCAACAAAAGTATTTGGAATGAAATTCTTTCCTTATGTACTTTGGAATGGTGTTTGCGTTGCCATCATATGCATGCTGAATTTTGCGTGAGATATTTTTTTATTTAGAACTTATTTCCAATAGGATACATAATCCCTTGCCAATTTTGAAAATCTTTTACTTATTTAATTTCAAGGCAATAATGAAGATTTTGAAAGACGTTTTTTTTTTTTTTTTTGCCATTTTTTTTATTGTATACCGGAAATAGTTGAAAATAGCCATGGTTAATCTTTTTCTGAAGTTTGGTAAAAATTTAACATGGAATCACCCTTCCTTCGCAACTTTAGAAGCGGCATCTAAGTTTTTTTTTCGTATAAAAAAAGAAACTGAATATACAGACGTATTTACTAATTCATATTTTAATCTCGTAATGTAAATTGGGGGAAAATAACTATATTCGGCCGTACAAACAGGATCAATGTGAATTTTTACATTGTTCATGTGAAAGCTGATTTAGTGCTTTTAATACTTTCAAATCGTTATAAAAGGATATAAAACATTCTCAAGCAGGAACGCATTTAGAAAAAAAGAGTGCGTTCCCTTTTTATGAAAGGTTTTTCAAGGGTTTTTTTTTTTTTCTTTTTGACAATAATGGTGCCAAATAAACAACATTTAGAAAAATTAATTGCCTCTTACTTCAATAACAGTTAATCATGTATTTGGTTCCATACTGTAATTTTTTTCGTCTCATATTTTAAAAACAAACAATACTATATATTTCAAACTAATACAATGTTAAAGAAAAAAAGCTAAAGTCATTAGTAAATATAAGTTTTCTAATTTTTATACTATTCTATAATTATTTCTGCATGAAGTTTTTAATTTTGATTATGAAAGAAATAAAAACTAATTATCAACAAATAATATTTATCTATGATAGAATTTATTCTTCACAAAATCTTTTTAGATACAATATATATAGTTTCCACAAATTCTTTGTCGTGGGAATAACTTTCATTATTCCCACTGGAGGTGTGATTTTTTTAAAGTGTGGTGATACAAAACAGGCATCGGATAATTTTAATTATGACATTTTTGGGACCGAAATATCATTAAAAGAAATTTATATTTCAATTTCTTATTTCTTTATTAACCTTAATACCAAAGTACCTATATCAGCTGAAAAGTAAAATATCGATAGTTTTGGAGATCTGTTGCTGTATTTAGAATATTGATCTGATTTTTCGTCATGTTTTCTATTGGAAAAAGTGTCTTCTCGGAAATCCAGACACATTCATAATTCTGAATGCCATTTTCTTTCTTATTATTTCCTTCACTATTTGCAACTGTTATGTTAATGGAACATATGCTATCCATACATTTATTTTTCCATCAGCAGCTATTGCAAAAACTCTTCAATCATAAAAATAATTAAAAATTTCTTTGTTCGTTTCAAAGAAAGATGTAGCTTTAACGATGCATGCATGTAAAATAGATATGCAGATTTTTGTTTTAATTAATATTATTATAGTAATTGAATTTCTTCTCCTTAGACCGACTTATCACAATAATCTATTTAAAATACATTATTAAGTAAGTTTAAAAACATTATTTTTTCTCTGAAGCTTCTTGTGTTGTCATCAGCTCAACTAAAACTTGTCTTAATTCGGTAAATAGTGTTCTATTTATCATCAACGAAGAGCATCAGTAACTAAAATTATGTTCAATTTCTTCATAATTTTTATATTTATCACCAAATAAAGGATTTTGAAAAAAAAAGAAATTTTGAACATTATGTTAAATATTCAAAAACTCGTGATTTCTTAGTTAAAAAAAATTGTGTAACTGACAATCATAAAATTATTTAAACGAATAGTATCTTAATTATTTTTACCCACTTTCAATAGTTTTGGTGAGATAACTGTTTTCGCACAAAAACAAGACTTTTGTGATCTATTAAATTCACAGGTAATTAATTGTTTTTCAGAAAAAAAATCAATCATAAAAAATCAAAAACCAAAACTTTAAGTATGTAACGTACATAAAATAAAGTTAAAATATGCATGAGATATATTTTGAAAATTTTTAAGCAATTATATTTTTGTTAAGTTTACTTTTGCGCACATAATGTTAAAAAGAACTTCCTTGATGCCACATGAAGACAGTACAACGTTACCTTTTATTTACATTTATTAGAGGAAAAAAGCATAACAATTGGTATGGTAAAGAAAATGTCGTTCATCTGTTGAGTCAAAGTTGTCAGAAATTGAGCGCATCATGATGAAATTTATTCTTCACTTAAAATGACAATCATCAACGCTTAACAGCTTCAATGCGATTTAGGATATCATTCGTCGGGAAACGCTAAAAAATATGAAAACATAATATTTCTTGAAATACGCGTAAAATACCCTACTTTCTTAAAAGTCGACTGTATAAATAAATGCATATGAAATAAGTGTCACCATGTATTTCGAAGTGTCACCATTTATTTTCAATTGAAAATACAAACTTATATTACGAATTGTACATCACTTAAAATAATTCAGTTTGATTTCTAAATACGTTTGTTAATCTTAAATAAAAATCAAAACTTTCAGGAGGATTTGCAACTAAAATCACATTATACTTGCTATAGATGAAAATAGAAAATCAGATTGATGGAATGAATGTCGATTAAGATACGATGTTCGAAGACGATTTAATCCATCGCGAAAAGGTGATATAAATAAATAAGTTATAATTTTTTAATAACACCCTTTGAGAATGTGATGTCTGATGTCATGATCTCGGGTTACGTGCGGTATCCACACTGCAGTTCTCCTCAGTCAGGAATGCATCCGAGATAAATTGAATGAAGTGGGAAACTGAGATGGAGACCTAAAACCAATCACTGGCAACAGCCCAAATCCCTTCTGTGGAGGTATTGTAGTAAATAAATGCTTGTCATAAATCATATATGAATATGAATCTACTAAACTACAGGCACCGTCGAGGCTGTGTGTGAGATAACTGGCGCGCTGCCCATCATCCGGGTATTGACACAAGCGATGCTTCTAAAAAGCTATTCACTCCTTTTTCTTCAGAACACTAGCGCACTCTCCTCGGTGAAGCTTATAGTCAAAATCATTAGATTAATTTCTTAAGTTTAAAGGTAAATAAAATTATTTTTCTGACCTGTCCCAATAATTGGAGTCAACCACAACTACCCGCAACCCTAATTACAAAAGTATATTCCGTCACTGGAGTGAGAGTATCTCTATTCAGCAACATCGTTTAAATCAGCAGAAGAGCAAGTGCATAGTAAGTTATAATGCAACCTTTCATACACACATTCCTCCTCCCAATGATCGGGTCTTACCTAGGATAACTTATAAATAGGTTAAATTAAATTTTACAAACATTCTTATTTTCAAAGAAAATGTTAAGAGCTCAACATTAATACAGATTTTTACCTGTCTTTGCTTGGATCTCCATAAAATCTCCACAAATTCTGGTCTGTTCTTCACATTTTCTGCGTCAGTACAGAAATCTAGAAGTATAATTCCAAAACATTTCTATAGGCTTGATACCAATGCCAAAACTGTTCATATAATCACTACTCGCTTCATTTCAAAAATTCAAATAGTAAATTTGGTCATTTCGGTGGGCAAACAGCAAGTGCACTTCAAATCAATCACTGAATATAACTTCCTAATTTTCCCTACAAAAGAACCTGATGATCGTGCTCAATGAGAAAATTATGTATGATGCCTTTTTTATTTTCCTTCTAGAAAAGGAAATGAAACTTAATAAATCAGAAAATTTTAAAAAGCGAAACAGTAAATCCATCTTAACTCATTCATTTGCTTCCCTTGCTAATTCTGGCTTAAAACAACTACCTCTTAAACAAGGTATTAGGGCCTCAAATACTACGGGGGTTGCTGTTTTTGTGTCGTCTTTTTTGGTTTGTTTGTTTCTGCTGCTTGCTTTATAACTTTATTATTAGTCTACATTTTCATAATATCTACCTATTCAAGATAGAGATGGATTGCTTCCTGGTTCTTCTTTTTTCTTTAAACTATAAAATGCATTGATTTTTCAATTAAGTTATAAGAAGCAAGTAACGAATCATTCAACGTGACATCGAACATGTCAATGGATCTAACAATGTCACAATTCTAGATGATAGAGGAAGATGATGGCTATCACACTCCATATAATATACATGGATATTTTACAGTGAATAGTTTCTATAACTACCTTTCCATAAAATATTTTTTTCTGGATATATGTTGTGCTATTACAAATACTGTTCGGAATTCTGACCACATCTTCTTAAACATTATTTATTTCAATTTCAGGTACTCGAACATTTGCACAGCCATCTTTAACTATTTCATGAATGTCTGCTCTGCCTCTTTGCATTCAGCCTTTCGATGCCGAAGAGTAAAAACAAATCTTTGTTCATAATGCCTCTCAAAATTTTTCGTTCCTTTTGGGTTCCCTGTCTTTTTGCCGTACGAGCAATATTATTTGCATATAACTTCGACGCTTATTGATACCAATTTAAGAAAAAATATCGTTCCTTCCTGCCCAAAATGAGAGACATTTCTAAAACTTCAACTTTATCCCCCTGTGTTGTGAAATTGTGTGATAGATTGCTTTATGATCCTCGGATTGAAGATAAAATTTATTCCTCGCATGTGTCTCTCCGTCCTTTCTTTCCCTTTCCTCTACCTGTGGAAGCAGCTGCATTCCAGAGTCGATACCTGTCTCGATTCCATATGCGCTTTTCGTGCCCGATTTAATAAAATCCAGCTTTCTGTCTGAAAGCGAAATGAATCTAATGGATTCCAATTGTGTGAGGCGCAGAATTCAGACAGGAATTTCATTTACATTCGATTAGAGTTTGTTTCACCATACGCCATTTAGAATTCCAAGAATACTTGAGAAAAACCAATAGATTTCTTGCTGTTAACTCATTTTATTAAACTTTTTAGACGGCATATAGCTCTGTGTACAATCAACAAGATTTAGTTACATAAAAAAGAACCAAATATCCTGATATGAATGGAAATTGAAAATACTAGTTAAAAAGAGTGAAATCTCTAATCAAATTCTCTGAACTGAGAAAATATCCTAGAACTTGTTCTCCGTATAATATCTGAATTTCCAAAGGAAAATTAGTATCTATTCTAATGATATATAGAAAGGTCAACAAATAAAGATTAATCCATACTTAATGCAGCGATTTATTACCTTAATAAATAAGAATTAATCTTGCTTTTGTATCTTATACATGTTTTACTTAAATACTGTTTAAATTTTAGGGCTTCCGCATTAAATACTTATTTATTTTTTATTTAACATGTGTTTCAATAAAATTAAATGAATTCAATTTCATTTGATAATTAAGATAAGAGTCTTAAAGAAAACTAAGTCGATTTTTTTATTAAATGTTTGTCAGATTCTTATATCTTTTGGGTCGAAGGATGCGCGTTGTGGGTTACTAGTTTCATACTCTTCGACTAGAAGGTAGTTAAATCATTTTTAGAATATTCAATGGAAATTTTAGGATTCTTTTTTAACCCTCCCTTCTTTCTATACCTTAAATTTAATTTTTATCCACTCTCCGCCCATCGCTTTGTGAATTAAAAAAGTATTCTCTTCCCAAATAAGAAAAAATGTGTTATTAATGTCCATCAAGGTTGTGAGCTGTTTCGTGACTTTTGAGGGGACAGAAACAGTCATTAATTCTTTCTTCCCGTTCTTACATTCTCGTTTGCGAAGTATAGAGAAAGTTTACTAATCGAACTCTGAATTTTAGGATTCTTTTTTAACCCTCCCTTCTTTCTATACCTTAAATTTAATTTTTATCCACTCTCCGCCCATCGCTTTGTGAATTAAAAAAGTATTCTCTTCCCAAATAAGAAAAAATGTGTTATTAATGTCCATCAAGGTTGTGAGCTGTTTCGTGACTTTTGAGGGGACAGAAACAGTCATTAATTCTTTCTTCCCGTTCTTACATTCTCGTTTGCGAAGTATAGAGAAAGTTTACTAATCGAACTCTGAATTTTAGGATTCTTTTTTAACCCTCCCTTCTTTCTATACCTTAAATTTAATTTTTATCCACTCTCCGCCCATCGCTTTGTGAATTAAAAAAGTATTCTCTTCCCAAATAAGAAAAAATGTGTTATTAATGTCCATCAAGGTTGTGAGCTGTTTCGTGACTTTTGAGGGGACAGAAACAGTCATTAATTCTTTCTTCCCGTTCTTACATTCTCGTTTGCGAAGTATAGAGAAAGTTTACTAATCGAACTCTGAATTTTAGGATTCTTTTTTAACCCTCCCTTCTTTCTATACCTTAAATTTAATTTTTATCCACTCTCCGCCCATCGCTTTGTGAATTAAAAAAGTATTCTCTTCCCAAATAAGAAAAAATGTGTTATTAATGTCCATCAAGGTTGTGAGCTGTTTCGTGACTTTTGAGGGGACAGAAACAGTCATTAATTCTTTCTTCCCGTTCTTACATTCTCGTTTGCGAAGTATAGAGAAAGTTTACTAATCGAACTCTGAATTTTGAAGAATCTCCATGCTTTAGACCGCCCTGAGTTCAAAAAGAACATTTTTGGAAATAGTTTGTCTGTCTATCTGTTTGCCTGGCAGTGACAATGATAATTCAAAAACGCGAGCTAGATAGATGAAATTTGGTATACAGTCCTTGCATCGAATTTGTAGATTTCCGTCTCATTTTGAGCAAATGAAATTCAGTGGAAGTCTGTCTCTCCAGTTGTTCGAATATAATGTAATACCATAACAACGATTTGAAGGCAGCTAGATAGATTGCTTTTGGTATATAAACTTAACATCAACAGCTTAGACATCTATCATATTTTGAGCTAAATTTAACAAGGGATTGACTGCTTGTTGGTCTTCATTTTCAAAAGCATGTCAATGCATTAACTTAAATACATCGAATTTGCTATGTGATTTTGTGACAACTCTTTATCATTTTTTGGTTTCAATCGGTTGGGAAAGACATGACTAAAATATGAATTATAATTTGAATACAATAAACCATTTGCCAAAGTAGCTAAAAAATTTCACCAAGGATCATATGATAGATTTAGTAAAACTGTAAAATTCATGCCATAGGTTGATATTTCATTGTTATTGCACATTAATGTCATGCTATGAATTTTCTGCCTTGCCTAAGGTCCGCAATTTTTTGCATGGGATGGGAGATAATATCTTTAATAGAGAGCATGCGAGAAAGTTTTAAGCACATTATTCCAATTGATTCCTTCTTGGTGTAGAGCTCCCTTCGGCGGCGACTCAGTTACGATAAAGAGAAGTTGATCAAGTCAGTGGCCCTTGCTTCCTTGCAAGCCGCAACAGTTATAGTATGATTGTGGTGGCAGAAAGATGACTGAACGCATCTCCCACGGAAAGAGCTGATTCATCAAGCGGAGATGGCTAATTTATTGCAGTCCATTCTATCCGTGTTACTTTTAGCTCAGCCTGATCCTTCAGATGTATCAGACGCCTTCGAACTAAGGTGTGATGATCTCTGTGAAATTGTTCTGTCCAGAAACGATGGTTATTTAAATTCATAATGTGTTTTCGTGCAAAATTCAAAAGAATACATATTGGTTTCCTAAGAGCAAAGTCCTTTCCAACTTCCCTAAGATATGCAGAGAGCCAATGCCGGTTGACATCTTTTTAAACGAAAAGAAGATGGAATGCAGTTATTAGAAACAAACGGAAATTGCTAAGTATTTTGAAAGAGTAAGTCATATGCAATAAGCTATTACTGAGTATATATTGATCTACCAGTTGTAATGAGAAAAATTCAATTTTAACTTTTACGAAAGAACGTAAGTGTGTTCTAGAAAGGTACTACAAAGGTAGTTTTGAATTCTTTTATTTCAAATAAAATATTTCAGAATTACGCACTGTAATTAGAAAAAGATAGCCATGAATGTTCATGGTTCAATTTAAAAAATCATCCTTTTTTTACTTCGATTAAATATTTAACTATGCATCATTTAAGAAGTGATTGAAATCGAAAATGGCATTTACGAATTAGGTATTGTAAACAGATACAATATAGCAGTTAGTATTCACGATTTAACCGTAAAAATGTACTTCCTTTAGCTCGATCGACGATTTAGTTATACACTATAGTGACTAAAGTGACTAAAATTGAAAATAAATTAATTATTAACGCGTTATTTAAAAAATATTAAATTAAGTTTACAATTTATTTAAAGGGTCAGATAATATGTTCTGTGTGGGAAAGCAAAATACCTAAATTCGCCTCTGGCCTCGTACATGTTTAATTTTATAAGAGATAAAATGAACTTATTTTGTCATGCGGAACAATTTGGAAAATGAATGTCAGTATCATCTAGCCTCTGTTCGAAATTGGGTGCTCTGACATACCTCGTCTAGGCTCGTCTAAAAAAATGGGACGTTATTCTAAATGAACTATACCAATGATTGCATCTAGGAAAAAAATAAATGAACTTCCGTAGAATAAATCTGGCGATTTTATAATTCATATTTTAAGGCAGAATTATGTAATAAAAACCTGTAATAAAGAGAGACATAATTTGCATTTGCAGTCATATCTATTTTTCATACATATTTCATTGTTATTTTCGAAGTCATGAGAGAGGGCTTTATGTTGTTAAAAAATTCTTTGCTGTTATTACGAGATTAAATTTTTTTCAAAGTTAATCATGAAAGATAAGGATACCAAAGGAAAATTTAAAATTAACTAGAGAATAAAAAGAGTAAATTCCGTTCTAATCAGTTTGCAACAATGTTAGCATGAACTTACATATGCGATCATAGCTGATATTAAAGAGAACTGTGGCATTTTATTAGGATTATTTATTAAAATAAGGTAATTATTTTCTGTGTATAATAGATACTGAAAGAGATAATTTATCCGAATTATTTTTTATTTTGATAAATTATCTAAAAGTAAAAAGCCGGTCAATTGGAACATTTTAACAAAAATTGAAATAATTAATCAGAGCAATGAAGAAAAAAGTGTAAAAATTCAGAGCACTTAAGGGATGCTTGTAATATTAAATTTAGTAACGATTTTTCACTGGCCAATTTTCAATATTCATTAAATGCAACCATTAAATGTGAATTGAGAGAAAAAAAATTTTTCAATCTATTTACTTTTTTTCAAAATAATCAATTTTCTGACAAGCATATTTGCAAGGAATTATGGCGGGTAATTGAGTAGGAAATTCCTCGCATATGGCTTTCACAGGAAATTTTGTGAATTAGTAATAAAAGTACTGTTTCTTATGAACTCGACAAACATACATGCAAACATTTATCCAATTTAAACAAAAATTCGCGTATTTTACTAAAATAAAAATTAAATTATTAACATAACAAATGCTATTACACGAATTTTAGATAATAAAATTAAAACCAACAATCTTTATGAGTTCTATCAGACCAAATGGTGAAATTAAATTCATTACCAATATTCAAAACTCAGATTCCGCCAACACTGAAAGCTGTGAAACTATTTACAGTTTCCTGGAATTCTAAGGCCCAGAACTGTTTTGTCCTTATTGAACCCCTCCCCCTTATTGTAGCAGATTTTTGCACTGCTTCTGTTCGCTTTCTTCTAAGCCGTAGATTCTTTTTTCGATTCATTTGTACTTTTCAAAAATTATTTGTACATTTTTCAAATATTACTTCTCTTTTCTTTAAATCAGTGACATGAATTATGAGTGTCGGTTTATGTTTTAATAATATGGATTCTTTACGGAAAATATCTTTTTAATATATCTCGTATAATTTCAAGGTATCTATAAAATAACCATTAGGCAAAACATGTTTTGAACTGAATAAAACCGTCTCATGCTTCGCAGAATTATCCCATTCATAATTTATTCCTTCAACAAGTATCATTTTGCCTGAAAATGGTTGAATTGACTTAAAAAAAATGGTGTATTCTAATAGAAAATACCGTATCTGATAATATGTGCATATACAAATGACTGCTTTTATTGCTTTGAAAAAGTTTTACCTTAAAAACTAGAAACTCGTAATTGTAAGGAAAATGTCGACTTCCTTCAATATCCGATAATCCGCCAATAAAAAACTGGAAATTAGAAGGTGGGGAGGCTAATTCCGATACATATACTTTTCTTTTTGTAAGCAGGTAGTCTGAGACCATTTCCCGCGCTTTTTACAAACTAAAACTGCTGTGCGGGGAATTTCTCTTCATTAAAGCTTCGTTATTATAATCTTTTATTATTATAATCGTTATTATAATCAGACGTAAATTATCTCCATTTACTGAATATGCAAATGTAACTATACTGAGTAAAAATTCTTCTGCTGCTTCAACCCAGACAGAGACTCAGACTGCTAAAAATAAAAATAATAATGGATGTCATTTGTTCAGACCTCTACTTTCACAATACATTTCATGGACTGAAACATCTGTTATCAGTTTAATGCTATCCGAAGTACGGAAGAACAATAATAAAAAATGCAAGATCCCTAAGATGTGTACGAATCCTAAATTGCACTTTTTCTTCTTATACGGAGGGAGAAGCCAAACTTTATGGTACAGGAGCACGGAACAGGTGTTAAAAGTGTTGACTTTCAAGCTGTTAGACAATTAGCTCCACATCTCAAAAAAGAAAAAGTCGTCTGTTTTAGAATGCGATTCCGTCAGCAATGCGATTGTTGCGATTGTTATAGAACGTTCATGAAAACTGCGGTGAAAATTTGTGTTTTGTTTAATGCTTGTAACAATTATTTTGCAGTTGTTGATAATCACTCTCATCGGTATTCATTTATGCCGGAAGAATTTAATTATTGAGAAATATTAAACTTTTTAATAAGGTCTTAAGGATTCATTAGGAATATGATGTAATTGATTAAAGTTTGAAAGAGGTAAGATTCTTAATAAGATAATTGCAAACTATCATTTAATAACATTTTCCCAATTGAGGAAAGCCAATTTTAGAAACAAATTGATAATTTTAATTTAATAAATGGACATCGCATTACTTTAATACGATAATAAACCCCATATTAGGATGATCGATATTATTATGGAGTTAATGGAGTCTAATGACATATTATTATGGAGTTACTTTAATGTTTAATTCAAATAATTGCCGAATTGTGCTCGAATTCGAAATAAATATATGCCTGAATCCTCGTCATTTCAAACAGAATCAAGTTTTGTATTTGGAAGATTAGAAATGCCCACAAATCTTTGACTCTCAGTTGTTATTTGGCAGTTAACCTATGATCTACCTGTTATCAGAAATGAATTATATTTGAGATAAATAAGAATTGTTTTAATAGAATGAATGTGAAAATAAATTTTGAAAATAATACAATAGATATCTAAATATTAAGATTATATATCTAAAATGCAAACGAAAATATATTAATTTTTTTTAAATATTACATTCTTTGTACTTTCTGTTTGGGCAGAAAATATGCTTCGTAGAGCATGTAGATGATTCTTTTTTCTAAAACTCTTGCACAATTTATTTCACTTATTATCACTGTATTACGGCCACAATTTGAAACTTTCACATTTATTAGTCAATTATAAATTAATAGTTGAAGTTAACGATAAACCAGGGTTTTGCTCAACAGTCATCCGACTGCAGTATGTAACTCTTTGCTTCTAAGTTGATATTGTCTCGCTGATTTTTTTTTTTTTTTTGTTGTTGTTGTTTGACTTAAGGATCGAACATCAGGCTAATAAATAAAACAAACACAAAATCAAATTAAAATGTCGGTAACTTTATGTAACTATATATAAGAAAATCAGATGATCTTTATTTTTATTTAAAAAAATATATATGTACGTATTCTTCCTACGCCTTTGTAGCGACAAATTTACGACTCGGCAAATTAAGCAGTTGTATAGGGCCACTGACAAGGAGGAGGCTCGATCCTATTTTCAGAAAACTTGATTAGCTTTGATGCGAAAAAAAATTGTAAAAATCACAAATTCCCAGAATTAAAAAATATCAGGACTACAATATTTATTTATATTGTAGTATTGAATTACATTTGTGTAGTTTCATTTAATTATTAAAATAATATAAGTTTCAATTACATATTTATAATACAGGGTGTTTTTTTTTAACTGACGGTATTGAGAGACCTCTGTAGCTCGAACTATCAGACACAAAGCCACCAAATTTTGTACGGGGACTATTAACGACATGGGAAATAGAAAATTTTAGTTCGAAAAGTTGCCATTAGGGGGAATGTGGCGCTTTTGATCTAAATTTTAAGTTTAACTGCACTATAAAATTTTAAAATCTACAGTAAGCAGGTAAATGAATAACAAAGATTTGATTTTTCCACAAATTTGTTTTATTTGAAAAAATAACTTTTGTAAATAGTTACAAATTTTTTTTAAAAAAAAAGAGGAGATTCTGTTCGACTTTCTTTTTATTCAGTAGAATCGCTTTCCCGAGGAAGACATCGGTTATTTTCAATATGACCTCCATTTCCTTGGACTAAGTACTGCATTCTGTACACCGTACTCTCTACAGCTGAATGCAACATTTCAGGAGGCATGTTCATAACACTCCGTGTTATGTTTTAGTTAAAAACTGATAAGTTCGAGACTCCACCAAGATAAACCTACAATTTTAAATAACCCCACAGAAGAAAGTCACATGGGGTTAGATCCGGGGAGCGAGGTGGGCATGCAACACGAAAACAGGGACTAATGACTCTTTCTTCTGTTAAGTGATGGCTCAACAGTTGCTGTACGAATGTACCAATATATGGTGATGCTCCATCCTGCATAAAGACAATTTTATCTAAGCATTGCTTTTGCTGAAGTTATGACATATCTATCATGATATATTTGAGCGTTTACGGAACAGATCTGCGGACCAGCCTGGGTAATAATTTCAAAAAGTATGGTCCGATGATAAAATCTGCTGTAAGACCACACGAAACATTTACTTTTTTGAGAATGGAACGGGATTTCTTGAAATGCATGGTGTTGTTCAGATGCCCAAATTCTAAAATTCTGAATGTTAACAATCCCATTCAAATAAAAATGGGCCTCATCACTCCAGGGAATTGTCCAAAGCCAAGCCTCGTCTTAATTTTCTTAATTTATCTTAATTTTCTATACACTTTTACTATATGCTTAGAAATATCAAAAAAAAAAAAAATCATACCTTTCATCATATGAAAGTAGAATCACATTAATCATTATATTTTGCTCTTGAATAGAGTCTTTTCCAATTCTGTAGCCTATTTTAAAATTTACTCATAAAATGTTTAGACAATATTCTAATTCGAACATTCACCTGGCAACGATTTTATGAATATTTCCCTCACATATTTACATTCAACCACTGCATAGTAACTTAATCAATATTCATAAATCTTTTTTAAATTTTTATTTTTTTTCAACACATCTTCTCCCTGGCTCATCATAAAATAAATTTAATTTCCAACCCTTTGAATCGGTTCCGATGAAGACATGTCTTAAGAAGAATCTGGCATCCTCTGTGGACATTTTTAAAAATACTCAACCCTTTTCTTAATTTAGAAATTTATTGTAAAGTTATGTGATTGATTGCTTTGTGATCCTTACACCGGAGGAAAAATATATTCACCGTACACATTCCTTTCTTTTTATTTTTCTTCCCCTGTAAGTCTAGGTAGAAGGAGATACTTTCCAGAACCGGAGGCCGTCTCGCTTCTTTGCGACATGTTTCGAGCCAAATTTCAAAAACTCCAATTCACTGCTTCAAAGCGCGGGTATTCCAACTGAGTGACGCTTGGGATTTGTGGTAGAAGTTTCATTTGCATTTGATTAGACGATTTTACACTCATTCGCAATTTGAACCCACTGAATTAAAATGAGTTCAATTCCACATGTTTCAGAAGGTTCAATCGTTCCTTTTATGAATTCTGAGATGAGACATACCTTTCTGAGAACAATGGATTAGATATTGTGCAGGTGCAGTTCGAAGTGCAAAAGTTTTTTGGAAATAGGCAGAAAATGTGAAAAAAGCAAAGAATGACAATAAACCAATGGGAATAGTCTCCCTGAAACTTACTCGCATTCGCTCTAATAATGGTGAAATTGTGTCTTAGACGCATTTTTTTCTCAACAAATTGAAACAAAAATTCATTCAGCATTTTTTATTGATTTTATTTGCTTTTGGTTTTCAAATACTGAACTTTGAAATCTATTTTTTTACTCATTTTCTGATATGTTAGTTCCTTCAAAGATATCTGGGAGTATTCTGTAAGAAAATACATTATTTTTATGTTTTCAATACTTGTTGTTGTTGCTTATAATGGCATTTGCCATGGACAAGCTCGTTGACGAAGTCAGCGATTTTGAGCCAAGAGAGCGTCTCTTGTTTTAGTAGCGCCAATTAGGGCCAAGAGTACATCTTAGATACTCACGCATCACATTCGCTTGCACAACCCCTTTTTAAAGGGGGGCACATTCACACATTTCACAAATATAACAGATGAAGAACAACCATGCCCGAACCGGGACTCGAACCCAGGACGCCCAGGTCACGGGGAAGAAGCGCTACCCCTATGCCAGGACGCCGGCTTTCAATACTTAAAACGAAGTGTTATAAAATACAGTAAGCAGTTATATTATTGATTATAAAAATGATTTTCTTGTCTTTCTTCATTCATTTTCTTAAACGAAAGAGAAGCAATTGTAATCATCAAAGAACTCGCCTACGAGATACAGGGGAATCTCTGAGAATTAAATGAACCTTGATCCAGAAAAAAGTTATTTTCTTTTAAATTATAACTTCTGTTTGACTGTTTGAGAGTAGTTTGTTGATACATTGGATGAAATGATCAGGACCTGACAAAAATGCTGCACATTTCTATCAAATTCAAACTCTTCTGCGAGAAGTCTGCCAACCTGCCTGTATTCCCCAGAATAGTAGGGGGAAACGGGATGATTCCACGCCGAAGACAATTCCATGTACAGTTGTTTTCGCTAATAAAAAGCGCGGGAAATGGCCACATATTTAGAAATGTGTTATGATAGAAAATGCATGTATATTAAAAGAAACCTTCTCACTTTCTAATTTCTCGTTTTTACTAGAGGATATTGAAAGAAGTCGACATTTTCCTTACAATTTCGAGTATCTGTAAGGTAAAACTCTTTTTCAAAGCAATAAAAAAAACGTGTGCCTGTCTAACCAAAATTTGTCAATGTAACCACAAGTAGTACTTTAGTATCTGGGTTTTGATAGTTGATGTCACGGCCACGAAAGGCATGAAGCTGAGATGGGTGACCTGAGAGCAGAGATTGGAATTCTGAGGGCTTGGACTGAATCGCCGAACTCGGCCCAATTCCTCCGCAAACACCGAGCCTGACTACTGCTCATCGCTAACGCACTCATAGCTACTTGAAAAATGCTGGTTAAGAGCACAACGGAATGAAATGCATTACTTTCTTCCCCCAACTCATATTCTTCAGCCCTGCTTTTATTCTTAAACTTGATTGCTAAAGAGTGTTTCCATTTAAAATGATTCGAAACGTTGGTTATTAGAGATTCATAGAGGCATTTATTTAAACTTGTACTATTTTAAAAATGTCTCAAACTGTAAATTTGTTTTCGGTCGGTTTCAGTGGCCTGATGGTAAGATCTCGGCTTCAGAACTGAAGAGTTTAAGGTTCGAGATCCGATTCTACCGAAGAACCATCGTGTAAGCAGGTCTGGTGCACGTTAAAACTATTGGGACTAAACGCTTTCCCGCCGGCGTGGTGTGGAAGTTTGGAGAGGGGTGCCAGCTCAGGTGTCGTCCTCGTCACCTGATCATGGTTCAAAGTTACGAGGTCCGTCCCAAAATAGTCCTAGTGTTGCTTTAAAACGGGACGTTAATATAACTAAACTAAACTTGTTTTGAATCAAAGATCTCATTTAAGTGAAATGAAAATAAATATTTAATGGAAATATTCTGTATTTAAGAATAAAATTTTATTAATTTTATATTATTATTTTATTATAATTTATTAAGAATATTCTAATTTTAAGAATAAAATTATTTCAATCGTTCTTGAGGAATTTGTGAAACATATCAATATTAACTAAGAAAGAACTCTCTTATATATTGGTTGCTTTTCATTTTCATTTCATATCCATTCACTTTTCCACTTGGGATATGGTAATATTTAAGATCTATAAAATGAAAGTTGCCCCACCGATACAAGTTTCTAAATATATTTTGTTGCACCTTATATCTAACATAATAAGACAAAGGAAATTATGTTGAAATAAAAACAAGACGTATTATTCAACAATGCAATAGTTAATGAGCGTCTAGAAACAGCGTCATTGTAAGTTTTTATTTAACTAAAACAGAAGCAATAAGACCAAAATTGTTTCGAAACTCCCTCGCTGCCTCGACAATCAGTAATGAAGATTAACTTCGCTACCTTGTACCGTGTCTTAATTGAATGTTGCCGAGTTGAAACGTCGAGCAGCAACGAATCTAATATAAAATTTCATTTCGTTTCCTTTCTGAACTTTAGTAATGCATTAAAATGTTGTGAGTCTTTTGCATTGTTACATTATTAACTCTCGGATCTGAGCTGCATCAAATAGCTAAGCAGGGTTTAGATCTTGCTCGATAAAAAGATTTTCAAAGATAGGGATCCTATAGAGTTAGGAATGTTAGCATTTTCAAATGAACTCCTTAACTGTTTTATTTTCTTTACTATCTAACAATGTGACACCTTCTATTTTGGGAATATTTTCTTATTTTGATTCAAATGGAAATCCATTGAATACTCACTTATCTATGTATTCGAAGTCACTTTAATAGTGAATTATAATCGCTTTGAATGGTTTATTTTTTACTTACAACTATCACAATTCGATAAATCGATGCACGTATGCCACTCGGGCAAAACAGTTAAAGGGTTCAGGACTTTTCATTTCTCGGCTTACGATACTGCATCTGTGACTTCCACTCGTAATGTAAATGGAATGAAAGAAATATTTTCGTTGTCGCTGTTATCATTAATATATATTAGCTACCTTCGGCGATCAGTTAATTCCCCGGAATTATTGGTTGTAAGAAAATTTCGATTAAATCTTCCTTATTTCATATATTTTCCTCTTTTCTCTTTTAGATACAAGTTAGAAACAGTTGCGAATTTACTTATTTTTTCTTCTAATGATACAATGTAATAAAATTAAACCTTAATAATTATGTAAAATGACCGCAGCACTTTTACCAGAGTTGAAAAATGGGAAGTGAAGAAGTTGCATAAAACAAGGCGTTTCCAGAATGCTCGAGTGCATCTCGAGGAAAACGTTTCAGCGGTTTATCTCATCATATAAATGCATTTTTATGTTGCTCATTAGCGTATTGGTTTAACAATGCAAAGCAGAAAGGATTTCATGACATTTTATAATAAATCTGTAATTTTTGAAAAACTCCATGAAATATAGGAAAATTGAATTCCATATAGTTCGAATAGAGCGGTTCGAATCAGAATATAATTCTAATCAGTTGCTAAATCAAAAGAAGGGGGTAGAAAAATGTTTATTGTCTGTATCGTTTGTGATTTGGTAAATCAAAGCAATTATAATACATGAAACGCAAATTCAATCTATTCTTTAATAAAACTAGTTATTATTATACATTAATATTTATAATTTTAAACAAAACTTTGAGCATTTCTTACTTAATGAATGTGTAAAATTCAAAACTAATTATCAGATGCATAATACTTTTCAATCAGTAAAATAAATTTATTTCGAACAGAAAATAAAATTCAGAATGCTGATAATCGAAAAGCAATTATTAAAAATGGCATTATTAAATGTAAAATATAAATTCAAAGCTTTCCACTGAATCTCATTCTTCTGACTTTCCATCATCTGGAGTTCCGTTCATGAACTTATGCACTTGATCCATGCATTCTTTCGATGGCTTTGAATTGACGTTCTTTCTGGCATTCATCAGTTCCTGCCATTTGCAATCCTGTTTTGGAATAAAAATTTGAATTTTATAATTTATAGCACGCGATAACTAATTACATATTAAATTTTTAACTGCACATTTTTCAATAAAAAACAATGAAAATTTTAAACTTATTATTGAGTTTAAAATCGCTTTTCATATTAACAATTTCGTCCTAATATTAACAGTGATTACTATCAGTTCATTCCCAATGCAAACAATAGAATCGGAGCATTTAGAGGGCGCCACGCTTTGCCTAACACCATTTTATAGATATTTCATAGTTCTCTATATAAAATTGCGCATGTGTCAAGCAAAATTCAACAAACTTCAATCTCTTACTCAAATCATAAAATGGCTCTTCTTCGCTATTTGATCTTTTTGCAAAAATGTAGCGTTAAATCTTTTCCTCAATGCTTTAAGAAAAAATAACCTCATCGAGAAATGCATATTGCGGATCCCCAATACCCGGCCTCCTATAGCAAGAGAGCAGGGTCCATAACAAAAACATTGCAGGAACCAGAATCCTGTCAAATCTTATTGCCTACTTCAGCAATATTGCAGAAATAGCACTTTATTGCACCAAAATCCTCTGTTATTCAAAATATTTTACCAAATTCTTTTTATTCAGGACAATAATATTGTAAATATTTATTATGTACTTAGGCATGCGCTTCACACAAAGGATAATGCGTACAAAATAAATCGCACGCACACACACACACACACAAAAAAAAAAAAAAAAAGAAAATACAATAAAAAAAATATTTTCCACATTTATATATTTAAAATTATTAGAAAAACAAAGAATCAGTCCATCAGATCAAAACAATGGTCCGATTTCGCTAATTTTTATTTCCTATGACAGTTCATGACTTCTAGATATATTATAACCTACTCGTCTCAGCTCTCCATTTATTAGACACATCGCAAAATAAAGCTTGTCACAGCCTACCCTTAATTTCGCACAGCCAGCAAATCAGAGTACTTTATGTTCGTTGCGCTAGTTTAATTTAAAATGGTACTTTCATTAGTTGTGATAAGATATACTTCATGCAAGTCGGTGAGTATTTCTAAGTGAATGCTACTAATTTTCTCGGGCAAACAGCCGGTACAGAGTTTGTGAATAAGTTTAATTATGTCAGACTTTATTGCAGGAATTATAAAATCAGGCATGTTGCTCAGTAAGAACATATATAACAAACATAAAACTTAGGTTTAATTCTCATCAAAGGCACCATTATTTTAAATGTGCATCATTTTTCAATGATAGTGACTACGATATTGTGAAAAGGCATCCTTAAAATGAGCGAATCAAAGTTGGTAGTTTTTGAGGTTTGAAGAAGTCCTTCTTCAAAAACAGAAGCTACGTAATTTTCCATAATTATTTTTCTTCAACGGTATGCATACCTTAATAAATCTTCACTCTCATTCATAAACATAGTACAAAGAATTAATTATTCAACATTCTGTTGAACAGAAATTTCTGAAATGCAAATTTTTTGTGAGTGTTTCGATCAAACATTAATGTTTTTCAATTGTCTTTATTTTAATTATAATTTCAGAATGCGTGTTATTTCAATATTTCACGTTATATATTTTTTAAATAACAAATATTTACTATAAAAGCTCCTTCGGTTAATTTTTTGAAAAAACATTAAAAAAAAGTAATTGGGGGGGGGTATTTTTTGCAATAGATTGAAATGAAAACACATATTTCAACTCTTATAAATAAAAGAAAAGAAAACTATTATGAAACTTTTGAAGATGGAATACCCTGCGGTAGATAGTTACGGATGGTGGCAAGGAAACAAATTAATATAAACGAAAACTCAGAAGAATATAAAGTACATTAAAAAGTAAATATTTACTCTAACCACGTTAGTTGAACTTCTTTCATTTCATTCTTTTTCATTTTAACTATAACATTAACTAGCTTATCTGGCAGTGTAATGACGAATAAGTCAGTCTGCTCAGAATATTATTCTGTTGAAATTTTCTTTATGATGGCAACCGTTAACTCATACTCAAACTTTGTCTATTATTACCTATTAACATATGAAAACTAAATTTTTTTAAGCAAAATGTTAAATATTTTTTAATTTAACATTTTTTTCACAAGTAAGTATTATGATATATATATATATTTTTTTTTTATTTCGGGAGTAATTTTTTGAAAACAGTTCATCGTCAATAAATATGAGGATTTTATTCTACTTCTAAAGGCGCACAGTATCATTGAATGCTAACGGTTTCGGTTATTCTACTTTCTGATTGCTTTAAAATAGTAATTCCGTGAACGTTATGCCTCTTGTAATGCATCACAACATTTGGCTTTATTTCTTCAACAGAATGGTCCACATGCGAATAATCTCTTTGGCTTTTTATGACCCGTTCAGCCTAACTCGATTAAGAAATGGTACATGGTTACATGTACCATTTCTTGTAGAAGTGTAGGTACTTTCTCGGTAGTTTAGCGCCTTTTTCCTTTATTCTTTTGAAGTACACAGAATTATTACTATTATTAATATAAATTATTTTATTAATTATTGAAATTTTCAACTGTAGAAAAAAAATGCAAAAAAGAATATATTTACTTACATCATAATCTTGGGCATTCCTGCAACTTCGAGGTCCACTTCCATTTTCTAAATCAACATAAAATATAAATATTAGGCTCTGGAAAGCCAAGGGTTTTTTAATAGAATATTACGAATCAGGAATCACAATTACTTAATATTAACGAAGTTTAAATATAAATTCCTTTATCTCAATTTTGAACTATATCTAAAATAATAATACTTTCTCAAAAAAAATTTTAAGATAATAACATTTTTAATTTTGCTTATCCATTTTTGAAATAGTATAAACTACTTTTGATATAGTATAAACGAGTCTCTAAAAGTTTAAACTAAAATTTATATATATATATTGACGAAAACTAATATTCTGCATATTTATTTATTTATTGGAATAGAAGGGTATTTCACCATATTTCATTCCATTGATTAACTTCCTTAACGAAAATCCCTCTAGAAAAACTAAATTAAATTTTAGATAACATTTAACATGCCTTTTATGACACCGAAGGTGAAATACACTTTATCATTTCCCTCCGCGTCCTGCCTTTTCCACATTTATTTAGCAACTAATGCATGCAAGTCTTGCTGCCAACATATATTCATAAGAAAATTCGAAATCTACAAAATAAAACTCTCCATATCAGGACACCTCAAGAGTCATTTACAAAGACCTCAAAATAGAATCAAAAGAAAAGCTTCGTACAAAAGTCGTTCGGGGAATTTCTTTACTTAAGAATCACGAAAAAGAGTTCATCAGCTGCCCATCTTTCTTCACACGCAACAATGAAAAATATTCTTAGCTTTATAAAACCCCCAGATTAATATGATCTTTTACCCCCCTCACACACACACATACACACATAATTGTAAAGATTGCGACTTTAAATATTTTTCTAAGCTTACAACAATAAACTGCTATGTTAACTAAAGCCACTCATCGAATTACAGCCTTATCAGAATTACAATATGGCTTTTATAAATATGATCCCTCAATTGCTTTATCAATTATTTTTCTGATAATATTTCTAAAACGTACTAAACTGAATAAAGTGCTTTAACATTGGTACTTAAAAGTTATTCTGCATCAAGGAGACAGAATCGCCAACAACGGGCGGATGGACAGAACGACGCTCAACTTTGGTGCAGGATTTCTAATCCATTTTAGATTGAATTCACTTAGTTCTATTTAGGAAAAACATATCTGATATAACTTTCTATTAAAACATTCACTTTAGAATTATATTTTCGAATAAAAATTATAAAATTCAACTTTAAAGAGAAATTATTTTACTTAAGAGTTTTTTTTTCTTACTTATCAAGTGTTTTACCGGCTAATTAAAATGGCGATAAGCGATCAGGTAAAATCACGAAACATGACAAAGTCAAAATCAGAGAAAACACATGACTACACATTTGTAAATTCATCCAGGATTGTATGTGTCCAGAAGGTAAGAAACAGCATTCGCTTAAAAACATATCTTTGAATATGTTGCAAATACTCCGCTTCACTATTTTCTCCAAAACAGAGTTACAAACATTTCAATTTAGCTGTTTTAGAACGAGGATATTTCTTTAACCGAGTACCTCAGCGAAAAAGAAAATATTTCAGATGCACCTTTTTGTCGATTTTATATTATATCTGAATTAAACAATTTGGTGCTCATTGACATGTTGTTTGTTGTTTTCTCATTTTTTGCGAATTATCCGTTTGCCTTCAATCGTTCTCGAAACTCGCTTATTATCGTTGCAAATAATATTATGGTTGGAATCTAAAGTAAAGATTAAAAAAAAGTGCCGTTCGATACTATTTCCATTAAAGAGAGAGTACTTTATGAAATTAAATATCATATTAATAAAGAAATGCAAAGAAAAATTGTCCATATTTTTCCAAGTTTACATTCAACTTTGCTCTAAATAATATGTGTAGATAAATAAAAAAACACTGAATTATTACCTCTCAATTTATCGTGAACTTCTTTCATGAAATCTTTGCATTTGGGAAACATATTATGTGGACCTCCTCTAGGTGGTCTGAATGGGGGTGGTCCCCAACCACCTTGACCTCCATTTCCTCGTCCACCCATAAAGTCACTGAAGAAACCATGGACTTCGCTTACTAGCAAAACGACAGCGAGAGCTACCAGTATCAACTTCATTTTTAGCTTTTTTGGACGCTTGTTTAGGAATGTATGTCACGTTCGGTAGCCGCGATCCTTTTATACGGGTTTTTTTCCCCAACACGAGAATTCTTGTGGACTCCCCTAGTTACGCCTTCTCCAGATATCGATGTTATTAAACATTTTTTCCTGGGTATTGTCTCGACTAATAAAACAATGAGGTAGAGTGTAGTGAAAAGAAAAGAAGTGAAACGAGAAACAGCTGCGTCAATTTCATTCTGCGAATGTAAATGGAATATTTTAATAACTTTGAAAATGTTTTGAAGGTTATAGGGTCGAAATTTCGAGAAATTATCTGCAACGCAAATTTGTATATTTCTGCCCAGATGAGTCTGAGCAGAAATGTCTTTGTATCTTTTGAGTTCAGATGAAATGGCTTTATATTTTTGCTTCTCTTTTTGAATAGCTTTTCATGGCTAAAATTCGTTAGTGTCATTTGAATAGTTAATGAGTTTAATCTCTGTATTCAAACTAATTGGGAGCTCTTTTCCTTGCTGAACAAAGCATGCTATTTCGTTAAGTTGTTGTTGTTTTTCTTTCGTATCTTTTGGCATTTGTTTCAAATCTGGTTACCACACCTTGCTTTAATCTATATTTTATTGCTACACTGTTGTTTTTTATGGAATTCTGACCTTTATATTTCTTTTTGACACCTGTTTACAATCTAATAGTTGTTCATTTAAAGTATTCTATTATCTCTGTATTTTTCAACGTATTTTGCATTGTATGTAAATTTTTGAATGTTATTATTCACCTTTTTTTGAGGTATATTAAAATAATTTTAAAATTCAAAAAAAAAGTTCCTTTATTTTTAAACATTTTTTTCGACTTTTTTTTTTCTTTCAGTACAAAAATCGTTTATTGTTCCCTTTGATCAAAATTTTGAAATGAAATTAGAAAGAAGAGAGTAAAATCAAGGAAAACAACTTTTCTTATCAATTCCGCAAAACTTTGTAATAATTTTTTTTTCAATTTAATAGTAACTTGTATATAATTACAATATAACTTTATATTATAAAATAAAATTCATAATAAAACAATTTTGACTCTGAATAAATTAAAAGAATTGATTAATGCGCATGACACATGCCAAATGCACCACTCAATTTTCATTTGTATATTTCTTGCGCATTTTATAGAGGACAAAATAGGTGACATTATGACAGCATAAAGGATGATGTAATTAAATATTGACTGACACGTACAAGTTGTATTTGTAACATGATTTCAACATCACATACCACAGATAAATAAATATATTGTCAAATATTCAGTTTAAAGTATCCTCAGCTCTTCTGGTAAAGAAGTTCAATTACAGCAAAAAAAACTCTCGTCTCACCGAAAACGCCTCGCACAACAATTATTTTAAATAAAGTTTAGATGATTTTGATTTTTTTATGATTGATTATTTTTTTGATTGATGATTTTTTTCAACAGAAACGCAATCCAAATGCCGAAGGGCAATTTTTAATTAAATATTTTTATTGATTTTTACCGCAATTACATAAGACATGTTTTTTACTAAAACTGAGTTTCACCAACAGTGAAAATTTCAGAGAACTTTAAGCGTGGCAAATATATCTGAATTTATAATAAAGAAGAGTAGTGCGTGTGTGGGGGGGAGGGTGCTCTAAAGGCCAAGCCACACGACCCACAGCAAACAAATTTTCTTACATATGCTTTGGGAGATGGGATCCGAGGGATTTTTTTGTAAATTTTATTTAATTAAAAAATAAGCCAGATTTTGATGTTTTTTGCGATAACATCCGAAACTATTACCTCACAAAAATAATTTTTATATTGCTTTAAAATTCAAAAAATTATATTTATAATGATTCTTATTTAGTTGCTGTAAAATTATTTCGCATGGATTTAATTAAATTTGAACCTATTTTTAAGTAATAATATTTCCATTATTTAAATAAAATTGAAATTACTTTCATTGTTTCATGAAATATTTGATCACATAACTTTTTTCCATTGTTAAAAGCTGAAGAAGGATTCTATTTAATATCCATGTTGTTTACAGAAAAATATAAACCAAAAGAAGTTTCAATACCAATAAATTTAAAAAATAGATTAACCGAACATACTAGCGTTATAATGTCATGGAAATGGCTTCTGTTAAAAAGTTCGTACATACACTGAATGACAGCATACGTAAGATTATTAAAATTACGCGGCTTTAATATCTGACGGTTTGACGAAATAATGGACATTGAAGGATAAATTGAATGGAAATTAAGTATAACCAATATATCCGGCTTAATTATGTTAGCAAAGGCGACAAATATATTGTATAAAGCGTGTTAAAACTGGAATAGCTGCCATGTATTCTAAAAAAATTAAATGTAAGATAAAAAAATATATTTTTGTTTGTTCGTATCTTATGCGTTGTTGTACCGTTCAACTGACTGCGATGGAACTTGGTCAACTTATTGCTTGCATGCGCGAAGGCGATATTTTAATGTTCACAATTGACAAAAGATAAACAGCAAATATATCAAACAAAATAAAATTTTATGATTCATTTCAAATCATATGATTCAAATCTTTTAATTAATATCTCAATTTGTTTTATTTTAATAATCCTACCAACTTTTCTTTTATCGGTAATAAAAACCATCAAAAAAGCCCTGCAAATATTTATAACAATGCATTACTTAAAGCGAGCAACACTGTTTACAAATAAAGTTGGATAAAAATCTTATAATATAAAAAATTTACTAGAAGATATAGAAAATAAATTCGACTTCAAATAACATAGTTGATGTAAGCAATATTCAGTATTATTGATGTCTCGTTTACCAACAGACTTATGGCATTTTTGGCAAGAAAATAAAATCATCGCATTTAATCTTTTTAATTTCAAGCAATCATTTTCAAAATATCTTACTCTTATGCATTACCCGATTGTAAAGCTATTTAGACAAGATTAAGAATTCTTAAATAAAATCCACAGTGTAGACAAAAATTTAAAGCAATTTCTAATCCAATCCTTTTTCATTTTTCAAAGTTTACTAATATTCCTTTTTTTTTTTTTTTTTTTTTTTCAAATTATACTACTTTTAGCTTAGGACAAGTTTTAAGAAAGTGTATTTATGAAGAAAATGTATGACAAGCTTTTCCAATATAATCTCTAATTATTTAAACTTTTTGCGTGATTATGTATATATTTCAAGTCAAATAATACTTGTGTTTGTGGACCTACCTCTCATGTCAAGTCATCCAAAGCAGTCCAAGCCCAATCCTCCGGTTGTGCGCATCGTGCACAAAAACTGTTGAGAGCACGGAGCGGACCGAACCGCCTGTGTCGAATTAGTTTGAATGGATGATCCGAGATCAGTGTTTCCGCCATTTATTAGCACTAAACGTAAGACACGACATATACGTATTCAAGCTAAAAATCTCATAGCTTCGACAGAAATGGATTCCATTCTAGTTTAGTTTAATCTGACCAGTAACTCCCCTCGGACAGGGAAGATCATTTTATTTTTCCCTTGATTCTCTTTTAATGAAAGTCCCGCCGGCTAAACGCAGACTCGACATGAGGCTCATCTTTCCCAAAAAATGTCGGTATCTTGCTTGAAAAAAAGGCAATATGCGAATGGTAGAAATCTCACCAAATGAATCAGAAACATTAGCAATGCTCAATATCTGTTTCTATTATCTTTACTAAGACGTGTTGTGCTTCTATATCGTATCATATTTTTCCAAAAAAATCAAGTCCATTGTCATCACTCACTGTATGTACAGTATTTCATTATATATACAGCTGTATTAATTAAAGCTGTCGCAAATTCATTAAAGGCGCTAATCAAGTTTTTGTCTAAGCAATGAGAATCTCTTTATTATCATTGGTATCAAGGAAATTGCGGAACTTTTTTAATTTTAAATACAGTAATTTAAAAAACAAATAAAAGTTTTAGAGAGTAAAAAAGAAGACTGAATTTAAATAGCACGAACTAATATTAACACCATTAAACCTACCATTACTAATATGCTTCCAGATCATCAAGAGCGTGTGTCTTCTCTCCCATTTTCGTGCATAGACAAATCTACCTATAAATCTACTTAGAGTAGACCTAGAGATGGTTTTAAATCGAAATTCGATGCATTTCTGCATTTGATACAACCATTGTAATCTATTTGATACAATTCTGTCTGCAATGTTCTTTCGGTTACAATTCAGTTGAAAAAATCATTTTCAATTTCATCCATCTAGCTTTTTACTGTTTTTAATTTTTGTAATCAGGTACCCACAGATGGAAACACGGATAGACTTCTTCCGAAATTTGGCAAAGATGTACAATTTTGTTGTAAAAACGACATGACTTAGCTTTAGTTTTGATTTAGAAGTTACTCTGCCAATTACGTAAGAAGGTAACATACGAAGAAGAAAAACTATAATATTGTTATCTGTGCATAAAAGCCTGCGAAAGTTTTTCATCGTTTAAATGATATAAAAGAAATATTTGTTTGATTTGTATTGCTCTTTTTAAGCTGGTACTAAAAAAAAGTTTTAAAATAGTTATCTTTGTTTGTTGTGATATACAAAGAACAATTCATTTTAAGTCCAGTTTTCCTCCATTAACAAAAAGTGCAAATTAGGTACCCAAATAAATAATTTTCAGGATAATAGAACTTAAAACCTCCACAACTTCAAATAAACAGCAATAAAAAAAACTGAACGAATTTGTTAGTGCCTGTAGTAATTCAATTCATTTCTGAGCAGCTATTTGCTTAAAGGGAACCTGGTCAAAGATTTTTCTGCTCCATTCATCATTCCCTTCAGGATTGTCAACCGTACAACAAATGCTTCCCTGAATGGGTTCGAAGAGCCTTTTGTTCTATTTAACGGAACCCAATCGCTCAAAGGAGAAGAACAAGAAAGTTTGGAACGCTTCTGGAGAAAAAAGTAATCAAAAAAGTGATTGCTCTTATATGAACTTTCCGGTTTTTGTTGTTTTTTTTTTTAAATCAGAGAGGATTTCCGTTGAAATTTTTCGCAACTCGAGAATTTACCATGTCTTAAAGGAGTACTTAGAAAGAATATTTTATTTAACGTGTATAAACGTTCTGTTTACAAGCAGAAAATTTGATGTGCATTTAACAACCTTCTTTAAAATGCTTTTCTTTTTCTAGAATTTAAACACGGTTAAACACGTTATTTTTTTTATACATGAGATTGATTTTATCATTTAGAAAACAACTTTACTATTTGGAATTAAAAGGAGCATTTATATGTTCAAAAACACTCGCTTAGGTGGATTTAAGAGGCGGGGAGATTTTCTAAAGACACTCAAACGATTGCTTAATAACTATAAGCTTAGAAAGATATTCTTTTTTCTTTAAGAGGAGAGTTCAGACGTTCCAATATTCTGAGATACTTGAATGGTCTTGGGAGCGAGAACGTTAAGAGGGTTCAAGTACGAAAACATTGTTGATTATAATGAACTAAAATAGTTAAATACGAATTGAACGAGTGAAAGAAAAATATTTTTTTTAAAAATTCATAGTTTCTTTGATTTACTTATTTTTTTAAAAAAAAAATCTTTTTTTTTCTTTCTTTTTTTTTTTTTTTTTTTTGTTATTATAGCGTTAAATTAATTTCAACGAATTTATGAAAATGATAAGCGAAATACTGGATGATTCAGTCGATGATTTCAATAAATCATTAGCCTTGGATTCCTAAAATTACAGACGTTATTTTTTTCATTTTATTTTATCAACATTTAAATTCACAGGCAAAACTATGAGAATTTTCTTTAAAAAATTTCATTTTTAGAGGTGTACCTACGTAAAATTGCTATCTCGTCGTAACCTAAAACAATTCTCTCCTATCCATACCCTTTTTATAAGTGCAATCCTCTATCTCATCGAAAATTAATTCTCAAGAGAAGTACACTTACAAGATTGAAATCACAGTTAAATAATAACATGTTAAATATGTTTGAACTTATATGGTCTAGTCACCTTCGGGCTGCGTGCACTCATCAAATCGATCGGATTGATTTCGTAATATCAATCATCTTTAATTTAGCTCTTGTTGATGGTGTTCATTTGTTAATTATATTTAATGGATTTAATTGCTGGATATTATTTCATGACTTTTGTAGTACTGAATGCCTCCAGCTTAGCTGAAGTTAAATAATATGATTTAGCTGTCATTATCGATAACTTAATTCGGTCAACTTCATTTTAGTTATTGTTTTTTTATGGCTACGCTTAAAACATTAATTACTACAAATAATTCAAAAATTAATTAGAAAAAAAATTCAGAAATATAAATTCTTACATATTTAAAATAACATGACGAGGGGAAAAAAGCAGTACCATTTATAAGCTGTATATATATATATAAACATTTGCCCACGCTTTACAATACTAATCTTCTGCTCCGTTGAAAATTATAAAAGCATGATAATACATGATAATGATTTTTTAACCATTTGTTTTACATACGATTCTAATAGTTAATTAACAATAATTGCATTTACTAGGTCAGTACGTCATTTATTTATAAAGTATAAATAAATCGTATAAGTTAATTTCACTTAAGCGAGATCTTAAAATATAATCTGAGATTTTTGCATGAAATCCACAGGTAATGAAGATCTCTTAAATAATTCATGTGCCTTTAATAACTGTAACTTGGCAAATCTAATTTCCCTAAATTAAAAATTAATTTACTCTTAAAATCATACATATATACAGAAAACGATAATAACATTCGTAAGGTGCAAAAATCACTTATTATCTTTTCATAGATTAAAAGTAAAGTGAACTTTTCGATAAAACAAGTTATCTGAAAAATGGAAGAATTTTTAATTCAAGAAAAGCAAATTATTTAAAGATTTAATAAAATGAAAAAAAATAAGTTTGACTTCCAGCGACGAAACCTAATACTGCAAGTCATATTTGAATATTCTTTGAAAACTTGTAAATATTGTTGAAATATTTCCCAATTAAATTTCTGTTTTAAGAAATACAATATATTGAATTCTAATATGGCGTAAAAATAATTTTTGCCAGATAATATTTTCAGAATTTATCAAATAAGAACAACTTTAACTGTGCTTGTTTTTTAATTATCTGTTATTCCAACTGAAAAAGAGGATAAAAAGTCATTAGAGTTGACATATTAGTATGTTTGAAGACTTTTGCGTGAGAATGATGACACAGCGATGGATCACTAATAAGTTCTATCACCGCTGGGGCTCAAGAACGTATTGTGCGGAAAGGCTGGGCACTTTCTTTCCGTTTGTTATTGATGGTGCCATTCTGCCTCCACCCTGCAAAGTGGTGAGGCACTTTCAGGACATCGGAGCCAGGATCGCGCCGTTCCCAAATAAGCATCACAAAGAGTAGAATCCATTTGTCAGCGGTGATTCAACACTACGACATGAGCATCCCACTGCAGTGAAAGATGACTCGCAAACAATCCGACTACAAAGGCTCGATTTATCAAAGTAGGATGCCTTTCTCGCAAAAACACTTCTTTTCCGAATAGTATTCCAGATTATTCGTTGAATATATTAAAAAGCGCTATACAAAAAGCGCTTTTCCTCAATGAAAAGAGAAAGTGCTTTTTGTTATAATTAAACCATTCAAATGTAAAAAAGACAAAAAATTTAGAGTTTCTTTGTAAAAAAAAAGAAAGAAAGAAAGAAACGCTTCTAAAGAAGTTAAGGGAAATAAGACAAAGAAGGGGTTGCACTTGCATTAAATAACAGGGTTCCCATTACTTTTTAAATCATGAGTATTTTTTAATAGAAACGTATTTCCAATTAACATATTTCTTATTTCGGAGATTTGCTGTTACTGAAAGACAAATTGCATCGATGCCATTAAATGTATTATCGCTTCCTCTGTATGAATAACTCGAAGGCAAAATTGTATTTAATACGGAATTAATATTTTGTTATGAAGTTAAATTTCTTCCCAAACATTGATGAAGGTTTTTATTTTAATAAAAGATCAATAAATGATAATCATACATTTACATTTTTTTAATGAAAATGAGATGAAAATTTGGCATCGCATTCAAGTGTTCATTTCTTTCAAATGTAGCGCATCTGAATAGGTGAATCAACAGATCAGAATCGTGAATTTTTTTTATGACATGGACTGGCATATTTCTCCGGTGCACTCTAAAATGATGCATATTAAAGAAAGGAAGGATTCAGTTAATAACGCAGTTAAATCTTAGTTTTTTTTCTTTCCTTTTTTGTATATGAAGTGTAAAGTACTGTAATTGTAAAAAAAATTATGCTCGGCATTTTGACGAATCTCCACAATTCAGACCTCCCTCCCTGAATTCAGAAAACACATTTTTGGCATTTTGTGATGCAAAACGGGGTTTTTAAATAATTCAAACACGCTTTGAGTTAGATGAATGAAATTTGGTATATTTGATTTACAAAAGATTTTTATATTTTTGCCAAATGTTGAGCAAAATGCATTCACAGGAAATATGTCTCTCCGCCTCTTCAGATGTTAGTTAAGATGGTGACAAGGCTGATCCTTGTTCTTATTTCCTAATTTTTCTACTTCTTTAACTCTTATTATTCAGAAATATTTCTGCCAAAGTTTAACTTAAGTTAACCATATAATTGGATCTTTATTTCTTTCTTACATATTTATATGCAATTAGGTTTGGAACGAAACTTAGTTCAACGAAATGTGGAGCATTTTTGTATTCTTCATGACAAAGCAATGTTGTAATATTTTCATAACTTAAATGCCAGTTAATCGATTTAAATCGATCGATTATCTATTTTTAATCGATTTTCTAATCTAATTTTGGTCCCTTGAGAGTGGGAGATATGTAGGTACCTGATAGTGAATATGAGAAAATACTGGTTTCATAATTCTATGGTATTTTTAATACCGATTTATAAATGAATGACTGAAAAATTTAAAAGAATTATTGAACTTCAAAAAAAGATCCAGATTTCTTCGTGCTGTAATAAATGTATCTATAAACAAATTATGTCGATGGAATTAGATTAAAATGAATCAAAATTTTAAATCAGCGATTCTCAACCTGTGGGGCGCGCCCCCTAGGGGGGCGCGAGCACATTAGAAGGGGGGCGTGTGAATATCCAAGAGAAAATATTATTTTAAAAAACGATTAACTGACTGAAAGGAAAGCACACATACACATACAAAACAAAATACATTTCGACATATTTAATAACTTATTAAAGTAAAACAACTTACTTAATCAAAACATACTAAATTAAAAACAAATTTAATAATTAATAGTGACTTTCTTGGGCCTGTCTTGCAAAGCAAAGTTTTTCGAAGGAAGGCTTAGCATTATAAATAGCCACTCTCAGTTCTGTTTTTATATTTTGTCTTCAAAGAAGCCACAGCAGAAAATTCAGTTTCAGAAAAGTTGGATGTTGAAAATGGTAATAGAATGTGAAATGCCCATGTTTTTAGTGCAGAAAAATCCTCCTTACTCCTGCCCAAAATTTAAATAGAGATTTATTAATAAATGTCTTTTAGTTTCGCCACTTATCGTGAAGTCTATGAATTTTTCTTCCTCATCAATTGAGATTCTTTCGGGAGTCATGAAATAGATCCCTAACACACTCGTAACTTGCTATCAGTTTGTCGTCAGCAAGAAAAAACTTTTTTTAAATTCTTTACCAGCATGGCTAAAAGATTTTCAATGGTTACAAAACAACTTTTACATGATCTTCTACATCCTTGTAAGTTTTAGTACAATCATCCACATTTGCAAACATTGTTAGGTTTTTTGTTTTAAATTTCTGCTCCACAATTTCAATTTTCTACAAAAAGCATTAACTTTATCACTCGTATGCAACATACGTATGTGTATTTGCTCCTTGGAGTTGAAGACTCAAGTTATTTAACTTCTCGAATATGTCGACCAAGTACCTCAATTTCATCACTCATAAACCATTGCGAAAATAATCAGCCTCCGGTCTGTTTTCTTCTGCTAGGAAATTGGCGATTTCTTTTATTTATTCATAAACACGTTGCAAAAATTTCCCATGTGATGAACATCTTGCCTCGCAATAAAATAGTAATGCTGAATGTACTGAAACCCATGTCTTTATAAAGTGCGGAAAAGATTCTCGATTTCAGGGGTCTCATTTATATATAATTTACTATGGTTACAACCGTAGTTAACACAATATTCAGACCAGGACTCATTGCTTTCGAAGCTAAAGCTTCTCTGTGGATCATACAATTTGTCCAGACGCACTGAGGCGATTTTTGTTTTACAAGTGCGTGTATACCTTGGAATCTTCCGGACATTGAACGAGCACCATCGGTGCATATACCGACGCAATTTTTCCATTCTATGTTTGCCTCGTTCATAAAATTATTTAAAATAGCAAATAATGTGAGCGCTGTTGTTTTGAGTTCTATTGGTTTGCATAAAAGTAGTTCTTCTACTACTGACATATTATCACAAAACCGAACATAAGCAACTAAATGAGCATCTTTATTACTATCTGTTGCTTCATCAAGCTGCAATGAAAACAATTTGTCATGCAACTTCGAGAAAAGCTGACACTGTACATCTTCTGCTATATCGCCAATCTGACGAGCAACAGTATCATTTGAAAGAGGTATGGACTGCAATTGTTTTAAAAAATTATCTCCAAATATAGTTTCTACAATCTCAATTGCTGCTGGCAAAATAAGCTCTTCACCAATGGTGTGAGGTTGTTTTTTTTTTACATCTGGCTATTTTATATGAACTTTGTAAGATGCAATTAAAGCTTTTTTATTCACAGACAAAGTTTCTTTAAAAATGATTTTTGCTTTTTATATGATTTTAATTTCAATTCGAAGAATTCTCTGGGTTTGTTGACGTACTCACTATGAAGCGTTTCTAAATGTCGTTTAAGTTTATTAGGTTTCAGGCTGCTTGCGGCCAACATTTTTGAGCAAATGATACACAGGGGCCTTTCTTCTTCATTTACTTCAGCACTGGTAAACCCAAAATTTAAGTATTGTTGAGAATATTTTCTTGATTTTATTTTCGGAACCACGCTCGTCTGTGTACTTGTTGATGCTTGACTATCGTCTAATGCTTGCTTACTTTCGCTTAAAAATTTATACATGAGTCTGCATAAATCTACTGTCGTGAATATTTAATATGGTGAATTGCAATTAACACGAAAACATATATAACATACACATTCACTATAGATTCGATAGCGATAAAAGGATCGACTCAATTGAGACTGGCAGGAATTGAAACTTGCGTTATCGAACATTTTCCTTCTTTCTATAGGAAAACATTTGCTCCGCGCATGCTCGAGACGGCATATTTCGTGTGGATTCCCTTCCACAAACATTGCTTTTCTGTTTTTTTGTTTTTTCACTTTTGTGTAGTCATTCTTCTGTTTTATTTCTTTTATTATTCGAAAAAATGTATTCCCAGTTTTTAAATTTAGCTCACCCCGTCTAGATTAACTTTCATTAACGGATTTTTTTTTTTTTTTACTTTCATATTTTTTTAACGTTATCTCCCTGTTTGGCTTTTATTTCAAATATAATATTTAAATTTTCCCCGCTTTCATTTGCTTCATCTGTTTACCAATCTGTACTTCATCGGTTTGCTTCATCTGTTCTTGTCCAAAATGCAAGATGTGGTTTTTCGCCAACGTTGGTTTCGCTTTTACTCTTGTTTTGGTAGTTAATTAAAAATAATTTAAAAACAGAATCCAAAATACTCAATATACATTACTGTTGCATACATTTTATTGTAAGCGGGGGGGCCGATGAAAATTATGATTGAAAACTGGGCCGCAAATACTGAAAGGGTGAGAAACGCTGTTTTAAATACATGGATTTTGGATTTGTGGAGAGATTTAAATTTTCGAAATAGAAAATAATTGAAATTTGAAAAATCTATGTCTTTATTGCTGAAATAAATTAATTTCATTAAATTTATTTGTAAATAAGTTATTCAGATTTAATTAAATTTGAAAATAATAATATTAAGATTCTAAGTAGCTGGATTTCGGATCTCTTCTATATAATGTAAAATCCCAGTGAAACAAACTCAGGTTAAGCGAAACCCGGGCTACACGAAGTGCCACTGAAATTGTGAATCTCAACAATAAATACTGCAAAGGAATTCAGGGGATGCGAAGACATGAAGGCTTGCGAGGCGGATGAGTGGGTTGTTCGCGTAAAATTTGGAAAAATCAAGGGGCCAAGAAATTGTTGATACAGTATTGCAGTTAAATGCTGACTTAATCCAACAGCCCCCGAGGCAGACGATGTGGGTGGCAGAGTGAAAACTGTCGGTGGCTTTAGCCTTCGTAGCGTACAGGTAAGCCTTTGTTATGCCTTTCAGTCACTTACTGCCCTATTTTAAATGTTTTGCTTTTTTTAATTAGAAAATTAAAAATAGGCTTTGTACTAGCTAAGTCTACTTATAATGCTCATTTTTCTTTTAAAACAGTAGGAAACTACAGTTCATGTACTGTTGTCATTTTAAGTTTCCCCAAGGTTTATTGTAATGATGTTCTTCTAATGGGAAAAAATTGACCAGGGAAAAATTCTGCTCAAAATCGCTGAGAGAGACAAAAAGAAAAAAAAAATGGCTGAGTTTTGTAAAATAATTCATATATTATAAATTATTTCTGCATATATATACTGAAGAAAAGAACAAAAATTACTGTATTTTAATGATTAATTCATATGCTAAAAACTATTAATGAGAACATGTTGGGACATAGTTGTTCAAAATCATTGAGAGGGACTCACAAAAAATTCTGAATCTAATCAACAAAGAGGTTTTGAATTCTGTTTACACTCAAAACTTTTCAGAATTTAAAAAAACTATAAATTAGATACAAACTAGTAATAAATGTGCGTAGCTTAATTGAAAAATTATTATTTGAAGCGATTTCAATCCAATTTAATTCGGTTAACTGGCATGTATATATTTTAATATGAATTTTGACTCTAAAAATATGTAATTATATTAAAAAGTCAATATTTTGCGAAAATATAATATTTTTTATTTAATATTCTTAATGTTTGAACATTTTTTATAAAACCGTTTAAACTTTGTTTCTAAGTTCTTTTTTTGAGAAGTTACATTCATTTTTATATTTGCAAAAAATGCTTTTTTATATTTGCAATGCACGTTTTAACGCAATTTTGAAACTTTCAGTATGATTTTTTTCAAATTATAATCTATGATAGTATTTTCTTAGGAAAAAATCTTGGAAATTAAAATCTAATGTATATTTTTTTTTAATTTGGTACAATGATTTCTCAGTATACTCTGCAGTTCAGGAACTGCAAAACGAATAATCTATTCATTTAGAATTATTCTACAGTAGTTTTAATGCTTTGCAATTAAAAAAATTTGAAAATTTTCTGAAAATAAAAGTGAATCTTATTTTTTCAGTTAAGGGACTGAGCAATATTTCTTAAACAGTCAGCAAAAGTTAAAGCAAATAATTTAATTTAGCTCTAAACTAAAAGATATTTTATTTTATATTTCTTTTTAACCAAAAAATGCCTTTTTCCAATTTTTAAAAACTCTTGTCCCTTAACTAGTATATTTTGTTTTCATAGATATCTTTTAATCTTTTTTTATCCAAAAATTCAGGAATATAATTATTTTAAAGCGTTGCCAGGACTAAGAGCGTCCATCCCGCCCATACCTACAGCCCTTCTGGTTATTGAGATTACTTGCTTCATTGAAGTAAATTGAATATTGCTCACATAACAAGCAGTTCACCACCTCAAATTCAATTTCATATCCAATTTATAAAAACAGCCTATCCCAATCAGGCATTTAATTTCCCATTGAGCTTAATATTTACTGAAATGTAGTAATAACATTTAGAGTCCTACTACACAACATCCGGTCGCTTGCTCTCCACATTAACAATCATTAGCGGATTCATTTGCAGTCATTTCCTCGCATATTTGGTCGTTAATCATCGCTTTAATGTCTTCCAGACTTCGTCGGAGGTTTTCCGTCCTAAGCAACAAAATGAATAGAGCTTCCAACAGCAGGTGTACGCATCTTTGATAAATGGAGTTACCTCTGGAGACGTGCTCCTGCGACAACTTTAAATATTTGCTCGAGGTTAACTGTAACCTCGCTAGCAGCGTTTAACAAATTAGATTTAGCGCACGAAACCGCAGACTTTCTGCCTTCTCGGAGTTGTAAATCTACACTCGCTCAGATAATCCTAGAAATTAAATTACGTTTCTAAACACTAAACATCTTTCGCATTCCTGTGTAATGAGTTCGAGCGATATTTATTGAGTTACAGCAATGTTTAATAACAAGGTATTGGATAAAGTAATAGTGTTTGAAAAACGAGATCATATTAGACAATATTATGCCGTAAGTATAAATAAAATCGTTACTTTCTGAATTTTGGTAGTCTCAAAATAATTAAAAACTTATTTTTTTTAAAAAACGGGTCAAATGTAAAATTTTAAGACAAAATGATAAACATACTTTAAAATGTTATTTAATAAATCTTTGCTAAAAAGTTAAAAAATGATGGCCTCTGTACTTTCTATTGTATACTGCATTCAAACATACAGGTGTTCCTTATGATTTTTTAATACTCCATTCTCGGTTAATATCAAAACAATTCCATAAAAGTGCTTTCTTTTATTCTCTAAATGTAATCTACACTTTTGATGTTCAGAGACAAATAATTTTGCCCAAGTAGGTGTTATTTTAATTCTAAATATAAAAAATAAGGATTAAAAATCATTAATTTTTTTTCTAAAAATCGAAAATAAAAAATGAAAAGATTTTTTTAATTAAAAAAAAACAATTACGGAAGTCTATCCCTGCTGAGCTAGAAATAGATGTTTTAACCCAATATTTGATGCGAAGGAACTCTAGCTAACGGCAACGTGTTCTTAAATAAAATGCGGTGACTTACGGCATAAAATGTTAGCAAGGCCAATATTACGTGAGAGCCCGATCTTTCATTTTTGTAATTAAATGCTGAGAGCTGTGATTGATCTGAAGCTTTCAGAAGAAAACTGGGTTCAAAGTTAACTTTAAGCTGATGGAAATTTCCCGCGAAATGATGAATTGCTGCTAATTCATTCAGAGCAGGAATGAAACCGCTTCATATCAGAAACTTTTAAGCTCTTGATTGCTTCTTGACATCATTTCCGTTCACTTTTAACAAATCGTTTTATTCTAATTATCTTCTCCTTCTGCCGGTTGTCATCATAAGGAAGTTGGTTTGTTTCTCCTAAAAATAGCTTTCATTTTTATCTCAGTTGTCATAATTTAATTGTTCTCATTGAAGAAAAATTCTGTATTAATAAAAATAAAGATTTTACTGTATTAAATTTTTAAAGTATAACGTCATTTATTCAAATAAATTTTTTGAATATACAATGTTTTAAAAGGGAATTAAAATTATAAAATAATTTCTCCTAGTGCATACAAATTTTTAATAGTCACAATCACACATTTTAAGGACGATTTCTATGGGGCTAGGAGAAAATACGTACTTTTTAGTCGTTTTAAAAGAATGGTAAATTCTGTTTTTTTCATCATGCGTGTTTGAAATTTTGCAATTCGATTTTTATCTAACTTCCTGATGGTCAGTGCCTGATGACCAATTTGAACAAATAAACAGGCAAGAGAACAAATTAATAAAAAGGCATTTAAATTAATAAAAAAATCAATAAACATAATTACGATTTTTCATGGTGTCGTCTTTCGGTAATGAAAGTTTTGATTTGTTTAAAATCAATTGCGAAAGTTGTACCGAAGAGAAAAGCAAACAGTCAGACAAGAAAGTGAATTGCCACCGAGTTCTCATTGATGTTTAAAGCTTTAAATCTCTAACTCAACGGGAAGTTCTTTAAGAACAATTATAAAATTTGTACCGAACTGGCAGATAAGAAATCAAGTAAATTGAAATGTGCATTAATTATCATAAATAAAAATTCAATGCTTCGTCTTAAAGTCATAATTGTGATATCTACTTTTATCTGCTATTGCGTAAAAAATACTATTGGGTTGCTTTACAGGATAAAGGATTTAACTGCTTTGCCGAGCTTCGATGTACACCTTCCACTGATAAGAGATGCATTACTATTAAGTTACCGACATTTCGAAGGTTGTGAGCACGTTAAAAGGAGTCATTATTTCCAATATCATTTTATTAATTATCATTTGATACTTTTATCATTGCTCTGTTTTTCCATTTCTGAAAAAAATATTCATTCAGTCAAATATTCAGTCTGACTCAGTAAGCAATTTAATGCTGTGAACTATATACAAATATAGTGACTTACAAATCACTTATACTTAATCACCGAAATAACCACGTTTACCTTTACAACTCTAATTTCCAATTATTGCTCAAAACTATTTCTCTGCTACTGCTGTGCTTTTATTATTTTGCCTCGGATATTATTGTTCCGTCTGATGGCATGGTAATGAGGATTTTAATTGCACGAATTATCTTTCATAAATCATTATCTTCTATATGATATCATTATCTTCATAAATCCATTTCAAATCCATAGACTGTACTTTAGTAGAACTATTGAATGTTGTTAAAACTGTATTTGAAAGGTAGTGACTGCTGATGTATCAGATAGTGTGAAAGCTAATTAGTATTCCATTATATTCCTTCACAGGCTGGTGATCCACTGCATGTTTAAAAACCTTAAAATACTAAAAACAATAACGAGAAAGAATTGAAATTTTTATGTTTGAAGTAATTATTTATGATTCTGTTAAATTTATCTTTGAAATTCAATTATATCTAATATAATTTAACTTTCGAGCCTTCATTTAGGTTAATTCTATGATAAAATAAAATAATTTTCTATTTAAATGCTAGAAAAGATAAAATTACTTCATACTGTCATGCACGTAATTTCTTAATTTAATTAAAATTATTTTTAAGTAGATGATTTTTGTCTTGAAGACAATTAGGAGGTAAAATTTTACGTGTATTATGGAGTATCGCAACCAAGAAAATAATTTTGAAAACTTATTTTTTAATGTTTATCCAGTTTGATTTTCAATGTTTTTCCCTATCAAAAAAAATGACATTTCACAATGGAAGACTCCCCTTGTAGAGCATTTAATTCTGCATTTTGGATTCTGCATTTGTCATTTACTTCAATAATAAGTGTTTATTTTTTATTATTTTAATGAAAGAATTTTGAATTGTTTTTAAACAATCGAATTTACTGACATTTTAATTTAGCTACTATTTCTACCCATCCACAAACTTGGCGTTTTAAATTTCTTTAGAGAAATCTATCGAGTAATTCTCTAAAATTTACTATTTCCCGATTTATTTGCAAATTTTAATTAATATAATTTTTATCCGTTTTCTTTAAGTGTTTAATACTTTTGTGTGACAATGTAGGCTATTGCTAGGAAGAAACGATTTTAAAATCTTTTATTTATGTAAGCTGGGTTTAATGGTTATATTCATTTATAGAACATACAATGAATTCTGTCTAAAATTTTTTCACATAAGTATTTTGAATGGAATTTCCTCGAAAGTATCGACTTTTTTAAAATGTCTAAATATTTTTAGGGGAGATAATGCCTCCAAAAAGATTTTTTATTAATCATTTGTAATCCGATCTCTGTTATTTTCAAAGAACATATTAAAATGAGTAGTGATAAATCGTTTAATATATTGTTTATCAGTCGAATCAATCAATAATTAAAATATATTTGAAATAACTTTTGAATGATTACAAAAGATTTATATGTATCTAAATATATAAATTGTAAATAAACGTAAGATTTTATGGAACCCCTTCGTGAGTGAATGAAAAATGCACCAAAAATAAGTACAAAAGCAAATCAAAAACATGATGCTCAGCAATCGTGTCCGAACTTCCTACCGTGCCATTGAAGATTCATTCAGAGCTCTGTCAAGTTTTGGCTGTCTTTGGATATTCGTATTTATAAAAATAGCAACCTCAAGACTTTTTGTATGTAATATAAATACCATTTATTCTATGCTAAAGTTCGATAGGTATGATGAACTTTTTTAACGGTATTATAAAAGCGTAATCATCGTTTTTGCATATTAAAATAAGAAAATTCAAGATCAAAATTCTCAATTTCGTTTCAAAACAAGACATTTACACAGAGAAATAAAAAAAATTTAAAAAATATATTAACTATACTGAGGCAAAGCATTGCTTTTCTAAAAAAAGGTATAAAAGTTGAATGAAGATTTTCCATACATGTGTCGGCGATGCAAATTGCAGCAAATAGAAATACCCAGACTTTTTACGAGACTACGACGAAGCTTTGAAACAGTTTTTTACGACTTTTCTAAAGTAATTTGCGTTAAAATCCATCTTACTTTGGATACTGAAAGATCTCTCTTTTTTTTGAAGTGGTATCAAAATGTTAGGAAAGTTTCGATGAATTTTTAGTCAGATTTTTTATTATTTCCTCTAAAGAAAAATGAGTTTCGAAGGCTAACTGGACCTAAATGATGGATATTGTCGCAACCTTAGAGTCTATTAGAGGTCACTGAACTTGCATACATACATGTTTCCATGGAGCACATAAGAAAAGGCTGTGAGGTTTCCAAAGGGTATTAGACTCGGAAAACTTTAGAAGATTTTTTGACACTTTCTCGTATTCGAGATATAGAGAAAATATTATAATTATTAAAAATTTCAAATCGAGATTTAGAGGAATCTTCACGTTTTAGACCTCCTTGAATTCGAAATATAAACTTTTGAAAATTGTCTGTCTGTGACAAAGGTATCTCAAAAACACTCTAAGCAAGAAGTATGAAATTTGGTATATTGTCTTTACACCAAATTTGCATATTATTATCTAATTTTGAGCAATATTCATTGAAATAAATCTGTCTATTCTGCTGTTCGAATGCAGCGTAAATCGCGGTAACTACAAAACGAAGAGAGCTAAATGGATAAAATTCAGTACTTTTATCCATTGTCTTCAATACAGATTTAACATCTATATTGAGGACACTTATCAAATTTTGAGCTAAATTCAACAAGTGGTGAACAGCTGTCGTTCTTATTTACAGAAGCATGCAAACGTGATAACTCAGAAACGCAATGATTTAAACATATCAAATTTGGTATGTGATTTTGTGACTACATATATAATTCAGTGACGTACTTTGGATTCAATGGGTTATTATCGAATTGCAAATTTTGAAAACTAAAATAGGACAGCAATAAAATAAAAAAACGGTGATTTTCTATCCCCATTTGATATATTGCACCTGCGTAATGATTGTCCATCTGTATCTGAATAGTGATTTTCAATGCATGGAAAATTCGTTGGGAAGATTCGAAAAAAGGTTGAAAAACAAAGGAATTCTTTCCCAAAGTTAAATTAAATCGCATTTCTTTTTAAATCAAATTTATACAGAGAAATGTATATTTAGGACTTGCCAACATAATATTGTTATGAATTCGGGGGTTCTTTCGATTTGTTAATCGCTAAAAAAAACAGTCCTTTAAAAGTCTAAAATATTTATTCCAGAAAATTCCAGCAAATTCAGGACTTTACACGAACCAAATATTACACAGACATAAATACACAAGCAAACACACGTAATACACAGCAGCACATTACAATAAACAGTAGCCCACAAGTAGTAATCGGAAGAAATAACAACCACAGCACAGAACGCGGCCAGACAGAACTCAGCAGGAGGAAAGAATCTACGTAGCTACACTCTATGGTCTCACCAAACGCCTGCAGTTCTCCACTATCTCCAACTTTAGCTGTATCCGCTTTAGCTACTATACGGCTTCTCCACTCACGACTCGATGCTGCTTCTGTAATAAACTCCAAGATGCGGCTCACATCTCAATTCAGCAAACGCTTGAGCTTCACTTAACACCTGCGCTTCGCTCGACTGATCCAACTAATTCGCCATTGACTCATTATGAGACTCTAAACATCTCGGTGACTCTTTCCGCGACAGTCTTCAGCTTAGACTGCCGGCCTTTTATAGTTCCCGGAGCCGGGAAGAGCAGCTTCTGGAACAAACAGGCATATCTCGGTTCCTATTGCTCTATCAGCAAAAATTTGGAGGTTCCAGTATTATCTATTCTGTCACCAAAGTCTCCAAATTCGTCGCCTAGTTTGTTGCCAAGACCTGAGATCACTGATTTGGTATCCGATCAGCATTCAACCGAGCTGATCGTAAAACAGTCTTTCCAGTGATTTAACTAACCCTGCTGGGAAGCAACATTACAGGTTTGTAACAATATAAATCTTTGGCAAGGAATTATTTTGTCAATATGGAACTTTAGAAGGAAACTGTATCCATATAATTAAAGAATGCTCCACGTGGGACAGTTTGAAGATTGATTTCCTTTTTGGTTGCCAACAACAAAATTTGAAAAATCTTCTATGACATCTAATAGAAAAAAAATCATGTATCACTTTTATTGCTCACCTTTTATCCCTTAACATTGAGTAACTTTTTTGCATAATTTTGTTTTTGTATCATTTAATTGTATTACTGTTATTTTGCATAACTATTTTATATCGTAACTACTGTTATTGTATAAGTATTATTGTTGTATTATTAGAGTATTGTTATTATTGCTATAATATCTGTTTAACCAAGTAAGAATTGGGTGGTTTTTCTCTTGGATATGTTGATGTGGTTTAGTGGCTGTTACACTGCTTGAGACATTTGGCGCATTCAGTTAGAAGGCTTGCGTTGATTTTCGATTTACAGTATCGACAAGTGTTCTGCTGGATGGGGTTGCATTGTGGCGACGTCATTTAGTATCCCGTTTGGTCTTCGGCTTTGTCGGGTTTGCTTATCTTTATCCTTATCTGTATTCTATCCAGACAAATCAAGTGAGTTACTGTAATGAGAAAAAATAAAATTTAAAAATGCTGCATTGATGATTGTATAAAGTAAAAAAAAAAAATCGACTTTACGATTTAAAATTAAAGTAAATTAAGCTTTGGGTTTTCTTAGTAAGAAACTCATTTTAAATCCTTTTTTAATATATTTTTCATTTTTTAATATGATTTAATATATTATTGAGTTGAAAATAGGGTGATTCTATGGTAAATATGGACTGCTTATCTGTACAGTTATATCTATTCTTTTACTGTTGTTCATTGTTCACCAAAAACTCTTTATTTCGAAAAAACAAATTTTCGAAAATTCTTTTTCTAGACGATTACTGATCCTTCATTTATTAATAAGCATTTAAGTAAGTAAACCAATAAACACTTCGCCTTCGCGTTTTATCAACTTTTCTACTTGTGCTGCATCCATCATCAGCAATGATTATCATAATAGCATTATAAATTAATATTAACAATTAAAGGATACAATTTTGGCGAAACATCTCAGCTATATTCTGAAATTAATTAAAAATTACTCCTCAGTAAATCACTCTAAAATCAATCACAAAAATTTTTTAAAAATGCGTTTAACTAAAAAACTTCCAATTATAAAGTTTTTGCTGTAAAGAAAAAAAGCCAGTTTTTATTCATAAATTAATCAAGCTTTGATGATAAAAATATTGTAAATTTGCTGATAAAAAAAACTTTAAAATCACCCCTGTTTGACTTTTGCATTAATTATTTTCAGCTTGATCATTTATTATTTTATCATCAGTCAAAAACGGACTCCCCGCTGTCATTTGCGACAGGAGCTCGTTTTGGAAAACTTTTTCGCAACAAAATACAAAATGTGAAATAAAGTATTAGTCAATGGTTAGGGAAGATCTAACTGAACTAATTGCCTATACTTTGCAATTTAAATTTTCCTTTCCCATGTGTCTTAACCAAACTTTAATTTCTTGGCGATATTGGATTTAAGCATGATTTGAAGATGTTTAGTTTTATTTGATAATGCAATGGATTTACCAAAGGCAATATTTTCAAATCTGTAAAGAATAATAATTATTTTTTTTTTCTATTTTCAATATAATGTGCAAGAGTGGCAGCAATATCCAAACGATTCTATCACATTGAAAGTCATGAAATTTGATGAACAGATAGTTGTAAAAATAACTCTAGGAACCTCAGTTTTAAAATTTATTGCAGAAACTTTTAATTAATATTTTGTATCATTTTGGGGGATGTTTCGAACATAGTTTCGTGTTGTATCTTTTCTGATGATCGTACGAAAGGATCAGGAATGGTCTTTCTGATATTTCCTCACATATTCTCTGCTACAGTATGCCTAGATGACAAGCTGATAAGGCCTCGGCTTCAAGACCGAAAGGTTTTAGGTTCGAGTCCTGTTTTCACCGATGAAAACAGGACTCGAACCTAACAGTTTAATGTGCACTAGGTGTAAGCGCACCTAGTGCACATTAAACTCGTCGGGGCCTCACTCTAGTGTAGTGCAAAAGTTTGTAGAAAGCGATGCCGGCTCTGGTGTTGCCGCGTTATCTGATTGCGGTTCGAAATTACGAGGTAAGTCTCAAAATTACCTTAGTGTAGCTTTAAAACGAGATCTTAATGTAATTAAACCACACTAAGAATAAACTGGTCTAGCATTATTACATCGAATGGATGATGATCGAAGTGTGAGGGGAGGAAGGCGGGTTCTTATATTTTTATCTGCTGTATCATCGCTTCAATGTTCATATAATATTGTATTAAAATTAAATTATTAAAAATTGTATTAAATATTGTATTGAAATTAAAATACTTAGGTACTTCAAGGTAAAGTAACTTTTTAAAAAATGCATTCTCTTGATAGATAGTTTTGTAGCACTGCTAATTTCTGGACTGGTGAAGAGTTGAAAGTCTCTTTTCATTTCTTAACTTCTGAGAAATTTTTGCTAAAGTTCATTTTTATCAGAAAAATTCTTCGGTAAGAGAATGTAAGGAGTAGTAAGGAAGTTATGAAGAATTCATATTTTACGCTTCTCCATCCATCATTTACACTTCCTTTGAGCTCGATTGAAATCGACTCAGAACTGCCACGCCATTCCTACAACATATTCCTTGCCTATTCAAAGTCAGTAAAAATTTCATGTTAACAAGATAGTGTAATATCTTGATTCATACTGATCAAATAAGATGAGTGTTGTAACAAAAAAAATCATTTTATTTACGGCCTTAAATATATACAAAAACAACTTGTTCTCACCTTGGTTAATATTATTTACAAAATTCACACAACAGTTGAAAGTTTAATCAGGAAATAGTTCCTCGATCAAATTGAAGAATAGAGACACAAAAAAACACTAACCGGTTGTTAGTTCAAACGGCTACTCCAGGGGCCACTTCGGAAATCCGCCGATCTTTATCGGGTGGATCGTAACACGGAAACCCGAATCACACGGAGCTTCTCAAAAAATCTGGAAAAACTTCTCCGAATACCGACATTTCTCCAAATTCCAATTCGAAGCCTTTCTCTCTGCTCTCCTCTCTCTGACTAAAAACAAACAAAAATACTGCATTTTATTTCTGTTATATATCCGCCTCCGATTTTCTCAGTGGTGGACTTGAATTCCCTATTATCCGACAGCTTCTTAGAAATCCTTCCTCAATGGTCTTCAATTGATCGTGGCCCCTCTCGAACACATGTCAATTAAAATCAATTCATAACTAAGAGCGACTGAAGTCCACCTGGGTTCGACACTTAATGACAACGGTCGCTGGTGATTGATCGTTTCTGGATGATTTGAAGAGTCTCTTCATAAGGGAAAAAAGTTTAGCATCTGGATGTCTTGACATTCTTCTCCGTTGAAGACATGAGGGATCTATTTGAAACGACGAGACACAAATCTGTGACCCCTCACCTGGATACAATGACCTGGAACAACGATTCTACTAGGTAAAAGGATCCACATCTGACTGTCCGTATGCACTTAACTATGTGTGGGAAAACAGATGACATTACATCTGCCCAGAATGCCAATTACTGTGTGAAAAAAAGAGGGAAACATTACAATAGCATGATCAAAGTCATCAAGATCATCATTTATAGATATGCGAAATGCTATAAACAAAAATTTCTTAAACATCAGTACGCCACTGCAATATATCCGTTCACTATACATTCTACGTAATTTATAGTCACTTGAAATGACTTTTTCTACGTATATAAAATATTTTCGTACGTAGTAAAATACTAACGCAGAAACCGTTCTTATTATTTATTGCTGAATGGTCGCTATGAAATGTAAACAAATCGATTTACGGACTGAATTTAGGGGAGAGCACGAGCTGAAAAATTGAGTCCGGGATGGGATTTCGCCTGACGGTAGTAAATTCATTCAGTAAAATTTAAAACCTCAATAGCCAGCCACTTCCGACAAAATGACCCTTAAATTTTGAATTTATACTTGTAATTTGCAGCTGGGACTGCAAGTCTTGACGGGGCAATAGGCAGAGCATCTGCTCTGTGTCCCGAAGGTCAGGGTTTGGACTTGGACTTTTTTTGTCTTTTCGTTTCCATTCAAACCCTTTCACAATTTTACAAATAATTTTAATCAATATGCTTTTAACTTTCAATGTATATAAACTGTTCATTCTCTTAATTCTTGAATTATAATTTAATTTTTTAAAAAAGATAATTTTAAATTTAGATGTGTTTTTTAAATAGAAAAATATTTAAACTGAATTAATAACTTAGAGATACTTCAATTAAATATAGTACTAATTTTAATATTATTTAATTATTAATTTTGATATTTAATTTAATGTATCGTTAATTTTCAATTTGATACGTTACTAATTTTTAATGCAAAATTATATTCATTCACATGGTACTTGAATTGTAATTATAATTAAATTTTCAAACTTTAAAATATAAATATAATTTTAAAGATGAAACGGAATTAAATATTTATTATAATCTTAAAATATGAAAAGTTTTGATTTCAATAAAGTTAAATTGCTTGTTCTAACTCTACGAAACCCTATTTATAATGGAAATTAAAATGAACAGCTGATAATTCTTTAAATATGGCAGCGAACGTTTTCTTAACATTAACATCGAAAAGAAACAGAAAGCAAGTGTTAAGTTACTGAATGCGAAGGCAGATGCCTCGGTACGTTGTCCATTTAAAATTTTTAATAAAATATAATATAGAATGCCTCGGTACATTGCACAACTTTCTAGACAAGTATTTTTAAATGTAAACGAAAACCTGTTTTCCTGCAGATCTCTTTCATGTTGCTCTCGTAAACAATCATTAATTATCAGTTGTGCAGAATGTTGAAATATATATTTTGTATCCAATGATTCTACTATAAATACCATTTTTGTTATTTATGTCATTGAAAATAATAAATTTCTACATTTTTTTAAAAAAAGAAATTAATAATTATTTTTGTATTAAAAATTAAATTATAATTCAAGAAGGAGGAGTATAAACTTTATATTTGCATAAAAAATTAAAAAAGCATATTAAATTTAAATAAATAATATTAAAATTATTTATATATTAAAATGAAATATCTGTAAGTTCTTAATTCCATTTAAATATTTTTTTCTATTTAAAGAAACAAATTTAAATTTATCTTTCTTTTAAAAATTAAGTTATAATTCAAGAATTAAGAGAATGAACACTTTATATGCATTGAAAGTTAAAAGCATATTGATTAAAATTATTTGTAAAATTGTGAAAGGGTTTGAATGGAAACGAAAAGAAAAAAAAGAAGCCCAGGTCCGAACCCTGACTTTGGGGACATGGAGCAAATGTTCTCGATATTGCCCAGTCAGGACTTGCCGCCACCGCTTCAAATTACAAGTATACAAGCTATGCTCAAAATTTAAGGGTCATTTTGTCCGAAGTGGCTGGCTTTAAAATTTTACTGAATGAAAATCTTAAAGGTATAGTAAAGTAAAATCTTAAATCTTAAAGGTATATGCCATCATACAAAATCTCATCCCGAACTCAATTTTCCAGTTCGTGCCCTCCCCTTGTCACACTGCTTCATAGAATGCTTTTACAACAGCGCTTGATTTAATATTTCGCTAATGAATAGAGCTGTAATATATTTTTAAAAATATTTTGGACGAAGCTGATATTCCATTAAATTAGAGGAAATGAAGTATAAAAGAAATAAATTTCAAACAGAAAGTTTAATAAGCTTTAAAATAGGCTTAATCTTCGCCAAATGGATATTAGCTATCTAACGATTCTTCATTAATTGTTTAATAAGTCAATAATCTGGGTGAACAAGCTGGTCGCCAAAGGTGGTAGTCAGTGTTAAGTTTACTAATTTCATCATTGTAAAACAGTTCGTATGAAAATTTGCATTCTGATAGCAATGAAATAAAAACTAAAGGCAGCTAATTATTAAACAGTTCACTCATTCAACAATCTCATAGTTGATTAATTCTCAAGAATAATGAAAGATGAACATATTATGCAATTCAAGAACATGCTATCTTTTGTTCTGATGAATTCCAAATGCATCACGTATGCTCTTTGGAGAGAGAAAAAAACTGCCGAACGCAAACATGAGTTCATTAGGAAAATTAGAGACCGATAGCCACACGTTTGCTGTCCCAATTCAAAATCGTGCTAGGAATAGTATTCGTTTTGAACTTGAATAAAGTAATTAATTTTGGAATTTGGAGCAAGAATTTCTATTGGTGTATGCTGTGTGAATCTCTATTGGTCAATATCTAAAAGTGCATTGCTATAAGAAAATTCATATATACATGTATAGACGTGTATTCTATACTATTTAATAAACTTTATTACATATTCCCTCATAATTCTTAATGAAGTGAGGGATATGAGATGAATATGTTACAAAGACGTAGAAGAAAATAAACTAGCGCCAATCACATTTTCTCTCTCCATGAAACAAGAGTTAAATTTACACTACTTAGTGATGCATACAGACATCGTTCAAATTTCAATTCTGTTTCAAATTTTAAGTTAATTTTAAGTTTATAAGTTTAAAATTTATTTATCATTGTAGCAGTTGCATTTATCTTCTCTTTCGGATAATAAATGGCGATACCTGATTAGGTACGCATCCCACAGTGCATTGCGATTGTTATTATAATGAGATGAGATGCTGTTCTGTAGAGGTGCGCGCATTAAAATCTTGTCTTTCGTTTTTGTGTTTGTTTTGTGTAAAATGTGATCAGAAATGTTCCTGAAAGCATACGTCCTCTTGCTTCCACTGCACGGATCTTCATTCCACCACATCATTCGTTATTAAGCTTTTCTGTCCATACGAAACTGGCGGGTAATATCCTTGACAATCAAGGCTGAAATAGCTCCATTTAAACTGTTATGAACATCCCTCTGGAAACTGGAAATTCCAAGATCATTGATTTCAAATATCACAGATTGATTCACAGTTATTCACATCTTTCAGATTCAGAAAATAAAAGCAGCTCTTAATAAAATTCATGCCAAGGTTTCTGAGAAATCCGTCATTTTATAAAATACTGCATCACATTTTCAAAGCAGTTGTAAGTTTTAAAATGCTTTTCTGTGTCCTAATCTAGGTTGATTGTTTTCCTACATTTTAAGTTTGAATTGAGTTAAGAAATTGGCGGATTCCCTCGAATTTTTTTACGAATTATTGATTAAAAATTATAAAAATTAATATGCATATATGTATACATAAGATTATTAATACATATCTTTACAAAATTCTTTTAAACTAAATATATTACTTAAAAAAATTAAAATATCTGAATTTTAAAATGTTATTGGAGTAATATATTTTAATTTTTTCATTACATTTTCTTATTATTATGATTTAAAAATTCATTTGGAACAGAATTGGCTGTACATTTGCAGCTTCATTTAAAATTAAATTGCTGGAAATATTTATATGTGCACGTACTGAATTTTCTGCTGTATTTCAAGTTTTCTCACATAAACTTGACTTTTAACTATCCATAAAAAGTTGAGCCCTAAAATATGCATCTATATCTATTTAAATATGTAACAGGGGTCCTTTCTAAAAATTTAATATAATTTTCTGAAGTATTAATATGCCTGGGACATTTCGAATATATTCAAATATTAAAAGATATATATGTTTGACAAAAATTATTGAAATGTACTTGTTGAAAATGTTGAAATGTATGTTGAAAATGTCCTAAATTCGCTCATTTCTCATCTTGTTTGGCAATACACGTTTTAATATCGTTTGATTCGTAAAAAGCGTATATTTGCGGTATAATTTTTTTTAATTAAATATCTTAGTCTTTTTTTTTTTTTTTTTTCATTTCAGTTTACTATCCTCTTATACACGTCCTCTCAAATTTCTATACTTTTCGCCTGTCTGAATAGAATGATGCCAATATCTCCAACCCAACATAAACTAATTCATACTTACCGATATTTCTTATCGCAGATTCTATTCTGATATTAATAGTCACTCTTTCCTTTCTTGCCTCCGGATAAGAAAAGCAACTCTAATTTATTATCTGCATTTGGAATCATCCGCGTTATTTCACAAATGAGTAAATGCAGAAGCTCGAGTCGCTCATTCCCAGATATCCGATTCAGAATGAGCTCGGATTGTTGTTCCGCAAAAGCAATAGTTATTGACCGCTGACTTTTCCAAAGTGATGGATGCCGATAGAGAGCGTCAGTGTGTTTGGCTAGTTACGAGTCACCCATGTCTATTACATTCATTTTATGGCACCAGATAGAAGAAGAAGATTCATCCATTCGGTTAAGTATAATATTTTCCGAAAGAATTTCTATAAAACTGACAGATGATAATAAAGTTACATAATGTATGTAAAATGTGCTTCGGTAACTTCAGTTTTTTTTAATTATAGGGAAGTTAAAAATATTTTTTTTTCATATATATTTAGTAAAATTTAATTGATTTTTTTATATTAATATGAAATGTAATTAATCTTGCAATGTCTCTTCCTCTTTTTTACTTTCTCGTGTATGAAGTATAAAGGAACTATTGCCATCGTCAAAATATACAAACTCAATATTTTAATTCAAATCTCCACATTTCAATCATCCTTCAGTCCGAAAAACACATTAACTCTAAAATAGTTTAGGCTAGACGGCTGAAATTTGTTATATGGAATTACGACCGAATTTGTAGATTTCTGTCTAATTTTGAATAAAATCTGACAGAAAGTCGAACTTGCTACTCAAGGATCGTGAGAAGAAATTTAATGATCGCGTCTCTCCCTTTTCAATTTGATGAATGACGGCCTCGATAGCTATATCTGAAGCATCGCATGTGAGAGATATAGTAGTGTCAGTTGAGGGATGAACCAGCATAGCAGCGTGACAAAGTGCATTTTTTAGGTTTTTGAATGCATTGCAAGGATCTTCGGTCCATGTTAGCGGTATTTTATTACTTCTACATCTTCCACTGAGTAATGAGGTTAGAGGTTGTTGAAGCTTGGCGCACTTTAGGATGAAGCGGTGATAAAAATTGATCATCCCTAAGAAGCTACGCAAGCTGGTGAATGATGTGGGTTCGGGTATGTTTTACATGACATCAACTTTCGCCGGAAGAGGTTTTATTCCTTCAGCTGTGATTTCATACCCACAAATAATTAAGTTTAGAAGTGCCAAAAATACATTTTGAAACATAGATGCATAAACCATAGTCGTTTAACCTTTGAAAACCCGTGTGTAAATGTTCACGGTGTGACTCTTCATCTGTAGAAGCGATAAGTATGTCATCTAAATAGCAGAATGTAAAGTCTATCCTGATAATACCATATTCATGAATCGTTGAAATGTCTGTGCCGCCTTGCAAAAAACCAAATGTCATGAATGGGAATTCATACAGCCCAAAAGGAATTATAATGGCTGTTTTGGGGATGTCGTTTTCATGCACTGGAATTTGTTGATAAGCTCTAATTAAGTCAATGGATGAAATTTTTTTCTTTTCATGTAGCATATAGCCAGAGTCGGTCAGGAACAATAGAGGATAGCTATCGGGAAGGGTGATATTATTAAGGGCCTGTAATCTCCACACGGTCTCCAATCACCTGATTTCTTAAGGGTGAGATGTAGAGGACTGGCCCAACAACTTTTTGATGGTCTGCAAAGACCTTGTTGCAACATAAATTCAAATTCAGCTTTTGCTGCTCTTAATTTTTCGGCTGAGAGTTTTCTGACCCTGGCCGCAAATGGGGCCCCTTTAGTTTCAATGAAATGTTCAATACTATGACTTTTGATTTGACTTTATTACTTTTGATTTTGACTTTATTATCGACGAGTGTTGGCCGCAAAAGATCTGGAAATTGTTTGAGAATTACTTCATAAGGACTCTGCACTGCATGAAGCATTGGTGAAACAACACAGTAGGAGAGGTCACCAATAGAGGACAATAAAGTGAGGCCACGATTTACAATTTTGCTGTCAACCAAAAGGTGAAAGTGAGACAAAAAGTTAGTACCTATTATTGGTTTATTATTAAGACCATTCAAAGGCTTTTCTCAGTCCCAAATCCAATTTTATCAATTTTTGCCCATTAGTCTTAATTTTAGTTCCATTTGCAGCGAAGAGTTCCAGCTTTGCAACAGTTTTTTTTTCTTTTGGTAATTGTGGAATCATGGAAATTTCGGCGTCTGTATCGATTAAAAGTTGGGTGGCGCTCTCCTTGTCACGAATAAAAAGACGACCAAGATAATATTTCGACCCCTTTGCCCTCTGTCGTCTGCGAGACTCTGGGATTTAATTTTCCTGTGAGTGTACGTTGGTTTCGTTAGATCGATTGCAAGGATTATTGCACGTGAAAGCCTTAACGCCAAACATTGAAAGATAATAATATATACTTTCATTTCCGCTACTACGCCTTTTAATAGAATTACTTCTAGAGTGGAATCTGAACTGTTGATGTCTAGAATAATGCCTTTTATTCAGTTCATTTACTTGAAGGGATAACTCTGAAATCTGCTCTTGTGGTTTAATTAAAACATGGTCATCTCTAGAGCAAGCTACAACGGCATTCTAATGATACGTGGATTTTATTTCCCACATTTTATCGGCCATTGTCACTAATTTGGCTAAATCGTCGCCACTGACAGATAAAATGCTCGAGATTTCCGTTGGTAATCTTTGAAGCCAGACAGTTTTCAGAAAAGCTTCACCTACTTTATCTGAAGCTAATTTCTTCATTTCACATAACAACTGCGAAGGTTTTCTATCACCCAATTCCACCTCAGTTAATAACTTTTGGGTCTTTTGCGTTTCAGTTTCAGGGAAGATGGAAATTAGTCTGTCTTTAATAATCACGTACTTGTCGTCCCTTGTTGGATTGGTCAGAATGTCCGACACTTGTGCTAATATTTCAGCATCAATGGAACTCACGACATAATCATATTTCGTTTGATCTGTCATATTTGCAGCATTTCGAAATTGAGCTTTCAATTGAAGAAATCATATCTTTGGGTCCGGTTTCCAATACGGTGGGACTTTAATGCTAACTTTAGCGATCGATGTTGCAGCGTCGCTTTCGTTTTAGTCTTTGTTTTCCATTTTCTATTCTTGAGTATCACGTCCAGTAGTCAACCAATAAAGTGGATATTTTATATTAAAAGTTTATTAGGGGTAAAATAGTAGCTATTTAAATGAACAAAATTAGATGACACAATGACTTGAGAAAAAGAACACAACTGATTTTTTTTTATCAAACAATCATCTTCATTGTTGCTGGGCAACCAATGTTGCCATCTTACAAAAATTAAGAGGTACAAAAATTAAAAATAAGATGAGAGGAAAACATAGAAGACACAACAATTTTATAATACTATGCACTAAATATGCTTCTTGAGTCATAGAATAATCGTAACTCTATACAATTACCACACCTTCACCTGTCCTAAGTCAGTTTCAAAATTTAAAATGCATTTAACTTTTGAAGTCAATCCATCCATATTCTAAATTATAAAGTAAAGAATTTGCATCTACTTGCTCAGATGCTACTAACTCAGATAATATATTTTGCACGCATTTTTACTTTTATTTTCTTTATTTTGCACTGGCCATCATCTATTTCCTTTACATTAATATCTAGAACAAAAAACATCAATAAATTATCATATTGCAGTGAAAAATTGAAAAAACTAAATTGAAAAAGGACTCAGAGGCAGGAGCCACAAAGGGTACAGTTTCGTTAATTTCAAAAATTAAAGAAAGAAAGAAATAGAAAGAAAGAAAGAAAAGTAAGAAGAAAAAAAAAAAAGAAGTGGGCTATCGAATTCAACCAATTGATACTTACTGTTTGAAATAAAATTTCTTAATTATTTTTCCGATATTTATTTTCAAATAAAATAAAAAAATACTATTGTTTACCGATGGTTTGATGAGATAACTTTTATATTTTTAAAGCGTTGATTTTTTGTAAATATAACGAAGTGAAGTGAGGCAATAAAACAATCTGTTTTTAAATAAACGATAGTGCAGGGAATGAAGTTAAAAATTAATTACTGCGGACTTAATGATTCTATATTTTTTATACAAAATAGTTGTCTTAATTGTTTGAAAAGTTTTGCTTACTTATAAGATGGCTCTTTTGCGGGGAATCGTAAAATCCTCAGAATATTTCTTCAAAAATCCGTAAGCATTTTTTTTTCTCTGGATCTTCAAAAATTTTTAATATATGTTACAAATTCTTTTTATATCGGGTTTTTAAAACTCACGAGTTAAAACAGTTATGAAAAATATACTGATGTACTTTTATAATAAATTTAATTTTTCTTTACGTAAATGGCCCGTATCTTTTATTTAGTAAACAAATGTCTACTGAAAGCTTGTCAACTTTCGGCCACAACAAACATGAATGCATTCTGGCTTGTTGACGGAATGACAATATTGGTGCTTCTGGTGCCATTTTGTACACTAGTGGTGAGAGAAACAAATAATACCGTGTGAATTATACCATGAATCTGAAAAAATAGTATCATGCCCTCAGTACTATTTTTTTTTTTAATTCATCATCTTTATGCCGTTGATGACGATTGAGATGAGAAAAACCATGATTTTCTGTGCACTACTTGCTGCCGCTTTACCAATCTGTCCGTTATGAATGGTAATTTTGATATTAATTTCACAATTTAGTTCCGTTTATTAAATTTCCAGAAGCATATGATTAGGTAAACGAACTGCAACATTCAATGTGCCTAGTTATTATTTCTTTCATGTTGGATATTATTTCCCATTATGATAAATTAATGACTGTATTTTACAGTATATGCTTGGAGATTGCTGTTGATATGATTTTCATTAATACTTGATGCTGCTAGCTATGTATAGCATAATTCTGGGTACTTTATTTTATAGATTTTAGGTTTTATCACCATGCAACCAAAATCAATTGCATTGTGTATAATGGAACTTGGGATAATCTGAAAATTGCTATGTAAACCTCGAGGACATAAAAATAAACAAATATCCAATTCTGTTACAAGCCATTTTAGTGCTCACTAGATTGAAAACAAACACCTTGTTCATTTTAGATCAATGTTACAGCACAAGAACAGATTTTTTTTCTATGCAATTTTAATGCATTTCTTCAATAACAAGTTAGTAATTTGTTTTTAAATTCATTCAGCTAGTGAGGCCACATTTGTGAAAATAATGCAAATATTGAAATTAGAAAATTATTTCTTATATGCTAACTAATACATGTTTTTATATAATCTTACAATAAGCAAAATAATTACTTGAAAATATTTCTTCTCAACTTTCTGGAACACTGAAGCAATGTATTTTAGATGCTGTTTTCTCTTTCTCTATATCTTTTCATTTTATTATTGAAATTATGAAAATTCATGAATTATGTTCATTATTATTGGCTCAAAGCTATTAAAAACTTTGTATTTTGTCATTTTTAAAAGGATGAGCTATAAATTATAATGCTTTCATCAAAAGAATTCATGTGCAACATCAAGAATAGCTACCTGCCAAGAAATTTTTGAATGAATATGGGTCAGCTCCTATCAAGTGTTTGAGTTGCGATGACCTGTTATATATTTAATTGTTATGTGGCCATTTCTCGTCTTATTTTCAAAGAGCACTGCAATTTCACAAACTTATTGATTTAATTCCAAGTTATTTATTTTTTCTTTTCTATTGAAATGACTTTGAAATTTTTATTATTAGGATATCATTAGAACTTTAAGGAGAATTGCAAGATGATCTCATAAATGTATATATATTTAGAGCTCAATTATAAAGAGAAAGTTTAGTACCATTTCATACACCTGCTATTTAAACATTAGGAATTAATTTATAAAGAAAAATAATTGCCTTAAATTTTTATCACCAAGAAAAAGTGACCTTCAAATTGATTTTTGGGCTATTAAATAAGTATAAAAAGAAAGGAAATGCATATGTGACTGACTGAAATTTTATGGTCATTTCGGTATGGAAACTTTTTTTTTTTTTTTTTTTTTTTTTACATTTACAATTTTATTTTGTTTTTTAAAAAAGTTGTATGAATGCGAGTTATAATATTTTTTTTTTTTTAATCTGTGCAGGTATTATTGATTGTATGACCATTTAAAGCCGTTTATATACTTTAGAAATGTCATTAATTTGATCATTTTTTAGAAATTTATAACATTGCATATTAGACACATCAGTAGAGACATTCTGCTTTAATAATTTAATTTTGAGAATGAACATGATGATCTTGACAAGGAAAACATATTGAAATTACTTTGTGAAATAAATTATAAAATAAAAGGAGCGAAGTTATACAAAACAATTTCCAAATTTTAAAGTCAACTATTGGATTGCAAATGCATAATATTCGGTTTAATGAGAAATAAATGAAAAGTAATTGCTAAAAAGCATAGTAAATTATCCTCAGATTTTAATCAATGACATAAAAGATTCCTTAAATTTGTACCTTTTACTGCTCCAAATCAGATTTCAGTACCACTTTTGCATCTAGTCATGAAAAGGTAAACTGTTTCCACCTTTTGTTAATCAATCTCCTATGGTCTAAATAGCATGTATATAGAATGGCATTAAGTTTGGCCTTATACATTCTTCATAATTAAGCCTTAAATACCTAGACTTTAATTACAATCACCTTGATTATCTCTTGTTAGATCAGAATTGCTTACCTTCAGTTACCATTACTTATGGAATAAATGCTGACAAGATTTTTGCTATGGTATAGAAATTTATTATAGAAAAAGTATCTAAATGTCATGAAGAAAGCATTCATATTATTTTTCAAATACTTTTGTTAAATTCTTTTTATAAAAAATAATAATGAACCTAGCACACTGCATGAATAGATTAAAAAGTGCTATCATATACTGATCATTACATGAATCTTTAAAAAAACTTTTTTTTTTTTTTTAGCTCTGTTGTTCATAGAAATGGTTGGAATCTTGAATTTTCTTATTCTATAAAGAAAGCATTGAATATCCCTCCACCACCAAAGAAGCCACTTACAGCTTATATGATATATTGCAAAGATAATAGGAAAGAGCTTTTGAAGGAGCATCCAAGTAATTTTCTTTCAGTAAATGTGTTATTACAGTTCAAATATTCATAATTTTCTTTACTATTTTTAATTGTATTATGCAGTTTTAATGATATGATGAACTTCTGTTAAAATTATGAGAGAAATTACTCGTATTTTATGTTGAATGTGATTAACTAGTTACGAAATTGTATTGACTAAATTTTATTTAAATAATTTAATTATTCATTAAAGGAAGCAGAATTGACAGTTTGTTCTTTGTTTTAAAGTTATGCTTATAATCAAGGATATTAGAAGTATGCATATATAAAATGTCATTCTGAATAAAAACCAAAATAGTATCCCTCTCCTTCCATTACAATCTGCGTGTTTCCATTATTCTGAAGCTTTATGCCTAGGGCTGCTTGGATTGAAACAGCAATTGAACTTAATAATGATATACATAATATTTGCAAACTAATTTCATGTAGTTGCCTTTGGTGATTATCAGGCTATTTGTATTGACATTGCAATGTCAACAATTTAATTTTAATTTATTAAATTAAAATTGTAAAATAATTGAATTAAAATTAATTTAATTCTAACTAATTAAATTTAAAAATTAATTTAAAAAAGCATTATGACTAATGACTAAATATATTTTTAAAAAAACAAGAAAGTTATAGCAAAAATCTATTTCCGTATTTTAAAAAAAATGCATTGCGTTCTAATTATATTTCTGAAATCTATATTAATACAAGTTCATAATAACTTGGAAAGGAAAATCTGTATATGAAGAATAAAATCTTGAAGGAAAAAATTACCAGAGGTATAAAATCATGCTGAAAGAAAGAAAATCTCTTATTCTTAAGGTGTAAATCCATTTTCTACTTTTACATAGCTAAAGAATAATGCAAATAATGATCTTTTTTAACAGAAGAGAAACAAATGATTAAAAGATAGGATCAAACAATAAAATAGATTTAGTGTAGATTTTGAAAAAAAAATAACTATTGCAAATGATTCTTTTAAAAAAAATTTAATTGAAGAATTGTGCAATTAATTTATACCCTTGTAAAGACAAATTTTGGAAATTTTAAGATGCTATTAAAATTATTTGTGTGAAATAATATTTTAAAAGTTATTGACAAAAATCAGCACAATTTTATTTATGTTTGAATGAATTAAGAGGTTTAAATTTTTCCAAAAACCTCTTTGCAATCACTCAGTCAAAAATTTTAAAAGTTATTTAAATTATATACAAAATCTCATTATTGATAACTTGGAATGGACATTTATATTTTATGAAATAAATAGAAGTGTTTCAAACTCTGCTATTTTGAAATAGGAATGGTACTTTTTTCTAAAGTATATGTCAAGAATTGCAGAAAATGTTGTTATTCAGTCTAAGAATTTGGCAGCTGTAATATTTTCTCTCTTGGAATACTTAAAAAGCAAACCTTGAGACCTGCTATGGATTTGATGTATTTTCTCCTTTAAAAAAAATTATAACTGAAGAAATTAAGATTTCTGTAACATAAAACTGCATTATTTTGCTTTGAATAATCTCACTGGAGTTAGTTCCTAAATAATAAAAAGATCATGATAGGAAAAAATCAGGGTAAAAAGAAATCGTATTTTCTCCACATGTGATTCTAACCATTTAAATTTTAAGAATTTAAAGAATAAGAGTTTAAAAATGGACCATACTTTTCTGTTAAATACAGCGGATTCTTCAATTTTTTTCTGTTATAGCATTTCTGACATAGCATCCGGATTTTTTCTGTCAATGGCATCCAGGGCATTTGCCCTGTTTGCTTTATCAAATTATTCCACTGAAGAACTGCTTTTGTTTTTAAAAAGTGTTATAATGCTATTAATTTTGTTTAAATAAAAAGGTTTCATTTTTCATAAACTAAAATAAATGTCCAGACAAACCTGTATTCATAAACATAAAATATATTTATTTTTGGAAAAAACTTTGACTTGTAACTTTTCATTACTTGTTTTATTATTCAGCTCTCATTTTATATCTGTGCGTAAAGTATTCAGGAGGGACTATTTTACTTGCCATTTTTCAAATTATATTGTGTTCTTATGAAAAATGTGAAGAAGTGAAAATGAGAATTTACATATTCTTATAATTGTTCGATTAAGATTTTGAGTGACAGGTGTATATTTTTCTAGAAAAATGGAAGATATTACTTAAAATAATTTAGATATATTTATAAAATAATTTAAATGTTGTATGGAAAGTTTTTTTTTTTTTTTGACAGAAAATTAAACACCAATCTGTATTTGGATAGGCAGTACAAATTCTACAATCTAGTTTCCTTATGAAATACTAGCCGCCTTTGGCGACCAGCCGGTTCGCCAATATTACCGTTCGCTACAATTTTCAATTAAATATTTTAAGTAACTGGTCTCTTAATAGATTCTCAAACAAACATTTTTAATCTTCAAATTTTGATAGTCATACCAAACTTATACTGTTGTTTAGATCGTTTCGTTCAATTTACTATATATATTTTTCTAATGTGTTGTCATTTCTGATAAAACTTCAACTTTAATTTAAAGTGGAAATGCTAAAATTGCAATTAGTATAAAGATATTTTTAATGAAATTAAGCTTTTTATTTTATTTATCATTTTTATTGTTATTTATTTATTATTATTATTATTGAATATGAGTATTGCAAACAGAATCGCTCGGTATTTAAATCTTATGTGAACTACAAAATATTTTTCATAATTTATGTAATATCTCAAACAATAATTCAACAAAAATTTGTCAGATTCAGCATAAAATTCAGTTTTTAGTTTTGCTTTCAAAAGGATTGAAATGAAATCAATAAAAATATTTTGTTCTGGCCTATAAATATATTTCAAAAATTATGAAGTGTAAATTTAATACAGTAAGGTATCAGATTCTGAGAAATATTCTGGACACACCAAATTTTAAATAAATAAATGAATGAATGTTTCTATTTTCCACGATCAACTAAGACTTATTTATGAAGTTTTAAATGTTAAAAATTTAGAAAAACTCAACATTTTCATAATCTTTGGCCAATTAATCTTGAGAAACCTGCACGCTGATTGGCGTATTTTCTTTGAAACGATCGATGGAAAATTTAAAATTATCCCTTTTTTTATTGAATAGTGATATTCAAATTTTTATAAATCAGTCAGTTTAAGTGATTGATTTAGTTGATTGGAAATTAACTCTTTTTATTTAAAATATTAGTGTTTCAAGAACATTTTGTTATTCGTGATTTCCACAGCAGAAGCTTTATGTAAAATCAAAAATTCGTTATTTATTAGAGCATTTATTGAATCAAGTTACATAAAATATAACCATTTTCCATTTAGACCATTTTAGCAGATCTGTGACTTACTAAAGGTTTACAAATTAGCTGTGTGGCTCTAATTTGAATGGATATCCTGTTCATATTAAACAAAACTTGCCTTAAAATAAAACTGATTTATTGGATTAATAATATAGAGAGTGTAAAAGATCATAAAATAATTTTTCTTGAATTTATTTTTTAAAAAAAATAATAATAATATTTCATATTTGTTTCATTACCTACAGACACGTGCCGAAAATTATATTTTTGCAGATTTCATTTCCAAAAAGATTTAATTTATTTTTAGTTGGAGCTTTAATCAATGTGATGACAACACTTTGAAAAAAGCTAATTTTTTCCCATGAGTGCGAAACGTGCTCGTGCAGCTTAAATTTTATTTTTATTTTGTACGAAAAAAATTGTTGAAAAATATAGTTAAAATATTTATTTAAAAATTCATTAAAAATAGAAATTTAATTTCATGGTTAAAACATTGGTATCATTTAAAAGATAAATTTTTGATCTTTAACTTCATGTAAAAATCTTTTTTGTGCGGTTATATTTTCGGAAGTTATAGCAGAAACACGCCAAAATTTCACTTCATTTTTAAATAAATAAAATTATAATTCAAAAAAATAACTCCCATGTGCACATTTCCGACCTCCAATGTATACACGTGCCAAATTTGGTAGCTGTAGGTTGAATGGTCTGGCCTGTAGAGCGCCAACACACATACACACATTGAACTTTATTATAAGTATAGATTTTCTTGCATATGTGAAAAAAATCATGATTCACATTTTTCCAATTGCTTTTGAATTATTGCTGTAATTTTTCTTAGTAATTCACTTAATTAATGCTGTCTGAACATTTTTTTTTCAGCCTTGACTAGTACAGAGCAAATTAAGAAATTAGCAGCTCAATGGAATAGTCTTAGTCTTGCTATGAAGGAGGTAATTTTATTTTTAGTATGATAAAATTTTGAAATGATATATTTTAGGTGAAATAACCAACTTATGTTACAAATTTTTAGATTTATTACTGTTTTTAAAAATATTTCGACTACCTGAATAAAATAACATGTGCTATTCATACTGTGTAAAGATTTTTTTTTTTTTTTTTCCCCTTCATTATTTTAGCCGTATGAAAATAAAGCACGAGAATCAACTGTGTTGTATGGAGAAGCTCATAAAAGATATTATGAAAATCTCACTGAAGAACAAAGACATGAAATAGCTATTGCAAAAGCTGAAAAGAAAGAAGCTCGACGTTTATTAAAACTGAAAAAAGTAAGTCTGTACATTTGTTCTCAGGATGTTTATTTGATATTTCATTTCTTAACTTTGTAATTTTGATTTAATTGTTAAAAAAGGATCTTCATAAAAAAGAAATGGAATATTTATTAGTTGTAAATATTTTTTTTGGGAATTATATTATTTTTTTTATTATGTAACAATATTTCAATTCCCTATTTTACTTAAAGCTAAATATAATAAATATTAAAATTGAGCATACATTCAAAGTTGCATTATAGAATAAATGTTTTTGCAGCTTTTTCACTTTAAAATAAGCAAAATAGTTTTTTTAATAAAATTCTCTTAATTTTGAATTAGTTTTAAGAATTTCAAATTATACTTAATTATTTCAAATAAATTATAACTTTTAACCATAATTTCTAATGAAGTCACTGATCAATAGTTGTGTTCCATTTTATTGCATCATTGAGTTATATTTCAGTTTGTAAGAAAAACTGAGTGAATGGGATGAGCATGAATTTTATAAATTTTTGAGAACACTTGCAGCTATTTCCATATATGAAAATATTTATTAATGTAAATAGTTGGTTACTCTTAATAAAAGCAAGGATGCTAATGTAAAAACCTAACATTTGCTTACATAATAGAAAGCCTAACATTTGCTTGCTTTTGTACATTGCACAATTAGGCACACTGAATAAAATAATACACTTTTGAAATGCATTAAGGGTTGTATTGAAATGCTTATATATATCCTATGAAAGTTTTAATTAACATTGTTTATTGGATCTTTATTCCTAGCTTAGTTTGACATATCCAATGTTAGATTTTGATTTCTGGATATTAATTAATTCTTTAATAGGTTGTTGAGGCATTGATTTATTATTAACTTATTTCTTTCAGTGATCACATGTCTATTTTTATTAAGTTCCAGCATTTGATTGATTACTTTACAGAATTGACATAACACCAAGAAAACTAGGAAAATGTAGGGAATTATGAAATTCTTCATACAAACTGAGAAAATACAGGATTTTTTAAAATTTATTTTCTTTTTATCTAAAAAATCTGATCTCTTTAAATATTGTTAGACTAAGATTCTGCCGCCATAGTTCTAAAAACTAAACATTCGCTAGTGTCAAACTGTGAAAGTTTATCTCTTTACTACTCACTGCTCTCCCCCTCTTTCTTTTGCATAGATCAATAATCCAATTTCCTAGATTGAGGGAAAATGACAATATTGGAATTATGACTACAGCTACTTAAATATCAGAGGAGCTATTGAAAACTTTAAATGAAAGGCTCTTTTTATGCCCCAAAATTTTTCTATTTTAAAAGATGCACCTTATTTAAATTCATGTTTCTTGAAAAATAATACTGTATTATTTGAAAAGCTGTCATAATGACAACAGAATTGAATGCTATTGAAAGTGGATTTTTATAGGTACTCTGTATGGTGACATGAATTTTCATGGAGATGTCTAAAATAATCTGATCTCAAGAGTAGTAAGAGAAAAGTAGAAAAATGTTTAGGGTTAGGAAAAGGGAGTCCAAGAAATGTAAAGCAACTTTACAAATTAAATTATCACAAAAGAAAAAAAATTTGAAACTCATCGATTGAAAAATCTTTAGGAGTTGCAGAAATTGATACTCAAATATATGAATTGGGGAGGGAGCTGTAATGTTTTTCATTAAATAATAAATTATTTTTATCATGATACCAAGATTATTAATTTATGTTTTATTTCAACCGAGTCTTTCATTTTGCATGACTAAGTTAGAGAGCATGAAGTGATCAATATCTTTTTTTTTTTTTTTTGTTAACATGTAGATTTGTCTGGCTAATTTTTTTTCTGTATCTAAACATAAACGTTCATTTAATATACTATTATTTCAGGTATTGTTAAATTGTTGCTTACTTTCCTTTTCTTTTTCTATTGATAGAAACTAGGAGATATTGTTATTCTGCTATAACTAGCACATGAATGCTGTTTTCTCATACTACATTATGCAAAAATTCCCTGTGCTTTCTTATACAGGGATATTTTGCGTGTTTTATCGCTATATAAAGCTAGTAATATATATATGAAATTGAGTGCGATGGGATAGATTTTTTAATCGCATTTAGCTTGTTATAACTATTTAATATTTTTTCAATTTTTTTTTTTATTGGAATTGCTATTGTTTTCCCCCAAAATTTAAATAGCTGGTTGCTACTTAAATTCTGAGAACATCCTAACATAAACTTTTATTTTTAATGTATTAAATCAATCAAAAACAAATAGATTAAATTATAAAAGTTCTTCCTAGCTTGCAAAATTTTTCAGGAGTTTCTAGTAAAATGAAATAGTCTTCTATTTTTTATTTAAGATTTCATAATATTCTAATGTCCAATGAATGTGTGTCATTTCAATCATATTTCAAAATCATTTGTATTTTAAAGTATTTCCAAACTTCTATATCTGATTTATTTATTTTTTCTATTTTAATGCATTTGTTTGCATTTTCACCTAAATTAATAATGTTTTTTAATATAGGCCTTGCGAGAAACTGGCATTCCAAAATCTCCTGTACCAGCTTATGCTCTTTTTGTACAGTCTCAGGCCAAGGATAAAGATATAAAAGATGCAGCTGTAAATGGAGCTTTTTTTTTCTAATGTTACTTTTATTTATAAAATTTGCCATTTTTATTTATTGTTTAAATTTTATTTATATGTTTAAATTTGATGAGTTCCTTAATTTTTTGTCAGATACATAATTATCTATTGCTATGGAATTCATTTTCTAGGATTTTAGAAATACTGCATTTCTGTAATAATTGCAAAGATTTGTTTATAGCATATGCCATTTTATTTATTTATTTGCATTGACTTTGACCATCTTGTGCAATTAAAGATAAAAACCATTTTTTAATCACATAATAGTACATTATAATCATATTATAATTTTAACCTAGTTATAAAGTCAATTATTTGTTTTTAAAAGTTTCAATTCAAACTAGAGTAATGTCTGGAATTGTATCTTATTTCAACTCCAGTGAATTTAAAATCTCCCATGGAAACATCTATTGTCTAATTTGTTCATGGTCATATAATTCATTAATCTATCATGTTATATATTAAAAATATAAAGATTAGTTGTTGATGTAAAATGAAATTAATAAGCATTTTGCTTCATAGGAGTTTATCAAAGAAGCTGCTGAAAAATGGAAGACCTTGTCAGAAGCAGAAAAAAAGGTAAATGATTCTAAGAAATATTTCTGGCATTATATACAGATAAATTTTTTTTATTTGTAACATTTATTTTATTTCTTTGTGCAGATTATTCTTTTATTTGTAATACATTTCTATTTTAAAAATTGCTTGCATTTATTATAATTATTATTACTAATTTTTATTCTACTTGGTTTAGATAATATATTTTGTCTAGGGATGTAGACTATTTATACTATTCAACAACTAAATTATGAACTGAACAAAGAGAAATACAATTCCCGTATATTTGCCGCTGCTTTTAAAACTAAAATGGATGACAAAATAATAATTAGTTTTAATTTTTGTTTTACTTTTGTTGTAAAAAAATTCAATGTATTAAATATATAGAAATGAAGGTTCTCTCTTTTTCTCTCCTTGTATCAAGTTGTCAAAATCGAGCAGAATCTTTTTCTTTTATTTGGTTTTGGTTTCATCTCAGGTTGACAGCATTTGGAATAGCATTGCCTTGTTTATTTATTGATAGGTTTAATGAAACGGCCACTGGCACTTCACTTACTTATCAAGAACTATATTCAAATTAAAGATCTAAACTCAATTTAATATGGCATTTTCCACCTGCACACCAATGGTACACAGGAAACATCCTCTGGTACTTTGCTGGAAATCAAATGTGACCATGGTTCCCTGATTGCTCTGTCTAGACCAAAAAATGGTCACCTTAAGTGTCTTCTTTCAAGGTGGTGGAAAAATCCATCTCACTTGTAAAAAATGCTGTGGCGATCCAACTTCACCAGATCACATTCTGGGTTGCTTCGGACTTCTAAGGGAGACTTAACATCCGATCCTCTAATTATTATAGATTTTTTTGGCAATCAACAACCTACTGCAGCTGATCTGACATGTATCAGATCTTTTCAGGATAAGCAAATCAGCATAATGGGATCTGTGAGAAAAGAAAATGTGATGTATTTCAAAATATCCTGATTTTTCCCTTGAGAGTGATATTAATTTTAATAAAATTATTCAATATGGACAAAATGCTACCAAAGTAGCTTCACTTCAGTTTTTCTCACTTTTGAACACGCTTGTTGCATCCCTGAACATAAATAGATAAAAGCTTTATTTTCTTTAGGGTTGTAATGAGTGTAGACGTTTCATAGATTCTTCAAATTTTAATTCGAAAATTGTTTTCCTTCACAAAGAGCAATAAGCTTCTTTATTTCCCACTAAGCATACTATTCACATGGAATAAAATATGGCAGCATGAAGGTTTTATTAATGCAATAAATAACAGAAACTTCTAGTAAATTTATGATAATCTTAAAATTATTGCTTCTCTGTTGCAATTACATCTTAGATATATTACATATTCACTTAGGGAGCTGCATTGCATTACAAAGGATTGGACCACAATAAAACTATTGTTACAAAAAATATACAGCATTTTCTGAGAAGATTCTTTGATTGGTTCTAAGAATTACATCATCAGATTAGGATTAATGAAAATCTTTCTAAAAAGCATGGAACTAAAATCTGATTCTTAAGTAATTGATATCAAAGTTGAAACATTTCATATCTTATTTGGTTGACAAAGGTTATCATTGTTGGCCCCCAGATTAGGGAGTTTTTCAATCACAATGATTTTCAAATAACAAGAGTGGTGGCAATGTACAATAATTTCAAGTGTGTTTTTGTAAGATTTTTAGGTGCAGCTAATTGTGGATGAGATGCTGTTATGTTCATGTTTGGGGCTCAATATGTTTAAATATTTTTTCTCTTCATGGATATCTTCATTTCTTTTCTATTTCTATGAAACTCTCAATAATGAGCATTGGTAAGAGGTTATGTCAAAACTTTGAGATAGGTATGGAAGGTAGTAGAGTCGGGCAATCTTAGGAGACTATTACTGGGCCATCCAAGAAGATGCTTCTGCACTGCAATACAAACAGCAATCTAAAAGAAAGCACCTTACTTGAAATCATATAAATGTAATTATTTTGTCTTCCAGTGTTATTAGTTATGTAATGTTAGCTTGTTTTGTTGCTTTACAATGAAATCTTGATCATAGTTCTTTTAGACTGTGCATTTATTATATACACATACATATAGACATATATGTATAAAAGATCTCTTAGCATGTTCAGCATTATAAACACATAGCTACATCTTTGTGGGCTTGCAGGGAAAGGAGTGTCTGGAATAAAGGAAATGGGAAGTATAATCTCATACATATTCATTTGAACAATGATATTCTGGAAAGATAATTCACTCATTTCATTTTGGTAGTTTGTTTATTTTAAATCTCAATAAATGTATGTAAAATTTTATTATCTCTTATCTCATTTTAAATTCTAGAGTAAATGATTTAGCAATCATAGAAACATAAGTAACCTAATTTGATTACACTTACAAGGATTCATGAAAATTTGGTGTTTATTATTTGTAGCAGGAATTCATTAGTGATGTTTATATATCTATTCTATTATGTAAAAATGCTATTATAAAATGAAACCACATACCAAATACAGTATTTTGATATAATAGCTAGAATCACTAACAATATGTGCCATATTAGTTACTTAAGTCCTATCAAGTAATTATGCACCACATTTGAGATTATACCTAGCTTATTTAAGCAAGTATTTTGCAAGTGATTTTTTTTGGGGGGGGGGCAAATTGTTATAATTAGATGCCAACATTGATTGAATTTTAATATTAAAATTGATTAAAATGCCTTAATTGAAGGATTTCACCAGCTTGTTGATTACAATAGTTGTTGGACAATCAGATATATTGAAAGATTTTCATTAAATTTGTTTGCAGTTGTCAAATGAAGTATTGCTTATTGCCCATTTTGAAACAAATCTCTATGATCAAACACAAAAGTCACTTTTGGATTAACTGATGAAAATATCATTAATATTTTTTTAAATGCAGATCCGAGGAGCTTTATTTTTTCATTTCTTATCATTAAGCAAAAATAAGCGGTAATTAGCCAGCGAAATTACTTATTCTTATTTTTCCTAATGAGCAATCAATAAAACTTTACTCGTGATGTGATACAATTAAATGTGTTATTTCAAGTTATAAAATAAACCTGCTAATTTGGTTCACTGGGGTTACTGGTGCAACAATTGTTCCAACCTTCCATATGAAAGAAAAACTATCTGTTGGTATAGGTCTGTACCACCTATAAGGAGAAAGGTAATTAAGTTTTGTTATCTCGATGAAAGTAGTGGAGTTGCTTTAATGAGGAAGAAAACGAAACCTATTTGTCTTTCTTACTTTGTCTCTGAAAGAATTAATCTTCTTTTCTCTTCACCCTTTATTGGAAAAGTATGCTTCTTATTAAAATGTTTCTGCTTGCAGACTCCATCCAGCTTATTAAACATTTTTTATAAAAATTGTGCGTGCTTGCCCATTGTTTTGAGCTATTGACTTATCAGTCTTTTATATAATTAAACAACAGTACCTACCAGATGAGAAATTTTAATAATTTCTGCATTTTATTTAATATTGAAACAGAAATTTTAACCTCTGAAGTTTAAATAGCATTGTAATCCATTATATATTCATTTAAAAACAGCTTTGTCTCTTTGAAAAAAACTGTTTTACTATGATAAAAATTTTAACTGGTTATGCTCAGTAAAGGTATGTGTATGGAATGGTTATTATATTTAATTTGTATGAAAGGAATTTTAAAAATAATAATAATAATTTTTATTGGCGTCAGATTATTGTTATTCCCCTAGAAATCATTTGTTAACTAAGAAAATATGCATTTTATAAATTATGCAATTTTATTTTTGAATGGTTAAATTGTATCTTTGTTGCAGATGCAAAAAGTCTAAGATACTATATTACTTGTACACATACATGCAGTTTCATTATGTTGTATAATGTTTTATTTGATAGAAATTCATTAAATCTTTGAAAATGCACAAAAATAAAATGAAAAAAAATTAAATATTCTGCAGAAGTAATATTGATAACAAATAAGTAGTTAATTGTTAATTATGTTTTTTTTCCCTCCTCTATGTCTGTAGACTTATCACAAAAGAATACACCAATATTGAAAAATTATATTTACAAAACAAAAACATTATAACTTTGATTGATCAATCATTTCAAAGACAATAATGTAAAGTTTTAAATACTACAAATTCAAAATTACTATAAGTGCTCAATGGTACCATTACAATAAACTATAAACAGTACTTAGTATCGAAATTCATCCAGAGCTCTTTGCAGCATGTCTGCTATTATGGTTTGTGTGTAGCAATTATTCTAATAATGAATTCTTTAGTCCTTGCCAGCAATGGCAGGAAGAACATTGACAATTTTTATGCTTCCTCACAGAAGAAAAAAAAAAGTTTTGAGATTTAAATTGAGGATTTTAGAGGCCGTTGATTACAGCCTGGCCTTTGCTATTTCACTATTGTATCAATTTTCCTTTGAATTTTCATGGACAGATAAGATCCAATTAAAATTTCTTGTTAAATGCATGAGAACAGATTAAGCAAACAAGAAATGCTCACTTAACGAGCATTTTTTGTTGTTTTTGTTAAGCATGAGCAATAAAGGCCAATGATCTTACAAGAAATGGAAATGCAAGAAATTCAAACCAGAATTTAAAATTTGGAATGGTATGATATTGTTACAAACGAAAACAATATGGTTGTATTTGAATAAATATAAATTTTTGTGCTATGCACAAAAAATAAATGCAATTCTTTTATATAAATAAATGTAAATTGTACATGGAAAAATAAAACATACCCTGAAGAAATATATTCATGAAACTTTTGGTTATTTTCAGACAAATATGGTATTTTTCCAAGGTTGGAATATTTTTTTTACTGTCATCTTGTGTTACTTTATAACTTTCATAACCTGAAATAAGTTTTCTGTTTATTTAGAAATTTGAGGAACAAGCTCATAAAGAAAAAACTCGTTTCAATAATGAAATGGAGAAATGGAAGAAAAAATTGATGGCAGAAGGTAAAAGTGAACTTCTTCACAAATATGAGGAATTGAAAGGGAAAAGCAAAGCGTTAGACATTGAAGAAGTTTCTAAACGTGTGAAAGCAAAGAAAGAAGTGGCAAAGTAAAAGATTGGTTACTTTTCTCTTCAAGTTTTGATGAACTAGATGGTATTTTCATTTGCAACTTTATGAAGAATGAAAATAATGCTTTTTATTTTTATTATTTTTACTCTGTTTTTGTGCAGGATGGAATTGCATGAAGACATTTTTGAATTGCCAAATAGGATGGCTAGAATGAAGAAATTTTTAAAATCTTGTTTTGGCATTTAATGAAACTTTTTTATATGTGTTTATCTATAACAATAACCAACAAAGGATTTGGTTGAACTAAAGTGCATTGGATATCACATGTTGCTTTTGAGTTAAAACAATGCAATTTTCAATTTTTTTTTTTCCTTGTGTGTGTGTGTCTGAAATATGGTAAAATCCATACAGTGAAAGTTATTTTTACTATGCATTTTCATATGATCTGAGTTTTCAACTTTTTCCACATTCACTTTTTTCCAATGAAACAGTATATACTTGATTTTCTGATGTGCTCCTTCTGTGTTATGTATTTGTATAAAAAATATGATTTTGTTGCTTCTTCTGTAATGAATTCTTAATAAACCTGTCGAACGTTACATTACATTTCTCTCTCTCCATCTTCACTTTTAAAATGATTGTAAAATGTTTGTAATGATCCTAAGCACAAGTTCAAAAGAAAAGAGCATCGGTTATTTGATATTCAAACAATATTTTAAAAAGACATTCCTTATGAAGTTCTCATTTGAAAATATATTTATTTTCACTAGACTGAGTATTCATTACGTGTTCCAACAGAAACAATTAAAATAATTTTCAGGTTGTATTTCAGTTTATTACTCAAAAAAGTGATGATTTAAAAATTCAAAATAGTATTTGAAAGGTAATTTAGTTCCTCTGTGAAATGTTAAACAAAGATAAAACTGTTGATTCAGTGTGTGTGTCTTTAAAATGATTTGAAGAAATCAATTGTGGTAGTGTGTTTATCAAGTATGAGAGTATAAGGGAAGCAGTTTGAATTTATTTATACAAAAATTTGTAGCTGAATTTTGTTGAATAGCAACCCTGCCCCCCACCCTTTTTTTTTTGTCAGCTGCAAAGAAAATATATATGCCACAGCTACAATTGTAATATTTTCAACATTATATTGCTCCACATTTATCTTTTCCTTTCACCTTTAATAATGATTTACGATTTATATAAAATACTTTGACTATGTTACCTAATAAACGAGACAACTAGATTAATTTGAACTGGATTCGAATTGATATATTGCAACAGGGTTGCCACGCCACCGAGGAAACACAGGGAATTATAAAATCATCTAAGAAACTAAACTAAAAGGGAAATTTAAAAAATTTCGTGAAAACCGGGAAAATACTGGAAATTTTTAGTTTCTTAATTATTTTTCTCCCCTATCTAAAAAATGCTTATCTCTAAAGTTTGTAAGAAAAAGGTCGTAGTCAGTGCTTCCGAAAAGGAAATTTCACGATTTGTAATACTCTTCCCTTTTTTCCTGTATAAATCAGTCCAGTTTCGATTTGCTTGACAGTTGTTGTTTTTCTATGAGATTCTCCAATTGCAGCTAATGAGCATGCGCAAGACTTCAGTAACTGCGTGAAAAAATAAAATGCGTTTCTCTGGCGGAAACATTTCAATCTGCGGAGGCAGCGCGGTGGTATTCAAATCTAGTATGTGATTTTCTGCTTACATTTTTAGCTCTGTTGTCAAATTTCAGTTTCATTCGGTTCGGAAAAAACGCAATTAAAATACAAATTTGATTTTCGTATTCTATTGGCCGCAAGCCAAAGATTAATCACCAGAAAATTCGCCAAGGATGGCACGATTGATTCTGTAGAATGTGCTAAATTCACACCGAAGATCAATATTTCGTAAATATTGTGCACCAATGCCATGCGAGGTATTCTCTGCTTTATCTAATTTCCATAACATTTTACAGGAATTGGGGAATAACTTTTATTAGAGAGTGCGTGAGAAAGTTTCTGGGAGACCATTCCCACTGGTTGGTTTATAATTGCACTTTTTTACTAGTTTCATTTATAAGAGGAATTAGTTCCAGACATCGCTTGTTACCGATTCTCTCGAAATTAAAATTGCTATCCTCTGGCTGCATTTCAAAGCTATAATCAAAAATTCATTGAATTTTTACAATATGTGAGCAGATATGAATCGAATTTCGAAGAAAACTGTCTCTAGGCTTTTCCTAAGAGGCGCACTAAAAAATTTGTTATTCAAATGATATCACGCGGAGCTTATTTTTTTCATCATTTTCTCGGTTCTAATTGTAACTCGACTGAAAGTGGATAAAGTTAATTTCTTTCAGCTATTTTAGCCTCAGGGCCGCCGATGCTTCCAACTAAGCATTTCCTTCATTAAGAAGCGATTTTCGAAAAAAATAAACACCTCTTTGCTATAGCAGGGGTCTGGAAACTGTGCGCACAGAACTGACATTAAGCAATATTTCAAGTTTTACTTAGATTTTTATATAAAAATATTTCAAGGAGAAGCAAGTTCCACATTGAGCTGGGAATAAGTTTAGCATATTAAATGTTTCGGCTAAATACCGAATTCCGAAAGTCGCAGTTACTGTGCCGGTATCTATAAATTCAGGGGAAAGCATAGAATGCTAGTTCTCGTGCACAGAAGTGAACTGCGAATGACCGAACGTAACTAAAATAATGCTAGACATTAAGGAATGTTTTGAACCATTGGACAAACATCTTACAGGAGGAAATAGCTGAAGCAGCGCATTGCGGTAACTAAAGGGCTACTCCGACCCGTCCGAAGGCACACGGAAAAATCTGAATGACCGTCTGTCACGACACCATTGACGAGAATGATTGGTTGAGTCCCAAGGGCTGTCATAGGTGACGACACAACTCCCTCCGTAGGAAATACTTCCCATCATCGATAAGGGTCACCCCACACCGTTTCTCTACCTACCTGGGTGGTGAGAATCAATTATCATGAAGGAAATTTATTTTCCTCATATCTGAGGTACCACTGGGGGGGGGGAGTAAAAGATATTGTTTATGTGGTATTTGTATTACTATGAAATTACACAGAATTATGAAAAAAAATGACCATTTTAATACTTTTTGAACCGGGTTGTCCATTTACGAACTTGGCCGAAATGATTCCTCTTCCCGGTGGAATACATTAAACATTGGGTGAAATCGTGTTCACAAAATAACAAGAGATGGTTGGAAAGAGCTCTCTGAGACTTCATGTGTGTAAGTAATTACAAGTATTCATTGTTTAGGGATTTGTGAACATTTAATTGTCTTCATCCCTTAAGAACTACTCTGAGCTTTGAACCATCGTGTATATTACTCAGCGATTTTCATTCTTTCAAAAAATGATGAACAAATATATTTATATTTAATTTGTATAGCATTTTTAGTGATTAAAATTTTGTGTCCTAATTGAAAATAATTTGCAAAATAATAATAGCGTCAGTATTGCCGTAGAGAACTTAGATCTACTTTTATGAATTTTATAAAAAAAATTAACAAAATTCTGAAAAAAAAAAACTAACAAATTGTCTCGTAAAGAATGTGAAATAATTTTGGAGAACAGTCAACCGTCCCGATTTCCATTTAATGCAACTAGAAAATGTTTTGAACTTATTTAAAATGCATTGTAATACCATCACGGTCCAAAAGAAATCTGGAATACAGAACTGAAATGAAATCCAATAGTGAATAAACTGAGGCGAAATTTGAATTTGTTATTGATTGCATTTTATCTTAGCTAACGCACTTGAAATTTACTGTGTATTGAAAATGTAAAATGGTTAGTTTCGTTTTATGTTAATAATTTTTTTTTTTTTTTTAAACCTTTACAATTGAAAGTTATAGGAAGAAAGTCAGTATGAGTCATCTGCCCAAAACTTTCCCGCATACTCTCTAATTAGGGTAAATTTATGTTTTAGGCTCGATTTTTTTTAAAAAAAAATTTTAATTATTTATTTGAATGAAATAAAAATTTGACATAGAATTGCAGTCAGATGGGGTCAGATTGCTCAAAATGGGACAGAAATCCTCACATTCGGTGTAAGGACCGTATGCCAAAGATTCGCCAAAATCTCGAGTTCGAATTTTTCTGACTATTAAAATACTTCTGTACTAATTATACGAGAAAGTCCAGAGCGTTTGTCCGTTCATTCCGAAATGCATCGGTTCGAGTTCTTTTTAATCACGATTTCACTGTACCTTCTGCTTAGGATAAACGGATGGAATCACTGACATTCGGGCCACGTTTTGACTCATGATAGCATGAAGCGCATATGCTTTTGTGTCATTTACAAATCCCAGCAAAAAAACATTTGTTTACAGCACCCAATTGACTTCCTTAATTGAACTGGATAATACGAAATGTTGTTTTGCCTTGTTCACCATTCACTTGTCACATTGAACCTTCTTTTTTTTAATGTTTTTTACCTTCAAGCTATTGTTCCTTTTAATACCCCTTCGACCCTTTTTCGAAATAGAATTGAAACAGCAAAGTGCTTACAAATAGCTTTCCTCTGCGAAAATATTATTTTCTTCTTGCGTTTTATGTATGTACAATGACCTATTCAGAGCTATATAACAGGATCTCATTTCAAAAGAAGCACGTCACTCTAACCCGGCAAAGAAGGAATAAAAATAAAATCAGATCGTACGATTTCAAGCACAAAGAGTTTGGATAACGTCTCGTTATATCCGTAAGAGAGAAATTCACAAGTGAAGGAGGTTTATTAGATTTATTGAAAATGTTATTTTTAAAATTTAAACTAAACTGAAGGTTTTTGGAATGGTCTCGCCAGAACTTTCTCGCATACTCTCTCATAAAGGTGAATGTGTGTTTTAGATGCCTTTTTCTCCGACCGATTAAAATCAAAATTTGATCCTGGAACAATCACTCTACATATCTCGGCTATATTTAGTTGTTAATAGTTTATTATCTTACAGTCATATATAATTTTTGTATTCTTTACTAAAAGCAGTTGCGTTTTCATTTCAAGTTTATTTAATAAGAATATTTATATATGAAGTTTCAACCTCGGTTGTTTGGTGCCTAGAATAACAATGCAAAGATTACAAAAAAGGCAACTTTCGACAGTAAAAATGTTTTTAAAAAATTATTACAGAAAATTAAAATAGGACTTTAAAAAATCATTAGATCGATAAAAGGAACAAAAAATAATAATATTAAATAAACAGGATTTTTGTTTAAATCGAATTTATAAAAAAAATAGTTTTTTGCTTTGCAATGTATATACGTAAGTAAATTTTTGAAACGCCTTACAAAATTTAAATTTATAAAAATTTATTTAGAAAGAATAAACGAAAAAAAATGCTTGGAAATGACGGAAACGTTCGAATTAAATATTTGCTCTGAATTTCAAATTTAAATGAACGCATTGTAATAAAATAATAATTAATATCTTACTTAATGTTTTAATTGGACCATCATTTCTTAATTGGATAAATGCTATAAATTTTTTTAATTAAATAATTGTTAGCATCTGATTCTGAAAAGTACATTTGGAGTTCCGTTATTTGTATGATTTTTAAATTTAATTCATGAAGGTATTAATTATTGTCGGCGTCCTGGCCTATGGCGTCTATGGCCTGGCGCGTCTTCCCCGTGATCTGGGCGTCCCGGGTTCGGGCATAGTTGTCCTTCCCCCTGTGTTCTATCTCTGAGGTGTGTGAAAGAGCCTTCCTGTAAAAAGGGGTTGTGCAAGCGAATGTGTGTGTCATCTTCATATGAGCTAGAAATCAGACTTCTGCTCTCCGGTGCTCAGGGGTTTTCAACCTCAGAAGCTACTGCAACCCCCTTTCCGATGTAACGTGGACACGACAACAACATCATCATCATTAAAAATTATTACAGAACTGCTTCACCATTATTTCTGGAAAACATTTCGCATGTTTAGAATGAATAAAGCATAAAAAATATACTTGAATTGTAATTGTACATGAAAATAAAAGATACGTAATTCCTTTATTATATTTAAATATAAATTTGTTAATGATATCATTCAATTAAGGGTAATAGTTTATAAGGAAAAAGAGTTTATTCCAAATTGGCATACTTAAAACAAGTATTTTTATATATTAGAATATGACAATATTTATGGAAGTATTAGCAAAAATTAAGTATGAAGGTGAAAAACAAGCAACAAAAATAAACACTCGCCGGAACCTAATTGTAAAACGAAATCGAAAACGCAAAAAATAAAATAAATATTCTTCATAAAATTTATGTAAAACCATTGGTTTTTCTCGTGTTTCGAACCTATAAATGATGCGAAATGCTCTAGACAAATCTTCTCATTCATAATGATGCCATTTAGTAAAATTATTTATTTACATAAAAGTGCAAATTTATAGAACCAAATGATCAAATAAATGTTGTTCAACTTTTGCTCTCAAATTCTATGATGTAGAGGGAAAATGTTAGTTTTGCGACAAATCAATAACTAATTGCTTTTTTATTAATAATAAATCATGTTTACATACATAGAAATTATTTTTTTTAACCATTCGCTCTTGCCATTCTTACTGTATAAAAATAACATAAATATTTTATTTATGTATCTACTATCTTTTATATTTATTTTGTCACTCCAATCTTTAGTAAATTTTTATCATTCAAAACATTTATTTTATATCAGGTAACAGAATGTAATGGTTCTAAAGTAGCTAGCATTATTTCCAAAATCGATATTAATTTCTTAAAATAAATAAAGAAGAAAATGAGATGTTTCCCTTTCTTTTAGCGATATTTTTTTCAATGTACTTATTTTTTTCTTTTTTTTCTTTCAGTACATTCAAATGGGATATTTTGATTCTTACCGTATGAAATTTATGAAGAGTTTATCCAAATCTATGAAAATATTGCGAAACTGAAAATATTTCTGTAAAAAGCGAGGGCAAGTATGTTAAAATTATCAAATTCGATTCAGATTATAAGTTGATATATAATACATACTGTACCCTGTGTCTCAAAAATAACTGATGAATTTTGAAAATCAATGACAAAAATTACGGAATCCATAAGAAATATATCGTTTGCGGCTTCACGCTTGTGAAATTTTATTCCGCCAAATTGCAAATTTAGTTAACATTGCCACCGACACGTCGATGCAAAATAGTAAAAATAAAGACCGGTATGAAAATGTTGCAAGACCTGTTGCCAAAAAATGAAACTGTGATGTTTTCAGCTCCCATTTGCAGCAACGTAGTGCAGTCTGCAGGGGGAGATTTCGAAATCTCAAGTATTTCGATTTACTGCCCTTGATGCAGATCTCTGCTGCGTAGTAGAAGGTTAGCTACATTCACAATTAGGTGGGTTGAAATTCCCTGATTTTCTAAACAGTATATTTTCTTTACTGATTTTCAAAATCCATCAGTCATTTGCGAGACACCCGGCATATCCACCTTATATCTGAATAAATATAGCAATGAGAAAAGCCTATAACTGGAAAATGAACGAAATGAGGTGAGATGTTCATTAGCAACCGATTTTTTAACATCCTCATATATTTATTGTATTTGTGCTTCACTTTTTATTAGAAAATAATTCAACATTTATTCATTTTCGTTAGTGTATGAAGAGGGATGTTTTTTTTTATTTTATTTTAACTCTTGTCTAGTATTTAGTTTTTCATTTGTAAATCAAATTATAAATATTATGGAATTTTAAAATAACTTTTTTCTCAAATCTGCTGTCAAGTCATTCGAATAGTACGTTATCAAAATGTAATTGTATTAGTGGATTCATTCCGATTCAATTCTGAAAACATTAAAATAGGGAATCTTCGCAAAAAAAAAAAAAAAAAAAAAATGCAAAATTGAAACTCGAACACATTAGGAAGTCAGTGAAAAAATTCATTTATAAAGTTTTCACCTTGCAAACATTGTACAAATCAAGTTCAATAAAAGTTTTCGAAAAGTAATTGCATTTGCAACTAAGAAGCGTCTTTTGCAAATACAATTTTGCAATCTTTTGCTTTTTTTTTTTTTTTTTTTTTTTTAGTATCACGCTAACCTTAAATAAAAAAGGCGAATTTTCTTAAGGTGATCTACATTCTCAGTAATAAGCAGAGCTTGGTTTGAAGAGAAAACAAAGTGCAAATCATAAAAGTGATTTTTAATTTAATTTGGCGACGCCTTTACAAAGATAAGTTTGCAGAAATGAGCAGATGTTTCTTGTAATCCGTTTCATTATCATTACCTTTCGATTTTCCAATACTTGAAGCATAAGATAAGCCTTGGGAATGTCTCTCCGAATTTTTCTCACGTATTCTTTAACCCCTTCGCATATAATGAGGTGCCTGACACGCGTATCGAATTACTGAATTTAGTTTTAAATCTGCAATGAAGTGAAAATATTAAGAAATTTAAAATCCCCAAATCACTTTGAACAATATCTCAAATGCTCCTTCTATTTGCATAGAAATTAAAATAACAATAAATGTCCAAACAGGAAGTGTCATCTAATAAGGAAGTGAAGTAAATTCGTGAGTCAATGGGTTCATAAAAGTGCTAAGCTCCCTTCAACATCATAAAAATGTGAGTAAGGCCATGAATGCCATGATTTCTCAGATTTTTATTTTCATAGTTCCACACATAAGAGTTTTGGGCTTTGTAGTGTAATAAAGAAATGCAAGTAAACATTTTGGATATGTGTTTCGGTCCATTGAAACAAAAATTGAACACAAAACTACAATTTTCGTAGCAGGATAACCTACTAAATCTTATTTATTTAAGTCCTTGCGTTTTCACTTTCCCGTACACGAAATATACAGAAAGTATTGTACTCTCCAAAAAATACGAACTCAATATTTTGACGAATATTCTCGTTTTAGACCTTCCCGAGTTCAAAAAACACGTTTTTGGAATTGCGTCTGAATGACCATCTGTCTGTTTCAGAGATAACTCAAAGATGCTGTGAGCTAGACGGATGAAATTTGGTATATAGTCTTTACTCCAAATGTGTAGATTTCTGGGAAATTTTCAACACAATCTATTCAGGAAGTCTGTCTGTCCGGTTGTCTGAATATAAGTTAAAATGGTACAAATCAACAAAATGAAAAACGCTAGATAGATAAAATTCGGTATACAGATTTAACATTACATTGTGACATTTTGACACATTAACAGATTAACATTACATTGTGACATTACATTACATTAAATGTGACAGGATTAACATCCTGTCACATTTTGAGACAACTCCAATGATGGATTGACTGTCTGTCGGTCTGCATTTTCAGAAACATGTGTGATACCTGCGCGAGCACGTTATGAGTGCATATAAAGCATCAGCTTTTATCAGCGAGTTCCCATCACATTGACAAAAATATAAACTGAAGGATTCAGTTAACTGATACTGTAAACTAAGTCTAAAAAAATTGTCGTTTTTAGCACGTATTGGCATGAAATGGAATCAATAAGAAATGCGATAAAATTTTATAGTAAAATAAATTTGAGAAAAAGTTTTCTCTGGCGATTTAAAATAGCTATATTATTAATTCAGTTTTATTTAAGGCACACCTATTTTATCACATACGGGATCTACGCTCTAATCAGGAATCAATAGTTCATTTCTAAAACTTTATTAATTAGCATATTATCTAATATGAAATGGTCTAAAAAAAATAATCATATTTTATGCAGTTTGAATCTATCATTGTTCTGGTGAAATACGAATTTTAAATTTTTAAACAGATTCCTTGTTCTGTGAGTCATGTTTAATAAAATATTCTTGTGACACTAATATTTAAAATAACAAAAGTTCCACTCTTTTGCAATTAAAACTGATTGATTTATGAAAATTCCAAAGCATCTATTATATATTTATAAAAACTCACGATATTAGACCTGTCTATCGATCGTCTTGAAGAATATAGCCAATCAAAGCTTGGACTTTTCCCGAAACTGACTGTCTAAACTAATGAAATTGTTGATTTTCCGAAAATAATATTCAAAGCTTTATAACTCAGTCAGGCTTGATCGTGGAAGATTAAAATGCTACGTTGCCAAGATAATTTTACGGAATACAATGAATGGCGGTGTAAAATTTAAGTTTCATCATTGTTGATCTTCCTTTATTGATTTAAGTAAAAAAAAATAATACTATTTTCCTCATTTAAATATTTTTGAATTGAAATTGAATTTTGTAATGAATGAGAGAAATTTTTAATGAATGAAATAGGGCATATTTATTTAAAAAAACATATTATGGTACATGTAATATTGCAGTGTTAAAGGATTTGATTTTCTTTAGTCATTTTTAAAAATGATGCTTGGTTTCAGCTAAAAAGCTTTCATATTAATAGAAGTTTTATCTCTTCCGCTTCAAATTGAAATTTAAATCTTACGGTAACTGACAGCAAATTAGAAAGATATGTAGTACAATGAAAGAAATAACGTAAGACTTCAATGAAATGACGAATTATGTAATTATCGAAATATGAAGCTTAAAAATATTTTGCTGAAGAAGCTATTAAGAGACCAAGGTATATAAAAATTTTATTGAAAATATTAGAAAGCATTTCTTCTGGCGAACCAGCTGGTCGCCAAAGGCAACTAGTAGATAATAATTCTAAAACTTTGACGAGAAAGCAATCTATATGTCTTTTGCAATGATCACCTCCGAAAAATGCCTAATCACAAATTTTAACGGCCTGTTCTTTATTGCGACTTTTTTTTTTTTTTTTGTAGTAAATAACCCGGATGATTTTGTTGAAATCGTCTTATCACTTGTCTCATTCGGTATCTTCTTTGATGGCAACCATTAGATCAGCGGTTCTTAACCTATGGGTCGCGACCCATAATTGGGTCGCGCTGAGTCGAACCAAAAATTACATGTTTTAAAAATAAACTCAAATTATGGAGAAATAAGGTTGAAGTAAAGAAACTTGCTTCATTCCCGATTCTTAATTTACTTGTTGAAGACAATAATATTGATTTTCAAATACAGAAAATTATTATTAATCATTTAGAAAAACTAATAGCAGACTTTGATCGATATTTCCCTGCAGACGGTGTTTTCAAATATAATTGGGTTCGAATGCCATTTAATTTTGATGTAAGTGATTTGCATGAGGAATTTGTTAATATTAATCAATTTCAAGAACAATTCATAGAAATACAAAGTGACCAAGCACTTCGATACAATTTCTACAAAAACGCTGAATCTTTATGTGCTTTCTGGTTAAAATTAAAAACCGAAAAGCCAATAATTGTTAAAGCAGCCCTAAAAGTATTATTGCCCTTTTCAACAACATATATGTATGAGGCTGGTTTTTCGGCTCTGTGTGTAATCGAAAACAATTACCGGAACAAGTTAAATCCTGAAATAGATATAAGGTGCTCCTTGACAAGCATTCAACCGAGGTGTGAAGATCTTTCAAAATGTATTCAAGCACAAGGTTCTCATTAAAACTGTATGACTTGCATTTAAAATTTAAAAGACTTAACATATGTATTGATATTTCTTTTTATTTTTTAGGAATAAGTTAAAATGTCAATTATTTTCAAAAAGTTATAAATATATTTTAATTTGATCAATAAAAATTATTAAAAACACTTGATTATTAATTAAATTTTCCTTGGATCGAAAAGTACTTTTGTTTATCTTTATTATTAAAAAAATAAATAAAAAATTTGTAAGTTAAAAAAAATTATCATCGTAGGATTGAAGATTTTTTTAAAAATACGGTCTAAAATAAAGCAATGAAAAAATTTTGATTTTTTTTCTCAAATATTTCTCAAATTTGGGTCGCGGCTTAAAAAGGTTAAGAACCACTGCATTAGATCAACTTTGGATTCTGTCTTCGCGAGCAAAAACTTTGCTGGAGTCAGCGGTCTTGTTGCCTAGAAGAGATGAGAAAGTGAAAACACCGAAGCTCAAAATGGGGTTCACCATTTGACCTCCTTTCTAACTATTCTTTAGATGATTCTATTCTGCAGATTCAAAAGGTTGGTGAATCTGTCTCTGATATTCTGAGAGTCCCTCAACATATTTTTATTGTCCAGAAAGTTCTTCACACGGGCTAGGGATTTGCATTAAATTTATTAATTTGCTTCCATTCTTTTTTTACCTTCTCGTACAGAGTATTGGAATAAAGAAAGTATTGGAATCGTCAATAAATTCGAAATCGAAATTTTGACGAATCCCCATGTTTCAAACTTCCTCAGTTCAAAAAATACATTTTTAAAAACTATCTATTTGTGATAAAGATAAAATCAAAAATACTTTGAGCTATGCAGATGAAATGTGCTGTATGGTCTTTACACTAAATTTATCGAAAGTTTTTTTTATCAAATCCTGAGCAATTCTATTCAGAGGAAGTCTGTCTGTACTAAAGTTCGAATATAAGTACAAAACGGAGAGAGTTGAATAAAATTCGGCATACGGATTTAGCATCTATATTGTAGATTCGTTTCAAATCTTGATCCAAATCCAATAAAGGATTGAACGTTCTGCACCTTTGGAAGCATGTAAATAAAAAGTGCAATGACTTAGATGTATCAAATTTAATACGTGACTTTTTGACTACGCTTGTAGTGCTCTGTCAAATTTTAGATCAATCGGTTGAGAAAAACATTTCTATTTTCAAATTTGAGTGAGCAGTTTCGATTTTCGGATACGATTATCCGCATACCGGAGATTAATCGCCAAATCGCTCATCAAGGATCACACAAAAGATTCAGTAAAAATGATAAATACACGTCCAAGGTGAATATTTCGTAACTACTGCACGCCAATGACACGTAAAGCATTCTTTTCCTTACCTAAGGTCCACTCTTTTTTTGCGGTGAGTTAGAAGGTGAGCACACCTTCATTAGAGAATTTTCAGGATAGCTGTAGGAACATCATTCTCGCTGCTGTGCGGTACACGTGATAATACACTCTTTACGATTTCCGCATCAGGCAATTTACCGGAATAATATCATCCAAAAAGCATTATCATATTCTTTTTTGATATATCTCTCCAATTATTGCGGCCACAAATATGACATTATCTCTAGGCACGGGGGCAAAAGGTGATATGAGTCTTCAAACACGGTAACCCAAAAGCGTACCAAATTAGAAAGATGAAATATGGTATTGAATCTTTATACAAAATCAACATTTTCAGATTTGAGAAGTACGAAAGGACTTTTTATACACCATTTTATCTACAAAGCAATTTTTTAAGTCAAAAAAAATTGTATGAGATGTCTGCCTTTCATAAATCTTTTACAAGAAACATTATGCATCGCTTTGGATACCAATGCAGTGTTAAGATAAAAAGCTTGTTATCATTTTGTTACTAAGCAAATTACTTTCACTGTTTCACTGAAGGTTGAAGAACTTTACTACACTCGAAACTGATAACTTATCTCGGAAAATTGGCTTACTTGCGTGTTATACGTCAAAAAAATGCATGTTCTTAACTCCTTATAAAAGGAAAGGAGCTTTTCGGTATTTTTTTTGTACTGATTAAATATATCTTTTGAGTACAAAATATCTAATATAATGGTTTGGTAAAAATGACCTTTATATCTGTAATTGTCTTTGAATTACGAAAGTGGATTAAAAAATGAACGTTTTGGAAATGAATATAACTGGCCGGTTTAAAGAGGACGATTGAGTTTCTAATGATTTTTTCAGAAATCTAAATTTTACTTTGTATTTTAAAGGTGAAATCGGTTTTTTGCTAAAAAAAGATTAGCCCATTTTTATTTGAAATTTTAGTTTTACATACACGTACCTAATGCCTACATAAAATTATTAATTTTTTAAAACCCTTTGCATTATTGTACTAAAAAGTAGAAAATATTTTTTAGCAAAATTCTAGAGATAAAAAAATTACAAAAGAGTTAGACGTAATAAAAATCTAAATGTCTGAAATAATTAAAAAATATAAAAAGAACAGTCTCCAATTTTTTTTACTTATTCCTCAGTTTTAATTTAATATGAAAGCGTACGACCCCTAAATAAGTTATCAATGGTTATTTGATCCCCGTCTGCAATTTTGAGAGACACTACTTGGCTATACATTTCCTATACCTGAGAAAAGCTTTGATAGAGTCCCCGAACTTCAACTAATGTGTCGATTTCTCCGATTTTATTTCAAATGAAAGTTTACGGGCTCCAGATTTCGTCTACCCCCCCCCATACACTTCTGTTGGAAGGGTTATCGCAATATTAAATTTTCCCAAAGCCGCCAGCCTCAGCAATCAGAACAATTTCGCCATTTTTTTTTCTCTCTCTTTGCTAACGTAATTAAGCAATCAGAATGCTCTATGTTTATCGTGCAATAATTTAAAAGAAAAGATGGCCTTCATCAAGGTTAGCTGATATGATTAAATTAATACTTTTAATATGCTAGGCAAACAGCTGGTCGCCAAAGACGGCTAGTACTTTTAAAACATAGAGTTTCAATTACATGCAATATATATTTTGCTTTTTAACGCGAGCGTAAGAATTTATACGTATGATATTCATTACTACTTAATGTGATAGTTATATTTTTCTAAATGGCCGTTAAGTAAACAAATTAACAGATAAAGTATGTGCAATGTTTCGCCTAAAAACGAAACGTGAAAAAAAAAGGGCTGAAAAGTTCATTTTTTTATTATTATTTATTTAAACCATAATGAGGAATGTTGTATTGAAACGTAATTAAAATATCATGGTAAAAAATAAAAAAAAGATTCACAAAGAATACAAACAATTTTTATTATTCAAAATTTCAACAATCACTGAATTGTCCACAACATTTAACAGCAATTCCCAAATATAATTAACATGACGACACAAGTTGAGTTTGTTTACGATCCTTCTCAAGACGAGAGTCATCATTTTGAGATCATTGACATCGTGTGATTTTTGTCAGATTTTTCTTTATAAGCGCAAATAAACCAGGAAGCCATTTTAATTTTAAATATTCGTTTATTTAAATTAAAAATTAATACATTTCTTTTTGCATCCTTTATAGTTTAGTTCTGCACAAGACAAAAAATTATTCACAGTAAGTGTTTTATTCTCTCGTATACGAAGTGTAGTTCAAAAAATTCAAACTCAAGAGTTGGATAAATTTTGATAACGTTTCAGAATTCTCTAAATTCGAAAAACACATTGTCGGCATTATGTGTTCTGTCTTTCTGCATGTGACAAAGATAACTCAAAAACGTTTGAGTTAAACCAATAAAATTCGTTATATAATCTTCATACCAAATTTTGAGCAAAATCTATTCAGAGGAAGTTTGTTTGTGCGGCTGTTCGAATAGAAATTAATATGATAGCTGCATACAGAATAAAACTAGACAGATAAGAATGGGCACACAGATTTACCATCTATAAGTGTAGACATTTGTCGACGTTTGAGACAAAAACCTATAAAGGGTTGATTGTCTGTCGGTCTGTAGTTTCAAAAACATGTTTACGCGATAGCTTAAAAGAGCATGACTTAAATATATCAAATTTGGTGTGTGATTTTATGACTGCAAGCGTAATTCTCTGTCAAATTTTTGTTTCAAGCGGGTTGGATAAAATGTATCGTAACACAAAGTCGATTTTAGGTTATAAGGTTAGGTGCTATTATATAAACCGCATTGCAGTATTTAATCACCAAAAACTCGCCAAAGATCACAAGATAAATTCAGTGAAAATGCTAAATTCGTGACGAGGGTTAATATTTCGTAACTATTGTATGCCAAAGACCATGCAATATGTTTTATGGGATAACATCCTTATTAAAGAGTATACGAGAAAGTTTTAGGGAGTATTCCCGCTGATTTTACCTTGCTGTAAAAATATCAAAAGCATTGTTCCAAATCAACTAAAAAATAAACAATATTACATTCCTTATTATTCGGTCGAAAAGAAAAATATTTATTTGAGGAATTACTTGTGGCGTGACATGTTCTCCATAACATGTCATTTTGAATTCCATGCGATGATTCTGCAGCAGGTTGCATAGCTGGAGTGGAGGCCTCTGGAACTTTTTCTCTTTCACTCACTCTGTCATATTTGGCATAATGATATGAAATGGATTTGCAAATGTTTCATATTCGCGGCCTTGATTTATTTTTAAATATAATAATTTTTCAACGATCAATGTCGACTGCTTGCAATTTTGAATTGCCGAGACAGTTTTAAAGTTGTTTCCGCATAATATAAAATTCTTTGAAATCATAAAGTTTGAAAAATCCCGTGATTTCTATTCTTCATGTTTGCTTGCTAATCTTGACATTTTATCTGAAATGTCAAATCTTGTATGTTGAAAACATTCTTATGTATTTCGACGGATGATACAACTTGTTAGATTTAAGTTTTTATAAACATTTCTCTTTCGTTCATATACAGGGTGATTCAAAATTTATCTTTAAAATTTCGTTGGGAGGTAGGAAACGTCAGGAAACCGATTTCACATTGGAAAGTATGTCCGCAAACATCATTTGCATGGACAAGTGAAGTGGACACAAGGAAACAGTACAGTTAAGTGATAACGAATGTGACTTTTATTCCAACAAGGTAAAATATATTCGTTAATAGTAGGTGCTCGAAATGGCGACCATGTACATGAAAACAAGATTCATAGCGCCGTTTCATTGACCGCCGAACATTTTCAAAAAACCCTGACATATCAAGGACAATGCCTGCGGCGGCCACTATTCGAGTAACAAGGTCCATTTCACTGTCTACTGGGATCTCGTACACATGGTCTTTCATGGCCCAACACAAAAGGAAATCCATGGCCGATAAATCAGATGATCTGAGTGACCAGGCGATAGGTCCACCTCTGCCGATCCATTGAGCTCCGAATGATCGGTTCCGATAATCAGACGCAACAACTGTACTATGGTCTGGAGCTCCGTCATGTTGATACCACATATCTTGGCGGATATACCGCAGGCATTGTCAGTGATATGCCAGGCGTTTTGGAAAATGTCCGGTGGTCGATGAAAGACACTGTGAATCCCGTGTTCTTGTAAATTATCGCAATTTTGCGCACCTACTGGTAACGAATGTACTTTATTTTATTTATTTATTTATTTTTGGAATAAAGGTCACATTCGTTACCACTTAACTTTACTGCTTCCTTGTATTCACTTCACTTGTCCATTTTGTCCATGCAGATGACGTTTGCGGACATACTTTCCTGCGTGAAATCGATTTCCTCAGATATTCCTTACCTCCACACGAAATTTGTTACGATAAGTTTTGAATCACCCTGTTCATTGCATTACTGAGAAGGTGTAGAATGAATCCAAAGTTCCATCTTCCAAAATTAAAATTAAATAGATTTTTTCAGTTTTCAAAAATATATCCCATATTCTTCTCATGTGTTTGCATATCTAATTAAAATTGGTACTCTAGAAGTATAAGCGGAGATTATAGATAAAGAAAATTGCAGTTTTCTGTCGTTATTTAAAAAGGAAAGATATCTCAAGACATATGAAAAAATCGTTAAGTATTCAATATGTGTTGATATTGTAAAGGGAAGAAGGTATTACGCGTATTTATGTTTTTCCTATTATTAAAATTTTCTATCATTCTTCTGACGCACTCTTTTATTGAAAACTATTGCATGGATTTTAATTCATTTGATTCAACTTTGGTAGTTGCCTTATTTCTTTGTTTCATATTCGATTGCATAGGTACGTAACATAAGTTTGCAGATGAGTGGCCAAAAGACAAATTAAAAATTCAATTTTATTTTCCCACTGGAAGGTATGATTTGTATGTTGGGACTAAAGATGGAACACATCTATTCTCTCCAGAACACGAGATCGAAAGTATGTGAAGTTTTTTCCCTCTACTATTTTTACCAAGATATTTCGATAGGGATTTCTTTGGCACGTGTCGATTTACGAAAGGGAATCTTGGGTATCTTTATCCCTTCTCTTTTGGTGGGAAAATGACCGAATCAACAATTTTTAGAGCACATATTAGAAATAATATAGGATTTGAATAAGGAAATAGTATTAAAGAAATATGGGTTAATTTAAGATAAAAAGTAGAAATGAATTAGGATTTAAAATAGATTAAGAGTTGTTGCATTCACACAAATACAGAGAGAGACACAGAGGAGAATGCTGTGCCCTTGACCGATTTTAAATATCATTTTAGTTTTGTTCATAAGTTCACAATTTTGTAGAGAATGCCAAATTTAACTCTGCTTGGTTTTGTATTAAATACAAATTTTAAAAAGACCAAAATTTTCAGTTTTAATATTTAAGAAAACTTACTCGATGCCGATGGTATAAAACAATGTCGTACCTCTGATCTGAGAATATTGTATGCTCGTTTGACTTGGGAATGTTATGAAAATAAATATATTTTGAGAAAAGGAATCTTAAATAAAATAATGATTGTTGTTTTTGATAAAATCTAAAGTTTTTATAAATAAAAGTAAGTTATTTACATATAAGATTCGATCCTTTTAAAAATGTATTCTTTATGCTACTGATTTATGAACTCTTATAACTTGAAAAACACTCAGAATTCCTCTTTTTTTTTTTTTTTTTTTTTTTTTTTTTGTTAAAGCAGCAAAATTTCTTTTGGATTCTTTTCTATTTTCAATAACAAGTTCGATTATGTAATTTATGCTTATTCTTTTACTGAACACAAAACCTTTCATATTATGTTCCCCACCTGCCAGCAGAGACAGAAGTAGTCAAAGTTGTTATCAGTCAAAGGAACAACACCCTTCCCTATGTCATTTTGGGGAACCTTTTTCAATGAAAAAGTGAGTGAAATATTTAAGTAGTAAAATTATTAGTAAGGAAATGGTGAGTAGTAAATATTAAGTGTAGTAAAATGCTTCTATGGAACAGTAAAACATCAGTGGAAAAAAAAGTTCTGGACCAAAAAAATTATCGCGTGATAATATGAAAAGAAACCAGACAAGGAGAAGAAACTGCCTGGAGCAATTTGGCATCCATGAAATTGCACACAGGATTTCAAGATTGATATACAAATCCAAATTCTTCTCAATCCATCGTTTAGAAAAGAAACGGCATTCCGACTGCCGCGAGTGTGATTGAGCAATTTCGATCTGCTCAAATGGTTCGACCCCGCTTGTTTTGAAGCTCACATTGAGGCTAGAAGATCTAAACTTCGCACGTAAGTCTCCGCCCTACGTTTTTATTTTCTCATTTGCGAAGGATAGAGAAAGTAATATATTCATCAGAAAATTAGAACTCGAGAATTTGACGAATTCTCAAGTTTTAGACTCTTTTGAGTCCGAAAAACATATTTTTGGTATTATGTCTGTCTTCCGCTCGTCTTTCTGCGACACAAAAAAACTTTTTACTAGACGGATAGAATTTAGTAAATGATCTTTACACTAAATTTTTTAGATTTTTTTCAAATTTCGAGAAAAATCTATTAAGAGGAAGTGCGTCTGTCTGTCTCTTCGAATATAAATTGACACTATAGCTATAAAATGAAGCGAACTAGATGGATAAAAATTTTTGTATGTCTGTCGGTCTGTGCTTTCAGAAATATCCAAACACGTTCACTCGAAAACGCTCTGACTTAAATATATCAAATTTGGTATGTGATTTTATGACTACAAGTGTTCTGCTGCTTCAAATTTTATTTTCAATCGCTTAGGGAAAAACGCATCTAAAACAAAAATTCGATTAATATTTAACGCATCCTAAGTATTAATAGCCAAAAAACTAGCCAAGGATGACATTATAATAAAGCTGCTAAATTCCCGTCAAAGGTCAATATTTCTCAACTATTGTACGCCAGTGCCATTTAAGACATTTTCTGCCTTATCGAAGATCCACACTTTGTTGCGAGGAAGGGGGATAAATTATTATTATCCTTTATTAGATTATTAAACTTTATTAAAGAGTATGCGGGAGATCACTCTTGCTGGTTTAATAAATACTTAAACTGTAAACTGCGACGTATGAAAGAGCGACCTGCGCAATGAAAAAATGCTCTTTAGTACAAACCGTCTGATCGGGAGCTACCAAATTCAGCGTGTAGTTATTTTGTGGGCTCGCTGCGGAAGGAGGCTTCAAAATTTAATAAGTAATGAACTCCTCCCAGTATATATTTCCAGCGATCCTTTTCCATCACTGTCAAATTCAAAAAATGATATTTTCAGTGATATCCATTTTATTCCCTTGCAATTTTTTTCTGCAATTTAGAAGTTTTTTAAAAAAATATTTAAAGTATAATTTGCAATATAACTTTTCATTGTTTTGATTATTGCATTTATTTTCACACACATCTGGAAAATCTTAAAGAAATTTTAGTGCGCACGTTATACTGCTATAGAGCATGCGTTGTGTACAGTTAAGAGTATATTTTTTAAAATAATATACAGAAAAATCAATGAAAATAATATTATGTTAAAATTTTTATTTTATGCGATTTATTTTAAGATAAAGCAGTTTAAAAACTGTATGTTTGTTGAACTATTACATAACAAGAATTTTTTTCTCTCATAAAATTAACGAGTTTATCAATTTTGCATTTATTTGTCCATAATACTGTTCTATTGTTCTAACAAATTCGTTGTAAGATTGGAACTAGTTACGGCAAGATGAAAACTGTTGTATTTCGATAAGCATCACTTATGAGGAGCAGTTAAAGGAAGGACAAAAATACATGAACGGGAGGTTATATTGTTAAATAGTTTAACGTTTTATCCGAAACTTCCTCTCAAATAAATTCTTTTCAAAATGTCATAAAATGTATGATTATTTATTTCCGAAATCCTAATAATACTATGTAAATAAATAAAAATATACAATAAAATACAAGTGAAATATATAAAATACTCATAAAATATAAAAAGTGAAAAAATTACAAAAATCTATAATTTAATTAAAAAAATTTCTTTAAACAATTTTGCGATCTAATGAAACAGAGAATTTTTTAAATAACTATTGTAAAAACTTCCTGATGAAATTTTATATTTCTTTCCATTAGCAAAAACTATGTAATTAGTGAACTTTAAAATTCTGTGTTATATTAATCTGTTTTTTAAATCAAAAATATCTCCCCCCCCCAAGCATTTAAACAAAAGGAATAATTTTCACTCAGTAGATTTCTATAACCAACAGCATTTTGCAATATTTTGTGAATAAATTCGACTATTGTGTTTCGACACAATAGTGTGCGACCGAATATTGTGTTTCGACAATGAATGCAATCATTTCTATAAAAATTCGTACATTTGCTTATAAAAAATTGTTTAAAAGAGCATTTTATTTTTATTTAAAATACTTTGCATATTTTTTTAGAATTCTTTTAAACAAAAGAGCAAATTTTAGGACAATTTTTACTTCAGAATTGTTTTCTTTAAAAAAAATTCATTTCGTTCAATGAAAATTGGCACCATAAAAAAAAAAAGTTAAAGAAATTGGGTTACCGTGCGCAAACATTATAACTTAATTCAAAAGCAGGTGGATTTTTTTTTCTATTTTTCATTTTAAAAAAATAGCAATCATGCCTTTCTGTTCGCTATCTTTAAAAGATTAAAATTCGCTATCTTAAAAATTATTTTCTTTGCATGAATTCAATTTCCTGAATAAAATCTGACGAAATTCTGCTCGAAGAATTCCTCCACTTTTCTTATCGTCTTATATTCTTTTAATTTAATTAAATGAAGTGGAATTAAATTAATTTTAAAAACCATCAAATTAGATTGTTCTTTTAAATTTTTACGCCGCGAGGTACGATGAAGGTTGAAAGAGAAAGAGGAAGTTCGAAAACTGATGATTGATTACTAAAAGTTATTATAATCTTGACTCTAGTGTTATACTTCTGGTTTATTAGCTGTTCTTGCAATTCCTAAAGAAAGTAATTTACTGTTTGTTTTTGTTTTTTTTTTTGTTACATTTGCACATTCATTTTGCCATGATTTTTTATATTTTTATGTATATTTAATTATTTTTCTGAATTTCTAAAATAAAATTCAAATTTCCTGCTATGCAGGCATTAGATCTACTAGATACAATTACGATTAGAATGTTATGCAATTTTTAATTATACGATACGATATGATATGCGAATAAAATCATTTCGTAAAGAAAGGTTAAAATTTCTGTTTGATATTTGACAACACATACCAAAGTTAAATCCTAAAATGGATAGAAATCAAAATTTGTCTTTTTGTTCTATAATAGCATGATAACCTTGCATATAATTTAAAATACAACAGAATGTTGTGTGATGCCAGATCCTTTTACTGTCTGCAAGATAGATGCAATCCAAAAATCAAGACTACACATTTGACATGTATTATATGATCACTGCTTGAATCTACAGCTTGTAAGGTGATGAGTATTAAAACTAATCATTGACGCTTCATTTTTATTATTATCGGTGATAAAATATCAAGAAATTACAATAGAATGAGAAATGAAAAATCTCTCATACCTATGACTTGCGTAGTAAAGAAATTTTTTATTTCTCGTTTTTCGTAAATACTGAAACATATATTTCTATTAATGAAATGCACAATCACTGCAAAATGCAATAAATTTATTTTTTGCTCTGTCTTATGATTAATGAGTTGAATTTATAAACTAGAAGTCTGACAGACCAAATTAAATGCTCAAAGCAAAAATACTCTTTATATTCTAATGGCGCGAAAATATTTCGAACCTTAAATGGGTGCCTATCTATTGTGTGCAACCGTGTATAAGGTTAAGGATTACAGCTTAAGGAGACCTGGTCTAATATTATATATTTTTACGTACTTTTATATAATTTGATTTATTTCATGTTTGAAGAATCGAATTTTGTCATAGAATTTTTACTCACTCATCGATGTAGCAAAGTATTGAAATGTTCGTTTACTATGTTAATGTTTTCAAAGCGCTATTATCAGATATTCGATTTATTTTATTTAATTTAAAATCCATATATCAAGGACCACTTGGTAAGCTATAAGAAAGAAAAAATTGTTTTAGGGCTCCATATCAGATAAAATTGATTTTAAGACTGCATCGTAGATATTGCTATCAGGCTCTCACAGCTCATCTGATAGAACGGCGAACTTTTCTGATAACTCATCTGAGCTCATCTGATAAAACGGTGTTTCTTACTTTTTTGTATTCGAACTCAAGAATCTGACGAATCCTCACATTTTAGACCTTGAATTGGAAAAAAAAAAAAAAAAAAAAAAAAAAAAAAATATCTTTCTGTTTGCGACTGACACCTCAAAAACACTTTGAGTAATTAAATTGGATTCTTTTATATAATCTTTACACAAAATTGTAAATTTTTCAATTGCGAGCAAATTCTTTTCATAAGAGATCTGTCCGGATGCTCGAACATAAGGTAACAAACATATAAATAACAGCAAAACGAAGAGAGCCAGAAAGATAAAATTCGATACACGGATTTAGCTTCCATAATATAAACGCCTTCTCAAATTTTCAGCCAAATCCGATGTGGCGTTAATCGTCTATCGGTTCGTACTTTCAGAAGCATGAAATAATACAATGATTGAAGCATGAAATAATACAATGAATGAAATACAATGATTTAAATATATCAAATTTGGTATGTGATTTTGTGACTAGAAGCGTAGTTCTCTGTCAAATTTTTGTCGGAAATCGGCTGGAAAAAAAATGCTTCTAAAAAAATTACATTTTAGGATGCTATTAACTGCATGCCAAGGTTTAATCGCCGCGGGTCAGAAAAAAAATATTAAATTCACATCCAAGGTTACTATTTCGCAATTATTTAGTGCCAAAGCCATAGCAGGCGTTCTCTGGAATGACACTTCATTAGAGAGAAATTCCAATTTGGGGTAGACGGTTGTAACCTTGTGCCTATACTCTTCATTCTGCACGTGCAGCTGTCTACTTATCTAGGATCTCTCCGAAATTTGAAATTTAACACAAAAAACGAAAACATGCAATGTCTGAGCACATGTTCATGAAAACAACTTAAGCCATACATGTTTCATAACCGAATTAGTATTTTATAGATTTTTTGTATTTAAATGCCATGATATATTATTTAATTTCAATAAAGAAGCAAAATGTGAAATTAGAAAGACAATGAACTTTTTTATGCATTAGCTTATATAATAAGAAAAAGAAAAAAATTCGGAAAAGGAAGTTACTCTGTTCCCAAAACAAAATGAAGAAACAAAGGACTGCTCATTTAATAGAATTATTTATTTCTTAAAAATCTTCAGGGGATTTATTTCAAATTTCAAAACAATAAATATCATTAGTTCACAGAAGACAGTAATGTCCAGTGTCCGTGTATGAATCGCATACATCATCCTTAAGATGACTGTTCATTTTTTATGGTTCACCATGGACTAATATCATATTTGAAGACAAAATATCTGCAGAAATCGCTTTTTATCCTAGTTTCAATAGAGAAAAAAGGAATTCAGATATGTAGCAAAAATAAAAATAAATACAATTTTGAATTTGATGATTATGATAAAATGCATTGTTATAAATTGTATTTGAGAATATTTAGAATTTTTAATAAAAATTGAACAAATTGTCGCTGGGATATAAAAATTATACAATAAGAAAGCTATATTTTTAATTTTAAAATCATCGAAAAATGAGTTTGATTAGATAATATGCTCTGAAATAATTGAAGATAAACTTAAAATTTTAGGATGATTTAGTATCGTTATATTTTTTTCTGACTACCTATTGCCCAAGGACAACAACCTGCTAAATTTCAAATTTCTATGCCTGTTAGATTAAATATTTCGTGATGAATCAGCAAGTTTACGTATGTACAGATAATTTGGTGGTGTTTCAAATTTGAAATGTGATGTTCCCGTGCATCGAAAACGCTCCTATTGAGACTAAATGGGCTAATTATGGATACAGCATATTGAATGAGATGACCCTGGTTATAATTATCAAATCTGAAAACGGACAATAGATAATATTTTGATAGATAATTCAAAATATTAGCTATTGTTTATTTACGAATTCCAGATCTCATTTTAAAATTCTGTAATATTCTTTAAATTGAGCTGCTTAGTTTCGGGCAAATTCTCTATCAGCGAATTGCTTCGAATTGATAAATCTAGTATTTTGCTAATGACGCTCTTTGATACCTTGCGTCTCCTTGAAAGTATTTATAGCAATTAATTACAAATTAAAAAGTAACCAGAGAGAGAGAGAGAGGTCTCTTAAAACTTCTTCACATATTCTTATAAACATGTTATCCGAGAGAACGCCTTGCATGGTATTTTCACACAATAACTACCATCTTAAATCTATGGCGTGATTTTAGCATTTTTACTATGTGTGATCTTTAATCTTTTGATCTAAGCGAGATCTTTGGCGATATTTATTGCGATTCATTTCTAGCATGCGGTTAATAATATATGAAAGTCAAATTTGTGTTTTAGACGCGTTTTCTCCTCTATGAATTGAAACCAAAATTGGAGTAGAACTGCAATGGCACATATCAAATTTGATATATTTCAATCACTGCGTTTTTGAATTATTGTGTTGACGTGCTTCTGAAAAGTACAGACCGACAGACGGCCGACTCCTTGTTGTAATTGGCTCAAAATCTACTACGTGCCTACAATAAAGATATTAAATCGGTGTATTGAATTTTATTCATCTAGCTGTGTTCGTTATGTAGTTATATTAACTTATATTCGAACAGCTGGACAACCTCTGAACGGATTTTGTTCAAAATTTGAAACTACATAGTAAACTACAAATTTTTTGAAAGGACCATATCATATTTTATCTGGTTGGCTCAAAGTGATTTTCCTGTTATCCTTAGTCAGAGACAGATATTTTCCAAAAATGTGCCTATTGAATTCTCGGAGGCCTGAAACGTGGAAGTTTGTCTACATCTCGAGTTGTGATTTTTTAACAATACCTCCTATGCAGGGGGATTAAAAACTTATTGTAATAAATTTCGTGTGGAGGTAAGGAATATCTAAGAAATTAGATTTCACATTGGAAAGCATGTCCGCAAACGTCATCTGCATGGACAAGTGAAGTGAAAACACAGAAGCAGTAAAGTTAAGAGGTAAAGAATGTGACCTTTATTCCAACAGAGTAAAGTACATTCGTTACCAGTAGGTGCACAAAATTGCGATAATTTACACGAACACCTGATTCACAGCGCCGTTGCATTGACCGCCGAACATTTTCAAAAAAGGTTGACATATCGTGGACAATGCCTGCGGCATATCTGCCGAGATATGTGGTATCAACATGACGGGGCTCCAGACCATAGCACAGTTGTTGCGTTTGATTATCTAAACCGAACATTCGGAGCTCAATGGATCGCAGAGGTGGACCGATTGCCTGGTCACTCAGGTCACCTGATTTATCGGTCATGGATTTCCTTTTGTGTTGCGCCATGAGAGACCATGTGTATGAGACCCCAGTCGACAGAGAAATGGACCTTACTGCACGAATAGCAGTCGCCGCAGGCATTGTCCGTGATATGTCAGGGTTTTTTAAAATGTTCGGCGGTCAACGCAACGGCGCTGTGAATCCTGTTTTCATGTACATGGTCGCAATTTTGAGCACCTACTACTAACGAATATATTTTACCTTGTTGAAATAAAAGTCACATTCGTTACCACTTAACTGTGCTGTTTCCTTGTGTCCACTTCACTTGTCCATGCAGATGACGTTTGTGGACATACTTTCCAATGTGAAATCGATTTCCTGACACTCCCTACCTCCCGACGAAATTTTAACGATTATTTTTTAATCACCCTGTATTGCTCGTATACGAACGAAAAAGTAAGAAGTGAATTAATACGAAAAGCCTTTTTCATATAAATATATTTTTCTTACAAATGTGTTTTTAAGAAACTGCTTTTATTCTGTTCTCTAATGGAATGCAGCTTATACCTCCCACAAAGAAAATTTACTTTATCTCTGACGTCAAAAGATGTCGGTAACGGATGTTTCGCTGTAGCACTTCGGAATGACTTCCTCCGTTCGAAAAATGCTCTCACGGTTCATCGCGTCGCCACAAGGAATTGGGTCAGCAACCAGCTGTGATGATATTTTTCCACGATATAAAAAAAGGGAGTCTGCATTCCATTTTACTGCCCACAGGGGTTCGGATACTGTCCGGTTGCCCTTAATAACCCCAAAAGGAGGGCCCTGAGAGGAGAAAATGTCTGGCAGTTGACCTACATCGAAGGAAGCGTTAACAGGTGAAAACAGATGTTCCAGGTCAGAGCTGTTTTTGCTGGGTCAACAAACTGCTGGAAACGAACGTCATTTCATGATCAAGGCTGCACGCTGTCGAATAACTTCTTCAGGCGTGTTTGTTTAGTCAACACGCATTAACGTAAGTTTCTGGGAACAAACAGATCAGACGAAATAATGCTCTTGCTGAGTTAATTCCGCGTCTGCAAGCGTGAACTTACAAGATAATGTTTACGCGAATAGTTACTGAATTTTCGTAAATTAAGTCTACTTTAATCGAGCGATAGATTAATCAACTCATCGCTTTTACACGATTGTGCCAAGTAAAAAAAGTTGTGTAGATTTTATAGAGCATTCGAGGGCCTTTATTCGAATCGGTCCTATTATTCAAATAGGTCTGTTGCTTACATCGGACCTAGCGTGGCTAGTATGTGTGTTGTGACTTATCCCACCTGATCGACAGTAACATCAAACCATGAGCCCGAACGACTTCAAACAATGTAGCACAGCACGAGTCATGATAAAAAATGTGCTTTAAATGCAGCTTCAAGGGGTCAAGGACCTAGAGGCACCAAAGGCTGAAGTCTGACTTTGCCTCATGCCTGCATTGCATTTAGCTGAGCATAATGGAATGGCCTTCACGCCTTGGGTGACCCTACCAGGAGAATACTCTCCCGACATACTTTGCCCAATCCGCTCAGGATGAGGCAGCAATGCAGGACTTTAGGGGAGATGGCTAGTATGATACAAGTAGCCACGAGTTAAGACTAGACACCATTAATACAGTTTACAAAATTAAAACTGAATATTTAAGAGATTTTTTTCTCCTTTACTTTCTACTACATGAATATTGCCTATGAAGGAAAATGGGAAATCGGCTGCTTGTACAAAAATGTATATAAAGAGAAAACGCCACAGGTGGTTTATCCTTTTTATGTAAAACACTCCCGATTTTATTTAGTGCAAGCAGTCCGTAGCAACCATCAGGTTCGCCGAAAATTAAAATTTTTATAATTGATTTCTGAATAATTGTTCATATATCATTTCATTTTCCGGAAAATTTTCTGACATTAAAGTCATGTTATTTTCATTATTTTGCTTAAGTTATGTTAATTGTGTGCGTGAACCTTTCTAATTTAGAGAGTCCTACAACATCCTAACGCTATTAAAAACTTAAATATCTACCTTTTAAATTTCGCAATATTTTCATTTCATTTTTTTTTTTTTTTTTTTTTGTACGTCTTATAAACTACACAGATATTAAACGGAATCCTTTTTCTTTAACTTTCAGCAATGGAAGAAAATCACATGATTACATATATGATAAAATAATGGACACGATTTGAAATCCAAAATAACGATGTAATATTTTGTTGGAAATGAAACAAAAAATATTTTTTTAAAATTGCCAAAATTTAGAAAAATGAGTGCGATTATAAAATTAGTATTATTAAAAAATCAATTTTTTTAAACTTTCAAGCAATGATTTTTTTTTTTTTTTTTTTTTTTTTTTTTTTTTGCTAAATAATATTTTCAGAAGTTAACGCGAAAAAATGACAAAACGTAGCTTAGTTTTTAAATTAACTGACTAGTTACTTAGGAATGTTTTTAAAAATTTTAAGCATTTCTATCTTATAAGGTAGTGTAAAATTTATTAGCTGTAGGTCCAACGATCTAGCCTGTAGAGCGCCAACACACACATACATTCATCTGCATTATTACTAGAAATATAATTATTACATTTCAAGAATAGATTTATATCCAATTTTTATCAAACTGCATTTGTATTTAGTTCGTTCGTGTCACTGTGGACATTATAACATAAGAATGCAGAGACCTAGAAGGACTAAATGAACAAAGGGTTTTATCAACAGAATGGTAGTTGTGTATCACATTTTGCCCTTCAAAGAATTACATATTCATGGATTCATCTGCCCGTAGATTTGTAAATGCCATCATTAAACCAGTAGAAGTGGTCACAACGAAACTTTCTCCCATGCTCTCTAATAAAGGTGTTCTCCTGGAGAACGCCTTGCACACCACATGCGTACAATAGTTGAGAAATTTTAACCTTTGACATGAATTTAGCTTTTTACTGAATACAGCATGCAATCCACGGCAAGTTTTTGACGATTCATCCCTGGCATGCAGTGAATAGTATCTGAAAATCGAATTTTTGTTTTAGACGCATTTTTGCCAACTTATTGAAACAAAATGTGTCACATGATTACATTTGTAGTCATGACATCGTATAAATTTACTAGGTTTCTTCACAACGGATGTTTAATCTGTGCACGAAATTTCATCCATCTAGTTCGTTTTGTAATGAACGTGTTAACTTATATTCAAATAGTTGTGCAAAGAGTTGCTCAAAATTGGATAGAAATCTAAAAATTTAGTGTACAGGCCATATATCAAATTTCATTCATCGAGCTGAAGGCGTTTGAGTTATCTTTGTCACAGGCTGGTGACATAATGCCAAAATTGTTTGTTTGTTTGTTTTTGTTTTTTTATCTCAGCGAGGTCTAAAAAGTGGAGATGCGTCAAAATTTGGAGTTTGAATCCTTTGACGATGACGATTATAATACTTTCTCCGTAATTCGTATACGAGAGAGTAATAAGAGACGATTCAAATTTCTTATCTGAAACATCCTAGCATAACAACGTTTCAGACTCAGACGAAAAAAAAAAATGTAAACACTAAAAATGTATTTAATATCATTTCAATACGTCTGAGTATGAAACCAGTGATTTAAGCTATGAATTTTTTTTTATTTATTGAAATGTTGCATATATATATATATATATATATATATATATATATATATATATATATATGTAATTAATGCTATTTAAGGGTGTGAAAATAATTTTTTCGTAGTAATATAGTCCATTATTGAGCAAACAACACTCATTTTGATTGTTTTTTTAATTAAAATTCTCATCAAACTTTTGAATAATCCCTTCACATTGAACGCTTACTGCCCAGGAAGCAAGTACGCGCTAGATTTGTAGCTCTATGTGTTGCTAGATTGTAGCTCTTGTAGCACCAAACAAAAAAATATCTGCACGTTTGTTATGGCAGGTAATCTATAAAACTTAAATTCGTGAAAGAAAATATCACTCGATTTGGAAGAATGTTGTCTTCAAAAAATTGTAAATTGAATTTGCATATGGGTGGATTAGCACAATTTGCAGCGTTTCCGATTGTAAATCCCACGTTTTTAGCTTTTAAATGAAAAGCTTTGGGAAAAGCTGAAAATTAAAATTCAGATACCTATTTTCTGAAACATTCCTTTATAATTAAAAAATAAATAAAATTATGTTGTTGATCTGCATGTTTAAGCTTCCACCTAACGATATTTTAAATCATCTTCAAAAAATTTTAACACTTAATCTCTTTATAAAAAATGTCATTTCATTTGATCTCACAAATAATTTCTACAAATGTTATCGGCTGCCATTTCTCCCAAAGGAAACATTGTTTGAAAGGTACTGCGAGTAGAATCCATTTCCATCATGTCAGCATTTATCCTCCGTTTCCCCTTCACGCTAGCATTTATTTTAAAAAGAAACAAACATTTTAATCTAAAGCAAATTTGAAAGACATGTTTTGTTTTCCGTTTCATTTCAACGATTTTTTTTTAAATTTCTGCCAGAGAATCCTTTTACCGTGTTGCTACCCAAAAAAATGCAAAATGCATATTGTTCTGAAAGCTTTTTGTCATTGCTGTGTATCTAAAAAAACTCTTGCTACATATATTAAACTTCCCAAATGCATAAAATTTGGAATAGTGATATTTGGGACTTGCTTCTTCGATTAGCATCCATTTTTCTCAAATTACTTAAATTGTAAGAATTTTTATTGCAATTGCAAATTTAAAAATGAAATATATAAAATATACTTCTCAAAAATGCATAAATTTTGTACTTTGTTATAAAATGTTTCAATGTATAATAGGAACTATTTCCGAAGATTTATTATGTTTTGAAATATATTAAAAAGACAAGAACTGTTATTTAACATTAGGAATTAAAATTTTCAATTCCTTGTAACTCATCAACACTTTATTCAACCTCAAAATTTTATATACATTCAAGCCAAATCAATCTGGAGAATTCAAATATGTATTCAAAATCGGGACCTACAATTTGAAAAACATGAGTTCGAGTATATCTAAATATGGAGATCATCACTTGCGTAAAAGAACATTTCATGGATTTATAGATAACTTATTTCTACACTAACAGGCATTTACGGTTTTATTGTGCGGTAATTGGTTTCGGAATAAAGACCAGTACCCGAATACTTTTTAGCAGACTATATAATGAACTTAATCATATTATATAAGTCCCATTATATAAAGTGAAAAATAAGTGAATGGCACAAATACAAGGTAAAAATACAAAGCAAATCTAGAACGGCAAACACATAAAAAAAAAGCATTACTGGAAGGTAAATCAAAAATATGAGCAGAAGCGTACAGTTTTTAACAGCTATAATCATACGTAAAAAAAGAAGGAAAAAAAAACTAGAAGCTATGCCAGAAAAATTACATAAATTAAGAATCAATCAAAACAAGACTGCAAACAACCCAAGGCACAGATCCGTCATTCTAGCCTCCTCTGAATTTCTTCACAAATATCTCTCGAAACGTCACAAATCTTTCCCGTCGTCCATAGAGAAGACTCGTTCCTAAGTACAGTAAGAAACCAATGAGGTTTGGATTCACCAGAAAGGCGGGTGAGGTAATAAGGACCAGTGAGTGTACATTCAAAAGCGAAGTGTTTGGGGTCCCCCAGATCACCGCAAATGCAGAATGGGACAAAAAATTTAGAAGTGCCTGCACTATAAATGTTAAATCTATACTCCGAATTTTATTCGTCTCGTTTTCTTAGTCTTGTGGTTAACATACATTCGAATTGCCTGATTGACAAACCTTGCTTAAAATTTGATAGAGATCTGCAAATTTAGTTCTAAGCTCGTATACCAAATGGAATCCGTCTGTCTCAAAGTGTTTTTGAGTCCTCTTCATCATAGACAGGCAAGCATTTTCCAAAAATGTGCTTTGCGAACTCGGGAAAGTCTAAAACGTAGAGATCTGTAAAAAATCTCGAGTCCGAATTTTTCGAGGATAACAATACTTTCTCTATACTTTGTATTCACGAGAAAGTAAAAAAAAAAGAAAAATAGTGAAACATTTTCCCCCAATTAATCAAGATTAAGTTCGGCCCTGGTGAAAGTGTTTTCTAGTTTTAAGTACCAGAGTGGAATCCGTACCACACACATAGTCGACGTAAGTTTCTTATTCACTTTACCGCTGAGAGATTCCTGTATTGATCCATTTGAAGGAGAGCTCTTGAGACGCGGTGGTCGGCAACACTCGACTGAATTATCCTTCTTCACGTCCTCTTATTAAACAGATAAAGGGAAGGAATTTTTTTATTATTCAAAGAAGTAACTTATTCACAAAATAGTTACCTTTACTTTCTCATATGCGAAAGGTGCGAATTGTAATCACCTCCAAGTTTGAATTAATCTTCGTGCTTCTGAAATCTCCGGAAAACGTGTTTGTGAAATGGCATCTTTTCTCGGTCTGCAAACAACTTGACTCAAAAACGCAAACAGCGACAAGCATGAAATTTGGTATTTTTCTGTTCGTCCATCCATGGCCACGTAAACATCATAATTCAACTCACATACTCTCTAATAAAGGTGTTATCTTTGATTCCCACAAAAAATTCGGTAAGGCAGAGAATCGCTTGAATGGCATTGGCGTACCATAGTCACGAAATACTGACGTTTGGCGTGAATTTAATATTTTTACTAAATTTATCGTGTTATCCTTGGCGATTAATCTTTGGACGTTGTTAATAGTATTTGAAAATTGAATTTCTATTTTAGATGCGTTTTTCCCAACCAATTAAAACCAAATTTTAAAACAAAACTACAATTGCTGTTGCTGTGTCTACAATGATACTGATTTTGCAGTCACATATCAAATTTGATATAGTTAAGTCTCAGCGTTTTAGAGTTACTGAGTTTACATGCTTCTGAAAGTACAGACTGACGGACAGTCAATAGTTTGTTGGATTTATCTCATTCGGTCTACAGTATAGGTGTTAAATCTGTGTACTGACTTTTAACCATCTAACTTTCTTTGTTTTGTAATGATCGTGGTAACTTATTTTCGAACAACCGGATAGACAGACTTCCTCTGAGCATATTTCCGCTCAAAATTTTATAGAAATCTACAAATTTGATGTAAAGACTATATACCAAATTTCATTCGTCGACCTTGAAGTGTTTTTAAGTTATCTTTATTACAGACAGACGGACATTTTTGAACGCTTTTCGAACTCACGGAGGTCTAAAACTTCGAGATAGGTCAAAATATTGAGTTCTAATTTTTTGACGATTATAATACTTTTTTTTTGTACTTCTTATACGAGAAACTAAAAAGAAGCTATTAATCTATTTTTCAAATTCATAAATTTGTAAGATAATGCACATTTTTCCATTTAAAAACTATTAGAATAATATTAGCTTTTTGTCAAATAGAGTGGACAAGTTTTCAGTAAGTTTCATATTGTTTTCTTAATTTTACATTTATAAATGCCCGCAATGTTTCCTTTTTATATATAAATATTATTTGATTGAGATAAAGAAAAAAACGTAATACATTTTTTTAAATATAAAAAAAAAAGTGTCTGCACGTAAAATATTCTTAAAAATTGTTCATTTTTATTTAAAAGGGTTTAAAATAATATGTTTTGTTTTGATAGTTATATCGAATAAAAATTCCAATATAGTATTGCTAAAACTTTCTTATATTTCATTTGATGGTAGTGACCGAATTTAATTCCAGTTTAGATGCTGTTATCAGCGATCATTTTTTTTTATTACAGAACTTCATAAATTAATGATACAAAATTATTATTATACCGTAGTTTATGTAAACATTTTTCATTTGAAGAGAGCTAACGTGTCCCTTGTGAATCCCATATGATAATTATTGATTATCATTTTAAAATAAATAAATACTTTTTTCCGAAAATAAATTCATTTTATATTCAAACTTATTTACATTAATTGAGATTTCAAATTTTCCCTCTTTGAAATAATAATTTTAATAATAGATCTCCAGATTAAGTACTGAAAGATAGAATTAGCAATATGAAAACACAGTTGAATGGATTTGAACCAGCTCATGTAGAAAGTTAGCAAGAAATAAGTTAAAATCAAATATGAACTGATCTCAAGTTCATCATCGGTCTAGATATGTACTTTCATTTCTTAAAGTTTGTGTCAGCAGTTTTAAAACATCCTGGAAACACTTTATAATCTTATCCAAATTTTTACCTCATTTTAAGTTCGAATACTATTTCCATTTCAAAAGAGCAGTTATTATTTACTTTCTCGCGTAAAAATTATAGAGAAAGTATTGTAATCGTAAAAAAAATTCTTATCGAGATTTGATAAATCTCCACACTTTAGACCTCCCTAGGTTCGAAAAATATATTTCTATAAAATGTCTGCTCTTTTGCACGTAACAAAGATCATTCAAAAATGCTTTAAGCGAAACGGATCAGACTTTGTCAGCAGTCTTCACGCCAAGCCTATAGATTGTTATCAGATTTTGAGTTAAATCCGCTCAAAGGGAGTCTGTCCGTCTATTCGAACATAAGTTAACACGAAGAGCAATAAATGAATAAAATTTGATACACAGATTTAATATTTATAATATAACTTATATAAAATGTTGAGTCAAATCCGACTAGGTATTGAAAGTCTCTCGGTCTGTAAATCAAAAGCATTTAAACATGATAGTTCATAACCGAAATTTCTTTAATATATCAATTTGGTATGTCATTCTGTGACTACAGTGATGGTTTTGTGTCACTTGTGGTTTCAATCAGCTGGGAAAAACACGTGTAAAGGGCAAATTCGATTTTCGGATACTATTAACCACATGCCGTGTTCTAATCCAAAAAATTCGGCAAGGATCGCAAGATAAGTTCACTAAAAATGCTAAATTCACGTCAAGTATTCATATTTCATTACTATTGCACGCCAATGCCGTGCAAAGTGTTCTCTGGGACAACACCTTTATGAGAGTGTATGCGAGAAAGTTTTGAGGAGACCACTCTTGTTGGTTATTTTGAATTCAGTAATCAGTATTTTCAAATTTGTTAAAATTCTCCTCATGTTCCCACGTTATTTTTTATTCCTTCTTCCATGAGGGAACGTACATTCACGTCAAAAATGACTGCCTAGAATTCAAATGTTCAATTCAAAGAATTTTTACTTTAATCAATGACATTTGAAATCGCTGACTCAGTTTAAAGAGCCTTCATTCAATTCGCAACAGACTAAGACCAGGAAGTTATCTCTCGTACCATCTCAGATGTTAAGAAACGGCTCTCACGGATGCTTTCATTCAGAATGTGTCCGTTTGAAATGACTCCAACAATAGCGATTGGTTGAAATGGGAAAACGTGATTGCATCAGACATGTTATTAAGTACCAGCGAAGCGTTTGATATCAACCATCTGAGACAAAATAATGCGGATTCTGCTGGATGTGAATTGCTTTCTATTTGAATGCAATTTTTTTTTTTTTTTTTTTTTTGACAAATTCTAATGTTTTTTACTGTTGCTCTCGAAGTCGTACGGTTGACAAGAAAACGCAGGTGTTTTCCAAACGCAAGGTGTTTATTATTTGACGATAAGAAATTAAATTAGAGCGCTTTGTGTATAAAAAGAAAAGACAGTAGAATTTTCAGAGTGTAACATTTTTTTATCCAACTTTTTTACTTATCTTATATTTCTACTAGCGACTTTAGTGATTGTTTGTTCACCCAGATTCCTGACCTTTTAGTTGTTAAACAATTTATGAAATGTAATTAACGAAACATTTCACCTTGTTATTTAATATGATTGAAAAACAAAAATTCAATTGGGTTACTGGAAATTAAAAAGTGTATATTGCGAAATAAAAGCAGAAGTAAAAATCCTACTTCAGAATGAATTGGCAAAATCACACGACTGAATTCCATCATAGTATTTAAAAACATTGCTTCATCTAATGCATCAAACTAAATAAAAATATTTTTAAATTAAATTTAATTCTACAGAAATGATACAGATATCATTAAAAAAATTTTTTATTATTCTTAAGATAATATAAAGACTATGTTTTTAAAGTAAATGTTTTGGAAGATATGGGCATCTATTTTCGGAAGCAACTCCCATCCATAACCTTTCTGCCGACTGTTGAATTTATGTTTGCGCACGATCAAATTTTCTGTCTGCAGCCTATTTCTTGATGTCTTTCATATTTTTATTCTCTGACTGAGAGCTCTTTTTGTTGACGAGGCAATCCATCTTCAAAACATTTCTAATGATATTTCACACCTCCACTAATTAGTTACCCGAAGCGTTGAATCAATACAACTGTAAAAAGTTGTTCAACTTTCGGTCTGAATTTCATATGATGGATTATTTACATTTGACTGTTGCCAAATGAAGACGAATTGTTCAAATGCCGTTCGACAATAAATTATACGAGTAATTCCTGTTCTGCAATGCCCCCTTCAAGTTGGAAAACCGCTTATTTCGAATTCCAGTAATTTCTTTTTGAAAAAATCGGATTTACCCCTTTGATTGTGACATATACAGGATGTTTCTTAAGTCTCGAAATCGACAGTATTGGTGCGTCAAATGTGCAGAAACAATTCATCTTTGCAATAAATCAAGGCGTGAGAGACGCAATGGTGAAACGGATTACAGGAAGGCACGGGTTTAGCGAAGTTACTAATTTACAGTAGTGCGGCAATGAACCTAGCAGATGGAATCCGAAGATATGATAATGGAAAGGCACATATAGTATCAATAACAAACTTTTAGAATACTTATAGTAAACATTTGAAGGTTTATCTTCCAAAGCTATTGTACTGTTGATCAAGTAACTAGTTTGTTATGTTATTGTAAATTTATATTCCATTAAATCTGCATTACGCATTTTATCTAATGTATCTGCTGTCTAATATTCTGGAGAAAAACTTGTTTGCATTGCCAAGTGGGAAAGAATCTGCTCCCTGTCAATCCCACTTTTTGGAAAATTGCTCTGAATGAAAACTAAATTCCTTTCTTTGTGTGCGTGTGTCTTTGTTTGTGGCGTGAATTCTGATCAATTGAATGAAAAGAATTTAATTATTCCAACAGTTCATTTCTACTTTCTCGCATACGTAGAATAGAGAAATTATTGTAATATCAAAAAATTTGAACTCGAGATTTTGACGAATCTCCACGTTTCAGACCTCCTTGTGCTAGAAAAACGCATTTTTAGCCTTACGTCTTTTGTCTGTGATATACATAACTCAAAAATACTTTGAATTAGACAGATGGAATTTGGTAAAAGGTTTTCTTACACCAAATTTATAGATTTCTATCAAATTTTGAGCGAAATCTATTCAGAGAATATAATACGAGTATAAATAATACGATATATATGAAATATGATATTTTCAAAAAATAAATGCTAGGAAAAAAATTTTATGTTCTTTTTACAATATCTATATTATTATTTCATTAAAACTCTTTTTTTGTTTAAGGCAAACATAGTTTAATATATGCAGGATATCCAATCTAATCAGGGTCCAAGAACTAATTTCTAAAACTTTAGTAATAGACACATAACTGCTAACAAAATGGTCTAAATGAATAAGTAATTTTGTTCTAGTCTTCTTGAGTTAATAAATACTCTGATGAAATATGAATTTTAAATTTTTACATCGATCCTCTGCCCTGTGAATCATATTTAACAAAATATTCTTGAGATGTTAATATTTTAAATAAAAATAGTTGCTCTCCAATTAACTGAATCAATCAGTAAAACATGCAGTTTAATCATTTCCACTTTTAGTTAAAGTTGAAGTTTTACGGGCTCGAAAATTAGTGACGAATACGTAGTACAATTAAAAAAATAATAATAAGGGTTCCGTAATAGTATGGATAAATTATATGACTAAAAATTTTAAGTTTAAAAATAATTTGCTGAGGAAGCTATTAAGAGACAAAATGACATAAAATATTTAATTGAAAATTTTTGTTGACCATTAAAACTAGCAAACCGATTGGTCGCCAAAGGTGATTAGCAATTTTAAAATGCAAATTTCGTTTTAGATTATAACTAGCAGTACCCACGCAGCGTTTTCAGTGGCATAATGTCCAAGAGGAAAAATTAGTTTTAAACTTAAATCTAGCATCCACCCGATATGACATGGGCATGTCACGCAGCATCAAAGAAACATAAAAATATATTTAGCCATCATCAAAAATAACTACAAAACAATTTTTATGGCACGCATTCAGTAATATTCAGACTGTTGAAAAGATAAAAATATATGTTCATAGACAAAACAATTCATTAAAAATATACAAAAGAAAAGTTGTTTTAAAATTTAAAAATATACAAATAAGTCATTGTAACATTGCTCCACACTTGCTTATCAACTCTGTATAAGCTGATATGAATAAAATTCAACTTGCGTCACAATATTTCTTTGTAAACTACATTTGCTGGGTGATCACTTCGCACCTCGTGAGATTTATATTGCCTCTGTCATTCAATTGCAGTGAGTGCGCTTTAAAGAAAGATGGTTACTTTGCTTAACAGAAGACTCTCCTTCCCTAAGTGTGGACATTCTTCCTCTTATAGTCGCTAACTGTACCTACGTTTCTTTCCTCGACATTTTCATTATCGCACAACAAAAGAAGCGTTTTGGCATTTAATGTGCTCCGCCCAAGATTGCATTTCCTTTTTTTTTTTTTTTTTTTTTTTTTTTTTGGCATAAGGGGGGGGGGGATGCATAAAGAGTTTTGAATCGCTGTTTAAAATCAGACGTAAACAAAGAAATGTATCGCATATGTATATCTCTTACTGTTTGCGCATGCACAGATATTGCTGTTTTACGCATGTGCGAATCTTAGTAATTAAAATCGCAACTATAAAACTCCTTTTTTTTTTTTTTTTTTTGATATGACTTTAATATACCAAAACCTTGCGCAGTAAATAAATTCCCCTCTCGAGAAATACTTAACTGATGTTGGAGAAATAGTACAAATATCTCCAACATCAGTTAAGTATTTCTCGAGTTTTTCTCCTTCAAACATATAGACGCTTTCAGGAGACTTCATTTTATACTATAGATGTGCATTTTGAAAGATGCCTAAGTACTTCAATTCATTACTGATTCAATTCATTTGGAAACGTTGGTATCGTGATTATTAAAATCGTTTTCAACAACGCTTAAAAAGACAATTTGAGAACATTTGTGAAAAACCAGGATCTCTTTTTCTGTTAAGGGAAGGTGACCTTCCTTTTAAACGGGTCATGACTAGAGTTACGGATGCTATTCCTGGATAAGATGCAAGAATTCATGCTGCTGCTGTTCAAAGTTTGTCAATATTATATTAGGAGGAATTTGAAAAAATTGCAATGGAAGATTATGAATGATCAAAAGGTTGTTATTCCTCGTCATAATAATTATCTGCGTATTGCTTGTATATCATCATGCCATGCTGTCATTTTTATTTATATGGTGTAGTGCACTTATTTTGATATGGACTTGTGAAATATTTCATTTCAACCAGAAGAAAATGACACACTCTGAAGAGATATTTGTTCACACTGCTAAGGCTATATTGTTTTCCCTACCTAATCTCTCCAAGTTTGAATCAACAGCCCTTAGAAAACGCTCAACCCCCGGATAAACGCTCACGCTTTTCTTGCGTGTGGGTATATCAGTAAATGAAACTTGATTATTTGTACAGTCTCTTCATCTTCTTGTGATTACGAATTAACTACATTTTCTTTTACTTAATCCATTGTCAAAAAGACCCTTGAGACTGCCATTCTTTGCTTTTGGTATTCCCTTTCTATTGTAAAACTGACTTGCGGGAGTTTTGAAAAACCTCGCATTACTTATTTTGTTACAGAATTTCAATAGTAACATTTTGTAAGCTATAGATCGGACAAATATTTTTTTTTTTTTTTATTATAGTAGTGATTTACCTAAAAAAATAAATTTATAATAAAATGCAAAATTAATAAAAAAATTTAATGGCAATATCAAATAGCATTGAGTTTATTTATTTATTTACTAATGCTATGTTTGCAGAATGTATTTAAAAAAGATATTTCCAAATGCTTCTTTAATAATGGAGGAGGATTGAATGATTTTCGCAGGTCCAACTATTTCCGGAAACATTTAAAAATCAATTTCTGAGTATATTATATTAATTCCAACCACGAATGGCCTTTTTCCCGTTCCTTAACTCCTGCAAAGGTTGAGGATAAAAGTGGAACACCTGCATGTAGTTATCAAGAGTAGAATTCAAACAAGTGCGCGGGGTTTTGCTTTCAGGTATACCTAAAAGGAGGACTCGGAAAGGAGAGGGAAAAAAAAAATCATTATAATTTCCTGTTGGATCAAGATCTCTATGATAAAAAAGTGGGTATAAGCTGATGAATTCTCGATCCATTTTCATTTTATTTCCATTTGGCAATAAAGTATTTTTATATCTCTAATATTTTTTCAAAAAAAGTTTACATTTATATTAAATCTGCTAAAAAATGGCAACAATTACAGACATTGTAGAAAAAAGGAGGGCAGCAAAAAAAAAACTGAATTGGATTGGTTTTTCAGACTAGAAAGCAAAATTCAATTAAGTTCTAATACCTGAATTTTACAAATGACAGGTTTGAAAATATTCAAAAACTGGCGTATGAAATCAATTCCATGTTTAGAAATACTTAATGATGCGAACATTATGTTCGGTTTCAGAGGAAAATTTGTCTCTTGTCAGATCCGAAATTCCTGATATTTGGGTCAGTTTGGCAAATCAGATATCCATATCCAAGTAGGGAAAACAGTAGTAGAAGGAAATGCCTATAGTCAGAGTGAAAGCATTGCCACTTTGCTTGCTCTTCTTTATATTGAGTTTTTGTAATAAACTTATTTAAAATTAATTTATATTTTGGAATGACTTTTGTTGGCCCACATTAAACTTAGAATTTACTTTTTTGTATTTTAGTTTTGAATTTATGTTATTATTATGCATTCAGTTTGTATTTATGTTAGCATTTTAGTTTGACATACTTGTTTCATGATGTTGTAGCATGGATTCTTTTCCTCACTCTATTTAACGCCTGTAGTATTTTGTGAACAACAAATTTGAATTGTTTTTCATAATAAACATTACAATTTCTTTATTTCTCTTTTCTATATTAAAATAAAAACTATAAAAAATCATTATGTTCGGACATGATGGAACAATTGTTCTCCAATAGTACGCCGTAAAGTCATTTCCGTTACAGCCTTAATTAACGAGAGGAAACAAATATAGAATTTCTATACTGAAACTAACCTCACTTCTAAGACTTTCACTAAAGAATATTCTCATGAAAATAATGCGATAAATCCTTTTGGATACAATCTTGAAACCGAATTTTCCTCCTAAGCGCACATGACTAGCTTTGATACCCCTTCACACGCGCTTGGCAGAGTCCGCGGTTCAAAGACTAAGAGGGAACGGAAAATGCGATTTCAAACATTTTTTTTTATTTAGCAAGCTTTACATATTTTGCATAGCGAAAGCTATCAGCATCGCAGCGCGTGCACCGAATGTGATCGACTCATCGAAGAACGAGGACGTTATTGAAATGTCGCAGATAATGAAAAAAAAAAAAAAAACCGTAGCCGGTAAAGGTTAGCATTTATTTCAATTGCAGAGCAAGTTGCCTTCTTATAATTGGTATTTTGCGATGCCCTTATGTTCAAACTTTTTATATATCAATTTCATTTCAAAGGACTATAGATTGGAAAATTTTTTAGCTGGTGTAAATAAATTAGGGTAATATTTTTGAAACATAGCCATGCTGAAATTTTATTATGTAATTATACTTAATAAATAAATGGGTCTTTTTTCCCAGATAATTTAAACCATAATATTTGTTTAAACTTGTACGGTATGATACTCTTTAGAAATATGTTTTAACATATATTTATATAACTAAAAAAAATAATTTAAATGTAATTAAATGACAAATCATGCTGATTTTGTTTGTTATATGACACATTTAATTTATAATCCAATGAAATAAATGACGCAATTACACACAATGCTTCGCATCTATTAAATTTTATTATTCGTTTGCAGGAGGAAACATCAGAGCGCAGAACAGGGACTTCTTTCCGTCGTGTAACTGATATAAATTACTTGCGATGAACATAAAAAAAAACCAGTCCTTCTGTAATGTTACGTGTAACTACTTCTGAATGATTGATGAATACAATATAAATAATTGGTTATATAATTTTAAACACAAATCGTTTTGATGAGATGCAATACTACTCTATACATACACACACAATCTGTATCTCAATAAAACTATTTTTAAATTATTTCCCCTTCCAAAACAAATGATTCGACAACATTACACACTAACTTGCTCTGACATGATATTGTATTTCTGTTTTAAAAAGTTGATTAAACTAATTCAACTACGTGAAATTTCAAGAATCGCATTGAATTGTCTTTCAGTTAAATAGTCTGGTATCACAATGAATAATTTTTATATTTCATCATAATACAAAATTTTTCATTGATAATTTCATTTGCTTTGGCATCAAACGAATATTATAGTAAAAAAATCGTATAAAATATAAAATGAAAAAAAAAACATTTCTACAAATGATATAAAGTTAATTTAGTCACCCGATTCTTAAACTATGCTACATCCTGAACTATATTAAAGAAAAACTTTTTAGCGCTGTGACGGCGGGGGGGGGGGTCGGTGTGGTCGCATGGGATAAAATAAAATGACTAAATTGAAGGAGCGGAAGGAGGTAAAAAATGTTGGGAACTGCTGTTCCGGGCAGTATTTTTGTTATCCTCTGAGACGATACATTTTTCTTGATTAAACCCGGGTTTTACTCTTAGTTTGAAATAAACATATAGTTGTTTTTCGCTGGCGAGAAACGAAAACAAATATTTTCTACCGAGCAAATATTTTCTACCGAGATTTATTGGACAAGTGTTAATTCAAAAATATGTGTTTATAAAACTCTTTCTTCCTTCAAGCTAAAAGCGTTTACTGGTAAACAACATTTGTAGAGACGCAACTAGGCTTGTTGGTGCCTGGGGACAAGAACTCGCCTTTGCTCCCCTCCTCCCTAACCAACCAAACCAAAACGCCCCCCCCCCCCGACTATAACTGATATTGACATCACACAGTCACTTCCCTGTTCGATTTTTTCTTCAAGTTGCAAGTCCCGTTTGCACCCCCTCCGCCACCAGTTACGTCGCAGAACATTCGCGGCCTTGTCGGATGCACCTCAGTCTCCACTGACGACAAATGTCACTGTTTACACTCAAACAAAACGCTTCGTTGCCATATCACCGTCGCTTTCTTTGAAGGCTATGAGCTGAGATTACACAACTATAAATAAAAGAGTCTTTTTTTTTCCCCCTTTCTTCCTGCGTAAGAGAACAGTCATAAATGAAACAAAATCAAATCGCAGCTTGTTTGTTTAATAATATATATTTTATTCTGCGCAGTTGCCAAATTTTAATGTCATTGCACATATTGTTTGAAATTTCATTCTCGGCCGTTATTCGCTTCAAAGTCCCCTTGTATACATATTGACATCAAATAGAAATTACATTTGTGGTAATTGCTTTTGTTCGTTTTAACAAGTTCATCCTCCCATACAGTGAGATTGTTCTCAGACGTGAAGATGTAATGATGTAACATTTCTGCTTTTTAATATGAATTTTAGTCATTTTAAATTTGGTCAAACGAAGTTATGGGTCATTTTAAATTAAATTTTTTTGGTCGAATAAAGCTGTAAAGTTTATATAGCTGTAACTTCGGGAATTTTAAAAAACAAATAAATAAATGCGAATATATTTGTAGGGGTAAATGAAGCAATTCTTTTTTAAGTCTGCTTGCGACACGATAATCCATAAATAAATAAATCTTTTACGTCCTCGTGTTGCGTACATTGTTTTTGCCGCAAAAACATTGTTTTTCCTTGGAAATTCTTCAAGACTTTAGCGTGTCATAAAAATAAAACATTCTATGTGCCAAATTGATTTGAGGATAAACTCTTGTTTATCTACATTTTGTAACACCAAAACTTCGAGCAATAAATTTCAATCACAAATAAAAATTAGATTTTTTTTAACACAAAATAAAGATAAACAAACAACCGATTTGTTTGTGTGTGTGTGCGAGTATAGATATAGTCCACCTCAGTATTGTTGGCGCTCGACGGTTGAGTCGAAAACATCGAATTAGCAGGAAATGGGGAGGGCCATAAAAGCAAGCCGCAAATCAAGGTTTCCATAGTTGGCGCATTAGCGGGAGGATTTGTCTCAAGCATTCAGTTAATTTTTTTTTCAGCTTCTATGATACGATATTTGTGAAAATAAAAAGTCGTGGCGAATGAAATAATACTACAGTTATATGGCTGAATCAATCATTTATCTTATGATTTAATTAATTAATTATCATATGATTAAGTTAATTCAGCATTACTATAATCAATCAAGATAGCTGGTATTTGCATATGCAGTTTCAGACTTTATATAGATTCCCAGGAACTTAGTGAGAGGAGGGGATGAGGGGTGACACCGCTCCCCCTAGATCTGGCTTGAAATCGGTAATATTTGAAAGGTACTCGAACGTGATATTTTATTCTGCAATATCGATGACAATCTAGATAAATACGATTACATTGTTAAGAGAAAACAGTAAAATACTCGAGTATTCCGTGAAATACTCAACTACTTCCTCCCGAAAAGTAATTCAAGGTTTAAAAAAAAAATGTGTTGCAACTTTATTGAAATAATTTAATCGAAAGAAAAAGCTGTTGCTTCTCAGATTTTTAGAAAAATCTTTATTGCCTTATATAATAAAATTCAATATTATTTAATCAAGTTTTACATTAGCCAGATGAAATTTCATGTTATTACGCATTAGCTTTCAAACCAAATCATTTTTTCAGAGATATTTTTGTCTTAATTCTATCAAAAACAAAGAATTTCTAATTTGAATATTAACAATCTATAATATTTAAGCATCAAAAATATTTAAGCATCATAAGAACCGTCAATAGAGAAAGTTATATATACTGAAAAACCAAGATGCAAATCATGCAAAAAAAAAAAAGAAGCCACAAAGCTGATGAATGTTCAATTTTACGGTGTTCTAGTCGAAACACTGGTCGCTTCTGCAGCTCTTTTGATCCGTTGACAAAGTGGGATACTTAATTCGTTTTAAGAACATTCATTTTCAAAATACCTCAAAACATTCATAATTATTTTTCTTTCTTTGGAAACAATGCGATTCCCAGGCATTATGGCACTGATATTTAGATTAGAAATATAAGAAGTCGGAAAAGCACCAATAAACGCAAGGCACTCGCAAAGCCAATCGTAAACAAATAATGACGCTTCACGAAGGAAACTTCTTTCGCCAACGCATGATTATAGCAACCTTGGCTCGTCTTGTTTCCAACCCGTTTTGAAGTGGACTCATCTGAAGTCGAACGCCAACAATCGTGAGGTGGACTATAAAGTATTGTAATCATCGTCCGAAAAGGACATTATTGGAATAATATTTTCTAAGCACTATAGAATCGTTTTTACCATAATTACAAAAGTTAATGAGATATATAGATAAAAAAAACATTGGTAAAGAGGTTAGTCATATAAAATATAGACGAGTATCGAATTTTGAGCCAAATCCATCAGAGGGTTTTTCTGTCTGTCGGTCTCTAATTTCGCATGCATGTGAACACAATAACTCAAAAGTGCAATAACTTAAATACCTGAAGCTTAACGTGTGATCTCACGATTCCAATTGTGACTCCATATCAAATGTTGGCTTCAGTGGATCAGAAAAAATACATTAACATTTGTGTATTAAATACATGCCAGCGGTGAAAATGTTCAACACTTTTATTAGAGAGTATGTGGGAAAGTTTTCCCACATACGATCCCCCCCACTGGTTGTTTTCCAAATTTGATGTCAGAATGCTACTATGTTGAATTTTCTTAGTCTGATATTTGAGTTATTAGTATTCAAGTATCGTTAAGTTGAAGGAAGAGTGTCGCCTCTCATTGATTCCTTCAAAACTTCTTTTCCTCAGCATGATTTGCAAATATTAAACATGCTTCAATAACATGCTTCATGCTGCAATATAACAATGCAGGATTTTACTATTTTTCTTAGAGTCTGATAAAAATGAACAAATTTGTTCCATATAATAAATGCCGTCAAAGCGATTTCCTGTTATCGCGTTAAGAAACAGACTGATAGACAGGCGTAAAGCCAAAAATGCGTTTTTCTAATTCAGGGCTGTGTGAAACGTGGAAAATCGTCAAAATCAAGAGTTCGAATTTTTTTTACTCTATACTTCGTATTCGAGAAATGCCGCACTCAGCCCGATGACTGATTATTTGACACATAATTAATTATGTGGATGCTTTCTCACCATAACATAAACATTTACGCGAAGAAGATTGAAATGCTTTAGAAAACTTGGACAAAATTAAGACAGACGAAATAGATAGTTATATTAATAAAAAGGAGTAGCAAATAAATATAAAACCTGCATACTTCCCTAATCTTAATTGCCTCATGCACTATCGTAAGAGACGAAAATTTTTCCCGATAACTGTTTGAAGGTCCGTTGATATCTTTTCTATTGCCTTGATAAAACTAATAAGGGAAAAGACCGAATACAATGACGGTTATTATTCCTGCTGATTTTAATTCTGTCTTGTACGCATACCTGTCTTTTGATAATCTGAATGCCGACATTGTATCCACTTTTATAAGAACAAATGAAGTATATCACAGTAAATGTAATAATGAGTTTAATTCTTTCAAAAATTAATAGCAATAGATTCAGGTTTTTTTTTTTTTTTTTTTTGAAGAATCGTGAATTTATTTGAAGAATCAAAATCATGACATTTGAATTAATCAAGGTTATTTCCAAGGTATTCAGTTTCAATAAAAGTTTCTCGTTCTATATTATTCACTTTTGATAACGGTGTTTTCAAAAAACTATTGCTGTTGGGTTGTGTCCAAAATTATTTCTTTATTCATAAACAGATGGCGTTAGTCATCTTTCTGGGTGATTTCTGCCAATCTCGCGATTTATTTTATTTTATGTCGATTAAATGTGACTATACTACTGTTTGTCTACCTGAAGAATAGCTCCCGCCAATATGTCTACGATAGTCTGTTGCCGTGGAAACAAGACCTGCTCCATTTTCAATAGGGGATTTAAAAAGAAAGACATCCATGTTGGCTTACTGATCGCCTTGATGACGTATTGGCGATTTTTTTAATTGATTTATAAAGAGTGAAAAAAAAACTGTTTAATATATTAATTATATAATAATATTTAAACTTTTAGACATAAAAATGAAATATTAATGAATATGCAATAAAGATGAAAATTATTACTATAAAAAAGTAATTATTTAACTTTTTAATATTTGTTTAATATTTTCATAACTATTAATCATTATCAAGGACTTTAGATTATTAATACAATGACAGAACTTCGTTGATTATTAAACTTTCAGCAAGTATTTTCAAACAATTTCTAAGACAAAACAGTTTTTAAAGTAAAATAAAATAAAATAAAATACCGTCTAAATTTCCAAAATAATGTTCATTCAAGCATTTCAAAATCCTCTAAATCACTCTCGCAAGTTTCGGTTTCTTCTGAATCAGAATCATCATTGGTATCATTTTGAAATGACAGTTAGTCCACTAAATCTTCTAACAGTCCATCTTTCTCCCAATAATTATTTTCAAGCTTTTCTACGTGTTTGCAATGCGCTGCTCATTCTGCCGAAGTAACTTCAGTGATAGCTGTTTGAAGAAGAGATTTCAGATTGTCCAAACTTAAATCACCAGTAACATTTTGTTCCTTTATTATTCTCTTTACAGAGGACCACACAAATTCGATTGCGTTCAAATCGCAATGATAAGGGGGTAGTCGGATAACTTCATGTCCTTCTTTCTCTATTAAATTATCAATTTTATAGACAATTTTCTTTGGACGATTACTGTCTATAAGAGAGAACAGTTCCGCTTTTCGCATTTTTTTAACGCAGGGTATTCCGTTGTTTTTCAACCAGTCTATCATAACTTTTTTGTAGAATACTTCGTTGGAGTGGGGTTTTCGACAATCGTATGATACGGTGCATTATCCATGCATACGACACTGTTTGGTTGCAAATTTGGAAGAAGTTTTTCCGACACCCATTTTTTAAAGTTTTCATAGTTCATTTGCCCGTGATAGTCGCCGCTTTTTGTTGATGCTTTATATACTAGTAAAGCACCCGTAAGGAAACCCGTTGATGACCCAGCATGAACAACTATGAGTCTATTTTTCGAATTAACATTTGCTGTAGCTCCCAAAACTGTGTCATCTTGCCAACATTTCTTAAATGTCAAATTGCTGTCTACCCAAGTTTCATCAATATAGACAATCGGTCGTCCAGCTTTCCTGTGACATCTCATTTCTCTCAAATATCTGTGTCTCCAAAAAACAATATTTGGTCTTTCCATGAGTACTTTTCTATTATTAACGCACTTCTTCCATCGGAAATTCATTGAATGTAAGACTTTGCACAATGTGTCCTTTTGCCACGAAAATCCAATTTTTTCTTTCAACACGGGTAGTAATTTTCTGAGGGATGGTACTTTCCTTTCATTTATGTAAAAGTCTTGAATTGTTTGCCGGATAACACACTTGTCAAAGTCGTCTATTTCACAGTTTCGCTCACTAGGTCTTTTACGGTGTTTACCGGGTGATTTTAAAACTGTCAATGAGCCCTATGTTGAAACTTCCTTTCTTATTTTTTTTTATTGTTGCTTCAGAAATTCCAGTTGCTTGAGAAGCCCTTTTCAGAGCTTGTGGGAGTGGAATTAACGCAGATTTCGATGAAGATTCATTGGAACAAAATTCCGCAACATTATATACAATTTTACGTGCCTGCGATTTCAAAATTTCACCCTTCCTTAACTTAAAGGCCATCTTGCAAGTTTAGCAAATTAGCAAAATCAATTAAACCAGTAAGGAACAAATAATTTTAAAAGCAAAAGCAAAAGCAAAATAAACACAAGGATAAGATAACGCGTGCAACTCTTTTTAAATCCGAGAAGACGAATGACGTGATGTAACCTTTAATTCCGCCAATTCCCTACACGCTTAATCCCCATTAGAAATGAACTAGTCTTGTTACTACAGCGACCGCCACTAGATAGACTTCTTGGCGGGAGCTATTCTTGTGATCGACAGACAGTACTGATGCATATTGCTTATCATTTTATTTGAGCTGCTATTTTGCTGATCATTTGGCATGGAATGAAAAGAAAAATTATTTCCGTCTTTTTTTCTTTCTTATCATTTTTAATTTTGACAAAAGTGAGAAAAAAACTGTCGTTGTTCATAAACAAGTATATCAAGTTTATGATGTTAACATCTTAACAAAACTCACTTCACAGAGCTAATTTAACAAATTTCTGATGATTTTTCGCTGAAGTATGGCTAATATTTCAGTCGATCAGACGAAGATGATGATAATGAAATTGAAACTAAAATCTTGCTTAACCCTTTCAAAACCAGTTTTTTTTTTTTTTTTTTTTGTTTTTTTTTTTTAAAATTAAGATAATTCCGGCATGGTAGTTGAATCTCGACACCCTGGAGGGTACAAGAAAAAGTGGAGATCTGGCTCGTCCCATCGATGACAGGTCGCATTTCCTAAGGGAAGGGTTGTACCGTGGCCGATGATGGCCCTTAGGACTCACCCACAGTTCCCAACATCGTTGCTGTTGCTGCAGTCCGGTCATTCAGTATTTATTATCCGTGTGCCTTCGGGCGGGTTGGTAAGTCAGTGATATGACTTACCAATTGCATATTCAATATTACTCATGACATTCCTATGTATGATACGTTGCAAAACAGTTTTCGCAGAGTGCAACTTTACTCATGGCACATACAGTTTCCGTTCGAGTTTCTTTATTACTAAGATGTAGTTAGAAATTGCACTTACATATGAATGCAATCATAGAAATCCGTTGGGACATACACTTCAATAAATTCCTTTCTTACTTATTCTGTTTATGTGATTTTATTATTTATAATATTTTGTTTTTATTTAATTACTTTATTTGTATTTTTGTTTCTTTGTATATGTATTCATACAGTAAAGATTAATACTGAACATAGATGGCGCAGTATGCGCTAACCCATGTGTATGTTTGGAATGTGGGGGAAGCGCACTTAAGCTGTTTTTGTAAACACTTGACCCTGAGAGTTGGTGTGAAACTGGTGCAAGTAGGCACCGCTCGCTCTTTTGTTAGCGGCAAAAAGAAGTATTCGTTCGCTCTTTGTTAGCGGCAATTTCTACCTTAATTGTATATAGTATTATGTGTTACCTTATATATGTGTAGTCATCGTCCATGTGTTGTTATATGTGTGTGTGTGCAAAATAAATAAGAAAAGAGACAAGAAGGCATCTTTCCTTGGCTTAAATACACACAACCAGCTCTACATATTCCTTTGGATTATTTTAAAATATCAGCGGGACATATATGTCCCAGAGGAGCCCAAAGGGTTAAATTTCGCATTGTCAAATCTCAACCTTTACACACAGTGATGTGAAAGTATTTACAATTAGCGATACCTCTTAGTATACTATACTGCATGTCAGAATGTGACTGTCCTGAATGTTTTTGTTTAGTCGTAATTGGTACGGCAGTACTGTAACTTTTTCAATTATTGAAAAGACTATGTAAGGATTTTGTTTATTTCAAGGAGGGACAAAAAGTATCGTATCTTCTGTAGGTAAGAGCGCCCCTGGACTTTGTAAATAGCACCAGTGGTAGTTATAGCGTTGAGCAGGACATCTTGCTAAAGGACTTTTGAAGAGAACTGCAAACTCTTATATTGAGTTAATCAGCCAAATTTATGGAGAGGAAATTGGCCTTATTTGTGATTCATTTGGACTGTCCTTATCGCAAAGAGCAATCTGCAACTAAAACGCACATCCAGCGTTTGAATAATGCTAATTAACAGTACAGGCAGATTAAAATCCATCTAATTCACGTTCCTCTGTCATGTTTCGCTTCAACAAACTATGTCATTTTAAGGACTAACATGCTTGTTGTAGGCTGTTTTGATCGATTGTAAAAGTAACTATATTGAATTGTATATTAGCGTTACTTACATGTGTAAATTGCAATCGCGGTGCCCTGTATGACTCAATCGATCCACTAAGCAGTGGCGTGGGGGACAGGGCAGATGTCTCGGAAGTCGCACCAGGAGGTGCAAAATTGGGGAATAAATTAATTTAGCTTAAGAAAAACTACTTTCTTTTATCTTCTATTCCCCAGAACTGAAGTAAAATTTCTTAAAAATAGAAAGGAGGATTTTTCTCTCATTTTAATATTTCGATATCTGGAAAACTCCCAAATTCCAATCACTGTGTGAAACATCATTTTAATATTAATAACTGATACTAACATGAACGTTGAAAATATTTTTGACTAATAGATAAAGAAAGATATATTGCGCCAATATAAATGAATAGTGTGTAAGTATTTCATAAAATTATTATTCAACGTTAAATCATACTTAATGCAAATAAATACAGGAGGGATATTTCTATTCACCTAATATGTTTTACAAATTATTAGTGTTTTGAAATGGCTAATAGATTGTTTGACTTTGTTATGAGAAAAACCAAGAATGTGACGAATGGTGTGGAAAGAATAAGACCCGCCAGCTTTCTTTTAGCCGTCGCAAATTGGAATTTAATTATCCGCTGCAGTATTGTTTTATCCACTGACCTGCAGCTAATGCGCGTAAAAATTTCTGTACTGTTTTTATTTTAATTTTGAGCCAAAGAATTTTTTAATCACAATTTTAAATATGTCCAAAATATAATTAGGACACCCATCAATTTTGTATAATTATATAAACTGCGGATCAGTTCAAAATTATTTATTTAAAAACAAACCGTGAGAAATCTTAAACTCTGCATAAAGTAGAAGCTACGTAATCAATAAGAGGGTAGTTGAATACTGATATCTTATATTTTGAATCAATTAAATAAATAATTCATATTGGTGTGAATTTCATTGCATCAATTTAAATTTTAAATATGTTATTGTATTAAATAAATATTAAGAATAGAATAGAAAAAAATGCATTTTTTTTAGTGTGTGTGTAGTTATTAAAACAAAGTAAAGTGAAAATCGACATGCCGAATCCCATTTTGAATCGGTAGCTATTATAAGGTGCTAATCAAAGACCCTCTCATCCCCCCCCCCCACTCTCGCTTTAATCATTTTATTGAATAAGTACGTTCTTTCTGCCATAGGCTCCAAAATCCTTAGTTAATAGTTCTTCTTGAGTATCAAGTTATTACAGCTCAGAGAGCTTAAGATGATCAGGTCTTCTTGTTTTTCAGCACCCTTTGCCCTTTATTAGAAGAAATTTAGCCGGCATTAAAAGTACGCTGCTATTTATATCACTGACCACTAACTTAGGAAGTGGCGGCGAATACGTTGTTTTCGCCGAATTTCTGATGTTTATGAAATAAAACCTACGCATTCTTTGTAAAAACAGCTGTTCTTTGGTTCATTAACATTTTTATTCAGGTATTACAAGCGATAAATATCGTTTCGGCATAAAAATTAATTTTCTGTTTTTAAGCACGTCTCATAGTTTGACGTATTTCCGTAATCAGCTAGCTATTATAATTTCAAGAGCAACTTCTTGAGTATGATGTCATTCACTTCAAGGATTGGCAACCAGATTTGGTTATTTATCGCCACAAGCATTGTTTCAATAGAAAAGATTTTAGGTCAGTGGTACTGAATAGTAGTTCAGTAACCTGTGCTGGTCCGAATGTCCGCGATCGTTATTTTGAAAATCGGGTCACATTACAAACGAAATTCTGAAAATTTCTGCGATGCCGGGATTTCAGAGCTTTTGTGGGCTAAAAGTGAGAGAGGAATTTTCATTCATGGAGTGAATAATTTTGGAAAAAGAGTTTCTCATTGAACATGTCATATCCTCCAAAACTTCTATAATACTAATGTTTTCATATATTCGATGCATAATTGTAAATTAGAGAAGATGATGAATACGTAATAAAATCATTCGATAAACGTTCACTTTAATTAGCTTGATTTTAGCTCCTTTACGAGAAATTTACATTTTGATTTCGGCAAATTACATTTTTCTTTATAAGTCACAGACAGACAGACATTCTCCGAAACTGTGTTTTTCGAACTCAGGGAGGTCTAAAACATGACGATTTATCAAAATCTCGAGTTCGAATTTGTTTACGATTACTATATTTTCTCAATACTTCGTATACGAGAAATTAAAAACACGTCTAAAATACAAATGCACCTGTATTAATGAATATGCCAGAAAGTTCTAAAGGAATGACACCCTCTGTTTTTTGTTTGTTTGTTTTTGTTATAATAACATCTACCGGGCAGTTTTTATGTTCTGCATTCTTATACCTTTTATTTTAGGAACCTGCATTCAAATATTCTATAACATTTATTCGTAATCTAATATTAAGATTTTGAGCCTTAAGGATTCGGTAGCAGTCGTATGCTGGAGAGGGGGGGGGGACACTGAATTATAGATATTACGAAGTTGGAAAAAACCGAAAATTTGTAGTTAGAAAATGAAAAGCTAAAATAAATATCTGAAAACTTTAATGCTGGCGAAGGCGCACGAACGATAAATGTCATTATAAACGGGAGATAGGTTTTGATAAAATTGGTATTGAAGCAAATTTTGTTTAAATTAGCTTTGAAAAAAATGATTAAAAAACAAAGAAAAATTTATGGAAATGGAATTAATGTAATTTAAATGCCTTTTTTTTTTTAATTTTAAGATAGTGCTAAAATAATTTTTATTTCTATATATATTTCGAACTTCATCCCCTTTGGAGGGATTTAGAAATATTATAAAGCACAGTTATCCTTCCAGATGCTTAGGAACATCTCTGCCAGAATTTGTTCGAATTCGTCTACGGGCGTGGAATTCTATAACTTTCAAACAAATAAAGAAATAGGCATTCCATTTCTTATATATAGATATATAAAGCAGAAAGTACATGTATTTGTCTTTTACAAAAATTTGTCATGTCAAAAAATGTCATTCTAAAATTTATTTCAAGGCACCTGTGTTATTTTCAATTCTTAAAGGAAATTAATTCTTAAGATATTTAATTAAATAAAAAGTAACTCAAGCTTCAACGTTTTTGTTTATTCTTAACTTTTTATCAATCTTTTCCCAATGACTTCTGAAATAATTTTCCTATCTGAAATATTAATACTATAACTTTTGAAATAATTCTCGATTTATATGCCATTTAAAGAGGAAACAATTACCGGTTTAATTATGCTAATTTAATTGTACAAATTTTTATTAAATTAAAAAAAATTACTTTAAAAACATTTTTTGTATTGTTAGAATCGCATTTTATCGGTAAATAATACAATGCAAAAACGCAGAATATAAAAATACAGTAAACATTGTTATAAGGCAGGTGGGATAATGAACAATTCTTCCACTCTTTCTCAGAATTTGCAGTCATTCTTTCTGTAAATTGTATGGTATAAAAATCGTTTAGCATATAATACAATGGCTGAAGCGATCTAACTTGATCTCTTTAACCAAATAAGACTCCTTCATTTATATTCATACAGCATTTCTGTAACTACTTATTTAAAAAAGAAAGTGTGCAAATTCTGAGGGAAAGCAAACCATTCTTTTCGACAGAAAAGTGTAAAATCCCAGCGTGAAACGAAACTACCTGTTCCATTTTTACCAACTCTGAAAGATTGGCGCCAAATGCTTTCGTACAGCAAACCTATCTCGGAGCGATAAATTACGCCTTTACATCACGTAACAGCCTTGAAACCACAGATGTGCTTGATACATTCATTCCGAACGTGATGCTCTCGTGTGAGGTGTGTAACTTCCACTCTCTTTGATTCGAGGCTACAAAGGGAATGTCAGATGTGGAGACAGGTTTTTCCCGTTATAATTCACCAAATGGCCAACTATTGAATCTTTTCACCCATTTACAAGTTCATTGGCAACGTAGACGTGGCTTTAATTTTGTTAATACTTCTGATTTATCATAAAACAGTAGACGATATTGTATTTGTTTGATATATCATGGCTGTAGTTGAGAAACGAGCCGGCACAACTGCTGAAGTCAAAATGACGGATGTTTATTTTAAATCTTTTATCGCTGGAGGTAAGTATATTTAAATTTGGATTATATTATTTTTAAATGCTAAAAGTATCTAAGTAGAACAATTCATGAATTCAGTGATTGCACCTAACTGTCAATTGCCAGCATTTGAACCATGCCGTTTTGTTTGGGTTTTCAGATAGACATGTCAAAATAAATGTAGTTTCTTATAATTCATAAAAATTGGAAACAGCAGATGTATTTCGTAATCGAATTATTAAAAATTGTTTTTTGAGATTTTATTTGTGTTTTATATTTTTCTTTATTGTTAATTCCGAATATGACGAAGTTTAAACCATCAGAATTATCAAGTCCTGTATAAAATAAGTTTAGTTGGTAAGACAAGATTTACTTGTAAAAATTTGAATGTAAGTTGAACTTTTGATTTATTTTGGAATCTGCTTTGTCATTTGTGATGTATGTAAGAACTGTATGTCATTGTGATGTATGCATGTGAGTAACGAATAATTTATTTTCACCGATTAATATAAAGACTTATTCACATTTTTAAAAATTATTTAACTTCTTTAAAATTACCTCTTTCTTGGATCATTTTTTATTCTTCAAAATATAAACTATTAAGCATATTTTTAAAATCTTGCACAAAATTCTGTGTCATTTTATTGAATTCTGAAAAATTTATAATATTGCTGGGTAACATTAGGTAAAGATAGTATTATTTTCTGATCTCAAATTTCCATAGGATTAAGTTTTCTTAACATAATGAATCTGACAGCTGTATACTGAGTTAAATTTAAGTTCATAAAATTAAGTTAGTTGAATGGCTTACATAATTAATTTAATTGAATGAATTGTATATTTTGAAATTTCAAAATTTAAACTGGTTTAAAGCACGACAGAAGTTTTGTGTTTTAAAATTAAGTGGCAAAATCTAATATTTAGTAATTGTGGAAATATTAAAAGACGGATATACTTGTTATCTAAAATACCTATGTTTAGAGACTCATAATTGCAATACTGTGTGGAATTTATTGGTTTGCTTTTTAACATTTATTAAAAATATAAATTGCTATATAATATGTATGAAGATAATTGTCTTAATTTGATGTTTGTGCAGTTTATTAAAATACATATATCTAATTGTTTGCTGCTTTTGTTTATTTTTATATGGTTATTATAAACATAATATTAAAGCTATTATCCATCTACAAAAAGGAATAAATGATTTCTAGGATGGTGTTTATATTAAGCAACATGGCATCTTGTAAGTTCTTCGTTATTTGAGAGGTTGCCAACTAGTTCTGGCATAGATTCAGTGTGGAGGACCTTAAGTGACATAGAAATTTATAATTTTGTTTTGTGTTAAACTTTTTTTAAAAGACAAAGAAAAGCTGCAGCTCTAAGTGTTATGCAAGAGTTTTAAATTCTACTAAAGGAATTGGCTTTCAGTTTCTTTTTTTTTTCTGAGTGTGAATGTTATTTTTCTTGTGTGTGTATATATATATTTTAACGCTTGATGTGCTTACAAAAATTATTTTCGGATAAATATAACTTTAAAATTTTATTTTTTGCATATTTTTTAAAATTTTTAAACTTTTATTTAATGGAATTTACTTTAAAAAAAAGCATGATGCATGCAAATTAAAATTAAATTAATTGAAAACACTGAAATTAAGGTATTCAATAGTTAAAGTATTGCACATTGTTGGTTATTTATATAATATTTCACCAAAACAGTCTTATTATATGAATTTGGGCTTATAACATAATTGTCTTTTTATATTCTTGGAATAGATGTAGTAAAATGGTATTTCTATTAATGCATCAGTGTTGTAATTCTCCTAGATATTTTAACTTTTTTTTTACTATTAATATTGATTTTTCTGCAGTAGGAATTCCATGAACAATAATCAGAATAGTCTTCCCAATTTTTTGAAGACTCTCTAATAAAGGTGAATTTGCTTTTTAGACAGATTTTCCCCTTACATTGGAATAAAAATTTAGCACAGAACTACAGTTACAATAAAAAAAAATTACGTATCAAATTTGATATATTTAAGTCATTCAATTTTTTAGTTATTCTTTATCGCATTTATATGCTTCCAAAAGTATAGGGCAACAAGTGATTATTACTGAATTGCTGGCTGATAGCTAGATGTTAAATCTGTGTACTGAATGTTATCCATTTGGTTGTCTTCTTTTTATAATTATATATGAAAAGTTAGTCAGGCTTTCTGTGAAGAGATTTTGCAGAAAAGTTTGATAAAAATGTATAGATTTTGTGTAAAGATTACATATCGATTCTCGTCCATCCTGCTGAAACAAGTTTTGAATTGTTCTTGTTGCTAAAAGGCAGACATTTTCAAAAAACATGCTTTTCAAACTCGGGGAGGTCTGAAGCATTGTGATTCGTCAAAATCTCATATTAAAATGATTGAATTATTACTAGACTTCCTGTATAGTTTGTTTGTTAGAAAATTAAAATGTGATAAGTTATGGGGAAAAAAGAAGTGAATAAAAATTATAAGATATATATGTTGTGAACCAATTTTCTTTCGGTAGCATCAAAATTCGGTTTTTATGCCTGTTTGAGTAATGGATTATATGTGAAAAGCAACTTGACTTTTTCTTTTATCGAGAGGATTAACTTAATAAAAAATTTTGCTGCTCAGTTTTGATGTTTCAATCTACTATTTCATCTTGTTGTTGTTCTTTCACCAATTTTCTTGTTTGTTATTTTATGATTTCAAATTTGCTTTCAGTTTATTTCATTAGCATTGTATCTAAGCTAATACATATTCATTGTTTTTGTTAAATGTTGCTCATCAAGAAAAGGTATGATGGTAATTTTCTAAAATAAAATTTGAATAGCTACAACTGAAAATTTTGGTCTACTTAAGAGTAAAGTTTTTTAATTTTATACTTAAAAATAATTTTATGTCATTACTCATTTCTAGGTCATTTGGAGCTTGTCAAAAAAAAATAAGAAAAAATAAGAATACTCAACTGAGCAGAAACCAGCTAAATAAAAAAAATTATTAAAATGTTTGTACTGTTTAATTGAAAGTTTGTAAAAAAAAAAAAAAAAAATTAAAAAATATTTCAAGCTGCTTATTTTGCTTGCATATAGTAACCTGTCTTGAAAATTTTTATTTTTAAAAGTATATAAGTATAAGATTTATTGAAGAATGGCATTTTATTAGGAATTCTATGTGTACTCTATGTGTTATTAATCCAAAGATATACTATTATAGCATTGTTTTCCTTCCAGGTGTTGCTGGTATGTGTGCGAAGACTACTGTTGCTCCTCTTGACCGAATCAAAATACTTTTACAGGCACATAACCATCATTACAAACACTATGGTAAGATTTCTTTTTTTTTTTTTGTAGTAAATTTTTATGAAATTAAAATACAGATGCATGTGAAGTCAAACTACAGATTTATATTGAGTAATTTGATATTTTTAAAATATCATTTCTTGATATAAATTAAATTACAATAAGATTGCAGTTCTTTACAAAATTTTATTTTTTCTTTAGCATAAATTTGAAAATACATCATGGCTGTTCAGAAAGTAACATTTTATATTGAAATTAAAAAATAATAAAAACTTGACATAATTTATTTAGTAGAATGAAATGGGTAAATGTACTACATATTCTCTATAGTAATCAAAATTTTCAATGCTTCACTAAGTAAACTTAAACGGTTATTTTTTCTTTAAATGTTCTATCATTAGATTTGCTTTCTAAGATTTTTACGTGGTTTATTATTTGAAAACCATTATCACAAAATTTATAACTTTGTATTGGTATATTTCTAGACTGAAGTTTTTATTGCAATTTGTTGAAGTAATATTAAAAAAAAAAATTTTTAGGTGTATTTTCTGGTTTGAGAGGTATTGTTCAGAAAGAAAGTGTCTTTGGATTGTATAAAGGAAATGGTGCACAGATGGTTAGAATATTTCCTTATGGAGCTGTTCAGTTTGTTTCATTTGAAATATATAAAACAGTAAGATATTTTATATTTTAGAAGATAATGTTCAAAATTTCATGAATTATATTTTTGTAATATTGCTATGTTCTAGACTTCATTTAAACTTGTTATTACTTAAGATTTTGTTTAGTTTTTAATATCTAAAAAATAAATATCTTGCTTTATATTTAAAAGAAAAGCAAAGATTATTTATATCACAACTATTTGACAGAATTTAAATGCTATAATTTTTTTAGTTAATAACTATTTGATTTTTATCTTGAAAGTGGAAATGATGTAATTTTATCTATAGCAGTTTTATTTTAGTTTAAGTGATTGTATTATTATGTAGCATAGGATTTAATTTGTGCTCTGTGTTGATTATTATTAGCATTTTATTTATTCATCTTCAGTAATCAAGCACATTTTTAATCTTTAGCAGTTTGATAAAGATATGCGAATGTGAATTTTTGAACTACGCATATTTTGAATTGCCTTAAATCATTATTTTATTATTTATATGAAAACTGAGTGTTATGATTCAGAATTAGTTTGACTTGTAAAAGTACTTTTTATACATTTTTATTAACCCTTTATTTGTTGTATCGTCAATTTTATTTTCTTATAATTTAATGTTATACTGTAGAATAATCTGTGGGTTGAAGAAAAACTTAAATTCATATAACTTTAAATTAATGTAGTAATTAATTTCCGACTTGTAGCTGATATCTATTGCTTGCTATCAGTTATGCTCCTGGTAGATTTTTTTTTTATTAATATTGTGAAAAAAATATTCATATTAGGAAGATATCGGCATAATTTAAATGACACTTCTAAGTACCATTGGTGTATAAAGTAGTATCAATTATTATGCTTTTCAAAAATAAATTCTTCTATTCAAACTTTTTTTTTTAATTTCAGTTTCTAAAGAACAACTTTGGACAGTCTCATGCTCTTAAATTCTTTGCTGGCTCGGCAGCTGGTAATATTTTTTTTCTTTACTTGTACCTTTTTTAACTTTAGAACAGAGAAATAATAGAATGACCAAATCATATTAATTTATGAATTTTTTAAAAAGTAAATCATATTTTAAAAGGATTTTAAAAATAAACTGATGTTTTTTATAGCTGAAAGTTAGAGTCAAAATAATTGATTGTATGGAATGTTCAATACTGTATTGTTTTAGATTATATTTAAATGTATTTAAAATTAAAAAATATATATACTTAAAAATGAAGTGTCTTGTAAATCCTACATTCTATTAAACTAGGTTGATGTATTATTAATGATTTTGAGCATTTATTAAATCGACTTATTCATTGTCCCTTAAGTATCAAATATTTTTCATTTCCTACATAAATGAATTAAAAGTGGAATTCTCAGTATTTTAAAAATTTCTCATGGATTTCTTTCTTGACAATTTTGTGATCAACAGTTCTATTTTGACTTGTATTTCTGTATTATTTCTTTATTTAATTTTTTAATTAATTTTATTTCATTTTTTGATTCTTCTGTATTTTTCAATTTTTTAAAACTATGTAATTAATATTTTAAAATTTTTCATTCATGCAAAAACTTCAACTGAAAAAAGAAATGAAAAATGCTAGTTGAAAATTTACTGAAAAATTACAATTATTCTGGATTTTGTGTTTTTCTATTTTTTTATTATTCCTAGTATAATTTTACATGGAACCCTATATATTTTTTATATAATTGTATAGATTGTGAACTTCTAATATGGTTTTTTATTACACTGTACTAAAATATATGCTATATTTTATATGCTGACTTCTTTGATATTTTTTACTTTTATGATGTATTTAGTAATTTAAATCAGCATATAGAATCAAATGCTTTTAAATAATAGGTATTTATCTTTAACAATTCATTGGATTTAATTCAGAAATTAAATCAATTGTAAAAAAGTTATGAATGCATTTTTATAGCCATTATTATTTAGCTTGATGAATTTATGCATATTTGTTTTAAGGCATAACTGCCGTCATGGTGACTTATCCATTAGATGTAGTTCGAGCACGCCTTGCCTTTCAAGTGACTGGAGAGCATGTATATTCAGGCATTTATGACACACTCTCATGCATATTCAGAACAGTGAGTATTTTGTTTATGATGAAAAGATTGGGTTGCATTTAATCAGGTTATTTTAGAAAGATATAAAGTTGCAATAAGCTTTTACCATTTGTGAACCATTTATATACATTGAGATGTAAAATTGTAATCTACAATGTAATTGAGAGATATGTACATTAAGATGTACATATTTTTTTTATGGGCAAAATTTTGGAGCAAGTATTCTTTAATCTTACTTGTTGGCTTTTGACATATTTTCAAGGTAGTTTCTGTAATTTTATCAATAGATTTTTTTTTTTTTTTGTATTATTAATATTTTGGTATGCTTGTCTTGTGGATTGATTCCAGACCAATAATACATTTTGGTTTAGAAAATACTTTAAGCAATTTAAATAAAAGATACAAAACATAGATTGACAATAAAATTTCATAGGAAAAGGAATGATGAATATCTATATATTATTCATGTTCCACGTTAGCTAATTAACTGCTCTAATTCTGTTTGATCAGTTGTTGAATTATGTGTTATGTATGGCTTATTTACACTTAACTGTTGATAATTCACCCTTAAATTTTTTGTATTTTTATGTGACAAAATCCATTATAATATTAAGAATCTTTAATTTGTAGATATTCATGATCATTCCCTAATTGAGAAGTTACTCTCATTTACAGTTCAGATTGACTGACAATATAAATTAACTAAAATCAAATTGGAATATTAAAAAAAATTGCTAATAATTGTATCTTGTGTTTTTAAAATATATTGATTTGAAACTTATAGATGGAGATTTGGTTATGCCTTTCATTTTATTTATATATATATCACATTTATTTTCTTCTGCTGCAATGCTTTTTTTTTTTCTACATTCCTCATTCTGTGTCATATTGAAAATGTTCCCATATTTCCGAAAATATCTGTGCGTATGCATTTGGAATCAAACGATAATTATTTGAAAATAAACGATTCTTGTATCCCCATATTTGTACAAATCTTGACATTTTTTTTTTTTTTTTTGAAGAAATAAAAATTCTATTTACTGTCTTTTATGAATAGTCATTCTCCTTATCAGAAATGCATGAAATTATTTTTAATATTAAATAACTTGGAAATTTAAAATTTATTTGGATTTTAATTTTACACCTATAATGTATGCCAAATAGTATCTGCCTTACTTCAGATTTGAAAAGCATTAATTGGTGCAATATAATTTGAAATTCTTATCTTTTCTAAATTATAACCTTCTGGTTCAAATTTAAGCAAAAGAATAAAACAGATTAATTTAAAGTCAAAATTGATAATAACTTTTAGGTGGAAAATGGTTGTTTAGTGAATGAAATATTAAGTAAAATCTGCATTGAATTTAAGATATGAATTTAACTAATAAATTACAATTTTTAATTTTCCTTATTGACATAAAAATTTATCGTATAATTTTTAAACTAATATTATTTACTAATTACTAATTGTTACTAATCTTTTGTCATTTCAGTTACTTTAATCTGTTTCCTTGTTTTCATTCCTGTCTCAAATTTCTTGATCACTTTCACATCATTGTAATGTCACAATTAAATATATCTAAGAATGTTTCCTATTTGTACATAGGAAGGAGGTTTACGAGCTCTATATAAGGGACTATCACCTACTGTTCTAGGCATGATACCATATGCTGGTAAGAAGTTTTGACGAATTTTTTAAATATATCATTGTTTTGCTTTAATGCTAGATTTACCCCATTTCACAAATTAGTTAAATATAATGAAAATTTGTTTCCAAGATTCAATTTTTAATCTATTAAAAGCATAATTTTTGATTACTTCATGGTTTCCTCAATCCTTGATTACTCCTTGAATTTTATTTTGCTGAATTCTTTGTTTTTTTTAGGGTGGGGGTCTTTGAAAATAGGTATAATTCACATGCATTATATATGGGGAGAAGAGAAACACACTTAATTACTTTATTTTTAGAATTCTACCAACTAAAAGATGTTGATATAGTAATATTGTCAAATTCCAAACTTTTTTTATCTGTGTATTAGAGGGAATATGCTGAAGGGGGCAAACAGTAATAACATTACAATATTATCATTACTTCTTTAAAAGAATTTTCAAATGACCCAGTAGGTGGGGTTTTCCCCTTTTGGAAAAGAAAACGTTTTTTCATGAACTGCGACTTCAAACAGCAGGGTGTAAAATGAACTTTTCTTTTCAATGAATATCGGTAGTCATTAGTACTGTAGCAATAAAGGATTCGCCTTTGTTCCTGCATTCATTTTTGGGTTGAAAATTTATCTCCCAGTGTTCTACAGTTTCTTCACAATTTTGTTCAATATCCATTAATGTTGTTTGAGAATACCCTCAGCTTTGTATGTTTTATTATCGCAATTGGGACATCTCGATAAAAGAAATCTTATTAAATATTCCAGTTCTCCTAATAAGTTCATATCTTTTTGTCTACCAGTTCAGTTGTAAAATAATTTTATACTTCTCTCTTAGTTTACATATTGTTTTTTGGCTTCTTTACAATGTCAAACAAAAGATCTGATATTTTAGAGATGTTTAAGCAAGGGAAAATGATAATGTGAAATGATTCCTTTGCTTAATGGACCTCTGCAAACAGTGATCTCGTACAATCTGATGTTTCAAAGAGCTTGGCAATTATGGTTGACGTCTAGGAAGTGAACAAAAACTTACGGTGGACACTTTCAATAACCATAAGGCCATCAAAATGCGAGTTCAACATAATTCGAGCATTTGCACAAGAAACATCACTCGGGAAATGGGAATAAGTGACCAATCAGTGCGACGAGTAGGGAAAAACAACTTGGACTGAAGCCAAGTTAAAAAGAAAAGTTCAGGTTCTCACTGAAGAAAACAAATTCGTGCGGTTCCTAAGAACCCAGGAAACTTTTGAGGTGGGCCGTAAGTCAGCGCTGGGAGAGATTCCATTTCTGTGATGAGAAGCTCTCTTTACTGTCCAATAAATTCGTAATTCTCAGAATGACAGGATCTGATTTGTAGATGCTCCAAGCACCTCGGCAATTGTTGAACAGTGTGTAATAAAAGAATAACATTTTAAGAACCATAACTAGGCTTTAATCAACCAAATACAACCTTATCAACAGAATGCAAACAACACAGTGATGCCAAACAGCATTACATAAATAAGTTTTGCCACAACAAATAATACTATATATATATTGCTACATTCACCCACCTCCCACCTATCGAAAGTCAATTCAGCAAGTGACATAGTCATGAAGATATGCAGGTGATCGTGTCTTTCGACCGGACAATAAAAAGTCTTTGGAGTAGATGATTGTCCAGAATCATCAAGTTGGAGGCCAGAATTGTTTAATTCCGATACCGCTGTATCTTGGTTTTCGTCTTCGATAACTCTAATATTCTCTGGAGGACACTGTTCTACAGAGTCGGCTTACGGTGGATGTAGGAGGGACCCGAGAGCCTTATTGCAGGGTCACCTTTGGGGGCCAAATGTCTAATAGTGAAACTTGATTTCAGTCCATCAGGCAGCTTTACATGTACATAGTCTGGATTAGCTTCAATTAATTCCACTTCCTGCACGACAGGATCATATTTGGTATGCCACACATGATTTTTCATTAGAACTGGACCTGGATGGGTAACCATGTAGGCAGGGAACAGCCGTTAAAAGATCTGGACTGATTGAATATGCATTCATGAGGGGTAGCATTTGTAGTTGTGTAGGGGTAGCATTTCTTCCCATCGTTCTGTCTCCATACCTTTTGATTTCAATGCCAAAAGTACCATCTTTCATACAATACCATTGTATCTCTCAACCTGGCCGTTTCCTCTAGGGTTGTACACCATACTTATTGCAATGCCTAAAGAGTTGAGAAAAGCTTTTAGTTCGTGTGAAACGAACGAAGCCCTTCTGTCTGAATAAATATATGCTGGTGTCCCAAAAAGGGAAAGCACATTCGTCAATACTTTTATTATAGTAGAAGCTGAAATATCTGCACAAGGGAATGCAAATGGAAATCTTGAAAATTTGTCAACTATGGTCAGAAGGAAACGGTTCTTGGAGGAGTTAGGTAGAGGTCCTTTAAAGTCTATGTTTAATCTTTCAAAGGGTAACATAGCTTTTATTGACTGCCCTTCGTTCTTGTACAAATATGGTTTTAATTCGTTACAACCAGAGCAAGAATTAGTTACTCTCTTGATGTCATCTAATGTGAAGGGTAAATTTTTAGCTCTAACCCATAGGTACATCCTGGTTATGCCAGGATGGCATAAAGCATCGTGCAATTCTTTAAATTTTGTTCCAGTCTCTGGTCAGATTGCTGCTGTAATCCTTGACATTGTGTTTGCAATTGTGTTACAGCTGCCTGAACGGTAAATGATATTGAATTTAAAGTTAGCCTATTCAAGTCACTATCTCGTAATCGTCTCTTTTTATTTTACTTGAGTAATGTTTGTCAAACATGAAGGCTATTGTTCTGTGATCAGTGAGGACCTCAAAATGTCTTTTGATCAGGTAGTGCTTCCAGTTTCTCAAACACTCCAACTGCAAATGCTTCTTTCTCGACTGAGGAGTGTCTTTGCTCACCTGCATTAAGTGTTCTTGAGAAGAAGGCTACATTCGGCTTGACTGAGAGTTGCATCAAAGTTCGTTATTGGGACATCATTTTCAACTCTAAAGAGTGTATTGCCCTCAGTTGCAGAGAATGAAACCTATGCTACATCTTTTTTGAGAGAATTGAATGTTTCTTTAGTCTCTTCAGAAAGAGGGAATGCTCCTTTCTTAAGGAGGCAAATTTTCTCTGAAAACTTGGTAATCTAACAACAATAGTAGACGAACATACCTAAAGTTCTTTGAAGGGTTGCCATGTTATTTGGTTATTTAGTACGGCGTTACATAAATAAATGTTGCTACAACAAATAATACTATATATGTATTACTACACAGTACCAATATCCAAAGTCAGTCATGGTTTGGAAACCATACCAGTGACACATTCTAGAAGCTGTTGTACTTCCATGGATCAAAAAGCACTTCAGCAATGTAAAGTAGATATTTCAACAAAACTCCGCACCAGCTCACAAGGCCAGAAAGGCGCAAGGTGCATTTTCCCGACATCATATTATCTGGAGAATGGGCACAATATTCACTGAATCTCATTCCCATGGATTACAGTGAATAGTCCATTTTCGACTCGATGGCTTGAACTAAACCGTAGAGAAGTATGGACTATTTAAAACAATCTCTTCAATGGGAATGGAATAGATTAAAGGTAGAAGAATTGTGGCCCATTGCTGAAAGTTTCAATAAGTATTTGCTCCTTTGCATCGATGCAAAAGGTGGCCACTTTGAAATAGATTAAATTTATTTATTATTAAAAGTCTATTGTTGTTATTATTTTTTATGTTTTGTTAATTTATTTTTTATGAAGTTTATATTAAAAATTGTTTGTCTGGCTTTTTCTGCTGCACCCTGTAGTATAAGTATTGAAAGTTTTTGTTTAATTTTGAAGGAAAAGTTGTGAAGCATTTGATTATTTGCTTTTATTGCTTACAACTATTCGTTTTTTATACGCTACAGCTCACTTCTTAATTGCCTAATTGTATATAAATTCAAATGTTTTCAAAGAAAATTTAGCTAATTAATTTGTTAGTTGTGGGGATGTTATTAAATATATTAATAAATGGAAAATTTAATATTCTTTATTTGTTGGACAATTTACAAATAATGTTTGCTGTTTGTTATAAAATCTATTAATAAAATTTGAAATAGTTTCATTTAAAAAGTCCAATTTATAATTTTTTTGTCTTCTATAGGTTTGTCATTTTATGTATTTGAGAGGTTAAAATTTTTTTGCCTTGAGTACATCCCAAACGTTACGGGACGACCCCATTCTGGTAGCAGTGGTGGAGTTGTTTTAACAGTACCTGCCAAACTGTTATGTGGAGGTTTGGCAGGAGCAGTTGCACAGACAGTCTCGTAAGTATCCCCCATACTTTATACTATACAGTTCTTTAACTATCAGATTGTTTGTTTGTAATATATATAAATTTTGTAATTGATTTGTCACCCATTTCCTGATGTACTACAATTATCAATTTGAATTCTTGCATTTTCTTAAGTAGTTGGTTTAATGTTTTCAGAACTTAATTGTTGGATAAATTTTGATTCCATACCAATGGAACCTCATAATAACATATATTAAGAGGGGAAAAAACTTAATTTTTTTATTATCATTGTTTATGCCTGTGAATTATAAAGAATAAGCTACAAAGTTGAAAATAATTGAAAAAATTATATCGCTTAAGGCACTAATTTACATTTTTAAAACCTGTTTTTAATTCAGTTCTCTTTATTTTTCTGTTTTAATCTTATTAACTGTTGGATAATTGTTTAAATTCTTATTTTCATGGAATGATTAACTACTTTCAGATATCCTTTGGATGTTGCTCGACGTAAAATGCAGTTGAGCATGATGAGACCAGAAACCCATAGATTTGGGTAAGTGCTAAAATGTATTGATGCTCTGCATATAATTTATTTTACTTTGTGTGCACCTAAATATAACCAGACTTCTATTTAGACTTCAAATAATTGAAATATTAGTACAAAAGTAACTCGAAATTAACGATATATATAAATTTTAATCAGTTAGATGCAAAGGAAATAGGTACATGTGTTGGAAAAGAGGTTTGTAATAAAGGATATAGTTTTGAGTGTATTCCTACGAAATGGTACATATTAAATTAAAGCCATTATACGCAACATAATTTTTTGAAATTTAACAAATTCCTCTTGCACTGTGTTGTTGTTACTTATGCACTTGTCGTAGACAAGCCCACTGACAAAGTCGGTGATTTAAGGCGAGTTTTGTGTAGTAATTTCTGAAGGTAAAGGCCCCTTAGCGCTCGAAGGCAGAAGTCTGACTTCTAACTCATTTGAAGCTGACACTCGCTTGCACAACCCCTTTTTACAAAGGGAGAGGGTTCTTTCGCATATCTCGCAGGTAGAACCGGAACTCGAGCCTGGAACACCCAGATCGCATGGAAGATGAGCTACCCCTAGAACGTCGGCCCTGGTATTATTATGTAAAAATGTAGTTGTTATATAACAACAATGTTGAGTTGTAACTGTATATATATATAATATTAAAATCTAATTTAAACTTAATTTCCTAATTTTTAGCTTAATTTAGCCATATTAACTTCATTCTAAAATATAAAATTTTCACGAGCTTTTTCCTCATTTTGCTCTTGTCATTTTGTATTGTGAGTGTACTCATCGCTTCTGCTCGTACAAAAAAAAAATCATGCATTCTGGGATGAAATAAAGCGAAGTTAAAAATTCAAAGTGTCTTCTCTGTTTTAACCATGACTCTGCTACAAAAAATGTTATATATAATTTTTTGATAGAAAGCTAATTTATGTATTGTTATTCGAATATATTCCTTAGATGTGTAACAGATGCAGCCGAAAATTAATATTTTTTTGCTCTTGGTTGCCATCAGTGGTTTTGCAGAGTATAAATACCATCTGGACTATATTTTTTCTCCTTTCCTGAACTTTAAACTCGCTGTTTTACACTAAAAATGAACCTTAAAATTGGTACTTAGGGCATCTACACACATATTTGTTATGCCACTGCTTGCTGTCTCCTAGATTTGTTACTGTTTACCAAGTGAGCTGATACGTGATTAAGTTTGCTATTCTCATTTGCGTTTTGTGTTGGTCTGGTTCTAAAATTTTGTCTTCTATGATCGTAATCAATCAAACCTTTTTGTAAAATTATAGACTGTCAGCACTTTGCTATATAAGCTTAAAAGCTCATAAATATCATCACCATCAACTTTCAAAATAGTGAAAGACTTTCTTTTGTTAACTTTATGAGCCCATCAAGTCAAAAATGTGAGTGCATCAAAGCCCTGAGCAGTTTCTTGTGTACAAAAAAAGAATGGAATCGTCTGCCCCTTCAAAGAAGGGGAACATCTACCAAGCTATAATTTAAATGTGTGGCCAGTTTTTAAACCCCTCGTGGCTGTTTAAGAGAAAGATTTGCTGAATATACACTTGTGCGTGTTTCAGCGCTTTCAGATGCATTTGCATTTTAGAGATGCCATAGAATTAAGAGTAAATTAAAAAAATTAAATAAGGATAAGTTAATTAAATATAAAACATTATCTTCAAATCTCCTTTTGTATACTTTTTTGTCAAAAATTATATTTTCTTATTTATGAAGCATGAAAAGATTCGATGATAAATTTGCTATTTTAAGTACGTTTTTTAAAATTAGTTTCAAAAAAAAAATTTTTTAACCTTTATATAGAGCATATGAAAATTATCAAGAAATTTTCAGTGAATGGGGAAACTAGTTTAGCAAGAAGAATTTTGTAAATATAAACTTGCTTTTAATTATGAAAGTAAAATTAGGCTTGCTTTTATTTGCTTTATAAAACTCATCAATATTGTTTTTATAAACTTTGTAGATATAGTGCAATATTAAATAAGATGCTTATGGCTTGAAAAACTTGAACCTAATGAAAAGGTTAAAGAAATGTCATTAAAATTTATTATTTTTTCCAATATAATGTAAAATTTAAAACATATCTCTAACTTCCAAATATCAACAATAATGTAGAATGCAATTTGCAGAAATCTCTTCCATTCTGCTTTGTATATTTAATTCTTTAAAAAAATTAATTCAATAGAGATGAGCCTGAAGAGTATCTTAATGTCATTTTTTCTTCTTTTGCTCCTTCAAGAAAAGAAAAAAGAAGAAAATCTATCTTCATGTAGCAGTTAAAGTACAATTTTTGCTCGAATAATTATTTTATTCATTCTCATTAAAAAAAAAATGGAATTCTGTTGCATAATCTTACAGGAATTCAAGTTAGTCTCTGATTTAAAATTAATATTTTCTATTTAATTTCATAATTAATTGAGACATAATAAGTTTTATCCCAAACAGGAAGATTTTTATATTTCTATAAAATAGGGAAATTTTTGATAAATTAGAAATATAAGATTATTTGTACTTTTAGCAAGCAAACAGACATTTCTTAATCGGTTCATAATTTTTCAATTATATTCACAGAAGTTTCATTGAAACTGAATGCACCAAATTTTACTCAATCTCTAAATTTTGTACAGCAATTGATCTTAATCAACTTTCACTATATTTTTCTAAAATGCACTGTTTGTGTGAAGTTTAGGAAGGAAAAAATAACTATCGAAATTTTTAGTTTAATATCTAATTAGGGTTTTTTGTTAAGTTTAGAAAAATTGATTTGTAATTAAATAAGATATTAAAAAAGAAAACATGAGCAAAACATTTTCGAGAAAATATTTAAATAATCAGTGTGAATAAAAATAAGAGGCTGGAAATAGATTTCTTTATTGATAAACAAATTAAAAATTTTAATATCTTATGCATGAAATAAATTGAACATCTTATGGTATTTGTAATGTAATGTTTAAGAAATCCAATTATTGAATTTAGATTTTCTTTACGGATAAATAATGAGTCATCCTCTTAATTACTATCCGATGTGTTCTTTTCCTTCACACTTATAGCATGATTTGAAAAGAAGTGCATCAGTCACTGTCAGCGATACCAGATCTCCATAGCGAGCATTAATGCTTTCGTCAAGTAATGCCTTCCATCCCTTAAATTCAGGGCAATCAGGGCTCAGAAGATTAAATGAATGGCTTGGCCAGTTTCTAGCTTTTGAGAAATTCAATAATTTTTTTTAAATTTCTGTTTTTGGATTTGTATTGTATTCTAAAATGGGAAGTATTCAAAACAAATGACAAGGAACTAAAGTCTAGATATTATTGGATTGGAAAGTCATTGTTTGAAAAAAAATCCTCAATTTATGATAAAATTGAAGAATGGTGAATCTTTTCAACCATTTAAAATACATAAATTTCGACAGTATAAAAATATCGTTTTTAATTTGTGTCAAAACAACTATAAGGCATAGTTGTTCTTTTTATTGAGGAGGTGAATACATGGAACTGCTCAGAAAATTAAAGTTTATTTTTCTTTAATTTAAAGCTAATTATTAAATTGAAAATTGATGTTATGATTTTAAGCAAAAGTACTGAAAAACATATGTGTCGGTAAAGGTGTTGCTACAAACCTGTAATTTTGCTTCCCAGCACGAATAGTGTCATCGTAAGAAAGAACTTTTTGCGATCTGCTCTGTTGTGTGCTGAGCGGGTGTCGACAGTTATCTCGGAGCTTAGCGACAAACTTAATGACCATTTAGCGACAAAATAGATAATGCTGGAAACTTTGGGAATTTTAACGATCCGAACAATAGGAACTGAGATACGCCCAGAACCTTCTAGGCCCGTCTCCCGGGAGCTATAAAAGGCCTGCAGTCTCAAGCTGCGGTGGTGAATTGAAGCGTAGTCGGAGTCGTAGATAAGTAACGAGTCTTCGAGAGGATAGCGAAGCAACGGCGGAGTGCCAGTGTTGTGTGAAGCTCAAGCGAGTGCTGAACTGCTGTGTGCCGAGTCCTGTTGTCTATTGTGGAAGCAGCATCGTGTGTGAAGAAGCCAGTCGTGTGGTAGCGAGTCCACAGCTAAAGCGAGGAGACGGTGAGAACTTCAGCCGTTTGGAGAGACCGTAGAGCGAAGCTCCGAGGATCCCCTCTCCTGCTGGATTCTGTGGTCGCTTTGTGCGCTACTGCAATTAATGTACGCTTTGGTCGTTTACTACTTGTGGGCAACTATCTGCTGTAGTGTGCTGACCTGTGTTCGTCTCGGCTGTAAATATTAGTCATCTGTGTATTCGTCGTCCTTGTGTTAGTGTCTTCGTGTTATGTAAACATGGTTGTTGTTTTCTGCTGAGGCCTACTGATTGTGGAATCGCACCTTACACCCACTACAAGCGAACCCGGTGATTCATAAGATATTTCAATCAAATGATATTTAAAATAAGTGGTAATAACATTAATACATCTCAGTTTTGACTGGGTTGTTATTGGAACCAGATTATAGCTTTATGTAAAATTCTTTATAAAAATAAGTTAAAAACATGATAGAAATGGAAAATTTTTATAGGTGATTGATTCTATAATCAGAAGTACATATATTGAAAGTAAATAAAATAGTAATATATTTATTAAGAAATTAAATTTTTCTTATTTGGGATTATTTTTCTATTTTGAAAGAATTTAGAAAAAGTGTTCTGCTTCTTCCAGTCTTCAAAATAAATTTTATTTTCCACTGTAAAGTATAATGTATTACTTTACAGTTATTATAATTTTTTTATACATCTTATAGGAAAGGTCTTACTACCACACTTGTTTTAACATTCCGTGAAGATGGTGTTGTGAAAGGGCTATATAGAGGCATGACCATAAACTATCTAAGAGCTATACCCATGGTTGCTGTCTCTTTTTCAACATATGAACTGACGAAACAACTCCTTGGTTTGGACACGGGTATTGAATCTTGATCTGATGCGTAAGCTGTTTTTATCATCATCTGGAAACATCTCTCTGTAGTTTTCAGTATGAAGTCTGTATTATACATATTTATTTGTATATTTTATGCCCTAATTTATTGTAATATATGTTCAAGTTTTTATGATACTTAAGTTGGATATTGTTAATCTTTATATATAAAAATAAATAAGTTTTTTAAAAAACCAAGTCTCTTCATGATTCCATTGCAATTACTTCTAGCTTTGCAAGAAAAATAGTTGTGTGTGTATACATATGTATGTGTATATATATATATATATAGATAGATAGATAGATCTTGAAAAATTATTCATCCAAAATAATAAAATTTTCAATTTGAAAAAATGTAAAATGTATATTATTTAAAACTGTTATTTTATTTATAATGCACTTTTTAATTTTAATGAAGAATACTCAATAAAATAAAAAAAAGTTATGAATGATATACTTCTGTTATATCTATAAATTCAAATTTGAAAATAATCGACCATATAGATTTTGATCATTTTTACTCTTTGTATCGTGACTTCCTCCATAATCATAATGCTATGAAAGAATCAAATTTTTACTCGATTTTTTTTTTTTTTTTTCTAATGTTCGGTAAGAAAAAATCACTTTAGTATGTTTTCTTTATAGAATTGAATGTAAAAAAAATGTATTGTGCTTTATATGTATTTTGTTCATATTCTAATATTTTTCTGAGTGCTTTGATTTGGTTGGTTATTAAAAATTACCTTTTGAAATATTTTTCCCTTCTTATTTTTGGTTGTTTAATCATTACATATTAAATCTGATTACAGCTTAACTGTTTTAAATAACAGAACTGTTTTCATTATTGGAATAATTGGACATAAAATTTCTTAACTAAGCAAACTTGAGAATGATATTGACAAACTATCAGATTAGCGAAAAAAAAAAAATCTTTTCTCCCCCCCCCCCCCCCCTGTGCTGTGATGTCATGCAAATACAGCCGAGTGAAATATGCAAAATTTGTCTTTTAAATTTGTTTATTTATAACATCAGTCGGACAATACACACAACATAAAACGCATAATATAAAAAAACATCCACAACATATAAACAACAGGAAATTCATACATTACAATATTTGTAAATCCATTCCCACGACCATTATCTTAATCTACAAGATAGAACACCATCACAAGGCCTTTTACTTTCAACACCACGCTGACTCCCGCCGAAAAAATCTACCATCTGGTCAACTAACTCCAGCGTGATGTCATCACACCCCTGATCTACACCAATACAGTGCTGCCATCCACCCCCTGGAAATTCTCGAGTCAAATTCTTTACAGCGCCTTCTGTAGTTTTGTTCGTGATGAAATGTGTTGATATTTGGTGCTCAGGAAATTTTATTGATAGATTTCAAAGTTTTATTTTATTATTTTTATAAGCTTTGTTCCAAAGTGCAATGATTGTATATTTTCTAATCACTGTAAAGACTACATTTGTGAAGTATAATTATGCTGCTTATGTGAAAAAAATAGTAAAATAAAATGTTTTCCTTAGATTAGTCATGTGATTATTGAATATGTTAGCATTCATTTGTCAAATAACTCTTAATAACTGAAAGTTTTCATTATTAGATATTATAGTTTCCAACATCATAATTACCATATGAAAGAAATTAAATTTCCTTCATTCAGTTTTTTATTAGATACTGTCTTGTATTTATAGACTGTATCATAACCTCTACCATGTGATGTGTGTTTGTGTGTGTATCAGATCATACAGTAATACCCTGAACTTGTGACTAACATATGTCAGACAGAGGTTTGACATTGCATATAAACGTGTAAATTTAAAATAGAATGGCAGTTATCTGGCAATGCTAACAGAATATCTATTTGGAATAAAGGTGTGTAATAAAGAATAGCTTCCAAGTTCCCATTAATATCTTAAAATCTAATTTCGACTGACGATTTAAATAGATTTTTGCCTTATATAAATTATTATATGATGTACCTCATTAGTCTATTGTCTCCAAAATTTTCAACCCTTTCTCAATTGAATCATGACGACATTTGTTTTCGTGTGTCATTTAAAGTTTAAAAAAACTAGATATGATAAATATATGTATTATCCAATGGTTGAAAGTTAGATTCGAACTGAGAATTTGAGAAATAGGCATGCAGCTCTAATGGTTAGACCACAGATTCTTCAGTGTGGGAATCTGTCCTATTCCTTCTGTGTTTTGTCTGAATGCACAGTGTGGTTAAGAAAGTAGTACGGATGCACATCCCTGACTGTTACAAATTATTGTATCTTTGTTACTGAGTGGCAAATTATTATGACCACTTATATGCAGAACAGTCAAAACTTCACATTATTGTCAATACAGGACGAGATAGCTATCAAAAGGGAATGCAAGACAAATGAAGCAGCAATTGCACTGTGTTGCATGGTAAGAAATAAGCAAAAAAGCATGATTTAACTGAGTCTAAACTCGAGATGATTGTAGGCGCTCGAAGCATGAGAATGAGTATCAGTAAAACGGCTGCACTCTTGAAGTAGTCAGTTATTAATGTTTGCAAAAGTGAACTATCGGGCAGATAACAGATATTTACGTCATGCTTATGGTCATCACAGGCTACTAAATGCTCGATCTGAAAGAAGAGTTGTCCAACAGAAGTGCTACAGTACGTCAAATTGCGCGGAGTCTTGATCAAGGAGCAACTGCGAAGATCTTTGAACGGACTGTTCATCACACATTGCACCTTATAGCGATATGGCAAGTCGACGACTTTTTCGAAAGACTATTATCTGCCTTGCTGGAGAACAGACGTCTCCACTTCCAAAAGGGCACAAAGATTGGACACTAGATTATTGAAAAAGTGTCATACTGTCCTGGTGAGGCGTTTTCAATCGTATCATGTAGATGGCAGACGGGAAATATGGGGAAACAGCACGCAACTATAGATCCTAACAGCATTGTCACAACACTTCAATCCAGTGGAAAGTGAATTCTTTCCAAAATTGTTATGTTTTGGACGAGAAATAAGCCTGGAGGTGCGCTTTTATTTCGCTGATGTATTTAAAGCGCTTATCGGGAAAATAATTTTTTTAAGGACGGAAAGAAGTAATAATTAGATGGAAAGGGATCTGAAGAGTATGTAGGATGCGGTGAAACATCCCAATCAAACTGTAAGAGCTTTTCTCTTAAGATTAACGCAATATGTGGTCTTTTCGTTCTCATGATGAAAAACAACTCCTCGTCCGTTCATTAATTCTGGCCGTTTCTTTTGCTATGGCAGCTTTCCATTGATAGAATTGACGATAGTATTTTATAGAATTCATTGTTTCACCTTGAGGAAGTAGCTCGTAGGAAATTATACCTTTCCAATTTCATCAAATGGACAAAATGAACTTTTTTGGGGATGTAAACCCAGCTTTGCGACAGTTTAGAGCTCTGGGACGACTAAAACCGGTGACATAGACGGCTAATAGATAAGCCTGGATATTTGCAAAAGCAGAGCCAAATAATGCCATTCATAGCGCGATGAGTAAGAAACTTTTGGGACTCCCTAATATTAATCCTTTGATTACTGTGGTACAACGTTTGAATGCCGAAGGATATTTAAAGTATTATCGCAGATGAAATAGACCGTTATGTTAATGGTGCGCCCTGCCGTGGAGGAATAAATCCAGTAAAATAATACTCACTATCATAAAGTTGGCATTGTCCGCAGATGATTGATGAGATTTCCTGATATGACCTTTAATTGGCGGACACAATCACTAGATCTCAATCCAAATGAGAATCTGTGGGACTAGAGCGGATAAGGCTGAATCCAGTACCATCAAGACTTAAGAATTCGAAAGGGCAATACATCAGATATCTCATACCACCTACCAACAACTGATAGAGTCCATGCCAAGAAGAATCCATGTAGTCTTAAGGGCAAAGGGGGTCTTATAATAAATTGGCCTCTCAGTTCATATTTGTTGATTGTAAATATGAATTGCATTAAGCAAAATCAATTGAAAGTTTATCTGATAATTTTGCAAAATGTAATGCTATTATTTCCAAAAGATTATAAACAAATAAAAGAATTGTAACTCTAAACTGAATATGATCTGATGACACTGCGAAAATCAAAGCTTACATTTCTGACCATGAGATTTTCTAACGTTGCATCTATCCATCGAATAAGATGGTTTAAACTTCTCAATTTGTCAGTCAATCTTCCAATTTCGTTCGAATCGATAATCTTATCCGAATGCATTTTACTGGTGGGAGTTTCCAAACAGGTGCATGTTCCAGATTTTTGTTGACAATCCGAATATTGAATATTTCCTGTTGCAAATCTTAATAATTTTAAGGGAAAATGTTACGTCGTTGTAAGCATCGAAGGCACTTAACTGGTAAAAAGCTTCATAGTCAGTGAGAACTTGCTTAAAATAAAAATTTCCTTTGATCTTTTTATTGGCATTTTCAATGTAATATTTCGTCACTGCTTTTTTTATCGCCATCTATACTTTGAATTCATCGGTTTTTTTTTTTTTTTTTTTTTTTTCCTTCTCGTATACAAAAATGAAATACTGATACTGAATACCTTCTCGTATACTAAAAAGAATACGAGAAAAAATTTAACCTCGAAATGAATTAACCTTCTTTGAAACATGGCCACGTTTTATACCTCTTTGAGTCCTTCAAACACTTACCGGTCTGTCGCTCTATCCGTTCGTCAGTATTGTTACAAACCTGGAACGTTGCTTCCCAGCACGGTTAGTTCAATCACTGGAAAGACCGTTTTACGATCAGCTCTGTTGGGCGCTGATCGGATGCCGGGTCAGTGAGTTCAGAGCTTGACTACGAATTTAGCGACAAAATAGATGCTACTGGAAACTTCCAGAATTTTAGCAGTTGAGCCAATAGAAATCCAGATACGCCTGATTGGTCCAGAACCTTCTCGGCCAGCCTACCGTGAACTATAAAAGGCTAGCAATTTCAAGCTGCAGTCAATCGTGAAACGAGTCATCGAGAGGATAACGAAGCAACGGCGGAATAGTCCGGCGAAGAAAGACCGTTGTGTGGAGCTACAGCGATTGGTGTTGTGTGCCGAGTCCCAGTGTTTATTGTAGAAGCAGCATCGAGTCATGTATGGAGTAGCCAGACGTGTAGTACTGAGTCGGCAGTTGGATACAGCTAAAGCAAGGAGACAGTGGAAAATTCAGATGTTTGGGGAGATCCTAGAGTGAAGCTACGTAGATTCCCTCCTTATGCTGAATTCTGTCTGGCCGCTTTGTGTGCTGTGGTTGTTTTTACTACCGACTTGTGGACCAATGTTTGTTGTAGTGTGTTGCTGTGCGTTTCCTGTTTTCGTCTTGGCTGTAATTTGTCGTCTTCTTGTTAATAAAAGTCGTCGTCTGTCACTAAAGGATTGTTTATTTCATCGACCGACCAATCGGAAAAGAACCCCGATGGGAGTAATCTGTAACAGTATGATAACTCAAAAACACTTTGAGCTAGACGGATGATTCCACAAATTTCTTATCATGAAATTTGTGGAATTCTACGATAACTACACAATGTAAAGAGCTGGAAGGATAAGATTCTGTACTCGGATTTAGCATCAGAAGTGTCATTCAGTCTCAAATTTTGATTCAGATTCGTCTAAAGCTCCAATCTTCTGCCAGTCATATGAATGTAAACTTGATAACTCAAAATCGCAACTACTTACGTTTATAAAATATTTAGTGCGTGATCTTGCTACCCAAACTGTAGAGCTGTATCAAAGTCTGCTTTCAGTCAGTCTTAAAAAAAAGCGTCCGAAACACATAGTCGGCTTTCTTCAGTATATTGCGAAGCACAAAACGCTCATGTGCCAAAATGAAAATACCTTTAATTTAATTCCTAAAATAATATGAGGGCATTTGATTTTAGCTTAAATTGAATTGAACTTAATTGAATTTCCATATTGAAAACTTAATAGTTTGATAAATTTCTTCTTATTATTTTATTTATTTTTTAATCAGCCTTATTACTCCCAATATCTTATCTGAATACATAATATTTTTCAACTATGATAACTTTCACGCACGATATCCAAATCTTTGCTTTGTCGAAACGTCATTTACTTCACGTTGAAAAAGTGTCAAGTCATTGCAAATTATCCACGGTAGTTTTAGAAAACGCTTTGCAATAAATATGAGAAAATAAAAATTATTTCGGGCAGTGGAACACGAAACGACAAAACTGAGCATTCGAAAAGAATCATGCAATTCTTACTTTCTCGTAGTTGATGGTTCGTTCTCAAAGCTTTCTTAAATTTCTCATTCGGATTTCCTATAACCAAGGAATTTTTCTGAAAGCACGATGTATTAAATTCCAAGTGGGTGTGACTTTTAGACATTTGTAGATGTCTCGGAATGCTATATATTTTTTGAAGGAAATTTAAATTATGGTGGTGTTTTTCTAAAATATTCTTTTCAAAGATTCCTTTTAAATTAAGATTATCGTTAAAGTTTTTCTCGCATCTCAGCGACTTTCACACGATCATTCATAATCGTTCCTCTTCTTTCTTATCAAGTTTCGATGGCATGTTCTTCCCTTTTTTGCACTTGTCAAACGAAAAGATATCAGATATCAAAACCTTTGAACTTCTGTATCTTTTCAGGGTCAATTTTTTTCATTCTTTATCCATGATTACTTTGAAGAAGTAACCGTTTTTGTACCGCAAATTAAAATATAAAAAAGCATACAAAATAGATGCGTGCGTTATTTATTCAAGGAAGGAAAGAAGCAAAGATTTTCTTTTTGAGTTCTTTCTTTCTTTCCCTCCACCCCCCTTTCAATATCAATCATTTCGGCGAAGTGTAATCTTTCTCTTTAATTTAAAAATTAATATGCTAGATTATTTGTTGTTATTAATACTTTTCTTTCATTCAGTAACACTTTATCCACTTTCTCACCATGCCACGGTAGCCTGGTGGTAAGGTCTTGGCTTCTGAAACGGAGAGGTGCAGGTTCGAGGTGCGATTCCACCGAAGAGCCGTCGTGTAAGCGATTCTGTTGCATGTTAAAAACGTCGGGACCAAACGTTCTCTTGCTGGTGTTGTGTGGTGTAGGAAGTGCCAGCTCAGGTGTCGACCTCGTTATCTGACCGTGGTTCAAAATTACGATGTCCGTCCCAAAATAACCCTAGTATTGCTCTAAAAACGGAACTTTAAAATAACCAAACCAAAATCACCATATGGTGGTTTCGAGCATCCACCCATCGAGCAGGTGGATGCTCGAGCCTCGATGTCGGATTTAATATGCATCTAGCCTATATATATATATAATATACATGATTTATCTTTCATGAACTCAAGTTTCGTAACACAATCGCAGGGGCTTATTATGAAGCCATCGCTTCCCTTCCCATCATTATCATAATGCTATGATAACAGGATAGAAGAAAGAAAAGCTTTATGCATTTAGTGAATATTTTGTATCTATAACTTTGACCATTTAGAGCAACTCCACTGAACGATAAAAGTCAGTGAGACATTTTAAAGAATTTTCAGCCTAGATCAACTTCCTCATTACTGTATCGTTCGATGATATTGGATTGGTGATTATTGTTTCTTTGTTAAATTCTTTCATAAATTTAATTAAAACAGTGCTTAAAAATACGGCTTTTTGATGTAGGTAAAAACAACTTTTTAAAATTCATGTTTTAATTATCTTATCTTAATTTTAAATTTATTATTTTGAATAAACTGAAATTGTGAAATAATTTTTCTCAAATTCATAATCACACATATGAAATCAATTAATTAATTTTTGAAACGAATATTCTGTATGTTGTTATGCACAGAATTTCAAACCTCTAACACATCAAGGAAATATAAAAATTCAATCGCAAAATAACATTTTCATAAACGTGAAGCAAGTAACTTAGATAAAAGCGAGTAGTAAAAATTAAGTTATCGAATTTTAAGGGGGCGTTGAAAAACATTATGTACCGGATATATGCGATTGTTTCATTCGCTTTGTGCTTCGAATATTACATTTGTTTGTTATTTGATTGAATTTAAAGACATAATTAAATGAAAAGGCGAAACACATTAAAAACAAGGGTTATTTAAAATACTTCGGGTTTTTTTAACGTGTTTTTAAATACTCAAAATCTATTTTAGCCCTTTCATTACTGACCCGACCCATGACTGATCCGCTCAAATTCTATACTGGCTTGCCAGTTTCTGTTTCGGATGGGACATGCAGGATGTAAAACGAGTTACCACTAAGAATTGCTCTTTACATCCTGCAGCCCTTGTCTGAAACAGAAATTGGTAAGCCAGTATAGAATTTGCATTCCCTACTGGAAAGGATTAGCAGTAAAAAGTTTTTTAAAATTTTATTTTGGTGGATCGAACTTATTATAACATATTCGGAAATTTCGAATGCCGGGTTTTATTTAATTGAAATATTATTCCTTTCTTTAAAAAATGCCGGATCAGTTACCCAAATGGGTCATATCTGGGAGTCGGTGCCAGTTGAAATTTGTTTCCGTTCTTGTCAGTACAGACGAGTCTTTTTGTTGCGACAGGAAGAGTCACCATTCTGTAGAGAGGGAACCCGTAGTTTTGCGGCTTTCTTCCTGGGAGAGGTTTCGCTAGAATATACGGATTAGCGCGTTTCCTCTCTTCCTCCTTGGCTTCGAGTTGTTTGATTCCGTTACAACGTATTATTGCCGCTCTATCTGGTAGACAAGAGATCCTGGTGCCATCTTTGCAAGGCATGGGCCAAGGTTCTATGGGCCTCTTGTAATAGCTTTCTTTGGAATCACTAGAAAGAATAAGAAATCATCAGTTCAATTCATTTAAAAATCTTCTTCTTACTAGAGGAACTCAGTGGCTGCTCTATAATCCGGCACTTGACCAAGCCTGTTTCTCCAGCGGTTTCAGAAAGGTGAATGGAAGGGGTCCACTGCATACGAATGCAAATGACTTGGTGCGACATGAGCAGTTTAGGATTATTTTCCATAATATTTATTATTAACTACCACTTGTGACTAGTCAGTTCGCCAAAGATATTGATTACATTTAATTTCAGTTATATTCCTTAAACGTAATTACATGTTCTTGATTGCATCAAACTGACAGTCATTAAAAAATGTCATAGCCTTCATATATTTTGTTTATTGTGTGCATGAAATTTTCAAATGGAGACTAGTCCCATGACACTATGGCGTTGGTAAATACGCAACTGTCTGATTCCTCTCCGTTAATTCCATGATATTGTAAGTCCACTTTTTTTTCGTTTCATAAATTACATAGATATTAAACAGAATCCTTCTTCTTTAGCTGACAAAGGAAGAAAATCATGCGATTTAATATTTCAAGAAACAAGGAAAACGGTTTAAATTTCGGGTCAACAATGTAATCTAAAATTGGACAATAAATAAAAAATATGTTTTAAAAAAATCGTCTAAAACAGGAAAAGTTTTCATGTTTAAACGGTGTAAAAATCATTTCTGTTCAATAATATTTTTGCAAATTATCTCCGAAAAACCTCAAAATTAATTTTTAATTAATTAAAATTCTAATCAACATTTTTTTAAAAATCGCTCCGAGCTGCACATTAACACCATTCAAGGTATATATTTTACAAATCTGGTAACTGCAAGGCAAATAACTAATATATATATATATATATATATATATATATATATATATATATATATATATATATATATATATATATATATATATATATATATATATAATGTGTGTGTGTATAAAGATATTTTAAAATCTAATTTACACTTAATTAATTTTCTAATTTTTGATTCAATTCAGCACATATTAACTTCATTGTAAAATTTCCTGATCCCATTCCTCTTTTTCTATTTATTTAATCCAACAAAAAGCTTTGTAAAAATTCTTTCGTCAGGAGTTTCCACGCTCCGAGTAAAGGGATAAAAAATTGCTGACTTAAACAAATTCTTCTAAAAAATCTCTATAATTTCCTTGCCTGTGGTCGACACATGTAGGAAATCCCTATCAAAATCTCACAGTATATATTCAAAGGGATAAAATTTTCTTTAATTTTTCCTCATTTTCTCTTGTGTCGTTCTGTGTGATGTGTTTCGTCGCTTCTGCTTGTATATATATCATGCCTCCCGGGATGAAATAAAACGAAGTTAAAAATTTAAAGTGTCTTCCTTGTCTTCGGTGACGACTCTGCTTCAAAAATTATGTTATATACACGCACATACACTGAGTGGCCAGATTATTATAACCACCAAATTATTTATGCAAAATGAGCAATCGCATCACAGTGTTGCCGCTAGATGACGAGATAGCTACAAAAAGGGAATGCAAGGCAAGTGAATCATCAATTGCACTGTGTTACGCGCGGAGATATGGGCAAAAAACGTGATTTAACTGAGTTTGACCGCGGGATGATTGTAGGCGCTCGGAGCGTCGGAACCAGTATCAGCAAAATGGCTACTCGTGTAATGTTCGAGAGCAGCAGTTATTAATGTATACAGAGAGTATACATTAGCAGCAGTTATTAATGTATACTTACAATCAGAAAATCGTCAACATCGGATTTGTGGGCGTCATAGGCTACTGAATGCTCGAGCTGAAAGGAGACTTGCCAGAATTGTCCACTTCAACAGAAGAGCACCATTACGTCAAATAGCCGAGAATCCTAATGAAGGAGCAACAACGAACGTCTCTGAACGAATGTTGCGGCGCACATTACACCGTATAAGCTATGGGAGCCGACGACCTGTTCGGAAGCTTCTGCTGTCAGCCTTAAACAAGAGCAGACGTCTCCAGTTTGAAAAGACGCATAAGGATTGAACAGTAGATGACCGGAAAAGGGTCATGTGGTCTGATAAATCGCGTTTTCAACTACATCAAGCAGATTGGCAAGGTTTGGATATGGCGAAAACAGCACGAAAGCATGAACCCCAATTGCATTGCCACAACACTTCAAGCTGGTGGAGACAATGTTATGGTTTGGGGGGGATGTTTTATTGGCATTTCATGGGCCCTGTTATTACTGTGGAACAACGTCTGAATGCCCAAGGGTATTTAAGTGTTCTCGCATATCATGTACACCCTGTTATGTTAATGGTGTCCCTGCCGGGGATGGGTACTTTCAGCAAGACAATTCTCCTTGTCATACAGCCGGTATTGTCGTCAGATGGTTCGAAGAACTTGACGTTGACTTTACATGTCTTCGTTGACTCGCAAAATAACCAGATATCTATCGAAATGAGAATTTGATCGCATGAGATCGAACGGGGCAACAGACAGCTGGATCCAGTGCCATCCAATCTGAAGGAACAGGAAAGTACAGTTCATCGGATAGGGGGTCAAATTCCTCCTTCCACGTACCAACATTTGAGAGAATCTATGCCAAGAAGAATGCGAGCAATATTATGGGCTAAAGGGGGTCTAACATTGTATTAAGTTAGTGATCAGAATAATTTGGCCACTCAGTGTATATAATTTTCGATATAACCTTGTGAAATAGAGATTGATTTGGTATTACAATACGTCTTTTTACTGATCACTAATCCAAGTCTCTACATGATTATTTAGAGACTGTTATACTTTAAAATTACTTTCACCATTCGGGAAGGTATGAGATTATTCAGAATTGAAATATAGTTGTGCTTTCTTCCCTCTCGTCGTGCAATTTGACCAGCATTATTCAAAATTGGACCGATGTCCCCTTAATCAAAAAAGTTGCTAACTGTCGTCTGATTAGTAGTCCATCAAGGGAAGCAAACATGTACCAGTTTCTCCTAACACCTTCTTCAAGAAAGCAATGTATTTCCATTTAATATTTAGAAGCCAAATCAGACTTTTGCCATAAGTGCTGGCTTTGATCGACAAATCTGTTAAATTGATTCTTTTGAAATTCGATTTAAATATACAATATTGGTAGTAAGACCGCAAATCGAATTTTATTTAAGTCATTGCGATTTGTCCGTCGCGTGGATACTGACGGATGAATGGATTTTCTAGGAGAAATCAAACCGTCAAAATTTGACAGAAATCTGCAAATTTTAACATTAGGCAACAAATTTGTGGCAACTTGGTGGAATGGCCTCACCTACTTCATCTGCCGAGATACTGAATTACTAGTATAAAAACAGAGAGGAGCTGCCTCTTTACCATTGAGTAATTAACTCACGCCTGGGGTAAAAACACCTGCAATCCCCCCCCCCCCCCATTTATTGCATAATGTAATTCTAGATTTTAAAAAGTGCTTAATAAATAGATATTAAAGTTAAATTTTTTGCTTTCAGTTGTATGAAATCATATGGAGAATTTGTGTGGATTGAATGGCCATTTTGTATGGATTGAATGGCCATTTTGTAGGAATTTTAAGCCATTTAGTATTTGTATGAAATCTTCATTAAGTTACATTCTAGGGACACGATGGCCTAGTTTTAAAGTCTTGTGGTTGGAGATTATAGGTTTGAAACTTTTATATTAAAGATCTGTCGCATATGTGGGTTTGGTGCTCATTAAATCTATATATCGTAGGGCAAAGATGCCCCCGCTAGTGCGGAGATGAAGTTTCAAATGAAAATTCCAATTAAGGTGTCGCTTTTTAACCTAACCGCTTTTCAAAAGCATTCGATCTATTTCTAAGTAGCTCTGGTATTGCTTCAAAAAGGGACGTTCATCGAACTCAACTGAACCAAATTTCCTTCCTGTAACTCATTACTTTTTTGAATCATCGTATTCGCAGACACGCATATTTTCAAAAATGCACTCCTTGGATTTATAGGGATCTAAAACATGGAGATGCATAAAAATCAGGAAACACATTTTTGAAGATTACAAAATTTTTCTTTTGTTTGAGAAGATGACGAAAGTAACGAGTAATTAAGGTATTTTTTTTAAAGACTTTAACGGCAAATTTGACATTTTTTTTTAATCTCTATTTCTCCTTTGGTTTCACTGTAAGAGTATCATATTCATCATTAACAATCGCAAAAATAAAATTTGTTTATTCCTTCTTCAGAAAATAGTTCATTCTTCTCATCGTTCTAATGCATTCATGTAGGTTGCCTAACGTCTTGCTGAGAAATCGTTTTTAATAAATCATGTTTTTGTCAAATATTCTTGTCATGTTCACAGTAGATGATAATAAATCCGTGAGGGTTTTCAGAAATTGAAGCTTAATGCGCTGTTCCGCATTGACTTAAAACATTGTGTAAGGGTCACGAGACTTCTCGTTTTTAGCAGGTCCAACCTTGGGCTGGGTAACAAGATATCTCGTTTCGGTTAAACCAATGCATAACCAAACAGAGACAAATATTTAACATATTAAAGACCGCAAAGAAATCTGTAAGACATACACCTGCGACAGCACGCGTTTGGGCAAATTTGTACTTTCTGAAAATCATCATGACTTTATTATTTCTTAAGCAATAACAGACGAGACACGCAACGCGTGAATACTTGCGAGCAGTACGTAACAGATGGGACATGAAAAACGAGAAAAATCGTGAGCAGTCCTTAATGTCTTCAAACAAGATACTGCTGCAAATCGTGCCGAATACCATTGCACAAGGGATATGTTTTACCAAATATCATACTGTTAAGCATTATCCAAGTCCGTGAAATAAATAATAGCTAAAATGTAAAAAATCTTATGCAATAAATGCATGTTTAAAATATATAGTAATATTTAAGACTACTTTACGTAAATATGATACTAAATGCAAATTAAAAATGTGCATATGTGCATCCTATTGCTTGCCAAGCATGCTTCTAGAGCGGTCAAAAATAGTGCGAAGAGAGCCTTACTCAATTCTCACCCTTGTTTCAATATCCACTGAAACAAGGGTGAGATGGAAACTGGGTGGCTGGTATTCAATTTCTTAAAAGAAATACTGAAAAGCATTATTTTTATTCTTTGATTTTCTGTGCATGTATTTTGGAACGTCTTCAAAATATCACCAATTATTTTTCTATGTATGGACATTTATATTTGAATGTTTCAGAAGAATCCCTCCTGCTCAATGCCTTTTCCCACCTTTTTGAAAAATAAAATGTGCAAAAATAAATCGACATGACCTTCTAAAAAAAAAAAGTCTGTTGTAAAAGGCGACCCATAAAATCCTTATTTAAGAATAGGAAAGAGCGAGGAATCAATGCAATTTTAAGTTCTAAATATAAATAATCAGAATTAATTTCTAAGTTTGTAGGAGAGGAGAATGAGGGAAAATTTTAATCATCATTACTTTCTCTTACATAGAAGTAATTAAATTACATAATGACTCCCTCGTAGTATAGAAGAAGAATAGCAAACGTCAAAAAATTCGAACTATAATTTAACACGATAACTACAAAACGAAGAAAGCTAGACAGATAAAGTCTGACACAGAATGAGCATCTATAGTCTGAAAAGCTTTCACATTTTGAGCCAAATCCAAAATAAGGATTGACTGTATGTGTGATGACTCACACGATAACTGAATGACTTAAATTCGGTTCTGTGGCTGCAAGTGTAGTTCTGAGCCAAATTTTTGTTTCAATCGATTGGGAAAAAAGGCATCCAAAACACACATTCGATTCCCGGATGCTATTAAACTCATTAAACGTCAAATAGCTCACCAAGAATTCAATATAAATGCTATATTCAAGCCCAAGTTTAAAATTTCGTAGCTATTTTACGCCAATGCAAGACATTATCTGAGACGAAATGTTTATTAAAGAGTAGAAGAGAAAGTTTTTTTAGGCATACCACCCCTGCTGGTTAAATAGGTAGCAAAGTTTATTCCTTACCACACATAAATCTGGCAGAAATGGGAAGACATGTGGAAAAATATTTTCTATAAACTGTCGGGTACCAATTCCATCTCATCATGCTACGGAATAGTGGAAATATTTTTTAGTAAATGGGAAGAAAAACTATTCATTCACGCACACTCACGGCTCCTTACTTGTATCTCTCTGTATTTGTGGAATCATTTTCTTCTCCTTCAGAAACTTGTTTCAACGGCTCTTTGGCTGCTTCTTCTTTCAAGGCATCCATCACTTTGCTTTGCACTTTCTTCATTTCGATTTCTGTTGGAAATTCAAAGCTAAAATGAATTATTATCTGGTATCGTGTTTTTACTTCGGAAAGCTATGGTCGATCGGTGGGAGAAATCTGTGAGAGTACCCTAGTCTAAATGGCTTATATTCACCCACCTCTTACTTTGTTAAAAGGTAGTGGCATAACATAGTGGCTAATGTACATGCACTGGACCATAAAAAAACCATTTTATATATTTCTTACATTTTACAAAAAATTTGAAACTCCTGCATTGGTATTTTTTTTTTTTTTTTAATTACGTCGGTAAATTGGAATACGAAGGTTAGATTATTTGTGTATCACCCCCCCCCCCTTCCTCAACATAAAATCAAGCCAAACTCCATATGGTACTCGAAACCAAGACTCTATCTTTAGTCTCCCGTCGTATTGTTGGTGATCAAGAGTGTAAATTTGAGTTATGATGCTATTACTTCAAGTAGGGTTATCAGCTTTTTATTTCTAAGAAGCGGCATATACATAATATAAGGATATCTCTTAATTTAATTTATATCTTAATTAATTAATTATTTTTTAATTCCTGATCCAAATCCTACATTTTGTTTAATTATTTCTAATATGTACTCTAAAAAATTGCTGAGTCTGTCATTTTGAGATAAATATCAATAATGCCTACGGCATAACTTCAAAGATATGTCGTATCATCCAATCGTAAAGCATCCAATCAAAATGATTCTAATTATAACGATCATAACATAAGATGGATAAAGCGTCATATGCATACGATCTGTTGCATTCAACGCTTCTATACATGTATATTCGTTAATCCCTTCTATATGCATGAAAGAAAAAGCGAAACGCGTATACTTGTGCATTTTCCTCTTCTGTGGGAAAGGAGATGTAATACTCTTTTCTGTGTTTTTTCATATGCATCCTCACCTAACTATACTCGTCTATGTATTTTTGCATATTATAAGATTCTTCAGTCTATTCGACTGAGTATCGTGTCATTCGAGGACACGGGAAATACATGGCTTTAAATCGACATCTATTTAGCTTGTCACACTTTTTCATTTTTGTGCTCCATATTGACAGATAGACAGCAGAAATTGAATTTGATTTAAAATTCGACAAGGATCAGCAGTTTGGGATTAGGGGGCCCCGTATTAAATTTCATCGATCTAGCTCACTCATTCCATTCCCTTAGACAGAAAGATAGACATTATTCCAAAAATATCACTTTCCTTGGTTCAGGAAAAGTAATCAAATTTCGTGGACGTTTATTCCCCCCCCCTTTTTTTTACGATTCTTTTCTTTTCTTTTTGTTCACGTCATTTACAAGAAAGTTAAAAAAAAAAACACAAATGAATGTGTAATTAGTTTAAATTCTATTTTAGATTGAGTTTTTGATCTTTATAACCATGTTTTTCTTGGTGCAAATTAGAAAGAAAGCAAGAAGTCTCATTTGCTTCATCTTCACTAGACTTCATTAAAATTGTATATCGCTGATAGTTTTGTTTACGGGCAACGGAGTAAAGTTACTATCTTCTACTCATTTAGTGAAATCCTTCACGTATTTTTAGAACACACATGACAGATGAGCATCGTTCCATTTCAAAATTCATAAAAACTGATTCATTATAAAAGAAATAATATAACTTGTTCGTTTTTATACACAACTACATTAATAAAAATTGGAATGGAATAAAGAAAATCGTTTGAATAGCATTCTAAATTATCTGCATTGACTCATTTGCATAGTGTGGGATGAAATCTTTACAGAACTGTCCAATATTAAAATTCACACGTAAAGCGATAAATAATAAATACTCATCAAAATGTTTCACCCATCGAAAAATAACTGTCAAAAATAAATTCGATGAGAAAGAAGAAAAAATTATTTCCCTCTGCACCAGATTAAGAAACAGACGTCAATACCATGAGACTATTCCAGTTCCGGTAATGCGAATGATATCATAACATTTGACGTACAGGAAACAATGAACGGAAAGTTCAAACACCTCAAGAAATAAAACAAACAAACAAACAAACAAAAAATGGAATTACAAACCAAACGAGAGTAAGATTAAAATACTACAGAATGATTATATGATCTTCTTGTCTTTTTACTTTCTCGCACACACGAAATATAAAGTATCATAATCGTCAAAAAATTCGAACTCGAGATTTTGATAAATCTGCACGTTTTAGACCTCTCTGAATTCCAAAAACACATTTTTGGAAAATGTCTGCCTGTAGTACAAATAACTCGAAAACGCTTTAAGCTAAGCGGATGAAATTTGGCATACGGTCTTTATACTAAATTTGTAGATTTCTGTCAAATTATGAGCACAATACGTACAGAGGAAGTCAGTTTGTCCGCCTTTCGAATATCATTTAACACGATAAATACGAAACGAAGAAAGCTATATGGATAAAATTCTGTGCACAGATGTAGCATCCGTACTATAGACACTTATCAAATTTTGTGCCATATCTAACACGATGTTGACAGTCTATCGATCAGTAAACATCTGATTTCAGAAACATATAAGCGCGGTAACTCAGAAAGGTAATGATTTAAATATATTTAATTTGAAATGTGATTTTGTGAGTATAAAAGTAAGTTTGTGTCAAAACTTTGTTTCGAACAGTTGGCAGAAACATGTCTAAAACTCAAATTCAGTTTCCGTACATGATTAACCGCACGCCAGAAATTAACCCCCCCCCCCCACACACACACAATCCCCAAAAAAATTCGCCAAGGATCACACGATAGATTCAGTAAAAATGTTAAATTCACACCAAAGATTAATATTTCGTAACTATTGTACGCCAGTGCCATGCAAGACGTTCTCTGGGATAACATCATTATTAGAGAGCCTGCGATAAAGTTTTGGGAGATCGTAACCGATTGTTTAAAAGATTAAGTTTTACTTTGTTTATACTTAGTATCTAAGTTTTATCTTTTAAAATGAATACATAAATAAAAAACCTTGAATTTTGATTAATCCTCCCATTTTTTACCGCTCTGAAACCAATAACGGATTCTTCAATGATGTCTGTCTTCGGATGAAATCGGAAATTTCTAGTACTGATAAGTCTGTCTATAAATTACTGATTATATAAGGATTTTAAAATGGAGGGAAAAAAATACCTTCATTTAATTTCTAAGAGTCGGGAAAATGAGTAAAAAAAAGTATTTTTCACATTGCATTAATATTTTTTTCTTCAGTTTTGCGTTTTCTGATAATGACGCCGAAGTTTCATCGAAACTCCGATGTGTAAGCGTGTATGGTGCCAGCTAAATTCGTCGGGACCCAACTTCCTCCTTCTGCTGGTGTGGTGCGGCAGTTTGGAGAAGCGGTGCCAGCTCGTGTCGTCTTCATCACCTGACCGCACTTCAAATTTAAGAGGTCCGTCCCCAAAATAGCCCTAGTGTTGCTTTAAAACGGGACGTTAATATAACTAAACTAAATAATGGGTGCCCCGATAAACCCATCATCGAGATCGAGATCGAGAACGATGTTTCAGACTAGGTGTTCGATTTTCCTCTAAATTGTGCTCGTGGGAAAGATCACATTCCCTTACAGTCTTGCTCATTTTCGTAGTCTTTTGAAATTGGAGGAGAAAATGGAGAGGATGGCAATATTTTCTTTTTCCTTTCACTCAAAAAAAACTTTCTCCTCTTTCTATTAAAATGAAAATCCCGTTTTTGTTTCATTTTTAGAAAGTTTATGTTCATCGGATTTTAAATTCAGCGAGTTGGAATGATAAGAATCAAAATTTGTAACTGTTTATTGATTAATTTCAGCATCATTCATAAGTTTGTATTATTTATGTTTACGGCTGTATTATTTACAGTAATTAATATCTACACAATAATAGTATAGTATTAGTAACTACATAGTAATTAGTCTCTACATTATTAATAAGTCTTGTATAAAAAAATTGTGATTAAAAAAAACCGTTTGCAAAAAAAATTTTTAAGCAAAAACAGCTATTGAAAAATTATAGTAAAAACTTACCTAATTATCATTAATTTTTCTTAAATCTACGTCGGATATTTTAAATAAACAACTGAATAAATAAAAAGATCAGGGTTATGTAATGGAATTTTGCTTTAACAAAACGTATTTCTGGGTGTCCACATAGCTATTTTTCATCTTTATCAGTTCTGTTTGTCGAAATTAAAGTAGAAGTACAAAACGTGAAAATTCATGAAGTATAGAAATTATTTTAAATAAATTAAAGGTTTAAAATGTTTACCAAAATTTCATTTGCTCTTTCTTTTAATTACAACAATCTTTAAAATTTTAAAATCGTTGGTAATAAATAACCTTTATCTGAGACTTATTTTTTTAAATATATTTTTATTTTAAATATATTTTATATCCAAAGAGTAAAGATCTTTGTTTTTTATTTAATTGAGTCTTAGAGCTTGTTAGTATCAAAGAAGGCCAATAAAACTAAATGAATCTCCCAATCAATGCCAATAAAATCTATTGAAAGTTTTATTTAAATCAATCAACAACATAATGATTTTTATTTTTTTAAACAGCTAAACCCAATTTCTTATGTTTAATTATTTATTATTATTATTATTATTTATAATTTGTCAGTTTTTTTTAAAATTATAATATTCTTTTTGAAATTTTTGGTATAAAAACCTGACAGATTAAATAAAAATCTAATTTTTTAAAAAATCTTCATATTTTTATGTCTCGTAATAAAGCTAAAAACTAAAAAAACATTCTGAAACAAAAGCTCAAATATTTGAATAATTATTGAAAAATTATACAAAATTCATTTAGATGAAATTCGAACCTGACAGATAATATGATGATGCTTTATCCTTGCCTCGTCTTTTTGAAATCTATTCTTCCTTATAAAGCATGCAAATTTTGAATTTAATATTGTCCCAACGCTCTAAGAACGAAAGAGAGTGTAAAATATACTTAACAATGTTATTAAAATTGAAGCGGAAGAAAATAATTATACGGATATAAAATTGGTTTCACCGAAAAACTTATTATTTTTTTGGGGGATTTTAAAATGCTGTAAAAATGCTTTTTGTATATTAATATTCTTCGGAGTTTTTATAGTAAAGCATGAAAATTTTAACTAATTTTTAATTACAAATCTAATAATTTGTAGTTATAGGTCCAACATTTTTATCCTGCATGGCTTTTGAACAATTTTTGCATTATGCACGCCACAATTTTCCGAGAGTATGCCAAACCAATCAACATTATCATGTTTTTTTTTTTTTTTTAAACCCGAAATGGGGTTGATTTATTTATTAACTTAAACTTTTGCACCAATAAAAACATAGATTAATGGTGTTAATTTATGAAATGTCATTGCGTATGTTGCGTTTTGAAATCTGGCTGTATTTTTTCAAATACCCTTTTTTCTCTATAAAATGCACTGTGGATTATTATTCGTTTACTAATATGCTTACAGACTTATGATGTGAAAAATATGAAATATACAACTGATTCTTTGTTTTACTGTTAAATAAAATGAATTAACTGTAAAAAATTATTTATAAATTACTGAAATTGGTTCCTTGTTTATTATTAAGAAACGAGTCTTTCCATTAATAATAATAAATAGTAATGAAATTGGCAATAATTCCAACAGAGATAAAAAGTGAAAATTTTGCTGCACATTAATTTTATTTATACAATTAAACTTTCTGCAGAAAAGAATACATTTGCTTAACTTTAAATTGTAATGCAATGTAAGTAAATTTCTGCAATAATTTTACTAATCTATCCACTTATGATTTTTTGAAAATAATTATTAATAATCATACCTTCAAAAATATTCTTTGAGTATTTTATTCATTTTACAAGGTTTTAACACTCCAATAATTCCCGAAAATTAAATCTTCTTCATCTATCAAAAACTGATTTTAGAAATCAACATTTAAAAAAAATTTAGCTATGTTTTGAATTATTGAATGATTACCTTTTAATTGCCATAGTAAATAATTTCAGCTATCTCAAGTACTTATCCTTATTTTTTTTAAAAAAAATTTAAATCATAGTATTGGTATTTATTTATTTGTTTTTCCATTTTTTATTTGATAGAATTTAAAATATACCTTAGCAAAAATATATAAATTTATGGACAGTAAATTACATTTTTCATTCGTAGCTTTTTAATGTAAACTTTTTTTTATTAAACTTTAAAAAAAATTGCGAACTGTTATAAATATCATGCAATTTTTACTATACAATTAGATATACTATGTATTTTTTAAAAGCATTTACTGAAAAGAATGTATCGTAGTTGCTTTTCGATTTTTCATAAACAAGCGAAACATTATCGCTCTTCATAAGCCGTCACATTCAATCACGTGACTTCACGCTGCATCTTTCCTTTCAGTTTATTTTTGACACTATTATTTCATAAAAAATGTTTCTCATAGCGTAATTCAAAATTCTGTCAAAATGATGCTCAGATAGTTTTTTTTTCCATACCATGTAAGAAAATTAAAATTTTCAGAGTTTATATCTTTTACTTAAAATGGAAGCACTATGTATTTGTGGTCGCAAATGAACAAACTCCCTACATATTTTCAGCTATTTATCCAAGTCATTCGTTTGCGTAGAGGCTGGCGAGTTTCGTTTCCATCTCAAAAGAGTATGTGAGATATTTGTTTTGAAACTATAATTTTTTTAGAACGTAAATGTGAATAATTCCAAAACAAACTGCACACGACGGTATAGCTTTGTCACTGAAATTATGAGTTATCTTCATTACTTTAAAAACTTATTTTTATAAAAATAAATAAATTAAAAAAAAATTCGTATGGCTTTGTAGAATGTGAACTTTGTCATTTTCCGAAGTATTGGCTCTTGAAAGAAAACATCTCAGTTTGAGGGAGGGGGGAGGGCAATAATATAACTTATGACCTTGACGTATAAATAAACACATCGAAGACACGTGAAAGTGTTGTCGCTTTGCCACTTCGCGACGACCGACCCTGAAGTTTGTCCGTTGGATCTAAAATTTAAGAAATTTTCTTTGTTTTTATTTCCCGATCAGACATAAAAAAACAACTTATAATAAAAATGTCATCGGCAGATTCAATGGACGTAGAAGTTCCAGACATTGAAAATTTGCTTAAGTTGGATCCTTATCTGAAACCTCACGAAAAAGAAATTCGACGCCGGTAAGTTATTTAGAAACCGTAATTAAATCATGATCTTTATATATATACTATATATATGATCATTATATAAACTTATATCAAATTCTTCATTATTTGAATTTTATATCTTTCGCGTTGTGCAATTGGAAGAATGAGAGTTTTTCGCTGTTATTGCACGTTTGATTGTGTACTTAAAAGTGAGCATAAAACAAATTGAAAAATGTAAATATAATGAGCGATACAAAGTGAAGTAGAAAATTTTATTAAAAAATTTATACAATTTTTGCTCTTATATGTAGGCATTTCCAGAATAATATGCAGCTTTTTTTTTTTTTTTTTTTTGAGGTGGGAATTTTAAATTTTCTTATGTTTTAAAGTTTTTAGAAATTTTAGGAAATATAATTCCATTTTCCTTTTGAGGTATTTTTAAATCGTCGTTTCTTAGAAAATTATTATTTTGAGATATAAAAACTTATTTTTTGAAAAGGCGGCACGTATTTTATAATATGTTTATTAATAATTTATGGTGCCAATTTGTTTCAAGTGATATCTATTAAATAAATATAATGTTAAATTCCTGTATTTGCTTTAGTTTTAGTTAGTTGCTTTAGTTAGTGTTTAATATTTTGATTTGCAAGACAGAAAGAAGCTTTAATTCACCCTTTACATGATTTACATATGTATCAGAAAACCATCTTCCCCTTCTCTTTAACCAACAGTATAATTGTTGTTCTCTAAACAATTAGCTTATCATTCATTTTTAATCTGATTTTTTTTCTCCTCTAATTACTTTGCAAATTGTTTATTCTCTTATTCTATTTTGTCTACAATTCTAAAATATGTGGACTGATTGGTAATAAGGAAAAACAGTAATAATAAATCTAGTTATAGAATGGGTATATTTGCTAGTCACTTAAAATTAGGGAAGAGTATTGCATCTTCATTGAAATTTCTTCTTTAGACAGATTTTGATATTTTCACTAGTACATCACTTAAATATTAATTATCCCAAGAGGATTTTAGTGTGTAAAGGTATTTAAATGTAAGATTTCTATAGATTTCATAAAACAATGAAGATCTGCTTGATTTTTTATTACTAAATATGTACTAAAAATTGTGTATCTTATTTTGTACCAGAATCGCTCATTATTTTTTTTTTATTTGTTGTAAAAATTATGGAATAAATAAGTACTAATTTTTAAATGATTATATGTTTAAGCTATTTAGTAAAAAAAAAAAAAGATAAATAATAATATAAATAATAATGCACCAGCATAATGACTTGGAGTTAAGATTTCTGTTATTCAGATTTTCCCACCTTCTTTCAGATATGGATGCTTCAAAAGCCTTTATGATAAAATTAATGAATATGAAGGTGGATTGGTTGAATTCTGTCGCAGCTATAAGCATTTTGGTATTCATGTAACTGAAAACAATGGCATTCGATGCAGGGAATGGGCACCTGGTGCAGAAGCTGTTTATCTTCGAGGAGATTTTAGTATGCTATTAATTTTTCCTTAATAATTTTAAACTTTTATATTTAAATAAATACAATGTTATTGGAGCCAGTTGCATCCTTATCTAATATATAAAAATGAATATTTGTTTGTTCAGATTTTATGCACTGCCATACCTTTTATCCGATTGTGATGAAACTTTGCCAACTTATTGCTTGCCCTTTATATAGACACAGTATAATTAGATCTAAAGTAAAAAAAAAAAAAAAAAAGTAAATATTATTGATATTTTATACAGCATTTAATTTCAATGAATTTATTCATCTATTGCAAGAAAATAATTAAATTCTATTATTCCTAATTAAACAAGATAACTATTTCAGATTTTAAACAAGATTTCTTCTGTAGCAGCATCACAATGGATACCAGCTAGTTTTCAATATTTTCGATTAAAAAGCTTGATCTGTTAATGTTAAATAGCACAGGTCAAATTTGTTATTCATATTTTTATGCCTTTCTCTATGAATAATGATTATGTTCTTTAACTTGTAATTACTCTTAATAATAATGTGTATATGAATATATTTAGTATTGCAATGTAATTTTATAATTTGGAAATTTAAATTGTAAAATTTAACAAATTCTAATGCTAACCATGTTTTTTTTTAAAGTAATTATACTTAAAAAATTACTTTTCAGAATTTACTTTGCTAACCTTTTATGCATTTCTTTAAAATATGTGTTTCTTTTTTACCTTCGAATTATAAAATTCTGAGCAGTTTTTTAAAAATCATTTTTCACCCTGCTCGTATCAATAAAAACTTTTTTCAAATGCTTAATATTTTACATGGATTATTTTGTTTAACAGATTATTTTTAATTTTGATTTTTAATAAAGTATATCAAACAGTAAAAATTTTAGCCTTTAATATATTTTAAATATTTATCTCGCTGATTTCTGTCGATTTTGGTTACAAAATGTTGTTATGTGTTTGGGAAATAAGATTTCTATGTTGATAAAAATTATTCAGTGAAATATTATAAATAAATCCTAAGGCTTTTTACTTTTAACTGCCACTTTAATTTGTTGATTTAATTTGATATTTTAATTTTAAAATGAAAATTTATTATTTGTGTCTGAATCTGCTTTCATTTCTTTATAATTTAATTAATTTGTCACTTCAATAACACAATATTCATGTATCAAAGATGTAATGCAAAAGCTTTTATTTTCAAAAGCCTGTCTGAACCAAATATGGATATATTTTTCAGAATGAAGAATGACTGAATTTGTGACTTCTAGTCCTAGATTTGAGAAATAGATCTGTTTTAATATTTCCATATTGGTTGTTGTATAAAAATATAATAAAAGAAAATTCAGTGCAATAATTTTGATGTTTGCTGTTTCATCAGAAGTTTTATATTTCAGTAGATTTGTGAAATTACAGAATGGCTGTGCTCAGACTTCTGTTGGGATAATGAATCATTACAAAAAGAGAAAATTTCATCACAAATATGAAGATGTAGCATTAAATGATTGTATTTCTATAAGGCAGAGAAAAAAGTTTTTCCATTTTTAAATTAATACAATATATATTTTTTAATTGGTCCTTTTTGTCTTTAAACCATAACTGTATTATTTTTAATAATATAGGCAAATATTTAATAATAAATGGCATCAATAAAAACTTAAATGAATATTTACTACTTTTCTTTCAGAATATGTTGTAGTAAAACTGTGTTAAATATTTTAAAATAATTTGTTAAATTTAACGAAATGTAACTTCATTTTGATGAATTTTCTATGAAGAATAATACAATCAGATAACCGCTTTGGACCAGACACATTCTTTTGAAGTTATTACAAAAATTTTAATGCAATGGTATTTAAAAATTGAGTATATGATAAATGACTTGAATAAAAAATTGAATATGTGTTTTAAACCTAAAACATGAATGCAACATAATTTTTCTGTGGCAGTGCCAATGATTTTAGGATTGATAATGATTTAGGAGTTTCTAGGATTAAAATGTACGGTATTTATAATTGGAATGAGAGACTGTGAATAAACAAAATATACATAACATAAATTTTGTATGCTATGAATTTTCACACATAGATAATTTTTTAATGGATGAAATAAATCTATTGTATAAACTTCAATATATTAAATATTATTTGAAATAAAGTAAAATATTCTTTAAAAATTAAGGTGACTTAAGTAATTAATAATTGAACACACTTTACATTTTAAATAACACTATTTTTCTAACAGATATTTTTTTAAAAAGTTTCATTTACTATAAAAATTATAGCTTGTACAAGAAACAGTTTGTATCAGGAAATCTTAAACAGTATCATTTATAAATAACATTTAATAATTGTGAATTTCTGAACTTTCAGCATTCAGTAAAAAAACTAAAAATGTTGGTAGAATTTGAAATTTTAATGCTTCAGATGGACATTCTTTGGCATTGCATAGCATTGATGAATTTTGGAAAATTTTAAAGCTATAATTGCAGAATTGTTTTATTACAGATGTCGTTTGGAAATATATTATCAAACATTTGTTTGTAAATAATACATTTACAAACATTTAATTCAACTTTCATTCATTTGCGATTTCACTTGATTAAAAATAAACATTGAATAAAAATGATTATTATGCAATGATTAATAAAATTATATGCATTTTCAGAATTTTCTCATATTTGTTCATGTAAATAATATTACTTTTACATTAAAGTCTGGAAGTTTTGGAACTTCTATTAAACTACTTTAGTTAATATTATTTTTCTTTTTGTTTTTTGCTGCTCCCTAATATTCTCCTCATCTTTTATTGCTTTTTCATTTTTCATTTTTTAATATGTATTTATTTTTTCTTTTAAATTTCTATCTGTGGGGGCTTTTTAGCAGTTTTATTTTCAGAATCGAAATTTTGACTTTGAATTCTTTGTCGAATTTGGTGTATAGTGGTTTATGTGTTTGTATGCATGTTTTTATTTATGTTTTGCATATATATATTTCTTTTATTGATATATTGCTCTATTATACTTACTTCCATCTACTTTTTCTTTTCATTGTCTTTTAAGTTTTGTTAAGGAATTATTTTGTACAACATTTATTTTTATACTTTTTAAAGTTTTGTGTTTTATATTTTTAGTGCATGAGCAGTATTTAATGTTCAGTTATAAATAATAATGGTTTTAAATTATCCCATAAAGTAGGGATAGGCATTCAAAACCAGATAATTCAGATAATTAAATTATTTAAATCCATGAGCTATATTTAACTACATTTATTTTTATTACATTTTCTAAGAATTAAAAGAATAAATAAAGAATTCTTAGCTTAATTTTCTTAATATGCATTTCCAGAATTGACCATTAATTACTATCAAGAATTTTCTGTCAACATTGAAAATTTTTACTGTAATATAAAAATTCGTCCTGAAAACATTAATATTCACATGGGGGCACAATTATTCTAGTTCATTTACAGATGGCATTGGTTTTTGCCTCTTCCTTAATCTGATAACTTATTTTTTTTTTCATTGAGCAGGTGTTTTCATTTCTCAAAAATCTTGATTGTGCACAATATTATAAAGAACTTAATTAAAAAAACATATCCATCAAGATCTGTATAGGCCCATGATAAACTGATATCAGCTGTAGACAATTTGAATACATTTACTTTTAATATATATTGTTTATTTATTGTTTTGTCACTTTTTTTAGATGATTGGAAAAGAGTAAGTTATCCATTCAAGAAGCTTGATTTTGGAAAATGGGAACTGGAAATACCTCCAAATCCAGATGGATCTTGTCCTATCCCACATAACAGTAACATTAAAGTATGGAGATAGATTATATTTAAAAATTGTTTTTATGAAAAACTTATGTGGAACAAACTATATAATAATATTTTGCTTTTAACAGCTTGTTATTTTAACTCCAAATGGTAAAATGGAAGATCGTTTATCTCCATGGGCAACTTATGTAGTTCAACCTGAAAAAGCTGTACTTTATGATCAACGATTCTGGAATCCTCCTCCAAATGAGGTGGGTGAGTATTATTATTAGGAGTGGGGGAAGGGAAAAAATAAAAGATTAAGATAAAAACTCTCAGTTTTACAAAATTTGTAATGATTATACATTTTTTCTGTCAAAAGTAAATGTTACAAAATATTGAAAATTTTTTAATTATGTCACTTATTCAGTTGTAATAAGTACACCATTGTTGAATAACAATTAAGTTTAAAAATATATTACATTTGTTAAAATTTATATGAGGTGCAGTGGCAGAATATGTTAAGTAGCAAGGGCTAAATATAAATTTTGTAAAGGTATCGAAATTAGATTACCCGAAAATTTCTTATTTAAGTTTACAGTACGTTTTGGTATCTTTTTTCATATAGCATCTCTTCCTTTTGATATCACCCTTTTCCTCTTTACAATATTTCTACTATTGCCAAAGTAAATGGTAATATTTTGCCAAAACAGATTCATCACTAAAAAAAAATGTACTTCAACCCCTCTTTTGTTATTACAAAATTTCAGCTTCACTGCTGCAACTTAAAAATTATATTACTGCTATGCACAGTTGCAGAGAGAGAGAGAGAGAGAAAGAACAATCCAGATTTATTTCACAATCAATTGCCCTATGTGAAAACTAAAAATATCATTTAAAAGTTAGTAAGGAATGCTAAAAGATGCATCTAAAAGTTTTGTAGTGGCAGGAGGTTGCTTACTTATTAAAAATTGTATTAACTTTGAAATTTCCTTTGGCAACACCCTTTTCTGATTCATGAATAGATTTTCCCTTTGAAAAAATATCTGGAGAACAATTTTTTTATAATGTTACCATGAATCATATACCATAATTACATGAGAAGATATTTGACATTTTCTGTTAAGGGGTTGTTTCCATTTGTAAATGTGTAAGATGTAGATATTCTGAGGACATCAATATTTATATATTGATTTTTTTTTACCTTTTTTTTTTTTTTTTAAAGCTTTGCATACACATGGTAAAATTGTTTACTATTAGATTCATAAAAAAATATTTATAGTGAAAATTTTAGAATTATTTAAATTTTTTTTAGGAAATAAATATTTAAGAGCATTTGATGTCCATTTAAATTGCATCCGTGCCTAATTTTCCATTCTGCTGAAAACACCAAAATAGAAAGTTTTGTTGTATGAATAAAAGATATAAAGTTAAATATATTATTTATGATTTCAACTAGAATTTATTATAATTAAGCATAATTACATGTATAAACAGTTACAATTAATTAAATTAATTATAACTACAGTTTAATATAATTATAAACACTTAAATTAATTATAATTATAGTTTATAACTATAAACAATTACAATTTATTATAATTTCAATATTATCATAATGACAAATTTATTTAATTATAATTACGAGTTAATTTGCAATAATTATAATTACAGCAAATTAATCTTAGAAAATTTGAAATGTGTGTAAGAAATACTATGCACTTAAATATCAGTAAATTTAAATAAACATAAAAGGGACCTTTTTTTGTTAGAAAATATGGAGTTTACTATTCATAAATTATTAAGAGAAATAAGTTGTCAGAATGTATAAAATTAAATAGTTAAATCCCAGAAAGTAATAATTATAAAATTCCCATTTTTCTGAAATTTGTTATATATTGTAAATGGCATTATATGAGCTGAAAAGTAAAAATTCTAGTTTGTTACTAGGATGGAGACTATTCTCTCCAAATATAAAAGCAAGGACTGTTATTAAACTAATATGGCAATGGAACAATTTTTTAAAATTTAATTTCCTTTTCTTTGCTTTTATATTATAACAATGCAGAAAATATTTGTTGCAAGGTTTGCATGATCAGCCACTTCAGTGACAAATAAAAAAAGCTGTTGATATTTTGAAATTTGTGAATGCACCCTTATTATTTCAAGAATAATACAGAAAACTTAATGTAATGTGAAAGCTACTTCTAGGAATGAGCTAAAATTGTACATATCACCATGAAATAATTTTGCTTTTTAAGTTATGACAAAATTTGTTTTTTGTAATTTAAAATTTATTTTTAATTAAATTAAAGATTTAAAAAATGTAATAAATTTAAAATTTTTAATTTTATAATTTTTTCACATATTAAAAATAATTTTTCATGTTAAATATGTATGCAAAATGTGTAGAATACCTTATGTTTTCATACCAAAGACAGTTTAGGTCAATAACTTTATAAATTTTTAAGATGTGAATAAAAGTTCAAAATTTAATTTTAACATTAGAAAGTCAAAATATTGTTAGCTCATAATTTGAAAATGAATAGACTTAAACTTATGAAACTTGGTTTCTGGAAATAATGATGTGGTTTTAAAATTTGATGAGAAAAGTTGATGTTGCCATTGGAAATTTGGAAGTGTGCTTTTATTTCAATATAAAGAGGGCTCCTCATGAAACTTTTAATTGAAAAATCTTGAAGAGTACATTAAACTCTTTCAACGGACACCTTTTTCAAGGATTGTACAATAAACATTGCTAGAGAAAAGCTAGGTGGCTCCTTTATTTATTTATTTATTTATTTTTTTTTTCCTTCTGTGATTGTATCAATGCTGTTCAACATATTCTCTGATGATGCTCAACATATTCTCTGTATTTATTGTAAAAGTGAATGATTTCATCATCTTAAGAGCATTTCTATCAATTTAATAACTTCCTCAAAATATTCTAATCATAGTCTTCCCTATCTTAAAAGAAGAATTTTATAATCTAAATTTATTTATTATGTTTTGCTCAGAAATGACATTTTTTTTTATGTACACCAAAAATAGTTTTTTTTTTTTTTTTTTTTTTTTTTTACTGCTGATACTTTTATATTTGATGATATATTGGTGCAGTATATCCATTAAGGATTCAACAAATTGAAATAAAACTTTGAATAAGAACCATTGCTAAACTTTAAAAATTTTTCCTCTCTAAATGTTTTGTTTACCCTATTTCACAATTTAAATGTACATTTGTATTTAGAAATTATCCTTTAAGCTAAAGGAATAATGTTTGCCTTACAGTGAAAACAGAAATTTTCTCTTTAATGTATTCAAAATTATACTACACAAAATGAACTTTTTAATTATGGTTGTTTGTAATAATATTAAAACATTTTACTTTAAAATACTATTTGATTGATTTTTTTTCTTTATATAACTATCTAATTCATTTTAAATTTCAGAGATATATTTTCAAGCATCCTAAACCAAAGAGACCTGATAATTTCAAAATATATGAATGTCATGTGGGTGTATCAGGAGAAGAGGAATCTATTGCTAGTTACTCTCATTTCAGTAAAAATATCATTCCAAGAATAAAGAAACAAGGTTTGTATTGTTTCTGTTTTGTGTATTTGATGCATGTGATCTTATTGTGTGGAGTAAATTAATGGGAACAATATTTATTGAAGAATTGGCTTAAAATGGCTTTGATCTCTGATATGTATATTACTCCTTTTTAATTTTCAGGGTAGTTGCAGTCCTGTATTCTTCATTTTCTTACATCTTTAATAGATAGATTTGTGAAATATGGATTTATCTTTTTTCAAATATCATTTTCAAACAAAAATTTTGTTCAGTGATTAATTGAAGGGTAATATTATTGCAGAGTGCTGAACTTCTTTAGACACTGATAATCTAGTCACTGAAAAGACTATGAAAATATTATTTTGCCTTTGATTAAAAAGATGAACAGCTTTTGAAAAATCCATGCAAATTCCTTTTTTGCCATCCTCAGGGTCCTGGAAAACCCCCTTTTTTCATTTGGTCCTTGAAAATTAAGCAAAATATATATTCATTTGGTCGGGGGATGAGTAAAGAAAATAAATTTGATTTGGTTTTCCTTGACAATTCCATAAATGGAAATGCTGCCAATCGCAATTTTTTTCTCTGTGTAATTTGGACAAGTGGCAGAAAAGTGCACGAACATCCCCCCTTCCCCCATTGACATGTTTTAAGCATTCAATTAAACATGTAATATGACAAGTAATATACAGTAAGAACTCAATATGGTTATTTCGACAACAATCAATAATAATTCAATAAATTCACATATATGTTCAAATATCTTTACATGAAAGTCATTTTTGCATGGGCAATACACATGTTTTAGTCACAGCCCTTTTAAGTGTACCAAATTGGGTTTTTACCTGAATCACTCAGATTTTTTTGTCTTCCTGTAATAGATTTCTTTAATTTTACCCAGAGCCCATTTATAAGTAAGCAAATTATCTTCACTAACAGCACAAGATCTTCCATATGAACATTTTATTTCTCTAATACCCCTTATTTCTTTGTTGCAATTTGTTCAGGTAACTTCGGTACCATTTTTTTCAAATTTGTTACACTAATTTACAGGGGTGTTTGTGCTCCGGGGAAACCCCGGAATTCCGGGGATTTTGAACTTCGATACCCGGAAATTCCGGGGATCGTCTTTCAAAAGGAAGTAGGAATAATAATGAATTATTTATTTTGATCTGGGTAATTTTGTTTGCTTTGAAAGCAGAAAAACGCAAGGTCAGTGTGTGTGGTGAAAACTTTTCCTTTCTTTCTCCAAAGGCAGTGATAATGCGTGAAAAGGGCGAAAAAAACTTTTTTGTTCTTTCCTTATTGCGCGTTATGACTCATTCCCCCGGTTCTCGGACATTCTCTTCTGGATTCTTTTCGGCAAGTAGGCGCGGCAGAAAAAAAAAGGGAGAGACTTCGTTCGACTAGATGTGCGATAACGTGACTCTGGGTTCAAAGGTCTTATCTCTCCTGGCGTGGCGCCAATAAGTAGAGAAGGGGGATTTTTCGCCGTATTAGCTATTTGTCATTGATCGCTTCGCAACTTTTTTTTCTCCGCTGTGTAAAATTTTCGTTTCATTTATTGATGCAAGTGTAAATTTTTCGTTTCGCTTATTGAAATATTTTTTTATTTATGTACGCAAGAGAATTTCACTTTGAAATTTCAGCATATGAAACAGAAATTACCCCTTAAAAATTCATATCTAATTAGTTTTACAGCATTAGATCCAGGGCTAAGAGGTAAAACCAGTACAATATTAGCTTTTGAAAAATTATCATCTTTTATGTCCCATATTTTTAGTGATAATGAAAAGTCAAAAGTAGAAGCTGAAATAAGGTTACACCAGAGTGATATTGATATCACCAAAGAAATGCTCTACACATCTGATGAAAGTGGAAATCAAGTCAAGTGTACAATTGATAAATATTGGTCTTAAGTTTTTAATTTAAAAGATGATTTCACAAATGATTATAAGTATCCTACATTGGCTAAATTGGTCAAAGCCTGCCTTAGCTGCTTCCATGGCCCATTAGTGGAAAGTGCATTCAACTTAATGGACACACTTGTCACTGACTATAGAACCTCTCTTAAGATTGATTCCCTAGATGCAGTGCAGACTATTAAATATGATTTAATGGCTTCTAAAGAAACCTCATGTGAAAAATATGGCTCAAAAAATCCAATGACTGATCCAATTCGCAAAGATCTCTTACTGAATATGAACAGAAGTTGGAAAACATATCAAGAGGACTTAAAAACATGTATTTCAGATGAGTCATCTATAAAAGTCTCCTAAAAACCTTCTACATTAGCAGAAAAGCAAACTGCTTCTACCTCTGCATGTGCAGTTCTCGAGGAAATTTCTTCAACTGTAAATGAGGAAAATAAAAGTCAACCTTCCTGCAATTATGAAGTTCACCACAAAAGAAAGGCAAGCCCACAAACATCAGAAAATTAAAAAAAGCAGCAGAAATTAGATAATTTTTTTTAAAAGAATTAATTCATGTAATTTAAAATATTTGCATAAAATGTAGTAGTTTATATGTTTGAAAGTTTATGGTTATTAATTTTGCAAAAAAAGTAATTCATTGAACTTTTATAATTAGGTCATTCAATACTTCATAATTGTAATTTTTCATTTCTCCCCTCCCCCCTTCTCGAAACTCCAAAATGCCGGTAGTAAGTCCGTAAAAGTTTCAGGGGATTTTTTGGGGTCCCACAAACACCCCTGAATTTAGTAACTCTTGCCATTTTTTAAGTTGATGTTCCTTAAAACTGGTTAAATCAAGTTTGATAATCGAATTCATTGATCTATTGATCAGGAAATGAGCAGGTGTCAAAACTCCAAAATCATCTGCATTGGCTGATAATGGGTTGAGTGGGCACGGATTCAAGATTGACTCTATTTGGATTTTTAATGTCAGAAATTCTTCAAAAGTTAAATTTGCTCCCCTTGAAACTCTAATGAAATGAAATTTGAGCAATTTGGCAGCAGCCTCCCAAAGTCCACCAAAATGAGGTGTCCTGGGAAGGCTGAATTTCCAATCTATTCCTTCTGCAGACAAAATAATTAGCCAGAATTTCATTGGGATTTTTCATTCTCAAGAAACTTTTTAATTATCTTATTGGCACCCTTAAAATTTGTTGCATTGTCAGAGTATAACTTTGCACACTTGCCTCTCCATGTAAGGAATCTTTTTAGAGAAGCTATAAAACACTCAAATGTCAAGTCTGACAAAATTTCGAAATGAGTGGCCTTTTGTTATGAAACATACAAATACACATACATACTCTTTATACATACACATACATATTATATTTAATCATGAATGGACCACTAAGGACTACATCAGTACAATTAAAAGAAAAATCAGCTGAAACTCTGTCTTTAGGTAGACTGCCCATTAATTGACTAGACACTATGGGTTTTGATTTGAAACAGGGAACACACGGATGAATTACCTTACGACAAATTGTTCGACCACTTTATGACCAAAACTTTTCTCGAACAATACATGATAAATTCCATTCATGTCCATTCAACCATAAATTGCAAATCGCAAGTTTTTCCGGGTCTATACCTTGAGATAAGATGTCAGCTGGATGTTGCTCTGAGGATACATGATTCCACTGTTTAGTACTAGTCTTTTCTTGAACCGTTGTTTCTCCACTTTGGACGAACTGTTTTAGGTCTATTGGTTGTTTCTGGCGCCACGAAAGCACAATAGTTGGAATCCGACCAATAGTAGACACTAGTCACTGTCGTTTTGATTGCTGCCATCACTTTTATCATAAGTTTTGACAAGTAGACTGCGACGTTCTATTCTAGTCTGGGAATCGTCAAACTTTTAATCGGTGCTACTCGAGATTTACTCGCAACTAATTTAATCATAGTGTTTCCTTGTGCATCACCTGATTTGCAGTACATAACTGCTCCATAGCAACGTTCTGACACTTCTGCGAAGCCGTGGAGCTTTACGCTCGTTGGCTAATCAAGGACTACTCTTCTGTTAATCAAAATTGCATTTAAGGCTTTGAGAGCAATTATGAAATGATGCCATTAATCATTCGCTTTTTTATGTGCAAAATATGTGATTTAATGGTCCTTGAATATTCTTAAAAAGATTTTGGAATTATTTTCCTCAGTGTGAATAAAATTTTGGGGGAAGTTTTAGCATTTAGAAAATCATGATGATATATTTATAAGTTGTCAGATTTCTTTATATTCTATGGGTTAATTTTTTAAAAAAATCTCCATCACTTGGAAAAATACTTACTTCAGATATTTGCACAGTAAGGTGAATGCCTTGAGTATCTTGAATAGCTTGTTGATCATATTGAACTTATAACTGATAGAGCAAAAGATATTTATTAATTAGATTAGTTCCTATAATATCCTTTACTAAATTTTTTTTTCAATATCAATTAATTTAGTGAAATATTCTTTTCTTGAATAATGTAGTTGTTTGAATATGTGTATGTATGTATATAGATATTTATTTCACATTAATATTTTATATGATATGAAATGGAGTTGCAATTACCCTGATATCAGTTATATTCATCAAAATTTTATAAATCAATTGGAAATGGTGCTTGTGCCTCATCTCTTTCTGAATTTTGTTGATACAAACTTTTTGTTTTTAATATTCTCTTTTACTTTTGTGTACCTTATTCTTCTGATTATACATAGCTGCTCTGCTTATTGGAATAAATGATTTTGAGTGGGACAAAAAAAAAAAAAAAAAAAAAAGTAGATGGTCGATTTTTGTTTAACTGATTATTAACTTCCATAATTTCTAAGAATTTTTGGAAAAATCTTATTTTAAAAAAAACCCTTGACCACCTGGTGCTTTATTTAATTTCCTATTTTGAAGATAAATTTGACAATGTTCCTTCCTTTTGAGAGATACATTTTTTTAATTGGAATGCTTCATTTCTAGTATATATCATTCCCAGTGATGGTGAAGGAAGGATAAAAGGCATCTAGATCATAAAGATTATTTCCCCACTCCCTGATCAGGTTGAATTTCTAAGTTAAATGATTCCATTACTTTTTATTCTATTGACAATTTTCCAAAATCACAAAGGTATTTTTGTTTATACTCACTTATGTGTACTGAACTTTCTTTTGTGTCTCATGGTGTTTTAAATGATTGTAAATATAAAACTTAAGTGATGCAATGCTTAATATAGGATATTTTAGCTGTAAATTTTTGGGAAGATTCTGCTGTAGGAAATTTGATTAAAATTTCGAGTTCCTGTTTATTTTTTAACACATTTGTTCATTGAATTTTCAACATAGTTTTTTTAATGAATTTTTGTTGGTTTATTTCAGGTTACAATGCTATACAGCTTATGGCAATTATGGAACATGCTTATTATGGAAGTTTTGGTTATCAAGTTACCAGTTTCTTTGCTGCATCTAGGTATTTATTTTCAAATATGTTTTTTTTTTATTGTTATTGCCACAATAATTGGAATTATTTACATTTATTTCTAAAATTTTTTACTTTGAAAGGAGACAGTTTTAGATGTTTATTTGTGCAGTATGACAGATGTTTTTTATTGATTTAATAAATGTTATCAGTAGCTTAGTGTGTAAACAATTTATATGTTTTCATAATATTTTTGTACTGTATTCTTATATGAAATTAATTAGTTGATATTTTTTAAAATTGTATTACTCAGTTTTTTGTGATATATCTAAACTATGTTCTTTCAATATATTGATGATTCAATAGAAATGGATTCAGTAATAATTTGTGATTACATTTTCTTCATTAAAGCCGCTTTGGAACCCCTGAAGAACTGAAAGAACTTGTAGATAATGCTCATGCACATGGCTTGTATGTTCTCCTAGATGTAGTCCATAGCCATGCATCTAAAAATGTCTTAGATGGACTTAATCAGTTTGATGGTACAAATGCCTGCTATTTTCATGATGGTGGACGAGGGGAGCATCCACTTTGGGGAAGTAGATTATTTGATTATTCACAGTAAGTTTAATTTTTAAAACAATGAAAATTTTGCATAAGTAATTCATAGTTTAACCATCATAATGATATGTAAAAATAGTTTTAATAAAATTTGTTTACATTTAATACTTTCAAAAGTATCTGATGTGGGTCGAATTTTATAATCTTACCCTACAAATTGAATTTCTCTCTGGCCCTTTGAATATACTATTATCATAATGATAAATTAAATTTGCATTATATATAATAGTTTATTGAAATTCAAAATTGTTTTATTTTTTAAATTGACTCTGTTAGTTAAATAGGGATCTGCATTATGTGTCTTGCTATCATTTGATGAGTATTTTTGAATGTCTTTAATGAACTTAAGATGCTTGTACAATTATATATTAATTACAAATTTATGTAATGAAGAAAAAAATTTAAAATGTATGACTTGTTAGTAAAAAATTTCAAAATTAGATGCAAGTTTTGCTATTTATTTTAAAGTTTTATTATGCAGTTGATATATTCAAAACACCATGTATTCCTTGGGTATTAATTATTTTTAAATTATAAATAATTAAAATTTAACTTTTTTATTTTTAAATATTACTGTTTATTTATTCTGCATTATTTCTTAAAGCTATTGAATTTTAAAAACAAAACATTAAATGGCATTTTTAATTTAAAAATTGTTTTCTTTTGCAGCATTCCTTTTTAGATGCAATTTTTCTGAAATTAAGTCTCTAGATAGATAGGTAGATATCGATGGAGTTTTCATAATAATCAATGCTGAATTAGCCAAGCTACAATATAATTATTATATTTCAAAAGTAGCATGTTTGATGAAAAAAAGTGTTTTTAAGAGTATAACTATGTATATTGCAAGAATTTGTATTTTATAAAAATAAAAGCCAAAATTTAAAAAATTACACTTTTAAAATATAAATAAGAAAAGATGTTGTTCCCATTTGCATCCATCTTTGTACTTAAAAAAATGTTGTACTATTTCTATGCTTTAAAGTATGATATTCATTTTTTTAAATAAATTATAATCAGGCAGTTCAGAATAATTGAAAATGGATTTTAAAATTGATTAGCTTTTAAAGGTATGAATGGCTTTAATTTCAGGTGGGAAGTCATAAGATTTCTTCTTTCCAATTTATGTTGGTACATAGATGAATATCAGTTTGATGGATTTCGTTTTGATGGCGTTACCTCCATGTTGTATCACCATCATGGCATTGGCAGTGGATTTAGTGGAGATTACAATGAATATTTTGGTTTAGCAACTGATACCGAATCAGTGACCTATCTGATGCTGGCGAATCATACTGTAAAAACTCTATATCCAGAATGTGTAACCATTGCAGAGGTAATTCTGTTTCCATTAAATTTTAAAATTTGAAGTATGGTTCTGTGAGTATTCAAATCAAGTGTAATAAACTATGTTGTAATTACAAGTGTTTTTATAAATGCAAATACAAAATATATACTCACTTATAAGTATTGCGTGCAATATATATACTCACTTATAATAAGTATTGCGTATTTAAGTATTGCGTATTTAGTATTTAATATATATAGAATATGTATTAAAATTCTGTACTATTTGCTTTTATAGTATAGAATCTTTTAATGTATCCAAAATATTAATTTGCATCGCTGATATGATCAATGGGATATGTTAAGCATATCTTTTGGCATTTTGTTGCACTTTTTTCATTAATATTGTCTATCTATTAGTCCTAGCTTATCGTGACCATTAAACTTGAGTTAGCTGTACCCATAAGTTGAACTAACTTCTTATAGGCATGAGGCTTTACTTTCTCTTTAACTCAACTAATCATTCATCAAAATTCCAATAATGTAAGTCTTTAGCTAATTCACCATAAAATATCCGATTCTAATGGTATCTCATTATTGAAATGAGTTGTAAAATTTTGAATGCATATTATTAACTATTTATGTAATAGTCATTCAATGTATGCATAAATTTTTTAGTGACATTTTGTACTGTATTGGCATTTGCAATAATTAGAGATATATCTTAATATATATAAATTAAGTGTCACGTTGTTTGTCCGCGATGGACTCCTAAACTACTTAACCGATTTTAATCAAATTTGCACACCGTGTGCAGTTTGATCTAACTTAAAAGATAGGATAGCCCTTTTTTTGAATTTTTAAATAGAATTTTAATTATTAATTAAAAACTAACTTTCCCGCCAAAAAAATCTTCACTTTCCCCACCGCCAAATGAGTACGGCTTCAGTTTTCTTTCCCAACAGTCCTGAGGCTAGGCTTAAGATTTTTCGGCTGATTATTTGAAACGATTCTATTTATTTTCTTAACGTTTGATGCATTTAAAATTAAACATTGTTAATGAATCGATCTTTCAGATTCATTCTGAAGTACTTTTGAATTAAAATAAAACAGAATAAAGGAAATTAAAAATTTCTAATCTGCACAGCGTTACCCCAACTGGCGTAGAAAAACTCACGCATTTGCGTTACGTTTCAAATCCGAATGTTCGAATTATTTATGATCCTATCCGAAAACGTTTCTCAGGAATAAGATATCATTTTCCACAATTATTTTTTAATGCATACAATAAATTTGGTACGTTGCAACGGATAAAGTATCACAATCTTATGTTTGAATTTTGTATTACTGTGCACGGTGGCAATTCTCAGAAATAAGATATTTTATTTGAAAATGATTAATTACAAACGTTTTAACGGGTCATTGATTAATATAACATACTGAAATTCTGCTTTTTTTAATTATAAAGAAGTTTGGAAAAATACTTGGAGGTGCACACGGATAATTATTGCTTTTCGTTTTGAATGAATTCCGATTCTTTATCTGATTGTTTACTAAGAAAAATGTTGTACGGCAATAACATTTGTTACTTTCATTGAATTTTCAATTAAATGATTTTATTTCTTTTGTTAAGGATATCGTAAAAAAGGTAAGTGAACGAGCCAATAATAAGTTCCTCTAATCGGATAATAAAAAAATATTAACTCATTTGTATGCTAAATGAAATTTAATCTTTTTTTATATAAATTATTGAAGATATGATAATAAAAAATGGTTACAATAATCGTTTCAGTTTTTCATTTCTTTACTAATAAACTGCATGTACGTATCAAGTTATGTCAGCTATCATCAACTCAGCTGTCATTCACTTCAGCTACAATGCTTATCATTATTTAATAAATGTTTCTGAAACTGATTTCATTTTGTAAATGAATTTTGAATTATTGCAGCAGACAAATGTATCAATGACGGAATAAATCTCATGGCAACTTCATGTGTGGAATATAGAACTTTTTTTAAAAAAAAAAATCTTTCCTTTAAGCTGAGGAAGCCAGAATTTGTATCACTGAAGTTAGAGGATTTATTATACATCATAAAGGGTTTATACTAAGAAGGAAGGTATTAAGAAGGAACAAATTATTTGTTCATCATTTGACAGTCACAATTATCTGTTAGCTCCAAGCGATTCTAACAGATGGCGGTATCTGTTGACTGGATTGAGTAAGTATTCTAACAGATGGCGTTGTGTTAAAAGTACCAACGTTTCACATAAGCTACAATTTAATGGCATAACAACCACGTGTTGCTGAGGCTAAAGTATAAGTTAAATTTATTTTCCAATTGAATTTTTAAATTCACTAGATATACCTGGAATGCCACCACATAACCTTCGATTAAAGATTGGTTCACCTATTATTCTCCTGCGTAATTTAAAGCCACCTCGATTATGCAACGGTATGCGTTTGGTCATCAAAAAGATCACCGGAAATATACTTGAAGCTACCATTTTAACTGGAAAGTTTAAAGGAGAAGTGGTCCTGTTGCCACGTGTTCCGATGATACCATCAGAATCTACGATACCCTTCAAAAGGTTACAGTTTCCAATTCGTTTAGCTTTTGCCATGTCTATAAATAAGTCTCAAGGCCAAACAATGTCCATTTGTGGTTTAGATTTGGAAAATCCATGTTTTTCTCATGGGCAACTAACTATATGTTGCATGTTCACATGTAGGAAAACCATCAAATCTATTTGTGTTAGCTAAAGACAGGTTAACCAAACATATTGTGCACCGATTAGTGCTAAATTAAATTGAAATTAAAAGTATTTATAATTCAAAATAATAAACATTATTGTCAAAGATTTAAAACTATCTGCTCTACCTACCTCATTTATAAGTTTAAGTGTTACGTGTTTTTTACTAACAACTTTGTAATGTACTCATTTGTTACAAACTTGAATACAAAAAATAAAGAAATTAAATTTTTTTTGTATTGATTTTTGCTCAATATCAACGGTAGTAGAAAATCAATCATGGAGGTCTCCATGTTTTTTTACAAATGGCATCTGTGTAAAAAAGCATGGTGGTCCCCATGACTGGTGTTCTACCATTTCCCTTGAATAGTTTACCACTATGTAATATAACAAAAACCTTAGCCACAGCAACAAGTGGCCGGGTCTGCTAGTAATTATATAATACTCATATAATTACAGAAAAAAAATATGTAATGTTCATTATTTTCATATGAAATCAAATTTTTGAAAAATGGATATTGCTTTTAAAATTCTATAACGTTTAAAATTCTATATATATTTTTTAAAATTCTCTATATATTTTTTAAAATTCTATAGCATTTCAAAATTTGAATTAATAATTATCCCTATTAATATGTATACTACTAGGTATTCATCTAATAACATTTGTGATGACATGAATAATAATGTCTACTTGCGAGTAGGAACAGCAATGGAAAAAGAATAAATTTTAGAAGACAGCCCATTTCTAGTGATGACAAAGATTCATTTTTACTCCTGTAATTGAAACTAAGAAACTACAGTTGTTAAACAATAAATGCTTGCCCTTTTGTCCATTCATTTTCTTTATTCTTACTGGATCATTCTCAGCAAACTTAATTAACAAGACTTAAACAAGCTTAAATTATAAAAACTGTTGCCACTGAAAACAAAACTAATACTACATTAGTTGAGTGGTTATATATATATATATATATATATAGGTGGATATACTTGACATACTCCTACCTTTAGATAACACAAATTTTATCAAAACAATATTTTTAATTAAACTAAAATTCCGTATAAAAGTCCATTTTAAAAGTTCGAAGTCCTTGAATCAAGAAGACTACTTTATAACGCGGCCACTTCTAGCAATTCTATCCTTTAATATCTCTTGAAGACTTGTAGTGATTTTTTTCTAGTTCAACATCTGCCTTTTTAGGATTTACTTCGGTTGTATTTCTGATGGATATAAGGGTTGAATCATCTTAGAACTTCTCCATTCGATGTCCTAATTTTTACCAGTCTGACGTTATTGTCCTTCAAGATACAACTTGATTATTCATCCCAAAGGCCAAAAGGCTTGCTTCTTGTCTTCGTTTTCGATTATAACTATGTCCCCAACTTTTAATTCCTAAGTTGATTTTTTATTTGATTGCTTGAGTATGTGATTTCCAAGATATTCTACTCTAAAACGTTATCTTAATTCTTCTCGAAGTTTTTACTGATATTGTGATCTTCTTGTTAAATTTATCTTGTTTATATGGTCAAGATGAGGCACACCAATTTTTGGAATTTCTTGCAGGTTATTGGTTTTAACTCATTTGAATATTCCTATACATAAGTTAACGGTCTCAAATTAACTATTGATTCACATTCGCAAAGTAAACTCAATGTCTCTTCATAAGTTAGTGAGGCATTCTTCAAGACTCTTCTTAGCATTTTCTTAATGATTTGGATTCCCAGAAACCACCCCACCAGCAAGCAGAGAGTGGATTGAACTTCCATATAATTCTTCTATTAGCTGCTTCACCTTCCATCATTTTCCAGTCAATAGTTTTAAAAAGATTGCTAGCCCTTGTGAAATTTGTGCCATTGTTACTTTAAATTATTTGAGGACATCTATGTCTGACTATAAATCTTCGTAAACTTAAGAGAAAACAATTTGTAGATAGAGAAGATATATCAGTTCCAGATGAATAGCTTTGAATACAATGCAGGTATACAAAACAAACCATGCTTTTGTTCCAACTTTAAGAATAAGTGGGCCTGCTAAGTGTACTCCTGCGACTTCAAAAATTGATGCCTCTCTAATTCTGTCTTCTGGGAATGGTACAGAAATTGTTCTCGTTGCATTTGTGCTGTGTTTTCTACAAACAATGCATCTTGAAATAGCTAATTTTATTGTTTTTCTTCTGTTTGATCCAAAATTTCTCTAGTGGATTGGATAAGAGTGAATGAAGTCCAACATGATGTAACTAATTTATGTGTACTTGGTAATAAAATTAGATACTTAAAATTTTCTAAATCTTTCCTCTCTGTCAATTTTGTCTTGAATCGCAAAATTCCTTTTTCATTTTTAAACACACTGATGGACTTTAACTTTTTGATATCCTCAGATGAAAAAGAATCTAGTTGTATCAGCTTTATTATTAAATTTTCTGCTCTTTCTAGCTCACGAACCTTAAGCTCTCCATATTCTCTTTCTTTTCGTGAATTTTCTAGGAACCTGTACATTCACCCGATCATTCTTTAAATTTTGGTGTATCTTGAAAAGTAACTGAAAATTCTTGAAAACAAGTTAGTTGAAATTATTTAATGCTGTTACTACTACCTGTAACCACTTTTCAGAATGAAAATTCTCTTTGTCATCAATTGGAGTAGAATGAGGCCATTCTTTTTCCGACAATCTCAGCCACTGAGGACCCTCCCTCCAACAAATTTCTATTAGTTTCTTCGCTGAACAGCCTTTTGATGGCAAGTCAGCAGGAATCTCAGTGCCTGGTACATGTCACCATCTTGTTTGGTCTGTAAGATTTCTTATTCCTTTAACTCGATTTTTGACAAACACAGTCCACATATTGTCACGACTTATTCAATACAACACTAATATTCTTCAATGTCTTTGATACATAAAGTTTTTTTTTACCATATCAGTAAGATAAAGGCATATTGTACATGCCATTAATTCTAGTTTAGGAATTGACATTAGTTTCGGAGGCGAGATTCTTGATTTTGCAAGTATCAGTTGTACTGGAACTTGGTTTTCACCCTCCCACCTCAAGAAAATAACTATTGAAATAACATTCTATAAATGCATCATAGAATGTATGAAGGCTAATCAATACACAGTTGTCCACTGACATATATCTTGGAATTTCTACCAATTTCAAAAGAAAAATATCCTTGAACCACTTAAACCACTGAATGATCATCGCATTTAACTTATTGTTGCATTCACTATTTCATTTTATATGTTTCCATATGATTTTCTTCTATCATGTAGGCATAATCTTTTAATTATTCTTTAATCACTTGGTATTGCATGATTTTTTTTTTTTTTTTTTTTGCCTTTATCAGCTTGAGTTTGTAGTGACTGAGTTACCTAGCACTCCTTCAAAAATTTAAACATGCTTCTTTTAGTTAGATTTCCACCAATTTTCAGTATAATTTCATTATGATGAATGCCTTGTTTATGCAGTAGTGACATTTTACATCATTTTCTGCGCGAGACTAGTCGACTGTTTATGCTATGTATCTTTTATGTTTTAATAATTTACAAAATAGGAAAAATATGAAAAACTGACCAATTTGATAGTAATCGTGACAAACAGGGAAATACAACCTCCTCCCAGCTTCAGAATATGCTGTCAATTTCTAATTTCTATTATTAGCAAGATACCATCTTAGTAGCTATGTAAACTATCATTCACCATTCCTTGACTACTTTTAAATGAAGAAATGCTCTCCTTTATCAACTAAAGCAAAGTATGCTTCCTTCTTCTAGTTATTTAGCCATAATTAAAAAAAAAATGTAAGAGAACACAATGCATTGTCTTGCATTCTTAGTTAAATTATCTTTAAAATGACATACAAATATGACATCATTGTAAATACTATTTCTTTTATGAGTCATCAAAGCTTCAAAATGTACTTTTCCTAAAAGGTTTTCACAAGATTGGTCACTACTGTTGTCATTTTTAAGTAATATTTAATGATAGCATTTTCTTATAATTATTTTAATTCCAGTTGATTCTTAGACTTACATAGATATAATTAAAAATGAATTCAGATTCTTATATTACAAAATAATCACAATATACAATTGACATTTACTGCCGAATTCTTTCATATGTGTTTGTAATTTGTTGAAATTGTCAAATTAAATTGCATTTTTCAATTTTATTAAATGGAGCATTATATATTCATATATATTTAAATGCTTCACCAAAACTTATTTAAAACTTATCTACAACTTGTGCAGCTTTTAACTGAGGTTACATGATTTTGTTACCACATGATGCAATACTTTTATGATAAAGTTCTACTGCTTTTCTTCTTTCACAATTTAATAATTTAATTTGTGTTTATTTTCCACTTTTTTTTATACTCTTGTATTCATTTCTTCAATAGTTTTTATATATATATTGCCTGTATGTTTCTTCATTTTTGGTTTTGAATTTTTTTTTCTTTTAATATTTTCTGGGTAAAAAAAATTATTTTTCTTATGAAATAATGTTTTGCTGGTAATTTCTTGCATATTTTTAAAATTTCTAAATATTTCTATAGTAAACATTTAATTATAACTTTTTATTTTATTATACTTGCACTGTAAGAAATTCTGTAGAAGACTAATTCATTAAATTTTATGATTCTTTCATCTCCAGATTTTTATGAAATATTTCCCAAATATGTTATATAATATTTTTGAGTTGTTCTAAAATTGAAACTAGAAATTTTTTTTCAGTTTTGTTGTTAAAATAATTATTTAATATCCAAATTTATCCATATATTTATCCAACTTCTCTGAAGTTACTTAGAAATAAAATTAACATAAATTTTTATGTGTCTTTCAATTTAATTTTAACAATTTTAATAATTTTCATAACTTACCCATAAAACATTTTCAAATATAATTTCCTAATTTGTTATCATGCATTGTAAAAAAGACTTTCTGTCTTCAATTATATCATTTACATTTTTATCATGAAAGCCAAATATATATTTAGTTATTATTAAAAATAAGAACTTAAAATTGCATTGAATAATGTTTTCCCTCAATATATTGTAGGATGTGTCTGGCATGCCTGCTTTGTGTCGACCTGTTTCTGAAGGTGGAGGTGGTTTTGACTACCGTCTAGGCATGGCAATTCCAGATAAATGGATTGAGGTATTAATTCATTTTAAAATTAGTTTTTTGCTTTTATTGAATGTTTACTTGAGTCTTTTGTGTAATGAAAACTTAAAATGTAAATGCAGATAATTATTATAACTAAGGAAATGTTTTAAAATCTAGAGGAATACTAAGATAAAAAAAAAAAAAATACATTTTTACATCAAATACTATCTGTAACTACTAATAAATAGCAAGAAATCCTATCAGGATAGATTGAATGCTAGTGGAATATAACTTGACAGCAGTATAAAATTAAAGAGGAAAAAATAATGCTAAAATAAATTATCTAAAATTTCCTTATTTTCTATACTTTCATTCTATTTATATAACTAAACCAAGTACTTAATCGCAAGGCCTTCCAGCATGTATTTCAATAACACAATTTACTCATGATTTCCAGTAAATTTCTTATTCAGATAGTGGAGGCAATTCTTGCAACAGCTTTCTACAATTGTTAATTAAATTGAGGCTTCTAATTTGGCACCACTTGTTAATTATTTGAATATTCCAAGCATTATCTCTTGATAATTTATAAATTTTTTATATTATAAGTGAATAAGTTGTCGGTATAATTTTTTATACCATTTTTTGTTCCTTAGATTAAGTTTTATTTATTATTTTTAGTTGTTGAAAGAAACACAAGATGAGGATTGGAATATGGGAAATATTGTTTTTACTTTGACGAATCGTAGATGGATGGAAAAAACTGTTGCTTATGCTGAATCACATGATCAAGTAAGTTGTATTTGTATTCCAATTTGTGTTTGTCATATTTATATTCTTGATTCAACGTTATAAGTGACATCATTTTAACTATTATAATTAAAATTATGCTACATTTAAACTTCATGTTTAATATACTTTCAGGCTCTTGTAGGAGACAAAACCATAGCTTTTTGGCTAATGGATAAAGATATGTATGATTTTATGTCTGTTTTCTCGCCATTAATTCCCAGTGTTGATAGAGGTATTGCCCTACATAAAATCATTAGGTTAATCACTCATGCATTAGGGGGTGAAGCTTGGCTAAATTTCATGGGTAAGGCACACTTTCGCTGGCTTTATTTTTAATTAATCATTTAAAATGAATAAGAATCCATTATAAATTCCATATGTTACAAATTTGTGTCTGTGCTGGATTTATTTTACTATCCCCAAAAAATTAATATTTATATCAAAATTGTACCAAATGGCATTAAAAACATATCTACAGCATAATTGCATGAAAATGATTTTTTTTTTTTTATCATTGATTGCATCAGTTTTTGTCCAATAAGGAATGAAACCATCATATATAGTGGCATTTATACCAACTCTTTATAGTGCTAATTTCCTTTGGCCACTTCTGGCTTTTAAAATTTTTCCCATTATGTAATATTCAGGTAGTATACCAGTCTAAAAACAGCATCAGTTAAGACATTTAAGATAGTTTTGGAGGAAAAATTTATAAGCTTAGATTTGGATGCAGTTAATAATCTGCTCTTATTTTTCAGCAAATTTTGTGCTTTCAATTTATTTCATTTGTTTTTTTTATTATATGTAATCATTAATTAAATTCTTCCACCTGTTTTTTTTCAAGCATTTGTCTAATATTTTACAATATTGCACACAGTATCTTCCAAATTATACTAAACTAATAATCAAGGAGTTAATGAAAGGGGACTCTTAGCATTTTAACAAGGTTTGATTTAAAAAGTATCAGTATTTAAATATTAAATTTTCACTTATCTTTAGCAAATTTGATTATAGCCTTACCGATGTTGTGTATACAAAGATGTGTTAATAGAAGTTGGATTTTATTCAGTTTAGAATTAGTGTAGATTAGGAATTTTTAATCTTTAGATTGGGCATGGAGAAAAATTTGGCAATAAAATTCTTCACACAGCCATTTTGTTTCAGATTTCTTATTTGATTTTTCAAGAATAGTTAATTGAAAAGAATTATGTTTCATTAAATAACATTTTGCTAATTGATTTTTTTTCTCTTATTCTCATTAATTATCATATCTTTTTATCATTTATTTTTGTCTTACAGGATCATTTTAAAATTATCTTCAGGGAAATTGATTAAAATGAAAAATGTTTAAAAGGTTGATAAATTTAACAAAGTTTCAAAAAGTAAAAATTAAACTAAGTCAGAAAATAGCATATATTAAATTTTGGCAAGATTGCTAAGATAAATTTTATTACTTTTTTAATAGTTTCAATAAATTATTAATATATTTTAAATAAAATGATTTAGATTAAATGAATTGTTTTTGATAAACGATTTGTGCATAACCAGAAATTTGATATTAATAGCATTAAAACGTTTTTTTAAGAGGAAAATTCTTTCATCTCTAGGTAATGAATTTGGGCATCCAGAGTGGCTTGATTTTCCCCGTGTAGGCAACAATGAAAGTTACAAATATGCAAGAAGACAGTGGCATTTAGTTGATGATGAACTCTTGCGGTATAAATATTTGAACAACTTTGATAGAGCAATGAATGAAGCAGAAGATAGATATCACTGGTTATCAGCTGCTCCTGTAAGTATCAGTTTCTTTTTCATTTGTGAAACTCACAATTCTGATATATTGTAAAATATGCTTTGTTTTAATTAGTTAAAGAATACAATTGAAATAAGATATGATGCGAATTTCAATTGAAAGATTTGAATGTGGTTAGGAAGATACTAATAATGAAAGTTATTCTCTGAAAGAGAATGATGTGAACATTTAATTAATTCAGGGATTCAAATGCTTCATAATTAGTTTCATAATCGAATCTTGTGTTATTTACATTAAATATTGGATTGAGTAGTAATTCATAAAGCCTGTTTCCAAATTTAAAATTGCATTAAGAAATGAAGTGCATTGACAGAATATTTAATATTATTTCAAAAAGAAAGTCGTGTTCAACAAGATACTGTACTTTAATTTTTGTAAATTCAGGTCATTAAAGTGCAAAACTGAGTATAGCCATTTGCTTTCTACATTTCATTCAAATGTTAAAACTGTTGAAGCTACTTGCAAAATTTGTGCTATGTATGGAGCAATGCCTCAAAGTATTGCCAATTACTGGTTCTCCTCACCTTATATACTTCCAAAGAAAGGGGGGGGGGGAGGGAGGAAGCAATTGAATTAACTTTTAAAAAAGAAATTTTTTTATCAAAATGAAAAATATGCATGAATTATTATACAACTCAAAGTAATACATATATATATCCCATTCTTTTTATTAAGAAATTTTCAACATTTTCCCCTTTAACTCAATCTAATCAAAATGTTTGCTGAATTCACCCTATAAAAAAATTATTGCCTAGAAATATGTACACCTCTCAGGCTTACATTATACAAATGATGTACATGATGGACACTGATGATTGCTACTTTTATAGTCAGTTTTGCTTAATCTGTCTTACACCTATTAAACCAGTGCAATTATCTCTTGGTTAACTTCTAAATTACAGTTAATTTTTTCACCTGAAAAGATTAACTGCAATTTAGAACTTTCTTAAAAGGGTGAAACAGAAAGTTGAAAAGATTTGTCCTGAAGTTTTGAAGAAAAAAAATGTTAAAACACTGGCCAATAAATATTTTTATATCGTATTAAAATTTAAAAAATTAGTTTTATAGCTACATCAATTTTGTTACCATATTATTTTTCTGTTATTTCCAATTAATTATTTAAAGTTACTGCAAATTAAATTATTAAAACTGTTTCATCTATATAATCACATCATTTGCGTGCTTTTGTCAATGTTGTTTTCTCCAGACATTTTTAGCAAGCATAATATGTGTGTGCATCATGTTGTAATTCAACTTTAAACTCTGTCTTTTAAAATTATTTCAGTGTCTTTTTGTCTTGTCTTTTAGCGCTTTTAACTATTTCTTTTTTAGTTTGAGTTCATTGAATAAGATTTTATTTAACCTTAGTTTTCCTCTTTTTACTGAATTATATATTGTATGACATCAGGTTCTAAGTCCATACTTTAAAAAATATATGAACAAATATTTCCTTTTCGCTAAAGATGTTTTTTCTATCTATCTATCTATTTACCATTTTTGCCATATCAGGCTCAAAACTTAAGTATTGGATTTTAAATATTTTATTATGTATCATAGAAAATTTGAATAACAAGGTTCTATGAATAGAATTGATGTGAATATGAATCATAAAAATGCTCAAATATTTCTTTAAAAAAAATCAAAAGTATTTTCTTAATATGTTTATTTATGCATATGTCAACAGTTTTCAATAAAAATGTTTCATTTTACTCTAAGAATATTAATTACTAGTACATCATCTGAATTCTTGATTGTTAGAATACTCGTTTTAAGTACTTTATATTTAGATATCTATATGTGTTTATATATTAAACATTAAATTATAGGTCTATAATCTGACACTAGAAAACTCTTAGGTTGCCTTTCCTTGATATTGTTAATTGCTTATAAAGTATGTATTCTCACTGTTTCTCCAAAAGCCAAATATATATTATTAGCTCAAGGCAATATTTATATGTATATATTTGTTATTTGAAATTTTTAAGATATTCAATATAATTAATTATTAATCTGCACTTTTTAGACTATGTTGCCTGCACATCTAATTGGAATTCTTTTGTTTGGTGCTTTTAGGACTGGTAAAAATGATTTTTGTGGGATATCAAGGTGTTCCATAGAAATGTGGTTGATACACCAACGTGGTGTCATGGGAGGGCATAGTATTAAAGGGTTGAATATAAAAATTGTAAAACATAAAAGTATTTGTGTCTTACTTATTTTTATTTATATATAGAACATATAAACATTGGCACAACTGTGGATACGGCAGTTATTAAGAAAAACCCTGCATCTTCATATCAATAATGGAAGAAAATTACCAAATGAAATTAATTTGAATATGGTTGATTTTTATAATAATAGTATATATTTTAAAATGAAAAATTATAAAATTTTATCAAAATAGACAAAGATGTACAGCAATTGGTGTCACTGAAAAAATAAAATGAATTTTAAAATAATGTAAAAATTATTATGGATATTTTTTTAGAAGTTCTGATTAATAATTAAACAAAAGGTTACAAATTTGCTTTATTAAAATCTCAAGAAAATCACATTAAGATGCACATTCTCATTTTCTAAAGTATTTCTGTGTGAAATTTATTAGTACTATTTCTATATTGCAGGCACATGTCAGCTGGAAACATGAAGATGACAAAGTAATTGCTTTTGAAAGAGCTGGACTTGTATTTGTCTTTAATTTTCATCCCACTAAGAGTTTTCCAGATTACAGAGTTGGTGTTAATATACCTGGAAAGTATCCTTTAATTCTTATCTGTTTAGAAAAATATACAGAGCTTGATTACCTAAATGAATTTGAGTAAAGGTATTTTAATATATGTTCTTTTGTATTTAGCTTTTAAAAGTACTTCAGAAATTGATGCCCAAATATATAAATTATCGAAAATGAATAAATAAAAAAAAAGTAATCTTGTTTTGAATTTTATTTCACCTGAGTCCTTAATTTTGTGCGACTTATATTACCTCTCATGCTCTTTAATTTATCTCCACGCTCCTCAATATATAAATTTTGTCTTGTTAAATTCTAGATAATAAATAAAGAAAAAAAAATTTTCACATAAAATATCAACATTTTTTAAATATGCTATTAATTCAAATAATGCTAAAGTTTTGCTTCCTTTTCTTGCTTGTTCCATTCCTTAAAATTACATTGCATTATAATTACCACATGAGTGTTATGCGGACATGCTTAATTATAAGCAAAATTAGTGGACTGTATTTTCTTGAAATAGTTGTATTGCGAATGTGTTACAGTGTTCTAGTCTACTCCACTGCTGTTGCTGAGAGCTTCACAAAAAAGGCGACCATTGACAAACCATCCTTATCGCTGAAGGAATTAAGAAATTTTAGCTTACTTGGATGAAGAATTGAAAATCCTCTTTTTAGAGCAGGCATCTCTGATGTGATCTTTTGGAGATCGTCAACAGAATGATTGGCTGCTTCTGCTTCCGACAATTCGGTGTCAGAAGTGTTCTTGTAGTAATCGTTTTTTAAAGTTTCAAATTTATCTTGCAGCTTTAGCACAATATCCAGTTCAGCCTTTAATTCAAGCATTGCAAGTTCTTGAATACTTTTATCCAGGAACACATTTTCAAGTTATTTTTTATTACCTGTCCTTTTATGTTACCGCATCTGTTATTCAGCGTTGTGTCCATTGCATCATCACACATGATGATTCATTTTGCGAGAAAATACACAAGAACTATATATCCACAAGGCGAAGATTGTTTTTCCAGTCGCAACGGACCATTTGGTGTGCAGGAATGCTTAATTATAAACAAAATTAGCGGACTGTATTTTATTGAAATAGTTTTATTGAGAATGCATTACAGTGTTTTAGTCTACTACACTCCTGTTACCGAGAGCGTCACAAAAAAAGACGTACCAATTGGCAGAGAGTTCTGTTGCCAAGGCGAATAAGACACACACTATGGAACAAGAATTATTTTTGCATTTCCTTGTATATTGAATATAAAATATAGGCAAAGTTTTCAACTGAATTTTAACTAATGCTGAAATATGTATTTATTTTATTTGGAATTGAATTTTCTTTGTTTATGTCATTTAAACAGTTTGTTTCCATGTACATTTGTTGCCTGATGGGAGGGAATCAATCTCTCAAGAAAACCCCCACTAACCCGAGGTCATGCATGATTCAAGGACATCATAATTGGCGAGCGCACCAAGCAGGTGGCAAAACCTCCTAGTCATATTAAAAAAATAAATAAATAAGTAAATAAATAAATCAGCATTGAGATGCTATTTGCTTAAATTTCTTGCCTAAATTCTCATTATTTTGAAATAACTTCATGACTATTTGACTTGATCCCATGACATCCATTTTTTTATACTTGACAAAAAATAGACTTTCATGAAAATTAACATTACTCACACTGGAAATTTAAGGATTAGAATGAGGACAGATTTCTTTTTACTTTTCAGTTGTATTTAAAAGTTATTAAAATGTTGCTGCTATGATGTATTGTCAACCAGGATCATATTTAAGGTGAGTTTGCTTTGAAAATAATTTCTTTTCCATCTGGGATATCCCAAATCCTGGAAAGTTTTAGTTTTATGTGTCCCATTAAATTCCTCAATTAAAAACTATAGATATAAAATAGTGCTTGATAGTGATGCAGAAGAATTTGGTGGCCACAAAAGATTGGATCACAATACTGAATTTTTCACATTTCCAGAGTCATATTGTGGAAGAGAGAATTCAATGCATGTGAGTATCAATTTGTTATATTTTATAGAAAAAGAGCATGCTTTTAGTAAAACACACACACAAAGCCTTTTTTCTGTGACATGAAATACTAAATTGCAATATTTGATGTTATTTTTAATTCATTATATAGTTGAAAAGGCTTTCTGTCCTTTTAAGCACAGTTTATATTTCACAGAAACTTTCAATATCAGTTTTACTCATTTACATGCTTTCCTTTATATATATATCGGATCCTTTATAAATTTTTTAATCTACAGTTCATACATTTAAAAAAAAAAAAGTAGAATTTTCAATGTTATTTATTCATTTAATTATAATTTGTATTCTTTAAACGATCCACAATCTTAACTAACATTGAAATAAAATAATTCTATTTTGATCATTTACTTATCCTTAAATGTGTCTTATAAGCTAACATTGCAATTTCAAACATGATGCTAAGAATGGTCATGCACGCATAATTCTAAAGAAAGTTCTAGATCTGATGACTTAAATTGGAGTAAAGAAGTATATATAGGAGATTTGTTAAAATGCAGTTAAAACAGAATTTGCTATGCAAAGCATGTTTTCAAAACAAATGAAGGAAAAAAATTTTTTTTTTCTTTCTTTTTGCTCATAATTTTCAAACTAATCTTAAACAGTGGAGTATGCATTTCCAGTTAGAAAAAGTTCTGTCAGTTAAACAACATAAATAATCCATAAGATCAATAAATGTCCTTCTGAAAAAAAATCAGAATTTTACATACTCTTCTGATTTTATTAATGCATCAATATTATTTTGGATAAAAAGTATCTTCTGCAAACAAAATTGACCAAACTACAGATCATTATTATTTTAGAAGACCTGTCAATCACTCTCTGTTATTTCCTCAAGATGAACATCAGTCAATCTAAATTAATAAAACTTGTAGCCTTATAAATCCCTCGGTTAAAGTCGGAGGAAAGTAGAATTTTTGATTATATATAATATAAACTTTGTCAGGATTATTTTACTAAATGTTGCCAAGGAATTGAAAAAATTTTACTTTGGATTAACAAATGGATGCTGAGAAAAATAATTCTTTGTCACTTGAAACATTTTTTCTTATTGGAAGTGTATGTCTATTACTAAAGATTTAGAAATAGAATGGCTATGATTAGAATTGACATTACTTTGATTTATTCTAAGCATACTTTCCATTTCAGATATATATTCCTTCAAGAGTTGCTGCTGTTTATGCTCTAGCTGACTGAGTTTGTTATTAAACTACTTGGAAGTACAAAAAGGATGCCATATTTTCCAAATCTAAGATGTTTAAAGAACAGATTTAGTTTTTGTTAGAACTTTTAAACCACGGGTTTTGTATTTGAAAATTTTACATACATATAGAAGATTTGTGCCATTGAATAATTGTAGATATATTTTATATTTAGATTTATATTTTTTTCTGATTTTTTTTTGTACTATTTCAATAAATTGAGATGTCACATGAAATCTTTTTGATACAAAATTTGTGATGTTTGAATTATAACAAATTCCAAAATGAAGTATTTTCTTTTCAACTCATATTGAATTCACATAAAATTGATGAAATTTATAATAATTCAACTTTATTTGTACAAAATCAATATTTGAATAAGAATATACATATTTATGATGAAATTTGATAGATTACTAATAGCAGAACTTCAATTTGTACCATTCCATTAGAACCAAATGTGTTGGACTCCCCCCCCCCCAGGAGTCTCACAGATAGGAAAGTACAATTTATAGCAATATAATTTGTGTCAAAACTTGAAACGTGTATGATTATATTTTACACATTATCAGATATTTATCATTCAATAAATGAACATGTTGTAGCTATATAAGTACTTTTAGCTCACTAATTTATATATTAGTAATGATTGCACTAACAATATAAGTAAATTTTGTATGAAAACATACATATCATTAAAGAATTTACTAACAAATGCAACATGTATTTGAGGCTGTTCAAATTAACTTAAAAATATTTTTTTCTTTCTTTCTAGAAACTAATAATAAATTAAGCAAAGAAACAAACTTGTGAATAATTCATCATTAATATAAAAGAAGCACATTAAGACAAAGCATAATGTATATTTAAAAAGAGTGATGAAAACACAGTTAAAGATTTGGTTATGCCAGAATAGTTTAGTAGTTTTAGTTTAGAAAACGTAAATAAAAACAAGAACAGTTTGTAAAATTTTAAATTTGTGCTAGATATTATAAACAATATATGAAATGAGATACCCTGATACAATTTGTTCAAATAGGCTTTAATAAATACTGCAAAAATGCTATGAAAATATTTGAGGATCATTTAATGTTTTAAGAAGTTTGTGAAATAATTTTTCTCTAATTTTTTTTAATATAGTACAGCGACTAAAATTTCAATTGTATACGGAACATTTAGTCATGTTAATATACTTATTGATGATATATGAATATACTTATTGATATGATCCTACATTTAATCCTATCAAACTTGATAGGATTAAAATGACTTTTACTGAAATGTATTATTTTTAATGCAGTAAGTATCATTTAAACTAAATTTTGTAATTAAATAAGAAGCTGAAGTTAAATAATTTTTTTCAATCGAATATTAGTATTTGTGTCACTTTAATTCAAAATATCATAAGTAAAATAGTTTTATATGTTACAATGCTGTTTATGAAATTTAAAATACAGTGGTTATAATTAAAGTGACCTTAAGCAGAATGGGTTCTAGAGGGGTCTGAATATCGGATTTTGATGAAACTTGGCATACGAGTTATATGGACCATGGGGAAAAAAGTTCACATTTTGACCATTAGATGGCACTTTGACTAATTTGGATAAATTTTTATAAACTTAAGAGACTTGTAGTAAGAGCTTGGAAATCATTCTGCATGCCTTTGTCACTGTTAATAATTCCCTGACAGAAGAAAAATTGAGTTTTATTGGTAAAACTGTTTTATCAAAATGGCAGCAATAACTTAGCTGCACTGTGTGAATATCGTTGTATAAAGGAATTGCAAAAAAGGTTTATGTCAAAGAATGGTTTGAAGAGATTGGAGACTTGGGCGAGCTGCCAAGAAGAGGGCAAAACCCCGATTGTAAATGAAACTGTTGGAGAAGTTGCTACTACTATGGTTGAAAAAGCCTCAAATTATAGCTATTCTTCAGCAAGTGCTCTGTTAGTGTCGGATGAGTTGGCGATTCCATGGTCGACAGTACAGAAAACTCTGTGATCCATTTTAAATGATATCCATGAAAGATCCACATTGTCTGGAATGCTGTGCCACGTTCTGAAAATGCTCAAAACCTCCAAACTTGCTTGCTGATTTTTGGCAAGAATGGAAGTAGATGATACATGGCTTTGGCAAATTCTATGGTCAGATGAGGTGTTTTTTTCTTTTCTTTAGATGGAGTTGTGAATAATCGAAATTGCCACATATGGAGTGCTTCACTTCCTATGTCTTGCACCAACAACCATTGTATTCTGATTATGTGATTCCATGGTTTGGATTTACTACTGATTTTATCCTCTGACTATTTTTCTTTGAAACTCTCATCCGTCAAGTTCTTAAAACATGCTCTGAACAATGAACTTCTTGAGAGTAGGTCATTTCTGCTTTGCAGGACCAACTATGTTTGCAGACCACCGTCTTCATGAAAAATGGAGCAACACCAGACTCCAAGTCACAAAACTGCTCTGTGTTAACTTTGACAAGAATCGTGTAATATCCAGATCTTTTCCCAGATATATAGCCTTCATGTTCACCTGATTTAAATTCCTGTGGTTTCTGGTTGTGGGAGATTCTAAAAGACCGTGTTTATGGAGGAGGAATTAGGGCTTTACCTTAGTTGAAACCCAGCATTACACACCATGCTGAGGAAATAAATCCCTTGAGAGTTCATTTGTGCTACCATTGAACATGCAATAATGCAACACTCTATAATATACTTTCAACATGTAATTGATGTCAATGGAGCACATCCTGTAACTAAATAAATTTTAATGATTCTGACAGATTTTTTTTGTCCTTTAGGTGCCACAATTCCTCTGATAGTCAAAATTGAAATTTTTTAATTCTTTTTCCCACTGTCCATATAATGTATGTACCATGTTTCATTCAAATAACTACCCTGTATTATGCAAGATATGACTTATTAATAAAAAAAATTGCATTCATTATTTAATTATATTGCAAAAACATAATGTACTGCATATGAAAAATGTCATGTTAAATTTATTACAAATTCAGATCTTTCTGAAACAAAACAAACTTCAAATATCTCAATTTTCAGCATTATTATCTAGAAGATTTTATTTTTAAAATTACTGCTTTAATTGAATTCATTGAAATAATAAATTCAATTTGGGCCTGCCATATAAGAGTAAATCGAGAAATTTCCCTACCTTATAATTCAAGGAGTAAGAGTAGTTTTCATTACAATAAAAATAATCAAATATATAAATATATATAGTCCATGTTTTACAATAGAGAAGCATTTGATCACATGAAGTAATTGTACGAAAATACATTATATATTTTTCTCAGGATTTTCCTATATCCAAGCCAAAAATCTGTTTGAATAGTTCATAAGTTGAAAATGAAACAGCACCCATTGGTATAGCTCTCATATAGTTTATAGTCATGCCTCGATAGAGTCCTCTCACAATACCATCTTCACGGTATGTCATAATAAGTGTTGTAATAAAACCTTTTTCCCTATAACATGAGGGTAAGAAAACATTTATATTAGAAATATTAAATATAAACTTTCCTAGTAATAAAAATGTTTTAATTATTAATTAATCCTTTTTTATGACTTGCTAGAGTTTTATTAACTCATTTATGAATAATATGATGTTTATGGTTTTTTTCAGCAAAGTAAATTTGAACTTTAAATTGAGATAGAAATTTAAGTAGCATTATTTCTGTTCTGATTTTTATGTATTAACTTCATTAAGATTTTTGCACATATGTCAAAATTGTTACAATGTAAAATGACTGTCTTATTCCTCATATGTTATTAAATTTGTGCAGCTTAGTGTATAACTAATATGGGATGACATTCAACAACATGTCAGTTAGATTAAAGCATACTGATAAAAATTAAAAACCAACAAGTACAATTTTTCAGCATGCCAGATTTATTTTTAAATGGGCTTAGTTTAGATTTGAATAAAATAAAATAAAAAAACAGAAACTAATAACTACAATGTCAAAGAATATGAAAATATAAATAGAATCTTAATTCTTCGATTTTAAAAATAAATAGTTGATAAGATAATGAAAATTAGTTTGAATAGCATTGTAATAAATAATATTAAAAAAAATCAAAACAAAGGGAAAAAAGGTTTGTGATAATTTAACTGATATCGTTAAAAAAATTCAAATGGCATAATTATTTTTAAAGGTTTTATATATATATATATATATATATATATTTTAGTTTATGCATATGTACTCCCGAAAGTATTTTTTATATCAAATTTGATAATTCTAGTTCAGAGTTATTAGACACACATTTGAGATATAAATGCACACTTTTATTCATTTAACTAATTATGATGTCAATTTAGGATAAAGACAGTTGATTCAGAATGCCTTTTTTAAAGAAACATTTGCATTTCACAAGATAAATCCCAATAAAAAATCAGTGAATCTTAATAGAAGACTTTGAATTTTTTAAAGTTAAGAACATCTCCATTAAACATGCCCTCCCCCTCCACCCATCCTACATAACAGTGATTTCCATTTTTCTTTCTTTAAAACTTAGTAAACTGTCTTTCATATTAAGCAGTTCTTCAACAAATTTTGGAAAGAAAGGGGGGAAAAAATGTTAATTTCAAAGCACTTATACTATTTTGAAATGAGGATATATTTAGAGAAAAACAAATCTTTAATCCGTCTCAACTTTGTGGATTATTATAAAGAGCATTTTCATGTATCAAATCATGAAATAAAAAGTGAAATCTATATTCCTGAAAGTTCAAATTTCAGATGCAGATGGAATATTGAGAGTAATTCATTTTATAAGTATAAAAATCTATTTTAAACATGATTCTAACCATTCTAAATTATCAAAGACTGGGTAATCGGGCTTACATATGCTAAGAACTGACATCGAAAATTGTATTTGATTTATAAAAATAATATCTACATAATTTTTTTTTAAACATCTTAAATACTTACGCAAATCTTTCAGTTTCTGGGCTCATCATACTTAGCTGCATCTTTCTTCGTACAACATCCAAGGGATATCTTTAAAGAAAATGCATATTTTGGTAAATAATTCAAAATGTATTATTAAGAAGAGCCATTGAATTTCAATGTCCAACTATCGATAATATTTTATGATAATAACTACTAGCAATGTTTTCATTTTTGGCATAAAAGCATTCAAATAACATATTTTCATATTTTAATTTGTTTTTTAAAATCCCCAATATTTAATACTAATAATTCAGGATGGGCAGTATTTCTGCTGTTTGAATTTCTCTGATTTTTCCCTCAAATTTTCATTTTTTTTGATAAATTTCCCTGACATTTTTTGGATGTTTCCAATATATTCAGAATGATGTCACTGTATTTTATTCTCTTTAATTATTGTACAATATATTCTTAACTTTATTTAAAAAATTGTTATATTCTTTTAACCAAAATCAATGTAAAATAAAAATTTTTTTTCACTTATTGAATTTTAAATAAGCTTCAATTATGTAAAACCTTTCTTTCTTTTTTTTTAGCAAATATATTAACCATTACTAGAAGATGCATGCCCATCTAGACCTACTTTTAGCCAACCATTCATATCTCAAAACCGTTAGTCAAATTACATACCAAACAGAATTCAGCAATAATTTTACTAACAGAAAAAAAAATCATTTATAAATACAGAATGAAATGATGAAATCACTACATTAAAATAAGAAAAATTCTCAAATGGAATAAAAATCGCAATGACTTTTAGCTCATCAACTAGAATAATAAAAATAAAAATCACTTGCTTAGCGATTTTTTTTGCTACAAATTTTCCACTTTTTGCCCCTATTTTATCGGCTGAATGCTTAGTTCATAAAATACAAGGAAAAAGTGGAACATTTCTCTTCATGATTTTTTTCTTTATTGCATTAAAAAAAAAAAATGAGGTATAAATTTCAAAATAGATAGTATGAATGAATTTTGTAAATTTTTGTGGAAACAATTTCATATATATCAAGCCAAGCCATATAAGAAAAATGTTAGAAAAAAATTATAAATGGCATGAATACTTATAATGCATCAAGCAAATTAATTTCTCGCATTTAATATTATTTTAAAATTATAGAGCATTTTGTTGAATGTATGGGGGATCTTAAATATACACAAAATAATAAAAAAAATATTAAAAGAAAATACTGGCAATAACATCCATTTCATGTCATCTATTCATATGAAGAATATAGTAATCTGTGTTTACAATGTTTAAAAATAAACAACAACAAAAACAATATTTTACGGAAATAGCAAAAATGTCCAAAACTTCATAATCCAACAAAAATATCTCTGAGAAGAGGGGAAATAATAATCATTGTGAAATACTTATTTAATTAAAATGCCAGTTTCGAAATTAAAATAAAGGGACAATATTTTATAAATAGATTTGAATATTAATTCCTAAAATTCATACTTTCGCGCACGTAACATGTGGTCTGAGCGATTTGATGTTCGAAAGAAGATGGGGGACGGGGATAGCTCCATAAATATATCTTTTTAAATAAAAGAGACACATTATAGCTTAAAATCAAAACAGTAACAGGAGCTGGGCTTTAGTTAGGTTACTTTTTCTCAAAAAACACAAAACCATTATCACTAATTATTCTAACAATTTGTAATTCTAAAAAAAAGCAAACAAAGAATTTCGGTGAAAATATATATTTATATTAAATAAAATATTATATGTGCAATATATCAAATATGGTAGTTAATCTTTCTCTTCTATAGTTTGTTTTAGACTATCAGTGAAAGATTGATTTTCATTAGTTACCAACAATGTTTCCTTCTACTTATGAAAAAATACTACATGTTCGATAAAAATTACCGATTTATAAAAGAAATTTCCCGACCTCCAGGAATTCCCTGATTGGTGGCCACCCTGATAATTGCTGTATCATTCTATTTTTAAAACAATAAGATAATATATTATAAGCAATTATATGAATATGTAATACTCATATAACTCTGGCAAAAGAAAAATTCTTTAATGCTCAATTGCTCATGTATCTGTTAATTTTCTTAACATTCAAAAGTTGGATCATCAGTTTGAAATTGTTATTGTAATAAATTTTTGCATTATTTTCATTCACAATTTTTACTATTTTCTATTTTTACATCAATTAGATTTGGGGGTGGAGGGTGGAAGACATAGCTTATCTTAAAAGATTCAATCTGATCTCATTACTCTAATCTGAAAGAAAATCTGTTCGTTTATTATATGCTAGCTGAAAGTTATTAAAGTATTAAAATTATTAAAACTTTCAGTTTTCTTTTATATTTGACATACAGGTGCTTTGATAAAATCATTGCTAGAAATTTCCAATTCATGCATAGCATGAGTACACATTGAAGAATTAAAAATGCACAACAATGATACATATTTTATAAATAATTTTATGAAAAACTAAAGCAGCATGGAATAAATTGGTCAGAAATAGAGAGCCATCTTTGGCTCTGAAAATGTAAATGGCATTCAGAGAAAGATATTTTTTCTTATGTCATTATATTTGATTTTAAAAATTAACCTAAAAAATATTTATATTTTGTTTTCATAGCACCTTTTAAGAACTGCCCTAGGATAGCAATGCTTATAATGGTACTACGCTACAGCAAGAGCTCCACAAATAATTGTTATACAATAAAATCAGAATATAATATTCTTAAAGGAGACATATTTGATCAACTTAGCACTTCTAAAAGTCAGGTCACAAATGGGCTATCATCATTTTAAAGTGTGGTTTCCATATTTATTTCTTTTAAATAAAATAAAAATTCAATTAGGAAAGAGAATAATAAAAACTTTGTTTCCCATTTTAAGGTAAAAGTTTAACACCCATTTAATCACCTAAAAAAAATCAAATAATATATTTTTTTTTATGAAAGAAAGAAAGTAGTAAAAGTCCCCTTCCCCCTCAATAAGGTAAATATAATTTTAGTTTTAAAAAAAATCAAAATCAAATTTCTTTATAACATAGATTTTAACATCTAAAAAGTCATGTTTCAATTCTTTTACAATAGCCAAAATGTTCAGAAATTCCGAAACTTCAGAGAAAACTTATCTAAAAGCACTTACGAAATTGTCTGTGCAACTGGTATTGCTATTCCACCACAGACTAATTTTGCAGGAACAGTTAAAACTAGTCCACCACTGTTGCTTGAATCAGGTCGGCCACAGATGTTTGGAATATATTCTAAGCATAAAAATTTCAACTCCTCAAATGTATAAAATGACAGACCTAAAAGAAAGAGAGTGTATTAGAAATTTCCTTGAAATTTGAAGTTATAAAACTATTACAGAAGAATTACTACTATGAGTATCCCCTCTTCAAAAAAAAAAAAAAAAAAAAAAAAAAAAAAAAAAAACAAAAAAAAAAAAAAAAAAATTCTGTCTTGTGGAAATTTCATATTTGTCTTGTCCATTAATTAAAATATGGACAAGACAAATATTAAATAATGTATGAGAAAAATTTTTATAAGAAAACCATAATAATACAGCCTTTATTAAGACCAGTTTTTTTCAAATCTTAAAAGAAGCAATAAACAAAAAAAGGTTTATTGTATTAAAATTATCATAAATTTAACAAAATGCATATTATATTCAAATATATTTGTATATATCAAACAACATTGCAAAACTTGCCTTCCAAATCATTTATAGTCAGCATTTTGTATTTTTTTAAAAAAAATTATTGTTCTAATAAAAACTAATCGGATAAATATTAGAAATTCTTCAGATAAGATAATTTACAATAAATATTTAATCTTATGGGGCATATATATATAAATACATACCATTTAAATATTACTACAAGAATCAAGAATGCTATCATAAAATATAATTTTAATAGTTTCTGATATAAATAAATACAACTAGTTGGCATGAAAAAGTCCTTGAATACTTAAAAATATGCAACCAAGAGCTATACAGGCTGTTTACTGCAATAGTCACAATTAGACTAATCCATTATAATAAAGCATTTTTTTTCCGTAAAGATAATAACAATTTTACTTTCCAAGTTGTACTTACTGTCAAATTCAACATTTTAAGAAATCAAGTGAATGTAAACTGTATATAAATTATGTTTTATTTTACAATCATATTCATATATCAGGGGTGGACATATTTTTCCAGGCTACTTCTAATTTTTTTCAAGGTGTGGTTAACCCAGTGGCATAAGTGTGATGAGCTTAAAAAATGGTCTATAATCATTTTCCTCTAAAACTAGTTAATAGTCTGCTGTCTACCAATTTTGAATATCTCGGTATATAATCTTGCACCGGATTCTAATTGCAGTCTGTGAGATGGGAACAATACATTGTCTTAATTATAATCATCTTTGAAAATGCAGATTCACATAGGTAGGTAGAGCAAAAAAAAAAAAAAAAAAAAAAAAAAGTTATATGATGTGCAACTTTTTTTTAATTAGGTTATTTTACTTCGCCCATTAGATTCCAAAAGTTATTCTTAGGTTCTGAACCACATGCTTTTAAAATTGTCATTTTGAAGGAGAAATACTTCTTAAGAGAAAGAAATATATAATTTATATTTTTAGTTATTTCTTCCACATCAACATTGCCAAATGGATAATACATGAATGCAACTGTTTCTTTTAATATGCACATCATAGGTTTTAATGAAGGCGGTCACCTCAAAATGTCTTGGTTGTCCAGTGATTGACCGTGTTCGATTCAATGTCCATCCCTGTTATATGATGACAAAATATCATTTAATTTCCATTTTAAGAAATTTCAATTAATATAGGGGAGGGGGGATTTTCTTTATCCTAGTGAAGGTCATTGCTGGTTAATAATGATTTAATTTTTATAATCTTTCAACAATAATTACTAATGCATGAAATTGACTTAATCACTTTTTTAATAAACATTTAATTTTTATTATATTTCAACACATTAACTTGAATTTCTCTTTACTCCCCCCCCCATTGTTGCTACAAAATATCATTAGGAAGTTAAAAATATATTTCTTACCACCATAAGGTATCATGCCAAGAATAGTAGGTATAAGTCCTTTATAAAGAGCTCTTACACCACCTTCCTACAAAAAATGTTATACTGGATAAAATTTTTAGTTTGCAAAAATTTACAGCCAGTTACATAAAATTGTGTAAAATAACAAATTTATAAGAATAATTTTAGAACATTAAATACCTACCGTCCTAAACATACATGAGAGTGTATCATAAATGCCAGAATATATATGTTCTCCAGTTACTTGAAAAGCTAGACGAGCTCGTGCAATATCAAGTGGATAAGTCATCATGACTGAAGTTATACCTACCAAAAGAATACAACATCAATTTACTGAAAAATTGCCATTAAAACAAAAAATATTTTAAAAGCATTTCAAAAAATTTAATAAATCAAAGTTTTTTGAATAATTTTTTCAAATGTATGTCATTCCAATATAAATTTTTATAATTCATTGAAAAGCAATAAAACACGTTTCATTTTTCCAAAATGCCTGAACAAGAAGCATAAAAAAGTACTTCTTAAATATTTTCAATTGATTTTTTTTTAGTAAATAGTGCATGATAGATCATATGTTTTGGCAATACTTTGAGTAACTTGCATATTAGTTTCTAAAAAAAAATCATAAGTACTATACATTCTTCTAAATAAGGTACGCTCTAGATAGAGCTTCAGCATGCAATGATGAGAGTTCTCATCATTACTATTTAATTAGAAATTTTACACAATTCTATAATTTTGAGACAAAGGTGGTATATCAATTACACTCATTTGTATCACAGCATTTTTGTGTTATTTCATACATATACAGTCTTCTCATTATATCCATACAGTCAATTATATCCAAAGTTTAATATGCATCAACTTAAATAATAAATATAAAATCCAGCTTTCCCTTCATCTTATTTTGATACTAATTTAACATCAAATACATCTAAAAAGACATAATGTATTACTTTATGGATCAGAAAGCTTTAGAACTTACAGATTTATTAAACTCCAAATTATATATATATATTTTTTTTAAAGAAAGAAATAATTAAAATCATTCAGAAAAATATTTTTTCAGCAATCAATTTGCATTAAGCCTTAAACAGTCATAATCCATTTTAAGAAAATATCCAGTTAAAATTATATATCTGCATTTATTATACTTGTTATAAAAAAAGTTTATAAGTATTAATTTGAAACTTTTTGGTAAAGTAGATAAATCAATATTTTAATCGATCCACGACACATTTTTAGATATACTGCTGTGTTCTTAGAAACAGAAGAATATGAAAGAAAAATTTATTACCTGCTAAAGATCCAGCAAAAAAATTAACAGAATGAGATGTTCCAATTACATTCTTTAAAAACTGAAAAAAAAAAAAAAAATCATTCAACAGAAATAAAAAATCTTTTCTTCATACAACATCAAATTAACTAGCCACAGCATTTTATTGAAAGAAATTACAGTATTCTACTGAAAGCAAGCATAACTATATATATCAAATTCTGTTGGATTCTGACAAATGCTTGCTGTTTTTCCTCTAACATGCCTTTACTACTTTTCACTTACTATCATGCCTTTAGTACTTCAGTATGCAAACAAAGCATGCTCATGGATAAAACAAAGTTATTTAAAATACATTAAAATTTTATGGTTTTGTTTTACAGAAATAGTAAAATTACTTTACATGTATCTATCCCAAAATGTATAGAATTTGATAAAAAAAAAAACATAATCTTTTATTTCAAATTAATTTTAAGATTAGCAATAGGTTCAAATAAGTAAATCCGAGTTTGATTTTTTTTCAAAGAATACTGATATTAAAATTCACTTGATTATTATAAATTTAATCATGTATTTTTAATAAAAGTAGATTAAATTATTAAATCTAAAATATTTATTAATTATATCTTTTTGTTAAATTTAGGATCATCATTAATTTTAAATTAAAATAGGAATGAAGATAATGAATTTCACTATAAGCCTTATTGAATAATCCTAATATTATTAATTTCAAGATTATTCTTTCTATTGTCAAAAATTTATCATTATACCTTCTACTTCAAGCAAATATGCATTTTAAGAAAATTATAATAAATAATTTTTATAATTATTTTAGAATGTAACGTTATTTTATATTTTATAGATACATAAACGCTTACCAATAAATATTAAGTTGATCCACACCACTAGGGCTGGGCAACGCCTGAACTTCATCACTGTGATATATCTTGCAACGCATATCGATATTTTTCGATACATAATGTGATATTATTATTTATTTATAGCTATTATAAGTTATAAATAGCATCTCTTAACATACTGACTGATCAGAACAACTTCAAATAAAAAGAAGTTTCAATTTATATAATGAAAATGTTCATTTTCTTTCGAATAAAAATAGATAATAATTGTGTTAAAATCCCTTTAATAAAGTGTGTCAATGCCAAAGCAATGTCTGCATGTTACAATTTATAAAACTGTGTTTGTTTTTTCAATATAATAAGTTTCAAAATCTTACCCTTTTTACTGCTGACTTAAAAAATACTTCTTTTATTCTTCACACACACAAAAAAAGTAAATGACATACTTTACCTTTAACAAGTAAAATTAAACAGTTTTAATAATTCATGAATTCAAAATCTGATGTCTTGAAAAATTAATTTTGTATATAAATTATATAATTTTTATTCTTATTTTAATAGTATTATTGGCAAATTTAATTTAAATATGCACTAAAATTTTAACAATATGTATGTTATATGATTAAAATTAATCATTCAATTTACTATTTCAAAACACAAAAAAAGATGAAAGTGATTAAAATATTAATAACAAATATTATGAAGGGTAAATTTATTTACAGACAAATGATGTAATACATTAAAAATTTTAGGAACGATCTTGATCATGATCAAATAAAAGAAAATTATGCCATAATATAACATTAATATAAACCCAATAAAAAATAACCAACACTCAAGTATAATACTGTGTCTCTGAATATTAAAATTCTAACTAATTTTCTTATATACTATCAACATTTTGGTATATTATAAAATTTGAAATGAAATAAAAAAAATTAAAATAAATTATGAAAAATTAAAAAGGAGGGATAAAAAAGGATTATATATAAAAAAAAAGTTAAAATATTGAAAAATTACCTCTAAAAAAATCTTTACATTAAAAACAGAAAAATAATATCACAAAAGATTTCTTACATCAAATGCAGGAATTTTTTAAATCAATTCAAAATATTGTGTATTTGAAAAAAAAAAAAAAAAAAAAAAAAAAAAAAAGAGTATATATATGTATATAAAATCGAAATTGCTAATGATAAAACAATAGTTGGTATCTACGATAAAAGGGATGAATTCAAAATAATAAACCTTTGTAATTATCATTCCAATCTAAACTCTAAAATTTTCAAAAATCTAATTTTCTCACAATTTAACAGGATCAAAAGGGTTTGCAATAATAAAAATTCCTATATTGTAGCATCAAATAACCTCATTAAAAATTTAATAATGAATTTCCAAAAAACTACTGTAATATCAACTTTTTGATTACACAAAATATAATTTGAGATTAATACTTTACCTAAAATAAAAATAGAACTTTCCTTGCATATTAGATCACTCAATAGATGGTGCTGGGACACTACAATTGTTTTTTATCTTAAATGCGTTAGCTTGGAGGTGTTAAAAAGCGGGAATAACAATCGATAGCTTAAAATTTCTTTGCCTGCAGCTGGTATGTGCTTTCCTTTTTGTTTCATTACTAGTTTGAGTGTTATTATACGGTATTTTGTTTTATTGTTATTTTGCTTATTAGTGTTCTTCTAATTTATTGTTTTGTATTTTCCTTTCTGTTAAAATGCTATATCTCTTCGGCCTAATTTCAGGGGATTTTCGGGTCACGAGGAATCATTATTTGACTTTTTAGCCTGCATTCCTTCACAGAAAAAATCCCTTTTTTTTTTAATCCCTGCCTGAGGGTAAACCTTAAAAAAGTCTTCAGGCCGGATTCTTTTTTTTATTTGGTTTAATTTGAATTTCCTATTAACTTGATTTTTATTACTTTTGTCTCAATTCATCTGTGTTTTAGATGTAGCTGCTTTGCGCTCTCTAAATACTAGGTTGTTTTTCCTGTTCCACTTTTGGTTTTAGTTTGAATAAGAAATTATTTCTAGTTGCGATTCCGAAACTATTTCGTTTCCTTTTCAAAATATTTCTTACTTTGATTGGTTAATATATATATATCTAATATATAAAAATCTCATGTCACGGTGTTTGTGTTCGCACTCCTCCGAAACGGCTCGACCAATTTTTATGAAATTTTTTTATGTGTATTTGGTAGGTATGATAATAGGTCGTAAAGTATATTTCATAACGCTAGGTAATTAGGGCGTCCCTATCCAGAATTTTTTTTTCTATTTTTTTGACCAAATCAATTTTTTGTTGTATTTTTTTATTTGGCATCAAAAAATACCTATATTGCCAAATTTTCACCCTTCTAGCCCCCACCTCCCCATTTTTTAATCGCGATTTTCTTATTTTTGAACGAACTGCATCCAAATAATTAACCCGTCGTTGGTATTTCAAATAGAACGAAATGCTTTATGCGTTGTATGACAGATGGCGCTGTGAATTAGGCAGCGATATGGCTGCGTTTCAAATTCAAAATACCGATGTGAATGCTCCTTGATTGAATGACAACGACGAAATCATGCGCTACCAAATTGGCCGGTTCATCAGCTCCAATGAAGCTGTCTGGCGTATCTTTGGTTTCCCAATTCATGAACGGGACCCATGAGTTATACATTTAGCCGCCCATCTTGAAAACGACCAGAGTGTATTTTTCACCAACGAGACAGCAATTCAGCGTGCCATAAATCAACCAAAAACTACATTCACTGAATTTTTCGAATAGTGTAATCGTGCGGATACTTTCGCTGCCTTTGCACGAACACTATTCCGAAGTACCACACTATTTCACATAAAATCAAAAAAAAAAAAAAAAAAAAAAGGATGCCCCGCAAGAAAGGAACACCAATTGATGCGTGCCCCGACCTATTCAAATCAAACACTTTGGGCCGAGTATATACAGTTAATCCAAGGCAGATTGAGTGCTTCTATATGCGACTGTTGTTGGTTAATGTCACCGGCCCACTGTCATTCCATGATATACGCAAATTGAATGGACAACAGTATTCAACATATAAAGATGCATGCCTTGCACTCGGCTTGCTCGAAGACAACATGCTTGCTGAAGCAGCATTGGACTGTACAGCAACAGAAATTCGTTTACTATTCGCTATAGTGTTGACTACATGTTTCCCGGGAAGTGCAGACACGATATGGGATAAGCACAAAGATTCAATGACTGACGATATATTGCATCGAATTCGTACGCGATGAAGGATCTAACGATTCTATACAGTGACGCTATGTACAATGAAGTATTGATTGCTATCTAGGATCATTGCCAATTTACCACTCAGTCATTTCGATATGAGTTCGCCAAATCGAAGTGCATCTGATTTAATGGATACCGAAATGAATCGTGAACTGCAGTACGATACTGCAGAAATGGCAGCGATTGTTAGTCGCAATGTCCCACTACTGACGCATGAACAAAAATTCATTTACGACTGCATTATACTGACAGTTTCGGCGGAACAAGGTAGATTCTTCTTCTTCTTTTTTTTTTTTTTTTTGGATGCACCAGGTGGAACTGGCAAAACATTTCTTATTTCGCTAATTCTCGCCGAAATACGATCTAATAATGTCATCGCACTGACCGTTGCATCACCTGGTATTGCAGCAAATTTATTGGATGGTGGCAGAACAGCTCATTCAGCATTTAAGCTGCCACTGAATATTCAAAATAACCCAGATGCAGTGTGCAACATAAAAACAATCGTCCATGGCCACGTTACAGAAAAAATGCAATATTATCATCTGGGATGAATGCACTAAGACGCACAAACATACTCTTGAGGCGTTGAACAGAACACTCAAAGATATATATATATATATATATATATATATAAACTATCAAAACAGCAGATGAGCAACGCAAACTATTCAGATCTGTTACTCCTCTCGGGTGATTTCAGACAAACACTTCCCGTCATTCCACGCTCAAAGTACGCTGATGGGATGAATGCTTATCGAAGTTACCATTTTGAATGGCAAATTCCGAGCCGAAAATGTTTTGCTGCCACAAATTCCAATGATTCTCAGAGACGTGCCGATTGAATTCAAACGCGTTCAGTTTCCTATTCGATTGGCATTCGAAATGACAATCAACAAGACGCAAGGCCAAACGATGTCTGTTTGCGGCTTAGATTTGGGCACATGTTTTTCACACGGACAATTATACGCGACATGTACTCGTGTGGGCAAACCATCGAACTTATTTGTGTTGGCTACAGACGGACTGACACACTCAATTGCTCTTCGAAATGAATATTTATTTTCTTCATTTTTATACTTTAGGATAAAAAATATATTACTTTTTTCACTTCAAGTTTAACTTTTAGAGATCAAACAATGTATATATTCGTTACGTTAATGAAATGCATTGTATTAAGAAAATAAATGTTTTTTTTTTTTTTTGTTTTGTTTATAAGCGATCAACGCCTAGAGCGCTCCATTCCTCTTTCTGTCATAGATCCCATCCCCACACACTTACAATACATTTGTTATTTTTTTAATTAACAACCAAAATATTCACTAGAAATAATTTATATGGCAGAACAACGTTTGCCGGGTCAGCTAGTATAAATTCTCTTATAAACTGCAGCAAAATTTGTAAAAAGCGCAACATATACTCCAATTACGTAAAATGAAATAAATTGCAATAATAAAATTTATCCATTAAAAATAATCTTTATCTTAAATAAAAAATAATATATTATAATAAAAAATATATATAATGAAATTGGAAAAGAGCATTTTTTAAAGATATAAAACAAGAAAAATTACACACTTTTAGAAATATAAAAGCGCATACTACAGAAAAACATGCACATTCAAAAGAAAAGAAGAACACATATTTTCGTACAATATGCGAAACAATTCGTTGAAATCCACCCCCGCCCCCCTCACACACAAATATCTGTAAAACATTGCCTGATTCTCAATAGTCATGCAAATTCTATAACTATCAAATTCTCGAAATTACCAAAAATTCGATAGCTATCGAAAAATACAACATATATTGAAAACTGAAAAAGTATCGAAAATTCTGTAAGAATCGGAAATTCGATCAAGCACTCAAACTAGTTTTGGAATAATAATATATATATATATAATGAAATTGGAAAAGAGCATTTTTCTAAAGATATAAAAAACGAAAAATTACACACTTTTAGAAATATAAAAGCACACACTACAGAAAAGCATGCAGATTAAAAAGAAAAGAACAACACACATTTTCCACTGATATGCAAAACATTGCCTGATTCTCAATAGTCATGCAAATTCAATAACTATCGAAATCAATTCGATAAGTTCAAATTCGATCACGACGGACGAGTACTCAAACTAGTTTTGAAAGGAGTTCAGTAAGCAATTTAGATGCCAGGCGAAAGTGGAGATATAACAACACTTAGTTTTTTTTTTTTTTTTTTTTAAATGCAAGTATGCTTGAGTGTGAAAATGCGAGCTGCGAATAAAATTGTGTATTTAATCTGAATGAATCCTTTTTGCTTTTATTTCTGAAGATGAATATTTAGGGATTAAGTAAAGGACAGTCAACAACCTTCTGATAACCGCAATAGTTTTGCCATAAAGATATCATTCAATCAGGAAACAGAAAAGTTTATTCCAAAATGACATGTTTAAAACAAGTATTTTTATATTTTAGAATATGGCAGTATTTATAAACATATTAACAAAAATTATGTACAAAGATTTAAAAAAAAAAAAAAAAGAAAGAAAGAAAGACAGAAAAAGTAAAGAAAGAAGGGACAAAAAACAAAAAAAAAACACCCGATAACTAAAACGAAATCGCAAATTCATTGTGAATAACAATGTATTGTATCGCAATTCATCGTGAAACATTATTCATGATCATGAAAGTAATAAAATAAGTCAGATCAAAATTGGTCTGTAACTCTTAAATGCATATTCCCTATAAAATAGTTACATGAAATTACTTCAATATGCAACTTCTAATTCTTAATCATCACTATAATCTTCACGTACCATTTTATTGATGACTTGCAATAGTTTATTGGTATATTTGAATAACATAAGGTTATTTCAGTCTAAAAAAATATCAATATTTTTACTGAAAACTGGTACATACATTGAAAGATTAAATTCCGAAAATAAAGTATCATTTGTTAATTAATAACGAAAGGCAAAAACTGAGAAAGAAACAAAATTTAGAAGATTTTCAAAATAAATAAATAAAATCCAATTTAAGTCAAGAAAGAACCATATACAAAATTTATTCTTATGTAAATAATGAGTACTTACAGCAAGTTAAAATGAAATCTAAGATCGCAAATTTCAAGTTATCATGTGAGAACATAATTATTTTTTAAGTCATTATTTGTCAATTAATTTAAGTCATTAACCAGTTTAAACTGGTTTATGAGAACTCCAAACCCTTTTTACCAGCCAAGGGAAAAAAAAAACCGAAAATTGCCATTTATGCTTTATTTTATTGTCTACGCGATTTCGAGCTTCAAAAACCCTCAAACCAAACCAACATCGTGTTCTCACATGATAAAAGCTATTAAATCAACTCTATGTATTTTAATCATTTTACTCTTTTCTCATTCTTACCAGAAACTATTTGGACATCTGACTTATAAAAGAACTCAGTAATTACACATGTAACTCCTAAGCTGACCAAAAAACACTTGATAGAGATTAAAATCATTTTAATGTTTCTGTGGCACCAAAAAATCAATTTTGAAGATTTGACTACCAATGATTCTAACAAATTATCACATTTCATGTGATTAATATTGACAAAGAAAATATTCAGATAGCACTAACATGAAAAAATTAAATAAAAATCTATTTTAAAATCGTTCATGACACATTTGTTGAACACTAAAACCAAGATATGCTTCACAGAGTTCAAGTCATATGCTTAAAACAACACAAAACTTTTCTGGAAATTTAATACCATTGACTGTAAATGCATAAAATACAACATATTTTTTTTTCATGGATAATGAATATATGATGTTGATAATTACTAACTGAAAACACTTCAAAAAGCTAGACATCAAATAGATTTTAAATGCAAGTCAGTTACAAAGAGAAAAACAATTATAAACTTCAGGCAGTAATTATTTCAAATCATCTGAATGCCAATAATGCCTAACCTATTCAATTTAATCTTTAAATAAAAGTTTTTATTAGTTTAAAGGGGTTTTATGCATAATTTTTTAAACTCAAAAGTCGATTCATACAATAATATCCCAACTTTTCTTCGTGAAAAATCACAATTTAAAACCCATGAAAATATTTCTATTAAGAGAGAAAAGAATTCACTTCATATACACACCTCAGGATCTAAAAATTATTGAATAATTGAGTTCAGAAATGAATCTACTGTCTGAGTTCTCCCATCAATCAGATTCCCAAATATTAGGAATAGAGAAAACAGAGCAAAATGTCATGCTAAACTTTTGAAACACATCAAGGAGTTTTAACTTTCTTAAATGTCTCGGTTTGGTGATTTCTGTATTCTTGTCTTTTGTTCTTTGCAAAAAAAAAAAAAAAAAAAAAAAAAAGTAGTTTTGGAGTGAGTTTACAATTACAATGTGCTATCCTTAAAAAAAAAAAAAAAAAAAAAAAATTCTTATGACTTTATGATATGCACATTCATCAAATTATTGCAACTCATCAACAAGATGGTGCATGAAGATTATAATGATGATTTGGAACTAAAAATAGTATATTATAACAATTTTATGCATTTTTTGACTATTTTATAAGGAATGTCAAACAGAAGTTACAGACAGATTTTGATAAAATTTATTTTACTGTCTTGAAGTGGCGAACATATAATCTTGATATATAATACATAGCATATAATCTTGGGGAAAAAAAAAAACAAACAAACCAGATAGAAATTATAATGAAAAACGATAAATTTTTGCAATTTTTAGGCACTGTGAGGAAGATGATAGTCTGTTTTATTAATTTATTCTCTATATATTTTTCATCATTTTGCACCTTTGATATGGTATAACAATATTAAAAATAATTGATTTCTTTTTTCTGTAAATAATGTAGCGAAATTGATGTATAATTATTTCTGATAAATGATTAAAACTGTCACACTTTAAATCTAGCTAATGTTTATTTAGTAGTAATCAGCACCCAAACCTTGCTTAAAGTGAATATTCTGTCATTTTTTTTTTAAACTGATTTTTTGTTAGTTTGTTTAAAAGCCAAAATATGTTGACTTTGATGGAATTCTTGTCATCATATTTCCACGATTCAAAAGAAATTTCAAATAATTGATAATGGTTATTCCAGGTTATATTACAGTTGAATTTGTTTTAAAACTTGGTATGTCTTATTAAAAAAAAAGTTTTAATTTTTTTTTATTTGCATAAGAAAATAAAAACCAGTTTCAGATTAAAAAATTAATTTCACACAAACAAAAGTCAGAAAGTAAAATAAAAATTCAATCAAGAGCTTTATTTGTAGGCAATAGACATGTTCAGAAACTTCTCCTTCACTTTTGTAATATTTATGCTGCGATTCGATTTAATTGATTATTTAATAAAAGATTTTTAAAATATTTACTATAAAAGAATTTTTCTCAATGTGGCTTAAAGTCTTTTTTTTTCCAATGTTGTGTATCTCAAATTCAATTGTGGCATACTTCAAACTATCTCTTAGCAGAAAAAAAATTCCAATTCAATTGGCTTTGAATGTTTTATAGGCTCATTTCTATTTTATTACAAATTATTAGCTAAAGAGCACCAAAAATGCATGATATAACAAAATATATTACCGTTTTATATAATTCAAATGAACCAAACCGAACAGCTGCCAGAGGAAATACTCTAAGCATTTGTGCACCATTGCCTTTGTACAATCCTAAAACACTTTCCTTTTGAACAATACGTCGCAAACCAGAAAATACACCTAGACATCAAAAATGAAATCCTCAATGCAGTGTTAAAGAAAAGCTGAAATTCATCTGCTATTGAAACAGCACTGTGCCACAAGATTCTAAACAAGGCATTTTTTAAATACATAAAAAAAACTCAAATGAAAGTATGATTCAAGCTTGAATTAAATAATAAATAGGCAAATGATATAACAAAACATAACATAGATTACATAATTTATGTCAAGACATAAACATAAATGAATCTTCTTCAAATTGTCACAAAATTTTCAAGAAACTTTTCTAATTAAGAAGCTGAATTCGCTCTTTCTGTGTTTCATTTTTAGTTCAAAACCAGATAATTAAAAATTCAGATATTTTGTTAAAATCTGAAAGTTAAAATATTCTTAAGATCTCAAAGGTTTGATTTAAAAACTAAAAAGATGGGCTATGCATATTAAAAAATCAATTTTATATACCTCAAATTTATCAGATCAAAATAATTATTTGCAAAGAGAATATGTTAGGTTAATGACAAACTCATGATCAATTGTACAATCTAAATCAAGAAAGACATTTTTCAAAAATTAACAAAGCAATGTCATTTTTGTCTATTTCCTGCAAAGCAAATTGTTTATTTCCAGATTTTCATCATAGTGCAGGAAATGTAGTTCTTTGCAAAGATCATATATTTTTTTCTATAATTTAATACTTTAACACAATATCTGTATTAAAATCATATTAATTTGAATTAAGTATTCAAAACAATAGGTCTTATGAAATGGGAACAGTTTGCATTGAAGAATTTTGTATTTGCATAAAATTTCCTTCACTTAAACATTTTGGCAGAATTTCCAAGTATTAATAAACTAGTTTGTTTTCATCTGTGCAAGTAAATTTTAATGCCTGGAAAATTTGTAATAAAATAACATTTTACCTACCTATCTCATATTAAAAGGAGAAATAGGAGTCAATCTCATGCAGAAAAAAAAGATGTATAATTTTTAGTAAATAATTGAGAAAATCAAGGCTATCTTATTCAATTGCCTACTGCTATTCATCCAAGCAAGCCAGAATTTAATTATACTGATATTAATATTCAACCATAAAATTCATTTAATAATTTCAAATATATTTAAAATAAAATATGCTAATGTTACAAAGTCATGTCTATCTTATACTATATAATATAATGTATATTTTTAAGCAAATTAAATAAGTAAAAAAAAATTCAAAATAAAATGCAATGTATTTATACATACATTTTACTAAATGTAGTATATACTACATTTTTGAGCAAGTTAAAACTATACAGAATAGAGTTGAAAATGTAGTTTTTACACATCAAAATTATTCATATGTGCAAGTAAGGTCAACAAAGGCTGGCTTATAAAATCCTATTCTGAAAGATGCAATAGTTTAAGAATGTACTCAGAAAAAGCAAGTGACTCCTCCTCAAATATTTAATTAAGTTGATCCACAGATACTAAAATTATTAGTGATAGATCAAATAAAGCACTTTCAGCCACAGTATACAAATGTGCTAAGATGGTTTTAGAAAGGAAAATATTTTGAAATATTAGTCAAAACAATAATATAATATAATTATTAGGTAAAACTAAAAATAATTTACATAAAAATGACAAAGTTCCATTCAATCGATAAATTTCTATTCCAATTCTTAAGTGAAATTTTCAGAAAAAACGCAAAATATGAATAATAAAAATTTAATATCACTGAAAACCTAATCAACTAATTTTCAAAACTAAAGAACATAGAAAAAAAAAACTAATATATGCATAAAGCATACTGATTTTTGATTGATAAAATATAATAAATTCTAAAAGTGATTTTTTAAAGTGAACTTTTTTTGTTCCTTTCAAGCAGCCTAATTATAGTTTTAAAGCTGTTCATACATAAGCAAAATTCAAAAATGATAATTGAGTAACTTTTTTCATTAAAGAAAATATCCATATACATACCAAAAAATATTATTCTTCAGCTTTAAAAATTAATTTTGAATTGTTTGTTTTTCGATCGAAATAAATTACTTCTCAGAGGATTAAACATAAATATACAATTCCTTCCCTAAATTATAAATAAATAAAATGATAGTATATTTGTTCATCAGAAAAGCAATAGAAGAAATTAATACCATAATTTTTGTAATGTCGATTGTGAGCCAGTAAAAGTATTTTGATTCTGTCTAAAGGTGCAACAGCTGTTTTGGCACACATACCAGCTATACCTAAGAAAAAAATTACATGTCAATGGCAACCTTTTTTTATTAACAAAAATCATTAAATCTGGAAATGCCCAGTGCTTATAAAAAGAACTTTAATGACTGGAATAAACATATATGATAATATAAAATTGATACTTTGCCGATTTTTAATCCATTTTTATAAAATTCTGAAATAGCGCTGGCCTTTTTTCCAACTTTAGGCCCTTTTTCAGAAATTTTTTTTCAAAGAAATGGATTCATTTTCTTCTAAAAAAAACTAGAAAGCAAATCAAAATTGGAAGGCAAATATAAAAATTAGAAACTAAGAAATAATAAAACAAATAAAAATTTTAAATTTATTTAGTTTTTTTTTACAACTTTTACCAAAATTCTTGAAAAATATGAAACAAGAAATAATTGAAAACTTATACTTGACTCCAATGCAGATATTTACAAACTATCTAAGGTCATAAAATATACATTACATCTGAAATAGCAGCGAAATTTATTTTCTCCCATTCCTAACATAGTTTGCGATACTTTTTAGTAATTTATTACTATTGTAAGAAGGACCCGAATTATCAATGAGGCAAAGTCAGCTCTTTTTTTTCTCATATTGTAAATCTCTTAACTTTAAAGATGCATTAACTTGCTTATAAAATATAAATGGGTAGTTAAGGTGCACATTTCGGCATATAGTGCAATGTATTTTGTTATTAATGCCTAAATTTATCTGAAACTCTTCAATTACACAAATAAATTTTAAACAATATAATATCTGCAAAGTAACTGATAAAAGTGTTCATTCAAATCCCCATTGCAATATTTAATAAAAGTGCAATGATATTATTTTAAGTGTTGTCATGGTTCACTAATTTGATACAAGAATACATGCACAAATAGATAAGGCACATATAAATTTTTTTAAAAAAGTAGGGGGAGGGTTATAAAAAACTTTACTTATATTAAGGAATAGCATCTAAAGAAAAACACTTTTCATCCTCCTTATTACAGTTGATTTATCAAGTGAAATCGATCGAAAAAATCACAATTTTCAAATAACCAGAGCTTTTGCCCTCTGCGATGCGATGATTTACAAGAATGTTCTGATGGCCTCACTTTCATTCATTCTAAAAAAATGTTAACAACAAAAACAGTGTTAACCTAAAGAACAATACTGTCTAAAAACATTTCAAGATTCTGGTTACAAATATCAATTGAGATAACCAATAATTTAAAAAAGAATAAATACATCTCTAACTTTCAATATAAATATAATTTTATCAACACACACACAAAAGAATCAATATAATACAGCATTTAATGCTGTTTAGGAAAATTTATTTTTATTTCTCATGACAAATTAAAATTAATATAAAAATCACTTTAATACAAGATCTACTTGCCCAAGAGATATAAACAATCATTGGATCTTATAAGAATGCTATTGAACAGAGACACAAATTCCATAGTTTCTCTAACTATTGGTAAGGAAGAAAACCAAACTCTTTTTTTCACTTTGTTAAGAGAACATAACATCAATTTTCCCTATTTAAGATGATGACATAATAAAAATGAATACACAATTTTTACCAACAGTATAAACCTAGACTTTTATTAAAATTACAGTTTTCTGACTATTAATATAAAAATTCTCTACTTTTTCAAAGTTTATATTACTTTGATTTGCTTTCCTACTATTAATAAATATTGCTTGAATAAATTATTTAAATTAGTCAAATTTCTGAGGTGTAATTAAAATTGGTGAGCTCTTAAAGAAATGGACACTTTATTTTGCCTTATTAGTTGAATTTCATTGGTTCATAAAAACTGGTTTATAATTTCACTACTTGAGTTTGAACATTATCTAGCAATATTTCTCTTTTTTTCATTGAAACCTTCAATTTTTAAAGTTGACCTTAAAGACAATAATTCGTCAAGCAATGTCTTTTAATGTTAAAAAATATTTCCTGCAATTAAAGCATTTTTAAAATTATGAGTACTTTAGCTAATTAATAAAACTACATGCAATATATGAGCAAATACTAAATTAGAATATTAAAACTGTTAAATTTAGTAGATTGGATACATCGATACATTTTTTCGTGGCTTGATTAATTATTTTTTTAAAAAAATATTTCGAGTTGAAATAACAACCGTATGATTTTCATATTAGTCTTACATAAAAATATGTCCTATACCTTTTGGTATCAGATCTACCACATGATTCCAGAGTTACTATCTAATCGATCATATCTCACCATATAAACAATTTTGTTTTATGCAATGAGGCAGTAAAGCATGAAAATGCATTTCGATAAACAATTATAGTACTTTTACCTCCAGCAATAAATGATTTATAAAAATACTCCATCGTTTCTTTTTCGGGTGTAGTCGAGCCTCTATCTTCTACAACCATGCTTTCATCCAAAATACTGTTGCCAATCTGAGTGTTACGACTTCCAAAGCTACTGTGATACAACGGAATAGATTTGCATTTGGCGCCAATGAACTTCACGTTTCACATCAAGAATGAAGATCAGAGTAGTTTACAGAAACCGAAACCAAAACCTTCTTGTAGTTTCTAAGGCTGTTTATAAAATGCGGTAGCCCTCACTGAAGTGGATGACCTTCGAGGCCACTGCGCATATTCCTTCTAAGCTGATCCATTAACAAAGTAGGGGCGTCGCAGTGTGAGTGGAGAATTTTGCCGAAGTTTCCGCGTATGAGGACTATTTTCCTACTTGCATCCTCTTTTATTCAAATAATTTTTTTATTTAATCTGGTATAAGAAGGTTGAGGCAGAATTATAAACTGCCGATTCATAAAAAAAAAAAAAATAAAAAAATAAAAAGATTTTGGAAGCATTTTGTGAATTCTGCGTTTTTATTTTATTTAGCTAAAACAGCTGAAACAAATAAAATGTGGAATTTTTGGAATATATAGACGAGTTTATAGGAGCTTCTTTCTTTCTTTCTTCTTTATTTTTACTGTAAGCTGAATGGGAATGTAGAGTGGTATTGAAGTAGAAATCGAAAACAACTACAAAAATAAATAAATAAAATAAATAATTTATATCAATTACTAATGCTTTCTTTATATGTTTGCAGTATGCAAGATGTATGCTGCAATAAGATCTTTTTTTTTGTAATAATCTTCACCGAATTTGCTCCGAATAGTTCGCATGGATATAATTTATGATAACAAAAATATTCACAGAATTGATAATTGCCTCGTTTAAGAATATTTGTTTGCAAAACATTTAGAAATAATTAAAAATTATGCTCTAAAATATGAAAAATTATTATAAAGAACCATCAGGTTTTAATTTTCTGTATTTAAAAAAAGAGTTACAATTATGAAAATGAATAATAGTGAAAAGATTTCAATTTTTATTTCCACGTAGAGGATCTGTTGAAAACATATTGTAATGATCACATTAATCGAACTCGGGATTTTGACGAATCCCCATGTCTCCTCTCAGAATTCAAAAAACACATTTTTATCAATATGTCTGTCTGTCTGTCTGTGGCAAATGCAATTGAAACACGCTGTGAGCTAGACGGATGAAATTTAGTATATGGTATTTACATCGAATTTGTAGATTTCTATCGAATTTCTATCGAATTGAGCATAATCCTTTCGGAAAAATTTGTCTGTCCAATTGTTCGAATATAGCTAACACGATAACTACAAAACAAAAGAGCTATATAGATAAAATTTGGTATAAAGATTTAACATATGTAAAGTAGACACTTGTTAAATTTTGATCCAAATCCAGCAAAATCTTAATTATCTGTCAGCAGGGCTGGCCATCTAGGGGGATGAGGCGGATACTATGCACCGGATCCCCGGGATTGAGGGGGCCCAACGTGATCAAGAATTAAAATAATATTCTAACAATAATCGCGGAAGGGAAAGAAGGAACGAAGAAATTTCACTTGGGAAATCAGCGGGTTTGGAAATATATGTTTACAGATATATTACATTCTAGTGCAAGTGTTCAACTTATTATAAACCTAAGGTAAGTAGATTTAAGGTCATTTACCTCACTTACTAAATTAGGTAGCATATAGTATTTTGGAAATCCATGCTATAAAATGTTTAATAATGTTAGGAAATATCATGGTAAGGAAATATCCCTCAGGGTGTCAAAAAAGGAAAATAACATAAAAGAAAAAGAAGAAAAAGCATTTCAAGCCACAAGTAGATCTGCTTTCTTGTTTACGAAGTAATTCTGGCGATGAAACTACTTAGACTTCGGAAGCTACAATTTAAGCCTCAACTGAAGAAGAAAGTTCCGTACAAACTACGCGATCTTGCAATGGAAATATAGAAACTATGAAAATCTTTGAAGGATCATATGTTTATACAAAATATTATCAAATCAGAAAATAACGACGAAAATGACAATAACAAATATGATTAAGTGAATATAAGTAATCCAGGTTTATGGCCCCGGATTGTAACTGATAAGTTTAGAAGGTTACTGTAAGACATGCCAATTTTGGCAACCCTTCTCACCCCTGAGAGTAACCCCGCTTGCCTAACGGAAGTGGGGGAGGAGAAAGAGGGAGAGAAGGAGAACTGGCTGAGAGGGAGGAGACTAAGGACGCTCTGCTAGATCGTGGTGTTTTTCTTTTAATATTTTCATAATTTTGTGTTGCAATCTGTGCTGTGTCCCTTATCAACATGTAAATAAAAATTTTGGGACTAAAATCTGTAGTGATCACTGTCTCTAGCGCTCACACAAAAGAAATCCCACGCACGAGAAAGGGTTTTTTACAGTTACGTTGAAACCGGACCTGTACAACGGAACGGAAGTTTTGCGAAGAATGTTGAAGCTAGATCATTTTCCATTATTAGCTACTTTAAGAAAAATGCCAAATGGTAAACCCCAGCTTAACAGCTAGTATATGTTCAAAAACACAAGACTCGATATTTTGTTTTTGCTGTATATTATGTTCCAAAATAAGAGGAAATGAACACTACACGATTTGTAAGTGGCTATGATAACTGGAGATACCTATCAAATATATTTAAAAATTACAAGGATTCTATTTATCACTTTAATTCGTTTATTGCTTGGAAAGAATTACTAAAATGACTAAATTTATGTTCGACTATTGATAAAACAAATAATCATGTTAATATAAATAATGAAATGGAATGACTTAAATTACTATTTCAAGAAATTGTAAATATGATTTTATTTTTAGCATGTAATAAATCATTTGCCATTTCGAGGAATCCATGAAATATAGGACCTCTAATAATGGAAATTTTTTATGCTTATTCGAATTATTAAATAAATACGACTCTGAGCTAATAGATCATATAAAAAGAATAAAAAAATTCGAAAAATAAAATTATGCTTCATTTAGCACGTAGATCACAAAAATAAATCCTTTTAGCGTTAGGAAAAGAAGTCCTTGCCAAAATTAAAGACGATACAAAAGCAGGCAGCTACCTGATACACTATCTAAACAGAATGCACTCCTGATATTTCAGAAAAGGAACAAACTTCAGTTATTATTAGGCATGCAAATTTTTTTTTTTTTTAAAAATTAATTATAAATAAGTTATTTACAAGGTTTATTGATGTGACTGTAGAAGGACTGGCAAAATTGAATTCTATTGAAAAGTTTAAATAAGCTAAATTTAGATATTTTGAATTGTAAATAATAGGTACGCGCCAACGTTAGTAAAGTGGAAGGGAAACGGAAACTAGAATTATTGCTCTAAATCCTCATGCAGTTTGTGCCTTGCATATCACATTCTTTTAATTTATTAATTTGTGGTGCTGCTTCCAGCAGTATATATTCTAATTTTTTCTTTCGTTGGGAAGAGAAAATAGACCGGATAAAGCAATGAACAGTTTGAACAAACTTGTAATGCTATAGAAGAATTTATTGAAGCAGATAATACAGCGATATCCGGACATAAAAATCTTTGGATTTAATATAAGGAATGCCATTTATTTTAAGTTTAATAGTATGAATTGCAATATTGTGCAAAATTAACACTATCAATTACCTATTTCGAGCAAAAACAATTGTTCTTGATTGATTTAATTTAATTAGTCAATACAATTAAAACTGAAACCCAAAATTTAAGAATAAAATTTATCACATTTTCAGACGATGCAAAAGTGATAGCACGTAATTTGAAAATTTCAGAACATTTTTCTGGAAAAGAATTCGAAAAAGATAAAGATTATATCTCAAAATAGCAAGCAGAAGATGAAGTTACAGAAAATCTGGTAGAAGAACTTAGGTGTTATTTTTCAGAACCGTAATTGATATTGTTATTGCACGAATAGAACATAGATTTAAAAGTATTTCAAATTAATTTATGCTTTCCTAAATTAATTATATCAATCATTAATTTAGGAAAACATGAAATAGAAAAATGTTCCAATAACTCTTTGTAAAGTTTTATAACAAAGATGCATATGAAAATCTAATCCAGAAAATTGGTTTGTTATGGGGTTGGATTTCAAATGAAAGGGATCTAAATGTAAATAACGCACATAATACTGCAATACATACTGCATACTGAATAATAATTATATTGAATTATTTTTAAATGTATCAACTGTGTTAAAACTTTTCTTCATGTTGCCAGTTACTAAAGAGAGTACTGAACGTCCTTTCAGCAGGTGAAATAAAATTGGCATTTTCATTTCACTCAGTTGTCAGACGACAAGGGCAATACTTGCATCCTTTCCAAACTTCCGTTTCACACCAGCTGAAAGATGTCTGATTCTGAACGTCATATTTAGTGTTTATAAGGTTAAATACGACGCTAAATAAGATATAAATACGAAACTTTATTGTCGAAGAAATCAGTTTGAACCTCGAATCTTCCGGTACAGAAACCGATGATCACCATGCTACAATAACTTTTGAACTAAGATGATAAGTTCCTTCCTTTTCCAATATTTCTTCCCGATTTGGTATATTTATGTTTATATTTATTGCTTAAAATTTTAAATAATTTCTTTTATATTGTTTTCCACGCCTTCTGAAATCGTCGCTGATCTTTTAATATGTTAGTATCTGAATCTTCTAAGTTTGAATTGGAATACCAAACCTTTAGTTTCTTTTTTAATTCCGGTGCCTCCTGGGCAATTTTCTAGTACAAATTTTTGGAAGAAGAGAATTGTGAATGGCATAAGTAAATCTCTTGGCGTGAATGGAGGTTAGATTTCCGAAATGAGAGCTTCTTCTGTCGTCTGATTAAATTGGTCTTTTGTTACGCTAGATATTGTGTGGAGACTTTATTGTATTTCCCTTTAGATGCCGTGTATTAGCTTCATCATTTATTTTAGAATGTGGAAACTGAGATTTAGTTTTCACATAATACTAAATAATAACGTGGTAAGATGTTTATTTAATTTCGTAAATTGAGTTGTAATTTTTTTTATTTGCGAATTAATTTTAATTAATTTATTATAAGGTGGTAAGCAACAGCTTTACTGTTAACAAAAATTTTGTTGCTATTAATTAAAGTTAGAAAAGAATTTTTATGAAAATTAATTAGTAAATAGTTTTACTTTCAAGCACTTATAGTTAGTTATATATAATTTTTATTTTCCCTTCACATTCTAATGTTTCACTTAGCTCAGTTTTACAAAATTCAGTAGTAGTAGCAGCAGCAAATCTTAAAACGCGTAAGATTTCACTCGGGTAATGGATGAAGTTATATTGATGAGTTAGGTTTCGAAGTTGATTGTAAGGTCGTAGGGATGGATAATTCGATAGGCAAAACAGACATTTTCTTTGGGACTCAAAGAATTACGAGTTTTCCCATTTCTTCTTCTGTTTTTCAAAGTAATCTAACTTTGTTTCCGTCTGATTCACAAAACCACTCAAATTAAAATCGAATCTTGTTAAAATTTCAGCGTAATTCTTCCAGAATTTTTATGCTTTCAGCTATTTTTTTGTGTGCTTGCTGTTGCTTCTGAAATCAATTTAATCCATTTAGTTTAGTATTTAAAAGGTATTAAGCATATTGTAGTCTATTTTTTATTTTTAATATTTTTAATATCAACAGAATATTGGAATGAACTCTTTTGGAGGAAACCTGCAGTTAAATGTTTCGCAACTGTGGTATTTCTTGCTTATAAACTCCGTATATTAAAATATAATAAAATGAGTAAAAAATGTTTGGTATTTGAGCAGAAAAAAAGAAATACTCCGAAATACGCATTATCTAAAAGAATCTCTGCTCTTTAATCCTCCCCTGCAGCATTGAGCTTAGAACTGATATGAAATTATAGGTATGCACAAGCAAATGCAATACGGTAGAATCCACCATTCAGACCAAGATTCGCCAAGTAAGCAAAAGATGTTGCTAAACTTGATGATTCTTTGGTTAATTGAAAAAATATCAAAATTTTGGAGGTTCTAAAGAACAACATATTCTAGAACCTTTTAGCAAGAAAGTGATGTGTGTGTGTGTGTGTGTGTGTGTGTGTGTGTGTGTGTGTGTGTGTGTGTGTGTGTGTGTGTGTGTGTGTGTGTGTGTGTGTGTGTGTGTGTGTGTGTGTGTGTGTGTGTGTGTGTGTGTGTGTGTGTGTGTGTGTGTGTGTGTGTGTGTGTGTGTGTGTGTGTGTGTGTGTGTGTGTGTGTGTGTGTGTGTGTGTGTGTGTGTGTGTGTGTGTGTGTGTGTGTGTGTGTGTGTGTGTGTGTGTGTGTGTGTGTGTGTGTGTGTGTGTGTGTGTGTGTGTGTGTGTGTGTGTGTGTGTGTGTGTGTGTGTGTGTGTGTGTGTGTGTGTGTGTGTGTGTGTGTGTGTGTGTGTGTGTGTGTGTGTGTGTGTGTGTGTGTGTGTGTGTGTGTGTGTGTGTGTGTGTGTGTGTGTGTGTGTGTGTGTGTGTGTGTGTGTGTGTGTGTGTGTGTGTGTGTAAAAATCTTTGAATCGGCAAGCAAGTTCTATTGAAACTTTGGAATTCCGTTTTACATCGATAAGTAGGAATACTGTCTACCTTATTTCGTATCTTTTAATTTTCCTTGGCTCTTATTAGTATATTTCTTTGCGATTTAAGCATTTTATATAATACAACATCCTTGTATTAAATGTAGTAATGGGTCATTTAATTAATTGCGCATCACGGATGTATGTGAAATGGTGTTAGCGACAGTCAGCGCTCTGAGGACGGTGTGGCCTGATGGTTAAAATCTGAATTTTGGGACTAGAGAGTTCCAGGTGCGAGACCCGATTCAAAAAACCGTGTCTAAGTAAATCAGATGCTTATTAAATACGCCAAGGTTGATCGTACCGTACTCTCGCCATGAGGTGCGAAAGTTTGGAGAAAGGACTCAATTGCAGACGTCCTCATCTGACTTTGGTTCACAATTAGAAGAACCACACTTAAATATTCCAATCATTAATTTAAAACGGGATTTTAATATGATCAAACAAGCCATGACATTAAAATTCAAATAACGCCATTTGCGCGGTTAGAATCGCTTTCCCTTATCCTGAAATTACGCGGTTAGAAAACTATTACTTCATTCTGTTTATAGCAAATTGAATCGCAGTTTTACAAAGAATGTTTTTATTTATTTAGGTTGGAAAAAGTAGTTTGGAATGTAATTTTTGTTTTCTTTATTAAAGTTTCAATACCTCCAAGAAAATGTAAAGATTTGCAAATAAAGTGTTAAACTAATATCATACAATCAACAAAACCTTTATTGGAAATTAGCAATAATGATTACGGAAACTTTATCATTAAGAGAACGATTTTCTCTTTTTAAATAAACACCAAGCATTTCGGTTAAATTAAATCCGACTTTTATAAATGAACTGAAATCTCTATTTAGATGACGCATTTTATGGATCTTCATAGTGCTCTTTTTTCTATTAAAAGAATATCTAACTGGAAAGTAAATATCAAAAACATCAAATATCAAAGCAAATCTTATATTGAATCGTTATTTCCAAAATATCCAAAATTTCAAAAATACAATTTTGTTAATTTTTATTTTGCCTGGACCACAACTTGTAATCGCTTAGACATGATTTTCACCAGTTTTCTGGTTTTCAACCGAAAGTTTGACCCACAGAACCGTTAATACTTTCAAGCAATCCTCTTCACTTATGTCATGTCCATGGACAGATTTCTCCCACTGAGACCATAAATTTTCTATAGCACTTAAGTCTGGAGATTCGGATGGCTTATGTAGCCCAATAGATAGATCCAATTTGCTTTTATATAGTAACGCCTCCCAGAATGATTCCGGGTTTGAAATATAATCTCTTATGAAAGAAACTTTTTCTGGGATGCAATGCTCCTGTACTGAAATATGAACATAAAATCCTGTATTATGAATAACAAATATAGAAATTCTACTGAAAGCTTTTTTCTCTTTATGAGGACAATCTATGATGGACGTTTTGGAGTACTCAATTTTGGAGTTTTCTTTACTGAGCATACAATCTTTCTCTTTGCAGTAATGGTCAAAATTTCTTTACGCTGTCTTCCTGGAATATTCACCACGCATCCAAGTGTACAATATTTCTGTAGAATGAATTGCTTTTGGGCAGAACTAGGATTTTTCGCAAGAAAAGATTTTTTCGAAGAGATTTGGCACCTTCCGACTACTTGTTGAGTAAGCAATATACATTTTCAGAATTTATTCCCTAGATTCATTTTTTATGGTGAAAAAATAATTGCATTTGTAAAAAATTAAATTTATACGCTTCGAGTACAATTGTAGAATACTTTAAAGAAATTTTTCAACCAAAAAAAAAAGGGGCGATTAACTGACAAATTCCTTAGATGTATACTTAATTGTATGGCTTCAAATATTGTGTTCACTACACGAAAATTATGTCATTAAAATATTTTGAAGATTTCATGTTTGTTTTTCAATCCAATATATTAATGTATACTTTAACATTTCCGTAAATATTAAACTTAAATGGTCAATTTCCATTACATTTTTCTATCTTCAAAAAAGTGATTGGTCCATTTTGAGACCCGCCTCATATATTTAGGCTACTGACCGATTCCGACTGATTGAGACCAAAAACAGACGCAGAAGCAAACTGTATTCAAAAGATCTTATACCATATTTAAGTTATGCTTTCAAATGAACACGTTTTTATGCTTGTAAAAGTAGGGATCAATAGATGGTCAACTCTTTATCAAATGCATTTCAGGATTGGATATGGATCTACATTTTAGATGGTAAAATGTGGAATCAAATTCTATTTTAGGCTGTTACAATTTTGAATTCTTTTATATGCATGCAGAAATGCAGGCCGACAGATGGCCAATACCTGAACGACATTAGTTACAAATTTGACCTAGAATTAAGATGCTAAATCTTTGTATTAAACCTTATTTATCTAGTCCTTTCTATTTTGTTGTCATCGCGTTAGCTTGTAATCTGGTAGCAGGACAGAATTATTGAGAAAGAAGTTTTTTTTTTTTTTTTTTTTGCAAAATTTGATAAATTTGCTAATTTAGTTCACTGGACATATCAAATTTCCTCACTCTCATTCAAAGCGGTATTTTTTTTTGTATCCAAATCAACCATAATTTCAACTGTTTTTCATCACGGAATCGTCTAAAATTTGGAGATTTGATAAAACCCCGAGATCGACTGCAATGCCTTTATTATTATTATTATTATTATTATTATTATTATTATTATTATTATTATTATTATTATTATTATTATTATTATTATTATTATTATTATTATTATTATTATTATTATTATTATTATTATTATTATTATTATTATTATTATTATTATTATTATTATTATTATTATTATTATTATTATTATTATTATTATTATTATTATTATTATTATTATTATTATTATTATTATTATTATTATTATTATTATTATTATTATTATTATTATTATTATTATTATTATTATTATTATTATTATTATTATTATTATTATTATTATTATTATTATTATTATTATTATTATTATTATTATTATTATTATTATTATTATTATTATTATTATTATTATTATTATTATTATTATTATTATTATTATTATTATTATTATTATTATTATTATTATTATTATTATTATTATTATTATTATTATTATTATTATTATAAGATTCGACCATAAAAAGTCTGTTATCTTTGAAATGAGAACCAGTACCTAAATTAAACTTACTCACGAAATTCTCTCACCTGGTAATCTGCTATTGGGCAAACTGAACATTCACCCCATCCCCCTTCCAAAAAATCGCACCTTAATCCGAAACTTCGTAGAATGAGAATGTTGACTTGTCTATTTTTAAAATCTACATCTAATTTTTCATGCCGTAAAAAGCACATGAGTATAAAACCAATAACTAAGGCAATAAAAAGAATTTTGGTAAAAAACATGTAAGCATTTAAAATTAGAAAAATTTTTGGAAGGAAATACGTATAATTGTTATTTTTCAAAATTCAAAGTGACGTAAAGAATACTTTTGTGTAATAAAATACATCAGTTATTCAAAAAATCTAAATTCTGAAAATAATTTTGAAAATTCCCTTTTTAATGAGCCTATCCAAAATTTCCTTATCAAATGTGTCGGTTGTAAGTCCAACGATCTACTCTATAAATCGTTTCAAACGATTCTTTTATTACCTAATGTCATAGTTTACAGATAGTATACCAACCTATCGATTATTGTATTGATACTTTATAAGGAAAAAACTTTGGTATTAGCAGCCACATATTTAATGTTTATACTTCGATATGCTGTGACATTTGTTGAATTTAAAATTGTTACTTAATGCAGTGGTTGAACATATAAGTTACTGCAAGTCTTCTGTACTAGTCTTCCTTTTGCAATGATTAACGCAATTTTTTCTTTTCAGATCCAGCGTTTTCCAGAGAATAGTTTCAAAATATGTTCAAGATATGTCTATATCTGTTCAGGATTCATGTCGACACTTCTATTTCAACCCAATCTAATTTGTTTAACAAGGTAGAGGAACTTTCAAGTGGGTGCCTCAAATTTCAGTGGTGGATGTAGCTGGCCATTAAAAAAAACGATGTATGGTGCAATGATGCTTCCATTTACCAACGGCATCGAAATTCACAGTCGGAATCGCATCGCACGATAAGTAAGATCGCATGATTTTGTAACATTAAGGACTTGTCTAGTTTTAAGATTAATAACAAATAATTAGATTAAATCAAGATGAGAGTGTAATGTATTTTTCAAAATTGAATAATTGCCAAATTATTAACTAAAGGATTTTCTTCGTTGGAAATAATTTCTTTAAAGGTGGAGGAAAATTCAAAATGCTTTTATGTTTTAATAGTAGATTTAATAATAGATTTCCTGCTAATCTTTGACGTTGCCCCCCCCGGGTTATAAACTGTCCTACATTGACCTTCCTTCCTGTTAAGATTTCGCATTACCCTTTCCCTCCCAAGTTGTGCGATTACCTTTTTAATTTTTTTCTATTAATATTCACAATAAATACATATTTATTTTATAGTTGAAGGATATCTGAAGTGATGTCAATCCAAACTTTTCCAGGAATGTGATCATATCTCATCATAAAGGACTGTTAATAAAAAGAATAGAAAGCGGAAAGAATGACGCCTATTCAATTTTTCCATTTTGATTTGGGGAATAAAATGTATTGAAAATAACCATCGACCATAAGGGCAAGAAATTTCAGAGCCTGTTGAAAACATAATCGGAAAAATATATACTTAAAGAACAAAGGAATTATTGTAATTTCGGATTTTAAAAATGGATAAAACAATGAAAATCAGTCTCAGACTGTATAATTTGCAAGTTTCAACAAAATTGAATTGAACTGCATAATTTATTTCTAAGATGCTAATTTTCTAGTGATAGTTATTCTCGACGGATGAAAGCAAGAATAAAAGGAATAATGCAATTTCTAAGATTTCTGCTAGCCATTTTTTGGGTCGTTAAATTATGTCGAACTAGAGATTTCGTATCGTATTAGATGATAACTTAGGGAAATTGCAATATTTCTGCAACAAACATATTTAATGCATAGTTTCGTGTATTTAGAACATCAAATTCGGCACGACTGAATATTTTTCTATTTTAGAATTTCGAGTAAATTTCTCAATTAGGTTAAGAATTTATAATCCTAAATTCTTGAAATTTAATGCTTTTCATTAGGCATCAATGTTTAGTGCTAATAATTTGAGATTTCGTTCTCGAAGCTTTTCAGTTATTTTGATCAATTAAATTTTAGAAATTCGCATTTAAAGTAGGCTTTTGCTAGGCTAATCCTACTTTTTGCTATGCTATTATATAGACTTTGAAACTACAAGAATAATTTACGCTTAATATGGAATAACATAAAAATATTAATGTTCTTATCACCTAAACATGAGATAGAAAAACCGGTTTTCCCACTCGCAAGGTATATTTGTCTTATGTCAGGACTGGCAATTCCAAAGTGAACGGATTGTCATAAAATTTCGGAAAATAAAGTATAAATTATCCGAGTAGCACTCGATTTGTCAAATGAATTGTTTCATGGCCAGAAAGATATCTGCCATTGTTCTTTTAAGATGGGAAGAAAGATTAATTTTCTCTTTGGAAGATTTGACATTTGTCGAACCATATCAATTGATTTTTGTTGTCGTTTGTGTAACCGTGAATTTATAATCGAGGTGTCTTTGTTGCATCTTGTCTTATGTGACTTCTTAAAGCATATTTTTCTGCAAATAACAAAGTATTTATACAAATGTAGGAAACTTGGCATTTTGGTGTACCTATTTTTTTTAGAGATTTTGAAAGACTGACAGGAAAATATTTCTAAAATGCACCAAAAGTGTTTACAGTAGATGAATCCTTTTCCAAATTTTCTTTGAATAGTTTGGCATTCATCTTTAAATGATTTAACTTCAAAAACCCGAAGATTTCCTTTCAGTAAATTTTAATAAACGGTTTTAAGAGCATATTGTCTTGACAATTAAAAGATTATGAATTTTGTCATATTATAGAATTTTAAAGTCAACTTTTTCTGAAATTCCTTATCTGGTGGCGTCACTTATAAGAAATAAAATATTTAATTAATCGAATAACAAAGTCGCCTTCTGCCAAATATTAAAACGGTATAATTTCCCCGAGAATACATATTTAAAACTTCTATATTCGCCCTGAAACGAATGAAAAATTGACGAAATTTCAATTTTCGACAATCTGAAAGTGCGTTTTATAATAATGTAAACAAGAACAATGCATAATAAACAATATTTATTTACTTAATGGGCCGAATGAAAAGTTATGAATATTAATTTATTATTCTATTCCTACAGTTTAAAATTTGCTGTGTTATTCATACCCTTGCCTTCATCTGCTGGAATGCATGAAAAATCTCGAAGGTTTACCAGTCATTAAAGGAAATGTATGACTGTAAATAAGTTTTTATGTTTTCCAAAATATTTTAAATCTAAAACTGTTCCCTCATAAACGTTCTTTCTAGTATACTCAGCTAGTGTAAATTTTAAAAACTTATTTCATGAAAACTAGATATTATTAGATATCAAGAACTCCTTAATGCCCCTAGTAATATCTGCAGCCCTTATGTTCGCACGGATCTATCGCATGCAATAGGTCTATTTGAAACAAAGATTTAAGGATACTTGTTAAGGTCATTTTCCGGACAGTTGCATGTCCCTACACCAGTAGGCAAGGAAAAACGACATTTAAGGTATTGACAGATATATCATGGGCGGGAAAGGCGGGATAAAGACGCTGGGGAAGGGGACAAGGCTAGTGCTCGATGTATAGAATTATTTTGGTAAGCTGTGTTTGAAGATAATTCCGCAATTGGTAGTAAACAATTTTATGATAGTATATAATCCGTGCTTTTTACAAAATATTCATCACAAAATTTCATTCATTTGAAATATAAAGTGAGGAACAAGAATTATGGGTCATGTGAAAAGATTTATCGGGGCAGTGGTAAATCCAGCTGTAATTGTTAACTTTTGAAGATCTAATACATAAAGTATGGCAGATGTAGCAATGAGTGTTTGGTGCGCTGAAAAATTTAAAAATTTTAGTGGGCTTAATGTAATCATAGGAAACATTCCTCCGATCTTCAGATGTAAATGTATAGAATGGTAACTGCTCTGAAGAGTATGAAGGGAATATTATGGGTCATGTCGGGGTGTGCGAGTAATGAATGTATTGAGGAAATGTTGAATCGCATCGGAGTGGGGTAATGAATGTGTCTAATGGAATGATGTGGTTAATGAATGTGTATAGGGACAATTGTCTGTCGTGTCCGAGCGTGTGGGTAATGAACGTGATGAGGGAATATTTCTGATTTGTGTCGGAATGTGTGGGTAATGAACGTGACGAGGGAAAATTTGATTCGTTTCGGAGTGTGGGTAATGAATGTGTATAGGGACTATTGTTTGTCGTGTCCGAGCGTGTGGGTAATGAATGTGTTGAGGGAATATTGTCTGTCGTGTCGGAGCGTGTGGGTAATGAATGTGTTGAGGGAATATTGTCTGTCGTGTCGGAGCGTGTGGGTAATGAATGTGTTGAGGGAATATTGTCTGTCGTGTCGGAGCGTGTGGGTAATGAATGTGTATAGGGAATATTGTCTGTCGTGTCCGAGCGTGTGGGTAATGAATGTGTATAGGGAATATTGTCTGTCGTGTCCGAGCGTGTGGGTAATGAATGTGTTGAGGGAATATTGTCTGTCATGTCCGAGCGTGTGGGTAATGAATGTGTTGAGGGAATATTGTCTGTCGTGTCCGAGCGTGTGGGTAATGAATGTGTTGAGGGAATATTGTCTGTCGTGTCCGAGCGTGTGGGTAATGAATGTGTTGAGGGAATATTGTCTGTCGTGTCCGAGCGTGCGGGTAATGAATGTGTTGAGGGAATATTGTCTGTTGTGCCCGAGCGTGCGGGTAATGAATGTGTTGGGGGAATATTATCTGTTGTGCCCGAACGTGCGGGTAATGAATGTGTTGAGGGAATATTATCTGTTGTGCCCGAGCGTGCGGGTAATGAATGTGTTGAGGGAATATTATCTGTTGTGCCCGAACGTGCGGGTAATGAATGTGTTGAGGGAATATTATCTGTTGTGCCCGAGCGTGCGGATGATGAATATGTCGTGGGAGTATTTCTGATTCGTGTCAGATTGTTTAGAGTTAAAATTTATCGGGGGAGGTATGGAAAACGAATGTGTGAAGTGAATTTTGCTCTATTAAAATGATAGATAATGTTTGAATGTGTGCTGTGAACTGGTGGAAACGAGTGATGTAAATGGAAAACTGGCTAAATGTAGTGACTTGTGTGAATAAACATCTTGTGGGGTTTTTATTATTCTATCTGCTGCGTTTTTGTTTGTTTAGATTGTAAATTGTGGGTATTGTAGTGTGTGACGTTTCGAATGAAAAGTGAGTATTTCACGTACAAATTAATGTAGAAATTCGAAAGTTATGAAGGGTAGTACTAAATGGAGAGGATTTCTTTTAAGAATTAGTTCGTCAAAATATATTCTGATTGTTTGAGAAGTTGAAAAGTTTGTCTCCATTATAATATCAAAATTTCAATATTCCTACAATATAATATTTATAATTTGCCGGTTAATTTTTCTTTTATATCATTTTGTAATTGCAATTTTGTATTGCACTTGGTAATTAAAATTCTTGGATATTAATATAATTTCTCCCTGCGAGAATTTGAAAAGATGGAAACCAGAATTGCTTGAACTTTTTCACACAATGATCTCATGTTGGGCATCTCCACTCTCAGTGGTATGCCGACCAAGACGTTAATCTCTTTATCTGAGCATCTCATTGTTATAACATCCAAGTCAAATTGCTCTCTTGAAGCCTCAATAGAAAGCGATAATAGAAGTTCAATCAAATTTCTGATGGTTGTCGGCGTCGTTTAATTCTAAACAGTTGTTTCGTTAACATCTAAACAATACGCTAATTTCGAAAATGCTAGATGTCAACATAAAGCTTTAAGTTATCACAAAAGTCTTGTTTTGAAAGTATTTATGCCAGAAAAAACAATTTTTAACTACCTTGTCCTGGCTGACTGGATTCTTCTTGTGAGCTGAAAAATTTGTGGAACTCCGAAATTCCTAGTTTTCAGTATGGACACTTCGTTCAAAAGGATTTGGAGCATTAACACTCTAAAAATATTTTAAGCATTAATGCAATATTAAGTTTTATTTTTCTGAAAATAACCCAAAATGCTCGTTTATATTTTAAAAAAAAGTACCACGAGAACTTGATTTTTCATAGGTTTCGCGTTCAACTTTGCAATGCATATTTGAAAGAGGCTAATATCAATTATTTAGTAACTCGATACTTTCCGGAAAAAATTGAACCGTCTTTCCTGATCCCTGAAATACTGGAACACCAAAACATCAAACTTCATACATTGGTGTAAATATTTTGAATGTTCTAAGAAGTTTTAAAAAGTAATCTTGAATAACGAAAAACTTGAAGAAAATTAATCTTCCTTTCTATCTTATGAGAATAATAAGATCTCTTTCTATCTATAAAATTAATTTATTGTGACAAATCAACTGCTCCGCTGACACTTAATCCTGTTTCATTTTCCAAACCTTTACTCGGGAATTCATTCACTTTCGCTTTTGCAAGTTTTTATCCAAGAAAAGCTCAATTTCATCTTTGTAGTATTTAAATTCGTTTTAAATTGCGATGCTGAATCGGTCATCTAGGGGTAAACATTTACTTTGTCTTAAAATACGGCAGAGTACAGAACCTTTGTTATTTGTATATAGGAAAATTCTGACAGTTCAGGAAACATTTTCCGAGAACCGATATTTAACCGTCCAATAACAGTCAGTTTTCATCATCAGGTCAGGTTTTAAAGAACTGATTTGTGGATAATGGGGATGTTATGATCAGGAATATCTATTTCCCCATTGATTCATTTCGGTTTTAACCGGACAAACTTTAAATAGACAAGTAATAACCCAAACAAATATATATTCTATTTTAATTAGACGATAGAAAATTTAAATATTTGTTGAGTTTTGGATCAAACGTCTAAAAAAGAAATCTTAGGCAAAATAATTTGGAAATTTCAGTTTGCACAATAACATTCAAGTCTTATTGTGTGAATTCATTTCAATCATTACAGTTGTTCACACATTGGAGCCATGGGGAACATCGCTTATTGATATCTGGTCTTCTGATAGCATCAGGGTGGAGGGAGGGGGATCCTAAATGACCGGCGAAGTAGGGCGCTGAGCTGTTGTCAAGCACTGCCGGCCGCATCCTTCAACACTTATAAGCAGAATTCTTCGAAACTTTGTGATCTTATTATTGCGCCCATTCACTGATGCTAACCGATATTGGAAAAACAAGCATTTCACAGGGAAAAATCGTGATTTATTAAATTCACTTTTGCTGAAACTCTAAATCAGATTGAAAAACTCTAAATCAATTGCAATCAGAGGTTGACTTTCCTAATTTAATTTTGTATACCTATTTTAAAAATTTGAAATCGCATTAATTATTTTGGGTTATAAAATATATTTTTCTGAATTATATTTTCAAAAGGGTGTGACATTTCTTATTCTTATGTTGAGAGCCCTTTTTCATTACATTTCATTCTCGATTTCAAAATGGAAAATTTAGTATACTTCGTTTTTTCTCACTTTCTAATATTTCAATTAAGTCTTTTATACGAGATATGATCACATTCTAGAAAAGTTTGGATGGGTGCCACTTCAGATATCTTCCAGCCGTAAAAGGAATATGCATTTATCCTGTATGTTATTGAGATGCAGATAGAATTTTTAATGTATTTCCTTATAATTACTAATTTATTAATTAATGGGATTGGAGTAGCTGAACGTACTTGGAGGCTCAATTTCTTCTAGTTACGAGTTTAGAAACATCTCTAAATGATAGGTATTAAATATGCCTTCCTCCCTTGAATCGTACAACGATGTTTAAGCAGCCACATGTACCGAAAAAATGGCATCAAAATTCATTTCCGTTTGCTTAATTAGTAATTTCTTTTGAGTAATAGAGGAACTCTATCAAAATGAAGATGAAATTCTTTGAAACCTGAATATATCGAAATGTTTCGGGAAAAATTTCACCTGATCATAATTGAAATAATAGTAGACAAATAATTCATCATTCAAATTTTAATGTTAAAAAATTAGCTCGGATAACTGTAAGAAGTGGTAATAAAATATTTCAATTATCAAAGTGCAGTTAATTTGAAAAAAAATTTAGCTTAAAAAGAGATTTACTTGGAGTAGAATGAATTCTGTTTTGACTTCACGTGAATTATTTCCAACGAAGAATAAATACCCATTTATCTGATAACCTAGCGATTCTTTTTCATTTGTTAGTATTCTAAAAAATACTCAAATTATCATTAGTCTTCATTACTTTAGAAAAACCTCCCAACGTTTCATAAAATTGAAATTTAGAGGCTAGAGATTCCAAAATCTTGTGGTCTTACTTTTAAGCTCATGTGAATAGTGATGGACAATGCGGTATGTTCTAAAGCAATTCTGATTTTAAAAACACCTTAGAGAAGAAAAATGTAGATTTATTCAACATCCTGTTTTTCTAAAGCTAAGAAGTTATTTTCAATTTCCTTGGCATGTGTGTAAATTAATGAAAAAGTTTGTGCAATAGAAATGTTTATTAACAGGTGTAGTCGAAAAAGAACTAAAGCTTCTTCGGAGAGTTATGGTGCGGCATGGACAAATAATGGCCGTTATCCTAAAATTCCAAATTTAAATAGCCAGGACAATGAACATAACGGCTGATGGTTATATTGAGTCTTCTATGGATATGGGAATGAATAGGAAACATGGCTCAGTCGCTAAACAGAATTCCGTTAAGTGCTTAAAACGAATACAGAATTACGACTTTTTTTCAAGGACGTTTTTAGATACTTTCGATCGAAGAGATTAAAATCCTCAAATACAAGGAGCTTTTGGAGTAAATGAGCTGCAGTAAATGAAAGGAGGGGATGTTCGGAACTAATTCTTTGGTAATCAGAAATCAACCGGAAGAGTCAAAATTTGAACAGATTCGTGAAGCGAAAGAAAAAATGAGAAAAAAATTCGATGCATTAACATCGAAATTGAATCCATCAGTGTTTTTATAAACATTGAAATCTTAATTGAGGAACTATTAAGCTCTGAAGTTTTTAGGAAACTTATCAGATAATTAAAAATTCCGTTTCACTTGGACACCTGAAGATGTTTTTTCCACCATAAGCTATTGATAGAATCGGAAATATTTAGCTTCCCAATTTTGAAGATTGCTTAATTTAAAATTGCTTGCAGTTATGTACTGCTTAAAACATTCCATTCTTCTAGAGTTTTGGAACTAGAGAACTTTAGAACAACTTCTAGAGTTTGCGAATTCTGATTTCATTATACCTATAAGCACCAGAAGAGTATTTCATCTGTAATTTTGCTCGTTTAAAATAAACTTCAGAAAAAACAAATTCACCAGGATGTGAATTTATGTGTATTTGCTGATACAACAAGATGAATGCTGTCTGGTTGATGCCACTAGGTGATAAAGGTTATTCGAGTCATGTCCACCGAGTGAGTACTTTCACAATTTCACACCTATCTTCAACCGACATCGACAATTCTGTAAAGTGGAAAAGTCTTCTCATGGGCAGCATCAATATTCATCAACTTAGGACAAGGTAAGTTACTAAATTTCGATAATTGTGGAAAAATATATTCAATTTTGAAATTAAGAGTGATAAATTGATTTTAATTTTTCATCACTTTCAATTTTCCTGGTTTGCTTTTAAAATCATTTTATTTCATGTAGAATGTTTTGTTCCCTCAAAACCATCCAAGGTTTTGAAAAGAGCCTCAGTAATAGACTTAACATGATTAGAGAAATAATTTTACGCTAATATTTTTTTAAATCGATGCGCTTAAGTTATGCAAAACGATAAAGTAGAAAACATTATTTATCGACTGAAATTCTAAGAACCTTATTTTTTTGATAAATTTTGTAAATCGGATAAAATTTCTGAGCTGTATTAGTATATAATATTATATGCTAAGCTCTTGTTATATAAGAGCATATATTTAATGAAGATCAGTTGTGTGAAAATGCTAATGATGAAACTCGTATCTGATCTCTTATGAATCCAAATCTTTTCTCCCTCCAGATTTCACTCGATGATAATAAGATTAAATAGGAACCGATCTTTTAAGAATGGTCGAAGATAAATGGAATTGAATCTCATCAAATGTTATGGAAATCCTTGCTTTCATGATCCAAAAAAATGGGTATCCTGCACTTCTAATGGCAGATAGCTTGTGGAACTCCTACTGTATCAAGTTAATTGAATCGACCTACTGAGCGGAAAAGTTACGCGCTCCATTTGACTGCCAGTCACAAGATGAGAAAGTAATGCATAGTTGAAATCAAGTCTATCAAACTTTCAAGTTCACTGATGTTAAAGTTCAACAATTCTATTACAATAATGTATTTTTACCTAATATGTTTATTTTAAGTATTTTAAAATTAGATAGTCATTCTGGCTGTTGCACCATTGAAATCTAATTATTTAACTTATTCTGATTCCACAATAATAATAATAAATAATAATTTTTAGCATTAATTACCAAGCCTTGATGAAAGATTTAGAATAATATATGAATACTTGAAATTGTTTTCTATTGGCCAGTGTTTTTCATTGGTATATTTTGTGTGACATTCGACGAGGCTATTTGAGTGCTTAAGTCATAGTGCTTAAGCATTTTAGTTCTGATCCAGCCTCCTTCATCTTTGGTGTTCAAAATGGGCGTCCATAACTGAACTTACCTTGATTAACTTATCATGCTATGCTATCAATGTAGAATTCATTGGAAGACAGTTTCAAAGCCATCGAGTAGCCAAATAGGATCGAGTTCATTATTCCTACATACACAAGAAAAAAATACTGTTCACTTTTGTAGACGGTCTTTTCATCCAAATCTAGATAGAATGTTTTTGGAGAAGTGTCTTGGTTTGTTTTCAAATTAACAATATATTTTAATTCATGATATTTTATGAACGATGGACTTTCCTACCACATCAGGAAAAAATGCCTTTAACCAATATTCCTAAAGAAATTTCCAGTAAATCTTGAAATGCAGATAACTCGTGTTTGCTTCGTGTCTATCGAAGTATTATCCAGTTTATGATGGAATACAGAAGTGTCGAATATGGCCCTATTTTACATTCTTGTTTTAAACTCAATTTGTTTTCACAATCTGATTCTAAAGTTTAGAAATTGTACCTAGATCGTATTACAGCATTATTGTGGAATGTCAGCAACTATTGTCTATTTGATGTTCTCCAATCGTGTATTCATTATCCTGGAATACTCAGTGTTCTTCCACATTTTTTCTACGAAATAAAGATTCACACAAATGACATTCTTGATCATCATAAATGGATGGAAATAAATTATAATCCTTTCGGGAACTTTCCAGACTGATAGTTTTTATTTCGCTTTTTAATCAACATCATTAATTCTATCAGTGTTATGCGTCACTTTTATGGGTTTTATCAATCATTGAACCATGTATACTGCACATTTACTATGGAAGGTCACTTTGGAAATGACAAACTCCGCTTTTCCACTTCTGTATTCTCAGAAATTTACTTAGAACACAGAATTCGTTCATTTTGTGCTCCAATATAACTTGCATCAAAATCATTTTATACATTGGCATCATGAACCCTTTGAAATTATTAGTTTTCCTTTAAAAAATCGCTTGTTAAAGAAATTCATAATTTTGAATAATATGTACTTTCTAAGGGTTTCTTTATTCAGTTTTAATTAGCAATCACTTGCTATTACTTGAAAGGAACTGGCACAGAAAGCTCTATAATCAATTATTGAATTCTTGCGCCGAAGTGCGTTCAGACGTTAATCAGTGATGCTTTTTCTTAAAAGGAAAAAATGCCGGATCACGGACACAAATAACACATTTAATACAGTTAAATGGCACCATGGGATCGTCTTAACTAGATTTCATATTGAAAATTAATAGTTCTTGTGCATTTTTTTATATAATGTAGAAATTCGAAGCTACTACGACGCAGGAGGCGCATCGACTGTTAAAAATATCTAACAGATTGTGTATCCAGCAAAAAAAAATATGGGCTGATGTATTTTTACTCAGTTTTATTTTTTTATTGGAGGAAATCCAAATTTTAAAGACCTTACATTTGAAAGGTCATTGGTATTTGTCATACTATTTAATACCAACTTCCTTTTTCTCTTTTCAAGTTTGTGTCTTAGTATCGCTGTTGCTGATTTTTCTTAATATATTTAATGAATTTCAGCCAAAAGTATATTCAGATATTTAATTCTAATGCGCGCTCTGAGTTTAAGGGGCAGATTATCTCATTCAAGGAAACTGCACAAAAAAAATCAAATTGTCTTTTGTCATATTTTGATTAAACCTGATTTCTCATTAGAATAAGATACAAGAAAAAGTGATAGTCTTTCAGATTGTAACTGTTTTTGCTGAAAACTTGTTCATATTTTTTGAAATGGAAGAATCTATGGTATGTCAAAGATTCTGAAACTTTTAAGCTTGGTATTTACTTTTTTTTCTGCAAAGTTTCTTATGTAAGAATTGATACGCTTGTCAGTCAATTTTACATACATAACCATTCTTTCGAACACTAATTCGATAGAGAATAAAAAGTTATGATTGAGTATCGGCTGATCAATTTATATAAATTTCTCGAACGACATTCCTCAAGTCAAATCATTCCGTAATTTTGCCCAATGACCAAATAAATGGCCTGACTATTGTGAACCTGTTATTTCCGCTGTTAAAGAAATGTGCACAAGGATTTGAGTGCTGGTTTTAAAGACCGCACGCTTGGAATTGTTTCTGTTCGTATATCTTCGCAGAGAGAATTCAACTTATGATCACGAGTAAAGCCTTTCTTTTGTTTCAATTCATCAGTGATCATCTCGGTATTTTCGCCCCCAGTATATTGAACGCTGAGTAAAATCCTATTAGGAAAACAAAGCAATGTAAACTCAAATATATCTTATTATTATTCTTTAAGTAATGAATGATTAAATAAATATAAGCCTTGAAAAATTATAAGTTAGCTCAAGTGTGAAGTTGAATGCTATGCATTAACGTGCTGCTGATTTGATTTTGAAATGATTTCGATCAGAGCTCATCAGGGGTATATCGGAAACGAAAAAACAGGTACAGTAGCCAAGGAATATCTTTCCGTGAGTCCAAAATCCAACTCAGAAACGAGACAAAAAATTTAAGGGTTAAGGATTGGAAGGAGAGATGGAAAAATTCCATCAAGGGGAGAATTCGCATTTTAAAAGAATTTCTGTTGACCAAATATCAAATATACATAGGACATGGTGTATTTTCTGTACATCAAAGCCATTTCTTTGACAAAATTTCGGCTTGTCAGTGTGGCACCGAAGAAGGCTATATAAATTATGTGATCAAAGTCTTTGCACAGTGACGAAAACTCAACTTAGATGGCCAAGAAATAATGTCTCTTGAAGTCGAAGAACACTGAAAAATGAGTCATTAAATCTTCTAGTTAAGGACATTTTGTCCAAGCTCTTGTATTTAGTTCTCTTCTAATGTAAAAAGACCAATATGCGTGATCTAGAGGGTCCTTTGTTTGCAATATCATGTGTCGTTTGTTCCTTCGTGATGGGTGAGGTTGCTCTTCAGCGGCCCCATCAAGTTTTTCGCATGGCCTCTGGCTAGTTTGGGGTATTGCTTATGTATTATATATTATACATTAATATGACTGCATATAAAAAATGTTAACTACTAAATGTAATGAAAATGCATCAATGTGGTTGCTTAACACAATTGTATTATAGCTCTGAATGTATAATATATGTTTATTAAAAATATTCATTTGAAAGATAAGTTATGATTCTTTTGTGTTACTATGTAACACTATTTTTATTCTACTTAATATATTTATTTTGAAAATTTCGTGTAGTGATTAAGAAAAAATATTTCATTATACAGTTTACTAGTGAAGAAATTGTTACATTCCTACTTAAAATAGAGAGTATTTAAAATAGTTTTCTCGATATCGTTCTGCAAAGTTCATATTCAATATTTTGCGGCTGCAGGAAAATAGGAAGCGGAATATTCCCCAGATGATAATCGACAGTTATGTGTGGATTATTCCATTTATATTTGCAAATGGACAATCATTTTGAGATGAAATCATTAAAATGAATACATTACTAAGTAAGTTTGACATTTCAGTATGTGCTTAATACCTTGTATGTACTCTTTTTTTTAGAAGTTTAAAGATATATTAATTATAAAATAAATCAGTTAAAATATCTTGCTTTTAAAATATGATTAAGTTTGAGAGAAGTTTTCCATATGATCTGATAAATATACTAAATTTATTCACTAACTGCATCCATTTAACGATAACTCGAAACTTTTTTAAACTTAAAAGAAAATTCCTATTTAAATTTTAAAAATTTAAAAGCTTTTATGCTAAATCTATAGAAACATATATTAAATAGCTTATAGTTTAATTCCAATACTTTAAGTTAGCTTTCCGGTTAAGGATTCTTGATTGGTTCGGCCGGCCAATCAATCAAGAATCTTCTGAATTTGTGAAAGCATTATTTGATCGCCATGCCTGATCAACATGGGGATCAATATGCTTTGAACGAACGTGTAATCTAATCTTGTAGGAAGTTGTAGCAAAAATCAAATTTGAAAGTATTTTTCATTAATAAATTACCGCGATTTATTTCTAGATGAATGTCGAATGGATGCAGTTAAGTTTCTTTTATTATTAAATTAACTCCAATTATTTCTTTTATTACTTATTTAAATGTTTCAATTTATAAATGATCTGCGTCTTAGATATTGTATCAATGAAATTGTTTCAATTTTCGATGAAATCATCAGTTTAAATGTTACAAAAGAAAACTTCAGTATATATTTGTGAAATTATTAATGCCGCAATTCGTTTAAATGTCTTCGATTTCATTTTCAATGCTCTTTATTTTATTAAGTTTTTATTGTACTACCTTTACTTCAAAGATGAAATTTAATAAACAATTGAAAAACGATTTCTCTATGCTGGAATTTTGAAAAATTATTCAATTTTTTTTGTGTTAAATTTCTGAAATCAATATATTTAATTATTAGCTAATGAATGTAAATGTATTTTGATTCTATCCTAGTAGTGTGCCGTCTAAGAGATTGATTTTAAGATACCATAGTATTTGAAATATGTAAATTTAAAACTAAAATGTATGATTGTTTTTCAATACTGAAATCTGGCCTTGCTATTTTATTTATATTTCAGCAAATTTGCTGTTTTAAATGTACTTTTATTTGTACATTGTTTCCTTTGTCAAGTTGTAATAAATATTTGTATATTTACCATACGTATTAGTGTTATAAATTGGTAAATAAAATTTTCTTTTCTATTTTTCTTTGTGTAGTCATTTTATTAATCTTAAAATATGTTGATTTAAGTAAACAATTGGAATGAACCAGTTTTCCAAATAAATAGGATAAATCGGATGTAAGGCATATCCTTTAAACTCCTTTACGAAAGAATGGACAGCCTGTTTCTAGCGTATCTAAAATTAATCATATTCCTGCATGGTATTTTCATACTTTAAATCAACATTCCTGTAGTAGTATTTATAGAGTTAAATATATGGGAATAAACTAAGCTTATCACGTGATAGTTATCACATAGCCAAAGCATGCAATTTTTCTGAGCAATATCTATTAGCTGTCCATCATAAAATTTTGTTTAACCTATTACGAGTTTTGCCTTATACTTAACGGGTTTTGCTAACACCAGGAAGCCGATCTCAAGAATATGACTACTGTGGCTGGTTACACAGTAATCAACCAAAAAAATGCAACATCTCTAACGTTGTTGTCATATTTTCAGAAATTGATGTTCAGGGAAATGAGTCGAGGTCACAGGTTCGTTCCAATCTACAAGACTGATTCACTGAGTTTTCATTATCATAATTAGTATCTCAATTTTTACAATACGGAAACCGATATATTTTTTTCTCAATCCGATCCAGCTGGCCTTTGTGTGTGTGTCGCCATGGTGTGGTGTGGAAAGGGGGTGCCAGCTCAGGTGTCGTCCTTGTCATATGACCGTAGTTCAAAATTACAAGGTCCGTCCCAAAATAGACCTAGTGATGCTTCAAACGGGACGTTAAAATAATATAACCAAACCAAAACAAACCAAACTAAACTATTTTTCTTAATTATTCTCATAGTTGCTTGGACTTACTTCAAATCCTACAATTGAAAAATAAAATTTAATATCAAAATATTTCTATAGTTAATCAAAATTTAAACAAGCATGTCCACGCACATGCGCAGTATCCACTCCTATACTTAGCATTGTGCTTTTTGACCAGATGGACACCATGTTTAATACTTTTATTGGCTAGTCATAATGGGAGTCTTACACTTTTCAGACGCTTTCGGAGTACAAGGATAGGTGGCTAGGTCGGCAGGGCGAGACGCTAACTTTTGAAGGTCTTCAGTTCGAATCGCGAAGCTGAAAGTTTTTTTTTTATTTCTTTTTCTTTCTTTTTTATTTAAATTTATTTAGGTATTTTTCCCCAATTATAAGAGAGTTACTATAAATTATTCCAAATCATATATTTCAAAAATAAAATTTAATTTCAAAATATTTTTATATTTAATCAAAATTTAAACAAGCGTTCACGCACATGCGCATTATCCCCTCCTATAGTTAGCATTGTGCATTTTGACCAGATTGACACCATGTTTAATACTTTTATTGGCTAGTCATAATGAGAGTCTTACACTTTTCAGACGCTCTCGGAGTGCAAGGATCGGTTGCTAGGTCGGCAGGGCGAGACGCTAACTTTTGAAGGTCTTCAGTTCGAATCGCGAAGCGGAAAGTTTTTTATATTTTTTTTCTTTCTTTTTTTAAAAATTTATTTATGTATTTTTTTCCAATTTTACAAGAGTTACTATAAATTATTCCAAATCATATATTTCAAAAATAAAATTTAATAACAAAATATTTCTATATTTAATCAAAACTTAAAGAAGCGAGTTCACGTACATGCGCAGTATCCTCTCCTATACTCAACATTGTGATTTTTGACCAGATTGACACCATGTTTAATACTTTACTGGCTAGTCATAATAAAAGTCTTCCACTTTTCAGACGCTCTTGGAGTACAAGGATCGGTGGCTAGGCCGGCAGGGCGAGACGCTAACTTTTGAAGGTCTTTAGTTGGAATCGCGAAGCTGAAAGTTTTATTTATTTCTTTTTCTTTCTTTTTTTTAAAAATTTATTTAGGTATTTTTCTCCAATTTTACGAGAGTTACTATATATTATTCCAAATCATATATTTCAAAAATAAAATTTAATTTCAAAATATTTTTATATTTAATCAAAATTTAAACAAGCGTTCACGCACATGCGTAGTATCCACTCCTATACTTAAATTGTGCTTTTTGACCAGATTGACACCATGTTTAATACTTTTACTGGCTAGTCATAATAAGAATCTTACACTTTTCAGAAGCTCTTGGATTACAAGGATAGGTGGCTAGGTCGGCAGGGCGAGACTCTAACTTTTGAAGGTCTTCAGTTCGAATCGCGAAGCTGAAAGTTTTTTTTTATTTCTTTTTATTTCTTTTTTATTTAAATTTATTTAGGTATTTTTCCCCAATTATAAGAGAGTTAAAATAAATTATTCCAAATCATATATTTCAAAAATAAAATTTAATTTCAAAATATTTTTATATTTAATCAAAATTCAAACAAGCGTTCACGCACATGCGCATTATCCCCTCCTATACTTAGCATTGTGCATTTTGACCAGATTGACACCATGTTTAATACTTTTATTGGCTAGTCATAATGAGAGTCTTACACTTTTCAGACGCTCTCGGAGTGCAAGGATCGGTTGCTAGGTCGGCAGGGCGAGACGCTAACTTTTGAAGGTCTTCAGTTCGAATCGCGAAGCGGAAAGTTTTTTATATTTTTTTTCTTTCTTTTTTTAAAAATTTATTTATGTATTTTTTTCCAATTTTACAAGAGTTACTATAAATTATTCCAAATCATATATTTCAAAAACAAAATTTAATAACAAAATATTTCTATATTTAATCAAAACTTAAAGAAGCGAGTTCACGTACATGCGCAGTATCCTCTCCTATACTCAACATTGTGATTTTTGACCAGATTGACACCATGTTTAATACTTTACTGGCTAGTCATAATAAAAGTCTTCCACTTTTCAGACGCTCTTGGAGTACAAGGATCGGTGGCTAGGCCGGCAGGGCGAGACGCTAACTTTTGAAGGTCTTTAGTTGGAATCGCGAAGCTGAAAGTTTTATTTATTTCTTTTTCTTTCTTTTTTTAAAAATTTATTTAGGTATTTTTCTCCAATTTTACGAGAGTTACTATATATTATTCCAAATCATATATTTCAAAAATAAAATTTAATTTCAAAATATTTTTATATTTAATCAAAATTTAAACAAGCGTTCACGCACATGCGTAGTATCCACTCCTATACTTAAATTGTGCTTTTTGACCAGATTGACACCATGTTTAATACTTTTACTGGCTAGTCATAATAAGAATCTTACACTTTTCAGAAGCTCTTGGATTACAATGATAGGTGGCTAGGTCGGCAGGGCGAGACTCTAACTTTTGAAGGTCTTCAGTTCGAATCGCGAAGCTGAAAGTTTTTTATATTTTTTTTCTTTCTTTTTTTAAAAATTTATTTATATATTTTTTCCCAATTTTACAAGAGTTACTATAAATTATTCCAAATCATATATTTCAAAAATAAAATTTAATAACAAAATATTTCTATATTTAATCAAAACTTAAAGAAGCGAGTTCACGTACATGCACAGTATCCTCTCCTATACTCAACATTGTGATTTTTGACCAGATTGACACCATGTTTAATACTTTACTGGCTAGTCATAATAAAAGTCTTCCACTTTTCAGACGCTCTTGGAGTACAAGGATCGGTGGCTAGGCCGGCAGGGCGAGACGCTAACTTTTGAAGGTCTTTAGTTGGAATCGCGAAGCTGAAAGTTTTTTTTATTTCTTTTTCTTTCTCTTTTTTAAAAATTTATTTAGGTATTTTTCTCCAATTTTACGAGAGTTACTATATATTATTCCAAATCATATATTTCAAAATTAAATTTAATTTCAAAATATTTTTATATTCAATCAAAATTTAAACAAGCGTTCACGCACATGCGCATTATCCCCTCCTATACTTAGCATTGTGCATTTTGACCAGATTGACACCATGTTTAATACTTTTATTGGCTAGTCATAATGAGAGTCTTACACTTTTCAGACGCTCTCGGAGTACAAGGATCGGTGGCTAGGTCGGCAGGGCGAGACGCTAACTTTTGAAGGTCTTCAGTTCGAATCGTGAACCTAAAAGATTTTTATTATTTCTTTTTCTTTCTTTTTTATTTAAATTTATTTAGTTATTTTTCCCCAATTATAAGAGGGTTATTATAAATTATTGCAAATCATATATTTCAAAAATAAAATTTAATTTCAAATTATTTTTATATTTAATCAAAATTTAAACAAGCGTTCACGCACATGCCCAGTATCCACTTCTATACTTAGCATTGTGCTTTTTGACCAGATTGACACCATGTTTAATACTTTTAATGGCTAGTCATAATAAGAGTCTTACACTTTTCAGACGTTCTTGGAGTACAAGGATCGGTGGCTAGGTCGGCAGGGCGAGACGCTAACTTTTGAAGGTCTTCAGTTCGAATCGCGAAGCGGAAAGTTTTTTTATATTTTTTTTCTTTCTTTTTTTAAAAATTTATTTAGGTATTTTCCTCCAATTATAAGAGAGTTACTATAAATTGCTCCAAATCATAAATTTCAAAAATAAAATTTAATATCAAAATATTTCTATAGTTAATCAAAATTTAAACAAGCATGTCCACGCACATGCGCAGTATCCACTCCTATACTTAGCATTGTGCTTTTTGACCAGATGGACACCATGTTTAATACTTTTATAGGCTAGTCATAATGGGAGTCTTACACTTTTCAGACGCTTTCGGAGTACAAAGATTGGTGGCTAAGGCGGCTGGACGATACGCTATCTTTTGATGGTCTTCAGTTCGAATCGCGAAGCTAAATTTTTATATTATTTCTTTTTCTTTCTTTTTTTAAAAATTTATTTATGTATTTTTTTCCAATTTTACGAGAGTTACTATAAATTATTCCAAATCATATATTTCAAAAATAAAATTTAATAACAAAAAATTTCTATATTTAATCAAAACTTAAACAAGCGTTCACGCACATGCGCAGTATCCACTCCTATACTTAAATTGTGCTTTTTGACCAGATTGACACCATGTTTAATACTTTTACTGGCTAGTCATAATAAGAATCTTACACTTTTCAGAAGCTCTTGGATTACAAGGATAGGTGGCTAGGTCGGCAGGGCGAGGCGCTAACTTTTGAAGGTCTTCAGTTCGAATCGCGAAGCTGAAAGTTTTTTTTTTTATTTCTTTTTCTTTCTTTTTTATTTAAATTTATTTAGGTATTTTTCCCCAATTATAAGAGAGTTAAAATAAATTATTCCAAATCATATATTTCAAAAATAAAATTTAATTTCAAAATATTTTTATATTTAATCAAAATTTAAACAAGCGTTCACGCACATGCGCATTATCCCCTCCTATACTTAGCATTGTGCATTTTGACCAGATTGACACCATGTTTAATACTTTTATTGGCTAGTCATAATGAGAGTCTTACACTTTTCAGACGCTCTCGGAGTGCAAGGATCGGTTGCTAGGTCGGCAGGGCGAGACGCTAACTTTTGAAGGTCTTCAGTTCGAATCGCGAAGCGGAAAGTTTTTTATATTTTTTTTCTTTCTTTTTTTAAAAATTTATTTATGTATTTTTTTCCAATTTTACAAGAGTTACTATAAATTATTCCAAATCATATATTTCAAAAATAAAATTTAATAACAAAATATTTCTATATTTAATCAAAACTTAAAGAAGCGAGTTCACGTACATGCGCAGTATCCTCTCCTATACTCAACATTGTGATTTTTGACCAGATTGACACCATGTTTAATACTTTACTGCCTAGTCATAATAAAAGTCTTCCACTTTTCAGACGCTCTTGGAGTACAAGGATCGGTGGCTAGGCCGGCAGGGCGAGACGCTAACTTTTGAAGGTCTTTAGTTGGAATCGCGAAGCTGAAAGTTTTATTTATTTCTTTTTCTTTCTTTTTTTTAAAAATTTATTTAGGTATTTTTCTATAATTTTACGAGAGTTACTATATATTATTCCAAATCATATAATATTTCAAAAATAAAATTTAATTTCAAAATATTTTTATATTTAATCAAAATTTAAACAAGCGTTCACGCACATGCGCAGTATCCACTCCTATACTTAAATTGTGCTTTTTGACCAGATTGACACCATGTTTAATACTTTTACTGGCTAGTCATAATAAGAATCTTATACTTTTCAGAAGCTCTTGGATTACAAGGATAGGTGGCTAGGTCGGCAGGGCGAGACTCTAACTTTTGAAGGTCTTCAGTTCGAATCGCGAAGCTGAAAGTTTTTTTTTTATTTCTTTTTCTTTCTTTTTTATTTAAATTTATTTAAGTATTTTTCCCCAATTATAAGAGAGTTAAAATAAATTATTCCAAATCATATATTTCAAAAATAAAATTTAATTTCAAAATATTTTTATATTTAATCAAAATTTAAACAAGCGTTCACGCACATGCGCATTATCCCCTCCTATACTTAGCATTGTGCATTTTGACCAGATTGACACCATGTTTAATACTTTTATTGGCTAGTCATAATGAGAGTCTTACACTTTTCAGACGCTCTCGGAGTGCAAGGATCGGTTGCTAGGTCGGCAGGGCGAGACGCTAACTTTTGAAGGTCTGCAGTTCGAATCGCGAAGCGGAAAGTTTTTTATATTTTTTTTCTTTCTTTTTTTAAAAATTTATTTATGTATTTTTTTCCAATTTTACAAGAGTTACTATAAATTATTCCAAATCATATATTTCAAAAATAAAATTTAATAACAAAATATTTCTATATTTAATCAAAACTTAAAGAAGCGAGTTCACGTACATGCGCAGTATCCTCTCCTATACTCAACATTGTGATTTTTGACCAGATTGACACCATGTTTAATACTTTACTGGCTAGTCATAATAAAAGTCTTCCACTTTTCAGACGCTCTTGGAGTACAAGGATCGGTGGCTAGGCCGGCAGGGCGAGACGCTAACTTTTGAAGGTCTTTAGTTGGAATCGCGAAGCTGAAAGTTTTATTTATTTCTTTTTCTTTCTTTTTTTTAAAAATTTATTTAGGTATTTTTCTCCAATTTTACGAGAGTTACTATATATTATTCCAAATCATATATTTCAAAAATAAAATTTAATTTCAAAATATTTTTATATTTAATCAAAATTTAAACAAGCGTTCACGCACATGCGCATTATCCTCTCCTATACTTAGCATTGTGCATTTTGACCAGATTGACACCATGTTTAATACTTTTATTGGCTAGTCATAATGAGAGTCTTACACTTTTCAGACGCTCTCGGAGTACAAGGATCGGTGGCTAGGTCGGCAGGGCGAGACGCTAACTTTTGAAGGTCTTCAGTTCGAATCGTGAACCTAAAAGATTTTTATTATTTCTTTTTCTTTCTTTTTTATTTAAATTTATTTAGTTATTTTTCCCCAATTATAAGAGGGTTATTATAAATTATTGCAAATCATATATTTCAAAAATAAAATTTAATTTCAAAATATTTTTATATTTAATCAAAATTTAAACAAGCGTTCACGCACATGCCCAGTATCCACTTCTATACTTAGCATTGTGCTTTTTGACCAGATTGACACCATGTTTAATACTTTTACTGGCTAGTCATAATAAGAGTCTTACACTTTTCAGACGTTCTTGGAGTACAAGGATCGGTGGCTAGGTCAGCAGGGCGAGACGCTAACTTTTGAAGGTCTTCAGTTCGAATCGTGACCCTGAAAGTTTTTTTTTTATTTCTTTTTCTTTCTTTTTCATTTAAATTTATTTAGTTATTTTTCCCCAATTATAAGAGAGTTACTATAAATTATTCCAAATCATATATTTCAAAAATAAAATTTAATTTCAAAATATTTTTATATTTAATCAAAATTTAAACAAGCGTTCACGCACATGCGCAGTATCCCCTCCTATACTTAGCATTGTGCATTTTGACCAGATTGACACCATGTTTAATACTTTTATTGGCTAGTCATAATGAGAGTCTTACACTTTTCAGACGCTCTCGGAGTACAAGGATCGGTGGCTAGGTCGGCAGGGCGAGACGCTAACTTTTGAAGGTCTTCAGTTCGAATCGTGAACCTAAAAGTTTTTTTTTATTTCTATTTCTTTCTTTTTTATTTAAATTTATTTAGTTATTTTTCCCCAATTATAAGAGAGTTACTATAAATTATTCCAAATCATATATTTCAAAAATAAAATATAATTTCAAAATATTTTTATATTTAATCAAAATTTTAACAAGCAAGTTCACGCACATGCGCGGTATGCACTCCTATACTTAGCATTGTGCTTTTTGACCAGATTGACACCATGTTTAATACTTTTATTGGCTAGTCATAATGAGAGTCTTACACTTTTCAGACGCTCTCGGAGTACAAGGGTCGGTGGCTAGGTCGGCAGTGCGAGACGCTAACTTTTGAAGGTCTTCAGTTCGAATCGTGAATCTGAAAGTTTTTTTTATTTCTTTTTCTTTTTTTTTATTTAAATTTATTTAGTTATTTTTCCCCAATTATAAGAGAGTTACTATAAATTATTGCAAATCATATATTTCAAAAATAAAATTTAATTTCAAAATATTTTTATATTTAATCAAAATTTAAACAAGCGTTCACGCACATGCCCAGTATCCCCTCCTATACTTAGCATTCTGCATTTTGACCAGATTGACGACATGTTTAATACTTTTACTGGCTAGTCATGATAAGAGTCTTACACTTTTCAAACGCTCTTGGAGTACAAGGATCGGTGGCTAGGTCGGCAGGGCGAGACGCTAACTTTTGAAGGTCTTCTGATCGAATCGTGAACCTGAAAGTTTTCGTTTATTTCTTTTTCTTTCTTTTTTATTTAATTTTTTTTGGTTATTTTTCCCCAATTATAAGATAGTTACTATAAATTATTCCAAATCATATATTTCAAAAATAAAATTTAATTTCAAAATATTTTTATATTTAATCAAAATTTAAACAAGCGTTCACGCACATGCGCATTATCCTCTCCTATACTTAGCATTGTGCATTTTGACCAGATTGACACCATGTTTAATACTTTTATTGGCTAGTCATAATGAGAGTCTTACACTTTTCAGACGCTCTCGGAGTACAAGGATCGGTGGCTAGGTCGGCAGTTCGTGACGCTAACTTTTGAAGGTCTTCAGTTCGAATCGTTAACCTAAAAGTTTTTTTTTATTTCTATTTCTTTCTTTTTTATTTAAATTTATTTAGTTATTTTTCCCCAATTATAAGAGAGTTACTATAAATTATTCCAAATCATATATTTCAAAAATAAAATTTAATTTCAAAATATTTTTATATTTAATCAAAATTTAAACAAGCGTTCACGCACATGCGCAGTATCCCCTCCTATACTTAGCATTGTGCATTTTGACCAGATTGACACCATGTTTAATACTTTTATTGGCTAGTCATAATGAGAGTCTTACACTTTTCAGACGCTCTCGGAGTACAAGGATCGGTGGCTAGGTCGGCAGGGCGAGACGCTAAGTTTTGAAGGTCTTCAGTTCGAATCGTGAACCTAAAAGTTTTTTTTTATTTCTATTTCTTTCTTTTTTTTTTAAATTTATTTAGTTATTTTTCCCCAATTATAAGAGAGTTACTATAAATTATTGCAAATCATATATTTCAAAAATAAAATTTAATTTCAAAATATTTTTATATTTAATCAAAATTTAAACAAGCGTTCACGCACATGCCCAGTATCCCCTCCTATACTTAGCATTCTGCATTTTGACCAGATTGACGACATGTTTAATACTTTTACTGGCTAGTCATGATAAGAGTCTTACACTTTTCAAACGCTCTTGGAGTACAAGGATCGGTGGCTAGGTCGGCAGGGCGAGACGCTAACTTTTGAAGGTCTTCAGTTCGAATCGTGAACCTAAAAGTTTTTTTTTATTTCTATTTCTTTCTTTTTTATTTAAATTTATTTAGTTATTTTTCCCCAATTATAAGAGAGTTACTATAAATTATTCCAAATCATATATTTCAAAAATAAAATATAATTTCAAAATATTTTTATATTTAATCAAAATTTTAACAAGCAAGTTCACGCACATGCGCGGTATGCACTCCTATACTTAGCATTGTGCTTTTTGACCAGATTGACACCATGTTTAATACTTTTATTGGCTAGTCATAATGAGAGTCTTACACTTTTCAGACGCTCTCGGAGTACAAGGGTCGGTGGCTAGGTCGGCAGTGCGAGACGCTAACTTTTGAAGGTCTTCAGTTCGAATCGTGAATCTGAAAGTTTTTTTTATTTCTTTTTCTTTTTTTTTATTTAAATTTATTTAGTTATTTTTCCCCAATTATAAGAGAGTTACTATAAATTATTGCAAATCATTTATTTCAAAAATAAAATTTAATTTCAAAATATTTTTATATTTAATCAAAATTTAAACAAGCGTTTACGCACATGCCCAGTATCCCCTCCTATACTTAGCATTCTGCATTTTGACCAGATTGACGACATGTTTAATACTTTTACTGGCTAGTCATGATAAGAGTCTTACACTTTTCAAACGCTCTTGGAGTACAAGGATCGGTGGCTAGGTCGGCAGGGCGAGACGCTAACTTTTGAAGGTCTTCTGATCGAATCGTGAACCTGAAAGTTTTTTTTTATTTCTTTTTCTTTCTTTTTTATTTAATTTTTTTTGGTTATTTTTCCCCAATTATAAGATAGTTACTATAAATTATTCCAAATCATATATTTCAAAAATAAAATTTAATTTCAAAATATTTTTATATTTAATCAAAATTTAAACAAGCGTTCACGCACATGCGCATTATCCTCTCCTATACTTAGCATTGTGCATTTTGACCAGATTGACACCATGTTTAATACTTTTGTTGGCTAGTCATAATGAGAGTCTTACACTTTTCAGACGCTCTCGGAGTACAAGGATCGGTGGCTAGGTCGGCAGTTCGTGACGCTAACTTTTGAAGGTCTTCAGTTCGAATCGTTAACCTAAAAGTTTTTTTTTTATTTCTATTTCTTTCTTTTTTATTTAAATTTATTTAGTTATTTTTCCCCAATTATAAGAGAGTTACTATAAATTATTCCAAATCATATATTTCAAAAATAAAATATAATTTCAAAATATTTTTATATTTAATCAAAATTTTAACAAGCAAGTTCACGCACATGCGCGGTATGCACTCCTATACTTAGCATTGTGCTTTTTGACCAGATTGACAATATGTTTAATACTTTTATTGGCTAGTCATAATGAGAGTCTTACACTTTTCAGACGCTCTCGGAGTACAAGGGTCGGTGGCTAGGTCGGCAGTGCGAGACGCTAACTTTTGAAGGTCTTCAGTTCGAATCGTGAACCTGAAAGTTTTTTTTATTTCTTTTTCTTTTTTTTTTATTTAAATTTATTTAGTTATTTTTCCCCAATTATAAGAGAGTTACTATAAATTATTCCAAATCATATATTTCAAAAATAAAATTTAATAACAAAATATTTCTATATTTAATCAAAACTTAAAGAAGCGAGTTCACGTACATGCACAGTATCCTCTCCTATACTCAACATTGTGATTTTTGACCAGATTGACACCATGTTTAATACTTTACTGGCTAGTCATAATAAAAGTCTTCCACTTTTCGGACGCTCTTGGAGTACAAGGATCGGTGGCTAGGCCGGCAGGGCGAGACGCTAACTTTTGAAGGTCTTTAGTTGGAATCGCGAAGCTGAAAGTTTTTTTTATTTCTTTTTCTTTCTCTTTTTTAAAAATTTATTTAGGTATTTTTCTCCAATTTTACGAGAGTTACTATATATTATTCCAAATCATATATTTCAAAAATAAAATTTAATTTCAAAATATTTTTATATTCAATCAAAATTTAAACAAGCGTTCACGCACATGCGCATTATCCCCTCCTATACTTAGCATTGTGCATTTTGACCAGATTGACACCATGTTTAATACTTTTATTGGCTAGTCATAATGAGAGTCTTACACTTTTCAGACGCTCTCGGAGTACAAGGATCGGTGGCTAGGTCGGCAGGGCGAGACGCTAACTTTTGAAGGTCTTCAGTTCGAATCGTGAACCTAAAAGATTTTTATTATTTCTTTTTCTTTCTTTTTTTAAAAATTTATTTATGTATTTTTTCCCAATTTTACAAGAGTTACTATAAATTATTCCAAATCATATATTTCAAAAATAAAATTTAATAACAAAATATTTCTATATTTAATCAAAACTTAAAGAAGCGAGTTCACGTACATGCACAGTATCCTCTCCTATACTCAACATTGTGATTTTTGACCAGATTGACACCATGTTTAATACTTTACTGGCTAGTCATAATAAAAGTCTTCCACTTTTCAGACGCTCTTGGAGTACAAGGATCGGTGGCTAGGCCGGCAGGGCGAGACGCTAACTTTTGAAGGTCTTTAGTTGGAATCGCGAAGCTGAAAGTTTTTTTTATTTCTTTTTCTTTCTCTTTTTTAAAAATTTATTTAGGTATTTTTCTCCAATTTTACGAGAGTTACTATATATTATTCCAAATCATATATTTCAAAATTAAATTTAATTTCAAAATATTTTTATATTCAATCAAAATTTAAACAAGCGTTCACGCACATGCGCATTATCCCCTCCTATACTTAGCATTGTGCATTTTGACCAGATTGACACCATGTTTAATACTTTTATTGGCTAGTCATAATGAGAGTCTTACACTTTTCAGACGCTCTCGGAGTACAAGGATCGGTGGCTAGGTCGGCAGGGCGAGACGCTAACTTTTGAAGGTCTTCAGTTCGAATCGTGAACCTAAAAGATTTTTATTATTTCTTTTTCTTTCTTTTTTATTTAAATTTATTTAGTTATTTTTCCCCAATTATAAGAGGGTTATTATAAATTATTGCAAATCATATATTTCAAAAATAAAATTTAATTTCAAAATATTTTTATATTTAATCAAAATTTAAACAAGCGTTCACGCACATGCCCAGTGTCCACTTCTATACTTAGCATTGTGCTTTTTGACCAGATTGACACCATGTTTAATACTTTTAATGGCTAGTCATAATAAGAGTCTTACACTTTTCAGACGTTCTTGGAGTACAAGGATCGGTGGCTAGGTCGGCAGGGCGAGACGCTAACTTTTGAAGGTCTTCAGTTCGAATCGTGACCCTGAAAGTTTTTTTTATTTCTTTTTCTTTCTTTTTCATTTAAATTTATTTAGTTATTTTTCCCCAATTATAAGAGAGTTACTATAAATTATTCCAAATCATATATTTCAAAAATAAAATTTAATTTCAAAATATTTTTATATTTAATCAAAATTTAAACAAGCGTTCACGCACATGCGCAGTATCCCCTCCTATACTTAGCATTGTGCATTTTGACCAGATTGACACCATGTTTAATACTTTTATTGGCTTGTCATAATGAGAGTCTTACACTTTTCAGACGCTCTCGTGTGACAAGGATTGGTGGCTAGGTCGGCAGGGCGAGACGTTAACTTTTGAAGGTCTTCAGTTCGAATCGCGAAGCGGAAAGTTTTTTTATATTTTTTTTCTTTCTTTTTTTAAAAATTTATTTAGGTATTTTCCTCCAATTATAAGAGAGTTACTATAAATTGCTCCAAATCATAAATTTCAAAAATAAAATTTAATATCAAAATATTTCTATAGTTAATCAAAATTTAAACAAGCATGTCCACGCACATGCGCAGTATCCACTCCTATACTTAGCATTGTGCATTTTGACCAGATTGACACCATGTTTAATACTTTTATTGGCTAGTCATAATGAGAGTCTTACACTTTTCAGACGCTCTCGGAGTGCAAGGATCGGTTGCTAGGTCGGCAGGGCGAGACGCTATCTTTTGATGGTCTTCAGTTCGAATCGCGAAGCTAAATTTTTATATTATTTCTTTTTCTTTCTTTTTTTAAAAATTTATTTATGTATTTTTTTCCAATTTTACGAGAGTTACTATAAATTATTCCAAATCATATATTTCAAAAATAAAATTTAATAACAAAAAATTTCTATATTTAATCAAAACTTAAACAAGCGTTCACGCACATGCGCAGTATCCACTCCTATACTTAAATTGTGCTTTTTGACCAGATTGACACCATGTTTAATACTTTTACTGGCTAGTCATAATAAGAATCTTACACTTTTCAGAAGCTCTTGGATTACAAGGATAGGTGGCTAGGTCGGCAGGGCGAGGCGCTAACTTTTGAAGGTCTTCAGTTCGAATCGCGAAGCTGAAAGTTTTTTTTTTATTTCTTTTTCTTTCTTTTTTATTTAAATTTATTTAGGTATTTTTCCCCAATTATAAGAGAGTTAAAATAAATTATTCCAAATCATATATTTCAAAAATAAAATTTAATTTCAAAATATTTTTATATTTAATCAAAATTTAAACAAGCGTTCACGCACATGCGCATTATCCCCTCCTATACTTAGCATTGTGCATTTTGACCAGATTGACACCATGTTTAATACTTTTATTGGCTAGTCATAATGAGAGTCTTACACTTTTCAGACGCTCTCGGAGTGCAAGGATCGGTTGCTAGGTCGGCAGGGCGAGACGCTAACTTTTGAAGGTCTTCAGTTCGAATCGCGAAGCGGAAAGTTTTTTATATTTTTTTTCTTACCTTTTTTTAAAAATTTATTTATGTATTTTTTTCCAATTTTACAAGAGTTACTATAAATTATTCCAAATCATATATTTCAAAAATAAAATTTAATAACAAAATATTTCTATATTTAATCAAAACTTAAAGAAGCGAGTTCACGTACATGCGCAGTATCCTCTCCTATACTCAACATTGTGATTTTTGACCAGATTGACACCATGTTTAATACTTTACTGGCTAGTCATAATAAAAGTCTTCCACTTTTCAGACGCTCTTGGAGTACAAGGATCGGTGGCTAGGCCGGCAGGGCGAGACGCTAACTTTTGAAGGTCTTTAGTTGGAATCGCGAAGCTGAAAGTTTTATTTATTTCTTTTTCTTTCTTTTTTTTAAAAATTTATTTAGGTATTTTTCTATAATTTTACGAGAGTTACTATATATTATTCCAAATCATATAATATTTCAAAAATAAAATTTAATTTCAAAATATTTTTATATTTAATCAAAATTTAAACAAGCGTTCACGCACATGCGCAGTATCCACTCCTATACTTAAATTGTGCTTTTTGACCAGATTGACACCATGTTTAATACTTTTACTGGCTAGTCATAATAAGAATCTTATACTTTTCAGAAGCTCTTGGATTACAAGGATAGGTGGCTAGGTCGGCAGGGCGAGACTCTAACTTTTGAAGGTCTTCAGTTCGAATCGCGAAGCTGAAAGTTTTTTTTTTATTTCTTTTTCTTTCTTTTTTATTTAAATTTATTTAAGTATTTTTCCCCCATTATAAGAGAGTTAAAATAAATTATTCCAAATCATATATTTCAAAAATAAAATTTAATTTCAAAATATTTTTATATTTAATCAAAATTTAAACAAGCGTTCACGCACATGCGCATTATCCCCTCCTATACTTAGCATTGTGCATTTTGACCAGATTGACACCATGTTTAATACTTTTATTGGCTAGTCATAATGAGAGTCTTACACTTTTCAGACGCTCTCGGAGTGCAAGGATCGGTTGCTAGGTCGGCAGGGCGAGACGCTAACTTTTGAAGGTCTGCAGTTCGAATCGCGAAGCGGAAAGTTTTTTATATTTTTTTTCTTTCTTTTTTTAAAAATTTATTTATGTATTTTTTTCCAATTTTACAAGAGTTACTATAAATTATTCCAAATCATATATTTCAAAAATAAAATTTAATAACAAAATATTTCTATATTTAATCAAAACTTAAAGAAGCGAGTTCACGTACATGCGCAGTATCCTCTCCTATACTCAACATTGTGATTTTTGACCAGATTGACACCATGTTTAATACTTTACTGGCTAGTCATAATAAAAGTCTTCCACTTTTCAGACGCTCTTGGAGTACAAGGATCGGTGGCTAGGCCGGCAGGGCGAGACGCTAACTTTTGAAGGTCTTTAGTTGGAATCGCGAAGCTGAAAGTTTTATTTATTTCTTTTTCTTTCTTTTTTTTAAAAATTTATTTAGGTATTTTTCTCCAATTTTACGAGAGTTACTATATATTATTCCAAATCATATATTTCAAAAATAAAATTTAATTTCAAAATATTTTTATATTCAATCAAAATTTAAACAAGCGTTCACGCACATGCGCATTATCCTCTCCTATACTTAGCATTGTGCATTTTGACCAGATTGACACCATGTTTAATACTTTTATTGGCTAGTCATAATGAGAGTCTTACACTTTTCAGACGCTCTCGGAGTACAAGGATCGGTGGCTAGGTCGGCAGGGCGAGACGCTAACTTTTGAAGGTCTTCAGTTCGAATCGTGAACCTAAAAGATTTTTATTATTTCTTTTTCTTTCTTTTTTATTTAAATTTATTTAGTTATTTTTCCCGAATTATAAGAGGGTTATTATAAATTATTGCAAATCATATATTTCAAAAATAAAATTTAATTTCAAAATATTTTTATATTTAATCAAAATTTAAACAAGCGTTCACGCACATGCCCAGTATCCACTTCTATACTTAGCATTGTGCTTTTTGACCAGATTGACACCATGTTTAATACTTTTACTGGCTAGTCATAATAAGAGTCTTACACTTTTCAGACGTTCTTGGAGTACAAGGATCGGTGGCTAGGTCAGCAGGGCGAGACGCTAACTTTTGAAGGTCTTCAGTTCGAATCGTGACCCTGAAAGTTTTTTTTTATTTCTTTTTCTTTCTTTTTCATTTAAATTTATTTAGTTATTTTTCCCCAATTATAAGAGAGTTACTATAAATTATTCCAAATCATATATTTCAAAAATAAAATTTAATTTCAAAATATTTTTATATTTAATCAAAATTTAAACAAGCGTTCACGCACATGCGCAGTATCCCCTCCTATACTTAGCATTGTGCATTTTGACCAGATTGACACCATGTTTAATACTTTTATTGGCTAGTCATAATGAGAGTCTTACACTTTTCAGACTCTCTCGGAGTACAAGGATCGGTGGCTAGGTCGGCAGGGCGAGACGCTAACTTTTGAAGGTCTTCAGTTCGAATCGTGACCCTGAAAGTTTTTTTTTATTTCTTTTTCTTTCTTTTTCATTTAAATTTATTTAGTTATTTTTCCCCAATTATAAGAGAGTTACTATAAATTATTCCAAATCATATATTTCAAAAATAAAATTTAATTTCAAAATATTTTTATATTTAATCAAAATTTAAACAAGCGTTCACGCACATGCGCAGTATCCCCTCCTATACTTAGCATTGTGCATTTTGACCAGATTGACACCATGTTTAATACTTTTATTGGCTAGTCATAATGAGAGTCTTACACTTTTCAGACGCTCTCGGAGTACAAGGATCGGTGGCTAGGTCGGCAGGGCGAGACGCTAACTTTTGAAGGTCTTCAGTTCGAATCGTGAACCTAAAAGTTTTTTTTTATTTCTATTTCTTTCTTTTTTATTTAAATTTATTTAGTTATTTTTCCCCAATTATAAGAGAGTTACTATAAATTATTCCAAATCATATATTTCAAAAATAAAATATAATTTCAAAATATTTTTATATTTAATCAAAATTTTAACAAGCAAGTTCACGCACATGCGCGGTATGCACTCCTATACTTAGCATTGTGCTTTTTGACCAGATTGACACCATGTTTAATACTTTTATTGGCTAGTCATAATGAGAGTCTTACACTTTTCAGACGCTCTCGGAGTACAAGGGTCGGTGGCTAGGTCGGCAGTGCGAGACGCTAACTTTTGAAGGTCTTCAGTTCGAATCGTGAATCTGAAAGTTTTTTTTATTTCTTTTTCTTTTTTTTTATTTAAATTTATTTAGTTATTTTTCCCCAATTATAAGAGAGTTACTATAAATTATTGCAAATCATATATTTCAAAAATAAAATTTAATTTCAAAATATTTTTATATTTAATCAAAATTTAAACAAGCGTTCACGCACATGCCCAGTATCCCCTCCTATATTTAGCATTCTGCATTTTGACCAGATTGACGACATGTTTAATACTTTTACTGGCTAGTCATGATAAGAGTCTTACACTTTTCAAACGCTCTTGGAGTACAAGGATCGGTGGCTAGGTCGGCAGGGCGAGACGCTAACTTTTGAAGGTCTTCTGATCGAATCGTGAACCTGAAAGTTTTTTTTTATTTCTTTTTCTTTCTTTTTTATTTAATTTTTTTTGGTTATTTTTCCCCAATTATAAGATAGTTACTATAAATTATTCCAAATCATATATTTCAAAAATAAAATTTAATTTCAAAATATTTTTATATTTAATCAAAATTTAAACAAGCGTTCACGCACATGCGCATTATCCTCTCCTATACTTAGCATTGTGCATTTTGACCAGATTGACACCATGTTTAATACTTTTATTGGCTAGTCATAATGAGAGTCTTACACTTTTCAGACGCTCTCGGAGTACAAGGATCGGTGGCTAGGTCGGCAGTTCGTGACGCTAACTTTTGAAGGTCTTCAGTTCGAATCGTTAACCTAAAAGTTTTTTTTTATTTCTATTTCTTTCTTTTTTATTTAAATTTCTTTAGTTATTTTTCCCCAATTATAAGAGAGTTACTATAAATTATTCCAAATCATATATTTCAAAAATAAAATTTAATTTCAAAATATTTTTATATTTAATCAAAATTTAAACAAGCGTTCACGCACATGCGCAGTATCCCCTCCTATACTTAGCATTGTGCATTTTGACCAGATTGACACCATGTTTAATACTTTTATTGGCTAGTCATAATGAGAGTCTTACACTTTTCAGACGCTCTCGGAGTACAAGGATCGGTGGCTAGGTCGGCAGGGCGAGACGCTAAGTTTTGAAGGTCTTCAGTTCGAATCGTGAACCTAAAAGTTTTTTTTTATTTCTATTTCTTTCTTTTTTTTTTTAAATTTATTTAGTTATTTTTCCCCAATTATAAGAGAGTTACTATAAATTATTGCAAATCATATATTTCAAAAATAAAATTTAATTTCAAAATATTTTTATATTTAATCAAAATTTAAACAAGCGTTCACGCACATGCCCAGTATCCCCTCCTATACTTAGCATTCTGCATTTTGACCAGATTGACGACATGTTTAATACTTTTACTGGCTAGTCATGATAAGAGTCTTACACTTTTCAAACGCTCTTGGAGTACAAGGATCGGTGGCTAGGTCGGCAGGGCGAGACGCTAACTTTTGAAGGTCTTCAGTTCGAATCGTGAACCTAAAAGTTTTTTTTTATTTCTATTTCTTTCTTTTTTATTTAAATTTATTTAGTTATTTTTCCCCAATTATAAGAGAGTTACTATAAATTATTCCAAATCATATATTTCAAAAATAAAATATAATTTCAAAATATTTTTATATTTAATCAAAATTTTAACAAGCAAGTTCACGCACATGCGCGGTATGCACTCCTATACTTAGCATTGTGCTTTTTGACCAGATTGACACCATGTTTAATACTTTTATTGGCTAGTCATAATGAGAGTCTTACACTTTTCAGACGCTCTCGGAGTACAAGGGTCGGTGGCTAGGTCGGCAGTGCGAGACGCTAACTTTTGAAGGTCTTCAGTTCGAATCGTGAATCTGAAAGTTTTTTTTATTTCTTTTTCTTTTTTTTTATTTAAATTTATTTAGTTATTTTTCCCCAATTATAAGAGAGTTACTATAAATTATTGCAAATCATTTATTTCAAAAATAAAATTTAATTTCAAAATATTTTTATATTTAATCAAAATTTAAACAAGCGTTTACGCACATGCCCAGTATCCCCTCCTATACTTAGCATTCTGCATTTTGACCAGATTGACGACATGTTTAATACTTTTACTGGCTAGTCATGATAAGAGTCTTACACTTTTCAAACGCTCTTGGAGTACAAGGATCGGTGGCTAGGTCGGCAGGGCGAGACGCTAACTTTTGAAGGTCTTCTGATCGAATCGTGAACCTGAAAGTTTTTTTTTATTTCTTTTTCTTTCTTTTTTATTTAATTTTTTTTGGTTATTTTTCCCCAATTATAAGATAGTTACTATAAATTATTCCAAATCATATATTTCAAAAATAAAATTTAATTTCAAAATATTTTTATATTTAATCAAAATTTAAACAAGCGTTCACGCACATGCGCATTATCCTCTCCTATACTTAGCATTGTGCATTTTGACCAGATTGACACCATGTTTAATACTTTTGTTGGCTAGTCATAATGAGAGTCTTACACTTTTCAGACGCTCTCGGAGTACAAGGATCGGTGGCTAGGTCGGCAGTTCGTGACGCTAACTTTTGAAGGTCTTCAGTTCGAATCGTTAACCTAAAAGTTTTTTTTTATTTCTATTTCTTTCTTTTTTATTTAAATTTATTTAGTTATTTTTCCCCAATTATAAGAGAGTTACTATAAATTATTCCAAATCATATATTTCAAAAATAAAATATAATTTCAAAATATTTTTATATTTAATCAAAATTTTAACAAGCAAGTTCACGCACATGCGCGGTATGCACTCCTATACTTAGCATTGTGCTTTTTGACCAGATTGACAATATGTTTAATACTTTTATTGGCTAGTCATAATGAGAGTCTTACACTTTTCAGACGCTCTCGGAGTACAAGGGTCGGTGGCTAGGTCGGCAGTGCGAGACGCTAACTTTTGAAGGTCTTCAGTTCGAATCGTGAACCTGAAAGTTTTTTTTATTTCTTTTTCTTTTTTTTTTATTTAAATTTATTTAGTTATTTTTCCCCAATTATAAGAGAGTTACTATAAATTATTGCAAATCATATATTTCAAAAATAAAATTTAATTTCAAAATATTTTTATATTTAATCAAAATTTAAACAAGCGTTCACGCACATGCCCAGTATCCCCTCCTATACTTAGCATTCTGCTTTTTGACCAGATTGACGACATGTTTAATACTTTTACTGGCTAGTCATGATAAGAGTCTTACACTTTTCAAACGCTCTTGGAGTACAAGGATCGGTGGCTAGGTCGGCAGGGCGAGACGCTAACTTTTGAAGGTCTTCTGATCGAATCGTGAACCTGAAAGTTTTTTTTTATTTCTTTTTCTTTCTTTTTTATTTAATTTTTTTTGGTTATTTTTCCCCAATTATAAGATAGTTACTATAAATTATTCCAAATCATATATTTCAAAAATAAAATTTAATTTCAAAATATTTTTATATTTAATCAAAATTTAAACAAGCGTTCACGCACATGCGCATTATCCTCTCCTATACTTAGCATTGTGCATTTTGACCAGATTGACACCATGTTTAATACTTTTGTTGGCTAGTCATAATGAGAGTCTTACACTTTTCAGACGCTCTCGGAGTACAAGGATCGGTGGCTAGGTCGGCAGTTCGTGACGCTAACTTTTGAAGGTCTTCAGTTCGAATCGTTAACCTAAAAGTTTTTTTTTATTTCTATTTCTTTCTTTTTTATTTAAATTTATTTAGTTATTTTTCCCCAATTATAAGAGAGTTACTATAAATTATTCCAAATCATATATTTCAAAAATAAAATATAATTTCAAAATATTTTTATATTTAATCAAAATTTTAACAAGCAAGTTCACGCACATGCGCGGTATGCACTCCTATACTTAGCATTGTGCTTTTTGACCAGATTGACAATATGTTTAATACTTTTATTGGCTAGTCATAATGAGAGTCTTACACTTTTCAGACGCTCTCGGAGTACAAGGGTCGGTGGCTAGGTCGGCAGTGCGAGACGCTAACTTTTGAAGGTCTTCAGTTCGAATCGTGAACCTGAAAGTTTTTTTTATTTCTTTTTCTTTTTTTTTTATTTAAATTTATTTAGTTATTTTTCCCCAATTATAAGAGAGTTACTATAAATTATTGCAAATCATATATTTCAAAAATAAAATTTAATTTCAAAATATTTTTATATTTAATCAAAATTTAAACAAGCGTTCACGCACATGCCCAGTATCCCCTCCTATACTTAGCATTCTGCTTTTTGACCAGATTGACGACATGTTTAATACTTTTACTGGCTAGTCATGATAAGAGTCTTACACTTTTCAAACGCTCTTGGAGTACAAGGATCGGTGGCTAGGTCGGCAGGGCGAGACGCTAACTTTTGAAGGTCTTCTGATCGAATCGTGAACCTGAAAGTTTTTTTTTATTTCTTTTTCTTTCTTTTTTATTTAATTTTTTTTGGTTATTTTTCCCCAATTATAAGATAATTACTATAAATTATTCCAAATCATATATTTCAAAAATAAAATTTAATTTCAAAATATTTTTATATTTAATCAAAATTTAAACAAGCGTTCACGCACATGCGCATTATCCTCTCCTATACTTAGCATTGTGCATTTAGACCAGATTGACACCATGTTTAATACTTTTATTGGCTAGTCATAATGAGAGTCTTACACTTTTCAGACGCTCTCGGAGTACAAGGATCGGTGGCTAGGTCGGCAGTTCGTGACGCTAACTTTTGAAGGTCTTCAGTTCGAATAGTTAACCTAAAAGTTTTTTTTTATTTCTATTTCTTTCTTTTTTATTTAAATTTATTTAGTTATTTTTCCCCAATTATAAGAGAGTTACTATAAATTATTCCAAATCATATATTTCAAAAATAAAATTTAATTTCAAAATATTTTTATATTTAATCAAAATTTAAACAAGCTTTCACGCTCATGCGCAGTATCGACTCCTATACTTAGCATTCTGCATTTTGACCAGATTGACACCATGTTTAATACTTTTATTGGCTAGTCATAATGAGAGTCTTACACTTTTCAGACGCTCTTGGAGTACAGGGACCGGTGGCTAGGTCGGAAGGGCGAGACGCTAACTTTTGAAGGTCTTCAGTTCGAATCATGAACCTGAAAGTTTTTTTTTATTTCTTTTTTTTTTCTTTTTTCTTTAAATTTATTTAGTTATTTTCCCCCAATTATAAGAGAGTTACTATAAATTATTCCAAATGATATATTTCAAAAATAAAATTTAATTTCAAAATATTTTTATATTTTATCAAACTTTAAACAAGAGTTCACGCACATGCCCAGTATCCACTCCCATACTTAGCATTGTGCTTTTTGACCAGATTGACACCATGTTTAATACTTTTACTGACTAGTCATAATAAGAGTCTTACACTTTTCAGACGCTCTTGGAGTACAAGGATCTGTGGCTAGGTCTGCAGGGCGAGACGCTAACTTTTGAAGGTCTTCAGTTCGAATACTGAACCTGGAAGATTTTTTTTTATTTCTCTTTCATTCTTTTTTATTTAAATTTATTTAGGTATTTTTCCCCAATTATAAGAGAGTTACTATAAATTATTCCAAATCATATATTTCAAAAATAAAATATAATTTCAAAATATTTTTATATTTAATCAAAATTTAAACAAGCATTCACGCACATGCGCAGTATCCCCTCCTATACTTAGCATTGTGCATTTTGACCAGATTGATACCATGTTTAATACTTTTATTGGCTAGTCATAATGAGAGTCTTACACTTTTCAGACGCTCTTGGAGTACAAGCATCTGTGGCTAGGTCGTCAGGGCGGGACGCTAACTTTTGAAGGTTTTCAGTTCGAATCGTGAATCTGGAAGTTTTTTTTTAATTTCTTTTTTTTCTTTTTTATTTAAATTTATTTAGGTATTTTTCCCCAATTATAAGAGAGTTACTATAAATTATTCCAAATCATATATTTCAAAAATAAAATTTAATTTCAAAATATTTTTATATTTAATCAAAATTTAAACAAGCGTTCACGCACATGCCCAGTGTCCACTCCAATACTTAGCATTGTGCTTTTTGACCAGATTGACACCATGTTTAATACTTTTACTGGCTAGTCATAATGAGAGTCTTACACTTTTCAGACGCTCTTGGAGTACAAGGATCGGTGGCTAGGTCGGAAGGGCGAGACGCTAACTTTTGAAGGTCTTCAGTTCGAATCGTGAACCTGAAAGTTTTTTTTTAATTTTTTCTTTCTTTTTTATTTAAATTTATTTAGGTATATTTCCCCAATTATAAGAGAGTTACTATAAATTATTCCAAAACATATATTTCAAAAATAAAATATAATTTCAAAATATTTTTATATTTAATCAAAATTTTAACAAGCAAGTTCATGCACATGCGCTGTATCCACTCCTATACTTAGCATTGTGCGTTTTGACCAGATTGACACCATGTTTAATACTTTTATTGGCTAGTCATAATGAGAGTCTTACACTTTTCAGACGCTGCCGGAGTACAAGGATCGGTGGCTAGGTCGGCAGGGCGAGACGCTAACTTTTGAAGGTCTTCAGTTCGAATCGTGAACCTGAAAGTTTTTTTTATTTTATTTTCTTTCTTTTTTATTTAAATTTATTTAGTTATTTTTCCCCAATTATAAGAGAGTTACTATAAATTATTCCAAATCATATATTTCAAAAATAAAATTTAATTTCAAAATATTTTTATATTTAATCAAAATTTAAACAAGCGTTGACGCACATGCGCATTATCCCCTCCTATACTTAGCATTGTGCATTTTGACCAGATTGACACCATGTTTAATACTTTTATTGGCTAGTCATAATGAGAGTCTTACACTTTTCAGACGCTCTTGGAGTACAGGGATCGGTGGCTAGGTCGGAAGGGCGAGACGCTAACTTTTGAAGGTCTTCAGTTCGAATCGTGAACCTGAAAGTTTTTTTTTTTTTTTCTTTTTTATTTAAATTTATTTAGTTATTTTTCCCCAATTATAAGAGAGTTACTATAAATTATTCCAAATGATATATTTCAAAAATAAAATTTAATTTCAAAATATTTTTATATTTTATCAAACTTTAAACAAGCGTTCACGCACATGCCCAGTATCCACTCCCATACTTAGCATTGTGCTTTTTGACCAGATTGACACCATGTTTAATACTTTTACTGACTAGTCATAATAAGAGTCTTACACTTTTCAGACGCTCTTGGAGTACAAGGATCTGTGGCTAGGTCTGCAGGGCGAGACGCTAACTTTTGAAGGTCTTCAGTTCGAATCCTGAACCTGGAAGATTTTTTTTTTATTTCTCTTTCATTCTTTTTTATTTTAATTTATTTAGGTATTTTTCCCCAATTATAAGAGAGTTACTATAAATTATTCCAAATCATATATTTCAAAAATAAAATATAATTTCAAAATATTTTTATATTTAATCAAAATTTAAACAAGCATTCACGCACATGCGCAGTATCCCCTCCTATACTTAGCATTGTGCATTTTGACCAGATTGATACCATGTTTAATACTTTTATTGGCTAGTCATAATGAGAGTCTTACACTTTTCAGACGTTCTTGGAGTACAAGCATCTGTGGCTAGGTCGTCAGGGCGAGACGCTAACTTTTGAAGGTTTTCAGTTCGAATCGTGAATCTGGAAGTTTTTTTTTTTATTTCTTTTTTTTTCTTTTTTATTTAAGTTTATTTAGGTATTTTTCCCCAATTATAAGAGAGTTACTATAAATTATTCCAAATAATATATTTCAAAAATAAAATTTAATTTCAAAATATTTTTATATTTAATCAAAATTTAAACAAGCGTTCACGCACATGCGCAGTATCCCCTCCTATACTTAGCATTCTGCATTTTGACCAGATTGACACCATGTTTAATACTTTTATTGGCTAGTCATAATGAGAGTCTTACACTTTTCAGACGTTCTTGGAGTGCAAGGATCTGTGGCTAGGTCGGCAGGGCGAGACGCTAACTTTTGAAGGTCTTCAGTTCGAATCGTGAACCTGAAAGTTTTTTTTTAATTTTTTCTTTCTTTTTTATTTAAATTTATTTAGGTATATTTCCCCAATTATAAGAGAGTTACTATAAATTATTCCAAAACATATATTTCAAAAATAAAATATAATTTCAAAATATTTTTATATTTAATCAAAATTTTAACAAGCAAGTTCATGCACATGCGCTGTATCCACTCCTATACTTAGCATTGTGCGTTTTGACCAGATTGACACCATGTTTAATACTTTTATTGGCTAGTCATAATGAGAGTCTTACACTTTTCAGACGCTGCCGGAGTACAAGGATCGGTGGCTAGGTCGGCAGGGCGAGACGCTAACTTTTGAAGGTCTTCAGTTCGAATCGTAAACCTGAAAGTTTTTTTTTTTTTTCTTTTTTATTTAAATTTATTTAGTTATTTTTCCCCAATTATAAGAGAGTTACTATAAATTATTCCAAATGATATATTTCAAAAATAAAATTTAATTTCAAAATATTTTTATATTTTATCAAACTTTAAACAAGCGTTCACGCACATGCCCAGTATCCACTCCCATACTTAGCATTGTGCTTTTTGACCAGATTGACACCATGTTTAATACTTTTACTGACTAGTCATAATAAGAGTCTTACACTTTTCAGACGCTCTTGGAGTACAAGGATCTGTGGCTAGGTCTGCAGGGCGAGACGCTAACTTTTGAAGGTCTTCAGTTCGAATCCTGAACCTGGAAGATTTTTTTTTTATTTCTCTTTCATTCTTTTTTATTTTAATTTATTTAGGTATTTTTCCCCAATTATAAGAGAGTTACTATAAATTATTCCAAATCATATATTTCAAAAATAAAATATAATTTCAAAATATTTTTATATTTAATCAAAATTTAAACAAGCATTCACGCACATGCGCAGTATCCCCTCCTATACTTAGCATTGTGCATTTTGACCAGATTGATACCATGTTTAATACTTTTATTGGCTAGTCATAATGAGAGTCTTACACTTTTCAGACGTTCTTGGAGTACAAGCATCTGTGGCTAGGTCGTCAGGGCGAGACGCTAACTTTTGAAGGTTTTCAGTTCGAATCGTGAATCTGGAAGTTTTTTTTTTTATTTCTTTTTTTTTCTTTTTTATTTAAGTTTATTTAGGTATTTTTCCCCAATTATAAGAGAGTTACTATAAATTATTCCAAATAATATATTTCAAAAATAAAATTTAATTTCAAAATATTTTTATATTTAATCAAAATTTAAACAAGCGTTCACGCACATGCGCAGTATCCCCTCCTATACTTAGCATTCTGCATTTTGACCAGATTGACACCATGTTTAATACTTTTATTGGCTAGTCATAATGAGAGTCTTACACTTTTCAGACGTTCTTGGAGTGCAAGGATCTGTGGCTAGGTCGGCAGGGCGAGACGCTAACTTTTGAAGGTTTTCAGTTCGAATCGTGAATCTGGAAGTTTTTTTTTTTATTTTTATTTTTTTCTTTTTTATTTAAATTTATTTAGGTATTTTTCCCCAATTATAAGAGAATTACTATAAATTATTGCAAATCATATATTTCAAAAATAAAATTTAATTTCAAAATATTTTTATATTTAATCAAAATTTAAACAAGCGTTCACGCACATGCCCAGTGTCCACTCCGAAACTTAGCATTGTGCTTTTTGACCAGATTGACACCATGTTTAATACTTTTACTGGCTAGTCATAATGAGAGTCTTACACTTTTCAGACGTTCTTTGGGTACAAGGATAGGTGGCTTGGTCGGAAGGGCGAGACGCTAACTTTTGAATGTCTTCAGTTCGAATCCTGAACCTGAAATTTTTTTTCTTTCTTTTTCTTTCTTTTTTTTTTAAATTTATTTAGTTATTTTTCCCCAATTATAAGAGAGTTTTTATAAATTATTCCAAATGATATATTTCAAATATAAAATTTAATTTCAAAATATTTTTATATTTTATCAAACTTTAAACAAGCGTTCACGCACATGCCCAGTATCCATTCCCATACTTAGCATTGTGCTTTTTGACCAGATTGACACCATGTTTAATACTTTTACTGACTAGTCATAATAAGAGTCTTACACTTTTCAGACGTTCTTGGAGTGCAAGGATCTGTGGCTAGGTCGGCAGGGCGAGACGCTAACTTTTGAAGGTTTTCAGTTCGAATCGTGAATCTGGAAGTTTTTTTTTTTATTTTTATTTTTTTTCTTTTTTATTTAAATTTATTTAGGTATTTTTCCCCAATTATAAGAGAGTTACTATAAATTATTCCAAATCATATATTTCAAAAATAAAATTTAATTTCAAAATATTTTTATATTTAATCAAAATTTAAACAAGCGTTCACGCACATGCCCAGTGTCCACTCCAATACTTAGCATTGTGCTTTTTGACCAGATTGACACCATGTTTAATACTTTTACTGGCTAGTCATAATGAGAGTCTTACACTTTTCAGACGCTCTTGGAGTACAAGGATCGGTGGCTAGGTCGGAAGGGCGAGACGCTAACTTTTGAAGGTCTTCAGTTCGAATCGTGAACCTGAAAGTTTTTTTTTAATTTTTTCTTTCTTTTTTATTTAAATTTATTTAGGTATATTTCCCCAATTATAAGAGAGTTACTATAAATTATTCCAAAACATATATTTCAAAAATAAAATATAATTTCAAAATATTTTTATATTTAATCAAAATTTTAACAAGCAAGTTCATGCACATGCGCTGTATCCACTCCTATACTTAGCATTGTGCGTTTTGACCAGATTGACACCATGTTTAATACTTTTATTGGCTAGTCATAATGAGAGTCTTACACTTTTCAGACGCTGCCGGAGTACAAGGATCGGTGGCTAGGTCGGCAGGGCGAGACGCTAACTTTTGAAGGTCTTCAGTTCGAATCGTGAACCTGAAAGTTTTTTTTATTTTATTTTCTTTCTTTTTTATTTAAATTTATTTAGTTATTTTTCCCCAATTATAAGAGAGTTACTATAAATTATTCCAAATCATATATTTCAAAAATAAAATTTAATTTCAAAATATTTTTATATTTAATCAAAATTTAAACAAGCGTTGACGCACATGCGCATTATCCCCTCCTATACTTAGCATTGTGCATTTTGACCAGATTGACACCATGTTTAATACTTTTATTGGCTAGTCATAATGAGAGTCTTACACTTTTCAGACGCTCTTGGAGTACAGGGATCGGTGGCTAGGTCGGAAGGGCGAGACGCTAACTTTTGAAGGTCTTCAGTTCGAATCGTGAACCTGAAAGTTTTTTTTTTTTTTCTTTTTTATTTAAATTTATTTAGTTATTTTTCCCCAATTATAAGAGAGTTACTATAAATTATTCCAAATGATATATTTCAAAAATAAAATTTAATTTCAAAATATTTTTATATTTTATCAAACTTTAAACAAGCGTTCACGCACATGCCCAGTATCCACTCCCATACTTAGCATTGTGCTTTTTGACCAGATTGACACCATGTTTAATACTTTTACTGACTAGTCATAATAAGAGTCTTACACTTTTCAGACGCTCTTGGAGTACAAGGATCTGTGGCTAGGTCTGCAGGGCGAGACGCTAACTTTTGAAGGTCTTCAGTTCGAATCCTGAACCTGGAAGATTTTTTTTTTATTTCTCTTTCATTCTTTTTTATTTTAATTTATTTAGGTATTTTTCCCCAATTATAAGAGAGTTACTATAAATTATTCCAAATCATATATTTCAAAAATAAAATATAATTTCAAAATATTTTTATATTTAATCAAAATTTAAACAAGCATTCACGCACATGCGCAGTATCCCCTCCTATACTTAGCATTGTGCATTTTGACCAGATTGATACCATGTTTAATACTTTTATTGGCTAGTCATAATGAGAGTCTTACACTTTTCAGACGTTCTTGGAGTACAAGCATCTGTGGCTAGGTCGTCAGGGCGAGACGCTAACTTTTGAAGGTTTTCAGTTCGAATCGTGAATCTGGAAGTTTTTTTTTTTTATTTCTTTTTTTTTCTTTTTTATTTAAGTTTATTTAGGTATTTTTCCCCAATTATAAGAGAGTTACTATAAAATATTCCAAATAATATATTTCAAAAATAAAATTTAATTTCAAAATATTTTTATATTTAATCAAAATTTAAACAAGCGTTCACGCACATGCGCAGTATCCCCTCCTATACTTAGCATTCTGCATTTTGACCAGATTGACACCATGTTTAATACTTTTATTGGCTAGTCATAATGAGAGTCTTACACTTTTCAGACGTTCTTGGAGTGCAAGGATCTGTGGCTAGGTCGGCAGGGCGAGACGCTAACTTTTGAAGGTTTTCAGTTCGAATCGTGAATCTGGAAGTTTTTTTTTTATTTTTATTTTTTTCTTTTTTATTTAAATTTATTTAGGTATTTTTCCCCAATTATAAGAGAATTACTATAAATTATTGCAAATCATATATTTCAAAAATAAAATTTAATTTCAAAATATTTTTATATTTAATCAAAATTTAAACAAGCGTTCACGCACATGCCCAGTGTCCACTCCGAAACTTAGCATTGTGCTTTTTGACCAGATTGACACCATGTTTAATACTTTTACTGGCTAGTCATAATGAGAGTCTTACACTTTTCAGACGTTCTTTGGGTACAAGGATAGGTGGCTTGGTCGGAAGGGCGAGACGCTAACTTTTGAATGTCTTCAGTTCGAATCCTGAACCTGAAATTTTTTTTCTTTCTTTTTCTTTCTTTTTTTTTTAAATTTATTTAGTTATTTTTCCCCAATTATAAGAGAGTTTTTATAAATTATTCCAAATGATATATTTCAAATATAAAATTTAATTTCAAAATATTTTTATATTTTATCAAACTTTAAACAAGCGTTCACGCACATGCCCAGTATCCATTCCCATACTTAGCATTGTGCTTTTTGACCAGATTGACACCATGTTTAATACTTTTACTGACTAGTCATAATAAGAGTCTTACACTTTTCAGACGTTCTTGGAGTGCAAGGATCTGTGGCTAGGTCGGCAGGGCGAGACGCTAACTTTTGAAGGTTTTCAGTTCGAATCGTAAATCTGGAAGTTTTTTTTTTTATTTTTATTTTTTTTCTTTTTTATTTAAATTTATTTAGGTATTTTTCCCCAATTATAAGAGAGTTACTATAAATTATTCCAAATCATATATTTCAAAAATAAAATTTAATTTCAAAATATTTTTATATTTAATCAAAATTTAAACAAGCGTTCACGCACATGCGCAGTTTCCCCTCCTATATTTAGCATTCTGCATTTTCACCAGATTGACACCATGTTTAATACTTTTATTGGCTAGTCATAATGAGAGTCGTACACTTTTCAGACGCTCTTGGAGTACAAGGATCGGTGGCTAGGTCGGAAGGGCGAGACGCTAACTTTTGAAGGTCTTCAGTTCGAATCGTGAACCTAAAAGTTTTTTTTTATTTCTATTTCTTTCTTTTTTATTTAAATTTATTTAGTTATTTTTCCCCAATTATAAGAGAGTTACTATAAATTATTCCAAATCATATATTTCAAAAATAAAATTTAATTTCAAAATATTTTTATATTTAATCAAAATTTAAACAAGCGTTCACGCACATGCGCAGTTTCCCCTCCTATATTTAGCATTCTGCATTTTCACCAGATTGACACCATGTTTAATACTTTTATTGGCTAGTCATAATGAGAGTCGTACACTTTTCAGACGCTCTTGGAGTACAAGGATCGGTGGCTAGGTCGGCAGGGCGAGACGCTAACTTTTGAAGGTCTTCAGTTCGAATCGTGAACCTAAAAGTTTTTTTTTATTTCTATTTCTTTCTTTTTTATTTAAATTTATTTAGTTATTTTCCCCCAATTATAAGAGAGTTACTATAAATTATTCCAAATCATATATTTCAAAAATAAAATTAAATTTAAAAATATTTTTATATTTAATCAAAATTTAAACAAGCGTTCACGCACATGCGCAGTTTCCCCTCCTATACTTAGCATTCTGCATTTTGACCAGATTGATACCATGTTTAATACTTTTATTGGCTAGTCATAATGAGAGTCTTACACTTTTCAGACGCTGTCGGAGTACAAGGATCGGTGGCTAGGTCGGCAGGGCGAGACGCTAACTTTTGAAGGTCTTCAGTTCGAATCGTGAACCTAAAAGTTTTTTTTTTATTTCTCTTTCTTTCTTTTTTATTTAAATTTATTTAGTTATTTTTCCCCAATTATAAGAGAGTTACTATAAATTATTCCAAATCATATATTTCAAAAATAAAATTTAATTTCAAAATATTTTTATATTTAATCAAAATTTAAACAAGCGTTCACGCTCATGCGCAGTATCCCCTCCTATACTTAGCATTCTGCATTTTGACCAGATTGACACCATGTCACTTTTATTGGCTAGTCATAATGAGAGTCTTACACTTTTCAGACGCCCTCGGAGTACAAAGATCGGTGGCTAGGTCGGCAGAACGAGACGCTAACTTTTGAAGGTCTTCAGTTCGAATCGTGAACCTAAAAGTTTTTTATTTCTATTTCTTTCTTTTTTATTTAAATTTATTTAGTTATTTTTCCCCAATTATAAGAGAGTTACTATAAATTATTCCAAATCATATATTTCAAAAATAAAATTTAATTTCAAAATATTTTTATATTTAATCAAAATTTAAACAAGCGTTCACGCACATGCGCATTATCCCCTCCTATACTTAGCATTGTGCATTTTGACCAGATTGACACCATGTTTAATACTTTTATTGGCTAGTCATAATGAGAGTCTTACACTTTTCAGACGCTGTCGGAGTACAAGGATCGGTGGCTAGGTCGGCAGGGCGAGACGCTAACTTTTGCAGGTCTTCAGTTCGAATCGTGAACCTGAGAGTTTTTTTTTATTTCTATTTCTTTCTTTTTTATTTAAATTTATTTAGTTATTTTTTCCCAATTATAAGAGAGTTACTATAAATTATTCCAAATCATATATTTTAAAAATAAAATTTAATTTCAAAATATTTTCATATTTAATCAAAATTTAAACAAGCGTTCACGCACATGCGCATTATCCCCTCCTATACTTAGCATTGTGCATTTTGACCAGATTGACACCATGTTTAATACTTTTATTGGCTAGTCATAATGAGAGTCTTACACTTTTCAGACGCTGTCGGAGTACAAGGATCGGTGGCTAGGTCGGCAGGGCGAGACGCTAACTTTTGAAGGTCTTCAGTTCGAATCGTGAACCTAAAAGTTTTTTTTTTATTTCTCTTTCTTTCTTTTTTATTTAAATTTATTTAGTTATTTTTCCTCAATTATAAGAGAGTTACTATTAATTATTCCAAATCATATATTTCAAAAATAAAATTTAATTTCAAAATATTTTTATATTTAATCAAAATTTAAACAAGCGTTCACGCTCATGCGCAGTATCCCCTCCTATACTTAGCATTCTGCATTTTGACCAGATTGACACCATGTTTAATACTTTTATTGGCTAGTCATAATGAGAGTCTTACACTTTTCAGACGCCCTCGGAGTACAAATATCGGTGGCTAGGTCGGCAGGGCGAGACGCTAACTTTTGCAGGTCTTCAGTTCGAATCGTGAACCTAAAAGTTTTTTTTTATTTCTATTTCTTTCTTTTTTATTTAAATTTATTTAGTTATTTTTCCCCAATTATAAGAGAGTTACTATAAATTATTCCAAATCATATATTTTAAAAATAAAATTTAATTTCAAAATATTTTCATATTTAATCAAAATTTAAACAAGCGTTCACGCACATGCGCATTATCCCCTCCTATACTTAGCATTGTGCATTTTGACCAGATTGACACCATGTTTAATACTTTTATTGGCTAGTCATAATGAGAGTCTTACACTTTTCAGACGCTGTCGGAGTACAAGGATCGGTGGCTAGGTCGGCAGGGCGAGACGCTAACTTTTGAAGGTCTTCAGTTCGAATCGTGAACCTAAAAGTTTTTTTTTTATTTCTCTTTCTTTCTTTTTTATTTAAATTTATTTAGTTATTTTTCCCCAATTATAAGAGAGTTACTATAAATTATTCCAAATCATATATTTCAAAAATAAAATTTAATTTCAAAATATTTTTATATTTAATCAAAATTTAAACAAGCGTTCACGCTCATGCGCAGTATCCCCTCCTATACTTAGCATTCTGCATTTTGACCAGATTGACACCATGTTTAATACTTTTATTGGCTAGTCATAATGAGAGTCTTACACTTTTCAGACGCCCTCGGAGTACAAAGATCGGTGGCTAGGTCGGCAGAACGAGACGCTAACTTTTGAAGGTCTTCAGTTCGAATCGTGAACCTAAAAGTTTTTTATTTCTATTTCTTTCTTTTTTATTTAAATTTATTTAGTTATTTTTCCCCAATTATAAGAGAGTTACTATAAATTATTCCAAATCATATATTTCAAAAATAAAATTTAATTTCAAAATATTTTTATATTTAATCAAAATTTAAACAAGCGTTCACGCACATGCGCATTATCCCCTCCTATACTTAGCATTGTGCATTTTGACCAGATTGACACCATGTTTAACACTTTTATTGGCTAGTCATAATGAGAGTCTTACACTTTTCAGACGCTGTCGGAGTACAAGGATCGGTGGCTAGGTCGGCAGGGCGAGACGCTAACTTTTGCAGGTCTTCAGTTCGAATCGTGAACCTGAGAGTTTTTTTTTATTTCTATTTCTTTCTTTTTTATTTAAATTTATTTAGTTATTTTTTCCCAATTATAAGAGAGTTACTATAAATTATTCCAAATCATATATTTTAAAAATAAAATTTAATTTCAAAATATTTTCATATTTAATCAAAATTTAAACAAGCGTTCACGCACATGCGCATTATCCCCTCCTATACTTAGCATTGTGCATTTTGACCAGATTGACACCATGTTTAATACTTTTATTGGCTAGTCATAATGAGAGTCTTACACTTTTAAGACGCTGTCGGAGTACAAGGATCGGTGGCCAGGTCGGCAGGGCGAGACGCTAACTTTTGAAGGTCTTCAGTTCGAATCGTGAACCTAAAAGTTTTTTTTTATTTCTCTTTCTTTCTTTTTTATTTAAATTTATTTAGTTATTTTTCCCCAATTATAAGAGAGTTACTATTAATTATTCCAAATCATATATTTCAAAAATAAAATTTAATTTCAAAATATTTTTATATTTAATCAAAATTTAAACAAGCGTTCACGCTCATGCGCAGTATCCCCTCCTATACTTAGCATTCTGCATTTTGACCAGATTGACACCATGTTTAATACTTTTATTGGCTAGTCATAATGAGAGTCTTACACTTTTCAGACGCCCTCGGAGTACAAAGATCGGTGGCTAGGTCGGCAAGGCGAGACGCTAACTTTTGCAGGTCTTCAGTTCGAATCGTGAACCTAAGAGTTTTTTTTTATTTCTATTTCTTTCTTTTTTATTTAAATTTATTTAGTTATTTTTTCCCAATTATAAGAGAGTTACTATAAATTATTCCAAATCATATATTTCAAAAATAAAATTTAATTTCAAAATATTTTTATATTTAATCAAAATTTAAACAAGCGTTCACGCACATGCGCATTATCCCCTCCTATATTTAGCATTGTGCATTTTGACCAGATTGACACCATGTTTAATACTTTTATTGGCTAGTCATAATGAGAGTCTTACACTTTTCAGACGCCCTCGGAGTACAAAGATCGGTGGCTAGGTCGGCAGGGCGAGACGCTAACTTTTGCAGGTCCTCAGTTCGAATCGTGAACCTAAAAGTTTTTTTTTATTTCTATTTCTTTCTTTTTTATTTAAATTTATTTAGTTATTTTTCCCCAATTATAAGAGAGTTACTATAAATTATTCCAAATCATATATTTCAAAAATAAAATTTAATTTCAAAATATTTTTATATTTAATCAAAATTTAAACAAGCGTTCACGCACATGCGCATTATCCCCTCCTATATTTAGCATTGTGCATTTTGACCAGATTGACACCATGTTTAATACTTTTACTGACTAGTCATAATAAGAGTCTTACACTTTTCAGACGCTCTTGGAGTACAAGGATCTGTGGCTAGGTCTGCAGGGCGAGACGCTAACTTTTGAAGGTCTTCAGTTCGAATCCTGAACCTGGAAGATTTTTTTTTTATTTCTCTTTCATTCTTTTTTATTTTAATTTATTTAGGTATTTTTCCCCAATTATAAGAGAGTTACTATAAATTATTCCAAATCATATATTTCAAAAATAAAATATAATTTCAAAATATTTTTATATTTAATCAAAATTTAAACAAGCATTCACGCACATGCGCAGTATCCCCTCCTATACTTAGCATTGTGCATTTTGACCAGATTGATACCATGTTTAATACTTTTATTGGCTAGTCATAATGAGAGTCTTACACTTTTCAGACGTTCTTGGAGTACAAGCATCTGTGGCTAGGTCGTCAGGGCGAGACGCTAACTTTTGAAGGTTTTCAGTTCGAATCGTGAATCTGGAAGTTTTTTTTTTTTATTTCTTTTTTTTTCTTTTTTATTTAAATTTATTTAGGTATTTTTCCCCAATTATAAGAGAGTTACTATAAATTATTCCAAATAATATATTTCAAAAATAAAATTTAATTTCAAAATATTTTTATATTTAATCAAAATTTAAACAAGCGTTCACGCACATGCGCAGTATCCCCTCCTATACTTAGCATTCTGCATTTTGACCAGATTGACACCATGTTTAATACTTTTATTGGCTAGTCATAATGAGAGTCTTACACTTTTCAGACGTTCTTGGAGTGCAAGGATCTGTGGCTAGGTCGGCAGGGCGAGACGCTAACTTTTGAAGGTTTTCAGTTCGAATCGTGAATCTGGAAGTTTTTTTTTTATTTTTATTTTTTTCTTTTTTATTTAAATTTATTTAGGTATTTTTCCCCAATTATAAGAGAATTACTATAAATTATTGCAAATCATATATTTCAAAAATAAAATTTAATTTCAAAATATTTTTATATTTAATCAAAATTTAAACAAGCGTTCACGCACATGCCCAGTGTCCACTCCGAAACTTAGCATTGTGCTTTTTGACCAGATTGACACCATGTTTAATACTTTTACTGGCTAGTCATAATGAGAGTCTTACACTTTTCAGACGTTCTTTGGGTACAAGGATAGGTGGCTTGGTCGGAAGGGCGAGACGCTAACTTTTGAATGTCTTCAGTTCGAATCCTGAACCTGAAATTTTTTTTCTTTCTTTTTCTTTCTTTTTTTTTTAAATTTATTTAGTTATTTTTCCCCAATTATAAGAGAGTTTTTATAAATTATTCCAAATGATATATTTCAAATATAAAATTTAATTTCAAAATATTTTTATATTTTATCAAACTTTAAACAAGCGTTCACGCACATGCCCAGTATCCATTCCCATACTTAGCATTGTGCTTTTTGACCAGATTGACACCATGTTTAATACTTTTACTGACTAGTCATAATAAGAGTCTTACACTTTTCAGACGTTCTTGGAGTGCAAGGATCTGTGGCTAGGTCGGCAGGGCGAGACGCTAACTTTTGAAGGTTTTCAGTTCGAATCGTGAATCTGGAAGATTTTTTTTTATTTTTATTTTTTTCTTTTTTATTTAAATTTATTTAGGTATTTTTCCCCAATTATAAGAGAGTTACTATAAATTATTCCAAATCATATATTTCAAAAATAAAATTTAATTTCAAAATATTTTTATATTTAATCAAAATTTAAACAAGCGTTCACGCACATGCGCAGTTTCCCCTCCTATATTTAGCATTCTGCATTTTCACCAGATTGACACCATGTTTAATACTTTTATTGGCTAGTCATAATGAGAGTCGTACACTTTTCAGACGCTCTTGGAGTACAAGGATCGGTGGCTAGGTCGGAAGGGCGAGACGCTAACTTTTGAAGGTCTTCAGTTCGAATCGTGAACCTAAAAGTTTTTTTTTATTTCTATTTCTTTCTTTTTTATTTAAATTTATTTAGTTATTTTTCCCCAATTATAAGAGAGTTACTATAAATTATTCCAAATCATATATTTCAAAAATAAAATTTAATTTCAAAATATTTTTATATTTAATCAAAATTTAAACAAGCGTTCACGCACATGCGCAGTTTCCCCTCCTATATTTAGCATTCTGCATTTTCACCAGATTGACACCATGTTTAATACTTTTATTGGCTAGTCATAATGAGAGTCGTACACTTTTCAGACGCTCTTGGAGTACAAGGATCGGTGGCTAGGTCGGAAGGGCGAGACGCTAACTTTTGAAGGTCTTCAGTTCGAATCGTGAACCTAAAAGTTTTTTTTTATTTCTATTTCTTTCTTTTTTATTTAAATTTATTTAGTTATTTTCCCCCAATTATAAGAGAGTTACTATAAATTATTCCAAATCATATATTTCAAAAATAAAATTAAATTTAAAAATATTTTTATATTTAATCAAAATTTAAACAAGCGTTCACGCACATGCGCAGTTTCCCCTCCTATACTTAGCATTCTGCATTTTGACCAGATTGATACCATGTTTAATACTTTTATTGGCTAGTCATAATGAGAGTCTTACACTTTTCAGACGCTGTCGGAGTACAAGGATCGGTGGCTAGGTCGGCAGGGCGAGACGCTAACTTTTGAAGGTCTTCAGTTCGAATCGTGAACCTAAAAGTTTTTTTTTTATTTCTCTTTCTTTCTTTTTTATTTAAATTTATTTAGTTATTTTTCCCCAATTATAAGAGAGTTACTATAAATTATTCCAAATCATATATTTCAAAAATAAAATTTAATTTCAAAATATTTTTATATTTAATCAAAATTTAAACAAGCGTTCACGCTCATGCGCAGTATCCCCTCCTATACTTAGCATTCTGCATTTTGACCAGATTGACACCATGTTTAATACTTTTATTGGCTAGTCATAATGAGAGTCTTACACTTTTAAGACGCTGTCGGAGTACAAGGATCGGTGGCCAGGTCGGCAGGGCGAGACGCTAACTTTTGAAGGTCTTCAGTTCGAATCGTGAACCTAAAAGTTTTTTTTTATTTCTCTTTCTTTCTTTTTTATTTAAATTTATTTAGTTATTTTTCCCCAATTATAAGAGAGTTACTATTAATTATTCCAAATCATATATTTCAAAAATAAAATTTAATTTCAAAATATTTTTATATTTAATCAAAATTTAAACAAGCGTTCACGCTCATGCGCAGTATCCCCTCCTATACTTAGCATTCTGCATTTTGACCAGATTGACACCATGTTTAATACTTTTATTGGCTAGTCATAATGAGAGTCTTACACTTTTCAGACGCCCTCGGAGTACAAAGATCGGTGGCTAGGTCGGCAAGGCGAGACGCTAACTTTTGCAGGTCTTCAGTTCGAATCGTGAACCTAAGAGTTTTTTTTTATTTCTATTTCTTTCTTTTTTATTTAAATTTATTTAGTTATTTTTTCCCAATTATAAGAGAGTTACTATAAATTATTCCAAATCATATATTTCAAAAATAAAATTTAATTTCAAAATATTTTTATATTTAATCAAAATTTAAACAAGCGTTCACGCACATGCGCATTATCCCCTCCTATATTTAGCATTGTGCATTTTGACCAGATTGACACCATGTTTAATACTTTTATTGGCTAGTCATAATGAGAGTCTTACACTTTTCAGACGCTGTCGGAGTACAAGGATCGGTGGCTAGGTCGGCAGGGCGAGGCGCTAACTTTTGAAGGTCTTCAGTTCGAATCGTGAACCTAAAAGTTTTTTTTTTATTTCTATTTCTTTCTTTTTTATTTAAATTTATTTAGTTATTTTTCCCCAATTATAAGAGAGTTCTATAAATTATTCCAAATCATATATTTCAAAAATAAAATTTAATTTCAAAATATTTTTATATTTAATCAAAATTTAAACAAGCGTTCACGCACATGCGCATTATCCCCTCCTATACTTAGCATTGTGCATTTTGACCAGATTGACACCATGTTTAATACTTTTATTGGCTAGTCATAATGAGAGTCTTACACTTTTCAGACGCGGTCGGAGTACAAGGATCGGTGGCTAGGTCGGCAGGGCGAGACGCTAACTTTTGAAGGTCTTCAGTTCGAATCGTGAACCTAAAAGTTTTTTTTTTATTTCTCTTTCTTTCTTTTTTATTTAAATTTATTTAGTTATTTTTCCCCAATTATAAGAGAGTTACTATAAATTATTCCAAATCATATATTTCAAAAATAAAATTTAATTTCAAAATATTTTTATATTTAATCAAAATTTAAACAAGCGTTCACGCTCATGCGCAGTATCCCCTCCTATACTTAGCATTCTGCATTTTGACCAGATTGACACCATGTTTAATACTTTTATTGGCTAGTCATAATGAGAGTCTTACACTTTTCAGACGCCCTCGGAGTACAAAGATCGGTGGCTAGGTCGGCAGGGCGAGACGCTAACTTTTGCAGGTCCTCAGTTCGAATCGTGAACCTAAAAGTTTTTTTTTATTTCTATTTCTTTCTTTTTTATTTAAATTTATTTAGTTATTTTTCCCCAATTATAAGAGAGTTACTATAAATTATTCCAAATCATATATTTCAAAAATAAAATTTAATTTCAAAATATTTTTATATTTAATCAAAATTTAAACAAGCGTTCACGCACATGCGCATTATCCCCTCCTATATTTAGCATTGTGCATTTTGACCAGATTGACACCATGTTTAATACTTTTATTGGCTAGTCATAATGAGAGTCTTACACTTTTCAGACGCTGTCGGAGTACAAGGATCGGTGGCTAGGTCGGCAGGGCGAGACGCTAACTTTTGAAGGTCTTCAGTTCGAATCGTGAACCTAAAAGTTTTTTTTTTATTTCTATTTCTTTCTTTTTTATTTAAATTTATTTAGTTATTTTTCCCCAATTATAAGAGAGTTCTATAAATTATTCCAAATCATATATTTCAAAAATAAAATTTAATTTCAAAATATTTTTATATTTAATCAAAATTTAAACAAGCGTTCACGCACATGCGCATTATCCCCTCCTATACTTAGCATTGTGCATTTTGACCAGATTGACACCATGTTTAATACTTTTATTGGCTAGTCATAATGAGAGTCTTACACTTTTCAGACGCTGTCGGAGTACAAGGATCGGTGGCTAGGTCGGCAGGGCGAGACGCTAACTTTTGAAGGTCTTCAGTTCGAATCGTGAACCTAAAAGTTTTTTTTTTATTTCTCTTTCTTTCTTTTTTATTTAAATTTATTTAGTTATTTTTCCCCAATTATAAGAGAGTTATTATAAATTATTCCAAATCATATATTTCAAAAATAAAATTTAATTTCAAAATATTTTTATATTTAATCAAAATTTAAACAAGCGTTCACGCTCATGCGCAGTATCCCCTCCTATACTTAGCATTCTGCATTTTGACCAGATTGACACCATGTTTAATACTTTTATTGGCTAGTCATAATGAGAGTCTTATACTTTTCAGACGCCCTCGGAGTACAAAGATCGGTGGCTAGGTCGGCAGAGCGAGACGCTAACTTTTGCAGGTCTTCAGTTCGAATCGTGAACCTGAGAGTTTTTTTTTATTTCTATTTCTTTCTTTTTTATTTAAATTTATTTAGTTATTTTTTCCCAATTATAAGAGAGTTACTATAAATTATTCCAAATCATATATTTTAAAAATAAAATTTAATTTCAAAATATTTTCATATTTAATCAAAATTTAAACAAGCGTTCACGCACATGCGCATTATCCCCTCCTATACTTAGCATTGTGCATTTTGACCAGATTGACACCATGTTTAATACTTTTATTGGCTAGTCATAATGAGAGTCTTACACTTTTCAGACGCTGTCGGAGTACAAGGATCGGTGGCTAGGTCGGCAGGGCGAGACGCTAACTTTTGAAGGTCTTCAGTTCGAATCGTGAACCTAAAAGTTTTTTTTTTATTTCTCTTTCTTTCTTTTTTATTTAAATTTATTTAGTTATTTTTCCCCAATTATAAGAGAGTTACTATTAATTATTCCAAATCATATATTTCAAAAATAAAATTTAATTTCAAAATATTTTTATATTTAATCAAAATTTAAACAAGCGTTCACGCTCATGCGCAGTATCCCCTCCTATACTTAGCATTCTGCATTTTGACCAGATTGACACCATGTTTAATACTTTTATTGGCTAGTCATAATGAGAGTCTTACACTTTTCAGACGCCCTCGGAGTACAAAGATCGGTGGCTAGGTCGGCAGGGCGAGACGCCAACTTTTGCAGGTCTTCAGTTCGAATCGTGAACCTAAAAGTTTTTTTTTATTTCTATTTCTTTCTTTTTTATTTAAATTTATTTAGTTATTTTCCCCCAATTATAAGAGAGTTCTATAAATTATTCCAAATCATATATTTCAAAAATAAAATTTAATTTCAAAATATTTTTATATTTAATCAAAATTTAAACAAGCTTTCACGCACATGCGCATTATCCCCTCCTATACTTAGCATTGTGCATTTTGACCAGATTGACACCATGTTTAATACTTTTATTGGCTAGTCATAATGAGAGTCTTACACTTTTCAGACGCTGTCGGAGTACAAGGATCGGTGGCTAGGTCGGCAGGGCGAGACGCTAACTTTTGAAGGTCTTCAGTTCGAATCGTGAACCTAAAAGTTTTTTTTTTATTTCTCTTTCTTTCTTTTTTATTTAAATTTATTTAGTTATTTTTCCCCAATTATAAGAGAGTTACTATAAATTATTCCAAATCATATATTTCAAAAATAAAATTTAATTTCAAAATATTTTTATATTTAATCAAAATTTAAACAAGCGTTCACGCTCATGCGCAGTATCCCCTCCTATACTTAGCATTCTGCATTTTGACCAGATTGACACCATGTTTAATACTTTTATTGGCTAGTCATAATGAGAGTCTTACACTTTTCAGACGCCCTCGGAGTACAAAGATCGGTGGCTAGGTCGGCAGGGCGAGACGCCAACTTTTGCAGGTCCTCAGTTCGAATCGTGAACCTAAAAGTTTTTTTTTATTTCTATTTCTTTCCTTTTTATTTAAATTTATTTAGTTATTTTTCCCCAATTATAAGAGAGTTACTATAAATTATTCCAAATCATATATTTCAAAAATAAAATTTAATTTCAAAATATTTTTATATTTAATCAAAATTTAAACAAGCGTTCACGCACATGCGCATTATCCCCTCCTATACTTAGCATTGTGCATTTTGACCAGATTGACACCATGTTTAATACTTTTATTGGCTAGTCATAATGAGAGTCTTACACTTTTCAGACGCTGTCGGAGTACAAGGATCGGTTTCTAGGTCGGCAGGGCGAGACGCTAACTTTTGCAGGTCTTCAGTTCGAATCGTGAACCTGAGAGTTTTTTTTTATTTCTATTTCTTTCTTTTTTATTTAAATTTATTTAGTTATTTTTCCCCAATTATAAGAGAGTTACTATAAATTATTCCAAATCATATATTTTAAAAATAAAATTTAATTTCAAAATATTTTTATATTTAATCAAAATTTAAACAAGCGTTCACGCACATGCGCATTATCCCCTCCTATACTTAGCATTGTGCATTTTGACCAGATTGACACCATGTTTAATACTTTTATTGGCTAGTCATAATGAGAGTCTTACACTTTTCAGACGCCCTCGGAGTACAAAGATCGGTGGCTAGGTCGGCAGGGCGAGACGCTAACTTTTGCAGGTCCTCAGTTCGAATCGTGAACCTAAAAGTTTTTTTTTATTTCTATTTCTTTCTTTTTTATTTAAATTTATTTAGTTATTTTTCCCCAATTATAAGAGAGTTACTATAAATTATTCCAAATCATATATTTCAAAAATAAAATTTAATTTCAAAATATTTTTATATTTAATCAAAATTTAAACAAGCGTTCACGCACATGCGCATTATCCCCTCCTATACTTAGCATTGTGCATTTTGACCAGATTGACACCATGTTTAATACTTTTATTGGCTAGTCATAATGAGAGTCTTACACTTTTCAGACGCTGTCGGAGTACAAGGATCGGTGGCTAGGTCGGCAGGGCGAGACGCTAACTTTTGCAGGTCTTCAGTTCGAATCTTGAACCTGAGAGTTTTTTTTTATTTCTATTTCTTTCTTTTTTATTTAAATTTATTTAGTTATTTTTTCCCAATTATAAGAGAGTTACTATAAATTATTCCAAATCATATATTTTAAAAATAAAATTTAATTTCAAAATATTTTCATATTTAATCAAAATTTAAACAAGCGTTCACGCACATGCGCATTATCCCCTCCTATACTTAGCATTGTGCATTTTGACCAGATTGACACCATGTTTAATACTTTTATTGGCTAGTCATAATGAGAGTCTTACACTTTTCAGACGCTGTCGGAGTACAAGGATCGGTGGCTAGGTCGGCAGGGCGAGACGCTAACTTTTGAAGGTCTTCAGTTCAAATCGTGAACCTAAAAGTTTTTTTTTTATTTCTCTTTCTTTCTTTTTTATTTAAATTTATTTAGTTATTTTTCCCCAATTATAAGAGAGTTACTATTAATTATTCCAAATCATATATTTCAAAAATAAAATTTAATTTCAAAATATTTTTATATTTAATCAAAATTTAAACAAGCGTTCACGCTCATGCGCAGTATCCCCTCCTATACTTAGCATTCTGCATTTTGACCAGATTGACACCATGTTTAATACTTTTATTGGCTAGTCATAATGAGAGTCTTACACTTTTCAGACGCCCTCGGAGTACAAAGATCGGTGGCTAGGTCGGCAGGGCGAGACGCTAACTTTTGCAGGTCTTCAGTTCGAATCGTGAACCTAAAAGTTTTTTTTTATTTCTATTTCTTTCTTTTTTATTTAAATTTATTTAGTTATTTTTCCCCAATTATAAGAGAGTTACTATAAATTATTCCAAATCATATATTTCAAAAATAAAATTTAATTTCAAAATATTTTTATATTTAATCAAAATTTAAACAAGCGTTCACGCACATGCGCATTATCCCCTCCTATATTTAGCATTGTGCATTTTGACCAGATTGACACCATGTTTAATACTTTTATTGGCTAGTCATAATGAGAGTCTTACACTTTTCAGACGCTGTCGGAGTACAAGGATCGGTGGCTATGTCGGCAGGGCGAGACGCTAACTTTTGAAGGTCTTCAGTTCGAATCGTGAACCTAAAAGTTTTTTTTTTATTTCTATTTCTTTCTTTTTTATTTAAATTTATTTAGTTATTTTTCCCCAATTATAAGAGAGTTCTATAAATTATTCCAAATCATATATTTCAAAAATAAAATTTAATTTCAAAATATTTTTATATTTAATCAAAATTTAAACAAGCGTTCACGCACATGCGCATTATCCCCTCCTATACTTAGCATTGTGCTTTTTGACCAGATTGACACCATGTTTAATACTTTTATTGGCTAGTCATAATGAGAGTCTTACACTTTTCAGACGCCCTCGGAGTACAAAGATCGGTGGCTAGGTCGGCAGAGCGAGGCGCTAACTTTTGCAGGTCCTCAGTTCGAATCGTGAACCTAAAAGTTTTTTTTTATTTCTATTTCTTTCTTTTTTATTTAAATTTATTTAGTTATTTTTCCCCAATTATAAGAGAGTTACTATAAATTATTCCAAATCATATATTTCAAAAATAAAATTTAATTTCAAAATATTTTTATATTTAATCAAAATTTAAACAAGCGTTCACGCACATGCGCATTATCCCCTCCTATACTTAGCATTGTGCATTTTGACCAGATTGACACCATGTTTAATACTTTTATTGGCTAGTCATAATGAGAGTCTTACACTTTTCAGACGCTGTCGGAGTACAAGGATCGGTGGCTAGGTCGGCAGGGCGAGACGCTAACTTTTGCAGGTCTTCAGTTCGAATCGTGAACCTGAGAGTTTTTTTTTATTTCTATTTCTTTCTTTTTTATTTAAATTTATTTAGTTATTTTTCCCCAATTATAAGAGAGTTACTATAAATTATTCCAAATCATATATTTTAAAAATAAAATTTAATTTCAAAATATTTTTATATTTAATCAAAATTTAAACAAGCGTTCACGCACATGCGCATTATCCCCTCCTATACTTAGCATTGTGCATTTTGACCAGATTGACACCATGTTTAATACTTTTATTGGCTAGTCATAATGAGAGTCTTACACTTTTCAGACGCTGTCGGAGTACAAGGATCGGTGGCTAGGTCGGCAGGGCGAGACGCTAACTTTTGCAGGTCTTCAGTTCGAATCGTGAACCTAAAAGTTTTTTTTTATTTCTATTTCTTTCTTTTTTATTTAAATTTATTTAGTTATTTTTCCCCAATTATAAGAGAGTTACTATAAATTATTCCAAATCATATATTTCAAAAATAAAATTTAATTTCAAAATATTTTTATATTTAATCAAAATTTAAACAAGCGTTCACGCACATGCGCATTATCCCCTCCTATATTTAGCATTGTGCATTTTGACCAGATTGACACCATGTTTAATACTTTTATTGGCTAGTCATAATGAGAGTCTTACACTTTTCAGACGCTGTCGCAGTACAAGGATCGGTGGCTAGGTCGGCCGAGCGAGACGCTAACTTTTGAAGGTCTTCAGTTCGAATCGTGAACCTAAAAGTTTTTTTTTTATTTCTATTTCTTTCTTTTTTATTTAAATTTATTTAGTTATTTTTCCCCAATTATAAGAGAGTTACTATAAATTATTCCAAATCATATATTTCAAAAATAAAATTTAATTTCAAAATATTTTTATATTTAATCAAAATTTAAACAAGCGTTCACGCTCATGCGCAGTATCCCCTCCTATACTTAGCATTCTGCATTTTGACCAGATTGACACCATGTTTAATACTTTTATTGGCTAGTCATATTGAGAGTCTTACACTTTTCAGACGCTCTTGGAGTATAAGGATCGGTGGCTAGGTCGGAAGGGCGAGACGCTAACTTTTGAAATTCTTCAGTTCGAATCGTGAACCTAAAATTTTTTTTTTATTTCTATTTCTTTCTTTTTTATTTAAATTTATTTAGTTATTTTTCCCCAATTATAAGAGAGTTACTATTAATTATTCCAAATCATATATTTCAAAAATAAAATTTAATTTCAAAATATTTTTATATTTAATCAAAATTTAAACAAGCGTTCACGCACATGCGCAGTATCCCCTCCTATACTTAGCATTCTGCATTTTGACCAGATTGACACCATGATTAATATTTTTATTGGCTAGTCATAATGAGAGTCTTACACTTTTCAGACGTTCTTGGAGTACAAGGATCGGTGGCTAGGTCGGCAGTGTGAGACGCTATCTATTGAAGGTCTTCAGTTCGAATCGCGAAGCTGAAATTTTTTATTTCTTTTTTTAAAAAATTTTTTTAGGTATTTTTCTGAAATTTTACGAGAGTTACTATAAACTATTCCAAATCATATATTTCAAAAATAAAATTTAATTTCAAAATATTTTTATATTTAATCAGAATTTAAACAAGCGTTCACGCACATGCGCAGTATCCCCTCCTATACTTAGCATTGTGCATTTTGACCAGATTGACACCATGTTTAATACTTTTATTGGCAAGTCATAATAAGAGTCTTACACTTTTCAGACGCTCTCGGAGTACAAGGATCGGTGGCTAGGTCGGCAGGGCGAGACGCTAACTTTTGAAGGTCTTCATTTCGAATCGTGAACCTAAAAGTTTTTTTTTTTATTTCTATTTCTTTCTTTTTTATTTAAATTTATTTAGTTATTTTTCCCCAGTTATAAGAGAATTAGTATAAATTATTCCAAATCATATATTTCAACAATAAAATTTAATTTCAAATTTTTTTTATATTTAATCAAAATTTAAACAAGCGTTCACGCACATGCGCAGTATCCCCTCCTATACTTAGCATTGTGCATTTTGACCAGATTGACACCATGTTTAATACTTTTATTGGCTAGTCATAAAGAGATTCTTACACTTTTCAGACGCTCTCGGAGTACGAGGATCGGTGGCTAATTCGGCAGGGCGAGACGCTAACTTTTGAAGGTCTTCAGTTCGAATCACGAAGATGAAAATTTTTCTTTCTTTTTCCTTCTTTTTTTTAAAAATATTTTTACATATTTTTCTGAAATTTTACGAGAGTTACTATAAATTATTCCAAATCATATATTTCAAAAAATAAATTTAATTTCAAAATATTTTTATATTTAATCAAAATTTAAACAAGCGTTCACGCACATGCGCAGTATCCCCTCCTATATTTAGCATTCTGCATTTTGACCAGATTGACACCATGTTTAATACTTTTATTGGCTAGTAATAATGAGAGTCTTACACTTTTCAGACGCTCTCGGAGTATAAGGATCGGTGGCTAGGTCGGAAGGGCGAGACGCTAACTTTTGAAGGTCTTCAGTTCGAATCGTGAACCTAAAAGTTTTTTTTTTATTTCTATTTCTTTCTTTTTTATTTAAATTTATTTAGTTATTTTTCCCCAATTATAAGAGAGTTACTATAAATTATTCCAAATCATATATTTCAAAAATAAAATTAAATTTAAAAATATTTTTATATTTAATCAAAATTTAAACAAGCGTTCACGCACATGCGCAGTATCCCCTCCTATACTTAGCATTCTGCATTTTGACCAGATTGACACCATGTTTAATACTTTTATTGGCTAGTCATAATGAGAGTCTTACACTTTTCAGACGCTCTCGGAGTTCAAGGATCGGTGGCTAGGTCGGCAGGGCGAGACGCTATCTTTTGAAGGTCTTCAGTTCATATCGCGAAGCTAAAATTTTTTATTTCTTTTTCTTTCTTTTTTATTTAAATTTATTTAGTTATTTTTCCCCAATTATAAGAGAATTAGTATAAATTATTCCAAATCATATATTTCAAAAATAAAATTTAATTTCAAATTTTTTTTTATATTTAATCAAAATTTAAACAAGCGTTCACGCACATGCGCAGTATCCCCTCCTATACTTAGCATTGTGCATTTTGACCAGATTGACACCATGTTTAATACTTTTATTGGCTAGTCATAATGAGAGTCTTACACTTTTCAGACGCTCTCGGAGTACAAGGATCGGTGGCTAGGTCGGCAGGGCGAGACGCTAACTTTTGAAGGTTTCACTTCGAATCACGAAGATGAAAATTTTTCTTTCTTTTTCTTTCTTTTTTTTAAAAATATTTTTACATATTTTTCTGAAATTTTACGAGAGTTACTATAAATTATTCCAAATCATATATTTCAAAAATAAAATTTAATTTCAAAATATTTTTATATTTAATCAAAATTTAAACAAGCGTTCACTCACATGCGCAGTATCCCCTCCTATATTTAGCATTCTGTATTTTGACCAGATTGACACCATGTTTAATACTTTTATTGGCTAGTCATAATGAGAGTCTTACACTTTTCAGACGCTCTCGGAGTACAAGGATCGGTGGATAGGTCGGCAGGGCGAGACGCTAACTTTTGAAGGTTTTCAGTTCGAATCGTGAACCTAAAAGTTTTTTTTTTATTTCTATTTCTTTCTTTTTTATTTAAATTTATTTAGTTATTTTTCCCCAATTATAAGAGAGTTACTATTAATTATTCCAAATCATATATTTCAAAAATAAAATTTAATTTCAAAATATTTTTATATTTAATCAAAATTTAAACAAGCGTTCACGCGCATGCGCAGTATCTCCTCCTATACTTAGCATTCTGCATTTTGACCAGATTGACACCATGTTTAATACTTTTATTGGCTAGTCATAATGAGAGTCTTACACTTTTCAGACGTTCTTGGAGTGCAAGGATCTGTGGCTAGGTCGGCAGGGCGAGACGCTAACTTTTAAAGGTCTTCAGTTCGAATCGTGAACCTGCAAGTTTTTTTTTATTTCTTTTTCTTTCTTTTTTATTTTAATTTATTTAGGTATTTTTCCCAATTATAAGAGAGTTACTATAAATTATTAAAAATCATATCTTTCAAAAATAAAATATAATTTCAAAATATTTTTATATTTAATCAAAATTTAAACAAGCATTCACGCACATGCGCAGTATCCCCTCCAATACTTAGCATTGTGCATTTTGACCAGATTGATACCATGTTTAATACTTTTATTGGCTAGTCATAATGAGAGTCTTACACTTTTCAGACGCTCTCGGAGTACAAGGATCGGTGGCTAGGTCGGCAGGGCGAGACGCTAACTTTTGAAGGTCTTCAGTTCGAATCGTGAACCTAAAAGTTTTTTTTTATTTCTATTTCCTTCTTTTTTATTTAAATTTATTTAGTTATTTTTCCCCAATTATAAGAGAGTTACTATTAATTATTCCAAATCATATATTTCAAAAATAAAATTTAATTTCAAAATATTTTTATATTTAATCAAAATTTAAACAAGCGTTCACGCGCATGCGCAGTATCTCCTCCTATACTTAGCATTCTGCATTTTGACCAGATTGACACCATGTTTAATACTTTTATTGGCTAGTCATAATGAGAGTCTTACACTTTTCAGACGCTCTCGGAGTTCAAGGATCGGTGGCTAGGTCGGCAGGGCGAGCCGCTATCTTTTGAAGGTCTTCAGTTCGTATCGCGAAGCTGAAATTTTTTATTTCTTTTTCTTTCTTTTTTATTTAAATTTATTTAGTTATTTTCCCCCAATTATAAGAGAATAAGTATAAATTATTCCAAATCATATATTTCAAAAATAAAATTTAATTTCAAAATATTTTTATATTTAATCAAAATTTAAACAAGCGTTCACGCACATGCGCAGTATCCCCTCCTAAACTTAGCATTCTGCATTTTGACCAGATTGACACCATGTTTAATACTTTTATTAGCTAGTCATAATGAGAGTCTTACACTTTTCAGACGCTCTTGGAGTTCAAGGATCGGTGGCTATGTCGGCAGGGCGAGACGCTATCTTTTGAAGGTCTTCAGTTCGAATCGTGAACCTGAAAGTTTTTTTTTTATTTCTATTTCTTTCTTTTTTATTTAAATTTATTTAGTTTTTTTTCCCCAATTATAAGAGAGTTACTATAAATTATTCCAAATCATATATTTCAAAAATAAAATTTAATTTCAAAATATTTTTATATTTAATCAAAATTTAAACAAGCATTCACGCACATGCGCAGTATCCCCTCCTATACTTAGCATTCTGCATTTTGACCAGATTGACACCATGTTTAATACTTTTATTGGCTAGTCATAATGAGAGTCTTACACTTTTCAGACGTTCTAGGAGTACAAGGATCGGTGGCTAGGTCGGCAGTGCGAGACGCTATCTTTTGAAGGTCTTCAGTTCGAATCACGAAGATGAAAATTTTTATTTCTTTTTCTTTCTTTTTTTTTAAAAATATTTTTAGGTATTTTTCTAAAATTTTACGAGAGTTACTATAAATTATTCCAAATCATATATTTCAAAAATAAAATTTAATTTCAAAATATTTTTATATTTAATCAAAATTTAAACAAGCGTTCACGCACATGCGCATTATCCCCTCCTATACTTAGCATTGTGCATTTTGACCAGATTGACACCATGTTTAATACTTTTATTGGCTAGTCATAATGAGAGTCTTACACTTTTCAGACGCTCTTGGAGTACAAGGATCGGTGGCTAGGTTGGCAGGGCGAGACGCTTACTTTTGAAGGTCTTCAGTTCGAATCGTGAACCTGCAAGTATTATTTATTTCTTTTTCTTTCTTTTTTATTTTAATTTATTTAGGTATTTTTCCCAATTATAAGAGAGTTACTATTAATTATTCCAAATCATATATTTCAAAAATAAAATTTAATTTCAAAATATTTTTATATTTAATCAAAATTTAAACAAGCGTTCACGCGCATGCGCAGTATCTCCTCCTATACTTAGCATTCTGCCTTTTGACCAGATTGACACCATGTTTAATACTTTTATTGGCTAGTCATAATGAGAGTCTTACACTTTTCAGACGCTCTCGGAGTTCAAGGATCGGTGGCTAGGTCGGCAGGGCGATCCGCTGTCTTTTGAAGGTCTTCAGTTCGCGTCGCGAAGCTGAAATTTTTTATTTCTTTTTCTTTCTTTTTTATTTAAATTTATTTAGGTATTTTTCCCCAATTATAAGAGAATAAGTATAAATTATTCCAAATCATATATTTCAAAAATAAAATTTAATTTCAAAATATTTTTATATTTAATCAAAATTTAAACAAGCGTTCACGCACATGCGCAGTATCCCCTCCTATACTTAGCATTGTGCATTTTGACCAGATTGACACCATGTTTAATACTTTTATTAGCTAGTCATAATGAGAGTCTTACACTTTTCAGACGCTCTCGGAGCACAAGGATCGGTGGCTAGGTCGGCAGGGCGAGACGCTAACTTTTGAAGGTCTTCAGTTCGAATCACGAAGATGAAAATTTTTCTTTCTTTTTCTTTCTTTTTTTTAAAAATATTTTTAGGTATTTTTCTGAAATTTTACGAGAGTTACTATAAATTATTCCAAATCATATATTTCAAAAATAAAATTTAATTTCAAAATATTTTTATATTCAATCAAAATTTAAACAAGCGTTCACGCACATGCGCAGTATCCCCTCCTATACTTAGCATTGTGCATTTTGACCAGATTGACACCATGTTTAATACTTTTATTAGCTAGTCATAATGAGAGTCTTACACTTTTCAGACGCTCTTGGAGTACAAGGATTGGTGGCTAGGTCAGAAGGGCAAGACGCTAACTTTTGAAGTTCTTCAGTTCGAATCGTGAACCTAAAAGGTTTTTTTTATTTCTATTTCTTTCTTTTTTATTTAAATTTATTTAGTTATTTTTCCCCAATTATAAGAGAGTTACTATAAATTATTCCAAATCATATATTTCAAAAATAAAATTTAATTTCAAAATATTTTTATATTCAATCAAAATTTAAACAAGCGTTCACGCACATGCGCAGTATCCCCTCCTATACTTAGCATTGTGCATTTTGACCAGATTGACACCATGTTTAATACTTTTATTGGCTAGTCATAATGAGAGTCTTACACTTTTCAGACGTTCTTGGAGTACAAGGATCGGTGGCTAGGTCGGCAGTGCGAGACGCTATCTTTTTGAAGGTCTTCAGTTCGAATCGCGAGGCTGAAATTTTTTATTTCTTTTTTTTTTTTAAATTTGTTTAGGTATTTTTCTGAAATTTTACTAGAGTTACTATAAACTATTCCAAATCATGTATTTCAAAAATAAAATTTAATTTCAAAATATTTTTATATTTAATCAAAATTTAAACATGCGTTCACGCACATGCGCAGTATCCCCTCCTATACTTAGCATTCTGCATTTTGACCAGATTGACACCATGTTTAATACTGTTATTGGCTAGTCATAATGAGAGTCTTACACTTTTCAGACGCTCTCGGAGTACAAGGATCGGTGGCTAGGTCGGCAGGGCGAGCCGCTATCTTTTGAAGGTCTTCAGTTCGTATGGCGAAGCTGAAATTTTTTATTTCTTTTTCTTTCTTTTTTATTTAAATTTATTAAGTTATTTTTCCCCAATTATAAGAGAATTAGTACAAATTATTCCAAATCATATATTTCAAAAATAAAATTTAATTTCAAAATATTTTTATATTTAATCAAAATTTAAACAAGCGTTCACGCACATGCGCAGTATCCCCTCCTATACTTAGCATTCTGCATTTTGACCAGATTGACACCATGTTTAATACTTTTATTGGCTAGTATTAATGAGAGTCTTACACTTTTCAGACGCTCTCGGAGTACAAGGATCGGTGGCTATTTCGGCAGGGCGAGACGCTAACTTTTGAAGGTCTTCAGTTCGAATCGTGAACCTAAAAGTTTTTTTTTATTTCTATTTCTTTCTTTTTTATTTAAATTTATTTAGTTATTTTTCCCCAATTATAAGAGAGTTACTATAAATTATTCCAAATCATATATTTCAAAAATAAAATTTAATTTCAAAATATTTTTATATTTAATCAAAATTTAAACAAGCGTTCACGCGCATGCGCAGTATCTCCTCCTATACTTAGCATTCTGCATTTTGACCAGATTGACACCATGTTTAATACTTTTATTGGCTAGTCATAATGAGAGTCTTACACTTTTCAGACGCTCTCGGAGTTCAAGGATCGGTGGCTAGGTCGGCAGGGCGAGCCGCTATCTTTTGAAGGTCTTCAGTTCGTATCGCGAAGCTGAAATTTTTTATTTCTTTTTCTTTCTTTTTTATTTAAATTTATTTAGGTATTTTTCCCCAATTATAAGAGAATAAGTATAAATTATTCCAAATCATATATTTCAAAAATAAAATTTAATTTCAAAATATTTTTATATTTAATCAAAATTTAAACAAGCGTTCACGCACATGCGCAGTATCCCCTCCTATACTTAGCATTCTGCATTTTGACCAGATTGACACCATGTTTAATACTGTTATTGGCTAGTCATAATGAGAGTCTTACACTTTTCAGACGCTCTCGGAGTACAAGGATCGGTGGCTAGGTCGGCAGGGCGAGCCGCTATCTTTTGAAGGTCTTCAGTTCGTATGGCGAAGCTGAAATTTTTTATTTCTTTTTCTTTCTTTTTTATTTAAATTTATTAAGTTATTTTTCCCCAATTATAAGAGAATTAGTACAAATTATTCCAAATCATATATTTCAAAAATAAAATTTAATTTCAAAATATTTTTATATTTAATCAAAATTTAAACAAGCGTTCACGCACATGCGCAGTATCCCCTCCTATACTTAGCATTCTGCATTTTGACCAGATTGACACCATGTTTAATACTTTTATTGGCTAGTATTAATGAGAGTCTTACACTTTTCAGACGCTCTCGGAGTACAAGGATCGGTGGCTATTTCGGCAGGGCGAGACGCTAACTTTTGAAGGTCTTCAGTTCGAATCGTGAACCTAAAAGTTTTTTTTTTATTTCTATTTCTTTCTTTTTTATTTAAATTTATTTAGTTATTTTCCCCCAATTATAAGAGAGTTACTATAAATTATTCCAAATCATATATTTCAAAAATAAAATTTAATTTCAAAATATTTTTATATTTAATCAAAATTTAAACAAGCGTTCACGCACATGCGCAGTATCCCCTCCTATACTTAGCATTCTGCATTTTGACCAGATTGACACCATGTTTAATACTGTTATTGGCTAGTCATAATGAGAGTCTTACACTTTTCAGACACTCTCGGAGTACAAGGATCGGTGGCTAGGTCGGCAGGGCGAGACGCTAACTTTTGAAGGTTTCAGTTCGAATCACGAAGATGAAAATTTTTATTTCTTTTTCTTTCTTTTTTTTAAAAATATTTTTACATATTTTTCTGAAATTTTACGAGAGTTACTATAAATTATTCCAAATCATATATTTCAAAAATAAAATTTAATTTCAAAATATTTTTATATTTAATCAAAATTTAAACAAACGTTCACGCAAATGCGCAGTATCCCCTCCTATATTTAGCATTCTGCATTTTGACCAGATTGACACCATGTTTAATACTTTTATTGGCTAGTCATAATGAGAGTCTTACACTTTTCAGATGCTCTCGGAGTACAAGGATCGGTGGCTAGGTCGGCAGGGCGAGACGCTAACTTTTGAAGGTCTTCAGTTCGAATCGTGAACCTAAAAGTTTTTTTTTATTTCTATTTCTTTCTTTTTTATTTAAATTTATTTAGTTATTTTTCCCCAATTATTAGAGAGTTACTATTAATTATTCCAAATCATATATTTCAAAAATAAAATTTAATTTCAAAATATTTTTATATTTAATCAAAATTTAAACAAGCGTTCACGCGCATGCGCAGTATCTCCTCCTATACTTAGCATTCTGCATTTTGACCAGATTGACACCATGTTTAATACTTTTATTGGCTAGTCATAATGAGAGTCTTACACTTTTCAGACGCTCTCGGAGTTCAAGGATCGGTGGCTAGGTCGGCAGGGCGAGCCGCTATCTTTTGAAGGTCTTCAGTTCGTATCGCGAAGCTGAAATTTTTTATTTCTTTTTCTTTCTTTTTTATTTAAATTTATTTAGGTATTTTTCCCCAATTATAAGAGAATAAGTATAAATTATTCCAAATCATATATTTCAAAAATAAAATTTAATTTCAAAATATTTTTATATTTAATCAAAATTTAAACAAGCGTTCACGCACATGCGCAGTATCCCCTCCTATACTTAGCATTCTGCATTTTGACCAGATTGACACCATGTTTAATACTGTTATTGGCTAGTCATAATGAGAGTCTTACACTTTTCAGACGCTCTCGGAGTACAAGGATCGGTGGCTAGGTCGGCAGGGCGAGCCGCTATCTTTTGAAGGTCTTCAGTTCGTATGGCGAAGCTGAAATTTTTTATTTCTTTTTCTTTCTTTTTTATTTAAATTTATTAAGTTATTTTTCCCCAATTATAAGAGAATTAGTACAAATTATTCCAAATCATATATTTCAAAAATAAAATTTAATTTCAAAATATTTTTATATTTAATCAAAATTTAAACAAGCGTTCACGCACATGCGCAGTATCCCCTCCTATACTTAGCATTCTGCATTTTGACCAGATTGACACCATGTTTAATACTTTTATTGGCTAGTATTAATGAGAGTCTTACACTTTTCAGACGCTCTCGGAGTACAAGGATCGGTGGCTATTTCGGCAGGGCGAGACGCTAACTTTTGAAGGTCTTCAGTTCGAATCGTGAACCTAAAAGTTTTTTTTTATTTCTATTTCTTTCTTTTTTATTTAAATTTATTTAGTTATTTTTCCCCAATTATAAGAGAGTTACTATAAATTATTCCAAATCATATATTTCAAAAATAAAATTTAATTTCAAAATATTTTTATATTTAATCAAAATTTAAACAAGCGTTCACGCACATGCGCAGTATCCCCTCCTATACTTAGCATTCGGCATTTTGACCAGATTGACACCATGTTTAATACTGTTATTGGCTAGTCATAATGAGAGTCTTACACTTTTCAGACACTCTCGGAGTACAAGGATCGGTGGCTAGGTCGGCAGGGCGAGACGCTAACTTTTGAAGGTTTCAGTTCGAATCACGAAGATGAAAATTTTTATTTCTTTTTCTTTCTTTTTTTTAAAAATATTTTTACATATTTTTCTGAAATTTTACGAGAGTTACTATAAATTATTCCAAATCATATATTTCAAAAATAAAATTTAATTTCAAAATATTTTTATATTTAATCAAAATTTAAACAAACGTTCACGCACATGCGCAGTATCCCCTCCTATATTTAGCATTCTGCATTTTGACCAGATTGACACCATGTTTAATACTTTTATTGGCTAGTCATAATGAGAGTCTTACACTTTTCAGACGCTCTCGGAGTACAAGGATCGGTGGCTAGGTCGGCAGGGCGAGACGCTATTTTTTGAAGGTCTTCAGTTCGAATCGTGAACCTAAAAGTTTTTTTTTTATTTCTATTTCTTTCTTTTTTATTTAAATTTATTTAGTTATTTTTCCCCAATTATAAGAGAGTTACTATTAATTATTCCAAATCATATATTTCAAAAATAAAATTTAATTTCAAAATATTTTTATATTTAATCAAAATTTAAACAAGCGTTCACGCGCATGCGCAGTATCTCCTCCTATACTTAGCATTCTGCATTTTGACCAGATTGACACCATGTTTAATACTTTTATTGGCTAGTCATAATGAGAGTCTTACACTTTTCAGACGCTCTCGGAGTTCAAGGATCGGTGGCTAGGTCGGCAGGGCGAGCCGCTATCTTTTGAAGGTCTTCAGTTCGTATCGCGAAGCTGAAATTTTTTATTTCTTTTTCTTTCTTTTTTATTTAAATTTATTTAGGTATTTTTCCCCAATTATAAGAGAATAAGTATAAATTATTCCAAATCATATATTTCAAAAATAAAATTTAATTTCAAAATATTTTTATATTTAATCAAAATTTAAACAAGCGTTCACGCACATGCGCAGTATCCCCTCCTATACTTAGCATTCTGCATTTTGACCAGATTGACACCATGTTTAATACTGTTATTGGCTAGTCATAATGAGAGTCTTACACTTTTCAGACGCTCTCGGAGTTCAAGGATCGGTGGCTAGGTCGACAGGGCGAGCCGCTATCTTTTGAAAATCTTCAGTTCGTATGGCGAAGCTGAAATTTTTTATTTCTTTTTCTTTCTTTTTTATTTAAATTTATTAAGTTATTTTTCCCCAATTATAAGAGAATTAGTATAAATTATTCCAAATCATATATTTCAAAAATAAAATTTAATTTCAAAATGTTTTTATATTTAATCAAAATTTAAACAAGCGTTCAGGCACATGCGCAGTATCCCCTCCTATACTTAGCTTTCTGCATTTTGACCAGATTGACACCATGTTTAATACTTTTATTGGCTAGTATTAATGAGAGTCTTACACTTTTCAGACGCTCTCGGAGTACAAGGATCGGTGGCTATTTCGGCAGGGCGAGACGCTAACTTTTGAAGGTCTTCAGTTCGAATCGTGAACCTAAAAGTTTTTTTTTATTTCTATTTCTTTCTTTTTTATTTAAATTTATTTAGTTATTTTTCCCCAATTATAAGAGAGTTACTATAAATTATTCCAAATCATATATTTCAAAAATAAAATTTAATTTCAAAATATTTTTATATTTAATCAAAATTTAAACAAACGTTCACGCACATGCGCAGTATCCCCTCCTATATTTAGCATTCTGCATTTTGACCAGATTGACACCATGTTTAATACTTTTATTGGCTAGTCATAATGAGAGTCTTACACTTTTCAGACGCTCTCGGAGTACAAGGATCGGTGGCTAGGTCGGCAGGGCGAGACGCTAACTTTTGAAGGTCTTCAGTTCGAATCGTGAACCTAAAAGTTTTTTTTTATTTCTATTTCTTTCTTTTTTATTTAAATTTATTTAGTTATTTTTCCCCAATTATAAGAGAGTTACTATTAATTATTCCAAATCATATATTTCAAAAATAAAATTTAATTTCAAAATATTTTTATATTTAATCAAAATTTAAACAAGCGTTCACGCGCATGCGCAGTATCTCCTCCTATACTTAGCATTCTGCATTTTGACCAGATTGACACCATGTTTAATACTTTTATTGGCTAGTCATAATGAGAGTCTTACACTTTTCAGACGCTCTCGGAGTTCAAGGATCGGTGGCTAGGTCGGCAGGGCGAGCCGCTATCTTTTGAAGGTCTTCAGTTCGTATCGCGAAGCTGAAATTTTTTATTTCTTTTTCTTTCTTTTTTATTTAAATTTATTTAGGTATTTTTCCCCAATTATAAGAGAATAAGTATAAATTATTCCAAATCATATATTTCAAAAATAAAATTTAATTTCAAAATATTTTTATATTTAATCAAAATTTAAACAAGCGTTCACGCACATGCGCAGTATCCCCTCCTATACTTAGCATTCTGCATTTTGACCAGATTGACACCATGTTTAATACTGTTATTGGCTAGTCATAATGAGAGTCTTACACTTTTCAGACGCTCTCGGAGTACAAGGATCGGTGGCTAGGTCGGCAGGGCGAGCCGCTATCTTTTGAAGGTCTTCAGTTCGTATGGCGAAGCTGAAATTTTTTATTTCTTTTTCTTTCTTTTTTATTTAAATTTATTAAGTTATTTTTCCCCAATTATAAGAGAATTAGTACAAATTATTCCAAATCATATATTTCAAAAATAAAATTTAATTTCAAAATATTTTTATATTTAATCAAAATTTAAACAAGCGTTCACGCACATGCGCAGTATCCCCTCCTATACTTAGCATTCTGCATTTTGACCAGATTGACACCATGTTTAATACTTTTATTGGCTAGTATTAATGAGAGTCTTACACTTTTCAGACGCTCTCGGAGTACAAGGATCGGTGGCTATTTCGGCAGGGCGAGACGCTAACTTTTGAAGGTCTTCAGTTCGAATCGTGAACCTAAAAGTTTTTTTTTATTTCTATTTCTTTCTTTTTTATTTAAATTTATTTAGTTATTTTTCCCCAATTATAAGAGAGTTACTATAAATTATTCCAAATCATATATTTCAAAAATAAAATTTAATTTCAAAATATTTTTATATTTAATCAAAATTTAAACAAGCGTTCACGCACATGCGCAGTATCCCCTCCTATACTTAGCATTCTGCATTTTGACCAGATTGACACCATGTTTAATACTGTTATTGGCTAGTCATAATGAGAGTCTTACACTTTTCAGACACTCTCGGAGTACAAGGATCGGTGGCTAGGTCGGCAGGGCGAGACGCTAACTTTTGAAGGTCTTCAGTTCGAATCGTGAACCTAAAAGTTTTTTTTTATTTCTATTTCTTTCTTTTTTATTTAAATTTATTTAGTTATTTTTCCCCAATTATAAGAGAGTTACTATTAATTATTCCAAATCATATATTTCAAAAATAAAATTTAATTTCAAAATATTTTTATATTTAATCAAAATTTAAACAAGCGTTCACGCGCATGCGCAGTATCTCCTCCTATACTTAAATCATTCTGCATTTTGACCAGATTGACACCATGTTTAATACTTTTATTGGCTAGTCATAATGAGAGTCTTACACTTTTCAGACGCTCTCGGAGTTCAAGGATCGGTGGCTAGGTCGGCAGGGCGAGCCGCTATCTTTTGAAGGTCTTCAGTTCGTATCGCGAAGCTGAAATTTTTTATTTCTTTTTCTTTCTTTTTTTTAAAAATATTTTTACATATTTTTCTGAAATTTTACGAGAGTTACTATAAATTATTCCAAATCATATATTTCAAAAATAAAATTTAATTTCAAAATATTTTTATATTTAATCAAAATTTAAACAAGCGTTCACGCACTTGCGCAGTATCCCCTCCTATACTTAGCATTCTGCATTTTGACCAGATTGACACCATGTTTAATACTTTTATTGGCTAGTCATAATGAGAGTCTTACACTTTTCAGACGCTCTTGGAGTACAAGGATCGGTGGCTAGGTCGGAAGTGCGAGACGCTATCTTTTTGAAGGTCTTCAGTTCGAATCGCGAAGCTGAAATATTTTATTTCTTTTTTTTTTTTAAATTTGTTTAGGTATTTTTCTGAAATTTTACCAGAGTTACTATAAACTATTCCAAATCATATATTTCAAAAATAAAATTTAATTTCAAAATATTTTTATATTTAATCAAAATTTAAACAAGCGTTCACGCACATGCGCAGTATCCCCTCCTATACTTAGCATTCTGCATTTTGACCAGATTGACACCATGTTTAATACTTTTATTGGCTAGTCATAATGAGAGTCTTACACTTTTCAGACGCTCTTGGAGTACAATTATCGGTGGCTAGGTCGGAAGGGCGAGACGCAAACTTTTGAAGGTCTTCAGTTCGAATCGTGAACCTAAAAGTTTTTTTTTATTTCTATTTCTTTCTTTTTCATTTAAATTTATTTAGTTATTTTTCCCCAATTATAAGAGAGTTACTATAAATTATTCCAAATCATATATTTCAAGAATAAAATTTAATTTCAAAATATTTTTATATTTAATCAAAATTTAAACAAGCGTTCACGCACAAGCGCAGTATCCCCTCCTATACTTAGCATTCTGCATTTTGACCAGATTGACACCATGTTTAATACTTTTATTGGCTAGTCATAATGAGAGTCTTACACTTTTCAGACGCTCTTGGAGTACAAGGATCGGTGGCGAGGTTGGCAGGGCGAGACGCTAACTTTTGAAGGTCTTCAGTTCGAATCGTGAACCTAAAAGTTTTTTTTATTTCTATTTCTTTCTTTTTTATTTAAATTTATTTAGTTATTTTTCCCCAATTATAAGAGAGTTACTATAAATTATTCCAAATCATATATTTCAAAAATAAAATTTAATTTCAAAATATTTTTATATTTAATCAAAATTTAAACAAGCGTTCACGCACATGCGCAGTATCCCCTCCTATACTTAGCATTCTGCATTTTGACAAGATTGACACCATGTTTAATACTTTTATTGGCTAGTCATAATGAGAGTCTTACACTTTTCAGACGCTCTTGGAGTATAATTATCGGTGGCTAGGTCGGAAGGGCGAGACGCTAACTTTTGAAGGTCTTCAGTTCGAATCGTGAACCTAAAAGTTTTTTTTTATTTCTATTTCTTTCTTTTTTATTTAAATTTATTTAGTTATTTTTCCCCAATTATAAGAGAGTTACTATAAATTATTCCAAATCATATATTTCAAAAATAAAATTTAATTTCAAAATATTTTTATATTTAATCAAAATTTAAACAAGCGTTCACGCACATGCGCAGTATCCCCTCCTATATTTAGCATTCTGCATTTTCACCAGATTGACACCATGTTTAATAATTTTATTGGCTAGTATTAATGAGAGTCTTACACTTTTCAGACGCTCTCGGAGTACAAGGATCGGTGGCTATTTCGGCAGGGCGAGACGCTAACTTTTGAAGGTCTTCAGTTCGAATCGTGAACCTAAAAGTTTTTTTTATTTCTACTGCTTTTTTATTTATTTAAATTTATTTAGTTATTTTTCCCCAATTATAAGAGAGTTACTATAAATTATTCCAAATCATATATTTCAAAAATAAAATTTAATTTCAAAATATTTTTATATTTAATCAAAATTTAAACAAGCGTTCACGCACATGCGCAGTATCCCCTCCTATACTTAGCATTCTGCATTTTGACCAGATTGACACCATGTTTAATACTTTTATTGGCTAGTCATAATGAGAGTCTTACACTTTTCAGACGCTCTTGGAGTACAATTATCGAAGGCTAGGTCGGCAGGGCGAGACGCTAACTTTTGAAGGTCTTCAGTTCGAATCGTGAACCTAAAAGTTTTTTTTTATTTCTATTTCTTTCTTTTTTATTTAAATTTATTTAGTTATTTTTCCCCAATTATAAGAGAGTTACTATAAATTATTCCAAATCATATATTTCAAAAATAAAATTTAATTTCAAAATATTTTTATATTTAATCAAAATTTAAACAAGCGTTCACGCACAAGCGCAGTATCCCCTCCTATACTTAGCATTCTGCATTTTGACCAGATTGACACCATGTTTAATACTTTTATTGGCTAGTCATAATGAGAGTCTTACACTTTTCAGACGCTCTTGGAGTGCAAGGATCGGTGGCGAGGTTGGCAGGGCGAGACGCTAACTTTTGAAGGTCTTCAGTTCGAATCGTGAACCTAAAAGTTTTTTTTTATTTCTATTTCTTTCTTTTTTATTTAAATTTATTTAGTTATTTTTCCCCAATTATAAGAGAGTTACTATAAATTATTCCAAATCATATATTTCAAAAATAAAATTTAATTTCAAAATATTTTTATATTTAATCAAAATTTAAACAAGCGTTCACGCACATGCGCAGTATCCCCTCCTATACTTAGCATTCTGCATTTTGACCAGATTGACACCATGTTTAATACTTTTATTGGCTAGTCATAATGAGAGTCTTACATTTTTCAGACGCTCTTGGAGTACAAGGATCGGTGACTAGGTCAGAAGGGCGAGACGCTAACTTTTGAAGGTCTTCAGTTCGAATCGTGAACCTGAAAGTTTTTTTTTATTTCTATTTCTTTCTTTTTTATTCAAATTTAATTAGTTTTTTTTCCCCAATTATAAGAGAGTTACCATAAATTATTCCAAATCATATATTTCAAAAATAAAATTTAATTTCAAAATATTTTTATATTTAATCAAAATTTAAAGAATCGTTCACGCACATGCGCAGTATCCCCTCCTATACTTAGCATTCTGCATTTTGACCAGATTGACACCATGTTTAATACTTTTATTGGCTAGTCATAATGAGAGTCTTACACTTTTCAGACGCTCTTGGCGTACAATTATCGGTGGCTAGGTCGGAAGGGCGAGACGCTAACTTTTGAAGATCTTCAGTTCGAATCGTGAACCTAAAAGTTTTTTTTTTATTTCTATTTCTTTCTTTTTTATTTAAATTTATTTAGTTATTTTTCCCCAATTATAAGAGAGTTACTATAAATTATTCCAAATCATATATTTCAAAAATAAAATTTAATTTCAAAATATTTTTATATTTAATCAAAATTTAAACAAGCGTTCACGCACATGCGCAGTATCCCCTCCTATACTTAGCATTCTGCATTTTGACCAGATTGACACCATGTTTAATACTTTTATTGGCTAGTCATAATGAGAGTCTTACACTTTTCAGACGCTCTTGGAGTACAAGGATCGGTGACTAGGTCGGAAGGGCGAGACGCTAACTTTTGAAGGTCTTCAGTTCGAATCGTGAACCTGAAAGTTTTTTTTTTATTTCTATTTCTTTCTTTTTTATTTAAATTTAATTAGTTATTTTTCCCCAATTATAAGAGAGTTACTATAAATTCTTCCAAATCATATATTTCAAAAATAAAATTTAATTTCAAAATATTTTTATATTTAATCAAAATTTAAACAATCGTTCACGCACATGCGCAGTATCCCCTCCTATACTTAGCATTCTGCATTTTGACCAGATTGACACCATGTTTAATACTTTTATTGGCTAGTCATAATGAGAGTCTTACACTTTTCAGACGTTCTGGGAGTACAAGGATCGGTGGCTAGGTCGGCAGTGCGAGACGCTATCTTTTGAAGGTCTTCAGTTCGAATCCCGAAGATGAAAATTCTTATTTCTTTTTCTTTCTTTTTTTAAAAAATATTTTTAGGTATTTTTCTGAAATTTTACGAGAGTTACTATAAATTATTCCAAATCATATATTTCAAAAATAAAATTTAATTTCAAAATATTTTTATATTTAATCAAAATTTAAACAAGCGTTCACGCACATGCGCATTATCCCCTCTTATACTTAGCATTCTGCATTTTGACCAGATTGACACCATGTTTAATACTTTTATTGGCTAGTATTAATGAGAGTCTTACACTTTTCAGACGCTCTCGGAGTACAAGGATCGGTGGCTATTTCGGCAGGGCGAGACGCTAACTTTTGAAGGTCTTCAGTTCGAATCGTGAATCTAAAAGTTTTTTTTATTTCTATTTCTTTCTTATTTATTTAAATTTATTTAGTTATTTTTCCCCAATTATAAGAGAGTTACTATAAATTTTTCCAAATTATATATTTCAAAAATTAAAATTTAATTTCAAAATATTTTTATATTTAATCAAAATTTAAACAAGCGTTCACGCACATGCGCAGTATCCCCTCCTATACTTAGCATTCTGCATTTTGACCAGATTGACACCATGTTTAATACTTTTATTGCCAGTCATAATGAGAGTCTTACACTTTTCAGACGTTCTTGGAGTGCAAGGATCTGTGGCTAGGTCGGCAGGGCGAGACGCTAACTTTTTAAGGTCTTCAGTTCGAATCGTGAACCTGCAAGTTTTTTTTATTTCTTTTTCTTTCTTATTTATTTAAATTTATTTAGTTATTTTTCCCCAATTATAAGAGAGTTACTATAAATTATTCCAAATCATATATTTCAAAAATAAAATTTAATTTCAAAATATTTTTATATTTAATCAAAATTTAAACAAGCGTTCACGCACATGCGCAGTATCCCCTCCTATACTTAGCATTCTGCATTTTGACCAGATTGACACCATGTTTAATACTTTTATTGGCTAGTCATAATGAGAGTCTTACACTTTTCAGACGCTCTCGGAGTTCAAGGATCGGTGGCTAGGTCGGCAGGGCGAGACGCTATCTTTTGAAGGTCTTCAGTTCGTATGGCGAAGCTGAAATTTTTTATTTCTTTTTCTTTCTTTTTTATTTAAATTTATTAAGTTATTTTTCCCCAATTATAAGAGAATTAGTATAAATTATTCCAAATCATATATTTCAAAAATAAAATTTAATTTCAAAATATTTTTATATTTAATCAAAATTTAAACAAGCGTTCACGCACATGCGAAGTATCCCCTCCTATACTTAGCATTCTGCATTTTGACCAGATTGACACCATGTTTAATACTTTTATTGGCTAGTCATAATGAGAGTCTTACACTTTTCAGACGCTCTTGGAGTACAAGGATCGGTGGCTAGGTCGGAAGGGCGAGACGCTAACTTTTGAAGGTCTTCAGTTCGAATCGTGCACCTAAAAGTTTTTTTTTATTTCTATTTCTTTCATTTTTATTTAAATTTATTTAGTTATTCTTCCCCAATTATAAGAGAGTTACTATAAATTATTCCAAATCATATATTTCAAAAATAAAATTTAATTTCAAAATATTTTTATATTTAATCAAAATTTAAACAAGCGTTCACGCACATGCGCAGTATCCCCTCTTATACTTAGCATTCTGCATTTTGACCAGATTGACACCATGTTTAATACTTTTATTGGCTAGTCATAATGAGAGTCTTACACTTTTCAGACGCTCTTGGAGTACAAGGATCGGTGACTAGGTCGGAAGGGCGTGACGCTAGCTTTTGAAGGTCTTCAGTTCGAATCGTGAACCTGAAAGTTTTTTTTTATTTCTATTTCTTTCTTTTTTATTTAAATTTAATTAGTTATTTCTCCCCAATTATAAGAGAGTTACTATAAATTATTCCAAATCATATAGTTCAAAAATAAAATTTAATTTCAAAATATTTTTATATTTAATCAAAATTTAAACAATCGTTCACGCACATGCGCAGTATCCCCTCCTATACTTAGCATTCTGCATTTTGACCAGATTGACACCATGTTTAATACTTTTATTGGCTAGTATTAATGAGAGTCTTACACTTTTCAGACGCTCTCGGAGTACAAGGATCGGTGGCTATTTCGGCAGGGCGAGACGCTAACTTTTGAAGGTCTTCAGTTCGAATCGTGAACCTAAAAGTTTTTTTTATTTCTATTTCTTTCTTATTTATTTAAATTTATTTAGTTATTTTTCCCCAATTATAAGAGAGTTACTATAAATTATTCCAAATCATATATTTCAAAAATAAAATTTAATTTCAAAATATTTTTATATTTAATCAAAATTTAAACAAGCGTTCACGCACATGTGCAGTATCCCCTCCTATACTTAGCATTCTGCATTTTGACCAGATTGACACCATGTTTAATACTTTTATTGGCTAGTCATAATGAGAGTCTTACACTTTTCAGACGTTCTGGGAGTACAAGGATCGGTGGCTAGGTCGGCAGTGCGAGACGTTATCTTTTGAATGTCTTCAGTTCGAATCCCGAAGATGAAAATTCTTATTTCTTTTTCTTTCTTTTTTTTAAAAATATTTTTAGGTATTTTTCTGAAATTTTACGAGAGTTACTATAAATTATTCCAAATCATATATTTCAAAAATAAAATTTAATTTCAAAATATTTTTATATTTAATCAAAATTTAAACAAGCGTTCACGCACATGCGCAGTATCCCCTCCTATACTTAGCATTCTGCATTTTGACCAGATTGACACCATGTTTAATACTTTTATTGGCTAGTATTAATGAGAGTCTTACACTTTTCAGACGCTCTCGGAGTACAAGGATCGGTGGCTATTTCGGCAGGGCGAGACGCTAACTTTTGAAGGTCTTCAGTTCGAATCGTGAACCTAAAATTTTTTTTTTTATTTCTATTTCTTTCTTATTTATTTAAATTTATTTAGTTATATTTCCCCAATTATAAGAGAGTTACTATAAATTATTCCAAATCATATATTTCAAAAATAAAATTTAATTTCAAAATATTTTTATATTTAATCAAAATTTAAACAAGCGTTCACGCACATGCGCAGTATCCCCTCCTATACTTAGCATTCTGCATTTTAACCAGATTGACACCATGTTTAATACTTTTTTTGGCTAGTCATAAAAAGAGTCTTACACTTTTCAGACGCTCTTGGAGTAAAAGGATCGGTGGCTAGGTCGGCAGGGCGAGACGCTAACTTTTGAAGGTCTGCAGTTCGAATCGTGAACATGAAAGGTTTTTTTTATTTCTATTTCTTTCTTTTTTATTTAAATTTATTTAGTTATTTTTCCCCAATTATAAGAGAGTTACTATAAATTATTCCAAATCATATATTTCAAAAATAAAATTTAATTTCAAAATATTTTTATATTTAATCAAAATTTAAACAAGCGTTCACGCACATGCGCAGTATCCCCTCCTATACTTAGCATTCGGCATTTTGACCAGATTGACACCATGTTTAATACTTTTATTGCCAGTCATAATGAGAGTGTTACACTTTTCAGACGTTCTTGGAGTGCAAGGATATGTGGCTAGGTCGGCAGGGCGAGACGCTAACTTTTTAAGGTCTTCAGTTCGAATCGTGAACCTGCAAGTTTTTTTTATTTCTTTTTCTTTCTTATTTATTTAAATTTATTTAGTTATTTTTCCCAATTATAAGAGAGTTACTATAAATTATTCCAAATCATATATTTCAAAAATAAAATTTAATTTCAAAATATTTTTATATTTAATCAAAATTTAAACAAGCGTTCATGCACATGCGCAGTATCCCCTCCTATACTTAGCATTCTGCATTTTGACCAGATTGACACCATGTTTAATACTTTTATTGGCTAGTCATAATGAGAGTCTTACACTTTTCAGACGCTCTTGGAGTACAAGGATCGGTGGCTGGGTCGGAAGGGCGAGACGCTAACTTTTGAAGGTCTTCAGTTCGAATCGTGAACCAGAAAGTTTTTTTTTATTTCTATTTCTTTCTTTTTTATTTAAATTTATTTAGTTATTTTTCCCCAATTATAAGAGAATTAGTATAAATTATTCCAAACCATATATTTCAAAAATAAAATTTAATTTCGAAATATTTTTATATTTAATCAAAATTTAAACAAGCGTTCACGCACATGCGCAGTATCCCCTCCTATACTTAGCATTCTGCATTTTGACCAGATTGACACCATGTTTAATACTTTTATTGGCTAGTATTAATGAGAGTCTTACACTTTTCAGACGCTCTCGGAGTACAAGGATCGGTGGCTATTTCGGCAGGGCGAGACGCTAGCTTTTGAAGGTCTTCAGTTCGAATCGTGAACCTAAAATTTTTTTTTTATTTCTATTTCTTTCTTATTTATTTAAATTTATTTAGTTATTTTTCCCCAATTATAAGAGAGTTACTATAAATTATTCCAAATCATATATTTCAAAAATAAAATTTAATTTCAAAATATTTTTATATTTAATCAAAATTTAAACAAGCGTTCACGCACATGCGCAGTATCCCCTCCTATACTTAGCATTCTGCATTTTAACCAGATTGACACCATGTTTAATACTTTTTTTGGCTAGTCATAATAAGAGTCTTACACTTTTCAGACGCTCTTGAAGTAAAAGGATCGGTGGCTAGGTCGGCAGTCCGAGACGCTAGCTTTTGAAGGTCTTCAGTTCGAATCGTGAACCTAAAATTTTTTTTTTATTTCTATTTCTTTCTTATTTATTTAAATTTATTTAGTTATTTTTCCCCAATTATAAGAGAGTTACTATAAATTATTCCAAATCATATATTTCAAAAATAAAATTTAATTTCAAAATATTTTTATATTTAATCAAAATTTAAACAAGCGTTCACGCACATGCGCAGTATCCCCTCCTATACTTAGCATTCTGCATTTTGACCAGATTGACACCATGTTTAATACTTTTATTGGCTAGTCATAATGAGAGTCTTACACTTTTCAGACGCTCTCGGAGTACAAGGATCGGTGGCTATTTCGGCAGGGCGAGACGCTAGCTTTTGAAGGTCTTCAGTTCGAATCGTGAACCTAAAATTTTTTTTTTATTTCTATTTCTTTCTTATTTATTTAAATTTATTTAGTTATTTTTCCCCAATTATAAGAGAGTTACTATAAATTATTCCAAATCATATATTTCAAAAATAAAATTTAATTTCAAAATATTTTTATATTTAATCAAAATTTAAACAAGCGTTCACGCACATGCGCAGTATCCCCTCCTATACTTAGCATTCTGCATTTTAACCAGATTGACACCATGTTTAATACTTTTTTTGGCTAGTCATAATAAGAGTCTTACACTTTTCAGACGCTCTTGAAGTAAAAGGATCGGTGGCTAGGTCGGCAGTCCGAGACGCTAGCTTTTGAAGGTCTTCAGTTCGAATCGTGAACCTAAAATTTTTTTTTTATTTCTATTTCTTTCTTATTTATTTAAATTTATTTAGTTATTTTTCCCCAATTATAAGAGAGTTACTATAAATTATTCCAAATCATATATTTCAAAAATAAAATTTAATTTCAAAATATTTTTATATTTAATCAAAATTTAAACAAGCGTTCACGCACATGCGCAGTATCCCCTCCTATACTTAGCATTCTGCATTTTGACCAGATTGACACCATGTTTAATACTTTTATTGGCTAGTCATAATGAGAGTCTTACACTTTTCAGACGTTCTTGGAGTTCAAGGATCTGTGGCTAGGTCTGCAGGGCGAGACGCTAACTTTATAAGGTCTTCAGTTCGAATCGTGAACCTGGAAGTTTTTTTTATTTCTTTTTCTTTCTTTTTTATTTTAATTTATTTAAGTATTTTTCCCAATTATAAGAGAGTTACTATAAATTATTCCAAATCATATATTACAAAAATAAAATATAATTTCAAAATATTTTTATATTTAATCAAAATTTAAACAAGCATTCACGCACATGCGCAGTATCCCCTCCTATACTTAGCATTGTGCATTTTGACCAGATTGACACCATGTTTAATACTTTTATTGGCTAGTCATAATGAGAGTCTTACACTTTTCAGACGTTCTTGGAGTGCAAGGATCGGTGGCTAGGTCGGCAGTGCGAGACGCTTTCTTCTGAAGGTCTTCAGTTCGAATCGCGAAGCTGAAATTTTTTCTTTCTTTTTTTTTTAAATTTTTTTAGGTATTTTTTTGAAATTTTACCAGAGTTACTATAAACTATTCCAAATCGTATATTTCAAAAATAAAATTTAATTTCAAAATATTTTTATATTTAATCAAAATTTAAACAAGCGTTCACGCACATGCGCAGTATCCCCTCCTATACTTAGCATTCTGCATTTTGACCAGATTGACACCATGTTTAATACTTTTATTGGCTAGTCATAATGAGAGTCTTACACTTTTCAGACGCTCTTGGAGTACAAGGATCGGTGGCTAGGTCGGAAGGGCGAGACGCTAACTTATGAAGGTCTTCAGTTCGAATCGTGAACCTCAAAGTTTTTTTTTATTTCTATTTCTTTCTTTTTTATTTAAATTTATTTAGTTATTTTTCCCCAATTATGAGAGAGTTACTATAAATTATTCCAAATCATATATTTCAAAAATAAAATTTAATTTCAAAATATTTTTATATTTAATCAAAATTTAAACAAGCGTTCACGCACATGCGCAGTATCCCCTCCTATACTTAGCATTCTGCATTTTGACCAGATTGACACCATGTTTAATACTTTTATTGGCTAGTCATAATGAGAGTCTTACACTTTTCAGACGCTCTCGGAGTACAAGGATCGGTGGCTATTTAAATTTATTTAGTTATTTTTCCCCAATTATCAGAGAGTTACTATAAATTATTCCAAATCATATATTTCAAAAATAAAATTTAATTTCAAAATATTTTTTTATTTAATCAAAATTTAAACAAGCGTTCACGCACATGCGCAGTATCCCCTCCTATACTTAGCATTCTGCATTTTGACCAGATTGACACCATGTTTAATACTTTTATTGGCTAGTCATAATGAGAGTCTTACACTTTTCAGACGCTCTTGGAGTACAAGGATCGGTGGCTAGGTCGGAAGGGCGAGACGCTAACTTTTGAAGGTCTTCAGTTCGAATCGTGAACCTGAAAGTTTTTTTTATTTCTATTTCTTTCTTTTTTATTTAAATTTATTTAGTTATTTTTCCCCAATTATAAGAGAATTAGTATAAATTATTCCAAACCATATATTTCAAAAATAAAATTTAATTTCAAAATATTTTTATATTTAATCAAAATTTAAACAAGCGTTCACGCACATGCGCAGTATCCCCTCCTATACTTAGCATTCTGCATTTTGACCAGATTGACACCATGTTTAATACTTTTATTGGCTAGTATTAATGAGAGTCTTACACTTTTCAGACGCTCTCGGAGTACAAGGATCGGTGGCTATTTCGGCAGGGCGAGACGCTAACTTTTGAAGGTCTTCAGTTCGAATCGTGAACCTAAAATTTTTTTTTTTATTTCTATTTCTTTCTTATTTATTTAAATTTATTTAGTTATATTTCCCCAATTATAAGAGAGTTACTATAAATTATTCCAAATCATATATTTCAAAAATAAAATTTAATTTCAAAATATTTTTATATTTAATCAAAATTTAAACAAGCGTTCACGCACATGCGCAGTATCCCCTCCTATACTTAGCATTCTGCATTTTAACCAGATTGACACCATGTTTAATACTTTTTTTGGCTAGTCATAAAAAGAGTCTTACACTTTTCAGACGCTCTTGGAGTAAAAGGATCGGTGGCTAGGTCGGCAGGGCGAGACGCTAACTTTTGAAGGTCTGCAGTTCGAATCGTGAACATGAAAGGTTTTTTTTATTTCTATTTCTTTCTTTTTTATTTAAATTTATTTAGTTATTTTTCCCCAATTATAAGAGAGTTACTATAAATTATTCCAAATCATATATTTCAAAAATAAAATTTAATTTCAAAATATTTTTATATATAATCAAAATTTAAACAAGCGTTCACGCACATGCGCAGTATCCCCTCCTATACTTAGCATTCTGCATTTTGACCAGATTGACACCATGTTTAATACTTTTATTGGCTAGTCATAATGAGAGTCTTACACTTTTCAGACGTTCTTGGAGTGCAAGGATCTGTGGCTAGGTCTGCAGGGCGAGACGCTAACTTTTTAAGGTCTTCAGTTCGAATCGTGAACCTGCAAGTTTTTTTTATTTCTTTTTCTTTCTTTTTTATTTTAATTTATTTAGGTATTTTTCCCAATTATAAGAGAGTTACTATAAATTATTCCAAATTATTATTACAAAAATAAAATATAATTTTAAAATATTTTTATATTTAATCAAAATTTAAACAAGCGTTCACGCACATGCGCAGTATCCCCTCCTATACTTAGCATTCTGCATTTTGACCAGATTGACACCATGTTTAATACTTTTATTGGCTAGTATTAATGAGAGTCTTACACTTTTCAGACGCTCTCGGAGTACAAGGATCGGTGGCTATTTCGGCAGGGCGAGACGCTAACTTTTGAAGGTCTTCAGTTCGAATCGTGAACCTAAAATTTTTTTTTTATTTCTATTTCTTTCTTATTTATTTAAATTTATTTAGTTATTTTTCCCCAGTTATAAGAGAGTTACTATAAATTATTCCAAATCATATATTTCAAAAATAAAATTTAATTTCAAAATATTTTTATATTTAATCAAAATTTAAACAAGCGTTCACGCACATGCGCAGTATCCCCTCCTATACTTAGCATTCTGCATTTTAACCAGATTGACACCATGTTTAATACTTTTTTTGGCTAGTCATAATAAGAGTCTTACACTTTTCAGACGCTCTTGGAGTAAAAGGATCGGTGGCTAGGTCGGCAGGGCGAGACGCTAACTTTTGAAGGTCTGCAGTTCGAATCGTGAACATAAAAGGTTTTTTTTATTTCTATTTCTTTCTTTTTTATTTAAATTTATTTAGTTATTTTTCCCCAATTATAAGAGAGTTACTATAAATTATTCCAAATCATATATTTCAAAAATAAAATTTAATTTCAAAATATTTTTATATATAATCAAAATTTAAACAAGCGTTCACGCACATGCGCAGTATCCCCTCCTATACTTAGCATTCTGCATTTTGACCAGATTGACACCATGTTTAATACTTTTATTGGCTAGTCATAATGAGAGTCTTACACTTTTCAGACGTTCTTGGAGTGCAAGGATCTGTGGCTAGGTCTGCAGGGCGAGACGCTAACTTTTTAAGGTCTTCAGTTCGAATCGTGAACTTGCAAGTTTTTTTTATTTCTTTTTCTTTCTTTTTTATTTTAATTTATTTAGGTATTTTTCCCAATTATAAGAGAGTTACTATAAATTATTCCAAATCATATATTACAAAAATAAAATATAATTTCAAAATATTTTTATATTTAATCAAAATTTAAACAAGCATTCACGCACATGCGCAGTATCCCCTCCTATACTTAGCATTGTGCATTTTGACCAGATTGATACCATGTTTAATACTTTTATTGGCTAGTCATAATGAGAGTCTTACACTTTTCAGACGTTCTTGGAGTACAAGGATCGGTGGCTAGGTCGGCAGTGCGAGACGCTATCTTTTGAAGGTCTTCAGTTCGAATCGCGAAGCTGAAATTTTTTCTTTCTTTTTTTTTTAAATTTTTTTAGGTATTTTTCTGAAATTTTACCAGAGTTACTATAAACTATTCCAAATCATATATTTCAAAAATAAAATTTAATTTCAAAATATTTTTATATTTAATCAAAATTTAAACAAGCGTTCACGCGCATGCGCAGTATCCCCTCCTATACTTAGCATTCTGCATTTTGACCAGATTGACACCATGTTTAATACTTTTATTGGCTAGTCATAATGAGAGTCTTACAGTTTTCAGACGTTCTTGGACTGCAAGGATCGGTGGCTAGGTCGGCAGTGCGAGACGCTAACTTTTGAAGGTCTTCAGTTCGAATCGTGAACCTGAAAGTTTTTTTTATTTCTTTTTCTTTTTTTTTATTTAAATTTATTTAGTTATTTTTCCCCAATTATAAGAGAGTTACTATAAATTATTCCAAATCATATATTTCAAAAATAAAATTTAATTTCAAAATATTTTTATATTTAATCAAAATTTAAACAAGCGTTCACGCACATGCGCAGTATCCCCTCCTATACTTAGCATTCTGCATTTTGACCAGATTGACACCATGTTTAATACTTTTATTGGCTAGTCATAATGAGAGTCTTACACTTTTCAGACGCTCTTGGAGTACAAGGATCGGTGGCTAGGTCGGCAGGGCGAGACGCTAACTTTTGAAGGTCTTCAGTTCGAATCGTGAACCTAAAAGTTTTTTTTTTATTTCTATTTCTTTCTTTTTTATTTAAATTTATTTAGTTATTTTTCCCCAATTATAAGAGAGTTACTATAAATTATACCAAATCATATATTTCAAAAATAAAATTTAATTTCAAAATATTTTTATATTTAATCAAAATTTAAACAAGCGTTCACGCGCATGCGCAGTATCCCCTCCTATACTTAGCATTCTGCATTTTGACCAGATTGACACCATGTTTAATACTTTTATTGGCTAGTCATAATGAGAGTCTTACACTTTTCAGACGTTCTTGGACTGCAAGGATCGGTGGCTAGGTCGGCAGTGCGAGGCGCTAACTTTTGAAGGTCTTCAGTTCGAATCGTGAACCTGAAAGTTTTTTTATTTCTTTTTCTTTTTTTTTATTTAAATTTATTTAGTTATTTTTCCCCAATTATAAGAGAGTTACTATAAATTATTGCAAATCATATATTTCAAAAATAAAATTTAATTTCAAAATATTTTTATATTTAATCAAAATTTAAACAAGCGTTCACGCACATGCCCAGTATCCACTCCTATACTTAGCATTGTGCTTTTTGACCAGATTGACACCATGTTTAATACTTTTACTGGCTAGTCATAATAAGAGTCTTACACTTTTCAGACGTTCTTGGGGTACAAGGATCGGTGGCTAGGTCGGCAGTGCGAGACGCTATCTTTTGAAGGTCTTCAGTTCGAATCACGAAGATGAAAATTTTTATTTCTTTTTCTTTCTTTTTTTTAAAAATATTTTTAGGTATTTTTCTGAAATTTTACGAGAGTTACTATAAATTATTCCAAATCATATATTTCAAAAATAAAATTTAATTTCAAAATATTTTTATATTTAATCAAAATTTAAACAAGCGTTCACGCACATGCCCAGTATCCCCTCCTATACTTAGCATTCTGCATTTTGACCAGATTGACGACATGTTTAATACTTTTACTGGCTAGTCATGATAAGAGTCTTACACTTTTCAGACGCTTTCGGAGTACAAGGATCGGTGGCTAGGTCGGCAGGGCGAGACGCTAACTTTTGAAGGTCTTCAGTTCGAATCGTGAACCTGAAAGTTTTTTTTTTATTTCTTTTTCTTTCTTTTTTATTTAAATTTTTTTGGTTATTTTTCCCCAATTATAAGATAGTTACTATAAATTATTCCAAATCATATATTTCAAAAATAAAATATAATTTCAAAATATTTTTATATTTAATCAAAATTTTAACAAGCAAGTTCACGCACATGCGCGGTATGCACTCCTATACTTAGCATTGTGCTTTTTGACCAGATTGACACCATGTTTAATACTTTTATTGGCTAGTCATAATGAGAGTCTTACACTTTTCAGACGCTCTCGGAGTACAAGGGTCGGTGGCTAGGACGGCAGTGCGAGACGCTAACTTTTGAAGTTCTTCAGCTCGAATCGTGAACCTGAAAGTTTTTTTTATTTCTTTTTCTTTTTTTTATTTAAATTTATTTAGTTATTTTTCCCCAATTATAAGAGAGTTACTATAAATTATTGCAAATCATATATTTCAAAAATAAAATTTAATTTCAAAATATTTTTATATTTAATCAAAATTTAAACAAGCGTTCACGCACATGCCCAATATCTACTCCTATACTTAGCATTGTGCTTTTTGACCAGATTGACACCATGTTTAATACTTTTACTGGCTAGTCATAATAAGAGTCTTACACTTTTCAGACGTTCTTGGGGTACAAGGATCGGTGGCTAGGTCGGCAGTGCGAGACGCTATCTTTTGAAGGTCTTCAGTTCGAATCACGAAGATGAAAATTTTTATTTCTTTTTCTTTCTTTTTTTTAAAAAAATTTTTAGGTATTTTTCTGAAATTTTACGAGAGTTACTATAAATTATTCCAAATCATATATTTCAAAAATAAAATTTAATTTCAAAATATTTTTATATTTAATCAAAATTTAAACAAGCGTTCACGCACGTGCCCAGTATCTACTCCTATACTTAGCATTGTGCTTTTTGACCAGATTGACACCATGTTTAATACTTTTACTGACTAGTCATAATAAGAGTCTTACACTTTTCAGACGCTCTTAGAGTACAAGGATCTGTGGCTAGGTCTGCAGGGCGAGACGCTAACTTTTGAAGGTCTTCAGTTCGAATCCTGAACCTGGAAGATTTTTTTTTTATTTCTCTTTCATTCTTTTTTATTTAAATTTATTTAGGTATTTTTCCCCAATTATAAGAGAGTTACTATAAATTATTCCAAATCATATATTTCAAAAATAAAATATAATTTCAAAATATTTTTATATTTAATGAAAATTTAAACAAGCATTCACGCACATGCGCAGTATCCCCTCCTATACTTAGCATTGCGCATTTTGACCAGATTGATACCATGTTTAATACTTTTATTGGCTAGTTATAATGAGAGTCTTACACTTTTCAGACGCTCTTGGAGTACAAGCATCTGTGGCTAGGTCGTCAGGGCGAGACGCTAACTTTTGAAGGTTTTCAGTTCGAATCGTGAACCTGAAAGTTTTTCTTATTTCTTTTTTATTTAAATTTATTTAGTTATTTTTCCCCAATTATAAGAGAGTTACTATAAATTATTGCAAATCATATATTTCAAAAATAAAATTTAATTTCAAAATATTTTTATATTTAATCAAAATTTAAACAAGCGTTCACGCACATGCCCAGTGTCCACTCCAATACTTAGCATTGTGCTTTTTGACCAGATTGACACCATGTTTAATACTTTTACTGGCTAGTCATAATGAGAGTCTTACACTTTTCAGACGTTCTTGGGGTACAAAGATAGGTGGCTAGGTCGGAAGGGCGAGACGCAAACTTTTGAATGTCTTCAGTTCGAATCCTGAACCTGAATGTTTTTTTTATTTCTTTTTCTTTCTTTTTTATTTAAATTTATTTAGTTATTTTCCCCCGATTATAAGAGAGTTACTATAAATTATTCCAAATGATATATTTCAAATATAAAATTTAATTTCAAAATATTTTTATATTTTATCAAACTTTAAACAAGCGTTCACGCACATGCCCAGTATCCACTCCCATACTTAGCACTGTGCTTTTTGACCAGATTGACACCATGTTTAATACTTTTACTGACTAGTCATAATAAGAGTCTTACACTTTTCAGGCGCTCTTGGAGTACAAGGATCTGTGGCTAGGTCTGCAGGGCGAGACACTAATTTTTGAAGGTCTTCAGTTCGAATCCTGAACCTGGAAGATTTTTTTTATTTCTCTTTCATTCTTTTTTATTTAAATTTATTTAGGTATTTTTCCCCAATTATAAGAGAGTTACTATAAATTATTCCAAATCATATATTTCAAAAATAAAATATAATTTCAAAATATTTTTATTTTTAATCAAAATTTAAACAAGCATTCACGCACATGCGCAGTATCCCCTCCTATACTTAGCATTGTGCATTTTGACCAGATTGATACCATGTTTAATACTTTTATTGGCTAGTCATAATGAGAGTCTTACACTTTTCAGACGCTCTTGGAGTACAAGGATCGGTGGCTAGGTCGGAAGGGCGAGACGCTAACTTTTGAAGGTCTTCAGTTCGAATCGTGAACCTGAGAGTTTTTTTTTATTTTTTTCTTTCTTTTTTATTTAAATTTATTTAGGTATTTTTCCCCAATTATAAGAGAGTTACTATAAATTATTCCAAAACATATATTTCAAAAATAAAATATAATTTCAAAATATTTTTATATTTAATCAAAATTTTAACACGCAAGTTCATGCACATGCGCAGTATCCACTCCTATACTTAGCATTGTGCGTTTTGACCAGATTGACACCATGTTTAATACTTTTATTGGCTAGTCATAATGAGAGTCTTACACTTTTCAGACGCTGTCGGAGTACAAGGATCGGTGGCTAGGTCGGCAGGGCGAGACGCTAACTTTTGAAGGTCTTCAGTTCGAATCGTGAACCTGAAAGTTTTTTTATTTTATTTTCTTTCTTTTTTATTTAAATTTATTTAGTTATTTTTCCCCAATTATAAGAGAGTTACTATAAATTATACCAAATCATATATTTCAAAAATAAAATTTAATTTCAAAATATTTTTATATTTAATCAAAATTTAAACAAGCGTTCACGCGCATGCGCAGTATCCCCTCCTATACTTAGCATTCTGCATTTTGACCAGATTGACACCATGTTTAATACTTTTATTGGCTAGTCATAATGAGAGTCTTACACTTTTCAGACGTTCTTGGACTGCAAGGATCGGTGGCTAGGTCGGCAGTGCGAGGCGCTAACTTTTGAAGGTCTTCAGTTCGAATCGTGAACCTGAAAGTTTTTTTATTTCTTTTTCTTTTTTTTTATTTAAATTTATTTAGTTATTTTTCCCCAATTATAAGAGAGTTACTATAAATTATTGCAAATCATATATTTCAAAAATAAAATTTAATTTCAAAATATTTTTATATTTAATCAAAATTTAAACAAGCGTTCACGCACATGCCCAGTATCCACTCCTATACTTAGCATTGTGCTTTTTGACCAGATTGACACCATGTTTAATACTTTTACTGGCTAGTCATAATAAGAGTCTTACACTTTTCAGACGTTCTTGGGGTACAAGGATCGGTGGCTAGGTCGGCAGTGCGAGACGCTATCTTTTGAAGGTCTTCAGTTCGAATCACGAAGATGAAAATTTTTATTTCTTTTTCTTTCTTTTTTTTAAAAATATTTTTAGGTATTTTTCTGAAATTTTACGAGAGTTACTATAAATTATTCCAAATCATATATTTCAAAAATAAAATTTAATTTCAAAATATTTTTATATTTAATCAAAATTTAAACAAGCGTTCACGCACATGCCCAGTATCCCCTCCTATACTTAGCATTCTGCATTTTGACCAGATTGACGACATGTTTAATACTTTTACTGGCTAGTCATGATAAGAGTCTTACACTTTTCAGACGCTTTCGGAGTACAAGGATCGGTGGCTAGGTCGGCAGGGCGAGACGCTAACTTTTGAAGGTCTTCAGTTCGAATCGTGAACCTGAAAGTTTTTTTTTATTTCTTTTTCTTTCTTTTTTATTTAAATTTTTTTGGTTATTTTTCCCCAATTATAAGATAGTTACTATAAATTATTCCAAATCATATATTTCAAAAATAAAATATAATTTCAAAATATTTTTATATTTAATCAAAATTTTAACAAGCAAGTTCACGCACATGCGCGGTATGCAGTCCTATACTTAGCATTGTGCTTTTTGACCAGATTGACACCATGTTTAATACTTTTATTGGCTAGTCATAATGAGAGTCTTACACTTTTCAGACGCTCTCGGAGTACAAGGGTCGGTGGCTAGGACGGCAGTGCGAGACGCTAACTTTTGAAGTTCTTCAGCTCGAATCGTGAACCTGAAAGTTTTTTTTATTTCTTTTTCTTTTTTTTATTTAAATTTATTTAGTTATTTTTCCCCAATTATAAGAGAGTTACTATAAATTATTGCAAATCATATATTTCAAAAATAAAATTTAATTTCAAAATATTTTTATATTTAATCAAAATTTAAACAAGCGTTCACGCACATGCCCAATATCTACTCCTATACTTAGCATTGTGCTTTTTGACCAGATTGACACCATGTTTAATACTTTTACTGGCTAGTCATAATAAGAGTCTTACACTTTTCAGACGTTCTTGGGGTACAAGGATCGGTGGCTAGGTCGGCAGTGCGAGACGCTATCTTTTGAAGGTCTTCAGTTCGAATCACGAAGATGAAAATTTTTATTTCTTTTTCTTTCTTTTTTTTAAAAATATTTTTAGGTATTTTTCTGAAATTTTACGAGAGTTACTATAAATTATTCCAAATCATATATTTCAAAAATAAAATTTAATTTCAAAATATTTTTATATTTAATCAAAATTTAAACAAGCGTTCACGCACGTGCCCAGTATCTACTCCTATACTTAGCATTGTGCTTTTTGACCAGATTGACACCATGTTTAATACTTTTACTGACTAGTCATAATAAGAGTCTTACACTTTTCAGACGCTCTTAGAGTACAAGGATCTGTGGCTAGGTCTGCAGGGCGAGACGCTAACTTTTGAAGGTCTTCAGTTCGAATCCTGAACCTGGAAGATTTTTTTTTTATTTCTCTTTCATTCTTTTTTATTTAAATTTATTTAGGTATTTTTCCCCAATTATAAGAGAGTTACTATAAATTATTCCAAATCATATATTTCAAAAATAAAATATAATTTCAAAATATTTTTATATTTAATGAAAATTTAAACAAGCATTCACGCACATGCGCAGTATCCCCTCCTATACTTAGCATTGCGCATTTTGACCAGATTGATACCATGTTTAATACTTTTATTGGCTAGTTATAATGAGAGTCTTACACTTTTCAGACGCTCTTGGAGTACAAGCATCTGTGGCTAGGTCGTCAGGGCGAGACGCTAACTTTTGAAGGTTTTCAGTTCGAATCGTGAACCTGAAAGTTTTTCTTATTTCTTTTTTATTTAAATTTATTTAGTTATTTTTCCCCAATTATAAGAGAGTTACTATAAATTATTGCAAATCATATATTTCAAAAATAAAATTTAATTTCAAAATATTTTTATATTTAATCAAAATTTAAACAAGCGTTCACGCACATGCCCAGTGTCCACTCCAATACTTAGCATTGTGCTTTTTGACCAGATTGACACCATGTTTAATACTTTTACTGGCTAGTCATAATGAGAGTCTTACACTTTTCAGACGTTCTTGGGGTACAAAGATAGGTGGCTAGGTCGGAAGGGCGAGACGCAAACTTTTGAATGTCTTCAGTTCGAATCCTGAACCTGAATGTTTTTTTTATTTCTTTTTCTTTCTTTTTTATTTAAATTTATTTAGTTATTTTCCCCCGATTATAAGAGAGTTACTATAAATTATTCCAAATGATATATTTCAAATATAAAATTTAATTTCAAAATATTTTTATATTTTATCAAACTTTAAACAAGCGTTCACGCACATGCCCAGTATCCACTCCCATACTTAGCACTGTGCTTTTTGACCAGATTGACACCATGTTTAATACTTTTACTGACTAGTCATAATAAGAGTCTTACACTTTTCAGACGCTCTTGGAGTACAAGGATCTGTGGCTAGGTCTGCAGGGCGAGACACTAATTTTTGAAGGTCTTCAGTTCGAATCCTGAACCTGGAAGATTTTTTTTATTTCTCTTTCATTCTTTTTTATTTAAATTTATTTAGGTATTTTTCCCCAATTATAAGAGAGTTACTATAAATTATTCCAAATCATATATTTCAAAAATAAAATATAATTTCAAAATATTTTTATTTTTAATCAAAATTTAAACAAGCATTCACGCACATGCGCAGTATCCCCTCCTATACTTAGCATTGTGCATTTTGACCAGATTGATACCATGTTTAATACTTTTATTGGCTAGTCATAATGAGAGTCTTACACTTTTCAGACGCTCTTGGAGTACAAGGATCGGTGGCTAGGTCGGAAGGGCGAGACGCTAACTTTTGAAGGTCTTCAGTTCGAATCGTGAACCTGAGAGTTTTTTTTTATTTTTTTCTTTCTTTTTTATTTAAATTTATTTAGGTATTTTTCCCCAATTATAAGAGAGTTACTATAAATTATTCCAAAACATATATTTCAAAAATAAAATATAATTTCAAAATATTTTTATATTTAATCAAAATTTTAACACGCAAGTTCATGCACATGCGCAGTATCCACTCCTATACTTAGCATTGTGCGTTTTGACCAGATTGACACCATGTTTAATACTTTTATTGGCTAGTCATAATGAGAGTCTTACACTTTTCAGACGCTGTCGGAGTACAAGGATCGGTGGCTAGGTCGGCAGGGCGAGACGCTAACTTTTGAAGGTCTTCAGTTCGAATCGTGAACCTGAAAGTTTTTTTTATTTTATTTTCTTTCTTTTTTATTTAAATTTATTTAGTTATTTTTCCCCAATTATAAGAGAGTTACTATAAATTATTCCAAATCATATATTTCAAAAATAAAATTTAATTTCAAAATATTTTTATATTTAATCAAAATTTAAACAAGCGTTGACGCACATGCGCATTATCCCCTCCTATACTTAGCATTGTGCATTTTGACCAGATTGACACCATGTTTAATACTTTTATTGGCTAGTCATAATGAGAGTCTTACACTTTTCAGACGCTCTTGGACTACAGGGATCGGTGGCTAGGTCGGAAGGGCGAGACGCTAACTTTTGAAGGTCTTCAGTTCGAATCCTGAACCTGGAAGATTTTTTTTTTATTTCTCTTTCATTCTTTTTTATTTAAATTTATTTAGGTATTTTTCCCCAATTATAAGAGAGTTACTATAAATTATTCCAAATCATATATTTCAAAAATAAAATATAATTTCAAAATATTTTTATATTTAATCAAAATTTAAACAAGCATTCACGCACATGCGCAGTATCCCCTCCTATACTTAGCATTGTGCATTTTGACCAGATTGATACCATGTTTAATACTTTTATTGGATAGTCATAATGAGAGTCTTACACTTTTCAGACGCTCTTGGAGTACAAGGATCGGTGGCTAGGTCGGAAGGCGAGACGCTAACTTTTGAAGGTCTTCAGTTCGAATCGTGAACCTGAAAGTTTTTTTTTCTTTTTCTTTCTTTTTTATTTAAATTTATTTAGTTATTTTTCCCCAATTATAAGAGAATTAGTATAAATTATTCCAAATCATATATTTCAAAAATAAAATTTAATTTCAAAATATTTTTATATTTAATCAAAATTTAAACAAGCGTTCACGCACATGCGCAGTTTCCCCTCCTATATTTAGCATTCTGCATTTTCACCAGATTGACACCATGTTTAATACTTTTATTGGCTAGTCATAATGAGAGTCGTACACTTTTCAGACGTTCTTGGAGTACAAGGATCGGTGGCTAGGTCGGAAGGGCGAGACGCTAACTTTTGAAGGTCTTCAGTTCGAATCGTGAACCTAAAAGTTTTTTTTTTTATTTCTATTTCTTTCTTTTTTATTTAAATTTATTTAGTTATTTTTCCCCAATTATAAGAGAGTTACTATAAATTATTCCAAATCATATATTTCAAAAATAAAATTTAATATAAAAATATTTTTATATTTAATCAAAATTTAAACAAGCGTTCACGCACATGTGCAGTATCCCCTCCTATACTTAGCATTCTGCATTTTGACCAGATTGACAACATGTTTAATACTTTTATTGGCTAGTCATAATGAGAGTCTTACACTTTTCAGACGCTCTCGGAGTACAAGGATCGGTGGCTAGGTCGGCAGGGCGAGACGCTAACTTTTGAAGGTCTTCAGTTCGAATCGTGAACCTAAAAGTTTTTTTTTATTTCTATTTCTTCCTTTTTTATTTAAATTTATTTAGTTATTTTTCCCCAATTATAAGAGAGTTACTATAAATTATTCCAAATCATATATTTCAAAAATAAAATTTAATTTTAAAATATTTTTATATTTAATCAAAATTTAAACAAGCGTTAACGCGCATGCGCAGTATCCCCTCCTATACTTAGCATTCTGCATTTTGACCAGATTGACACCATGTTTAATACTTTTATTGGCTAGTCATAATGAGAGTCTTACACTTTTCAGACGTTCTTGGAGTGAAAGGATCTGTGGCTAGGTCGGCAGGGCGAGACGCTAACTTTTGAAGGTTTTCAGTTCGAATCGTGAATCTGGAAGTTTTTTTTTATTTTTATTTTTTTCTTTTTTATTTAAATTTATTTAGGTATTTTTCCCCAATTATAAGAGAGTTACTATAAATTATTCCAAATCATATATTTCAAAAATAAAATATAATTTCAAAATATTTTTATATTTAATCAAAATTTAAACAAGCGTTCACGCACATGCGCAGGATCCCCTCCTATACTTAGCATTCTGCATTTTGACCAGATTGACACCATGTTTAATACTTTTATTGGCTAGTCATAATGAGAGTCGTACACTTTTCAGAAGCTCTTGGAGTACAAGGATCGGTGGCTAGGTCGGAAGGGCGAGACGCTAACTTTTGAAGGTCTTCAGTTCGAATCGTGAACCTAAAAGTTTTTTTTTATTTCTATTTCTTTCTTTTTTATTTAAATTTATTTAGTTATTTTTCCCCAATTATAAGAGAGTTACTATAAATTATTCCAAATCATATATTTCAAAAATAAAATTTAATATAAAAATATTTTTATATTTAATCAAAATTTAAACAAGCGTTCACGCACATGCGCAGTATCCCCTCCTATACTTAGCATTCTGCATTTTGACCAGATTGATACCATGTTTAATACTTTTATTGGCTAGTCATAATGAGAGTCTTACACTTTTCAGACGCTCTTGGAATACAAGGATCGGTGGCTAGGTCGGAAGGGCGAGACGCTAACTTTTGAAGGTCTTCAGTTCGAATCGTGAACCTGAGAGTTTTTTTTTATTTCTATTTCTTTCTTTTTTATTTAAATTTATTTAGTTATTTTTCCCCAATTACAAGAGAGTTACTATAAATTATTCCAAATCATATATTTCAAAAATAAAATTTAATTTCAAAATATTTTTATATTTAATCAAAATTTAAACAAGCGTTCACGCACATGCGCAGTTTCCCCTCCTATACTTAGCATTGCGCATTTTGACCAGATTGATACCATGTTTAATACTTTTATTGGCTAGTTATAATGAGAGTCTTACACTTTTCAGACGCTCTTGGAGTACAAGCATCTGTGGCTAGGTCGTCAGGGCGAGACGCTAACTTTTGAAGGTTTTCAGTTCGAATCGTGAACCTGAAAGTTTTTCTTATTTCTTTTTTATTTAAATTTATTTAGTTATTTTTCCCCAATTATAAGAGAGTTACTATAAATTATTGCAAATCATATATTTCAAAAATAAAATTTAATTTCAAAATATTTTTATATTTAATTAAAATTTAAACAAGCGTTCACGCACATGCCCAGTGTCCACTCCAATACTTAGCATTGTGCTTTTTGACCAGATTGACACCATGTTTAATACTTTTACTGGCTAGTCATAATGAGAGTCTTACACTTTTCAGACGTTCTTGGGGTACAAAGATAGGTGGCTAGGTCGGAAGGGCGAGACGCAAACTTTTGAATGTCTTCAGTTCGAATCCTGAACCTGAATGTTTTTTTTATTTCTTTTTCTTTCTTTTTTATTTAAATTTATTTAGTTATTTTCCCCCGATTATAAGAGAGTTACTATAAATTATTCCAAATGATATATTTCAAATATAAAATTTAATCTCAAAATATTTTTATATTTTATCAAACTTTAAACAAGCGTTCACGCACATGCCCAGTATCCACTCCCATACTTAGCACTGTGCTTTTTGACCAGATTGACACCATGTTTAATACTTTTATTGGCTAGTCATAATGAGAGTCTTACACTTTTCAGACGCTCTTGGAGTACAAGGATCGGTGGCTAGGTCGGAATGGCGAGACGCTAACTTTTGAAGGTCTTCAGTTCGAATCGTGAACCTGAGAGTTTTTTTTTATTTTTTTCTTTCTTTTTTATTTAAATTTATTTAGTTATTTTTCCCCAATTATAAGAGAGTTACTATAAATTATTCCAAAACATATATTTCAAAAATAAAATATAATTTCAAAATATTTTTATATTTAATCAAAATTTTAACACGCAAGTTCATGCACATGCGCAGTATCCACTCCTATACTTAGCATTGTGCGTTTTGACCAGATTGACACCATGTTTAATACTTTTATTGGCTAGTCATAATGAGAGTCTTACACTTTTCAGACGCTGTCGGAGTACAAGGATCGGTGGCTAGGTCGGCAGGGCGAGACGCTAACTTTTGAAGGTCTTCAGTTCGAATCGTGAACCTGAAAGTTTTTTTTATTTTATTTTCTTTCTTTTTTATTTAAATTTATTTAGTTATTTTTCCCCAATTATAAGAGAGTTACTATAAATTATTCCAAATCATATATTTCAAAAATAAAATTTAATTTCAAAATATTTTTATATTTAATCAAAATTTAAACAAGCGTTGACGCACATGCGCATTATCCCCTCCTATACTTAGCATTGTGCATTTTGACCAGATTGACACCATGTTTAATACTTTTATTGGCTAGTCATAATGAGAGTCTTACACTTTTCAGACGCTCTTGGACTACAGGGATCGGTGGCTAGGTCGGAAGGGCGAGACGCTAACTTTTGAAGGTCTTCAGTTCGAATCCTGAACCTGGAAGATTTTTTTTTTATTTCTCTTTCATTCTTTTTTATTTAAATTTATTTAGGTATTTTTCCCCAATTATAAGAGAGTTACTATAAATTATTCCAAATCATATATTTCAAAAATAAAATATAATTTCAGAATATTTTTATATTTAATCAAAATTTAAACAAGCATTCACGCACATGCGCAGTATCCCCTCCTATACTTAGCATTGTGCATTTTGACCAGATTGATACCATGTTTAATACTTTTATTGGATAGTCATAATGAGAGTCTTACACTTTTCAGACGCTCTTGGAGTACAAGCATCTGTGGCTAGGTCGTCAGGGCGAGACGCTAACTTTTGAAGGTTTAGTTCGAATCGTGAATCTGGAAGTTTTTTTTTTATTTCTTTTTTTCTTTTTTTTTCTTTTTTCTTTAAATTTATTTAGGTATTTTTCCCCAATTATAAGAGAGTTACTATAAATTATTCCAAATCATATATTTCAAAAATAAAATATAATTTCAAAATATTTTTATATTTAATCAAAATTTAAACAAGCGTTCACGCACATGCGCAGTATCCCCTCCTATACTTAGCATGCTGCATTTTGACCAGATTGACACCATGTTTAATACTTTTATTGGCTAGTCATAATGAGAGTCTTACACTTTTCAGACGCTCTCGGAGTACAAGGATCGGTTTCTAGGTCGGCAGGGCGAGACGCTAACTTTTGAAGGTCTTCAGTTCGAATCGTGAACCTAAAATTTTTTTTTATTTCTATTTCTTTCTTTTTTATTTAAATTTATTTAGTTATTTTTCCCCAATTATAAGAGAGTTACTATAAATTATTCCAAATCATATATTTCAAAACTAAAATTTAATTTCAAAATATTTTTATATTTAATCAAAATTTAAACAAGCGTTCACGCACATGTGCAGTATCCCCTCCTATACTTAGCATTCTGCATTTTGAACAGATTGACACCATGTTTAATACTTTTATTGGCTAGTCATAATGAGAGTCTTACACTTTTCAGACGCTCTCGGAGTACAAGGATCGGTGGCTAGGTCGGCAGGGCGAGACGCTAACTTTTGAAGGTCTTCAGTTCGAATCGTGAACCTAAAAGTTTTTTTTTATTTCTATTTCTTTCTTTTTTATTTAAATTTATTTAGTTATTTTTCCCCAATTATAAGAGAGTTACTATAAATTATTCCAAATCATATATTTCAAAAATAAAATTTAATTTCAAAATATTTTTATATTTAATCAAAATTTAAACAAGCGTTAACGCGCATGCGCAGTATCCCCTCCTATACTTAACATTCTGCATTTTGACCAGATTGACACCATGTTTAATACTTTTATTGGCTAGTCATAATGAGAGTCTTACACTTTTCAGACGTTCTTGGAGTGCAAGGATCTGTGGCTAGGTCGGCAAGGCGAGACGCTAACTTTTGAAGGTTTTCAGTTCGAATCGTGAATCTGGAAGTTTTTTTTTCTTTTTCTTTTTTTCTTTTTTATTTAAATTTATTTAGGTATTTTTCCCCTATTATAAGAGAGTTACTATAAATTATTCCAAATCATATATTTCAAAAATAAAATATAATTTCAAAATATTTTTATATTTAATCAAAATTTAAACAAGCGTTCACGCACATGCGCAGTATCCCCTCCTATACTTAGCATTCTGCATTTTGACCAGATTGACACCATGTTTAATACTTTTATTGGCTAGTCATAATGAGAGTCTTACACTTTTCAGACGCTCTTGGAGTACAAGGATCGGTGGCTAGGTCGGAAGGGCGAGACGCTAAATTTTGAAGGTCTTCAGTTCGAATCGTGAACCTGAAAGTTTTTTTTTCTTTTTCTTTCTTTTTTATTTAAATTTATTTAGTTATTTTTCCCCAATTATAAGAGAATTAGTATAAATTATTCCAAATCATATATTTCAAAAATAAAATTTAATTTCAAAATATTTTTATATTTAATCAAAATTTAAACAAGCGTTCACGCACATGCGCAGTTTCCCCTCCTATATTTAGCATTCTGCATTTTCACCAGATTGACACCATGTTTAATACTTTTATTGGCTAGTCATAATGAGAGTCGTACACTTTTCAGACGCTCTTGGAGTACAAGGATCGGTGGCTAGGTCGGAAGGGCGAGACGCTAACTTTTGAAGGTCTTCAGTTCGAATCGTGAACCTAAAAGTTTTTTTTTATTTCTATTTCTTTCTTTTTTATTTAAATTTATTTAGTTATTTTTCCCCAATTATAAGAGAGTTACTATAAATTATTCCAAATCATATATTTCAAAAATAAAATTTTATATAAAAATATTTTTATATTTAATCAAAATTTAAACAAGCGTTCACGCACATGTGCAGTATCCCCTCCTATACTTAGCATTCTGCATTTTGACCAGATTGACACCATGTTTAATACTTTTATTGGCTAGTCATAATGAGAGTCTTACACTTTTCAGACGCTCTCGGAGTACAAGGATCGGTGGCTAGGTCGGCAGGGCGAGACGCTAACTTTTGAAGGTCTTCAGTTCGAATCGTGAACCTAAAAGTTTTTTTTTATTTCTATTTCTTCCTTTTTTATTTAAATTTATTTAGTTATTTTTCCCCAATTATAAAAGAGTTACTATAAATTATTCCAAATCATATATTTCAAAAATAAAATTTAATTTTAAAATATTTTTATATTTAATCAAAATTTAAACAAGCGTTAACGCGCATGCGCAGTATCCCCTCCTATACTTAGCATTCTGCATTTTGACCAGATTGACACCATGTTTAATACTTTTATTGGCTAGTCATAATGAGAGTCTTACACTTTTCAGACGTTCTTGGAGTGCAAGGATCTGTGGCTAGGTCGGCAGGGCGAGACGCTAACTTTTGAAGGTTTTCAGTTCGAATCGTGAATCTGGAAGTTTTTTTTTTATTTTTATTTTTTTCTTTTTTATTTAAATTTATTTAGGTATTTTTCCCCAATTACAAGAGAGTTACTATAAATTATTCCAAATCATATATTTCAAAAATAAAATATAATTTCAAAATATTTTTATATTTAATCAAAATTTAAACAAGCGTTCACGCACATGCGCAGGATCCCCTCCTATACTTAGCATTCTGCATTTTGACCAGATTGACACCATGTTTAATACTTTTATTGGCTAGTCATAATGAGAGTCGTACACTTTTCAGAAGCTCTTGGAGTACAAGGATCGGTGGCTAGGTCGGAAGGGCGAGACGCTAACTTTTGAAGGTCTTCAGTTCGAATCGTGAACCTAAAAGTTTTTTTTTATTTCTATTTCTTTCTTTTTTACTTAAATTTATTTAGTTATTTTTCCCCAATTATAAGAGAGTTACTATAAATTATTCCAAATCATATATTTCAAAAATAAAATTTAATTTCAAAATATTTTTATATTTAATCAAAATTTAAACAAGCGTTCACGCACATGCGCATTATCCCCTCCTATACTTAGCATTGTGCATTTTGACCAGATTGACACCATGTTTAATACTTTTATTGGCTAGTCATAATGAGAGTCTTACACTTTTCAGACGCTGTCGGAGTACAAGGATCGGTGGCTAGGTCGGCAGGGCGAGACGCTAACTGTGGAAGGTCTTCAGTTCGAATCGTGAACCTAAAAGTTTTTTTTTATTTCTATTTCTTTCTTTTTTATTTAAATTTATTTAGTTATTTTTCCCCAATTATAAGAGAGTTACTATAAATTATTCCAAATCATATATTTCAAAAATAAAATTTAATTTCAAAATATTTTTATATTTAATCAAAATTTAAACAAGCGTTAACGCGCATGCGCAGTATCCCCTCCTATACTTAGCATTCTGCATTTTGACCAGATTGACACCATGTTTAATACTTTTATTGGCTAGTCATAATGAGAGTCTTACACTTTTCAGACGTTCTTGGAGTGCAAGGATCTGTGGCTAGGTCGGCAGGGCGAGACGCTAACTTTTGAAGGTTTTCAGTTCGAATCGTGAATCTGGAAGTTTTTTTTTTATTTTTATTTTTTTCTTTTTCTTTTTTTCTTTTTTATTTAAATTTATTTAGGTATTTTCCCCCAATTATAAGAGAGTTACTATAAATTATTCCAAATCATATATTTCAAAAATAAAATATAATTTCAAAATATTTTTATATTTAATCAAAATTTAAACAAGCGTTCACGCACATGCGCAGTATCCCCTCCTATACTTAGCATTCTGCATTTTGACCAGATTGACACCATGTTTAATACTTTTATTGGCTAGTCATAATGAGAGTCTTACACTTTTCAGACGCTCTTGGAGTACAAGGATCGGTGGCTAGGTCGGAAGGGCTGACGCTAACTTTTGAAGGTCTTCAGTTCGAATCGTGAACCTGAAAGTTTTTTTTTCTTTTTCTTTCTTTTTTATTTAAATTTATTTAGTTATTTTTCCCCAATTATAAGAGAATTAGTATAAATTATTCCAAATCATATATTTCAAAAATAAAATTTAATTTCAAATTATTTTTATATTTAATCAAAATTTAAACAAGCGTTCACGCACATGCGCAGTTTCCCCTCCTATATTTAGCATTCTGCATTTTCACCAGATTGACACCATGTTTAATACTTTTATTGGCTAGTCATAATGATAGTCGTACACTTTTCAGACGCTCTTGGAGTACAAGGATCGGTGGCTAGGTCGGAAGGGCGAGACGCTAACTTTTGAAGGTCTTCAGTTCGAATCGTGAACCTAAAAGTTTTTTTTTATTTCTATTTCTTTCTTTTTTATTTAAATTTATTTAGTTATTTTTCCCCAATTACTAGAGAGTTACTATAAATTATTCCAAATCATATATTTCAAAAATAAAATTTAATATAAAAATATTTTTATATTTAATCAAAATTTAAACAAGCGTTCACGCACATGCGCAGTATCCCCTCCTATACTTAGCATTCTGCATTTTGACCAGATTGATACCATGTTTAATACTTTTATTGGCTAGTCATAATGAGAGTCTTACACTTTTCAGACGCTTTTGGAATACAAGGATCGGTGGCTAGGTCGGAAGGGCGAGACGCTAACTTTTGAAGGTCTTCAGTTCGAATCGTGAACCTGAGAGTTTTTTTTTATTTCTATTTCTTTCTTTTTTATTTAAATTTATTTAGTTATTTTTCCCCAATTACAAGAGAGTTACTATAAATTATTCCAAATCATATATTTCAAAAATAAAATTTAATTTCAAAATATTTTTATATTTAATCAAAATTTAAACAAGCGTTCACGCACATGCGCATTATCCCCTCCTATACTTAGCATTGTGCATTTTGACCAGATTGACACCATGTTTAATACTTTTATTGGCTAGTCATAATGAGAGTCTTACACTTTTCAGACGCTGTCGGAGTACAAGGATCGGTGGCTAGGTCGGCAGGGCGAGACGCTAACTGTGGAAGGTCTTCAGTTCGAATCGTGAACCTAAAAGTTTTTTTTTTATTTCTATTTCTTTCTTTTTTATTTAAATTTATTTAGTTATTTTTCCCCAATTATAAGAGAGTTACTATAAATTATTCCAAATCATATATTTCAAAAATAAAATTTAATATAAAAATATTTTTATATTTAATCAAAATTTAAACAAGCGTTCACGCACATGTGCAGAATCCCCTCCTATACTTAGCATTCTGCATTTTGACCAGATTGACACCATGTTTAATACTTTTATTGGCTAGTCATAATGAGAGTCTTACACTTTTCAGACGCTCTCGGAGTACAAGGATCGGTGGCTAGGTCGGCAGGGCGAGACGCTAACTTTTGAAGGTCTTCAGTTCGAATCGTGAACCTAAAAGTTTTTTTTTATTTCTATTTCTTCCTTTTTTATTTAAATTTATTTAGTTATTTTTCCCCAATTATAAGAGAGTTACTATAAATTATTCCAAATCATATATTTCAAAAATAAAATTTAATTTCAAAATATTTTTATATTTAATCAAAATTTAAACAAGCGTTAACGCGCATGCGCAGTATCCCCTCCTATACTTAGCATTCTGCATTTTGACCAGATTGACACCATGTTTAATACTTTTATTGGCTAGTCATAATGAGAGTCTTACACTTTTCAGACGTTCTTGGAGTGCAAGGATCTGTGGCTAGGTCGGCAGGGCGAGACGCTAACTTTTGAAGGTTTTCAGTTCGAATCGTGAATCTGGAAGTTTTTTTTTTTTATTTTTATTTTTTTCTTTTTATTTTTTTCTTTTTTATTTAAATTTATTTAGGTATTTTCCCCCAATTATAAGAGAGTTACTATAAATTATTCCAAATCATATATTTCAAAAATAAAATATAATTTCAAAATATTTTTATATTTAATCAAAATTTAAACAAGCGTTCACGCACATGCGCAGTATCCCCTCCTATACTTAGCATTCTGCATTTTGACCAGATTGACACCATGTTTAATACTTTTATTGGCTAGTCATAATGAGAGTCTTACACTTTTCAGACGCTCTTGGAGTACAAGGATCGGTGGCTAGGTCGGAAGGGCTGACGCTAACTTTTGAAGGTCTTCAGTTCGAATCGTAAACCTGAAAGTTTTTTTTTCTTTTTCTTTCTTTTTTATTTAAATTTATTTAGTTATTTTTCCCCAATTATAAGAGAATTAGTATAAATTATTCCAAATCATATATTTCAAAAATAAAATTTAATTTCAAATTATTTTTATATTTAATCAAAATTTAAACAAGCGTTCACGCACATGCGCAGTTTCCCCTCCAATATTTAGCATTCTGCATTTTGACCAGATTGACACCATGTTTAATACTTTTATTGGCTAGTCATAATGAGAGTCTTACACTTTTCAGACGCTCTCGGAGTACAAGGATCGGTGGCTAGGTCGGCAGGGCGAGACGCTAACTTTTGAAGGTCTTCAGTTCGAATCGTGAACCTAAAAGTTTTTTTTTATTTCTATTTCTTCCTTTTTTATTTAAATTTATTTAGTTATTTTTCCCCAATTATAAGAGAGTTACTATAAATTATTCCAAATCATATATTTCAAAAATAAAATTTAATTTCAAAATATTTTTATATTTAATCAAAATTTAAACAAGCGTTAACGCGCATGCGCAGTATCCCCTCCTATACTTAGCATTCTGCATTTTGACCAGATTGACACCATGTTTAATACTTTTATTGGCTAGTCATAATGAGAGTCTTACACTTTTCAGACGTTCTTGGAGTGCAAGGATCTGTGGCTAGGTCGGCAGGGCGAGACGCTAACTTTTGAAGGTTTTCAGTTCGAATCGTGAATCTGGAAGTTTTTTTTTTTTATTTTTATTTTTTTCTTTTTATTTTTTTCTTTTTTATTTAAATTTATTTAGGTATTTTCCCCCAATTATAAGAGAGTTACTATAAATTATTCCAAATCATATATTTCAAAAATAAAATATAATTTCAAAATATTTTTATATTTAATCAAAATTTAAACAAGCGTTCACGCACATGCGCAGTATCCCCTCCTATACTTAGCATTCTGCATTTTGACCAGATTGACACCATGTTTAATACTTTTATTGGCTAGTCATAATGAGAGTCTTACACTTTTCAGACGCTCTTGGAGTACAAGGATCGGTGGCTAGGTCGGAAGGGCTGACGCTAACTTTTGAAGGTCTTCAGTTCGAATCGTAAACCTGAAAGTTTTTTTTTCTTTTTCTTTCTTTTTTATTTAAATTTATTTAGTTATTTTTCCCCAATTATAAGAGAATTAGTATAAATTATTCCAAATCATATATTTCAAAAATAAAATTTAATTTCAAATTATTTTTATATTTAATCAAAATTTAAACAAGCGTTCACGCACATGCGCAGTTTCCCCTCCTATATTTAGCATTCTGCATTTTCACCAGATTGACACCATGTTTAATACTTTTATTGGCTAGTCATAATGATAGTCGTACACTTTTCAGACGCTCTTGGAGTACAAGGATCGGTGGCTAGGTCGGAAGGGCGAGACGCTAACTTTTGAAGGTCTTCAGTTCGAATCGTGAACCTAAAAGTTTTTTTTTATTTCTATTTCTTTCTTTTTTATTTAAATTTATTTAGTTATTTTTCCCCAATTACAAGAGAGTTACTATAAATTATTCCAAATCATATATTTCAAAAATAAAATTTAATTTCAAAATATTTTTATATTTAATCAAAATTTAAACAAGCGTTCACGCACATGCGCATTATCCCCTCCTATACTTAGCATTGTGCATTTTGACCAGATTGACACCATGTTTAATACTTTTATTGGCTAGTCATAATGAGAGTCTTACACTTTTCAGACGCTGTCGGAGTACAAGGATCGGTGGCTAGGTCGGCAGGGCGAGACGCTAACTGTGGAAGGTCTTCAGTTCGAATCGTGAACCTAAAAGTTTTTTTTTTATTTCTATTTCTTTCTTTTTTATTTAAATTTATTTAGTTATTTTTCCCCAATTATAAGAGAGTTACTATAAATTATTCCAAATCATATATTTCAAAAATAAAATTTAATTTCAAAATATTTTTATATTTAATCAAAATTTAAACAAGCGTTCACGCACATGCGCAGTATCCCCTCCTATATTTAGCATTCTGCATTTTCACCAGATTGACACCATGTTTAATACTTTTATTGGCTAGTCATAATGAGAGTCTTACACTTTTCAGACGCTCCTGGAGTACAAGGACCGGTGGCTAGGTCGGAAGGGCGAGACGCTAAATTTTGAAGGTCTTCAGTTCGAATCGTGAACCTAAAAGTTTTTTTTTAATTCTATTTCTTTATTTTTTATTTAAATTTATTTAGGTATTTTTCCCCAATTATAAGAGAGTTACTATAAATTATTCCAAATCATATAATTCAAAAATAAAATTTAATTTCAAAATATTTTTATATTTAATCAAAATTTAAACAAGCGTTCACGCACATGCGCAGTATCCCCTCCTATACTTAGCATTCTGCATTTTGACCAGATTGACACCATGTTTAATACTTTTATTGGCTAGTCATAATGAGAGTCTTACACTTTTCAGACGCTCTTGGAGTACAAGGATCGGTGGCTAGGTCGGAAGGGCGAGACGCTAACTTTTGAAGGTCTTCAGTTCGAATCGTGAACCTGAGAGTTTTTTTTTATTTCTTTCTTTTTTATTTAAATTTATTTAGTTATTTTTCAACAATTATAAGAGAGTTACTATAAATTATTCCAAATCATATATTTCAAAAATAAAATTTAATTTCAAAATATTTTTATATTTAATCAAAATTTCAACAAGCGTTCACGCACATGCGCAGTATCCCCTCCTATACTTAGCATTCTGCATTTTGACCAGATTGACACCATGTTTAATACTTTTATTGGCTAGTCATAATGAGAGTCTTACACTTTTCAGACGTTCTTGGAGTACAAGGATCGGTTTCTAGGTCGGCAGTGCGAGACGCTATCTTTTGAAGGTCTTCAGTTCGAATCACGAAGATGAAAATTTTTATTTCTTTTTCTTTCTTTTTTTTAAAAATATTTTTAGGTATTTTTCTGAAATTTTACGAGAGTTACTATAAATTATTCCAAATCATATATTTCAAAAAAAAAATTTAATTTCAAAATATTTTTATATTTAATCAAAATTTAAACAAGCGTTCACGCACATGCGCAGTATCCCCTCCTATACTTAGCATTCTGCATTTTGACCAGATTGACACCATGTTTAATACTTTTATTGGCTAGTCATAATGAGAGTCTTACACTTTTCAGACGTTCTTGGAGTACAAGGATCGGTGGCTAGGTCGGCAGTGCGAGACGCTATCTTTTGAAGGTCTTCAGTTCGAATCGCGAAGCTGAAATTTTTTATTTCTTTTTTTTAAAAAATTTTTTAGGTATTTTTCTGAAATTTTACGAGAGTTACTATAAACTATTCCAAATCATATATTTCAAAAATAAAATTTAATTTCAAAATATTTTTATATTTAATCAAAATTTAAACAAGCGTTCACGCACATGCGCAGTATCCCCTCCTATACTTAGCATTGTGCATTTTGACCAGATTGACACCATGTTTAATACTTTTATTGGCTAGTCATAATGAGAGTCTTACACTTTTCAGACGCTCTCGGAGTACAAGGATCGGTGGCTAGGTCGGCAGTGCGAGACGCTGTCTTTTGAAGGTCTTCAGTTCGAATCACGAAGATGAAAATTTTTATTTCTTTTTCTTTCTTTTTTATTTAAATTTATTTAGTTATTTTTCCCCAATTATAAGAGAGTTACTATAAATTATTCCAAATCATATATTTCAAAAAAAAATTTAATTTCAAAATATTTTTATATTTAATCAAAATTTAAACAAGCGTTCACGCACATGCGCAGTATCCCCTCCTACACTTAGCATTCTGCATTTTGACCAGATTGACACCATGTTTAATACTTTTATTGGCTAGTCATAATGAGAATCTTACACTTTTCAGACGTTCTTGGAGTACAAGGATCGGTGGCTAGGTCGGCAGTGCGAGACGCTATATTTTGAAGGTCTTCAGTTCGAATCACGAAGATGAAAATTTTTATTTCTTTTTCTTTCTTTTTTTTAAAAATATTTTTAGGTATTTTTCTGAAATTTTACGAGAGTTACTATAAATTATTCCAAATCATATATTTCAAAAAAAAAATTTAATTTCAAAATATTTTTATATTTAATCAAAATTTAAACAAGCGTTCACGCACATGCGCAACATCCCATCCTATACTTAGCATTGTGCATTTTGACCAGATTGACACCATGTTTAATACTTTTATTGGCTAGTCATAATGAGAGTCTTACACTTTTCAGACGCTCTCGGAGTACAAGGATCGGTGGCTAGGTCGGCAGGGCGAGACGCTTACTTTTGAAGGTCTTCAGTTCGAATCGTGAACCTAAAAGTGTTTTTTATTTCTACTTCTTTCTTTTTTATTTAAATTTATTTAGTTATTTTTACCCAATGATAAGAGAGTTACTATAAATTATTCCAAATCATATATTTCAAAAATAAAATTTAATTTCAAAATATTTTTATATTTAATCAAAATTTAAACAAGCGTTCACGCACATGCGCAGTATCCCCTCCTATACTTAGCATTCTGCATTTTGACCAGATTGACACCATGTTTAATACTTTTATTGGCTAGTCATAATGATAGTCGTACACTTTTCAGACGCTCTTGGAGTACAAGGATCGGTGGCTAGGTCGGAAGGGCGAGACGCTAACTTTTGAAGGTCTTCAGTTCGAATCGTGAACCTAAAAGTTTTTTTTATTTCTATTTCTTTCTTTTTTATTTAAATTTATTTAGTTATTTTTCCCCAATTACAAGAGAGTTACTATAAATTATTCCAAATCATATATTTCAAAAATAAAATTTAATTTCAAAATATTTTTATATTTAATCAAAATTTAAAGAAGCGTTCACGCACATGCGCATTATCCCCTCCTATACTTAGCATTGTGCATTTTGACCAGATTGACACCATGTTTAATACTTTTATTGGCTAGTCATAATGAGAGTCTTACACTTTTCAGACGCTCTCGGAGTACAAGGATCGGTGGCTAATTCGGCAGGGCGAGACGCTAACTTTTGAAGGTCTTCAGTTCGAATCACGAAGATGAAAACTTTTCTTTCTTTTTTTTAAAAATATTTTTACATATTTTTCTGAAATTTTACGAGAGTTACTATAAATTATTCCAAATCATATATTTCAAAAATAAAATTTAATTTCAAAATATTTTTATATTTAATCAAAATTTAAACAAGCGTTCACGCACATGCGCAGTATCCCATCCTATACTTAGCATTGTGCATTTTGACCAGATTGACACCATGTTTAATACTTTTATTGGCTAGTCATAATGAGAGTCTTACACTTTTCAGACGCTCTCGGAGTACAAGGATCGGTGGCTAATTCGGCAGGGCGAGACGCTAACTTTTGAAGGTCTTCAGTTCGAATCACGAAGATGAAAACTTTTCTTTCTTTTTTTTAAAAATATTTTTACATATTTTTCTGAAATTTTACGAGAGTTACTATAAATTATTCCAAATCATATATTTCAAAAATAAAATTTAATTACAAAATATTTTTATATTTAATCAAAATTTAAACAAGCGTTCACGCACATGCGCAGTATCCCCTCCTACACTTAGCATTCTGCATTTTGACCAGATTGACACCATGTTTAATACTTTTATTGGCTAGTCATAATGAGAATCTTACACTTTTCAGACGTTCTTGGAGTACAAGGATCGGTGGCTAGGTCGGCAGTGCGAGACGCTATATTTTGAAGGTCTTCAGTTCGAATCACGAAGATGAAAATTTTTATTTCTTTTTCTTTCTTTTTTTTAAAAATATTTTTAGGTATTTTTCTGAATTTTTACGAGAGTTACTATAAATTATTCCAAATCATATATTTCAAAAAAAAAATTTAATTTCAAAATATTTTTATATTTAATCAAAATTTAAACAAGCGTTCACGCACATGCGCAACATCCCATCCTATACTTAGCATTGTGCATTTTGACCAGATTGACACCATGTTTAATACTTTTATTGGCTAGTCATAATGAGAGTCTTACACTTTTCAGACGCTCTCGGAGTACAAGGATCGGTGGCTAGGTCGGCAGGGCGAGACGCTTACTTTTGAAGGTCTTCAGTTCGAATCGTGAACCTAAAAGTGTTTTTTATTTCTACTTCTTTCTTTTTTATTTAAATTTATTTAGTTATTTTTACCCAATGATAAGAGAGTTACTATAAATTATTCCAAATCATATATTTCAAAAATAAAATTTAATTTCAAAATATTTTTATATTTAATCAAAATTTAAACAAGCGTTCACGCACATGCGCAGTATCCCCTCCTATACTTAGCATTCTGCATTTTGACCAGATTGACACCATGTTTAATACTTTTATTGGCTAGTCATAATGATAGTCGTACACTTTTCAGACGCTCTTGGAGTACAAGGATCGGTGGCTAGGTCGGAAGGGCGAGACGCTAACTTTTGAAGGTCTTCAGTTCGAATCGTGAACCTAAAAGTTTTTTTTTATTTCTATTTCTTTCTTTTTTATTTAAATTTATTTAGTTATTTTTCCCCAATTACAAGAGAGTTACTATAAATTATTCCAAATCATATATTTCAAAAATAAAATTTAATTTCAAAATATTTTTATATTTAATCAAAATTTAAAGAAGCGTTCACGCACATGCGCATTATCCCCTCCTATACTTAGCATTGTGCATTTTGACCAGATTGACACCATGTTTAATACTTTTATTGGCTAGTCATAATGAGAGTCTTACACTTTTCAGACGCTGTCGGAGTACAAGGATCGGTGGCTAGGTCGGCAGGGCGAGACGCTAACTGTGGAAGGTCTTCAGTTCGAATTGTGAACCTAAAAGTTTTTTTTTTATTTCTATTTCTTTCTTTTTTATTTAAATTTATTTAGTTATTTTTCCCCAATTATAAGAGAGTTACTATAAATTATTCCAAATCATATATTTCAAAAATAAAATTTAATTTCAAAATATTTTTATATTTAATCAAAATTTAAACAAGCGTTCACGTTCATGCGCACTATCCCCTCCTATACTTAGCATTCTGCATTTTGACCAGATTGACACCATGTTTAATACTTTTATTGGCTAGTCATAATGAGAGTCTTACACTTTTCAGACGCCCTCGGAGTACAAAGATCGGTGGCTAGGTCGGCAGGGCGAGACGCTAACTTTTGAAGGTCTTCAGTTCGAATCGTGAACCTGAAAGTTTTTTTTTATTTCTATTTCTTTCTTTTTTATTTAAATTTATTTAGTTATTTTTCCCCAATTATAAGAGAGTTACTATAAATTATTCCAAATCATATATTTCAAAAATAAAATTTAATTTCAAAATATTTTTATATTTAATCAAAATTTAAACAAGCGTTCACGCACATGCGCAGTATCCCCTCCTATATTTAGCATTCTGCATTTTCACCAGATTGACACCATGTTTAATACTTTTATTGGCTAGTCATAATGAGAGTCTTACACTTTTCAGACGCTCCTGGAGTACAAGGACCGGTGGCTAGGTCGGAAGGGCGAGACGCTAAATTTTGAAGGTCTTCAGTTCGAATCGTGAACCTAAAAGTTTTTTTTTAATTCTATTTCTTTATTTTTTATTTAAATTTATTTAGTTATTTTTCCCCAATTATAAGAGAGTTACTATAAATTATTCCAAATCATATAATTCAAAAATAAAATTTAATTTCAAAATATTTTTATATTTAATCAAAATTTAAACAAGCGTTCACGCACATGCGCAGTATCCCCTCCTATACTTAGCATTCTGCATTTTGACCAGATTGACACCATGTTTAATACTTTTATTGGCTAGTCATAATGAGAGTCTTACACTTTTCAGACGCTCTTGGAGTACAAGGATCGGTGGCTAGGTCGGAAGGGCGAGACGCTAACTTTTGAAGGTCTTCAGTTCGAATCGTGAACCTGAGAGTTTTTTTTTATTTCTTTCTTTTTTATTTAAATTTATTTAGTTATTTTTCAACAATTATAAGAGAGTTACTATAAATTATTCCAAATCATATATTTCAAAAATAAAATTTAATTTCAAAATATTTTTATATTTAATCAAAATTTCAACAAGCGTTCACGCACATGCGCAGTATCCCCTCCTATACTTAGCATTCTGCATTTTGACCAGATTGACACCATGTTTAATACTTTTATTGGCTAGTCATAATGAGAGTCTTACACTTTTCAGACGTTCTTGGAGTACAAGGATCGGTTTCTAGGTCGGCAGTGCGAGACGCTATCTTTTGAAGGTCTTCAGTTCGAATCACGAAGATGAAAATTTTTATTTCTTTTTCTTTCTTTTTTTTTAAAATATTTTTAGGTATTTTTCTGAAATTTTACGAGAGTTACTATAAATTATTCCAAATCATATATTTCAAAAAAAAAAATTTAATTTCAAAATATTTTTATATTTAATCAAAATTTAAACAAGCGTTCACGCACATGCGCAGTATCCCCTCCTATACTTAGCATTCTGCATTTTGACCAGATTGACACCATGTTTAATACTTTTATTGGCTAGTCATAATGAGAGTCTTACACTTTTCAGACGTTCTTGGAGTACAAGGATCGGTGGCTAGGTCGGCAGTGCGAGACGCTATCTTTTGAAGGTCTTCAGTTCGAATCGCGAAGCTGAAATTTTTTATTTCTTTTTTTTAAAAATTTTTTTAGGTATTTTTCTGAAATTTTACTTTATTGGCTACTTTATTGGAAAATTTACTTTTATTGGCTAGTCATAATGAGAGTCTTACACTTTTCAGACGCTCTCGGAGTACAAGGATCGGTGGCTAGGTCGGCAGGGCGAGACGCTAACTTTTGAAGGTCTTCAGTTCGAATCGTGAACCTAAAAGTTTTTTTTTATTTCTATTTCTTTCTTTTTTATTTAAATTTATTTAGTTATTTTTCCCCAATTATAAGAGTGTTACTATAAATTATTCCAAATCATATATTTCAAAAATAAAATTTAATTTCAAAATATTTTTATATTTAATCAAAATTTAAACAAGCGTTCACGCGCATGCGCAGTATCCCCTCCTATACTTAGCATTCTGCATTTTGATCAGATTGATACCATGTTTAATACTTTTATTGGCTAGTCATAATGAGAGTCTTATACTTTTCAGACGCTCTCGGAGTTCAAGGATCGGTGGCTAGGTCGGCAGGGGGAGACGCTATCTTTTAAAGGTCTTCAGTTCGTATCGCGAAGCTGAAATTTTTTATTTCTTTTTCTTTCTTTTTTATTTAAATTTATTTAGTTATTTTTCCCCAATTATAAGAGAATTAGTATAAATTATTCCAAATCATATATTTCAAAAATAAAATTTAATTTCAAAATTTTTTTATATTTAATCAAAATTTAAACAAGCGTTCACGCACATGCGCAGTATCCCCTCCTATACTTAGCATTGTGCATTTTGACCAGATTGACACCATGTTTAATACTTTTATTGGTTAGTCATAATGAGAGTCTTACACTTTTCAGACGTTCTTGGAGTGTAGGGATCTGTGGCTAGGTCGGCAGGGCGAGACGCTAACTTTTAAAGGTCTTCAGTTCGAATCGTGAACCTGCAAGTTTTTTTTATTTCTATTTCTTACTTTTTTATTTAAATTTATTTAGTTATTTTTCCCCAATTATAAGAGAGTTACTATAAATTATTCCAAATCATATATTTCAAAAATAAAATTTAATTTCAAAATATTTTTATATTTAATCAAAATTTAAACAAGCGTTCACGCACATGCGCAGTATCCCCTCCTATACTTAGCATTCTGCATTTTGACCAGATTGACACCATGTTTAATACTTTTATTGGCTAGTCATAATGAGAGTCTTACACTTTTCAGACGTTCTTGGAGTACAAGGATCGGTTTCTAGGTCGGCAGTGCGAGACGCTATCTTTTGAAGGTCTTCAGTTCGAATCACGAAGATGAAAATTTTTATTTCTTTTTCTTTCTATTTTTTAAAAATATTTTTAGGTATTTTTCTGAAATTTTACGAGAGTTACTATAAATTATTCCAAATCATATATTTCAAAAAAAAAATTTAATTTCAAAATATTTTTATATTTAATCAAAATTTAAACAAGCGTTCACGCACATGCGCAGTATCCCATCCTATACTTAGCATTCTGCATTTTGACCAGATTGACACCATGTTTAATACTTTTATTGGCTAGTCATAATGAGAGTCTTACACTTTTCAGACGTTCTTGGAGTACAAGGATCGGTGGCTAGGTCGGCAGTGCGAGACGCTATCTTTTGAAGGTCTTCAGTTCGAATCGCGAAGCTGAAATTTTTTATTTCTTTTTTTTAAAAATTTTTTTAGGTATTTTTCTGAAATTTTACGAGAGTTACTATAAACTATTCCAAATCATATATTTCAAAAATAAAATTTAATTTCAAAATATTTTTATATTTAATCAAAATTTAAACAAGCGTTCACGCACATGCGCAGTATCCCCTCCTATACTTAGCATTGTGCATTTTGACCAGATTGACACCATGTTTAATACTTTTATTGGCTAGTCATAATGAGAGTCTTACACTTTTCAGACGCTCTCGGAGTACAAGGATCGGTGGCTAGGTCGGCAGTGCGAGACGCTATCTTTTGAAGGTCTTCAGTTCGAATCACGAAGATGAAAATTTTTATTTCTTTTTCTTTCTTTTTTATTTAAATTTATTTAGTTATTTTTCCCCAATTATAAGAGAGTTACTATAAATTATTCCAAATCATATATTTCAAAAATAAAATTTAATTTCAAAAAATTTTTATATTTAATCAAAATTTAAACAAGCGTTCACGCACATGCGCAGTATCCCCTCCTATACTTAGCATTCTGCATTTTGACCAGATTGACACCATGTTTAATACTTTTATTGGCTAGTCATAATGAGAGTCTTACACTTTTCAGACGTTCTTGGAGTACAAGGATCGGTGGCTAGGTCGGCAGGGCGAGACGCTAACTTTTGAAGGTCTTCAGTTCAAATCGTGAACCTAAAAGTTTTTTTTTTATTTCTATTTCTTTCTTTTTTATTTAAATTTATTTAGTTATTTTTCCCCAATTATAAGAGAGTTACTATTAATTATTCCAAATCATATATTTCAAAAATAAAATATAATTTCAAAATATTTTTATATTTAATCAAAATTTAAACAAGCATTCATTCACATGCGCAGTATCCCCTCCTATACTTAGCATTGTGTATTTTGACCAGATTGACACCATGTTTAATACTTTTATTGGCTAGTCATAATGAGAGTCTTACACTTTTCAGACGCTCTCGGAGTACAAGGATCGGTGGCTAATTCGGCAGGGCGAGACGCTAACTTTTGAAGGTCTTCAGTTCGAATCACGAAGATGAAAATTTTTCTTTCTTTTTTTAAAAAATATTTTTACATATTTTTCTGAAATTTTACGAGAGTTACTATAAATTATTCCAAATCATATATTTCAAAAATAAAATTTAATTTCAAAATATTTTTATATTTAATCAAAATTTAAACAAGCGTTCACGCACATGCGCAGTATCCCCTCCTATACTTAGCATTCTGCATTTTAACCAGATTGACACCATGTTTAATACTTTTATTGGCTAGTCATAATGAGAGTCTTACACTTTTCAGACGTTCTAGGAGTACAAGGATCGGTGGCTAGGTCGGCAGTGCGAGACGCTATCTTTTGAAGGTCTTCAGTTCGAATCACGAAGATGAAAATTTTTCTTTCTTTTTCTTTCTTTTTTTTAAAAATATTTTTAGGTATTTTTCTGAAATTTTACGAGAGTTACTATAAATTATTCCAAATCATATATTTCAAAAATAAAATTTAATTTCAAAATATTTTTATATTTAATCAAAATTTAAACAAGCGTTCACGCACATGCGCAGTATCCCCTCCTATACTTAGCATTCTGCATTTTGACCAGATTGACACCATGTTTAATACTTTTATTGGCTAGTCATAATGAGAGTCTTACACTTTTCAGACGCTCTCGGAATACAAGGATCGGTGGCTAGGTCGGCAGGGCGAGACGCTTACTTTTGAAGGTCTTCAGTTCGAATCGTGAACCTAAAAGTGTTTTTTTATTTCTACTTCTTTCTTTTTTATTTAAATTTATTTAGTTATTTTTACCCAATGATAAGAGAGTTACTATAAATTATTCCAAATCATATATTTCAAAAATAAAATTTAATTTCAAAAGATTTTTATATTTAATCAAAATTTAAACAAGCGTTCACGCACATGCGCAGTATCCCCTCCTATACTTAGCATTCTGCATTTTGACCAGATTGACACCATGTTTAATACTTTTATTGGCTAGTCATAATGAGAGTCTTACACTTTTCAGACGTTCTTGGAGTACAAGGATCGTTGGCTAGGTCGGAAGGGCGAGACGTTAACTTTTGAAAGTCTTCAGTTCGAATCGTGAACCTAAAAGTTTTTTTTTATTTCAATTTCTTTCTTTTTTATTTAAATTTATTTAGTTATTTTTCCCCAATTATAAGAGAGTTACTATAAATTATTAAAAATCATATATTTCAAAAATAAAATTTAATTTCAAAATATTTTTATATTTAATCAAAATTTAAACAAGCGTTCACGCACATGCGCAGTATCCCCTCCTATACTTAGCATTCTGCATTTTGACCAGATTGACACCATGTTTAATACTTTTATTGGCTAGTCATAATGAGAGTCTTACACTTTTCAGACGTTCTAGGAGTACAAGGATCGGTGGCTAGGTCGGCAGTGCGAGACGCTATCTTTTGAAGGTCTTCAGTTCGAATCACGAAGATGAAAATTTTTCTTTCTTTTTCTTTCTTTTTTTTAAAAATATTTTTAGGTATTTTTCTGAAATTTTACGAGAGTTACTATAAATTATTCCAAATCATATATTTCAAAAATAAAATTTAATTTCAAAATATTTTTATATTTAATCAAAATTTAAACAAGCGTTCACGCACATGCGCAGTATCCCCTCCTATACTTAGCATTCTGCATTTTGACCAGATTGACACCATGTTTAATACTTTTATTGGCTAGTCATAATGAGAGTCTTACACTTTTCAGACGCTCTCGGAATACAAGGATCGGTGGCTAGGTCGGCAGGGCGAGACGCTTACTTTTGAAGGTCTTCAGTTCGAATCGTGAACCTAAAAGTGTTTTTTTATTTCTACTTCTTTCTTTTTTATTTAAATTTATTTAGTTATTTTTACCCAATGATAAGAGAGTTACTATAAATTATTCCAAATCATATATTTCAAAAATAAAATTTAATTTCAAAAGATTTTTATATTTAATCAAAATTTAAACAAGCGTTCACGCACATGCGCAGTATCCCCTCCTATACTTAGCATTCTGCATTTTGACCAGATTGACACCATGTTTAATACTTTTATTGGCTAGTCATAATGAGAGTCTTACACTTTTCAGACGTTCTTGGAGTACAAGGATCGTTGGCTAGGTCGGAAGGGCGAGACGTTAACTTTTGAAAGTCTTCAGTTCGAATCGTGAACCTAAAAGTTTTTTTTTATTTCAATTTCTTTCTTTTTTATTTAAATTTATTTAGTTATTTTTCCCCAATTATAAGAGAGTTACTATAAATTATTAAAAATCATATATTTCAAAAATAAAATTTAATTTCAAAATATTTTTATATTTAATCAAAATTTAAACAAGCGTTCACGCACATGCGCAGTATCCCCTCCTATACTTAGCATTCTGCATTTTGACCAGATTGACACCATGTTTAATACTTTTATTGGCTAGTCATAATGAGAGTCTTACACTTTTCAGACGCTCTCGGAGTACAAGGATCGGTGGCTAGGTCGGCAGGGCGAGACGCTAACTTTTGAAGGTTTCAGTTCGAATCACGAAGATGAAAATTTTTATTTCTTTTTCTTTCTTTTTTTTAAAAATATTTTTACATATTTTTCTGAAATTTTACGAGAGTTACTATAAATTATTCTAAATCATATATTTCAAAAATAAAATTTAATTTCGAAATATTTTTATATTTAATCAAAATTTAAACAAGCGTTCACGCACATGCGCAGTATCCCCTCCTATATTTAGCATTCTGCATTTTGACCAGATTGACACCATGTTTAATACTTTTATTGGCTAGTCATAATAAGAGTCTTACACTTTTCAGACGCTCTCGGAGTACAAGGATCGGTGGCTAGGTCGGCAGGGCGAGACGCTAACTTTTGAAGGTCTTCAGTTCAAATCGTGAACCTAAAAGCTTTTTTTTTATTTCTATTTCTTTCTTTTTTATTTAAATTTATTTAGTTATTTTTCCCCAATTATAAGAGAGTTACTATTAATTATTCCAAATCATATATTTCAAAAATAAAATATAATTTCAAAATATTTTTATATTTAATCAAAATTTAAACAAGCATTCACGCACATGCGCAGTATCCCCTCCTATACTTAGCATTCTGCATTTTGACCAGATTGACACCATGTTTAATACTTTTATTGGCTAGTCATAATGAGAGTCTTACACTTTTCAGACGTTCTTGGAGTACAAGGATCGTTGGCTAGGTCGGAAGGGCGAGACGTTAACTTTTGAAAGTCTTCAGTTCGAATCGTGAACCTAAAAGTTTTTTTTTATTTCAATTTCTTTCTTTTTTATTTAAATTTATTTAGTTATTTTTCCCCAATTATAAGAGAGTTACTATAAATTATTAAAAATCATATATTTCAAAAATAAAATTTAATTTCAAAATATTTTTATATTTAATCAAAATTTAAACAAGCGTTCACGCACATGCGCAGTATCCCCTCCTATACTTAGCATTCTGCATTTTGACCAGATTGACACCATGTTTAATACTTTTATTGGCTAGTCATAATGAGAGTCTTACACTTTTCAGACGCTCTCGGAGTACAAGGATCGGTGGCTAGGTCGGCAGGGCGAGACGCTAACTTTTGAAGGTTTCAGTTCGAATCACGAAGATGAAAATTTTTATTTCTTTTTCTTTCTTTTTTTTAAAAATATTTTTACATATTTTTCTGAAATTTTACGAGAGTTACTATAAATTATTCTAAATCATATATTTCAAAAATAAAATTTAATTTCGAAATATTTTTATATTTAATCAAAATTTAAACAAGCGTTCACGCACATGCGCAGTATCCCCTCCTATATTTAGCATTCTGCATTTTGACCAGATTGACACCATGTTTAATACTTTTATTGGCTAGTCATAATAAGAGTCTTACACTTTTCAGACGCTCTCGGAGTAGAAGGATCGGTGGCTAGGTCGGCAGGGCGAGACGCTAACTTTTGAAGGTCTTCAGTTCAAATCGTGAACCTAAAAGTTTTTTTTTTATTTCTATTTCTTTCTTTTTTATTTAAATTTATTTAGTTATTTTTCCCCAATTATAAGAGAGTTACTATTAATTATTCCAAATCATATATTTCAAAAATAAAATATAATTTCAAAATATTTTTATATTTAATCAAAATTTAAACAAGCATTCATTCACATGCGCAGTATCCCCTCCTATACTTAGCATTGTGTATTTTGACCAGATTGATACCATGTTTAATACTTTTATTGGCTAGTCATAATGAGAGTCTTACACTTTTCAGACGCTCTCGGAGTTCAAGGATCGGTGGCTAGGTCAGCAGGGCGAGACGCTAACTTTTGAAGGTCTTCAGTTCGAATCACGAAGATGAAAATTTTTCTTTCTTTTTCTTTCTTTTTTTAAAAAATATTTTTAGGTATTTTTCTGAAATTTTACGAGAGTTACTATAAATTATTCCAAATCATATATTTCAAAAATAAAATTTAATTTCAAAATATTTTTATATTTAATCAAAATTTAAACAAGCGTTCACGCACATGCGCAGTATCCGCTCCTATACTTAGCATTCTGCATTTTGACCAGATTGACACCATGTTTAATACTTTTATTGGCTAGTCATAATGAGAGTCTTACACTTTTCAGACGTTCTTGGAGTGCAAGGATCGGTGGCTAGGTCGGCAGTGCGAGACGCTATCTTTTTGAAGGTCTTCAGTTCGTATCGCGAAGCTGAAATTTTTTATTTCTTTTTCTTTTTTTTTATTTAAATTTATTTAGTTATTTTTCCCCAATTATAAGAGAATTAGTATAAATTATTCCAAATCATATATTTCAAAAATAAAATTTAATTTCAAAATATTTTTATATTTAATCAAAATTTAAACAAGCGTTCACGCACATGCGCAGTATCCCCTCCTATACTTAGCATTCTGCATTTTGACCAGATTGACACCATGTTTAATACTTTTATTGGCTAGTCATAATGAGAGTCTTACACTTTTCAGACGCTCTTGGAGTACAATTATCGGTGGCTAGGTCGGAAGGGCGAGACGCTAACTTTTGAAGGTCTTCAGTTCGAATCGTGAACCTAAAAGTTTTTTTTATTTCTATTTCTTTCTTTTTTATTTAAATTTATTTAGTTATTTTTCCCCAATTATAAGAGAGTTACTATGAATTATTTCAAAAATAAAATTTAATTTCAAAATATTTTTATATTTAATCAAAATTTAAACAAGCGTTCACGCATATGCGCAGTATCCACTCCTATACTTAGCATTCTGCATTTTGACCAGATTGACACCATGTTTAATACTTTTATTTTCTAGTCATAATGAGAGTCTTACACTTTTCAGACGCTCTTGGAGTACAAGGATCGGTGGCTAGGTCGGAAGGGCGAGACGCTAACTTTTGAAGGTCTTAAGTTCGAATCATGAACCTGAAAGTTTTTTTTTATTTCTATTTCTTTCTTTTTTATTTAAATTTATTTAGTTATTTTTCCCCAATTATAAGAGAGTTACTATAAATTATTCCAAATCATATATTTCAAAAATAAAATTTAATTTCAAAATATTTTTATATTTAATCAAAATTTAAACAAGCCTTCACGCACATGCGCAGTATCCCCTCCTATACTTAGCATTCTGCATTTTGACCAGATTGACACCATGTTTAGTACTTTTATTGGCTAGTCATAATGAGAGTCTTACACTTTTCAGACGCTCTCGGAGTTCAAGGATCGGTGGCTAGGTCGGCAGGGCGAGCCGCTATCTTTTGAAGGTCTTCAGTTCGTATGGTGAAGCTGAAATTTTTTATTTCTTTTTCTTTCTTTTTTATTTAAATTTATTAAGTTATTTTTCCCCAATTATAAGAGAATTAGTATAAATTATTCCAAATCATATATTTCAAAAATAAAATTTAATTTCAAAATATTTTTATATTTAATCAAAATTTAAACAAGCGTTCACGCACATGCGCAGTATCCGCTCCTATACTTAGCATTCTGCATTTTGACCAGATTGACACCATGTTTAATACTTTTATTGGCTAGTCATAATGAGAGTCTTACACTTTTCAGACGCTCTTGGAGTACAATTATCGGTGGCTAGGTCGGAAGGGCGAGACGCTAACTTTTGAAGGTCTTCAGTTCGAATCGTGCACCTAAAAGTTTTTTTTTATTTCTATTTCTTTCTTTTTTATTTAAATTTATTTAGTTATTCTTCCCCAATTATAAGAGAGTTACTATAAATTATTCCAAATCATATATTTCAAAAATAAAATTTAATTTTAAAATATTTTTATATTTAATCAAAATTTAAACAAGCGTTCACGCACATGCGCAGTATCCCCTCCTATACTTAGCATTCTGCATTTTGACCAGATTGACACCATGTTTAATACTTTTATTGGCTAGTCATAATGAGAGTCTTACACTTTTCAGACGCTCTTGGAGTACAAGGATCGGTGACTAGGTCGGAAGGGCGAGACGCTAACTTTTGAATGTCTTCAGTTCGAATCGTGAACCTGAAAGTTTTTTTTTATTTCTATTTCTTTCTTTTTTATTTAAATTTAATTAGTTATTTTTCCCCAATTATAAGAGAGTTACTATAAATTATTCCAAATCATATATTTCAAAAATAAAATTTAATTTCAAAATATTTTTATATTTAATCAAAATTTAAACAATCGTTCACGCACATGCGCAGTATCCCCTCTTATACTTAGCATTCTGCATTTTGACCAGATTGACACCATGTTTAATACTTTTATTGGCTAGTCATAATGAGAGTCTTACACTTTTCAGACGTTCTGGGAGTACAAGGATCGGTGGCTAGGTCGGCAGTGCGAGACGCTAGCTTTTGAAGGTCTTCAGTTTGAATCCCGAAGATGAAAATTCTTATTTCTTTTTCTTTCTTTTTTTTAAAAATATTTTTAGGTATTTTTCTGAAATTTTACGAGAGTTACTATAAATTATTCCAAATCATATATTTCAAAAATAAAATTTAATTTCAAAATATTTTTATATTTAATCAAAATTTAAACAAGCGTTCACGCACATGCGCATTATCCCCTCCTATACTTAGCATTCTGCATTTTGACCAGATTGACACCATGTTTAATACTTTTATTGGCTAGTATTAATGAGAGTCTTACACTTTTCAGACGCTCTCGGAGTACAAGGATCGGTGGCTATTTCGGCAGGGCGAGACGCTAACTTTTGAAGGTCTTCAGTTCGAATCGTGAACCTAAAAGTTTTTTTTATTTCTATTTCTTTCTTATTTATTTAAATTTATTTAGTTATTTTTCCCCAGTTATAAGAGAGTTACTATAAATTATTCCAAATCATATATTTCAAAAATAAAATTTAATTTCAAAATATTTTTATATTTAATCAAAATTTAAACAAGCGTTCACGCACATGCGCAGTATCCCCTCCTATACTTAGCATTCTGCATTTTGACCAGATTAACACCATGTTTAATACTTTTATTGGCTATTCATAATGAGAGTCTTACACTTTTCAGACGTTCTTGGAGTACAAGGATCGGTGGCTAGGTCGGCAGTGCGAGACGCTATCTTTTGAAGGTCTTCAGTTCGAATCGCGAAGCTGAAATTTTTTATTTCTTTTTTTTTAAAATTTTTTTAGGTATTTTTCTGAAATTTTACGAGAGTTACTATAAACTATTCCAAATCATATATTTCAAAAATAAAATTTAATTTCAAAATATTTTTATATTTAATCAAAATTTAAACAAGCGTTCACGCACATGCGCAGTATCCCCTCCTATACTTAGCATTGTGCATTTTGACCAGATTGACACCATGTTTAATACTTTTATTGGCTAGTCATAATGAGAGTCTTACACTTTTCAGACGCTCTCGGAGTACAAGGATCGGTGGCTAGGTCGGCAGTGCGAGACGCTATCTTTTGAAGGTCTTCAGTTCGAATCACGAAGATGAAAATTTTTATTTCTTTTTCTTTCTTTTTTATTTAAATTTATTTAGTTATTTTTCCCCAATTATAAGAGAGTTACTATAAATTATTCCAAATCATATATTTCAAAAATAAAATTTAATTTCAAAAAATTTTTATATTTAATCAAAATTTAAACAAGCGTTCACGCACATGCGCAGTATCCCCTCCTATACTTAGCATTCTGCATTTTGACCAGATTGACACCATGTTTAATACTTTTATTGGCTAGTCATAATGAGAGTCTTACACTTTTCAGACGTTCTTGGAGTACAAGGATCGGTGGCTAGGTCGGCAGTGCGAGACGCTATCTTTTGAAGGTCTTCAGTTCATATCGCGAAGCTAAAATTTTTTATTTCTTTTTCTTTCTTTTTTTTAAAAATATTTTTAGGTATTTTTCTGAAATTTTACGAGAGTTACTATAAATTATTCCAAATCATATATTTCAAAAAAAAAAAAATTTAATTTCAAAATATTTTTATATTTAATCAAAATTTAAACAAGCGTTCACGCACATGCGCAGTATCCCATCCTATACTTAGCATTGTGCATTTTGACCAGATTGACACCATGTTTAATACTTTTATTGGCTAGTCATAATGAGAGTCTTACACTTTTCAGACGCTCTCGGAGTACAAGGATCGGTGGCTAATTCGGCAGGGCGAGACGCTAACTTTTGAAGGTCTTCAGTTCGAATCACGAAGATGAAAATTTTTCTTTCTTTTTTTTAAAAATATTTTTACATATTTTTCTGAAATTTTACGAGAGTTACTATAAATTATTCCAAATCATATATTTCAAAAATAAAATTTAATTTCAAAATATTTTTATATTTAATCAAAATTTAAACAAGCGTTCACGCACATGCGCAGTATCCCCTCCTATACTTAGCATTCTGCATTTTGACCAGATTGACACCATGTTTAATACTTTTATTGGCTAGTCATAATGAGAGTCTTACACTTTTCAGACGTTCTAGGAGTACAAGGATCGGTGGCTAGGTCGGCAGTGCGAGACGCTATCTTTTGAAGGTCTTCAGTTCGAATCACGAAGATGAAAATTTTTCTTTCTTTTTCTTTCTTTTTTTTAAAAATATTTTTAGGTATTTTTCTGAAATTTTACGAGAGTTACTATAAATTATTCCAAATCATATATTTCAAAAATAAAATTTAATTTCAAAATATTTTTATATTTAATCAAAATTTAAACAAGCGTTCACGCACATGCGCAGTATCCCCTCCTATACTTAGCATTCTGCATTTTGACCAGATTAACACCATGTTTAATACTTTTATTGGCTATTCATAATGAGAGTCTTACACTTTTCAGACGTTCTTGGAGTACAAGGATCGGTGGCTAGGTCGGCAGTGCGAGACGCTATCTTTTGAAGGTCTTCAGTTCGAATCGCGAAGCTGAAATTTTTTATTTCTTTTTTTTTAAAATTTTTTTAGGTATTTTTCTGAAATTTTACGAGAGTTACTATAAACTATTCCAAATCATATATTTCAAAAATAAAATTTAATTTCAAAATATTTTTATATTTAATCAAAATTTAAACAAGCGTTCACGCACATGCGCAGTATCCCCTCCTATACTTAGCATTGTGCATTTTGACCAGATTGACACCATGTTTAATACTTTTATTGGCTAGTCATAATGAGAGTCTTACACTTTTCAGACGCTCTCGGAGTACAAGGATCGGTGGCTAGGTCGGCAGTGCGAGACGCTATCTTTTGAAGGTCTTCAGTTCGAATCACGAAGATGAAAATTTTTATTTCTTTTTCTTTCTTTTTTATTTAAATTTATTTAGTTATTTTTCCCCAATTATAAGAGAGTTACTATAAATTATTCCAAATCATATATTTCAAAAATAAAATTTAATTTCAAAAATTTTTTATATTTAATCAAAATTTAAACAAGCGTTCACGCACATGCGCAGTATCCCCTCCTATACTTAGCATTCTGCATTTTGACCAGATTGACACCATGTTTAATACTTTTATTGGCTAGTCATAATGAGAGTCTTACACTTTTCAGACGTTCTTGGAGTACAAGGATCGGTGGCTAGTTCGGCAGTGCGAGACGCTATCTTTTGAAGGTCTTCAGTTCGAATCACGAAGATGAAAATTTTTATTTCTTTTTCTTTCTTTTTTATTTAAATTTATTTAGTTATTTTTCCCCAATTATAAGAGAGTTACTATAAATTATTCCAAATCATATATTTCAAAAATAAAATTTAATTTCAAAAATTTTTTATATTTAATCAAAATTTAAACAAGCGTTCACGCACATGCGCAGTATCCCCTCCTATACTTAGCATTCTGCATTTTGACCAGATTGACACCATGTTTAATACTTTTATTGGCTAGTCATAATGAGAGTCTTACACTTTTCAGACGTTCTTGGAGTACAAGGATCGGTGGCTAGTTCGGCAGTGCGAGACGCTATCTTTTGAAGGTCTTCAGTTCGAATCACGAAGATGAAAATTTTTATTTCTTTTTCTTTCTTTTTTTTAAAAATATTTTTAGGTATTTTTCTGAAATTTTACGAGAGTTACTATAAATTATTCCAATTCATATATTTCAAAAAAAAAATTTTAATTTCAAAATATTTTTATATTTAATCAAAATTTAAACAAGCGTTCACGCACATGCGCAGTATCCCATCCTATACTTAGCATTGTGCATTTTGACCAGATTGACACCATGTTTAATACTTTTATTGGCTAGTCATAATGAGAGTCTTACACTTTTCAGACGCTCTCGGAGTACAAGGATCGGTGGCTAATTCGGCAGGGCGAGACGCTAACTTTTGAAGGTCTTCAGTTCGAATCACGAAGATGAAAATTTTTCTTTCTTTTTTTTAAAAATATTTTTACATATTTTTCTGAAATTTTACGAGAGTTACTATAAATTATTCCAAATCATATATTTCAAAAATAAAATTTAATTTCAAAATATTTTTATTTTTAATCAAAATTTAAACACGCGTTCACGCACATGCGCAGTATCCCCTCCTATACTTAGCATTCTGCATTTTGACCAGATTGACACCATGTTTAATACTTTTATTGGCTAGTCATAATGAGAGTCTTACACTTTTCAGACGTTCTAGGAGTACAAGGATCGGTGGCTAGGTCGGCAGTGCGAGACGCTATCTTTTGAAGGTCTTCAGTTCGAATCACGAAGATGAAAATTTTTCTTTCTTTTTCTTTCTTTTTTTTAAAAATATTTTTAGGTATTTTTCTGAAATTTTACGAGAGTTACTATAAATTATTCCAAATCATATATTTCAAAAATAAAGTTTAATTTCAAAATATTTTTATATTTAATCAAAATTTAAACAAGCGTTCACGCACATGCGCATTATCCCCTCCTATACTTAGCATTGTTCATTTTGACCAGATTGACACCATGTTTAATACTTTTATTGGCTAGTCATAATGAGAGTCTTACACTTTTCAGACGCTCTCGGAATACAAGGATCGGTGGCTAGGTCGGCAGGGCGAGACGCTTACTTTTGAAGGTCTTCAGTTCGAATCGTGAACCTAAAAGTGTTTTTTTATTTCTACTTCTTTCTTTTTTATTTAAATTTATTTAGTTATTTTTACCCAATGATAAGAGAGTTACTATAAATTATTCCAAATCATATATTTCAAAAATAAAATTTAATTTCAAAAGATTTTTATATTTAATCAAAATTTAAACAAGCGTTCACGCACATGCGCAGTATCCCCTCCTATACTTAGCATTCTGCATTTTGACCAGATTAACACCATGTTTAATACTTTTATTGGCTAGTCATAATGAGAGTCTTACACTTTTCAGACGTTCTTGGAGTACAAGGATCGTTGGCTAGGTCGGAAGGGCGAGACGTTAACTTTTGAAAGTCTTCAGTTCGAATCGTGAACCTAAAAGTTTTTTTTTATTTCAATTTCTTTCTTTTTTATTTAAATTTATTTAGTTATTTTCCCCCAATTATAAGAGAGTTACTATAAATTATTAAAAATCATATATTTCAAAAATAAAATTTAATTTCAAAATATTTTTATATTTAATCAAAATTTAAACAAGCGTTCACGCACATGCGCAGTATCCCCTCCTATACTTAGCATTCTGCATTTTGACCAGATTGACACCATGTTTAATACTTTTATTGGCTAGTCATAATGAGAGTCTTACACTTTTCAGACGCTCTCGGAGTACAAGGATCGGTGGCTAGGTCGGCAGGGCGAGACGCTAACTTTTGAAGGTCTTCAGTTCAAATCGTGAACCTAAAAGTTTTTTTTTATTTCTATTTCTTTCTTTTTTATTTAAATTTATTTAGTTATTTTTCCCCAATTATAAGAGAGTTACTATTAATTATTCCAAATCATATATTTCAAAAATAAAATATAATTTCAAAATATTTTTATATTTAATCAAAATTTAAACAAGCGTTCACGCACATGCGCAGTATCCGCTCCTATACTTAGCATTCTGCATTTTGACCAGATTGACACCATGTTTAATACTTTTATTGGCTAGTCATAATGAGAGTCTTACACTTTTCAGACGTTCTTGGAGTACAAGGATCGGTGGCTAGGTCGGCAGTGCGAGACGCTATCTTTTGAAGGTCTTCAGTTCGAATCACGAAGATGAAAATTTTTATTTCTTTTTCTTTCTTTTTTTTAAAAATATTTTTAGGTATTTTTCTGAAATTTTACGAGAGTTACTATAAATTATTCCAATTCATATATTTCAAAAAAAAAATTTTAATTTCAAAATATTTTTATATTTAATCAAAATTTAAACAAGCGTTCACGCACATGCGCAGTATCCCATCCTATACTTAGCATTGTGCATTTTGACCAGATTGACACCATGTTTAATACTTTTATTGGCTAGTCATAATGAGAGTCTTACACTTTTCAGACGCTCTCGGAGTACAAGGATCGGTGGCTAATTCGGCAGGGCGAGACGCTAACTTTTGAAGGTCTTCAGTTCGAATCACGAAGATGAAAATTTTTCTTTCTTTTTTTTAAAAATATTTTTACATATTTTTCTGAAATTTTACGAGAGTTACTATAAATTATTCCAAATCATATATTTCAAAAATAAAATTTAATTTCAAAATATTTTTATTTTTAATCAAAATTTAAACACGCGTTCACGCACATGCGCAGTATCCCCTCCTATACTTAGCATTCTGCATTTTGACCAGATTGACACCATGTTTAATACTTTTATTGGCTAGTCATAATGAGAGTCTTACACTTTTCAGACGTTCTAGGAGTACAAGGATGGGTGGCTAGGTCGGCAGTGCGAGACGCTATCTTTTGAAGGTCTTCAGTTCGAATCACGAAGATGAAAATTTTTCTTTCTTTTTCTTTCTTTTTTTTAAAAATATTTTTAGGTATTTTTCTGAAATTTTACGAGAGTTACTATAAATTATTCCAAATCATATATTTCAAAAATAAAGTTTAATTTCAAAATATTTTTATATTTAATCAAAATTTAAACAAGCGTTCACGCACATGCGCATTATCCCCTCCTATACTTAGCATTGTTCATTTTGACCAGATTGACACCATGTTTAATACTTTTATTGGCTAGTCATAATGAGAGTCTTACACTTTTCAGACGCTCTCGGAATACAAGGATCGGTGGCTAGGTCGGCAGGGCGAGACGCTTACTTTTGAAGGTCTTCAGTTCGAATCGTGAACCTAAAAGTGTTTTTTTATTTCTACTTCTTTCTTTTTTATTTAAATTTATTTAGTTATTTTTACCCAATGATAAGAGAGTTACTATAAATTATTCCAAATCATATATTTCAAAAATAAAATTTAATTTCAAAAGATTTTTATATTTAATCAAAATTTAAACAAGCGTTCACGCACATGCGCAGTATCCCCTCCTATACTTAGCATTCTGCATTTTGACCAGATTGACACCATGTTTAATACTTTTATTGGCTAGTCATAATGAGAGTCTTACACTTTTCAGACGTTCTTGGAGTACAAGGATCGTTGGCTAGGTCGGAAGGGCGAGACGTTAACTTTTGAAAGTCTTCAGTTCGAATCGTGAACCTAAAAGTTTTTTTTTATTTCAATTTCTTTCTTTTTTATTTAAATTTATTTAGTTATTTTCCCCCAATTATAAGAGAGTTACTATAAATTATTAAAAATCATATATTTCAAAAATAAAATTTAATTTCAAAATATTTTTATATTTAATCAAAATTTAAACAAGCGTTCACGCACATGCGCAGTATCCCCTCCTATACTTAGCATTCTGCATTTTGACCAGATTGACACCATGTTTAATACTTTTATTGGCTAGTCATAATGAGAGTCTTACACTTTTCAGACGCTCTCGGAGTACAAGGATCGGTGGCTAGGTCGGCAGGGCGAGACGCTAACTTTTGAAGGTCTTCAGTTCAAATCGTGAACCTAAAAGTTTTTTTTTATTTCTATTTCTTTCTTTTTTATTTAAATTTATTTAGTTATTTTTCCCCAATTATAAGAGAGTTACTATTAATTATTCCAAATCATATATTTCAGAAATAAAATATAATTTCAAAATATTTTTATATTTAATCAAAATTTAAACAAGCGTTCACGCACATGCGCAGTATCCGCTCCTATACTTAGCATTCTGCATTTTGACCAGATTGACACCATGTTTAATACTTTTATTGGCTAGTCATAATGAGAGTCTTACACTTTTCAGACGTTCTTGGAGTGCAAGGATCGGTGGCTAGGTCGGCAGTGCGAGACGCTATCTTTTTGAAGGTCTTCAGTTCGTATCGCGAAGCTGAAATTTTTTATTTCTTTTTCTTTTTTTTTTATTTAAATTTATTTAGTTATTTTTCCCCAATTATAAGAGAATTAGTATAAATTATTCCAAATCATATATTTCAAAAATAAAATTTAATTTCAAAATATTTTTATATTTAATCAAAATTTAAACAAGCGTTCACGCACATGCGCAGTATCCCCTCCTATACTTAGCATTCTGCATTTTGACCAGATTGACACCATGTTTAATACTTTTATTGGCTAGTCATAATGAGAGTCTTACACTTTTCAGACGCTCTTGGAGTACAATTATCGGTGGCTAGGTCGGAAGGGCGAGACGCTAACTTTTGAAGGTCTTCAGTTCGAATCGTGAACCTAAAAGTTTTTTTTTATTTCTATTTCTTTCTTTTTTATTTAAATTTATTTAGTTATTCTTCCCCAATTATAAGAGAGTTACTATAAATTATTCCAAATCATATATTTCAAAAATAAAATTTAATTTTAAAATATTTTTATATTTAATCAAAATTTAAACAAGCGTTCACGCACATGCGCAGTATCCCCTCCTATACTTAGCATTCTGCATTTTGACCAGATTGACACCATGTTTAATACTTTTATTGGCTAGTCATAATGAGAGTCTTACACTTTTCAGACGCTCTTGGAGTACAAGGATCGGTGACTAGGTCGGAAGGGCGAGACGCTAACTTTTGAATGTCTTCAGTTCGAATCGTGAACCTGAAAGTTTTTTTTTTATTTCTATTTCTTTCTTTTTTATTTAAATTTAATTAGTTATTTTTCCCCAATTATAAGAGAGTTACTATAAATTATTCCAAATCATATATTTCAAAAATAAAATTTAATTTCAAAATATTTTTATATTTAATCAAAATTTAAACAATCGTTCACGCACATGCGCAGTATCCCCTCCTATACTTAGCATTCTGCATTTTGACCAGATTGACACCATGTTTAATACTTTTATTGGCTAGTCATAATGAGAGTCTTACACTTTTCAGACGTTCTGGGAGTACAAGGATCGGTGGCTAGGTCGGCAGTGCGAGACGCTAGCTTTTGAAGGTCTTCAGTTTGAATCCCGAAGATGAAAATTCTTATTTCTTTTTCTTTCTTTTTTTTAAAAATATTTTTAGGTATTTTTCTGAAATTTTACGAGAGTTACTATAAATTATTCCAAATCATATATTTCAAAAATAAAATTTAATTTCAAAATATTTTTATATTTAATCAAAATTTAAACAAGCGTTCACGCACATGCGCATTATCCCCTCCTATACTTAGCATTCTGCATTTTGACCAGATTGACACCATGTTTAATACTTTTATTGGCTAGTATTAATGAGAGTCTTACACTTTTCAGACGCTCTCGGAGTACAAGGATCGGTGGCTATTTCGGCAGGGCGAGACGCTAACTTTTGAAGGTCTTCAGTTCGAATCGTGAACCTAAAAGTTTTTTTTATTTCTATTTCTTTCTTATTTATTTAAATTTATTTAGTTATTTTTCCCCAATTATAAGAGAGTTACTATAAATTATTCCAAATCATATATTTCAAAAATAAAATTTAATTTCAAAATATTTTTATATTATAATCAAAATTTAAACAAGCGTTCACGCACATGCGCAGTATCCCCTCCTATACTTAGCATTCTATATTTTGACCAGATTAACCCCATGTTTAATACTTTTATTCGCTATTCATAATGAGAGTCTTACACTTTTCAGACATTCTTGGAGTACAAGGATCGGTGGCTAGGTCGGCAGTGCGAGACGCTATCTTTTGAAGGTCTTCAGTTCGAATCGTGAACCTGCAAGTTTTTTTTATTTCTTTTTCTTTCTTATTTATTTAAATTTATTTACTTATTTTTCCCCAATTATAAGAGAGTTACTATAAATTATTCCAAATCATATATTTCAAAAATAAAATTTAATTTCAAAATATTTTTATATTTAATCAAAATTTAAACAAGCGTTCACGCACATGCGCAGTATCCCCTCCTATACTTAGCATTCTGCATTTTGACCAGATTGACACCATGTTTAATACTTTTATTGGCTAGTCATAATGAGAGTCTTACACTTTTCAGACGCTCTTGGAGTACAAGGATCGGTGGCTAGGTCGGAAGGGCGAGACGCTAACTTTTGAAGGTCTTCAGTTCGAATCGTGAACCTAAAAGTTTTTTTTTATTTCTATTTCTTTCTTATTTATTTAAATTTATTTAGTTATTTTTCCCCTATTATAAGAGAGTTACTATAAATTATTCCAAATCATATATTTCAAAAATAAAATTTAATTTCAAAATATTTTTATATTTAATCAAAATTTAAACAAGCGTTCACGCACATGCGCAGTATCCCCTCCTATACTTAGCATTCTGCATTTTGACCAGATTGACACCATGTTTAATACTTTTATTGGCTAGTCATAATGAGAGTCTTACACTTTTCAGACGCTCTTGGAGTACAATAATCGGTGGCTAGGTCGGAAGGGCGAGACGCTAACTTTTGAAGGTCTTCAGTTCCAATCGTGAACCTAAAAGTTTTTTTTTATTTCTATTTCTTTCTTTTTTATTTAAATATATTTAGTTATTTTTCCCCAATTATAAGAGAGTTACTATAAATTATTCCAAATCATATATTTCAAAAATAAAATTTAATTTCAAAATATTTTTATATTTAATCAAAATTTAAACAAGCGTTCACGCACAAGCGCAGTATCCCCTCCTATACTTAGCATTCTGCATTTTGACCAGATTGACACCATGTTTAATACTTTTATTGGCTAGTCATAATGAGAGTCTTACACTTTTCAGACGTTCTTGGAGTACAAGGATCGGTGGCTAGGTCGGCAGTGCGAGACGCTATCTTTTGAAGGTCTTCAGTTCGAATCGTGAACCTGCAAGTTTTTTTTATTTCTTTTTCTTTCTTATTTATTTAAATTTATTTAGTTATTTTTCCCCAATTATAAGAGAGTTACTATAAATTATTCCAAATCATATATTTCAAAAATAAAATTTAATTTCAAAATATTTTTATATTTAATCAAAATTTAAACAAGCGTTCACGCACATGCGCAGTATCCCCTCCTATACTTAGCATTCTGCATTTTGACCAGATTGACACCATGTTTAATACTTTTATTGGCTAGTCATAATGAGAGTCTTACACTTTTCAGACGTTCTTGGAGTGCAAGGATCGGTGGCTAGGTCGGCAGTGCGAGACGCTATCTTTTTGAAGGTCTTCAGTTCGTATCGCGAAGCTGAAATTTTTTATTTCTTTTTCTTTTTTTTTTATTTAAATTTATTTAGTTATTTTTCCCCAATTATAAGAGAATTAGTATAAATTATTCCAAATCATATATTTCAAAAATAAAATTTAATTTCAAAATATTTTTATATTTAATCAAAATTTAAACAAGCGTTCACGCACATGCGCAGTATCCCCTCCTATACTTAGCATTCTGCATTTTGACCAGATTGACACCATGTTTAATACTTTTATTGGCTAGTCATAATGAGAGTCTTACACTTTTCAGACGCTCTTGGAGTACAATTATCGGTGGCTAGGTCGGAAGGGCGAGACGCTAACTTTTGAAGGTCTTCAGTTCGAATCGTGAACCTAAAAGTTTTTTTTTATTTCTATTTCTTTCTTTTTTATTTAAATTTATTTAGTTATTCTTCCCCAATTATAAGAGAGTTACTATAAATTATTCCAAATCATATATTTCAAAAATAAAATTTAATTTTAAAATATTTTTATATTTAATCAAAATTTAAACAAGCGTTCACGCACATGCGCATTATCCCCTCCTATACTTAGCATTCTGCATTTTGACCAGATTGACACCATGTTTAATACTTTTATTGGCTAGTATTAATGAGAGTCTTACACTTTTCAGACGCTCTCGGAGTACAAGGATCGGTGGCTATTTCGGCAGGGCGAGACGCTAACTTTTGAAGGTCTTCAGTTCGAATCGTGAACCTAAAAGTTTTTTTTATTTCTATTTCTTTCTTATTTATTTAAATTTATTTAGTTATTTTTCCCCAATTATAAGAGAGTTACTATAAATTATTCCAAATCATATATTTCAAAAATAAAATTTAATTTCAAAATATTTTTATATTATAATCAAAATTTAAACAAGCGTTCACGCACATGCGCAGTATCCCCTCCTATACTTAGCATTCTATATTTTGACCAGATTAACACCATGTTTAATACTTTTATTCGCTATTCATAATGAGAGTCTTACACTTTTCAGACGTTCTTGGAGTACAAGGATCGGTGGCTAGGTCGGCAGTGCGAGACGCTATCTTTTGAAGGTCTTCAGTTCGAATCGTGAACCTGCAAGTTTTTTTTATTTCTTTTTCTTTCTTATTTATTTAAATTTATTTAGTTATTTTTCCCCAATTATAAGAGAGTTACTATAAATTATTCCAAATCATATATTTCAAAAATAAAATTTAATTTCAAAATATTTTTATATTTAATCAAAATTTAAACAAGCGTTCACGCACATGCGCAGTATCCTCTCCTATACTTAGCATTCTGCATTTTGACCAGATTGACACCATGTTTAATACTTTTATTGGCTAGTCATAATGAGAGTCTTACACTTTTCAGACGCTCTTGGAGTACAAGGATCGGTGGCTAGGTCGGAAGGGCGAGACGCTAACTTTTGAAGGTCTTCAGTTCGAATCGTGAACCTAAAAGTTTTTTTTTATTTCTATTTCTTTCTTATTTATTTAAATTTATTTAGTTATTTTTCCCCTATTATAAGAGAGTTACTATAAATTATTCCAAATCATATATTTCAAAAATAAAATTTAATTTCAAAATATTTTTATATTTAATCAAAATTTAAACAAGCGTTCACGCACATGCGCAGTATCCCCTCCTATACTTAGCATTCTGCATTTTGACCAGATTGACACCATGTTTAATACTTTTATTGGCTAGTCATAATGAGAGTCTTACACTTTTCAGACGCTCTTGGAGTACAATAATCGGTGGCTAGGTCGGAAGGGCGAGACGCTAACTTTTGAAGGTCTTTAGTTCGAATCGTGAACCTAAAAGTTTTTTTTTATTTCTATTTCTTTCTTTTTTATTTAAATTTATTTAGTTATTTTTCCCCAATTATCAGAGAGTTACTATAAATTATTCCAAATCATATATTTCAAAAATAAAATTTAATTTCAAAATATTTTTATATTTAATCAAAATTTAAACAAGCGTTCACGCACATGCGCAGTATCCCCTCCTATACTTAGCATTCTGCATTTTGACCAGATTGACACCATGTTTAATACTTTTATTTGCTAGTCATAATGAGAGTCTTACACTTTTCAGACGCTCTTGGAGTACAAGGATCGGTGGCTAGGTCGGAAGGGCGAGACGCTAACTTTTGAAGGTCTTCAGTTCGAATCGTGAACCTGAAAGTTTTTTTTTATTTCTATTTCTTTCTTTTTTATTTAAATTTATTTAGTTATTTTTCCCCAATTATAAGAGAATTAGTATAAATTATTCCAAACCATATATTTCAAAAATAAAATTTAATTTCAAAATATTTTTATATTTAATCAAAATTTAAACAAGCGTTCACGCACATGCGCAGTATCCCCTCCTATACTTAGCATTCTGCATTTTGACCAGATTGACACCATGTTTAATACTTTTATTGGCTAGTCATAATGAGAGTCTTACACTTTTCAGACGCTCTTGGAGTACAAGGATCGGTGGCTAGGTCGGAAGGGCGAGACGCTAACTTTTGAAGGTCTTCAGTTCCAATCGTGAACCTAAAAGTTTTTTTTTATTTCTATTTCTTTCTTTTTTATTTAAATATATTTAGTTATTTTTCCCCAATTATAAGAGAGTTACTATAAATTATTCCAAATCATATATTTCAAAAATAAAATTTAATTTCAAAATATTTTTATATTTAATCAAAATTTAAACAAGCGTTCACGCACAAGCGCAGTATCCCCTCCTATACTTAGCATTCTGCATTTTGACCAGATTGACACCATGTTTAATACTTTTATTGGCTAGTCATAATGAGAGTCTTACACTTTTCAGACGCTCTTGGAGTATAAGGATCGGTGGCTAGGTCGGAAGGGCGAGACGCTAACTTTTGAAGGTCTTCAGTTCGAATCGTGAACCTAAAAGTTTTTTTTATTTCTATTTCTTTCTTTTTTATTTAAATTTATTTAGTTATTTTTCCCCAATTATAAGAGAGTTACTATAAATTATTCCAAATCATATATTTCAAAAATAAAATTTAATTTCAAAATATTTTTATATTTAATCAAAATTTAAACAAGCGTTCACGCACATGCGCAGTATCCCCTCCTATACTTAGCATTCTGCATTTTGACCAGATTGACACCATGTTTAATACTTTTATTGGCTAGTCATAATGAGAGTCTTGCACTTTTCAGACGCTCTTGGAGTACAAGGATCGGTGGCTAGGTCGGAAGGGCGAGACGCTAACTTTTGAATGTCTTCAGTTCGAATCGTGAACCTAAAAGTTTTTTTTTATTTCTATTTCTTTCTTTTTTATTTAAATTTAATTAGTTATTTTTCCCCAATTATAAGAGAGTTACTATAAATTATTCCAAATCATATATTTCAAAAATAAAATTTAATTTCAAAATATTTTTATATTTAATCAAAATTTTAACAATCGTTCACGCACATGCGCAGTATCCCCTCCTATACTTAGCATTCTGCATTTTGAAAAGATTGACACCATGTTTAATACTTTTATTGGCTAGTCATAATGAGAGTCTTACACTTTTCAGACGTTCTGGGAGTACAAGGATCGGTGGCTATGTCTGTAGTGCGAGACGCTATCTTTTGAAGGTCTTCAGTTCGAATCCCGAAGATGAAAATTCTTATTTCTTTTTCTTTCTTTTTTTCAAAAATATTTTTAGGTATTTTTCTGAAATTTTACGAGAGTTACTATAAATTATTCTAAATCATATATTTCAAAAAAATAAAATTTAATTTCAAAATATTTTTATATTTAATCAAAATTTAAACAAGCGTTCACGCACATGCGCAGTATCCCCTCCTATACTTAGCATTGTGCATTTTGACCAGATTGATACCATGTTTAATACTTTTATTGGCTAGTCATAATGAGAGTCTTACACTTTTCAGACGTTCTTGGAATACAAGGATCTGTGGCTAGGTCGGCAGTGCGAGACGTTATGTTTTGAAGGTCTTCAGTTCGAATCGCGAAGCTGAAATTTTTTCTTTCTTTTTTTTTTAAATTTTTTTAGGTATTTTTCTGAAATTTTACCAGAGTTACTATAAACTATTCCAAATCATATATTTCAAAAATAAAATTTAATTTCAAAATATTTTTATATTTAATCAAAATTTAAACAAGCGTTCACGCACATGCGCAGTATCCCCTCCTATACTTAGCATTCTGCATTTTAACCAGATTGACACCATGTTTAATACTTTTTTTGGTTAGTCATAATAAGAGTCTTACACTTTTCAGACGCTCTTGGAGTAAACGGATCGGTGGCTAGGTCGGCAGGGCGAGACGCTAACTTTTGAAGGTCTGCAGTTCGAATCTTGAACATAAAAGGTTTTTTTTAATTTCTATTTCTTTCTTTTTTATTTAAATTTATTTAGTTATTTTTCCCCAATTATAAGAGAGTTACTATAAATTATTCCAAATCATATATTTCAAAAATAAAATTTAATTTCAAAATATTTTTATATTTAATCAAAATTTAAACAAGCGTTCACGCACATGCGCATTATCCCCTCCTATACTTAGCATTCTGCATTTTGACCAGATTGACACCATGTTTAATACTTTTATTGGCTAGTATTAATGAGAGTCTTACACTTTTCAGACGCTCTCGGAGTACAAGGATCGGTGGCTATTTCGACAGGGCGAGACGCTAACTTTTGAAGGTCTTCAGTTCGAATCGTGAACCTAAATGTTTTTTTTTATTTCTATTTCTTTCTTATTTATTTAAATTTATTTAGTTATTTTTCCCCAATTATAAGAGAGTTACTATAAATTATTCCAAATCATATATTTCAAAAATAAAATTTAATTTCAAAATATTTTTATATTTAATCAAAATTTAAACAAGCGTTCACGCACATGCGCAGTATCCCCTCCTATACTTAGCATTCTGCATTTTGACCAGATTGACACCATGTTTAATACTTTTTTTGGCTAGTCATAATGAGAGTCTTACACTTTTCAGACGTTCTTGGAGTACAAGGATCTGTGGCTAGGTCGGCAGGGCGAGACGCTAACTTTTTAAGGTCTTCAGTTCGAATCGTGAACCTGCAAGTTTTTTTTATTTCTTTTTCTTTCTTTTTTATTTTAATTTATTTAGGTATTTTTCCCAATTATAAGAGAGTTACTATAAATTATTCCAAATCATATATTACAAAAATAAAATATAATTTCAAAATATTTTTATATTTAATCAAAATTTAAACAAGCATTCACGCACATGCGCAGTATCCCCTCCTATACTTAGCATTGTGCATTTTGACCAGATTGATACCATGTTTAATACTTTTATTGGCTAGTCATAATGAGAGTCTTACACTTTTCAGACGTTCTTGGAGTACAAGGATCGGTGGCTAGGTCGGCAGTGCGAGACGCTATCTTTTGAAGGTCTTCAGTTCGAAATACGAAGCTGAAATTTTTTCTTTCTTTTTTTTTAAAATTTTTTTAGGTATTTTTCTGAAATTTTTCCAGAGTTACTATAAACTATTCCAAATCATATATTTCAAAAATAAAATTTAATTTCAAAATATTTTTATATTTAATCAAAATTTAAACAAGCGTTCACGCACATGCGCAGTATCCCCTCCTATACTTAGCATTCTGCATTTTAACCAGATTGACACCATGTTTAATACTTTTTTTGGTTAGTCATAATAAGAGTCTTACACTTTTCAGACGCTCTTGGAGTACAAGGATCGGTGGCTAGGTCGGCAGGGCGAGACGCTAACTTTTGAAGGTCTGCAGTTCGAATGGTGAACATAAAAGGTTTTTTTTATTTCTATTTCTTTCTTTTTTATTTAAATTTATTTAGTTATTTTTCCCCAATTATAAGAGAGTTACTATAAATTATTCCAAATCATATATTTCAAAAATAAAATTTAATTTCAAAATATTTTTATATTTAATCAAAATTTAAACAAGCGTTCACGCACATGCGCATTATCCACCCCTATACTTAGCATTCTGCATTTTGACCAGATTGACACCATGTTGAATACTTTTATTGGCTAGTCATAATGAGAGTCTTACACTTTTCAGACGCTCTTGGAGTACAAGGATCGGTGGCTAGGTCGGAAATGCGAAACGCTAACTTTTGAAGGTCTTCAGGTCGAATCGTGAAGCTGAAAGTTTTTTTTTATTTCTATTTCTTTCTTTTTTATTTAATTTTATTTAGTTATTTTTCCCCAATTATAAGAGAGTTACTATAAATTATTCCAAATCATATATTTCAAAAATAAAATTTAATTTCAAAATATTTTTATATTTAATCAAAATTTAAACATGCGTTCACGCACATGCGCAGTATCCCCTCCTATACTTAGCATTCTGCATTTTGACCAGATTGACACCATGTTTAATACTTTTATTGGCTAGTCATAATGAGAGTCTTACACTTTTCAGACGTTCTTGGAGTACAAGGGTCGGTGGCTAGGACGGCAGTGCGACACGCTATCTTTTGAAGGTCTTCAGTTCGAATCACGAAGATGAAAATTTTTATTTCTTTTTATTTCTTTTTTTTAAAAATATTTTTAGGTATTGTTCTGAAATTTTACGAGAGTTACTATAAATTATTCCAAATCATATATTTCAAAAATAAAATTTAATTTAAAAATATTTTTATATTTAATCAAAATTTAAACAAGCGTTCACGCACATGCGCATTATCCCCTCCTATACTTAGCATTCTGCATTTTGACCAGATTGACACCATGTTTAATACTTTTATTGGCTAGTCATAATGAGAGTCTTACACTTTTCAGACGCTCTCCGAGTACAAGGATCGGTGGCTATTTCGGCAGGGCGAGACGCTAACTTTTGAAGGTCTTCAGTTCGAATCGTGAACCTAAAAGTTTTTTTTATTTCTATTTCTTTCTTTTTTATTTAAATTTATTTAGTTATTTTTCCCCAATTATAAGAGAGTTACTATAAATTATTCCAAATCATATATTTCAAAAATAAAATTTAATTTCAAAATATTTTTATATTTAATCAAAATTTAAACAAGCGTTCACGCACATGCGCAGTATCCCCTCCTATACTTAGCATTCTGCATTTTGACCAGATTGACACCATGTTTAATACTTTTATTGGCTAGTCATAATGAGAGTCTTACACTTTTCAGACGCTCTCGGAGTACAAGGATCGGTGGCTAGGTCGGCAGGGCGAGACGCTAACTTTTGAAGGTCTTCAGTTCGAATCGTGAACCTAAAAGTTTTTTTTATTTCTATTTCTTTCTTTTTTATTTAAATTTATTTAGTTATTTTTCCCCAATTATAAGAGAGTTACTATAAATTATTCCAAATCATATATTTCAAAAATAAAATTTAATTTCAAAATATTTTTATATTTAATCAAAATTTAAACAAGCGTTCACGCACATGCGCAGTATCCCCTCCTATACTTAGCATTCTGCATTTTGACCAGATTGACACCATGTTTAATACTTTTATTGGCTAGTCATAATGAGAGTCTTTCACTTTTCAGACGCTCTCGGAGTACAAGGATCGGTGGCTATTTCGGCAGGGCGAGACGCTAACTTTTGAAGGTCTTCAGTTCGAATCGTGAACCTAAAAGTTTTTTTTTATTTCTATTTCTTTCTTATTTATTTAAATTTATTTAGTTATTTTTCCCCAATTATAAGAGAGTTACTATAAATTATTCCAAATCATATATTCCAAAAATAAATTTTAATTTCAAAATATTTTTATATTTAATCAAAATTTAAACAAGCGTTCGCGCACATGCGCAGTATCCCCTCCTATACTTAGCATTCTGCATTTTGACCAGATTGACACCATGTTTAATACTTTTATTGGCTAGTCATAATGAGAGTCTTACACTTTTCAGACGCTCTCGGAGTACAAGGATCGGTGGCTAGGTCGGCAGGGCGAGACGCTAACTTTTGAAGGTCTTCAGTTCGAATCGTGAACCTAAAAGTTTTTTTTTATTTCTATTTCTTTCTTTTTTATTTAAATTTATTTAGTTATTTTTCCCCAATTATAAGAGAGTTACTCTAAATTATTCCAAATCATATATTTCAAAAATAAAATTTAATTTCAAAATATTTTTATATTTAATCAAAATTTAAACAAGCGTTCACGCACATGCGCAGTATCCCCTCCTATACTTAGCATTCTGCATTTTGACCAGATTGACACCATGTTTATTACTTTTATTGGCTAGTCATAATGAGAGTCTTACACTTTTCAGACGTTCTTGGAGTACAAGGGTCGGTGGCTAGGACGGCAGTGCGACACGCTGTCTTTTGAAGGTCTTCAGTTCGAATCACGAAGATGAAAATTTTTATTTCTTTTTATTTCTTCTTTTTAAAAATATTTTTAGGTATTTTTCTGAAATTTTACGAGAGTTACTATAAATTATTCCAAATCATATATTTCAAAAATAAAATTTAATTTCAAAATATTTTTATATTTAATCAAAATTTAAACAAGCGTTCACGCACATGCGCAGTATCCCCTCCTATACTTAGCATTCTGCATTTTGACCAGATTGAACCCATGTTTAATACTTTTTTTGGCTAGTCATAATGAGAGTCTTACACTTTTCAGACGTTCTTGGAGTACAAGGATCTGTGGCTAGGTCGGCAGGGCGAGACGCTAACTTTTTAAGGTCTTCAGTTCGAATCGTGAACCTGCAAGTTTTTTTTATTTCTTTTTCTTTCTTTTTTATTTTAATTTATTTAGGTATTTTTCCCAATTATAAGAGAGTTACTATAAATTATTCCAAATCATATATTACAAAAATAAAATATAATTTCAAAATATTTTTATATTTAATCAAAATTTAAACAAGCATTCACGCACATGCGCAGTATCCCCTCCTATACTTAGCATTGTGCATTTTGACCAGATTGATACCATGTTTAATACTTTTATTGGCTAGTCATAATGAGAGTCTTACACTTTTCAGACGTTATTGGAGTACAAGGATCGGTGGCTAGGTCGGCAGTGCGAGACGCTATCTTTTGAAGGTCTTCAGTTCGAAATACGAAGCTGAAATTTTTTCTTTCTTTTTTTTTTAAATTTTTTTAGGTATTTTTCTGAAATTTTTCCAGAGTTACTATAAACTATTCCAAATCATATATTTCAAAAATAAAATTTAATTTCAAAATATTTTTATATTTAATCAAAATTTAAACAAGCGTTCACGCTCATGCGCAGAATCCCCTCCTATACTTAGCATTCTGCATTTTAACCAGATTGACACCATGTTTAATACTTTTTTTGGTTAGTCATAATAAGAGTCTTACACTTTTCAGACGCTCTTGGAGTAAAAGGATCGGTGGCTAGGTCGGCAGGGCGAGACGCTAACTTTTGAAGGTCTGCAGTTCGAATGGTGAACATAAAAGGTTTTTTTTATTTCTATTTCTTTCTTTTTTATTTAAATTTATTTAGTTATTTTTCCCCAATTATAAGAGAGTTACTATAAATTATTCCAAATCATATATTTCAAAAATAAATTTTAATTTCAAAATATTTTTATATTTAATCAAAATTTAAACAAGCGTTCACGCACATGCGCAGTATCCCCTCCTATACTTAGCATTCTGCATTTTGACCAGATTGACACCATGTTTAATACTTTTATTGGCTAGTCATAATGAGAGTCTTACACTTTTCAGACGCTCTCGGAGTACAAGAATCGGTGGCTAGGTCGGCAGGGCGAGACGCTAACTTTTGAAGGTCTTCAGTTCGAATCGTGAACCTAAAAGTTTTTTTTTATTTCTATTTCTTTCTTTTTTATTTAAATTTATTTAGTTATTTTTCCCCAATTATAAGAGAGTTAATATAAATTATTCCAAATCATATATTTCAAAAATAAAATTTAATTTCAAAATATTTTTATATTTAATCAAAATTTAAACAAGCGTTCACGCACATGCGCAGTATCCCCTCCTATACTTAGCATTCTGCATTTTGACCAGATTGACACCATGTTTAATACTTTTATTGGCTAGACATAATGAGAGTCTTACACTTTTCAGACGTTCTTGGAGTATATGGGTCGGTGGCTAGGACGGCAGTGCGACACTCTGTCTTTTGAAGGTCTTCAGTTCGAATCACGAAGATGAAAATTTTTATTTCTTTTTATTTCTTTTTTTTAAAAATATTTTTAGGTATTTTTCTGAAATTTTACGAGAGTTACTATAAATTATTCCAAATCATATATTTCAAAAATAAAATTTAATTTCAAAATATTTTTATATTTAATCAAAATTTAAACAAGCGTTCACGCACATGCGCAGTATCCCCTCCTATACTTAGCATTCTGCATTTTGACCAGATTGACACCATGTTTAATACTTTTATTGGCTAGTCATAATGAGAGTCTTACACTTTTCAGACGCTCTCGGAGTACAAGGATCGGTGGCTATTTCGGCAGGGCGAGACGCTAACTTTTGAAGGTCTTCAGTTCGAATCGTGAACCTAAAAGTTTTTTTTTATTTCTATTTCTTTCTTATTTATTTAAATTTATTTAGTTATTTTTCCCCAATTATAAGAGAGTTACTATAAATTATTCCAAATCATATATTTCAAAAATAAATTTTAATTTCAAAATATTTTTATATTTAATCAAAATTTAAACAAGCGTTCACGCACATGCGCATTATCCCCTCCTATACTTAGCATTCTGCATTTTGACCAGATTGACACCATGTTTAATACTTTTATTGGCTAGTCATAATGAGAGTCTTACACTTTTCAGACGCTCTCGGAGTACAAGGATCGGTGGCTAGGTCGGCAGGGCGAGACGCTAACTTTTGAAGGTCTTCAGTTCGAATCGTGAACCTAAAAGTTTTTTTTATTTCTATTTCTTTCTTTTTTATTTAAATTTATTTAGTTATTTTTCCCCAATTATAAGAGAGTTACTATAAATTATTCCAAATCATATATTTCAAAAATAAAATTTAATTTCAAAATATTTTTATATTTAATCAAAATTTAAACAAGCGTTCACGCACATGCGCAGTATCCCCTCCTATACTTAGCATTCTGCATTTTGACCAGATTGACACCATGTTTAATACTTTTATTGGCTAGTCATAATGAGAGTCTTACACTTTTCAGACGCTCTCGGAGTACAAGGATCGGTGGCTATTTCGGCAGGGCGAGACGCTAACTTTTGAAGGTCTTCAGTTCGAATCGTGAACCTAAAAGTTTATTTCTATTTCTTTCTTATTTATTTAAATTTATTTAGTTATTTTTCCCCAATTATAAGAGAGTTACTATAAATTATTCCAAATCATATATTTCAAAAATAAATTTTAATTTCAAAATATTTTTATATTTAATCAAAATTTAAACAAGCGTTCACGCACATGCGCAGTATCCCCTCCTATACTTAGCATTCTGCATTTTGACCAGATTGACACCATGTTTAATACTTTTATTGGCTAGTCATAATGAGAGTCTTACACTTTTCAGACGCTCTCGGAGTACAAGGATCGGTGGCTAGGTCGGCAGGGCGAGACGCTAACTTTTGAAGGTCTTCAGTTCGAATCGTGAACCTAAAAGTTTTTTTTTATTTCTATTTCTTTCTTTTTTATTTAAATTTATTTAGTTATTTTTCCCCAATTATAAGAGAGTTACTATAAATTATTCCAAATCATATATTTCAAAAATAAAATTTAATTTCAAAATATTTTTATATTTAATCAAAATTTAAACAAGCGTTCACGCACATGCGCAGTATCCCCTCCTATACTTAGCATTCTGCATTTTGACCAGATTGACACCATGTTTAATACTTTTATTGGCTAGACATAATGAGAGTCTTACACTTTTCAGACGTTCTTGGAGTACATGGGTCGGTGGCTAGGACGGCAGTGCGACACTCTGTCTTTTGAAGGTCTTCAGTTCGAATCACGAAGATGAAAATTTTTATTTCTTTTTATTTCTTTTTTTTAAAAATATTTTTAGGTATTTTTCTGAAATTTTACGAGAGTTACTATAAATTATTCCAAATCATATATTTCAAAAATAAAATTTAATTTCAAAATATTTTTATATTTAATCAAAATTTAAACAAGCGTTCACGCACATGCGCAGTATCCCCTCCTATACTTAGCATTCTGCATTTTGACCAGATTGACACCATGTTTAATACTTTTATTGGCTAGTCATAATGAGAGTCTTACACTTTTCAGACGCTCTCAAGAGTACAAGGATCGGTGGCTATTTCGGCAGGGCGAGACGCTAACTTTTGAAGGTCTTCAGTTCGAATCGTGAACCTAAAAGTTTTTTTTTATTTCTATTTCTTTCTTATTTATTTAAATTTATTTAGTTATTTTTCCCCAATTATAAGAGAGTTACTATAAATTATTCCAAATCATATATTTCAAAAATAAATTTTAATTTCAAAATATTTTTATATTTAATCAAAATTTAAACAAGCGTTCACGCACATGCGCATTATCCCCTCCTATACTTAGCATTCTGCATTTTGACCAGATTGACACCATGTTTAATACTTTTATTGGCTAGTCATAATGAGAGTCTTACACTTTTCAGACGCTCTCGGAGTACAAGGATCGGTGGCTAGGTCGGCAGGGCGAGACGCTAACTTTTGAAGGTCTTCAGTTCGAATCGTGAACCTAAAAGTTTTTTTTTATTTCTATTTCTTTCTTTTTTATTTAAATTTATTTAGTTATTTTTCCCCAATTATAAGAGAGTTACTATAAATTATTCCAAATCATATATTTCAAAAATAAAATTTAATTTCAAAATATTTTTATATTTAATCAAAATTTAAACAAGCCTTCACGCACATGCGCAGTATCCCCTCCTATACTTAGCATTGTGCATTTTGACCAGATTGACACCATGTTTAATACTTTTATTGGCTAGTCATAATGAGAGTCTTACACTTTTCAGACGCTCTCGGAGTACAAGGATCGGTGGCTATTTCGGCAGGGCGAGACGCTAACTTTTGAAGGTCTTCAGTTCGAATCGTGAACCTAAAAGTTTTTTTTATTTCTATTTCTTTCTTTTTTATTTAAATTTATTTAGTTATTTTTCCCCAATTATAAGAGAGTTACTATAAATTATTCCAAATCATATATTTCAAAAATAAAATTTAATTTCAAAATATTTTTATATTTAATCAAAATTTAAACAAGCGTTCACGCACATGCGCAGTATCCCCTCCTATACTTAGCATTCTGCATTTTGACCAGATTGACACCATGTTTAATACTTTTATTGGCTAGTCATAATGAGAGTCTTACACTTTTCAGACGCTCTCGGAGTACAAGGATCGGTGGCTATTTCGGCAGGGCGAGACGCTAACTTTTGAAGGTCTTCAGTTCGAATCGTGAACCTAAAAGTTTTTTTTTATTTCTATTTCTTTCTTATTTATTTAAATTTATTTAGTTATTTTTCCCCAATTATAAGAGAGTTACTATAAATTATTCCAAATCATATATTTCAAAAATAAATTTTAATTTCAAAATATTTTTATATTTAATCAAAATTTAAACAAGCGTTCACGCACATGCGCATTATCCCCTCCTATACTTAGCATTCTGCATTTTGACCAGATTGACACCATGTTTAATACTTTTATTGGCTAGTCATAATGAGAGTCTTACACTTTTCAGACGCTCTCGGAGTACAAGGATCGGTGGCTAGGTCGGCAGGGCGAGACGCTAACTTTTGAAGGTCTTCAGTTCGAATCGTGAACCTAAAAGTTTTTTTTTTATTTCTATTTCTTTCTTTTTTATTTAAATTTATTTAGTTATTTTTCCCCAATTATAAGAGAGTTACTATAAATTATACCAAATCATATATTTCAAAAATAAAATTTAATTTAAAAATATTTTTATATTTAATCAAAATTTAAACAAGCGTTCACGCGCATGCGCAGTATCCCCTCCTATACTTAGCATTCTGCATTTTGACCAGATTGACACCATGTTTAATACTTTTATTGGCTAGTCATAATGAGAGTCTTACACTTTTCAGACGTTCTTGGACTGCAAGGATCGGTGGCTAGGTCGGCAGTGCGAGACGCTATCATTTGAAGGTCTTCAGTTCGAATCACGAAGATGAAAATTTTTATTTCTTTTTGTTTCTTTTTTTTAAAAATATTTATAGGTATTTTTCTGAAATTTTACGCGAGTTACTATAAATTATTCCAAATCATATATTTCAAAAATAAAATTTAATTTCAAAATATTTTTATATTTAATCAAAATTTAAACAAGCGTTCACGCACATGCGCAGTATCCCCTCCTATACTTAGCATTCTGCATTTTGACCAGATTGACACCATGTTTAATACTTTTATTGGCTAGTCATAATGAGAGTCTTACACTTTTCAGACGTTCTTGGACTGCAAGGATCGGTGGCTAGGTCGGCAGTGCGAGACGCTATCATTTGAAGGTCTTCAGTTCGAATCACGAAGATGAAAATTTTTATTTCTTTTTGTTTCTTTTTTTTTAAAATATTTATAGGTATTTTTCTGAAATTTTACGAGAGTTACTATAAATTATTCCAAATCATATATTTCAAAAATAAAATTTAATTTCAAAATATTTTTATATTTAATCAAAATTTAAACAAGCGTTCACGCACATGCGCAGTATCCCCTCCTATACTTAGCATTCTGCATTTTGACCAGATTGACACCATGTTTAATACTTTTATTGGCTAGTCATAATGAGAGTCTTACACTTTTCAGACGCTCTCGGAGTACAAGGATCGGTGGCTATTTCGGCAGGGCGAGACGCTAACTTTTGAAGGTCTTCAGTTCGAATCGTGAACCTAAAAGTTTTTTTTTATTTCTATTTCTTTCTTATTTATTTAAATTTATTTAGTTATTTTTCCCCAATTATAAGAGAGTTACTATAAATTATTCCAAATCATATATTTCAAAAATAAATTTTAATTTCAAAATATTTTTATATTTAATCAAAATTTAAACAAGGGTTCACGCACATGCGCAGTATCCCCTCCTATACTTAGCATTCTGCATTTTGACCAGATTGACACCATGTTTAATACTTTTATTGGCTAGTCATAATGAGAGTCTTACACTTTTCAGACGCTCTCGGAGTACAAGGATCGGTGGCTAGGTCGGCAGGGCGAGACGCTAACTTTTGAAGGTCTTCAGTTCGAATCGTGAACCTAAAAGTTTTTTTTATTTCTATTTCTTTCTTTTTTATTTAAATTTATTTAGTTATTTTTCCCCAATTATAAGAGAGTTACTATAAATTATTCCAAATCATATATTTCAAAAATAAAATTTAATTTCAAAATATTTTTATATTTAATCAAAATTTAAACAAGCGTTCACGCACATGCGCAGTATCCCCTCCTATACTTAGCATTCTGCATTTTGACCAGATTGACACCATGTTTAATACTTTTATTGGCTAGACATAATGAGAGTCTTACACTTTTCAGACGTTCTTGGAGTACATGGGTCGGTGGCTAGGACGGCAGTGCGACACTCTGTCTTTTGAAGGTCTTCAGTTCGAATCACGAAGATGAAAATTTTTATTTCTTTTTATTTCTTCTTTTTAAAAATATTTTTAGGTATTTTTCTGAAATTTTACGAGAGTTACTATAAATTATTCCAAATCATATATTTCAAAAATAAAATTTAATTTCAAAATATTTTTATATTTAATCAAAATTTAAACAAGCGTTCACGCACATGCGCAGTATCCCCTCCTATACTTAGCATTCTGCATTTTGACCAGATTGACACCATGTTTAATACTTTTATTGGCTAGTCATAATGAGAGTCTTACACTTTTCAGACGCTCTCAAGAGTACAAGGATCGGTGGCTATTTCGGCAGGGCGAGACGCTAACTTTTGAAGGTCTTCAGTTCGAATCGTGAACCTAAAAGTTTTTTTTTATTTCTATTTCTTTCTTATTTATTTAAATTTATTTAGTTATTTTTCCCCAATTATAAGAGAGTTACTATAAATTATTCCAAATCATATATTTCAAAAATAAATTTTAATTTCAAAATATTTTTATATTTAATCAAAATTTAAACAAGCGTTCACGCACATGCGCATTATCCCCTCCTATACTTAGCATTCTGCATTTTGACCAGATTGACACCATGTTTAATACTTTTATTGGCTAGTCATAATGAGAGTCTTACACTTTTCAGACGCTCTCGGAGTACAAGGATCGGTGGCTAGGTCGGCAGGGCGAGACGCTAACTTTTGAAGGTCTTCAGTTCGAATCGTGAACCTAAAAGTTTTTTTTTATTTCTATTTCTTTCTTTTTTATTTAAATTTATTTAGTTATTTTTCCCCAATTATAAGAGAGTTACTATAAATTATTCCAAATCATATATTTCAAAAATAAAATTTAATTTCAAAATATTTTTATATTTAATCAAAATTTAAACAAGCGTTCACGCACATGCGCAGTATCCCCTCCTATACTTAGCATTGTGCATTTTGACCAGATTGACACCATGTTTAATACTTTTATTGGCTAGTCATAATGAGAGTCTTACACTTTTCAGACGCTCTCGGAGTACAAGGATCGGTGGCTATTTCGGCAGGGCGAGACGCTAACTTTTGAAGGTCTTCAGTTCGAATCGTGAACCTAAAAGTTTTTTTTATTTCTATTTCTTTCTTTTTTATTTAAATATATTTAGTTATTTTTCCCCAATTATAAGAGAGTTACTATAAATTATTCCAAATCATATATTTCAAAAATAAAATTTAATTTCAAAATATTTTTATATTTAATCAAAATTTAAACAAGCGTTCACGCACATGCGCAGTATCCCCTCCTATACTTAGCATTCTGCATTTTGACCAGATTGACACCATGTTTAATACTTTTATTGGCTAGTCATAATGAGAGTCTTACACTTTTCAGACGCTCTCGGAGTACAAGGATCGGTGGCTATTTCGGCAGGGCGAGACGCTAACTTTTGAAGGTCTTCAGTTCGAATCGTGAACCTAAAAGTTTTTTTTTATTTCTATTTCTTTCTTATTTATTTAAATTTATTTAGTTATTTTTCCCCAATTATAAGAGAGTTACTATAAATTATTCCAAATCATATATTTCAAAAATAAATTTTAATTTCAAAATATTTTTATATTTAATCAAAATTTAAACAAGCGTTCACGCACATGCGCATTATCCCCTCCTATACTTAGCATTCTGCATTTTGACCAGATTGACACCATGTTTAATACTTTTATTGGCTAGTCATAATGAGAGTCTTACACTTTTCAGACGCTCTCGGAGTACAAGGATCGGTGGCTAGGTCGGCAGGGCGAGACGCTAACTTTTGAAGGTCTTCAGTTCGAATCGTGAACCTAAAAGTTTTTTTTTTATTTCTATTTCTTTCTTTTTTATTTAAATTTATTTAGTTATTTTTCCCCAATTATAAGAGAGTTACTATAAATTATACCAAATCATATATTTCAAAAATAAAATTTAATTTAAAAATATTTTTATATTTAATCAAAATTTAAACAAGCGTTCACGCGCATGCGCAGTATCCCCTCCTATACTTAGCATTCTGCATTTTGACCAGATTGACACCATGTTTAATACTTTTATTGGCTAGTCATAATGAGAGTCTTACACTTTTCAGACGTTCTTGGACTGCAAGGATCGGTGGCTAGGTCGGCAGTGCGAGACGCTATCATTTGAAGGTCTTCAGTTCGAATCACGAAGATGAAAATTTTTATTTCTTTTTGTTTCTTTTTTTTAAAAATATTTATAGGTATTTTTCTGAAATTTTACGCGAGTTACTATAAATTATTCCAAATCATATATTTCAAAAATAAAATTTAATTTCAAAATATTTTTATATTTAATCAAAATTTAAACAAGCGTTCACGCACATGCGCAGTATCCCCTCCTATACTTAGCATTCTGCATTTTGACCAGATTGACACCATGTTTAATACTTTTATTGGCTAGTCATAATGAGAGTCTTACACTTTTCAGACGTTCTTGGACTGCAAGGATCGGTGGCTAGGTCGGCAGTGCGAGACGCTATCATTTGAAGGTCTTCAGTTCGAATCACGAAGATGAAAATTTTTATTTCTTTTTGTTTCTTTTTTTTTAAAATATTTATAGGTATTTTTCTGAAATTTTACGAGAGTTACTATAAATTATTCCAAATCATATATTTCAAAAATAAAATTTAATTTCAAAATATTTTTATATTTAATCAAAATTTAAACAAGCGTTCACGCACATGCGCAGTATCCCCTCCTATACTTAGCATTCTGCATTTTGACCAGATTGACACCATGTTTAATACTTTTATTGGCTAGTCATAATGAGAGTCTTACACTTTTCAGACGCTCTCGGAGTACAAGGATCGGTGGCTATTTCGGCAGGGCGAGACGCTAACTTTTGAAGGTCTTCAGTTCGAATCGTGAACCTAAAAGTTTTTTTTTATTTCTATTTCTTTCTTATTTATTTAAATTTATTTAGTTATTTTTCCCCAATTATAAGAGAGTTACTATAAATTATTCCAAATCATATATTTCAAAAATAAATTTTAATTTCAAAATATTTTTATATTTAATCAAAATTTAAACAAGGGTTCACGCACATGCGCAGTATCCCCTCCTATACTTAGCATTCTGCATTTTGACCAGATTGACACCATGTTTAATACTTTTATTGGCTAGTCATAATGAGAGTCTTACACTTTTCAGACGCTCTCGGAGTACAAGGATCGGTGGCTAGGTCGGCAGGGCGAGACGCTAACTTTTGAAGGTCTTCAGTTCGAATCGTGAACCTAAAAGTTTATTTCTATTTCTTTCTTATTTATTTAAATTTATTTAGTTATTTTTCCCCAATTATAAGAGAGTTACTATAAATTATTCCAAATCATATATTTCAAAAATAAATTTTAATTTCAAAATATTTTTATATTTAATCAAAATTTAAACAAGCGTTCACGCACATGCGCAGTATCCCCTCCTATACTTAGCATTCTGCATTTTGACCAGATTGACACCATGTTTAATACTTTTATTGGCTAGTCATAATGAGAGTCTTACACTTTTCAGACGCTCTCGGAGTACAAGGATCGGTGGCTAGGTCGGCAGGGCGAGACGCTAACTTTTGAAGGTCTTCAGTTCGAATCGTGAACCTAAAAGTTTTTTTTTATTTCTATTTCTTTCTTTTTTATTTAAATTTATTTAGTTATTTTTCCCCAATTATAAGAGAGTTACTATAAATTATTCCAAATCATATATTTCAAAAATAAAATTTAATTTCAAAATATTTTTATATTTAATCAAAATTTAAACAAGCGTTCACGCACATGCGCAGTATCCCCTCCTATACTTAGCATTCTGCATTTTGACCAGATTGACACCATGTTTAATACTTTTATTGGCTAGTCATAATGAGAGTCTTACACTTTTCAGACGCTCTCGGAGTACAAGGATCGGTGGCTATTTCGGCAGGGCGAGACGCTAACTTTTGAAGGTCTTCAGTTCGAATCGTGAACCTAAAAGTTTTTTTTTATTTCTATTTCTTTCTTTTTTATTTAAATTTATTTAGTTATTTTTCCCCAATTATAAGAGAGTTACTATAAATTATTCCAAATCATATATTTCAAAAATAAAATTTAATTTCAAAATATTTTTATATTTAATCAAAATTTAAACAAGCGTTCACGCACATGCGCAGTATCCCCTCCTATACTTAGCATTCTGCATTTTGACCAGATTGACACCATGTTTAATACTTTTATTGGCTAGACATAATGAGAGTCTTACACTTTTCAGACGTTCTTGGAGTACATGGGTCGGTGGCTAGGACGGCAGTGCGACACTCTGTCTTTTGAAGGTCTTCAGTTCGAATCACGAAGATGAAAATTTTTATTTCTTTTTATTTCTTTTTTTTAAAAATATTTTTAGGTATTTTTCTGAAATTTTACGAGAGTTACTATAAATTATTCCAAATCATATATTTCAAAAATAAAATTTAATTTCAAAATATTTTTATATTTAATCAAAATTTAAACAAGCGTTCACGCACATGCGCAGTATCCCCTCCTATACTTAGCATTCTGCATTTTGACCAGATTGACACCATGTTTAATACTTTTATTGGCTAGTCATAATGAGAGTCTTACACTTTTCAGACGCTCTCAAGAGTACAAGGATCGGTGGCTATTTCGGCAGGGCGAGACGCTAACTTTTGAAGGTCTTCAGTTCGAATCGTGAACCTAAAAGTTTTTTTTTATTTCTATTTCTTTCTTATTTATTTAAATTTATTTAGTTATTTTTCCCCAATTATAAGAGAGTTACTATAAATTATTCCAAATCATATATTTCAAAAATAAATTTTAATTTCAAAATATTTTTATATTTAATCAAAATTTAAACAAGCGTTCACGCACATGCGCATTATCCCCTCCTATACTTAGCATTCTGCATTTTGACCAGATTGACACCATGTTTAATACTTTTATTGGCTAGTCATAATGAGAGTCTTACACTTTTCAGACGCTCTCGGAGTACAAGGATCGGTGGCTAGGTCGGCAGGGCGAGACGCTAACTTTTGAAGGTCTTCAGTTCGAATCGTGAACCTAAAAGTTTTTTTTTATTTCTATTTCTTTCTTTTTTATTTAAATTTATTTAGTTATTTTTCCCCAATTATAAGAGAGTTACTATAAATTATTCCAAATCATATATTTCAAAAATAAAATTTAATTTCAAAATATTTTTATATTTAATCAAAATTTAAACAAGCGTTCACGCACATGCGCAGTATCCCCTCCTATACTTAGCATTCTGCATTTTGACCAGATTGACACCATGTTTAATACTTTTATTGGCTAGTCATAATGAGAGTCTTACACTTTTCAGACGCTCTCGGAGTACAAGGATCGGTGGCTATTTCGGCAGGGCGAGACGCTAACTTTTGAAGGTCTTCAGTTCGAATCGTGAACCTAAAAGTTTTTTTTTATTTCTATTTCTTTCTTTTTTATTTAAATTTATTTAGTTATTTTTCCCCAATTATAAGAGAGTTACTATAAATTATTCCAAATCATATATTTCAAAAATAAAATTTAATTTCAAAATATTTTTATATTTAATCAAAATTTAAACAAGCGTTCACGCACATGCGCAGTATCCCCTCCTATACTTAGCATTCTGCATTTTGACCAGATTGACACCATGTTTAATACTTTTATTGGCTAGACATAATGAGAGTCTTACACTTTTCAGACGTTCTTGGAGTACATGGGTCGGTGGCTAGGACGGCAGTGCGACACTCTGTCTTTTGAAGGTCTTCAGTTCGAATCACGAAGATGAAAATTTTTATTTCTTTTTATTTCTTTTTTTTAAAAATATTTTTAGGTATTTTTCTGAAATTTTACGAGAGTTACTATAAATTATTCCAAATCATATATTTCAAAAATAAAATTTAATTTCAAAATATTTTTATATTTAATCAAAATTTAAACAAGCGTTCACGCACATGCGCAGTATCCCCTCCTATACTTAGCATTCTGCATTTTGACCAGATTGACACCATGTTTAATACTTTTATTGGCTAGTCATAATGAGAGTCTTACACTTTTCAGACGCTCTCAAGAGTACAAGGATCGGTGGCTATTTCGGCAGGGCCAGACGCTAACTTTTGAAGGTCTTCAGTTCGAATCGTGAACCTAAAAGTTTTTTTTTATTTCTATTTCTTTCTTATTTATTTAAATTTATTTAGTTATTTTTCCCCAATTATAAGAGAGTTACTATAAATTATTCCAAATCATATATTTCAAAAATAAATTTTAATTTCAAAATATTTTTATATTTAATCAAAATTTAAACAAGCGTTCACGCACATGCGCATTATCCCCTCCTATACTTAGCATTCTGCATTTTGACCAGATTGACACCATGTTTAATACTTTTATTGGCTAGTCATAATGAGAGTCTTACACTTTTCAGACGCTCTCGGAGTACAAGGATCGGTGGCTAGGTCGGCAGGGCGAGACGCTAACTTTTGAAGGTCTTCAGTTCGAATCGTGAACCTAAAAGTTTTTTTTTATTTCTATTTCTTTCTTATTTATTTAAATTTATTTAGTTATTTTTCCCCAATTATAAGAGAGTTACTATAAATTATTCCAAATCATATATTTCAAAAATAAATTTTAATTTCAAAATATTTTTATATTTAATCAAAATTTAAACAATTGTTCACGCACATGCGCATTATCCCCTCCTATACTTAGCATTCTGCATTTTGACCAGATTGACACCATGTTTAATACTTTTATTGGCTAGTCATAATGAGAGTCTTACACTTTTCAGACGCTCTCGGAGTACAAGGATCGGTGGCTAGGTCGGCAGGGCGAGACGCTAACTTTTGAAGGTCTTCAGTTCGAATCGTGAACCTAAAAGTTTTTTTTTTATTTCTATTTCTTTCTTTTTTATTTAAATTTATTTAGTTATTTTTCCCCAATTATAAGAGAGTTACTATAAATTATACCAAATCATATATTTCAAAAATAAAATTTAATTTAAAAATATTTTTATATTTAATCAAAATTTAAACAAGCGTTCACGCGCATGCGCAGTATCCCCTCCTATACTTAGCATTCTGCATTTTGACCAGATTGACACCATGTTTAATACTTTTATTGGCTAGTCATAATGAGAGTCTTACACTTTTCAGACGTTCTTGGACTGCAAGGATCGGTGGCTAGGTCGGCAGTGCGAGACGCTATCATTTGAAGGTCTTCAGTTCGAATCACGAAGATGAAAATTTTTATTTCTTTTTGTTTCTTTTTTTTAAAAATATTTATAGGTATTTTTCTGAAATTTTACGCGAGTTACTATAAATTATTCCAAATCATATATTTCAAAAATAAAATTTAATTTCAAAATATTTTTATATTTAATCAAAATTTAAACAAGCGTTCACGCACATGCGCAGTATCCCCTCCTATACTTAGCATTCTGCATTTTGACCAGATTGACACCATGTTTAATACTTTTATTGGCTAGTCATAATGAGAGTCTTACACTTTTCAGACGTTCTTGGACTGCAAGGATCGGTGGCTAGGTCGGCAGTGCGAGACGCTATCATTTGAAGGTCTTCAGTTCGAATCACGAAGATGAAAATTTTTATTTCTTTTTGTTTCTTTTTTTTTAAAATATTTATAGGTATTTTTCTGAAATTTTACGAGAGTTACTATAAATTATTCCAAATCATATATTTCAAAAATAAAATTTAATTTCAAAATATTTTTATATTTAATCAAAATTTAAACAAGCGTTCACGCACATGCGCAGTATCCCCTCCTATACTTAGCATTCTGCATTTTGACCAGATTGACACCATGTTTAATACTTTTATTGGCTAGTCATAATGAGAGTCTTACACTTTTCAGACGCTCTCGGAGTACAAGGATCGGTGGCTATTTCGGCAGGGCGAGACGCTAACTTTTGAAGGTCTTCAGTTCGAATCGTGAACCTAAAAGTTTTTTTTTATTTCTATTTCTTTCTTATTTATTTAAATTTATTTAGTTATTTTTCCCCAATTATAAGAGAGTTACTATAAATTATTCCAAATCATATATTTCAAAAATAAATTTTAATTTCAAAATATTTTTATATTTAATCAAAATTTAAACAAGGGTTCACGCACATGCGCAGTATCCCCTCCTATACTTAGCATTCTGCATTTTGACCAGATTGACACCATGTTTAATACTTTTATTGGCTAGTCATAATGAGAGTCTTACACTTTTCAGACGCTCTCGGAGTACAAGGATCGGTGGCTAGGTCGGCAGGGCGAGACGCTAACTTTTGAAGGTCTTCAGTTCGAATCGTGAACCTAAAAGTTTTTTTTTATTTCTATTTCTTTCTTTTTTATTTAAATTTATTTAGTTATTTTTCCCCAATTATAAGAGAGTTACTATAAATTATTCCAAATCATATATTTCAAAAATAAAATTTAATTTCAAAATATTTTTATATTTAATCAAAATTTAAACAAGCGTTCACGCACATGCGCAGTATCCCCTCCTATACTTAGCATTCTGCATTTTGACCAGATTGACACCATGTTTAATACTTTTATTGGCTAGTCATAATGAGAGTCTTACACTTTTCAGACGTTCTTGGACTGCAAGGATCGGTGGCTAGGTCGGCAGTGCGAGACGCTATCATTTGAAGGTCTTCAGTTCGAATCACGAAGATGAAAATTTTTATTTCTTTTTGTTTCTTTTTTTTAAAAATATTTATTGGTATTTTTCTGAAATTTTACGCGAGTTACTATAAATTATTCCAAATCATATATTTCAAAAATAAAATTTAATTTCAAAATATTTTTATATTTAATCAAAATTTAAACAAGCGTTCACGCACATGCGCAGTATCCCCTCCTATACTTAGCATTCTGCATTTTGACCAGATTGACACCATGTTTAATACTTTTATTGGCTAGTCATAATGAGAGTCTTACACTTTTCAGACGTTCTTGGACTGCAAGGATCGGTGGCTAGGTCGGCAGTGCGAGACATTATCATTTGAAGGTCTTCAGTTCGAATCACGAAGATGAAAATTTTTATTTCTTTTTGTTTCTTTTTTTTAAAAATATTTATAGGTATTTTTCTGAAATTTTACGAGAGTTACTATAAATTATTCCAAATCATATATTTCAAAAATAAAATTTAATTTCAAAATATTTTTATATTTAATCAAAATTTAAACAAGCGTTCACGCACATGCGCAGTATCCCCTCCTATACTTAGCATTCTGCATTTTGACCAGATTGACACCATGTTTAATACTTTTATTGGCTAGTCATAATGAGAGTCTTACACTTTTCAGACGCTCTCGGAGTACAAGGATCGGTGGCTATTTCGGCAGGGCGAGACGCTAACTTTTGAAGGTCTTCAGTTCGAATCGTGAACCTAAAAGTTTTTTTTTATTTCTATTTCTTTCTTATTTATTTAAATTTATTTAGTTATTTTTCCCCAATTATAAGAGAGTTACTATAAATTATTCCAAATCATATATTTCAAAAATAAATTTTAATTTCAAAATATTTTTATATTTAATCAAAATTTAAACAAGCGTTCACGCACATGCGCAGTATCCCCTCCTATACTTAGCATTCTGCATTTTGACCAGATTGACACCATGTTTAATACTTTTATTGGCTAGTCATAATGAGAGTCTTACACTTTTCAGACGCTCTCGGAGTACAAGGATCGGTGGCTAGGTCGGCAGGGCGAGACGTAACTTTTGAAGGTCTTCAGTTCGAATCGTGAACCTAAAAGTTTTTTTTTATTTCTATTTCTTTCTTTTTTATTTAAATTTATTTAGTTATTTTTCCCCAATTATAAGAGAGTTACTATAAATTATTCCAAATCATATATTTCAAAAATAAAATTTAATTTCAAAATATTTTTATATTTAATCAAAATTTAAACAAGCGTTCACGCACATGCGCAGTATCCCCTCCTATACTTAGCATTCTGCATTTTGACCAGATTGACACCATGTTTAATACTTTTATTGGCTAGTCATAATGAGAGTCTTACACTTTTCAGACGTTCTTGGAGTACAAGGGTCGGTGGCTTGGACGGCAGTGCGACACTCTGTCTTTTGAAGGTCTTCAGTTCGAATCACGAAGATGAAAATTTTTATTTCTTTTTATTTCTTTTTTTTTTAAAATATTTTTAGGTATTTTTCTGAAATTTTACGAGAGTTACTATAAATTATTCCAAATCATATATTTCAAAAATAAAATTTAATTTCAAAATATTTTTATATTTAATCAAAATTTAAACAAGCGTTCATGCACATGCGCAGTATCCCCTCCTATACTTAGCATTCTGCATTTTGACCAGATTGACACCATGTTTAATACTTTTATTGGCTAGTCATAATGAGAGTCTTACACTTTTCAGACGCTCTCGGAGTACAAGGATCGGTGGCTATTTCGGCAGGGCGAGACGCTAACTTTTGAAGGTCTTCAGTTCGAATCGTGAACCTAAAAGTTTTTTTTTATTTCTATTTCTTTCTTATTTATTTAAATTTATTTAGTTATTTTTCCCCAATTATAAGAGAGTTACTATAAATTATTCCAAATCATATATTTCAAAAATAAATTTTAATTTCAAAATATTTTTATATTTAATCAAAATTTAAACAAGCGTTCACGCACATGCGCATTATCCCCTCCTATACTTAGCATTCTGCATTTTGACCAGATTGACACCATGTTTAATACTTTTATTGGCTAGTCATAATGAGAGTCTTACACTTTTCAGACGCTCTCGGAGTACAAGGATCGGTGGCTAGGTCGGCAGGGCGAGACGCTAACTTTTGAAGGTCTTCAGTTCGAATCGTGAACCTAAAAGTTTTTTTTTATTTCTATTTCTTTCTTTTTTATTTAAATTTATTTAGTTATTTTTCCCCAATTATAAGAGAGTTACTATAAATTATTCCAAATCATATATTTCAAAAATAAAATTTAATTTCAAAATATTTTTATATTTAATCAAAATTTAAACAAGCGTTCACGCACATGCGCAGTATCCCCTCCTATACTTAGCATTCTGCATTTTGACCAGATTGACACCATGTTTAATACTTTTATTGGCTAGTCATAATGAGAGTCTTACACTTTTCAGACGCTCTCGGAGTACAAGGATCGGTGGCTATTTCGGCAGGGCGAGACGCTAACTTTTGAAGGTCTTCAGTTCGAATCGTGAACCTAAAAGTTTATTTCTATTTCTTTCTTATTTATTTAAATTTATTTAGTTATTTTTCCCCAATTATAAGAGAGTTACTATAAATTATTCCAAATCATATATTTCAAAAATAAATTTTAATTTCAAAATATTTTTATATTTAATCAAAATTTAAACAAGCGTTCACGCACATGCGCAGTATCCCCTCCTATACTTAGCATTCTGCATTTTGACCAGATTGACACCATGTTTAATACTTTTATTGGCTAGTCATAATGAGAGTCTTACACTTTTCAGACGCTCTCGGAGTACAAGGATCGGTGGCTAGGTCGGCAGGGCGAGACGCTAACTTTTGAAGGTCTTCAGTTCGAATCGTGAACCTAAAAGTTTTTTTTTATTTCTATTTCTTTCTTTTTTATTTAAATTTATTTAGTTATTTTTCCCCAATTATAAGAGAGTTACTATAAATTATTCCAAATCATATATTTCAAAAATAAAATTTAATTTCAAAATATTTTTATATTTAATCAAAATTTAAACAAGCGTTCACGCACATGCGCAGTATCCCCTCCTATACTTAGCATTCTGCATTTTGACCAGATTGACACCATGTTTAATACTTTTATTGGCTAGTCATAATGAGAGTCTTACACTTTTCAGACGTTCTTGGAGTACATGGGTCGGTGGCTAGGACGGCAGTGCGACAATCTGTCTTTTGAAGGTCTTCAGTTCGAATCACGAAGATGAAAATTTTTATTTCTTTTTTTTAAAAATATTTTTAGGTATTTTTCTGAAATTTTACGAGAGTTACTATAAATTATTCCAAATCATATATTTCAAAAATAAAATTTAATTTCAAAATATTTTTATATTTAATCAAAATTTAAACAAGCGTTCACGCACATGCGCAGTGTCCCCTCCTATACTTAGCATTCTGCATTTTGACCAGATTGACACCATGTTTAATACTTTTATTGGCTAGTCATAATGAGAGTCTTACACTTTTCAGACGCTCTTGGAGTACAAGGATCGGTGGCTATTTCGGCAGGGCGAGACGCTAACTTTTGAAGGTCTTCAGTTCGAATCGTGAACCTAAAAGTTTTTTTTATTTCTATTTCTTTCTTTTTTATTTAAATTTATTTAGTTATTTTTCCCCAATTATAAGAGAGTTACTATAAATTATTCCAAATCATATATTTCAAAAATAAAATTTAATTTCAAAATATTTTTATATTTAATCAAAATTTAAACAAGCGTTCACGCACATGCGCAGTATCCCCTCCTATACTTAGCATTCTGCATTTTGACCAGATTGACACCATGTTTAATACTTTTATTGGCTAGTCATAATGAGAGTCTTACACTTTTCAGACGCTCTCGGAGTACAAGGATCGGTGGCTATTTCGGCAGGGCGAGACGCTAACTTTTGAAGGTCTTCAGTTCGAATCGTGAACCTAAAAGTTTTTTTTTATTTCTATTTCTTTCTTATTTATTTAAATTTATTTAGTTATTTTTCCCCAATTATAAGAGAGTTACTATAAATTATTCCAAATCATATATTTCAAAAATAAATTTTAATTTCAAAATATTTTTATATTTAATCAAAATTTAAACAAGCGTTCACGCACATGCGCATTATCCCCTCCTATACTTAGCATTCTGCATTTTGACCAGATTGACACCATGTTTAATACTTTTATTGGCTAGTCATAATGAGAGTCTTACACTTTTCAGACGCTCTCGGAGTACAAGGATCGGTGGCTAGGTCGGCAGGGCGAGACGCTAACTTTTGAAGGTCTTCAGTTCGAATCGTGAACCTAAAAGTTTTTTTTTATTTCTATTTCTTTCTTTTTTATTTAAATTTATTTAGTTATTTTTCCCCAATTATAAGAGAGTTACTATAAATTATTCCAAATCATATATTTCAAAAATAAAATTTAATTTCAAAATATTTTTATATTTAATCAAAATTTAAACAAGCGTTCACGCACATGCGCAGTATCCCCTCCTATACTTAGCATTCTGCATTTTGACCAGATTGACACCATGTTTAATACTTTTATTGGCTAGTCATAATGAGAGTCTTACACTTTTCAGACGCTCTTGGAGTACAAGGATCGGTGGCTATTTCGGCAGGGCGAGACGCTAACTTTTGAAGGTCTTCAGTTCGAATCGTGAACCTAAAAGTTTTTTTTATTTCTATTTCTTTCTTTTTTATTTAAATTTATTTAGTTATTTTTCCCCAATTATAAGAGAGTTACTATAAATTATTCCAAATCATATATTTCAAAAATAAAATTTAATTTCAAAATATTTTTATATTTAATCAAAATTTAAACAAGCGTTCACGCACATGCGCAGTATCCCCTCCTATACTTAGCATTCTGCATTTTGACCAGATTGACACCATGTTTAATACTTTTATTGGCTAGTCATAATGAGAGTCTTACACTTTTCAGACGCTCTTGGAGTACAAGGATCGGTGGCTAGGTCGGCAGGGCGAGACGCTAACTTTTGAAAGTCTTCGGTTCGAATCGTGAACCTAAAAGTTTTTTTTTTATTTCTATTTCTTTCTTTTTTATTTAAATTTATTTAGTTATTTTTCCCCAATTATAAGAGAGTTACTATAAATTATACCAAATCATATATTTCAAAAATAAAATTTAATTTCAAAATATTTTTATATTTAATCAAAATTTAAACAAGCGTTCACGCGCATGCGCAGTATCCCCTCCTATACTTAGCATTCTGCATTTTGGCCAGATTGACACCATGTTTAATACTTTTATTGGCTAGTCATAATGAGAGTCTTACACTTTTCAGACGTTCTTGGACTGCAAGGATCGGTGGCTAGGTCGGCAGTGCGAGACGCTATCATTTGAAGGTCTTCAGTTCGAATCACGAAGATGAAAATTTTTATTTCTTTTTGTTTCTTTTTTTTAAAAATATTTATAGGTATTTTTCTGAAATTTTACGAGAGTTACTATAAATTATTCCAAATCATATATTTCAAAAATAAAATTTAATTTCAAAATATTTTTATATTTAATCAAAATTTAAACAAGCGTTCACGCACATGCGCAGTATCCCCTCCTATACTTAGCATTCTGCATTTTGACCAGATTGACACCATGTTTAATACTTTTATTGGCTAGTCATAATGAGAGTCTTACACTTTTCAGACGCTCTCGGAGTACAAGGATCGGTGGCTATTTCGGCAGGGCGAGACGCTAACTTTTGAAGGTCTTCAGTTCGAATCGTGAACCTAAAAGTTTTTTTTTATTTCTATTTCTTTCTTATTTATTTAAATTTATTTAGTTATTTTTCCCCAATTATAAGAGAGTTACTATAAATTATTCCAAATCATATATTTCAAAAATAAATTTTAATTTCAAAATATTTTTATATTTAATCAAAATTTAAACAAGCGTTCACGCACATGCGCAGTATCCAATCCTATACTTAGCATTCTGCATTTTGACCAGATTGACACCATGTTTAATACTTTTATTGGCTAGTCATAATGAGAGTCTTACACTTTTCAGACGCTCTCGGAGTACAAGGATCGGTGGCTAGGTCGGCAGGGCGAGACGCTAACTTTTGAAGGTCTTCAGTTCGAATCGTGAACCTAAAAGTTTTTTTTTTATTTCTATTTCTTTTTTTTTTTATTTAAATTTATTTAGTTATTTTTCCCCAATTATAAGAGAGTTACTATAAATTATTCCAAATCATATATTTCAAAAATAAAATTTAATTTCAAAATATTTTTATATTTAATCAAAATTTAAACAAGCGTTCACGCACATGCGCAGTATCCCCTCCTATACTTAGCATTCTGCATTTTGACCAGATTGACACCATGTTTAATACTTTTATTGGCTAGTCATAATGAGAGTCTTACACTTTTCAGACGTTCTTGGAGTACAAGGATCGGTGGCTATTTCGGCAGGGCGAGACGCTAACTTTTGAAGGTCTTCAGTTCGAATCGTGAACCTAAAAGTTTTTTTTTATTTCTATTTCTTTCTTATTTATTTAAATTTATTTAGTTATTTTTCCCCAATTATAAGAGAGTTACTATAAATTATTCCAAATCATATATTTCAAAAATAAAATTTAATTTCAAAATATTTTTATATTTAATCAAAATTTAAACAAGCGTTCACGCACATGCGCAGTATCCCCTCCTATACTTAGCATTCTGCATTTTGACCAGATTGACACCATGTTTAATACTTTTATAGGCTAGTCATAATGAGAGTCTTACACTTTTCAGACGCTCTCGGAGTACAAGGATCGGTGGCTAGGTCGGCAGGGCGAGACGCTAACTTTTGAAGGTCTTCAGTTCGAATCGTGAACCTAAAAGTTTTTTTTTATTTCTATTTCTTTCTTTTTATTTAAATTTATTTAGTTATTTTTCCCCAATTATAAGAGAGTTACTATAAATTATTCCAAATCATATATTTCAAAAATAAAATTTAATTTCAAAATATTTTTATATTTAATCAAAATTTAAACAAGCGTTCACGCACATGCGCGGTATCCCCTCCTATATTTAGCATTCTGCATTTTGACCAGATTGACACCATGTTTAATACTTTTATTGGCTAGTCATAATGAGAGTCTTACACTTTTCAGACGTTCTTGGAGTACAAGGGTCGGTGGCTAGGACGGCAGTGCGACACGCTATCTTTTGAAGGTCTTCAGTTCGAATCATGAAGATGAAAATTTTTATTTCTTTTTCTTTCTTTTTTTTAAAAATATTTATAGGTATTTTTCTGAAATTTTACGAGAGTTACTATAAATTATTCCAAATCATATATTTCAAAAATAAAATTTAATTTCAAAATATTTTTATATTTAATCAAAATTTAAACAAGCGTTCACGCACATGCGCATTATCTCCTCCTATACTTAGCATTCTGCATTTTGACCAGATTGACACCATGTTTAATACTTTTATTGGCTAGTCATAATGAGAGTCTTACACTTTTCAGACGTTCTTGGAGTACAAGGGTCGGTGGCTAGGACGGCAGTGCGACACGCTATCTTTTGAAGGTCTTCAGTTCGAATCACGAAGATGAAAATTTTTATTTCTTTTTATTTCTTTTTTTAAAAAATATTTTTAGGTATTTTTCTGAAATTTTACGAGAGTTACTATAAATTATTTCAAATCATATATTTCAAAAATAAAATTTAATTTCAAAATATTTTTATATTTAATCAAAATTTAAACAAGCGTTCACGCGCATGCGCAGTATCCCCTCCTATACTTAGCATTCTTCATTTTGACCAGATTGACACCATGTTTAATACTTTTATTGGCTAGTCATAATGAGAGTCTTACACTTTTCAGACGCTCTCGGAGTACAAGGATCGGTGGCTATTTCGGCATGGCGAGACGCTAACTTTCGAAGGTCTTCAGTTCGAATCGTGAACCTAAAAGTTTTTTTTTATTTCTATTTCTTTCTTTTTTATTTAAATTTATTTAGTTATTTTTCCCCAATTATAAGAGAGTTACTATAAATTATTCCAAATCATATATTTCAAAAATAAAATTTAATTTCAAAATATTTTTATATTTAATCAAAATTTAAACAAGCGTTCACGCGCATGCGCAGTATCCTCTCCTATACTTAGCATTCTGCATTTTGACCAGATTGACACCATGTTTAATACTTTTATTGGCTAGTCATAATGAGAGTCTTACACTTTTCAGACGCTCTTGGAGTACAAGGATCGGTGGCGAGGTTGGCAGGGCGAGACGCTAACTTTTGAAGGTCTTCAGTTCGAATCGTGAACCTAAAAGTTTTTTTTTTATTTCTATTTCTTTCTTTTTTATTTAAATTTATTTAGTTATTTTCCCCAATTATAAAGAGTTACTATAAATTATTCCAAATCATATATTTCAAAAATAAAATTTAATTTCAAAATATTTTTATATTTAATCAAAATTTAAACAAGCGTTCACGCACATGCGCAGTATCCCCTCCTATACTTAGCATTCTGCATTTTGACCAGATTGACACCATGTTTAATACTTTTTTTGGCTAGTCATAATGAGAGTCTTACACTTTTCAGGAGCTCTCGGACTACAAGGATCGGTGGCTAGGTGGGCAGGGCGAGACGCTAAATTTTGAAGGTCTTCAGTTCGAATCGTGAACCTAAAAGTTTTTTTTTTATTTCTATTTCTTTCTTTTTTATTTAAATTTATTTAGTTATTTTTCCCCAATTATAAGAGAGTTACTATAAATTATACCAAATCATATATTTCAAAAATAAAATTTAATTTCAAAATATTTTTATATTTAATCAAAATTTAAACAAGCGTTCACGCGCATGCGCAGTATCCCCTCCTATACTTAGCATTCTGCATTTTGGCCAGATTGACACCATGTTTAATACTTTTATTGGCTAGTCATAATGAGAGTCTTACACTTTTCAGACGTTCTTGGACTGCAAGGATCGGTGGCTAGGTCGGCAGTGCGAGACGCTATCATTTGAAGGTCTTCAGTTCGAATCACGAAGATGAAAATTTTTATTTCTTTTTGTTTCTTTTTTTTAAAAATATTTATAGGTATTTTTCTGAAATTTTACGAGAGTTACTATAAATTATTCCAAATCATATATTTCAAAAATAAAATTTAATTTCAAAATATTTTTATATTTAATCAAAATTTAAACAAGCGTTCACGCACATGCGCAGTATCCCCTCCTATACTTAGCATTCTGCATTTTGACCAGATTGACACCATGTTTAATACTTTTATTGGCTAGTCATAATGAGAGTCTTACACTTTTCAGACGCTCTCGGAGTACAAGGATCGGTGGCTATTTCGGCAGGGCGAGACGCTAACTTTTGAAGGTCTTCAGTTCGAATCGTGAACCTAAAAGTTTTTTTTTATTTCTATTTCTTTCTTATTTATTTAAATTTATTTAGTTATTTTTCCCCAATTATAAGAGAGTTACTATAAATTATTCCAAATCATATATTTCAAAAATAAATTTTAATTTCAAAATATTTTTATATTTAATCAAAATTTAAACAAGCGTTCACGCACATGCGCAGTATCCAATCCTATACTTAGCATTCTGCATTTTGACCAGATTGACACCATGTTTAATACTTTTATTGGCTAGTCATAATGAGAGTCTTACACTTTTCAGACGCTCTCGGAGTACAAGGATCGGTGGCTAGGTCGGCAGGGCGAGACGCTAACTTTTGAAGGTCTTCAGTTCGAATCGTGAACCTAAAAGTTTTTTTTTTATTTCTATTTCTTTTTTTTTTTATTTAAATTTATTTAGTTATTTTTCCCCAATTATAAGAGAGTTACTATAAATTATTCCAAATCATATATTTCAAAAATAAAATTTAATTTCAAAATATTTTTATATTTAATCAAAATTTAAACAAGCGTTCACGCACATGCGCAGTATCCCCTCCTATACTTAGCATTCTGCATTTTGACCAGATTGACACCATGTTTAATACTTTTATTGGCTAGTCATAATGAGAGTCTTACACTTTTCAGACGTTCTTGGAGTACAAGGATCGGTGGCTATTTCGGCAGGGCGAGACGCTAACTTTTGAAGGTCTTCAGTTCGAATCGTGAACCTAAAAGTTTTTTTTTATTTCTATTTCTTTCTTATTTATTTAAATTTATTTAGTTATTTTTCCCCAATTATAAGAGAGTTACTATAAATTATTCCAAATCATATATTTCAAAAATAAAATTTAATTTCAAAATATTTTTATATTTAATCAAAATTTAAACAAGCGTTCACGCACATGCGCAGTATCCCCTCCTATACTTAGCATTCTGCATTTTGACCAGATTGACACCATGTTTAATACTTTTATAGGCTAGTCATAATGAGAGTCTTACACTTTTCAGACGCTCTCGGAGTACAAGGATCGGTGGCTAGGTCGGCAGGGCGAGACGCTAACTTTTGAAGGTCTTCAGTTCGAATCGTGAACCTAAAAGTTTTTTTTTATTTCTATTTCTTTCTTTTTATTTAAATTTATTTAGTTATTTTTCCCCAATTATAAGAGAGTTACTATAAATTATTCCAAATCATATATTTCAAAAATAAAATTTAATTTCAAAATATTTTTATATTTAATCAAAATTTAAACAAGCGTTCACGCACATGCGCGGTATCCCCTCCTATATTTAGCATTCTGCATTTTGACCAGATTGACACCATGTTTAATACTTTTATTGGCTAGTCATAATGAGAGTCTTACACTTTTCAGACGTTCTTGGAGTACAAGGGTCGGTGGCTAGGACGGCAGTGCGACACGCTATCTTTTGAAGGTCTTCAGTTCGAATCATGAAGATGAAAATTTTTATTTCTTTTTCTTTCTTTTTTTTAAAAATATTTATAGGTATTTTTCTGAAATTTTACGAGAGTTACTATAAATTATTCCAAATCATATATTTCAAAAATAAAATTTAATTTCAAAATATTTTTATATTTAATCAAAATTTAAACAAGCGTTCACGCACATGCGCATTATCTCCTCCTATACTTAGCATTCTGCATTTTGACCAGATTGACACCATGTTTAATACTTTTATTGGCTAGTCATAATGAGAGTCTTACACTTTTCAGACGTTCTTGGAGTACAAGGGTCGGTGGCTAGGACGGCAGTGCGACACGCTATCTTTTGAAGGTCTTCAGTTCGAATCACGAAGATGAAAATTTTTATTTCTTTTTATTTCTTTTTTTAAAAAATATTTTTAGGTATTTTTCTGAAATTTTACGAGAGTTACTATAAATTATTTCAAATCATATATTTCAAAAATAAAATTTAATTTCAAAATATTTTTATATTTAATCAAAATTTAAACAAGCGTTCACGCGCATGCGCAGTATCCCCTCCTATACTTAGCATTCTTCATTTTGACCAGATTGACACCATGTTTAATACTTTTATTGGCTAGTCATAATGAGAGTCTTACACTTTTCAGACGCTCTCGGAGTACAAGGATCGGTGGCTATTTCGGCATGGCGAGACGCTAACTTTCGAAGGTCTTCAGTTCGAATCGTGAACCTAAAAGTTTTTTTTTATTTCTATTTCTTTCTTTTTTATTTAAATTTATTTAGTTATTTTTCCCCAATTATAAGAGAGTTACTATAAATTATTCCAAATCATATATTTCAAAAATAAAATTTAATTTCAAAATATTTTTATATTTAATCAAAATTTAAACAAGCGTTCACGCGCATGCGCAGTATCCTCTCCTATACTTAGCATTCTGCATTTTGACCAGATTGACACCATGTTTAATACTTTTATTGGCTAGTCATAATGAGAGTCTTACACTTTTCAGACGCTCTTGGAGTACAAGGATCGGTGGCGAGGTTGGCAGGGCGAGACGCTAACTTTTGAAGGTCTTCAGTTCGAATCGTGAACCTAAAAGTTTTTTTTTTATTTCTATTTCTTTCTTTTTTATTTAAATTTATTTAGTTATTTTCCCCAATTATAAAGAGTTACTATAAATTATTCCAAATCATATATTTCAAAAATAAAATTTAATTTCAAAATATTTTTATATTTAATCAAAATTTAAACAAGCGTTCACGCACATGCGCAGTATCCCCTCCTATACTTAGCATTCTGCATTTTGACCAGATTGACACCATGTTTAATACTTTTTTTGGCTAGTCATAATGAGAGTCTTACACTTTTCAGGAGCTCTCGGACTACAAGGATCGGTGGCTAGGTGGGCAGGGCGAGACGCTAAATTTTGAAGGTCTTCAGTTCGAATCGTGAACCTAAAAGTTTTTTTTTTATTTCTATTTCTTTCTTTTTTATTTAAATTTATTTAGTTATTTTTCCCCAATTATAAGAGAGTTACTATAAATTATACCAAATCATATATTTCAAAAATAAAATTTAATTTCAAAATATTTTTATATTTAATCAAAATTTAAACAATCGTTCACGCACATGCGCATTATCTCCTCCTATACTTAGCATTCTGCATTTTGACCAGATTGACACCATGTTTAATACTTTTATTGGCTAGTCATAATGAGAGTCTTACACTTTTCAGACGTTCTTGGAGTACAAGGGTCGGTGGCTAGGACGGCAGTGCGACACGCTATCTTTTGAAGGTCTTCAGTTCGAATCACGAAGATGAAAATTTTTATTTCTTTTCATTTCTTTTTTTTAAAAATATTTTTAGGTATTTTTCTGAAATTTTACGAGAGTTACTATAAATTATTCCAAATCATATATTTCAAAAATAAAATTTAATTTCAAAATATTTTTATATTTAATCAAAATTTAAACAAGCGTTCACGCACATGCGCAATATCCCCTCCTATACTTAGCATTCTGCATTTTGACCAGATTGACACCATGTTTAATACTTTTTTTGGCTAGTCATAATGAGAGTCTTACACTTTTCAGACGTTCCTAGACTGCAAGGATCGGTGGCTAGGTCGGCAGTGCGAGACGCTATCTTTTGAAGGTCTTCAGTTCGAATCACGAAGATGAAAATTTTTATTTCTTTTTCTTTCTTTTTTTTAAAAATATTTATAGGTATTTTTCTGAAATTTTACGAGAGTTACTATAAATTATTCCAAATCATATATTTCAAAAATAAAATTTAATTTCAAAATATTTTTATATTTAATCAAAATTTAAACAAGCATTCACGCACATGCGCAGTATCCCCTCCTATACTTAGCATTCTGCATTTTGACCAGATTGACACCATGTTTAATACTTTTATTGGCTAGTCATAATGAGAGTCTTACACTTTTCAGACGCTCTCGTAGTACAAGGATCGGTGGCTATTTCGGCATGGCGAGACGCTAACTTTTGAAGATCTTCAGTTCGAATCGTGAACCTAAAAGTTTTTTTTTATTTCTATTTCTTTCTTATTTATTTAAATTTATTTAGTTATCTTTCCCCAATTATAAGAGAGTTACTATAAATTATTCCAAATCATATATTTCAAAAATAAATTTTAATTTCAAAATATTTTTATATTTAATCAAAATTTAAACAAGCGTTCACGCACATGCGCAATATCCCCTCCTATACTTAGCATTCTGCATTTTGACCAGATTGACACCATGTTTAATACTTTTTTTGGCTAGTCATAATGAGAGTCTTACACTTTTCAGACGTTCCTAGACTGCAAGGATCGGTGGCTAGGTCGGCAGTGCGAGACGCTATCTTTTGAAGGTCTTCAGTTCGAATCACGAAGATGAAAATTTTTATTTCTTTTTCTTTCTTTTTTTTAAAAATATTTATAGGTATTTTTCTGAAATTTTACGAGAGTTACTATAAATTATTCCAAATCATATATTTCAAAAATAAAATTTAATTTCAAAATATTTTTATATTTAATCAAAATTTAAACAAGCATTCACGCACATGCGCAGTATCCCCTCCTATACTTAGCATTCTGCATTTTGACCAGATTAACACCATGTTTAATAATTTTATTGGCTAGTCATAATGTGAGTCTTACACTTTTCAGACGTTCTTGGATTGCAAGGATCGGTGGCTAGGTCGGCAGTGCGAGACGCTATCGTCTGAAGGTCTTCAGTTCGAATCACGAAGATAAAAATTTTTATTTCTTTTTCTTTCTTTTTTTTAAAAATATTTATAGGTATTTTTCTGAAATTTTACGAGAGTTACTATAAATTATTCCAAATCATATATTTCAAAAATAAAATTTAATTTCAAAATATTTTTATATTTAATCAAAATTTAAACAAGCGTTCACGCGCATGCGCAGTATCCTCTCCTATACTTAGCATTCTGCATTTTGACCAGATTGACACCATGTTTAATACTTTTATTGGCTAGTCATAATGAGAGTCTTACACTTTTCAGACGCTCTTGGAGTACAAGGATCGGTGGCGAGGTTGGCAGGGCGAGACGCTAACTTTTGAAGGTCTTCAGTTCGAATCGTGAACCTAAAAGTTTTTTTTTTTTATTTCTATTTCTTTCTTTTTTATTTAAATTTATTTAGTTATTTTTCCCCAATTATAAAGAGTTACTATAAATTATTCCAAATCATATATTTCAAAAATAAAATTTAATTTCAAAATATTTTTATATTTAATCAAAATTTAAACAAGCGTTCACGCACATGCGCAGTATCCCCTCCTATACTTAGCATTCTGCATTTTGACCAGATTGACACCATGTTTAATACTTTTTTTGGCTAGTCATAATGAGAGTCTTACACTTTTCAGGAGCTCTCGGACTACAAGGATCGGTGGCTAGGTGGGCAGGGCGAGACGCTAAATTTTGAAGGTCTTCAGTTCGAATCGTGAACCTAAAAGTTTTTTTTTTATTTCTATTTCTTTCTTTTTTATTTAAATTTATTTAGTTATTTTTCCCCAATTATAAGAGAGTTACTATAAATTATACCAAATCATATATTTCAAAAATAAAATTTAATTTCAAAATATTTTTATATTTAATCAAAATTTAAACAAGCGTTCACGCGCATGCGCAGTATCCCCTCCTATACTTAGCATTCTGCATTTTGACCAGATTGACACCATGTTTAATAATTTTATTGGCTAGTCATAATGAGAGTCTTACACTTTTCAGACGTTCCTGGACTGCAAAGATCGGTGGCTAGGTCGGCAGTGCGAGACGCTATCTTTTGAAGGTCTTCAGTTCGAATCACGAAGATGAAAATTTTTATTTCTTTTTCTTTTTTTTAAAAAAATATTTTTAGGTATTTTTCTGAAATTTTACGAGAGTTACTATAAATTATTCCAAATCATATATTTCAAAAATAAAATTTAATTTCAAAATATTTTTATATTTAATCAAAATTTAAACAATCGTTCACGCACATGCGCATTATCTCCTCCTATACTTAGCATTCTGCATTTTGACCAGATTGACACCATGTTTAATACTTTTATTGGCTAGTCATAATGAGAGTCTTACACTTTTCAGACGTTCTTGGAGTACAAGGGTCGGTGGCTAGGACGGCAGTGCGACACGCTATCTTTTGAAGGTCTTCAGTTCGAATCACGAAGATGAAAATTTTTATTTCTTTTCATTTCTTTTTTTTAAAAATATTTTTAGGTATTTTTCTGAAATTTTACAAGAGTTACTATAAATTATTCCAAATCATATATTTCAAAAATAAAATTTAATTTCAAAATATTTTTATATTTAATCAAAATTTAAACAAGCGTTCACGCACATGCGCAGTATCCCCTCCTATACTTAGCATTCTTCATTTTGACCAGATTGACACCATGTTTAATACTTTTATTGGCTAGTCATAATGAGAGTCTTACACTTTTCAGACGCTCTCGGAGTACAAGGATCGGTGGCTATTTCGGCATGGCGAGACGCTAACTTTTGAAGATCTTCAGTTCGAATCGTGAACCTAAAAGTTTTTTTTTATTTCTATTTCTTTCTTATTTATTTAAATTTATTTAGTTATCTTTCCCCAATTATAAGAGAGTTACTATAAATTATTCCAAATCATATATTTCAAAAATAAATTTTAATTTCAAAATATTTTTATATTTAATCAAAATTTAAACAAGCGTTCACGCACATGCGCAATATCCCCTCCTATACTTAGCATTCTGCATTTTGACCAGATTGACACCATGTTTAATACTTTTTTTGGCTAGTCATAATGAGAGTCTTACACTTTTCAGACGTTCCTAGACTGCAAGGATCGGTGGCTAGGTCGGCAGTGCGAGACGCTATCTTTTGAAGGTCTTCAGTTCGAATCACGAAGATGAAAATTTTTATTTCTTTTTCTTTCTTTTTTTTAAAAATATTTATAGGTATTTTTCTGAAATTTTACGAGAGTTACTATAAATTATTCCAAATCATATATTTCAAAAATAAAATTTAATTTCAAAATATTTTTATATTTAATCAAAATTTAAACAAGCATTCACGCACATGCGCAGTATCCCCTCCTATACTTAGCATTCTGCATTTTGACCAGATTGACACCATGTTTAATACTTTTATTGGCTAGTCATAATGAGAGTCTTACACTTTTCAGACGCTCTCGTAGTACAAGGATCGGTGGCTATTTCGGCATGGCGAGACGCTAACTTTTGAAGATCTTCAGTTCGAATCGTGAACCTAAAAGTTTTTTTTTATTTCTATTTCTTTCTTATTTATTTAAATTTATTTAGTTATCTTTCCCCAATTATAAGAGAGTTACTATAAATTATTCCAAATCATATATTTCAAAAATAAATTTTAATTTCAAAATATTTTTATATTTAATCAAAATTTAAACAAGCGTTCACGCACATGCGCAATATCCCCTCCTATACTTAGCATTCTGCATTTTGACCAGATTGACACCATGTTTAATACTTTTTTTGGCTAGTCATAATGAGAGTCTTACACTTTTCAGACGTTCCTAGACTGCAAGGATCGGTGGCTAGGTCGGCAGTGCGAGACGCTATCTTTTGAAGGTCTTCAGTTCGAATCACGAAGATGAAAATTTTTATTTCTTTTTCTTTCTTTTTTTTAAAAATATTTATAGGTATTTTTCTGAAATTTTACGAGAGTTACTATAAATTATTCCAAATCATATATTTCAAAAATAAAATTTAATTTCAAAATATTTTTATATTTAATCAAAATTTAAACAAGCATTCACGCACATGCGCAGTATCCCCTCCTATACTTAGCATTCTGCATTTTGACCAGATTGACACCATGTTTAATACTTTTATTGGCTAGTCATAATGAGAGTCTTACACTTTTCAGACGCTCTTGGAGTACAAGGATCGGTGGCGAGGTTGGCAGGGCGAGACGCTAACTTTTGAAGGTCTTCAGTTCGAATCGTGAACCTAAAAGTTTTTTTTTTATTTCTATTTCTTTCTTTTTTATTTAAATTTATTTAGTTATTTTTCCCCAATTATAAAGAGTTACTATAAATTATTCCAAATCATATATTTCAAAAATAAAATTTAATTTCAAAATATTTTTATATTTAATCAAAATTTAAACAAGCGTTCACGCACATGCGCAGTATCCCCTCCTATACTTAGCATTCTGCATTTTGACCAGATTGACACCATGTTTAATACTTTTTTTGGCTAGTCATAATGAGAGTCTTACACTTTTCAGAAGCTGTCGGAGTACAAGGATCGGTGGCTAGGTGGGCAGGGCGAGACGCTAAATTTTGAAGGTCTTCAGATCGAATCGTGAATCTAAAAGTTTTTTTTTTTATTTCTATTTCTTTCTTTTTTATTTAAATTTATTTAGTTATTTTTCCCCAATTATAAGAGAGTTACTATAAATTATACTAAATCATATATTTCAAAAATAAAATTTAATTTCAAAATATTTTTATATTTAATCAAAATTTAAACAAGCGTTCACGCGCATGCGCAGTATCCCCTCCTATACTTAGCATTCTGCATTTTGACCAGATTGACACCATGTTTAATACTTTTATTGGCTAGTCATAATGAGAGTCTTACACTTTTCAGACGTTCTTGGACTGCAAAGATCGGTGGCTAGGTCGGCAGTGCGAGACGCTATCTTTTGAAGGTCTTCAGTTCGAATCACGAAGATGAAAATTTTTATTTCTTTTTCTTTTTTTTAAAAAAATATTTTTAGGTATTTTTCTGAAATTTTACGAGAGTTACTATGAATTATTCCAAATCATATATTTCAAAAATAAAATTTAATTTCAAAATATTTTTATATTTAATCAAAATTTAAACAAGCGTTCACGCACATGCGCAGTATCCCCTCCTATACTTAGCATTCTGCATTTTGTCCAGATTGACACCATGTTTAATACTTTTATTGGCTAGTCATAATGAGAGTCTTACACTTTTCAGACGCACTTGGAGTACAAGGATCGGTGGCTAGGTCGGCAGGGCGAGACGTTAACTTTTGAAGGTCTTCAGTTCGAATCGCGAAGCGGAAAGTTTTTTATATTTTTTTTTTCTTTCTTTTTTTAAAAATTTATTTAGGTATTTTCCTCTAATTATAAGAGAGTTACTATAAATTGCTCCAAATCATAAATTTCAAAAATAAAATTTAATATCAAACTATTTCTATGGTTAATCAATATTTAAACAAGCATGTTCACGCACATGCGCAGTATCCACTCCTATACTTAGCATTGTGCTTTTTGACCAGATTGACACCATGTTTAATACTTTTACTGGCTAGTCATAATGAGAGTCTTACACTTTTCAGACGCTCTCGGGTTACAAGGATTGGTCTCTAGGTCGGCAGGGCGAGACGTTAACTTTTGAAGGTTTCAGTTCAAATCGCGAAGCGGAAAGCTTTTTATCTTTTTTTTCTTTCTTTTTTAAAAAAATTATTTAGGTTTTTTCCTCCAATTATAAGAGAGTTACTATAAATTGCTCCAAATCATAAATTTCAAAAATAAAATTTAACATCAAAATATTTCTATAATTAATCAATATTTATACAAGCAAGTTCACGCACATGCGCAGTATCCACTCCTATACTTAGCATTGTGCTTTTTGACCAGATTGACACCATGTTTAATACTTTTACTGGCTAGTCATAATGAGAGTCTTACACTTTTCAGACTCTCTCGGGTTACAAGGATTGGTGGCCAGGTAGGCAGGGCGAGACGCTAACTTTTGAAGGTCTTCAGTTCGAATCGTGAACCTAAAAGTTTTTTTTTATTTCTATTTCTTTCTTTTTTATTTAAATTTATTTAGTTATTTTTCCCCGATTATAAGAGAGTTACTATAAATTATTCCAAATCATATATTTCAAATATAAAATTTAATTTCAAAATATTTTTATATTTAATCAAAATTTAAACAAGCGTTCACGCACATGCGCAGTATCCCCTCCTATACTTAGCATTCTGCATTTTGACCAGATTGACACCATGTTTAATACTTTTATTGGCTAGTCATAATGAGAGTCTTACACTTTTCAGACGCTCTTGGAGTACAAGGATCGGTGGCTAGGTCGGCATGGCGAGACGTTAACCTTTGAAGGTCTTCAGTTCGAATTGCGAAGCGGAAAGTTTTTTATATTTTTTTTCTTTCTTTTTTTAAAAATTTATTTAGGTATTTTCCTCTAATTATAAGAGAGTTACTATAAATTGCTCCAAATCATAAATTTCAAAAATAAAATTTAATATCAAAATATTTCTATAGTTAAACAAAATTTAAACACGCATGTCCACGCACATGCGCAGTATCCACTCCTATACTTAGCATTGTGCTTTTTGACCAGATGGACACCATGTTTAATACTTTTATTGGCTAGTCATAATGGGAGTCTTACACTTTTCAGACGCTCTCAGAGTACAAAGATTGGCGGCTAAGGCGGCAGGACGATACGCTATCTTTTGATGGTCTTCAGTTCGAATCGCGAAGCTGAATTTATATTTTATTTCTTTTTCTTTTTTTAAAAATTTATTTATGTATTTTTTTCCAATTTTACGAGAGTTACTATAAATTATACAAAATCATATATTTCAAAAATAAAATTTAATAACAAAATATTTCTATATTTAATCAAATTTTAAAGAAGCGAGTTCACGTACATGCGCAGTATCCTCTCCTATACTCAACATTGTGATTTTTGACCAGATTGACACCATGTTTAATACTTTACTGGCTAGTCATAATAAAAGTCTTCCACTTTTCAGACGCTCTCGGGTTACAAGGATTGGTGGCCAGGTAGGCAGGGCGAGACGCTGACTTTTGAAGGTCTTCAGTTCGAATCGTGAACCTAAAAGTTTTTTTTATTTCTATTTCTTTCTTTTTTATTTAAATTTATTTAGTTATTTTTCCCCGATTATAAGAGAGTTACTATAAATTATTCCAAATCATATATTTCAAATATAAAATTTAATTTCAAAATATTTTTATATTTAATCAAAATTTAAACAAGCGTTCACGCACATGCGCAGTATCCCCTCCTATACTTAGCATTCTGCATTTTGACCAGATTGACACCATGTTTAATACTTTTATTGGCTAGTCATAATGAGAATCTTACACTTTTCAGACGCTCTTGGAGTACAAGGATCGGTGGCTAGGTCGGCATGGCGAGACGTTAACCTTTGAAGGTCTTCAGTTCGAATTGCGAAGCGGAAAGTTTTTTATATTTTTTTTCTTTCTTTTTTTAAAAATTAATTTAGGTATTTTCCTCCAATTATAAGAGAGTTACTATAAATTGCTCCAAATCATAAATTTCAAACATAAAATTTAATATCAAAATATTTCTATAGTTAATCAAAATTTAAACAAGCATGTCCACGCACATGCGCAGTATCCACTCCTATACTTAGCATTGTGCTTTTTGACCAGATGGACACCATGTTTAATACTTTTATTGGCTAGTCATAATGGGAGTCTTACACTTTTCAGACGCTCTCAGAGTACAAAGATTGGCGGCTAAGGCGGCAGGACGATACGCTATCTTTTGATGGTCTTCAGTTCGAATCGCGAAGCTGAATTTATATTTTATTTCTTTTTCTTTCTTTTTTTAAAAATTTATTTATGTATTTTTTTCCAATTTTTCGAGAGTTACTATAAATTATACAAAATCATATATTTCAAAAATAAAATTTAATAACAAAATATTTCTATATTTAATCAAAACTTAAAGAAGCGAGTTCACGTACATGCGCAGTATCCTCTCCTATACTCAACATTGTGATTTTTGACCAGATTGACACCATGTTTAATACTTTACTGGCTAGTCATAATAAAAGTCTTCCACTTTTCAGAGGCTCTCGGGATACAAGGATTGGTGGCTAGGTCGGCAGGGCGAGACGTTAAGTTTTGAAGGTCTTCAGTTCGAATCGCGAAGCGGAAAGTTTTTTATATTTTTTTTTTTTTCTTTTTTTAAAAATTTATTTAGGTATTTTCCTCTAATTATAAGAGAGTTACTATAAATTGCTCCAAATCATAAATTTCAAAAATAAAATTTAATATCAAAATATTTCTATGGTTAATCAATATTTAAACAAGCATGTTCACGCACATGCGCAGTATCCACTCCTATTCTTAGCATTGTGTTTTTGACCAGATTGACACCATGTTTAATACTTTTACTGGCTAGTCATAATGAGAGTCTTACACTTATCAGACGCTCTCGGGTTACAAGGATTGGTCTCTAGGTCGGCAGGGCGAGACGTTAACTTTTGAAGGTCTTCAGTTCGAATCGCGAAGCGGAAAGTTTTTTATATTTTTTTTCTTTCTTTCTTTTAAAATTTATTTAGTTATTTTTCCCCGATTATAAGAGAGTTACTATAAATTATTCCAAATCATATATTTCAAATATAAAATTTAATTTCAAAATATTTTTATATTTAATCAAAATTTAAACAAGCGTTCACGCACATGCGCAGTATCCCCTCCTATACTTAGCATTCTGCATTTTGACCAGATTGACACCATGTTTAATACTTTTATTGGCTAGTCATAATGAGAGTCTTACACTTTTCAGACGCTCTTGGAGTACAAGGATCATTGGCTAGGTCGGCATGGCGAGACGTTAACCTTTAAAGGTCTTCAGTTCGAATCGCGAAGCGGAAAGTTTTTTATATTTTTTTTCTTTCTTTTTTTAAAAATTTATTTAGGTATTTTCCTCCAATTATAAGAGAGTTACTATAAATTGCTCCAAATCATAAATTTCAAAAATAAAATTTAATATCAAAATATTTCTATAGTTAATCAAAATTTAAACAAGCATGTCCACGCACATGAGCAGTATCCACTCCTATACTTGGCATTGTGCTTTTTGACCAGATGGACACCATGTTTAATACTTTTATTGGCTAGTCATAATGGGAGTCTTACACTTTTCAGACGCTTTCAGAGTACAAAGATTGGTGGCTAAGGCGGCAGGACGATACGCTATCTTTTGATGGTCTTCAGTTCGAATCGCGAAGCTGAATTTTTATTTTATTTCTTTTTCTTTCTTTTTTTAAAAATTTATTTATGTATTTTTTTCCAATTTTACGAGAGTTACTATAAATTATTTCAAATCATATAATTCAAAAATAAAATTTAATAACAAAATATTTCTATATTTAATCAAAACTTAAAGAAGCGAGTTCACGTACATGCGCAGTATCCTCTCCTATACTCAACATTGTGATTTTTGACCAGATTGACACCATGTTTAATACTTTACTGGCTAGTCATAATAAAAGTCTTCCACTTTTCAGACGCTCTCGGGATACAAGGATTGGTGGCTAGGTCGGCAGGGCGAGACGTTAACTTTTGAAGGTCTTCAGTTCGAATCGCGAAGCGGAAAGTTTTTTATATTTTTTTTCTTTCTTTTTTTAAAATTTATTTAGGTATTTTCCTCCAATTATAAAGAGTTACTATAAATTGCTCCAAATCATAAATTTCAAAAATAAAATTTAATATCAAAATATTTCTATGGTTAATCAATATTTAAACAAGCATGTTCACGCACATGCGCAGTATCCACTCCTATACTTAGCATTGTGCTTTTTGGCCAGATTGCCACCATGTTTAATACTTTTACGGGCTAGTCATAATGAGAGTCTTACACTTTTCAGACGCTCTCGGGTTACAAGGATTGGTCTCTAGGTCGGCAGGGCGAGACGTTACCTTTTGAAGGTCTTCAGTTCGAATCGCGAAGCGGAAAGTTTTTTATATTTTTTTTCTTTCTTTTTTTAAAAATTTATTTAGGTATTTTCCTCCAATTTTACGAGAGTTACTATAAATTATTCCAAATCATATATTTCAAAAATAAAATTTAATAACAAAATATTTCTATATTTAATCAAAACTTAAAGAAGCGAGTTCACGTACATGCGCAGTATCCTCTCCTATACTCAACATTGTGATTTTTGACCAGATTGACACCATGTTTAATACTTTACTGGCTAGTCATAATAAAAGTCTTCCACTTTTCAGACGCTCTCGGGATACAAGGATTGGTGGCTAGGTCGGCAGGGCGAGACGTTAACTTTTGAAGGTTTCAGTTCAAATCGCGAAGCGGAAAGCTTTTTATATTTTTTTTCTTTCTTTTTTTAAAAATTTATTTAGGTTTTTTCCTCCAATTATAAGAGAGTTACTATAAATTGCTCCAAATCATATATTTCAAAAATAAAATTTAATATCAAAATATTTCTATAATTAATCAAAATTTATACAAGCATGTTCACGCACATGCGCAGTATCCACTCCTATACTTCTTAGCATTGTGCTTTTTGACCAGATTGACACCATGTTTAATACTTTTACTGGCTAGTCATAATAAAAGTGTTCCACTTTTCAGACGCTCTTGGAGTAAAAGGATCGGTGGCTAGGCCGGCAGGTCGAGACGCTAACTTTTGAAGGTCTTTAGTTGGAATCGCGAAGCTGAAAGTTTTTCTTATTTCTTTTATTTCTTTTTTATTTAAATTTATTTAGTTATTTTTCCCCAATTATAAGAGAGTTACTATAAATTATTGCAAATCATATATTTCAAAAATAAAATTTAATTTCAAAATATTTTTATATTTAATCAAAATTTAAACAAGCGTTCACGCACATGCCCAGTTTCCACTCCAAAACTTAGCATTGTGCTTTTTGACCAGATTGACACCATGTTTAATACTTTTACTGGCTAGTCATAATGAGAGTCTTACACTTTTCAGACGTTCTTGGGGTACAAGGATAGGTGGCTAGGTCGGAAGGGCGAGACGCTAACTTTTGAATGTCTTCAGTTCGAATCCTGAACCTAAAAGTTTTTTTTATTTCTTTTTCTTTCTTTTTTTTTAAAATTTATTTAGTTATTTTTCCCCAATTATAAGAGAGTTACTATAAATTATTCCAAATGATATATTTCAAATATAAAATTTAATTTCAAAATATTTTTATATTTTATCAAAATTTAAACAAGCATTCACGCACATGCGCAGTATCCCCTCCTATACTTAGCATTGTGCATTTTGACCAGATTGATACCATGTTTAATACTTTTATTGTCTAGTCATAATGAGAGTCTTACACTTTTCAGACGCTCTTGAAGTACAAGCATCTGTGGCTAGGTCGTCAGGGCGAGACGCTAACTTTTGAAGGTTTTCAGTTGGAATCGTGAATCTGGAAGTTTTTTTTTTATTTCTTTTTTTTTCTTTTTTCTTTAAATTTATTTAGGTATTTTTCCCCAATTATAAGAGAGTTACTATAAATTATTCCAAATCATATATTTCAAAAATAAAATATAATTTCAAAATATTTTTATATTTAATCAAAATTTAAACAAGCGTTCACGCACATGCGCAGTATCCCCTCCTATACTTACCATGCTGCATTTTGACCAGATTGACACCATGTTTAATACTTTTATTGGCTAGTCATAATGAGAGTCTTACACTTTTCAGACGCTCTTGGAGTACAAGGATCGGTGGCTAGTTCGGAAGGGCGAGACGCTAACTTTTGAAGGTCTTCAGTTCGAATCGTGAACCTGAAAGTTTTTTTTTCTTTTTCTTTCTTTTTTATTTAAATTTATTTAGTTATTTTTCCCCAATTATAAGAGAATTAGTATAAATTATTCCAAATCATATATTTCAAAAATAAAATTTAATTTCAAAATATTTTTATATTTAATCAAAATTTAAACAAGCGTTCACGCACATGCTCAGTTTCCCCTCCTATATTTAGCATTCTGCATTTTCACCAGATTGACACCATGTTTAATACTTTTATTGGCTAGTCATAATGAGAGTCGTACACTTTTCAGATGCTCTTGGAGTACAAGGATCGGTGGCTAGGTCGGCATGGCGAGACGTTAACCTTTGAAGGTCTTCAGTTCGAATTGCGAAGCGGAAAGTTTTTTATATTTTTTTTCTTTCTTTTTTTAAAAATTAATTTAGGTATTTTCCTCCAATTATAAGAGAGTTACTATAAATTGCTCCAAATCATAAATTTCAAACATAAAATTTAATATCAAAATATTTCTATAGTTAATCAAAATTTAAACAAGCATGTCCACGCACATGCGCAGTATCCACTCCTATACTTAGCATTGTGCTTTTTGACCAGATGGACACCATGTTTAATACTTTTATTGGCTAGTCATAATGGGAGTCTTACACTTTTCAGACGCTCTCAGAGTACAAAGATTGGCGGCTAAGGCGGCAGGACGATACGCTATCTTTTGATGGTCTTCAGTTCGAATCGCGAAGCTGAATTTATATTTTATTTCTTTTTCTTTCTTTTTTTAAAAATTTATTTATGTATTTTTTTCCAATTTTTCGAGAGTTACTATAAATTATACAAAATCATATATTTCAAAAATAAAATTTAATAACAAAATATTTCTATATTTAATCAAAACTTAAAGAAGCGAGTTCACGTACATGCGCAGTATCCTCTCCTATACTCAACATTGTGATTTTTGACCAGATTGACACCATGTTTAATACTTTACTGGCTAGTCATAATAAAAGTCTTCCACTTTTCAGAGGCTCTCGGGATACAAGGATTGGTGGCTAGGTCGGCAGGGCGAGACGTTAAGTTTTGAAGGTCTTCAGTTCGAATCGCGAAGCGGAAAGTTTTTTATATTTTTTTTTCTTTCTTTTTTTAAAAATTTATTTAGGTATTTTCCTCTAATTATAAGAGAGTTACTATAAATTGCTCCAAATCATAAATTTCAAAAATAAAATTTAATATCAAAATATTTCTATGGTTAATCAATATTTAAACAAGCATGTTCACGCACATGCGCAGTATCCACTCCTATTCTTAGCATTGTGCTTTTTGACCAGATTGACACCATGTTTAATACTTTTACTGGCTAGTCATAATGAGAGTCTTACACTTATCAGACGCTCTCGGGTTACAAGGATTGGTCTCTAGGTCGGCAGGGCGAGACGTTAACTTTTGAAGGTCTTCAGTTCGAATCGCGAAGCGGAAAGTTTTTTATATTTTTTTTCTTTCTTTCTTTTAAAATTTATTTAGTTATTTTTCCCCGATTATAAGAGAGTTACTATAAATTATTCCAAATCATATATTTCAAATATAAAATTTAATTTCAAAATATTTTTATATTTAATCAAAATTTAAACAAGCGTTCACGCACATGCGCAGTATCCCCTCCTATACTTAGCATTCTGCATTTTGACCAGATTGACACCATGTTTAATACTTTTATTGGCTAGTCATAATGAGAGTCTTACACTTTTCAGACGCTCCTGGAGTACAAGGATCATTGGCTAGGTCGGCATGGCGAGACGTTAACCTTTAAAGGTCTTCAGTTCGAATCGCGAAGCGGAAAGTTTTTTATATTTTTTTTCTTTCTTTTTTTAAAAATTTATTTAGGTATTTTCCTCCAATTATAAGAGAGTTACTATAAATTGCTCCAAATCATAAATTTCAAAAATAAAATTTAATATCAAAATATTTCTATAGTTAATCAAAATTTAAACAAGCATGTCCACGCACATGAGCAGTATCCACTCCTATACTTGGCATTGTGCTTTTTGACCAGATGGACACCATGTTTAATACTTTTATTGGCTAGTCATAATGGGAGTCTTACACTTTTCAGACGCTTTCAGAGTACAAAGATTGGTGGCTAAGGCGGCAGGACGATACGCTATCTTTTGATGGTCTTCAGTTCGAATCGCGAAGCTGAATTTTTATTTTATTTCTTTTTCTTTCTTTTTTTAAAAATTTATTTATGTATTTTTTTCCAATTTTACGAGAGTTACTATAAATTATTTCAAATCATATAATTCAAAAATAAAATTTAATAACAAAATATTTCTATATTTAATCAAAACTTAAAGAAGCGAGTTCACGTACATGCGCAGTATCCTCTCCTATACTCAACATTGTGATTTTTGACCAGATTGACACCATGTTTAATACTTTACTGGCTAGTCATAATAAAAGTCTTCCACTTTTCAGACGCTCTCGGGATACAAGGATTGGTGGCTAGGTCGGCAGGGCGAGACGTTAACTTTTGAAGGTCTTCAGTTCGAATCGCGAAGCGGAAAGTTTTTTATATTTTTTTTCTTTCTTTTTTTAAAATTTATTTAGGTATTTTCCTCCAATTATAAAGAGTTACTATAAATTGCTCCAAATCATAAATTTCAAAAATAAAATTTAATATCAAAATATTTCTATGGTTAATCAATATTTAAACAAGCATGTTCACGCACATGCGCAGTATCCACTCCTATACTTAGCATTGTGCTTTTTGGCCAGATTGCCACCATGTTTAATACTTTTACGGGCTAGTCATAATGAGAGTCTTACACTTTTCAGACGCTCTCGGGTTACAAGGATTGGTCTCTAGGTCGGCAGGGCGAGACGTTACCTTTTGAAGGTCTTCAGTTCGAATCGCGAAGCGGAAAGTTTTTTATATTTTTTTTCTTTCTTTTTTTAAAAATTTATTTAGGTATTTTCCTCCAATTTTACGAGAGTTACTATAAATTATTCCAAATCATATATTTCAAAAATAAAATTTAATAACAAAATATTTCTATATTTAATCAAAACTTAAAGAAGCGAGTTCACGTACATGCGCAGTATCCTCTCCTATACTCAACATTGTGATTTTTGACCAGATTGACACCATGTTTAATACTTTACTGGCTAGTCATAATAAAAGTCTTCCACTTTTCAGAGGCTCTCGGGATACAAGGATTGGTGGCTAGGTCGGCAGGGCGAGACGTTAAGTTTTGAAGGTCTTCAGTTCGAATCGCGAAGCGGAAAGTTTTTTATATTTTTTTTTCTTTCTTTTTTTAAAAATTTATTTAGGTATTTTCCTCTAATTATAAGAGAGTTACTATAAATTGCTCCAAATCATAAATTTCAAAAATAAAATTTAATATCAAAATATTTCTATGGTTAATCAATATTTAAACAAGCATGTTCACGCACATGCGCAGTATCCACTCCTATTCTTAGCATTGTGCTTTTTGACCAGATTTACACCATGTTTAATACTTTTACTGGCTAGTCATAATGAGAGTCTTACACTTATCAGACGCTCTCGGGTTACAAGGATTGGTCTCTAGGTCGGCAGGGCGAGACGTTAACTTTTGAAGGTCTTCAGTTCGAATCGCGAAGCGGAAAGTTTTTTATATTTTTTTTCTTTCTTTCTTTTAAAATTTATTTAGTTATTTTTCCCCGATTATAAGAGAGTTACTATAAATTATTCCAAATCATATATTTCAAATATAAAATTTAATTTCAAAATATTTTTATATTTAATCAAAATTTAAACAAGCGTTCACGCACATGCGCAGTATCCCCTCCTATACTTAGCATTCTGCATTTTGACCAGATTGACACCATGTTTAATACTTTTATTGGCTAGTCATAATGAGAGTCTTACACTTTTCAGACGCTCCTGGAGTACAAGGATCATTGGCTAGGTCGGCATGGCGAGACGTTAACCTTTAAAGGTCTTCAGTTCGAATCGCGAAGCGGAAAGTTTTTTATATTTTTTTTCTTTCTTTTTTTAAAAATTTATTTAGGTATTTTCCTCCAATTATAAGAGAGTTACTATAAATTGCTCCAAATCATAAATTTCAAAAATAAAATTTAATATCAAAATATTTCTATAGTTAATCAAAATTTAAACAAGCATGTCCACGCACATGAGCAGTATCCACTCCTATACTTGGCATTGTGCTTTTTGACCAGATGGACACCATGTTTAATACTTTTATTGGCTAGTCATAATGGGAGTCTTACACTTTTCAGACGCTTTCAGAGTACAAAGATTGGTGGCTAAGGCGGCAGGACGATACGCTATCTTTTGATGGTCTTCAGTTCGAATCGCGAAGCTGAATTTTTATTTTATTTCTTTTTCTTTCTTTTTTTAAAAATTTATTTATGTATTTTTTTCCAATTTTACGAGAGTTACTATAAATTATTTCAAATCATATAATTCAAAAATAAAATTTAATAACAAAATATTTCTATATTTAATCAAAACTTAAAGAAGCGAGTTCACGTACATGCGCAGTATCCTCTCCTATACTCAACATTGTGATTTTTGACCAGATTGACACCATGTTTAATACTTTACTGGCTAGTCATAATAAAAGTCTTCCACTTTTCAGACGCTCTCGGGATACAAGGATTGGTGGCTAGGTCGGCAGGGCGAGACGTTAACTTTTGAAGGTCTTCAGTTCGAATCGCGAAGCGGAAAGTTTTTTATATTTTTTTTCTTTCTTTTTTTAAAATTTATTTAGGTATTTTCCTCCAATTATAAAGAGTTACTATAAATTGCTCCAAATCATAAATTTCAAAAATAAAATTTAATATCAAAATATTTCTATGGTTAATCAATATTTAAACAAGCATGTTCACGCACATGCGCAGTATCCACTCCTATACTTAGCATTGTGCTTTTTGGCCAGATTGCCACCATGTTTAATACTTTTACGGGCTAGTCATAATGAGAGTCTTACACTTTTCAGACGCTCTCGGGTTACAAGGATTGGTCTCTAGGTCGGCAGGGCGAGACGTTACCTTTTGAAGGTCTTCAGTTCGAATCGCGAAGCGGAAAGTTTTTTATATTTTTTTTCTTTCTTTTTTTAAAAATTTATTTAGGTATTTTCCTCCAATTTTACGAGAGTTACTATAAATTATTCCAAATCATATATTTCAAAAATAAAATTTAATAACAAAATATTTCTATATTTAATCAAAACTTAAAGAAGCGAGTTCACGTACATGCGCAGTATCCTCTCCTATACTCAACATTGTGATTTTTGACCAGATTGACACCATGTTTAATACTTTACTGGCTAGTCATAATAAAAGTCTTCCACTTTTCAGACGCTCTCGGGATACAAGGATTGGTGGCTAGGTCGGCAGGGCGAGACGTTAACTTTTGAAGGTTTCAGTTCAAATCGCGAAGCGGAAAGCTTTTTATATTTTTTTTCTTTCTTTTTTTAAAAATTTATTTAGGTTTTTTCCTCCAATTATAAGAGAGTTACTATAAATTGCTCCAAATCATATATTTCAAAAATAAAATTTAATATCAAAATATTTCTATAATTCATCAAAATTTATACAAGCATGTTCACGCACATGCGCAGTATCCACTCCTATACTTCTTAGCATTGTGCTTTTTGACCAGATTGACACCATGTTTAATACTTTTACTGGCTAGTCATAATAAAAGTCTTCCACTTTTCAGACGCTCTTGGAGTAAAAGGATCGGTGGCTAGGCCGGCAGGTCGAGACGCTAACTTTTGAAGGTCTTTAGTTGGAATCGCGAAGCTGAAAGTTTTTCTTATTTCTTTTATTTCTTTTTTATTTAAATTTATTTAGTTATTTTTCCCCAATTATTAGAGAGTTACTATAAATTATTGCAAATCATATATTTCAAAAATAAAATTTAATTTCAAAATATTTTTATATTTAATCAAAATTTAAACAAGCGTTCACGCACATGCCCAGTTTCCACTCCAAAACTTAGCATTGTGCTTTTTGACCAGATTGACACCATGTTTAATACTTTTACTGGCTAGTCATAATGAGAGTCTTACACTTTTCAGACGTTCTTGGGGTACAAGGATAGGTGGCTAGGTCGGAAGGGCGAGACGCTAACTTTTGAATGTCTTCAGTTCGAATCCTGAACCTAAAAGTTTTTTTTATTTCTTTTTCTTTCTTTTTTTTTAAAAATTTTTTTAGTTATTTTTCCCCAATTATAAGAGAGTTACTATAAATTATTCCAAATGATATATTTCAAATATAAAATTTAATTTCAAAATATTTTTATATTTTATCAAAATTTAAACAAGCATTCACGCACATGCGCAGTATCCCCTCCTATACTTATCATTGTGCATTTTGACCAGATTGACACCATGTTTAATACTTTTATTGGCTAGTCATAATGAGAGTCTTACACTTTTCAGACGCTCTTGGAGTACAAGGATCGGTGGCTAGGTCGTCAGGGCGAGACGCTAAGATTTGAAGGTCTTCAGTTCGAATCGTGAACCTAAAAGTTTTTTTTTATTTCTATTTCTTTCTTTTTTATTTAAATTTATTTAGTTATTTTTCCCCAATTATAAGAGAGTTACTATAAATTATTCCAAATCATATATTTCAAAAATAAGATTTAATTTCAAAATATTTTTATATTTAATCAAAATTTAAACAAGCGTTAACGCGCATGCGCAGTATCCCCTCCTATACTTAGCATTCTGCATTTTGACCAGATTGACACCATGTTTAATACTTTTATTGGCTAGTCATAATGAGAGTCGTACACTTTTCAGACGTTCTTGGAGTGCAAGCATCTGTGGCTAGGTCGGCAGGGCGAGGCGCTAACTTTTGAAGGTTTTCAGTTCGAATCGTGAATCTGGAAGTTTTTTTTTAATTTTTATTTTTTTCTTTTTTATTTAAATTTATTTAGGTATTTTTCCCCAATTATAAGAGAGTTACTATAAATTATTCCAAATCATATATTTCAAAAATAAAATATAATTTCAAAATATTTTTATATTTAATCAAAATTTAAACAAGCGTTCACGCACATGCGCAGTATCCCCTCCTATACTTAGCATTCTGCATTTTGACCAGATTGACACCATGTTTAATACTTTTATTGGCTAGTCATAATGAGAGTCTTACACTTTTCAGACGCTCTTTGAGTACAAGGATCGGTGGCTAGGTCGGAAGGGCGAGACGCTAACTTTTGAAGGTCTTCAGTTCGAATCGTGAACCTAAAAGTTTTTTTTTATTTCTATTTCTTTCTTTTTTATTTAAATTTATTTAGTTATTTTTCCCCAATTATAAGAGAGTTACTATAAATTATTCCAAATCATATATTTCAAAAATAAGATTTAATTTCAAAATATTTTTATATTTAATCAAAACTTAAACAAGCGTTAACGCGAATGCGCAGTATCCCCTCCTATACTTAGCATTCTGCATTTTGACCAGATTGACACCATGTTTAATACTTTTATTGGCTAGTCATAGTGAGAGTCTTACACTTTTCAGACGCTCTCGGAGTACAAGGATCGGTGGCTAGGTCGTCAGGGCGAGACGCTAAGATTTGAAGGTCTTCAGTTCGAATCGTGAACCTAAAAGTTTTTTTTTATTTCTATTTCTTTCTTTTTTATTTAAATTTATTTAGTTATTTTTCCCCAATTATAAGAGAGTTACTATAAATTATTCCAAATCATATATTTCAAAAATAAGATTTAATTTCAAAATATTTTTATATTTAATCAAAATTTAAACAAGCGTTAACGCGCATGCGCAGTATCCCCTCCTATACTTAGCATTCTGCATTTTGACCAGATTGACACCATGTTTAATACTTTTATTGGCTAGTCATAATGAGAGTCTTACACTTTTCAGACGTTCTTGGAGTGCAAGGATCTGTGGCTAGGTCGGCAGGGCGAGGCGCTAACTTTTGAAGGTTTTCAGTTCGAATCGTGAATCTGGAAGTTTTTTTTTTATTTTTATTTTTTTCTTTTTTATTTAAATTTATTTAGGCATTTTTCCCCAATTATAAGAGAGTTACTATAAATTATTCCAAATCATATATTTCAAAAATAAAATATAATTTCAAAATATTTTTATATTTAATCAAAATTTAAACAAGCGTTCACGCACATGCGCAGTATCCCCTCCTATACTTAGCATTCTGCATTTTGACCAGATTGACACCATGTTTAATACTTTTATTGGCTAGTCATAATGAGAGTCGTACACTTTTCAGATGCTCTTGGAGTACAAGGATCGGTGGCTAGGCCGGCAGGGCGAGACGCTAACTTTTGAAGGTCTTTAGTTGGAATCGCGAAGCTGAAAGTTTTTTATATTTCTTTTATTTCTTTTTTATTTAAATTTATTTAGTTATTTTTCCCCAATTATAAGAGAGTTACTATAAATTATTGCAAATCATATATTTCAAAAATAAAATTTAATTTCAAAATATTTTTATATTTAATCAAAATTTAAACAAGCGTTCACGCACATGCCCAGTTTCCACTCCAAAACTTAGCATTGTGCTTTTTGACCAGATTGACACCTTGTTTAATACTTTTACTGGCTAGTCATAATGAGAGTCTTACACTTTTCAGACGTTCTTGGGGTACAAGGATAGGTGGCTAGGTCGGAAGGGCGAGACGCTAACTTTTGAATGTCTTCAGTTCGAATCCTGAACCTAAAAGTTTTTTTTATTTCTTTTTCTTTCTTTTTTTTTTAAAATTTATTTAGTTATTTTTCCCCAATTATAAGAGAGTTACTATAAATTATTCCAAATGATATATTTCAAATATAAAATTTAATTTCAAAATATTTTTATATTTTATCAAAATTTAAACAAGCATTCACGCACATGCGCAGTATCCCCTCCTATACTTAGCATTGTGCATTTTGACCAGATTGATACCATGTTTAATACTTTTATTGGCTAGTCATAATGAGAGTCTTACACTTTTCAGACGCTCTTGAAGTATAAGCATCTGTGGCTAGGTCGTCAGGGCGAGACGCTAACTTTTGAAGGTTTTCAGTTCGAATCGTGAATCTGGAAGTTTTTTTTTTTATTTCTTTTTTTTTTCTTTTTTCTTTAAATTTATTTAGGTATTTTTCCCCAATTATAAGAGAGTTACTATAAATTATTCCAAATCATATATTTCAAAAATAAAATATAATTTCAAAATATTTTATATTTAATCAAAATTTAAACAAGCGTTCACGCACATGCGCAGTATCCCCTCCTATACTTACCATGCTGCATTTTGACCAGATTGACACCATGTTTAATACTTTTATTGGCTAGTCATAATGAGAGTCTTACACTTTTCAGACGCTCTCGGAGTACAAGGATCGGTGGCTAGGTCGTCAGGGCGAGACGCTAAGATTTGAAGGTCTTCAGTTCGAATCGTGAACCTAAAAGTTTTTTTTTATTTCTATTTCTTTCTTTTTTATTTAAATTTATTTAGTTATTTTTCCCCAATTATAAGAGAGTTACTATAAATTATTCCAAATCATATATTTCAAAAATAAGATTTAATTTCAAAATATTTTTATATTTAATCAAAATTTAAACAAGCGTTAACGCGCATGCGCAGTATCCCCTCCTATACTTAGCATTCTGCATTTTGACCAGATTGACACCATGTTTAATACTTTTATTGGCTAGTCATAGTGAGAGTCTTACACTTTTCAGACGTTCTTGGAGTGCAAGGATCTGTGGCTAGGTCGGCAGGGCGAGGCGCTAACTTTTGAAGGTTTTCAGTTCGAATCGTGAATCTGGAAGTTTTTTTTTTATTTTTATTTTTTTCTTTTTTATTTAAATTTATTTAGGTATTTTTCCCCAATTATAAGAGAGTTACTATAAATTATTCCAAATCATATATTTCAAAAATAAAATATAATTTCAAAATATTTTTATATTTAATCAAAATTTAAACAAGCGTTCACGCACATGCGCAGTATCCCCTCCTATACTTAGCATTCTGCATTTTGACCAGATTGACACCATGTTTAATACTTTTATTGGCTAGTCATAATGAGAGTCTTACACTTTTCAGACGCTCTTGGAGTACAAGGATCGGTGGCTAGGTCGGAAGGGCGAGACGCTAACTTTTGAAGGTCTTCAGTTCGAATCGTGAACCTGAAAGTTTTTTTTTTCTTTTTCTTTCTTTTTTATTTAAATTTATTTAGTTATTTTTCCCCAATTATAAGAGAATTAGTATAAATTATTCCAAATCATATATTTCAAAAATAAAATTTAATTTCAAAATATTTTTATATTTAATCAAAATTTAAACAAGCGTTCACGCACATGCTCAGTTTCCCCTCCTATATTTAGCATTCTGCATTTTCACCAGATTGACACCATGTTTAATACTTTTATTGGCTAGTCATAATGAGAGTCTTACACTTTTCAGACGCTGTCGGAGTACAAGGATCGGTGGCTAGGTCGGCAGGGCGAGACGCTAGCTTTTGAAGGTCTTCAGTTCGAATCGTGAACCTAAAAGTTTTTTTTTTATTTCTATTTCTTTCTTTTTTATTTAAATTTATTTAGTTATTTTTCCCCAATTATAAGAGAGTTACTATAAATTATTCCAAATCATATATTTCAAAAATAAAATTTAATTTCAAAATATTTTTATATTTAATCAAAATTTAAACAAGCGTTCACGCTCATGCGCAGTATCCCCTCCTATACTTAGCATTCTGCATTTTGACCAGATTGACACCATGTTTAATACTTTTATTGGCTAGTCATAATGAGAATCTTACACTTTTCAGACGCCCTCGGAGTACAAGGATTGGTGGCTAGGTTAGAAGGGCGAGACGCTAACTTTTGCAGGTCTTCAGTTCGAATCGTGAACCTGAGAGTTTTTTTTTATTTCTATTTCTTTCTTTTTTATTTAAATTTATTTAGTTATTTTTCCCCAATTATAAGAGAGTTACTATAAATTATTCCAAATCATATATTTCAAAAATAAAATTTAATTTCAAAATATTTTTATATTTAATCAAAATTTAAACAAGCGTTCACGCACATGCGCATTATCCCCTCCTATACTTAGCATTGTGCATTTTGACCAGATTGACACCATGTTTAATACTTTTATTGGCTAGTCATAATGAGAGTCTTACACTTTTCAGACGCTCTTGGAGTACAAGGATCGGTGGCTAGGTTAGAAGGGCGAGACGCTAACTTTTGCAGGTCTTCAGTTCGAATCGTGAACCTGAGAGTTTTTTTTTATTTCTATTTCTTTCTTTTTTATTTAAATTTATTTAGTTATTTTTCCCCAATTATAAGAGAGTTACTATAAATTATTCCAAATCATATATTTCAAAAATAAAATTTAATTTCAAAATATTTTTATATTTAATCAAAATTTAAACAAGCGTTCACGCACATGCGCATTATCCCCTCCTATACTTAGCATTGTGCATTTTGACCAGATTGACACCATGTTTAATACTTTTATTGGCTAGTCATAATGAGAGTCTTACACTTTTCAGACGCTGTTGGAGTACAAGGATCGGTGGCTAGGTCGGCAGGGCGAGACGCTAACTTTTGAAGGTCTTCAGTTCAAATCGTGAACCTAAAAGTTTTTTTTTTATTTCTATTTCTTTCTTTTTTATTTAAATTTATTTAGTTATTTTTCCCCAATTATAAGAGAGTTACTATAAATTATTCCAAATCATATATTTCAAAAATAAAATTTAATTTCAAAATATTTTTATATTTAATCAAAATTTAAACAAGCGTTCACGCTCATGCGCAGTATCCCCTCCTATACTTAGCATTCTGCATTTTGACCAGATTGACACCATGTTTAATACTTTTATTGGCTAGTCATAATGAGAATCTTACACTTTTCAGACGCTGTCGGAGTACAATCATCGGTGGCTAGGTCGGCAGGGCGAGACGCTAACTTTTGAAGGTCTTCAGTTCGAATCGTGAACCTAAAAGTTTTTTTTTATTTCTATTTCTTTCTTTTTTATTTAAATTTATTTAGTTATTTTTCCCCAATTATAAGAGAGTTACTATAAATTATTCCAAATCATATATTTCAAAAATAAAATTTAATTTCAAAATATTTTTATATTTAATCAAAATTTAAACAAGCGTTCACGCTCATGCGCAGTATCCCCTCCTATACTTAGCATTCTGCATTTTGACCAGATTGACACCATGTTTAATACTTTTATTGGCTAGTCATAATGAGAGTCTTACACTTTTCAGACGCTCTTGGAGTACAAGGATCGGTGGCTAGGTCGGCAGGGCGAGACGCTAACTTTTTAAGGTCTTCAGTTCGAATCGTGAACCTGCAAGTATTATTTATTTCTTTTTCTTTCTTTTTTATTTTAATTTATTTAGGTATTTTTCCCAATTATAAGAGAGTTACTATAAATTATTCCAAATCATATATTTCAAAAATAAAATTTAATTTCAAAATATTTTTATATTTAATCAAAATTTAAACAAGCGTTCACGCACATGCGCAGTATCCCCTCCTATATTTAGCATTCTGCATTTTCACCAGATTGACACCATGTTTAATACTTTTATTGGCTAGTCATAATGAGAGTCTTAAACTTTTCAGACGCTCCTGGAGTACAAGGACCGGTGGCTAGGTCGGAAGGGCGAGACGCTAAATTTTGAAGGTCTTCAGTTCGAATCGTGAACCTAAAAGTTTTTTTTTAATTCTATTTCTTTATTTTTTATTTAAATTTATTTAGTTATTTTTCCCCAATTATAAGAGAGTTACTATAAATTATTCCAAATCATATAATTCAAAAATAAAATTTAATTTCAAAATATTTTTATATTTAATCAAAATTTAAACAAGCGTTCACGCACATGCGCAGTATCCCCTCCTATACTTACGATTCTACATTTTGACCAGATTGACACCATGTTTAATACTTTTATTGGCTAGTCATAATGAGAGTCTTACACTTTTCAGACGCGCTTGGAGTACAAGGATCGGTGGCTAGGTCGGAAGGGCGAGACGCTAAATTTTGAAGGTATTCAGTTCGAATCGTGAACCTGAGAGTTTTTTTTTATTTTTATTTCTTTCTTTTTTATTTAAATTTATTTAGTTATTTTTCCCCAATTATAAGAGAGTTACTATAAATTATTCCAAATCATATATTTCAAAAATAAAATTTAATTTCAAAATATTTTTATATTTAATCAAAATTTAAACAAGCGTTCACGCACATGCGCAGTATCCCCTCCTATACTTAGCATTCTGCATTTTGACCAGATTGACACCATGTTTAATACTTTTATTGGCTAGTCATAATGAGAGTCTTACACTTTTCAGACGCTCTCGGAGTTCAAGGATCGGTGGCTAGGTCGGCAGGGCGAGACGCTATCTTTTGAAGGTCTTCAGTTCATATTGCGAAGCTGAAATTTTTTATTTCTTTTTCTTTCTTTTTTATTTAAATTTATTTAGTTATTTTTCCCCAATTATAAGAGAATTAGTATAAATTATTCCAAATCATATATTTCAAAAATAAAATTTAATTTGAAATTTTTTTTATATTTAATCAAAATTTAAACAAGCGTTCACGCACATGCGCAGTATCCCCTCCTATACTTAGCATTGTGCATTTTGACCAGATTGACACCATGTTTAATACTTTTATTGGCTAGTCATAATGAGAGTCTTACACTTTTCAGACGCTCTCGGAGTACAAGGATCGGTGGCTAGGTCGGCAGGGCGAGACGCTAACTTTTGAAGTTTTCAGTTCGAATCACGAATCTGAAAGTTTTTTTCTTTCTTTTTTTTAAAAATTTATTTAGATATTTTTCTCCAATTTTACGAGAGTTACTATAAATTATTCCTAATCATATATTTCAAAAATAAAATTTAATTTCAAAATATTTTTATATTTAATCAAAATTTAAACAAGCGTTCACGCACATGCGCATTATCCCCTCCTATACTTAGCATTGTGCATTTTGACCAGATTGACACCATGTTTAATACTTTTATTGGCTAGTCATAATGAGAGTCTTACACTTTTCAGACGCTGTTGGAGTACAAGGATCGGTGGCTAGGTCGGCAGGGCGAGACGCTAACTTTTGAAGGTCTTCAGTTCAAATCGTGAACCTAAAAGTTTTTTTTTTATTTCTATTTCTTTCTTTTTTATTTAAATTTATTTAGTTATTTTTCCCCAATTATAAGAGAGTTACTATAAATTATTCCAAATCATATATTTCAAAAATAAAATTTAATTTCAAAATATTTTTATATTTAATCAAAATTTAAACAAGCGTTCACGCTCATGCGCAGTATCCCCTCCTATACTTAGCATTCTGCATTTTGACCAGATTGACACCATGTTTAATACTTTTATTGGCTAGTCATAATGAGAATCTTACACTTTTCAGACGCTGTCGGAGTACAATCATCGGTGGCTAGGTCGGCAGGGCGAGACGCTAACTTTTGAAGGTCTTCAGTTCGAATCGTGAACCTAAAAGTTTTTTTTTTATTTCTATTTCTTTCTTTTTTATTTAAATTTATTTAGTTATTTTTCCCCAATTATAAGAGAGTTACTATAAATTATTCCAAATCATATATTTCAAAAATAAAATTTAATTTCAAAATATTTTTATATTTAATCAAAATTTAAACAAGCGTTCACGCTCATGCGCAGTATCCCCTCCTATACTTAGCATTCTGCATTTTGACCAGATTGACACCATGTTTAATACTTTTATTGGCTAGTCATAATGAGAGTCTTACACTTTTCAGACGCTCTTGGAGTACAAGGATCGGTGGCTAGGTCGGCAGGGCGAGACGCTAACTTTTTAAGGTCTTCAGTTCGAATCGTGAACCTGCAAGTATTATTTATTTCTTTTTCTTTCTTTTTTATTTTAATTTATTTAGGTATTTTTCCCAATTATAAGAGAGTTACTATAAATTATTCCAAATCATATATTTCAAAAATAAAATTTAATTTCAAAATATTTTTATATTTAATCAAAATTTAAACAAGCGTTCACGCACATGCGCAGTATCCCCTCCTATATTTAGCATTCTGCATTTTCACCAGATTGACACCATGTTTAATACTTTTATTGGCTAGTCATAATGAGAGTCTTAAACTTTTAAGACGCTCCTGGAGTACAAGGACCGGTGGCTAGGTCGGAAGGGCGAGACGCTAAATTTTGAAGGTCTTCAGTTCGAATCGTGAACCTAAAAGTTTTTTTTTAATTCTATTTCTTTATTTTTTATTTAAATTTATTTAGTTATTTTTCCCCAATTATAAGAGAGTTACTATAAATTATTCCAAATCATATCTTTCAAAAATAAAATATAATTTCAAAATATTTTTATATTTAATCAAAATTTAAACAAGCATTCACGCACATGCGCAGTATCCCCTCCTATACTTAGCATTGTGCATTTTGACTGGATTGATAAAATGTTTAATACTTTTATTGGCTAGTCATAATGAGAGTCTTACACTTTTCAGACGCTCTCGGAGTTCAAGGATCGGTGGCTAGGTCGGCAGGGCGAGCCGCTATCTTTTGAAGGTCTTCAGTTCATATTGCGAAGCTGAAATTTTTTATTTCTTTTTCTTTCTTTTTTATTTAAATTTATTTAGTTATTTTTCCCCAATTATAAGAGAATGAGTATAAATTATTCCAAATCATATATTTCAAAAATAAAATTTAATTTGAAATTTTTTTTATATTTAATCAAAATTTAAACAAGCGTTCACGCACATGCGCAGTATCCCCTCCTATACTTAGCATTGTGCATTTTGACCAGATTGACACCATGTTTAATACTTTTATTAGCTAGTCATAATGAGAGTCTTACACTTTTCAGACGCTCTCGGAGTACAAGGATCGGTGGCTAGGTCGGCAGGGCGAGACGCTAACTTTTGAAGGTCTTCAGTTCGAATCACGAAGATGAAAATTTTTCTTTCTTTTTCTTTCTTTTTTTTAAAAATATTTTTACATATTTTTCTGAAATTTTACGAGAGTTACTATAAATTATTCCAAATCATATATTTCAAAAATAAAATTTAATTTCAAAATATTTTTATATTCAATCAAAATTTAAACAAGAGTTCACGCACATGAGCAGTATCCCCTCCTATACTTAGCATTGTGCATTTTGACCAGATTGACACCATGTTTAATACTTTTATTGGCTAGTCATAATGAGAGTCTTACACTTTTCAGACGCTCTCGGAGTACGAGGATCGGTGGCTAATTCGGCAGGGCGAGACGCTAACTTTTGAAGGTCTTCAGTTCGAATCACGAAGATGAAAATTTTTCTTTCTTTTTTTTAAAAATATTTTTACATATTTTTCTGAAATTTTACGAGAGTTACTATAAATTATTCCAAATCATATATTTCAAAAATAAAATTTAATTTCAAAATATTTTTACATTTAATCAAAATTTAAACAAGCGTTCACGCACATGCGCAGTATCCCCTCCTATATTTAGCATTCTGCATTTTGACCAGATTGACACCATGTTTAATACTTTTATTGGCTAGTCATAATGAGAGTCTTACATTTTCAGACGCTCTCGGAGTACAAGGATCGGTGGTTAGGTCGGCAGGGCGAGACGCTAACTTTTGAAGGTCTTCAGTTCGAATCGTGAACCTAAAAGTTTCTTTTTATTTCTATTTCTTTCTTTTTTATTTAAATTTATTTAGTTATTTTTCCCCAATTATAAGAGAGTTACTATTAATTATTCCAAATCATATATTTCAAAAATAAAATTTAATTTCAAAATATTTTTATATTTAATCAAAATTTAAACAAGCGTTCACGCACATGCGCAGTATCCCCTCCTATACTTAGCATTGTGCATTTTGACCAGATTGACACCATGTTTAATACTTTTATTAGCTAGTCATAATGAGAGTCTTACACTTTTCAGACGCTCTCGGAGTACAAGGATCGGTGGCTAGGTCGGCAGGGCGAGACGCTAACTTTTGAAGGTCTTCAGTTCGAATCACGAAGATGAAAATTTTTCTTTCTTTTTCTTTCTTTTTTTTAAAAATATTTTTAGGTATTTTTTTGAAATTTTACGAGAGTTACTATAAATTATTCCAAATCATATATTTCAAAAATAAAATTTAATTTCAAAATATTTTTATATTCAATCAAAATTTAAACAAGCGTTCACGCACATGCGCAGTATCCACTCCTATATTTAGCATTCTGCATTTTGACCAGATTGACACCATGTTTAATACTATTATTGGCTAGTCATAATGAGAGTCTTACACTTTTCAGACGCTCTCGGAGTACAAGGATCGGTGGCTAGGTCGGCAGGGCGAGACGCTAACTTTTGAAGGCCTTCAGTTCGAATCGTGAACCTAAAAGTTTTTTTTTATTTCTATTTCTTTCTTTTTTATTTAAATTTATTTAGTTATTTTTCCCCAATTATAAGAGAGTTACTATAAATTATTTCAAATCATATATTTCAAAAATAAAATTTAATTTCAAAATATTTTTATATTTAATCAAAATTTAAACAAGCGTTCACGCACATGCGCAGTATCCCCTCCTATACTTAGCATTCTGCATTTTGACCAGATTGACACCATGTTTAATACTTTTATTGGCTAGTCATAATGAGAGTCTTACACTTTTCAGACGCTCGGGGAGTACAAGGATCGGTGCCTAGGTCGGAAGGGCGACACGCTAACTTTTGAAGGTCTTCAGTTCGAATCATGAACCTTAAAGTTTTTTTTTATTTCTGTTTCTTACTTTTTTATTTAAATTTATTTAGTTATTTTTCCCCAATTATAAGAGAGTTACTATAAATTATTCCAAATCATATATTTCAAAAATAAAATTTAATTTCAAAATATTTTTATATTTAATCAAAATTTAAACATGCGTTCACGCACATGCGCAGTATCCCCTCCTATATTTAGCATTCTGCATTTTGACCAGATTGACACCATGTTTAATACTTTTATAGGCTAGTCATAATGAGAGTCTTACACTTTTCAGACGCTCTCGGAGAACAAGGATCGGTGGCTAGGTCGGCAGGGCGAGACGCTAACTTTTGAAGGTCTTCAGTTCGAATCGTGAACCTAAAAGTTTTTTTTTTTTTATTTCTATTTCTTTCTTTTTTATTTAAATTTATTTAGTTATTTTTCCCCAATTTTACGAGAGTTACTATAAATTATTCCAAATCATATATTTCAAAAATAAAATTTAATTTCAAAATATTTTTATATTTAATCAAAGTTTAAACAAGCGTTCACGCACATGCGCAGTATCCCCTCCTATACTTAGCATTGTGCATTTTGACCAGATTGACACCATGTTTAATACTTTTATTAGCTAGTCATAATGAGAGTCTTACACTTTTCAGACGCTCTCGGAGTACAAGGATCGGTGGCTAGGTCGGCAGGGCGAGACGCTAACTTTTGAAGGTCTTCAGTTCGAATCACGAAGATGAAAATTTTTCTTTCTTTTTCTTTCTTTTTTTTAAAAATATTTTTAGGTATTTTTCTGAAATTTTACGAGAGTTACTATAAATTATTCCAAATCATATATTTCAAAAATAAAATTTAATTTCAAAATATTTTTATATTCAATCAAAATTTAAACAAGCGTTCACGCACATGCGCAGTATCCCCTCCTATACTTAGCATTGTGCATTTTGACCAGATTGACACCATGTTTAATACTTTTATTGGCTAGTCATAATGAGAGTCTTACACTTTTCAGACGCTCTCGGAGTACGAGGATCGGTGGCTAATTCGGCAGGGCGAGACGCTAACTTCTGAAGGTCTTCAGTTCGAATCACGAAGATGAAAATTTTTCTTTCTTTTTTTAAAAAATATTTTTACATATTTTTCTGAAATTTTACGAGAGTTACTATAAATTATTCCAAATCATATATTTCAAAAATAAAATTTAATTTCAAAATATTTTTATATTTAATCAAAATTTAAACAAGCGTTCACGCACATGCGCAGTATCCCCTCCTATATTTAGCATTCTGCCTTTTGACCAGATTGACACCATGTTTAATACTTTTATTGGCTAGTCATAATGAGAGTCTTACATTTTCAGACGCTCTCGGAGTACAAGGATCGGTGGCTAGGTCGGCAGGGCGAGACGCTAACTTTTGAAGGTCTTCAGTTCGAATCGTGAACCTAAAAGTTTTTTTTTATTTCTATTTCTTTCTTTTTTATTTAAATTTATTTAGTTATTTTTCCCCAATTATAAGAGAGTTACTATTAATTATTCCAAATCATATATTTCAAAAATAAAATTTAATTTCAAAATATTTTTATATTTAATCAAAATTTAAACAAGCGTTCACGCACATGCGCAGTATCCCCTCCTATACTTAGCATTGTGCATTTTGACCAGATTGACACCATGTTTAATACTTTTATTAGCTAGTCATAATGAGAGTCTTACACTTTTCAGACGCTCTCGGAGTACAAGGATCGGTGGCTAGGTCGGCAGGGCGAGACGCTAACTTTTGAAGGTCTTCAGTTCGAATCACGAAGATGAAAATTTTTCTTTCTTTTTCTTTCTTTTTTTTAAAAATATTTTTAGGTATTTTTCTGAAATTTTACGAGAGTTACTATAAATTATTCCAAATCATATATTTCAAAAATAAAATTTAATTTCAAAATATTTTTATATTCAATCAAAATTTAAACAAGCGTTCACGCACATGCGCAGTATCCACTCCTATATTTAGCATTCTGCATTTTGACCAGATTGACACCATGTTTAATACTATTATTAGCTAGTCATAATGAGAGTCTTACACTTTTCAGACGCTCTCGGAGTACAAGGATCGGTGGCTAGGTCGGCAGGGCGAGACGCTAACTTTTGAAGGCCTTCAGTTCGAATCGTGAACCTAAAAGTTTTTTTTTTATTTCTATTTCTTTCTTTTTTATTTAAATTTATTTAGTTATTTTTCCCCAATTTTACGAGAGTTACTATAAATTATTCCAAATCATATATTTCAAAAATAAAATTTAATTTCAAAATATTTTTATATTTAATCAAAGTTTAAACAAGCGTTCACGCACATGCGCAGTATCCCCTCCTATACTTAGCATTGTGCATTTTGACCAGATTGACACCATGTTTAATACTTTTATTAGCTAGTCATAATGAGAGTCTTACACTTTTCAGACGCTCTCGGAGTACAAGGATCGGTGGCTAGGTCGGCAGGGCGAGACGCTAACTTTTGAAGGTCTTCAGTTCGAATCACGAAGATGAAAATTTTTCTTCCTTTTTCTTTCTTTTTTTTAAAAATATTTTTAGGTATTTTTCTGAAATTTTACGAGAGTTACTATAAATTATTCCAAATCATATATTTCAAAAATAAAATTTAATTTCAAAATATTTTTATATTCAATCAAAATTTAAACAAGCGTTCACGCACATGCGCAGTATCCCCTCCTATACTTAGCATTGTGCATTTTGACCAGATTGACACCATGTTTAATACTTTTATTGGCTAGTCATAATGAGAGTCTTACACTTTTCAGACGCTCTCGGAGTACGAGGATCGGTGGCTAATTCGGCAGGGCGAGACGCTAACTTTTGAAGGTCTTCAGTTCGAATCACGAAGATGAAAATTTTTCTTTCTTTTTCTTTCTTTTTTTTAAAAATATTTTTACATATTTTTCTGAAATTAAACGAGAGTTACTATAAATTATTCCAAATCATATATTTCAAAAATAAAATTTAATTTCAAAATATTTTTATATTTAATCAAAATTTAAACAAGCGTTCACGCACATGCGCAGTATCCCCTCCTATACTTAGCATTGTGCATTTTGACCAGATTGACACCATGTTTAATACTTTTATTAGCTAGTCATAATGAGAGTCTTACACTTTTCAGACGCTCTCGGAGTACAAGGATCGGTGGCTAGGTCGGCAGGGCGAGACGCTAACTTTTGAAGGTCTTCAGTTCGAATCACGAAGATGAAAATTTTTCTTTCTTTTTCTTTCTTTTTTTTAAAAATATTTTTAGGTATTTTTCTGAAATTTTACGAGAGTTACTATAAATTATTCCAAATCATATATTTCAAAAATAAAATTTAATTTCAAAATATTTTTATATTCAATCAAAATTTAAACAAGCGTTCACGCACATGCGCAGTATCCCCTCCTATACTTAGCATTTTGCATTTTGACCAGATTGACACCATGTTTAATACTTTTATTGGCTAGTCATAATGAGAGTCTTACACTTTTCAGACGCTCTCGGAGTACGAGGATCGGTGGCTAATTCGGCAGGGCGAGACGCTAACTTTTGAAGGTCTTCAGTTCGAATCGTGAACCTAAAAGGTTTTTTTTATTTCTATTTCTTTCTTTTTTATTTAAATTTATTTAGTTATTTTCCCCCAATTATAAGAGAGTTACTATAAATTATTCCAAATCATATATTTCAAAAATAAAATTTAATTTCAAAATATTTTTATATTTAATCAAAATTTAAACAAGCGTTCACGCACATGCGCAGTATCCCCACCTATACTTAGCATTCTGCATTTTGACCAGATTGACACCATGTTTAATACTTTTATTGCCTAGTCATAATGAGAGTCTTACACTTTTCAGACGCTCTCGGAGTTCAAGGATCGGTGGCTAGGTCGGCAGGGCGAGCCGCTATCTTTTGAAGGTCTTCAGTTCGAATCACTAAGATGAAAATTTTTATTTCTTTTTCTTTCTTTTTTTTAAAAATATTTTTAGGTATTTTTCTGAAATTTTACGAGAGTTACTATAAATTATTCCAAATCATATATTTCAAAAATAAAATTTAATTTCAAAATATTTTTATATTTAATCAAAATTTAAACAAGCGTTCACGCACATGCGCATTATCCACTCCTATACTTAGCATTGTGCATTTTGACCAGATTGACACCATGTTTAATACTTTTATTGGCTAGTCATAATGAGAGTCTTACACTTTTCAGACGCTCTCGGAGTACAAGGATCGGTGGCTAGGTCGGCAGGGCGAGACGCTTACTTTTGAAGGTCTTCAGTTCGAATCGTGAACCTGCAAGTATTATTTATTTCTTTTTCTTTCTTTTTTATTTTAATTTATTTAGGTAATTTTCTCAATTATAAGAGAGTTACTATAAATTATTCCAAATCATATATTTCAAAAATAAAATTTAATTTCAAAATATTTTTATATTTAATCAAAATTTAAACAAGCGTTCACGCACATGCGCAGCATCCCCTCCTATATTTAGCATTCTGCATTTTCACCAGATTGACACCATGTTTAATACTGTTACTGGCTAGTCATAATCAGAGTCTTACACTTTTCTGACGCTATTGGAGTACAAGGATCGGTGGCTGGGTCGGCAAGGCGAGACGCTAACCTTTGAAGGTCTTCTGTTCGAATCGCGAACATGAGAGTTATTTTTATTTCTTTTTCTTTCTTTTTTTAAAATTTATTTAGGTATTTTTCTCCAATTTTACGAGAGTTACTATAAATTATTATAAAATCATGTATTTCAAAAATAAAATTTAATTTCAAAATATTTTTATATTTAATCAGAATTTAAACAAGCAATTTTACGCACATGCGCACTATCCACTCCTATAGTTAGCATTGTGCTTTTTGAAAAGATTGACACCACGTTTAATACTTTTATTGGCTAGTCATTATGAGAGTCTTAAACATTTCAGACGCTCTCGGAGTACAAGGATCGGTGGCTATGTCGGCAAGTCGAGAATCTACCTTTTGATTGTCATCAGTTAGAATCGCGAAGCTGAAATTTTTTTTTATTTCTTTTTCTTTCTTTTTTTTAAAATTTATTTAGGTATTTTTCTCCAATTTTACGAGAGTTACTATAAATTATTCCAAATCATATATTTAAAAAATAAAATTTAATTTCAAAATATTTTTATATTTAATCAAAATTTAAACAAGCGTTCACGCACATGCGCAGTATCCACTTCTATACTTAGCATTGTGCACTTTGACCAGATTGACATCATGTTTAATACTTTTATTGACTAGTATTAATAAGAGTCTTACACCTTTCAGACGCCCTCGGAGGACAAGGGTCGGTGGCTAGGTCAGCAGGGCGAGACGCTAACATTTAAAGGTCTTCTGTTCGAATCGCGAATCTGAAAGTTTTTTTCTATTTCTTTTTCTTTCTTTTTTTTAAAATTTATTTAGGTATTTTTCTCCAATTTTACGAGAGTTACTATAAATTATTCCAAATCATATATTTCAAAAATAAAATTTAATTTCAAAATAATTTTATATTTAATCAGAATTTAAACAAGCGTTCACGCACATGCGCAGTATCCCCTCCTATACTTAGCATTGTGCATTTTGACCAGATTGACACCATGTTTAATACTTTTATTGGCTAGTCATTATGAGAGTCTTACACTTTTCAGTCTCTCTCTTTGTAGAAGGATCGGTGGCTATGTCGGCATGGCGAGACGCTAACTTTTGAAGGTCTTCAGTTCGAATCGCGAATCTGAAAGTTTTTTTCTTTCTTTTTTTTAAAAATTTATTTAGATATTTTTCTCCAATTTTACGAGAGTTACTATATATTATTCCTAATCATATATTTCAAAAATAAAATTTAATTTCAAAATATTTTTATATTTAATCAGAATTTAAACAGGCAAGTTTACGCACATCCGCAGTATCCACTCCTATACTTAGCATTGTGCTTTTTGACCAGATTGACACTATGTTTAATACTTTTATTGGCTAGTCATAATGTGAGTCTTACACTTTTCAGACGCTCGGAGTACAAGGATCGGTGGCTATGTCGGCATGGCGAGACGCTAACATTTGAAGGTCTTCAGTTCGAATCGCGAATCTGAAAGTTTTTTTCTTTCTTTTTTTTAAAAATTTATTTAGATATTTTTCTCCAATTTTACGAGAGTTACTATAAATTATTCCTAATCATATATTTCAAAAATAAAATTTAATTTCAAAATATTTTAATATTTAATCAGAATTTAAACAGGGAAGTTTACGCACATGCGCAGTATCCACTCCTATACTTAGCATTGTGCTTTTTGACCAGATTGATACCATGTTTAATACTTTTATTGGCTAGTCATAATGAGAGTCTTAAACATTTCAGACGCTCTCGAAAGGACAAGAATGGGTGGCTAGGTCGCGAGTTCGCAAATTGTACAGACTAACTCTATGGCAAATTATACCGACGTGCTCTGATTGGTAGATTTCTTTCGCACAGACTTTCTGTGCTGTAGCTGTTGCAATCCTGTTGCATTGTTTGGTTTCTACGTATTTTTTTTTTGGCTGCCATTTTTCAAAGTGGAGGAATGAAATCTTCCAGAGGAATACAATTATAAAATAATTGAGATTGATGAGAATAGAGCTATTTTTCGTATTTGATATCTTGTAAATAAAGAATTAGCACAGGTAGAAATTTTTCTGTGAAGTACTAATAAAATAAGACTTGAAAATTAAGCTTTTATTTTACAGGAAATGATCGGCCAATTTTTTTTATTAAATTTTCACGTTAAACTCATTACCATAAAATATTTATAAGTAAATAAACTATATTTATTAAGATATTTAGACGACATTAAACGGAATAGAAATCATTATAATTCTTATTGAATATTCATGCAAAATAAAATCAGGACATATTTATTTAGTCATTTCGTATTCAAATTATTACCATTACATGTCTATCTGCAAATGTGCTATATTTGTTAAGATATTTAGATTCATATAGTTATTAACAATCTAATTACTAATCTTGATATTTGTTATTAACTTAATATTAAGATTTATAAATATATAAATAGTTTATACATTTCTTTAGAATACTTATTTCTGGCATTTCTGTAACACATATTTTAGGAATGGATTCAAGAATATCAACAAAGATCGGAAACAGTTTGGCACAGTTTTGCAAGGTTTGAGCCAAATAAGAGATAACTATACTATAATGAGTCGAAAACATTGCCAAAAAGATGCCAAGTCTTAAACCAATCAGAGCATGTCGGTATCCTTTGCCATAGAGTTAGTCTGTACAATTTGCGAACTCGCGGCTAGGTCGGCAGGGCGAGACGCTAGCTTTTGATGGTCTTCAGTTCGAATCGCGAGGCGGAAAGTTTTTTACATTTTTTTTTCTTTCTTTTTTTAAAAATTTATTTAGTTATTTTCCTCCAATTATAAGAGGGTTACTATAAATTGCTCCAAATCATATATTTCAAAAATAAAATTTAATATCAAAATATTTCTATATTTAATCAAAATTTAAACAAGCAAATTCAAGCACATGCGCAGTATCCACTCCTATACTTAGCATTGCTTTTTGACCAGATTGACACCATGTTTAATACTTTTATTGGCTAGTCATAATGTGAGTCTTACACATTTCAGACGCTCTCGGAGTACAAGGATTGGTGTCTAGGTCGGCACAGCGAGACGCTAACTTTTGAAGTTCTTCAGTTGAAAAATCGCGAAGCGGAAAGTTTATTTCTATTTCTTTTTCTTTCTTTTTTTTAAAAATTTATTTAGGTATTTTCCAACAATTTTACGAGAGTTACTATAAATTATTCCAAACCATATATTTCAAAAATAAAATTTAATTTCAAAATATTTTATATTTAATCAGAATTTAAACAAGCAAGTTTACGCACATGCGTAGTATCCACTCCTATACTTAGCATTGTGCTTTTTGACCAGATTGACACCACGTTTAATGCTTTTATTGGCTAGTCATAATGAGAGTCTTACACTTTTCACACTCTCTCTTTGTAGAAGGATCGGTGGCTATGTCGGCAGGGCGAGACGCTAACATTTGAAGGTCTTCAGTTCGAATCGCGAATCTGAAAATTTTTTTCTTTCTTTTTTTTTTAAATTTATTTAGGTATTTTTCTCCAATTTTACGAGAGTTACTATATATTATTCCTAATCATATATTTCAAAAATAAAATTTAATTTCAAAATATTTTTATATTTAATCAGAATTTAAACAGGCAAATTTACGCACATGCGCAGTATCCACTCCTATACTTAGCATTGTGCTTTTTGACCAGATTGACACTATGTTTAATACTTTTATTGGCTAGTCATAATGTGAGTCTTACACTTTTCAGACGCTCGGAGTACAAGGATCGGTGGCTATGTCGGCATGGCGAGACGCTAACATTTGAAGGTCTTCAGTTCGAATCGCGAATCTGAAAGTTTTTTTCTTTCTTTTTTTTAAAAATTTATTTAGATATTTTTCTCCAATTTTACGAGAGTTACTATAAATTATTCCTAATCATATATTTCAAAAATAAAATTTAATTTCAAAATATTTTAATATTTAATCAGAATTTAAACAGGGAAGTTTACGCACATGCGCAGTATCCACTCCTATACTTAGCATTGTGCTTTTTGACCAGATTGATACCATGTTTAATACTTTTATTGGCTAGTCATAATGAGAGTCTTAAACATTTCAGACGCTCTCGAAAGGACAAGAATGGGTGGCTAGGTCGCGAGTTCGCAAATTGTACAGACTAACTCTATGGCAAAGGATACCGACGTGCTCTGATTGGTAGATTTCTTTCGCACAGACTTTCTGTGCTGTAGCTGTTGCAATCCTGTTGCATTGTTTGGTTTCTACGTATTTTTTTTTGGCTGCCATTTTTCAAAGTGGAGGAATGAAATCTTCCAGAGGAATACAATTATAAAATAATTGAGATTGATGTGAATAGAGCTATTTTTCGTATTTGATATCTTGTAAATAAAGAATTAGCACAGGTAGAAATTTTTCTGTGAAGTACTAATAAAATAAGACTTGAAAATTAAGCTTTTATTTTACAGGAAATGATCGGCCAATTTTTTTTATTAAATTTTCACGTTAAACTCATTACCATAAAATATTTATAAGCAAATAAACTATATTTATTAAGATATTTAGACGACATTAAACGGAATAGAAATCATTATAATTCTTATTGAATATTCATGCAAAATAAAATAAGGAGATATTTATTTAGTCATTTCGTATTCAAATTATTACCATTACATGTCTATCTGCAAATGTGCTATATTTGTTAAGATATTTAGATTCATATAGTTATTAACAATCTAATTACTAATCTTGATATTTGTTATTAACTTAATATTAAGATTTATAAATATATAAATAGTTTATACATTTCTTTAGAATACTTATTTCTGGCATTTCTGTAACACATATTTTAGGAATGGATTCAAGAATATCAACAAAGATCGGAAACAGTTTGGCACAGTTTTGCAAGGTTTGAGCCAAATAAGAGGTAACTATACTATAATGAGTCGAAAACATTGCCAAAAAGATGCCAAGTCTTAAACCAATCAGAGCATGTCGGTATCCTTTGCCATAGAGTTAGTCTGTACAATTTGCGAACTCGCGGCTAGGTCGGCAGGGCGAGACGCTAGCTTTTGATGGTCTTCAGTTCGAATCGCGAGGCGGAAAGTTTTTTACATTTTTTTTTCTTTCTTTTTTTAAAAATTTATTTAGTTATTTTCCTCCAATTATAAGAGGGTTACTATAAATTGCTCCAAATCATATATTTCAAAAATAAAATTTAATATCAAAATATTTCTATATTTAATCAAAATTTAAACAAGCAAATTCAAGCACATGCGCAGTATCCACTCCTATACTTAGCATTGCTTTTTGACCAGATTGACACCATGTTTAATACTTTTATTGGCTAGTCATAATGTGAGTCTTACACATTTCAGACGCTCTCGGAGTACAAGGATTGGTGTCTAGGTCGGCACAGCGAGACGCTAACTTTTGAAGTTCTTCAGTTGAAAAATCGCGAAGCGGAAAGTTTATTTCTATTTCTTTTTCTTTCTTTTTTTTAAAAATTTATTTAGGTATTTTCCAACAATTTTACGAGAGTTACTATAAATTATTCCAAACCATATATTTCAAAAATAAAATTTAATTTCAAAATATTTTATATTTAATCAGAATTTAAACAAGCAAGTTTACGCACATGCGTAGTATCCACTCCTATACTTAGCATTGTGCTTTTTGACCAGATTGACACCACGTTTAATGCTTTTATTGGCTAGTCATAATGAGAGTCTTACACTTTTCACACTCTCTCTTTGTAGAAGGATCGGTGGCTATGTCGGCAGGGCGAGACGCTAACATTTGAAGGTCTTCAGTTCGAATCGCGAATCTGAAAGTTTTTTTCTTTCTTTTTTTTTTTAATTTATTTAGGTATTTTTCTCCAATTTTACGAGAGTTACTATAAATTATTCCTAATCATATATTTCAAAAATAAAATTTAATTTCAAAATATTTTTATATTTAATCAGAATTTAAACAAGCAAGTTTACGCACATGCGCAGTATCCACTCCTATACTTAGCATTGTGCTTTGCAATCGGATAATCGGACTATTTTGCAATCGGATAACGACAAACCGTGGGGTAAACGAATCATTAAAAAGAAAAATCTGAATTTAAAAGCTTTGCAAATACAGTTGCATTGATCTTTTTTACTTATTACTTTTACATTATTTATTGCTTTTGGTGATCAGCACATGTGTTACGTCGAGGTTACTAGCCAATATAAAATTTTTAATTAAATGTTTTCTTCAGCAAAACATCTTGAAATTTCAAATTTTGATAGTCATATAATTCATACTATTGCAGACTCATTGTACCATTCTGTATTGCAGATTTTTTTAATTTTCTGTCAGCTCCTTGACAGTAATTCCTTAATTTAAAACGGGAGTGAATAAACTTCAATTAATGCAAAACCTTTTTTGTTGAAACCAATCAGGCTTATTAAATTTCTAAATACAGGGAATAGAATCATTCAGCAATAAAGCTTTATGTATATACTGAATATTTCTTTTTAATTTTTGAAATGACTTTGAATGATCTCTTATTCAATAAAAATTTCCAAAAATTCCTTCTTATTCTGTAATAATTTTGAAAGTTATGATGGAATACACTTCAAAATCTCATTTTATTTTTAATTCATAATTTTTAAAAATTTTCAGAAAAAAAAAGAAAAAAAACATTTTACACATTTTTATTTTCTAAGATGCATATTTCACTAAGATATATATAGAAGATCTAATAGACGCCACGCACAAACATTCGTCTAAGTTAATAATAAAGATGGACAAGTGTGTGTGTCATTACTTGTCTGGTTGTATTGGTACTTTTCAGACCAGACAATTTGAAATAGAATAAACAAAATCTGCATCTACATACATTGGACAGTGGGAATCATTTCTTTAAAATTTTAATTAACCCTTTCAAGGGACAAGGGAAGTATGCTCATCACCAAATTCAACAATTTTTGAATAAAGTTATGTAAGTTGGCATAAATTCTTACGAATTTTTCAGTAAGGTTTCAATTGTAGGTTAGAGGTTTCAATTGTTTATCTCAAATAAAATGAAGTGTCTTGATTTATTTCTTAGTTATTAATTGGAAAAATTAATTAATAAATCAGATTAAACTGATCTAATAAGTTGAATGAATTACTTTTCCTAGGCCAATCTTAATTTTAAAAACATTTTACTCCAACATGACTAGGAAAAAAAGGCCCATTAAAGGGTTAATAAAAATTATTAAAATTTTAAAGTTCATTCGAAAATATCACAGTAGAAAAATAATTTGTACATTAATTGTGAATTCAAATTTTTTTCCCCCACTTTAAATTAAATTAAAAATATTTTAGCATATTTTAAAAATATATTTTATTTTTGAATTGAAACTAAACGTTTTCATTGTTATCCTTATATTTCATTCCGGCTTTTTACCCATTGATGATGATTTAGTTAAAAGGTTAAAAAGATCTAAGCTAAAAGCAAAGGGGTAAAAATTTCTTTACTGAAATACAAATAAACCATGTGGCTGAAGAGAATGCTCCATAATTAGCATCTCAATAAATAAGACACTAAAAGTTCAAGATCTTAATTTTACCTCAAAGAATGATTTTTCTTGGTGATACATTCAAATGTATAAATGACACATTGTATAAATTATATTAGAATAATTTCGTATTTTATCGCTGATAAATGGTAAAATTTTAAATAATTTTTAATTAACAGAAGTTTTAATTAAAATTTTGAAAATTTCCTCTCGAGGTGAACGTTAACAGTTTTCTAATTATTTAATGGCGAAGTGCGTTCGCTCTAAGTCAAACAGTTTGATCTGGAGATCACCAATACGAACATTCATATTCATTATAATTAGAGATATTCGCAAGCGACCTTCATGTCTGACACCCTTATTCAAACTAGTTCTGTTTTTAAAAAATGAAAATGTGAGGCTATAGGTTATTAAGAATAAAGAATTTCAAATTACATGGAAGTGGGAGTTTCCGAATTTTTTTTACTCTCGTGATCAAAAATAAAATAAAACAAAGATCATATCCCGTCTTGTTTGTTAAAAATCACATCCAGTGAACTCGAACTGACCAAACAGGAGAAGAAAATAGTCTAAATGCCAGTTGTACGCATTAAAAATTTTTTAAATGCTAACATATGAGATAAAATTAGATCAAGGATTTAAAATAATGGCAACAATTTTAAAATTATTTATTCTCACATTTAACTCACACATTCACTCACTTTCAAGTGGATTAAAATTCGTGGATTAAATTACTCAGCATTAAGAGTAAAAATGTCAGTATAAACCACTTTCATATAAACAGAATCGTGCGATGTATATATAAGATTGTACAGCGAAATAAGATTAATATTTCAATACAAAAAATAGAACCTTTAAAAACTGCGCTTATATTAACTTTGAAAATATTATTAAAAACCAGAGGAAAAATATAAAAATAATGAAACTTATATCTCTACAATGCTTACATTTTTGTTCGAATTCGTCAAAGAGTGTGAAATTCTATAAGGTTTAAAGAATGAAACAAATATTCAATTTTCATATATAGTTTATTACGTTATAAAAATAAGGATTTAATGTAACGAATACTAATCTTTCCGAAAAATCGCACTTTAATATATTGGTTCTATATATCTCCCCGTTTTGAAATACACTTATTAATGAACACTAAAAAAAATAATTCATTAAAAGTTAAAGTTTCGTTCGTTAAGTAAATTCTGTAAATAAGTTAAGTGTCTTATTTCCAACAATAAGTTGCATAAGCAATGTCAATTCTAAAATCCTTAAATGAAAGCACGCTATAAAAAAGAAACTTGTCAAATTTTAATTATATATTTTTTAATTATTTTTTACATTAACTATTTTCTTATGCTAGAAAGCTTTAAAATCTTATGTTTCAAATTATTAATAATAATACGTTTATGTATGTATTCATTCCAGGTATATATTTTCATACTTTCAATTTTATTCTCGTTATTTAAATTTCATTTTGGATACGTAATTATTATCAAAATCTCAAAAGTAACACCTCAGAACGTAAGCGAGATTTTAAAATGCTTAAAAGGGCACGAGCAGGAAGACATCAATCATATCGTCCACTGATAACGATTCACTTTTCCTTATCTCACATTCCCTTCTCATTATCTTACAGCTTCAGATTAGGGGTAGGAAAAAACTGGAACCCGTAAAAATACGGGCAGTGACAGTTTTAAGGGAGTTTTTGTTTCCGTCTATAGACGGGTCCGCCGTTTTGAAGGGAGAAAAGATTCCGTCTTTTTCCAGGGTTGCCGCTTGGAGGGTTAAACTTTTTTAGGTATTTTTCTCCAATTTTACAAAAGTTACTATAAATTATTCCAAATCATATATTTCAAAAATAAAATTTAATTTCAAAATATTTTTATATTTAATCAAAATTTAAACAAGCGTTCACGCACATGCGCAGTATCCCCTCCTATACTTAGAATTGTGCATTTTGAGCAGATTGACACCATGTTTAATACTTTTATTGGCTAGTCATAATGAGAGTCTTACACTTTTCAGACACTCTCGGAGTACAAGGATCGGTGGCTAGGTCGGCAGGGCGAGACGCTAACTTTTGAAGGTCTTCAGTTCGAATCGCGAAGCGGAAAGTTTTTTATATTTTTTTTCTTTCTTTCTTTTAAAATTTATTTAGTTATTTTCCTCCAATTATAAGAGGGTTACTATAAATTGCTCCAAATCATATATTTCAAAAATAAAATTTAATATCAAAATATTTTTATATTTAATCAGAATTTAAACAAGCATGTTTACGCACATGCGAATTATCCGCTCCTATACTTAGCATTGTGCTTTTTGACCAGATTGACACCACGTTTAATACATTTATTAGCTAGTAATAATGAGAGTCTTAAATATTTTAGACGCTCTAGGAGGACAAGGATCGGTGGCTAGGTCGGCACGGCGAGACGCTATCTTTTGATGGTCTTCAGTTCGAATCGCGAAGCTGAAAGTTTTTTTAATTTCTTTTTCTTTCTTTTTTTAAAAAATTTATTTAGGTATTTTTCTCCAATTTTACGAGAGTTACTATAAATTATTCCAAATCATATATTTCAAAAATAAATTTTAATATCAAAATATTTCTATATTTAATCAAAATTTAAACATGCAAATTCACGCACATGCGCAGTATCCACTCCTATACTTAGCATTGTGCTTTTTGACCAGATTGACACCATGTTTAATACTTATATTGGCTAGTCATAATTGGAGTCTTACACTTTTCAGACGCATTCGGAGTATAAGGATCGGTGGCTATGTCGGCAGGGCGAGACGCTAGATTTTGATGGTCTTCAGTTCGAATCGCGTAGCTGAAAGTTTTTTTCTTTCTTTTTTTTTTAAATTTATTTCGGTAATTTTTTCCAATTATAAGAGAGTTAATATCAATTTCTCCAAATCATATATTTAAAAAATAAAATTTAATATCAAAATATTTTTATATTTAATCAGAATTTAAACAAGCAAGTTCACGCACATGCGCATTAGCCACTCCTATACTTAGCATCCACTCCTTACTCTGCTCTTTGACCAGATTGACACCATGGTGCGAGACGCTAACTTTAGAAGGTCTTCAGTTCGAATCGCGAAGCAGAAAGTTTTTTATATTTTTATTTCTTTCTTTTTTTCAAATTTATTTAGGTATATTTCTCCAACTATGAGAGAGTTACTATTAATTGCTCAAAATCATATATTTCAAAAATAAAATTTAATATCAAAATATTTCTATATTTAATCAAAATTTAAACCAGCAAGTTCACGCACATGCGCAGTATAAAATTCTATACTTAGCATTGTGCTTTTTGACCAGATTGACACCACGTTTAATACTTTTATTTGCTAGTCATAATGAGAGTCTTAAACATTGCAGATACTCTCGGGGTACAAGGATTGGTGGCTGAGTCGGCAGGGCGAGGTGCTAACTTTAGAAGGTCTTCAGTTCGAATCGCGAACCTTAAAGATTTTTTTTCTTTCTTTATTTAAAAAATTTATTTAGGTATTTTTCTCCATTTATAAGAGAGTTACTATAAATTCCTCCAAATAATATATTTCAAAAATAAAATGTAATATCAAAATATTTCTATATTTAATCAAAATTTAAACAAGCAAGTTCACGCACATGCGCAGTATACACTCTTATACTTAGCATTCTGCTTTTTGACCAGATTGACACCACGTTTAATACTTTTATTGGCTAGTCATAATGAGAGTCTTAGAATTTTCAGACGCACTCGGGGTAAAAGGATTGGTGGCTGGGTCGTCAGGGCGAGACGCTAACTTTCGAAGGTCTTCAGTTCGAATCGCGAACCTGAAAGTTTTTTTTATTTCTTTTTCTTTCTTTTTTTTAAAATTTATTTAGGTATTTTTCTCCATTATTCTTATAAATATTTTGGATTATTCCAAATCATATACTTCAAAAATAAAATTTAATTTCAAATTATTTCTATTTATTCGCTAATTATTATTCGCTAAGTTATAATAAGAGTCTTAAATTTTCAGACGCTCTCGGGGTACAAGGATTGGTGGCTAGGTCGGCAGTGCGAGACGCTAACTTTTGAAGGTCATCAGTTTGAATCGCAAAGCGGAAAGTTTTGTAAATTATTTTCTTTCTTTTTAAAAAAAATTTATTGAGGTATTTTTCTTCAATTATAAGAGAATTACTATAAATTCCCCCAAATAATATATTTCAAAAATAAAATGTAATATCAAAATATTTCTATATTTAATCAAAATTTAAACAAGCAAGTTTACACACATGCGCAGTATACACTCTTATACTTAGCATTCTGCTTTTTGACCAGATTGACACCACGTTTAATACTTTTATTCGCTAAGTTATAATGAGAGTCTTAAATTTTGAGACGCTCTCGGGGTACAAGGATTGGTGGCTAGGTCGGCAGTGCGAGACGCTAACTTTTGAAGGTCATCAGTTTGAATCGCAAAGCGGAAAGTTTTGTAAATTATTTTCTTTCTTTTTTAAAAAAATTTATTGAGGTATTTTTCTTCAATTATAAGAGAATTACTATAAATTCCTCCAAATCATATATTTCAAAAATAAAATGTAATATCAAACTATTTCTATATTTAATCAAAATTTAAACAAGCAAGTTCACGCACATACGCAGTATCCACTCCTATACTTAGCATTGTGCTTTTTGACCAGATTGACACCATGTTTAATACTTTTACTGGCTAGTCATAATAAGAGTCTTACACTTTTCAGACGTTCTTGGAGTACAAGGATCGGTGGCTAGGCCGGCAGTGCGAGACGCTATCTTTTGAAGGTCTTCAGTTCGAATCGCGAAGCTGAAAATTTATATTTCTTTTTCTTTCTTTTTTTAAAAATTTTTTTTAGGTATTTTTCTGAAATTTTACGAGAGTTACTATAAATTATTCCAAATCATATATTTCAAAAATAAAATTTAATTTCAAAATATTTTTATATTCAATCAAAATTTATACAAGCGTTCACGCACATGCGCAGTATACACTCCTATACTTAGCATTCTGCTTTTTCACCAGATTGACACCACGTTTAATACTTTTATTGGCTAGTCATAATGAGAGTCTTAGAATTTTCAGACGCACTCGGGGTAAAAGGATTGGTGGCTGGGTCGTCAGGGCGAGACGCTAACTTTCGAAGGTCTTCAGTTCGAATCGCGAACCTGAAAGTTTTTTTTATTTCTTTTTCTTTCTTTTTTTTAAAATTTATTTAGGTATTTTTCTCCATTATTCTTATAAATATTTTGGATTATTCCAAATCATATACTTCAAAAATAAAATTTAATTTCAAATTATTTCTATATTCAATCGAAATTTCAAGAATGAACTTCACTCACTTGCACAGATTTCATTTCTATTCTTATCTTTGTGCTTTTAAACTATATTGAAACTGTATTTAAAACTTTTATTGGATATCCCTAATGGAATTTCAGACCCTTCAGACGCTCTGAGGATTCGGGGCTTGGTGGCTAGATCGGCAGGGCGTATAACTGAGTATTGTAGGTTTCATGTTCGAGTCTTGAATTCGACTAGAATTTAACCTTTATTTCTGCAGAATTGGTTTTAAAATACCTAATAAGCTATTTTAATACTGCTTGCTTTGACTTTCAGTATATTTACAATCATTAGCAATTAATTGTTAAAATCATAACTAACGTTTAAAATGGCGGAGGGGGAGGGGAGAGAATTTTATCTCTACAAGATGAAATTCTTTGCTAATCTAACCTTTGTGATTCATTAAAGAGAAATTAAAGGTTTAAGAGAAAGATTTATTTTAGAATCAGAAGTATGTGTCAAAAAAGTTCCCACTTTCTATGCATGAGTTTTTTTTATCGTTTTACAACTGAGCATTGAAGTTATCTTAAATTATTTCGTTTAATATTCTAAAAAAAAATGGTTCAGTACATTATAGCAGACGAAGAGTTGCGTGTTCCAGAGATGTAAGACTTTGCTAGATTTCATATTTGGTCTGTCAAGGAATGAGTTTCAGACCAACCTGGGCCATCACTGACTGTGGTTATTTTGAGAGGCCTTTAAAATTTTCTCTTTAATGAGCAACGCAAGAACCATACAAATTGTAATTCAAATAGATGTACAATGTGATTGTCAATGGTGTGGTGGAGCCGAACTACCGATCCTGCAGTTTTCCTTAATAGAAAGAAATAGGAAATCAAAGCCGGCGTCCTGGCCTAGGAATATCGCGTCTTCCCCGTGATCTAGGCGTCCGGGTTGTTCTCTACCCTGTGTTCTATCTGTGAGGTGCGTGAATGAGCCCTCCTGTGAAATGCGGTTGTGAAAGCGAGTATGTTCGAGTTTCTTCTTTATATGAGCTAGAAGTCAGACTTCTGCCCTCGGGTGCTCAGGGTTATTTACCCTCAGAAGCTACTGTGCAAAAACTTGGCTTAAATAGACACACGACAAAAAAAAAAAAAATTACGTGGAAATGACTTAATTTTAGTATACATAAAAGTTAATGCAATTAAAAAAAACTGACAATTTCACCCGTATTCATTTTTTTATTCGCCATGCGCATTGTTTTAATGCTGAATCAAAATATATAAATAATTCTTTTAAAATAATGCAAGCTAACAAGCACATTTTTATTTGTTTGTTACGTGTGATCTCTATGTTCAGTATGCTGTTTTCAAATGTGAAAATAATTTTTTCCCTCTGTTCGTTCGTTCGTTTTTTTAAAGATTTGTAAGATTTAAAATTTATTAATTCTTACTTTGGATATACTAGCCGCTTTTGCCGACCAGTTGATTGGCAAGGAATTAATAATTCCTAAAGATATCAATTAAATATCATTCATAACTTAGTTTGAAGATCTTCACTAGCAAAATATTTTTAAATCTCAAAATTTTGATAGTCATAACATTTTTTACTATTTAAGGGGGGAAAAAACCCCATTTTGTTCATTCTGTTACACATTTTCCTAATTACTCTGTCTAGATCCATTCAGTTATATCAAAAGAAAGAACACAATACTAAAAAATGGGTGCTTGTTAAAAATATTTCACCATTTCTTGATTCTGAAGTAAAAGTTTAATTGTAAGTACAGCAAAATCTCAAAAATTTTATTAGGAGCAAAACTTATATTGAAAGCCTCAGCATGGAAATATAAATAGAAACTTTATATCTTGTTGAGCAGCATTACGATAAAAGGCAGGATGCAAAATTAATAACAACGGAACAGTCGACACTATTAGTCACTGTTATGAATTCATTTATTTACTTAGGATTCAAAAGTTTTTTTATGTATGTGTATTAAAATATAAATATATTAAATATCCTTAAAAGAATTCTTTAAAACGAAATACATTATTTTTCAAAAATTAAAAGATATATAATTTTAAATTTCAAATTTTTCCCAATGATTTAACTTTTTTCTATTATTTTTTCCTTTTAATCCTATAAAAATTTATTTGGAACAGAATTAGGCATAATTTTATAATTGCAAATAAAAATGATTTTTTTTGTAATATTTTCATGTACATGCTATGAATTTTTACAAGAATTTTATGTTTTTCTGAACTTAAATTGACTTTTACTTCTCTAAAACAATTAGGAAAACAAAATACATTTCCAGTTGCTGTTTCATTGCAGAATTTGAGAAATTTCGATTATAATATTCAAAGTAAAAGAATGTAAAACAAATTCAGCAAAAAGCGCGACTCGAACCTACGACATTCAACACACACATCATTCACGTTGCTCTAACTGACACTACTCACATGCACGTGAAAAAAAATTGAACAAAAAAGTATCTAATCAAAGTCAAAGAATGACGAAGAATTCTGGAAATGCGCTCATACTTCCGCGTCTCTCCCCTTAATGAGACAGAATCGTCGAAAAGTGGTCGTCTCAGAATACTGTAACGAACAGTACATTAGAAAGATAACAAAATGTGACGGTTTCGCAAATCAGTAATGTGCCATGGTTTGTTAGGAATAAAGATACCCAAAAAGATCTTAGTCTCACAACCTTGGAGGATTTCCCAAGAAACTATCAATATCAGACTAGAAAAAATCGTCAAAAGCGATAACATTGGATATAAAAAAAATAGAAAATTACGAGCCTTCACTTCCAAAAAATACTCTATTAAGAGACTTCGTCATTCCCTTCATGTCGGAGTCATCATCATAGCTTTGCCAAACCGACTTGACTTTGAAGAGAAATTGCTGAATAAAATTCATGTAAAATCTTTTCTGTCTCTCTTTTTCAATTCGCCCCCCCCCTTCGAATTCTTAGTAAAAAGGTAGCTATTAAGTAAATCCTTTATTTTTCTAAGCACAGCCATTTACTAAATAATCTTATTGACGCATTTAAGAATACTCAGATCAAAAACACCGTGACATTTCCCTCAAATCAGCCAATTGACTCTGAGAGATTTCGATTAAAATATTACATATAACTGAAGAAATAAATAAATAAAGCAAAATACGAGCCTCGAAACGACGACATTCCACACATGTATCATTCATGTCGCTTTAAACATTATAGTGGCATGTCCATGCTTTCAAGAGGAAGTTAAATATACTAAACAGAATATATTAAACAGAAGATTGAGTAAAAACAATGTAATTCTATGGCAAAAATATAGAGTTTATTTAACTACCTTTCCGATATGATTCCGTTATAAGGAAAGTTTCAAATTAATATTTCACAATGGAAGAAAAAAAAATCCAATAATTTGTTTGCTGAGTCAGAGAAATTTCGATTAAAATATTAAAAATAAATGCATAAATAAAAGTAGAAATATGCAAAAAGAGAATTTTATAACAGTTTAATTCGATTATTATAATAATTTCAATTCGAATATACAGGTTTCTGATTACTATGTCTCCAAAAGATACATTTTTTTTAATTATATTTTTCTGTGAACATGATAAATTAAAACTGAAATATGTATATGGGACCTTACATCATATTTGCAAATTTCTACTGAAGGAAATCTATTAAGAGGAAGTCTGTCTGAAAACCAATTTTCTTAACAAAATGAGTTAGATTAATAAAATTTGATACATAGATTTAGCATCTAAAATGTAAATTCAATTCATATTAGAAGCAAAATCCAACTGAAGTTATCATATGTCATTCTGTATTTGTGCATAACAATTGTAGATACAAGATCAGATTGGCAGCTGTAGGTCAAATGGTTTGGCCTGTAATGCACCAACCACACAAACTTATTCCATCTTTATTAGTAGAAAAGATGGCTAAGTTCAATTTTACGAATTATCCTTTGTGTATTCTACACTTTTTGGTTCTGTTCATAATTGGGGTTTACTGAATTGTTAAATAAAATGTAAACATCTCCATTTTGATTGTCTCATGGCACATGTGCAAAAGCATGAAGAGTTTCCATAACCAAGAATAGAAAATTTTTAGATTAAAGAATAAGATAACACATAAATATATATTTTTATTCTTATAGTGATAAATAATTTATAAAATGCTACCATAATGTAAAAATACTGATGATGGTTGAAAATACTGTACAAATTGTACTATTAATTATTAGGTGCAACATTTCGGAACGATATCTCACAACATAAGCAATTTATGTTTTCACACTTTGGAGTCTCACAGGTAAAGGCACAGTCACCGCTTCCACACTGTAAAGAGAAAAATCATTATTTTCCTGTAATAAATGCCAAAAATGAAAGAATGAATAAAGTATATCAAAGGTTACAACAAATTTAAACAATGAACATTTTATTGTCCTGTACTTTTTTTGGAAAATATAAAAATAATAAACTATTTTGTAGACCTTAAAAATTGAAAATCTTTAATATTACAAGATGAATTTACTAGGTAAATACAAATCAAATTAATTTATTTTTGAAATTTTGGAAAACAAAAAAAAAGTTAATTCACATCTGAAAAATTCTAGTTGATTTTTCTCTTACCTAATTTGTTGCCAGCGTATTTTATTAAAATAAATGTCTTAATTCTGAATTTTTTTTACCCTCTTCAAAATTTTTTAATATGTTTATACTACTTCTTTATTCTATTTTTTACAATATAAATTTCCAAACATATAATATAAAATGACACAATCATATTATAAACTTGAATATCAAATCTGTCTTCTGAAATTATTACATTTCATTGAAATAATCAAATAAAATCAACCATTACCAGATGTCTCAATAATTCATTTTAAACTTTTACTGATTCTACAAGTTTCCTATTCTTTTAAAAGAAAAAAATAATGCAGAATAATTGATATATTAACATAACCAATTAACTCTAAAATTAGCTTCGTCTAAGAATATAAATATATAGCTGTTTTCACAGAATACAGAGGAAAAAAAGAATCATAATGCTGCTCTTTAAAATAAACTGCTGTATTATATATAGCCTTCAAAATGAGTTGTACATCCATTAAATCCTTGCTTTTAGAACTAAATGTAATTGACATTTTAAATTTCAAACACTTTTATTTAAATAATAAAATATTTGTATGCTAATTTACTCATACCATTAATATGGCTCAAGATTAACAATTATATATATATACTAGCTGATCAGGCAAACGTTGTTCTGCTTTATAAATTATTTCTAGTGAATATTTTGGTTGTTAATTAAAAAATAACGAATGCATTGTAAGTGTTTGGGGATGGCATCTATGACAGAAAGAGGAATGAAGCGCTGTACACGATGATCGCCGATAATAATTAAAAAAAAAAAAAAAAAAAAAAAAACATTCATTTTCTCAATATAATGTATTTCATTAAAGTAACGAACATATACATTGTTTGATCTCTTAAAAATTAAACGTAAAGTGAAAAAAGTAATATATTTTTAATCATAAAGTTTAAAAATGAAACAAAGAAAATCGATATTCATTTCGCAGAGCAATTGAGTGTACGATATTTTTTGTCAGTCCGTCTTTAGCCAACACAAATAACGTCGATGGTTTGCCCATTCGAGAACATGTCACATATAACTGACCGTGTGAAAAACATGGTGTGCCCAAATCCAAACCGCAAACAGATATCGTTCGGCCTTGCGGCTTATTCATTGTCACTGCGAATGCCAATCTAATAGGAAATTAAACGCATTTGAATTCAATTGGCACGTCTGTGAGAATCATTGGAATTCGTGGCAGCAAAACATTTTCGGCTCGGAATTTGCCATTGAAAAAGGTGGCTTTGGTAATGTTTTTCATCTATTTTTTAATGATCAATCGCGTGCCATTGCACAGTCGTGGTGGGTTCAAATTCCGAAGTAAAATAACCGGAGATCTAACTTCAGTCGTAGAAGGTGTGATGACATGCCTGACAAATCCAGTGAGTTCAAAAACTCGATTGGATAATTTACAGCTTCGTTAGCATCGCAAACTGTATCGATCGATTTGTATGATACCAAGTCGCCTGGCAACGACTGCTGTATCTTGAAGTTTAAATCGTCGACGTCCACATTTTTTTGCTGCCAAAATGGCTCTTTCTATCAGCCACACATGATTTAGATATTGTGCGCGTACATCGGGAAATATGCGGTCAATGAGAGTATTTTGCGAATCAACGATAGTGCAGAAATTGGTGGGAAATTTTATGCATCCAGTGTTTTCATAGAAAGCAACTTTTCCATCGCCGATATATAACAATTGGTCCGAAAATGTATCAGCAGATAGATCTTGTAGCACTTGGACGCGCATGTTTATTTTTAGCTGGACTTTTTCAACATTACGCCATAGTGGCGATGATGTCAAGCAAGCGTTGATTTCATCAGCTTACGTTGAACATGGATAGGGACACCCTTATTACCCAACGTTATGAAATATACTTAACGACCTATTCTCATACCTACCAAATACACATAAAAAATTTCATAAAAATCGGTCGAGCCGTTTGGGAGGAGTACGAACACAAACACCGTGACACGAGATTTTTATATATTAGATATAATGTTATGAATTTTGTGTAATTAGATGTAAATTTTGTAAATAGTTTAATTGTATAAAAATTATTTGTAATGTAATCACGCACCAGGGAGAAAAGACTGTTCTACGGGGATTTCCAAAAGAAGATCGCCATATTTCACTAACTTGGCGATGTAGGTGTGTTGGTAACATAATGAGGACACTAATGACTTTTACTACACGCTAAAATGTGAAGTGGAAGCTGGGAAATAAAGATTTGCCCCGCCCTCTTTAGAGGGATGCTATATAAGACGCGGCGTGGTAGGAGCGAGAAGTCAGTTCAGAGAGAAAGCTGAGATAGTCGAGTTGTTCTAACAAGAGTTTGGCTGTAGCCGTAATTGGCCGATTGAATAGTGTCAATTAGCCGAGTATTTGTAGTTTGTGTTGTATATATTTGATACACGTTTCGTAGATAATAAAGTCTGCATTTTATAAGCATCTTCACATCATTCTTGAGAGAATTTTCTTAACAATATATAAATAATATTAAAGTTTAATAATCAGATTTAGTATGTATTTATGTAACTGATATCAAATGTTAAATTTTTTTAAAAAATTTATAACCCATATAAAATATTTGACACATAGCTAAGGGATTTATATATGTTTGAAATAAAAATGTATTTAACAACAGTTATAAAATTAAATAATATCTCTAAAGATTCAATATCCCAAATCTGAAAAATGAATATTTTCAAAAGGATTCTTTATAATTTTAGAACTTATTTTATTAAACACAAATAAACAATTTTTGCCAAAATCCATTATAATCACATGGAAATTATAAAATACAATAACCTAATTAATTTCAAAACATTGCTTACCGTATAGGTGCCATTTTCATTGCAACACTGCCCATTTGCCCAGTCACAAATAAGAAACTCTATACAGTTTACTCTCTAAAAAATAATTCTTTATTATTTAAATGGTTTAGTATATATGTCAAATTATTTTTTAGTATAAAAGAACAGTACATTTATAGTTCTGATCTAATCATTATTTAATAGAATCATTGATCTTTTCTACCCACATAATTTCCTAGATCTGAGTAGAAAATGATTTTTTTTCAAAATTACAGTTTGGCTTTCTGAGCCAGTCAGTGTTATGATCTTTTCTGTCATCATAATTTCACCTGAGTCATGGAATTTTGCATAAGATATCTCTTTTTCTAAAAAGTCTTAAATATACCAAATACAATTTTGCTCTCTTTTATCTAAGTACAGTGCAGATGTATGGTTCGAAAGCTGTCAAATATTAGTCAAGAACTGTCTCCCTCTCACCATTATTTTACAAATATATAAGACAATCTTTAAATCACAAAGGTTTCTAATATCTGTTATAGTTGACAGCTTTATGCTAAAGAACTAAAAAAAAAAAAAAAAAAAAAAACTGATACAAGATTTTTTCAACCAGCAGTAACATCCATAGCAGCAAAACTTCCAGCATTCATTTAAAAATTGCATTTCTGATCCCCTTCAAGGAAAATATCAATGTGCTAAGAATTTAATCGCCTTATACAAATAAAAAACCTTGTTGTTGAACACATTCCATGACAATAATTTGCATCCAAAAACCCATACAGACCACAACATCTTAAATAAAAATCGGCCTTACTTATTATCAATGCAACAAGCAAAGTCAGTCTTAGTGAAAAATAACTTAAAATAATATTCAAACCTGCTACATGTATTTAATAAATGATCCATAAATTGGGAGAGACAGCCTTTCATATTTGTGCTGAAAACTGTAGAGATAGAAATTTCTACTTAATCATATGGAAAAGTTAGAAATTGGCATTCTATCCATCTCCAAATTTCATTACATCATCAAATAATAAGGGCATTTGATCCTCAACTTCAAATTTAAAATGCTCTAGCCCTATATATACAGCAATCCATTTCAAATTTAGATATTCTGAACTCAAATCAATAATCTTAATCAATAATCATGCCACTGTGGTTCTAACCAGAGCCATTGTGATAAAAATACATCCAATGGGACTGGAACAGCTGAGAAGGGAGAAAAAATAAGCGCTGTTTGCTTTTTGCTTACCATGTTGTTTTCATTCTTTCTCATACTATCATTTTAAAATTATATCGTATAAATTTCAATTTATAACAATATTGTTTACTTATTTTAAAATTTTAATCATTTTGCATAGGTTTCAACATAAACTGATCAGTATATATATATTTCAAAATTAATTGGAAGCTTTCGATTTAAAAGAACAGTTGATTCAGAACAGTTGATTCTAAAAAATAATTTAAAGAATTCATTAGACAAATACAATGGCAATATTTGAAAACTTGTTACAGAAGTCAAATATTTTAAAATTTGTTAAAAGCATTTAACAGTGTCTTCATTTGGATATGACAATTTTCACAAATCAAGTAAAGATTATTTTGTCCCGGAACTTATTTCAAATATTAATTTTTAAAATGAGACATTATTATTCAATATTCAAATATTAATTTAATACAATCACTTCGTTGAAAATGAGGCTTCACATTATGAAATATGTATCCAAATTCCAAAAAGGCTAAGATACATGATTATACAAACCTTCATAGAATTCATATTATTTCAAATGTAGCTTCTACTGTTATTGGTTCTTAACTTTCTTCTGTTTGATGCTATTCAATAGAGATATAGTAGATGATACCAGAAAATTATTGTTCAATAGAAATACAATAATTGCAACAACAAAATTAACATTATCTGCTGAATCTGCCTCCAATAGGATCAGATTAATATTTTATTAACATAAGAATAATTCAATCCATATTGAAAATCTTAACTCTGTTATATGTTCTAATTGACAAAATATTTCTGAAGTATGTCTCCTCAGGTTATTTATTTTGATCTAGAATTGCATTTCTGTTTTTCTATAATATATCCAGTGAATAAACTCGTCTTTCCCCAAAAAAGCCAAAAATTATGCGATTCTATTTTTGTTACCGTACTAAAATTCTGAATCATTTAATAAATATAAGCTGAAATGACATAAAATATTTTTAATATTTAGTAACTCTTCTAAATTGTAATTTTAACAATTAATCACTAATAGATATAGTATTTAAGAATTTGAACTGTGAGAATTTTGTGAGTTTTCTCTATTAAATACAATTGAGAATTTTGGAGATACATGTACTAATTAAAACAATAGTGTTAATTTTATTTAAAAATAGAACAATTTCTTATTATATTAAGTATAAACTGCATTTATCAAAATTAATGAAATTGCTTTTGTTGTTGTTGCTCATGGCACTTGTCATAGACAAGTCTGCTGACAAAGTCAGTGAATTTAAGCCGAGTTTTAGCATCTCTTGTTTCAGTAGCGACATCTAGGGCCAAGGGTACGTCTTAGCTACTCATGCATCACAGCCTTATTCACGGGGCAGACTTCATTCATACATTTAATTCAGTCATCCACAGATCGCAATTTACACCTGAATCAGAGAATGATCTCCTCTGATCCAGTACCGCCAGTGGTATTGTCTCGACTTGGAGGACTTTGTGGCTATGACAGATTTATATGTGCACCAGCCACCATATACACCAAGAGCTGGCGGGGTTCAAATTCACAACCCAAGGGATGCAAATCCAGTGCCCTACAAACCAGGCTATCCTGGCCCTAAGAAATTGCTTTTTAGAGAATTATTTCAAAATTTATTTAAAATGATAGGATACAGTATATCATCTTTAGCATTCACGTAAGTACTTAAGACAATTTATTTCTTTTTATACGCAATAGTTTCTAAATTATAAGATAATTGAAATTTTATACACCTTTTTAAAAAAATGGATAAACAATTTCCAAATATCACTCGACAAAAATTTTTAACATTAAAAAAAAATTTTTAACAAAAACAAAGATTTTTATCATGAAAAGCAAAAGAGAATTACAGCAAATAATCTATTCTTAAAATGGTAATATAATATTCGAGTTATTTATATCATCAAAACACGCTTCTCTGCTTTTTACAATGAGTAGTCTAATGCTAATATAATCTTAGACTTAATGTTCAAGTAATTGCAATCAAAAAGTTTAAAGTGGAAAATACTGCTAAGAAAGAGAAATAAAACATATTAAGTCCTTACATGAATGTTAGAGATGATATATATTATGTTTTATGTAATCCGTTGGCAAACTATAAATATGTGCAAGAATTTTAAATTCAAAAAGTGTTTAGGAATCCAAAATGATTGTGAGGTTCCACTAGTTTGCTATAGGAAACTGACTGACCACAGGAGGAAACAGTCCATCACTTATTCAAGAACAGTAATGGCAGATGGAGTTAGAGTTCCAAGCCCATAAAACTTTATTGCTTTCTCAATGGATCCATTCTGACGCATGTGTGAAAAAGCTCTTGTTAGGTAAGTGATCAACATATCTTAAATCCTGCTCATTTAATTCTATTAAAATGCAAAAAAAAAAAAAAATTGCAATAGAATTATATGGCAGTTTAAAATAGAGGTTTGTAAAAGTAAAAATGCATTTTTAAAAAAATGCCATATGCAACATTAATAATTTTATTTTTTAAATGCAACATAAAAATGATTTTTGATTGATAAAAAAAATATATATACTTGTTTAGAGGGACAAATGACATCCAGACAATTATCCACTGTTGGTAATTTCCAGTTACAATGTTGTGCACAATCACTGCATGAATTGCAACAGCTGGAGTTTGGTTTTAAAGAAGAGCAACAATTCTTGCAGATGCCATGAGCCTAGGAATGCAAAATCTTTCATTGTTTAATATTAAAATATTTTCTAAAGCAAAAATAATATTTATGAATATATCAATTGAAAATACATAAATAAAATTTACATTGCATAAAAAATGGCAATTTGTTCCTTAATTAATGATTAAGCATTATCACTAATATTTTTCTCTTCAGCTGAATTTTTAAGGACCTTTTCTTTCTACTAGTAGCAGACTGAAAGGTTTTTGGAATCAAGAATGAAGAGAAGAAATTCCTTTGCCTCTTTAATAAAATCAATTCAGTTTCTAAATTCAATTGTTAATTAATGACGACACTTGAGCTTAAAATAGCAAATCAAGTATATTTAGATTTTTATCACATGAAAAACCGCAGAGAAATTTTATGTTAAGAGGCAGTTAATAATGTTTCGTGTTGGAATGTTACTCTCTCAAAATACTATAATATTCGGTTATAGGAAAAATAAAGATGTATTGATTTTCAAAGTTGTTTATTTATATAACCAATCAAGATATGTTGGTAATTTTTTTTTCTAAAACTTTTGACATCTCTACTTGCGTTTCATAATACATTCATAATTAGACGAAACTGCCTTTTATCACTGAAAAATTGAGCAAGATGCATATTTACATCACATCAGAATTAAAATTTATACCGTACAAGGAATTTTGTATACAAAACAAGGAGAAATGATTGATACAAGTCAGGGAAATATGGTAAAGTGGTAAAACAAACATTCCATCCGAATTCCAACAATTTTTAATGAATGATTAAACTTGTATGCAGTCTTACATTGATTGGTACACTTTCTTTTATCTATGAACTCTTGAAATTTATGAATGATGGATTCATTCTAATGAACAATTTGATGATACTATATATCTAAATTTATTATTTAATTCTTTGATGAGAGCGTGAAAAACACAATTGGTAAGTGATAAATTGTTTACATTGTTAAAATTGTTTACATACTACATACAATTTACTTATCATCACTAGATATCAATCACTTAAAAAAAAATCATTTTCCTCATATTTAATGAATGTATAACAAATCTTTATCCACACTGCCTAATGAACTCCTTTGAATTCATGAGGAACTAAAATATTGAGCTTGCTTACATATCCAGCTTCTTAAGGTTGCCATTAATGCTTACATGATAGATGTTTTACAACTATGCAATCCCTTGTGTCATACAGTGTGAATTTGCTTCAATTAAAGCCTAGACTCTTTGTCATTATGAACTCTGGTGGGCTACTGTGAAAAGGAGTGTCACTAAGATAAAAATTCCCTACATAAAACTTTAATAACCATCTCTGGCACTGATGTTCTTGCAAAGCATCATCACCATAAGTTTGATGTATGTTCTTCACTTTATAGATGTAAAAGAATAAAATATGGCAAAAATACATAATTTAATCTTCTATTTTACCTTGTTGTGTACCTTCCCAAAACTGTCAATTACTTTTTGAAAACACAGCTTGAACAATCAACTGCCTGACAAAATAGCAATGTAGACGGGAATCATTCTAGTTATTAAAATATGAAATGTCACCATATGTTGAATAAAATATAGCTGATCTTCTCCAACAACATAACAGTAACATGATAATTAATTTGATAGTTAAAATGTATTGCACTACCTGCTCAAAGTATTATGGGTATTTTTGTAGTTTTCCATTAAAAAAGGCCACTTTTAATTCGAAAGAGTAAAAAGGCTTAGTAAACATTTGATGATCAATGAATACGGTTATGATGGTTAAAAGGTAAGTATATTTTTTACAACCACAGAAAAGATTAAAAATAATTTTCAAAAATAGATTGTAAAAGAAATTTCATTTAATCACCATAATGATCATAGCTTGCTTTACTTCAATTTTATTTTATTACTCTTGATCACATTTGATATTTAAATGAATAAAACAGATTCCAGAAAAGTCAAAATTATATATTTATTTGAAATTTTTAATAACTTATTATTATTTAGCTAATAAAGAGGAAAATATAAATACCTCAAAAAACATAATCAAAAATAAAAACATTTACAGCACATTGGACTATTTTCCTAAAAATGTACAAAAATTTAAATGAATATAAAACAATTAAATTAATTACTTTACATTCAATGAAATAAAGAAATAACATCAAAAAATAAAATGATAAAAAAATACCTAGTGTGTGATGCTTTTACCCCCCCCCCCATTCTTCTTTTAGAGTGAAGAAATGCAAACACACACAATTGCTAAATAATGGTACAAAAGATATTCGGCAGTCAATGTGAATCTAATAAGATTGGAAATTTAATATTTCTTAATTCATATATAATTTAAATAAATTTAAGATGGACTTATTAAGACTGTCAAACAAAATCTATGTACCACTTTTTTCTTATCTCACCAAGCAAAAACAATTTTCTGCTCATATAACAAGTTCACAAAGCCAACTTAAGCTATAGAATGAATGGTTTTTAGATAATTTTATGTAATAAGATTTTTAAGTCATTCATTTTTTTTTTATTTCTCCATTCATCATGCTTTTTAACCACTGAAGAGCTAACAAAAAAAATTATAGTATATTATTAAGATAATTAAAGTCAATTGCTTAAATTAATTATTCAAGAAGGAAATATCATACTATAAGGCATTTTCTGATTAATAATCCAATCATGAGGAAGATTATATATAAACTCATAGCTAAACAAAATATTGCAGCAGTAGGTAAAGGCCATATCTCTACATTCTTTTCACTATGGGTTTCATTCTGTAAAGAGAAAAAGTCAACATCAGACGGCTAAAATAGTCACAATTATAAAGCATATATGTAAAAGTAGAATTTAAATGTTAAAAATAGAATAAATTAAATCTAGTGTTTCTAAAATCTAAAAATATTTTATGTGCTTTTTCCATTAGAAGAGTCCCAATTGTCATCAAACCTAAATATTGATTATGCAAATTTTTTCTGAAGCCCCACTAATAAAATCATACCAACCAATTAATATATATATATATATATATATATATATATATGTAATGATATTTTAAAATCTAATTTAAACTTAATTAATTTCCTAATTTTTAGCTTAATTTAGCCCATAGTAACTTTATTCTAAAATGTTCTCTTATTTCCTGATTCAATTCCACCTTTTTTATTTAATTAATACAACAGAAGCTCTGTAAAATTGCTGAGATTCAGCAGTTCACATGCTCTAAGTGAAGGGATAAAAAAACTGTCGAGCTAAGACATTCTTTTAAATGATCACTATAATTCCCTTACTATAATCGACATGTGTAGAGAATTCCCTATCAAAATCTCACAGTATATAATCACAGGGATAAAATTTTCATTAGCTTTTCCTCATTTTCACTCGTGTCATTCTGTGTGATGTGTTTTGTCACTTCTGCTTGTAAATAAATTATGTCTCTGGGAATGCAATAAAGCAAACTTAAAAATTCAGAGTGTCTTCGGTCATGATTCTACTGCTTAAAAATTATGATTACTTAAATATATATATATAATATTATTTGAAATATATTCCACATTTATAAATTGTGCATAACAAATAGTTCTACACACTTACTGTATTAAACAATCACATTTTATATTCCAAATGCATAAAACTGTATATTTAATTTCAATACAAACCTACTAATCTTAAAATTGCATGGAATCCCCAAAGTAAGATCTTTTTTAATGTAAGCATTGTAATGCAATGAAACATTAAAATGTATTTAAACAAAATTGCATTTCAATGGAATTTTTTTTAAGGCTGTGATTACATTTTTTATTACTTGAAAATGTGAGTTTTTATTGCATTACCTTCTATTTTAGGTTTTTGACAGCATTTAATAAAACCCAACCCACAGTCATAGGAAGGGAGGAAAGAAAAAGTTAAACTAAAGGTAGAAGCGAAATCACCTAATAGCTATTGATTAAAACATACTTTAAAATCTGAGAAAAAAGTTTGGATCATTTAAAAATACATATATCAAGACAAAGATTTAATAAAAGTTATGAATAAATGTAGCAAAATATAAAAAGACATTGTATTCATAAAAGCAGAACATTAACTACTTATTTCAGGTAATTACAAGTGCATACACAATCACAAATAACTTACTGATACCATTCGAACAGTAGTTTGGATTTAAAAAATTCCTTCAACAAAAAGTAAATATCAATAGAAATTATGCAGCAGGTAACGTAGAATAAAATGTATCGATTACAAAAGGCACTTTATATCAAAGGATTACATATCATTGTATACAATATAAATAATTTGTATTATATACAATTAGTAATCCGACAGTCATTCGTTTTTAATGAATATAGCTTTCTGGTACTTTTTAAATCATCATTCAATTTTCAAGAATGGTAATTTGAAATGGCTTTTTTACGAGATGAAATTTTTATAAGATCTATGATAAAAGTAATCATCCCCAGCTTCTGATTTTTACATGAATAAAAACAGAATGAAATAGATGCAAAAGTTGCTATACCCAACCTACAGACTACATAAGTTAAAGTAAACAAACACTCAAGAGTAGTTGCAGTTGAAGTTAAATTTTACCGGCTTGTGCTGCTTGGACAGAACGAAAAGTGCTCAGGTTTTTTTTTTCTTTTAGTAAACAGAAAAATTTCTAAAGTCTTATGGTAAATCTCTTAAAATTCCATATTATGTTCACAAATGCGAAAAAAAGAAGGGAAAAAACTTTACTTACGATGATAACCCTAATTAGAAAGCTTATTTATATTTTCCATTTCTTGCTACGCAATAGGATGAATCTTACTCGTTTTCTCCAGTTAAATGTGAGCATGTGCAGAAAATATTCTAGATCAATTCTGTCGGTATGCGCTTCCCTGTTTATATTCAATTGAAGCTCTGCTATGTTACCGTTGTCATACGAACCAAAGCCAATGTTTGATGTTAAAACCTGCAATAATTAACATTTGTTATTTTCTTTAAATAATACTGATTCGGTTGCAATGGTGTCTAAATTACATGTTTTGCCAAAAGCATTTTCCGCTATTCAACGAGTAAATACTGAAGAACTTGCTCAGTTATCAGAATCGGAAATAAGACCTCTTTTGCCATGCTTGGTTCGCATGGCCCTTTGCGCTCCTTTGGATCAAACCTGGGACTGGGCTCAAAAACGAAAAGTGATTTTGCAACTTTTATCAGGAATTGAAGTCGTTAATTCGCTTGTTGCGTTATTATCAATAGATTTCCATGCTTTAGAAGTGGACGTCCGGAAAGAACAACAACGGTTTGTACATTCAATTTCGTTTGGATTTCCTCTCTCTCTCTCTCTCTTTTTTCCTTCCCCTATTTAAAAGAATAATGTTAAGTTCGCGCTAAGTTGGTTAGTTGGATAATAATCTTATTTTTAAAATTGCCTTTCTATGATGAAAAGTTGAAGATACCTTGGACATCGAATTAATTACTTAAATCTCTAGCTTATATTTAGTATATGGTCATCGTATTTCTTTATCGCAATTTCTTTCAAAATTATTATTTTACATTGTACAGGAGTTCGTGTTTTTTTTTTTTTTTTCAAAATAAAGTTTTATTGCTTATGAATTTAGATCTCTTGTATAATGGATTTAGGAAACCCATTATACAATTATTCTAAAATTTTTACCTGGTTTCTACATCTACTCAGTAGCAGAACAGGCCAGCTTACCTAGTGGCAAAAAGGTCCTCTTGGACCTAAATCAATGGGGGGGGGGCTTGGATATTTATGTCTTTTACAGATCAAATTCAAAAAATTAATATTAACTGTGGCAGAGTGAATCTTGGTGCAAACAGTTTTCAAGTTTGTATTATATACAAATACATAAAATAAGAATGCATTACTCATAATGTGTTTAATCCAAAGTATTAATCATCTTAGTGACATTGAAATACATTCTTGAAACATGCTGCTATATGCGATTATTAAAAATTCCAATCTTTATTCTTAAGTGAAAAAGTTCTATATGTTGCATTCCACAGAAATGTAATAAGTTTTAATACATTCTTTGACATGCAAATGTTTGGGGATAATCAATTAATAAATATATTACGAATAAACTTTTTATAGTATATGATCAGTTACTACAGTTTATAAATATTTCTCTTTGGTCTTTCTTGCTATTTGGCATTTATTTGTAATTTATATATCATCCTTGTCATTATTTGTAATTTATGTATCGTTTATATAAATCCAAAGCTCTAGTCTTGATATGTGGCTTATTTACGCATTTGACTTAAATAGGACAGTGTGAAAAATAATGAAAATTATTTTGCAGATTTCTTTTCAGTTTATATATGATTAAATTTATTTGTTTAAATAATTAATTGATAGGTCTAATCAGTTTCAGCAATTCCTCAAAAGTTTATTTGTGGACTTTGTGACTTCTATCTTCTAAAATGTAAATTGTTGCTATGACTTCTTTTCAATTAGTAATGATTATTATTTGTTTATATTCTAAATTTGATTTATTTATACAAATACAAACAATTATTGTGAAAACAGATATTTATTTTAATGACATCTGTATCTGAAACTGAACTGACTGTATCTGAAAAATATTAGCCCAGGTTGGTTTCACTTCAGACATCGTTTCTATAAGTATATGATAAAAGCTTCAAGTATCAAAGAATATTGCTGTACAGAATATGGAAGAGCATTCTCCTTATAGCAGGCTGCTTTGAAGTTCTTCTTGCCATGCATAGTGTAGATTGATTTTTTTTTTTTTCTTTTTTTTTGAAACTCAAACAGACTGCATATTATCACATACCAGTAATATATGTCTAAATTCATAAAATTTTTACATGCTAATTTTTATATAAATTATCAGAACTAATACAGAATTTTGCATTTTATTGTGACCATAATGGGTGTCACTGAAAAGTGCATTTAATATTTTCTGGAAGTGAGACCAGAAAATTGAACAAACATAATATTTTCAGATTTCTAAACAATAATATTTGTCATTTATTTTACGCCATGTATAACATTATTAATTGAAGAAGCTCTGTATTTTATTAAATAACGGTACAATTCCTACTGTAATACATCAGTGGACTATCATTGGATGGAATATGTAGGACGGTCAAAGGAGATCAAACAAAACATTAATAAATGTTACCATCTGTTGTTCTATATCAAATGACCTGCTCCCTTTTGCTTTTTTTTCCCCACATTGTTTGTATATTTGGTATACCTCTTGTAACTTTTCTTTATCACCTCTTTGGGCTTTATTGTACTTAGTGTGCAAAGAACATTGATCCTTTCTGCAAGTTTCATGTACTAACTCTCTCTCTATGTCATCTGCGATTTTCTGTTATTTTACCTCCAATGTCCACTTCCAAATGATATTGAAAGCAATTATTATACCATTTCTTATAATAAAAACAACAACAATTTTTTTTTTTTTTTTTTTTTTTTTTGTTATGCATATCTCCAGTGTATCTAAAAAATCATCTCGCTTAATTCCCTTTGTGAAATATGGAATCTTTGTTACTCTGCAATAAAATTCCAAAACAGTTAAAAGCTTGTATTCCAAAGGAAGTCATGAAATAATAACAGTTTGGTATTAGTGCACAATATAGTTGCATTGCCAAATGTGCAAAATGTTCATCTATTATTTAGTTTTAATCATATTAAATCTAATATTAAATGTAGTGAATTATTAAATGAAAAAAATTCAAGATTGATATCTATTCTGTTTTTTTAAGTCCATCCATAATCACATTGTAACTTTTCCTTTCTTTTAAAATGTAATCATTACTACTTTTATATTAAAAATGCTATGAATTATTAGAAAGGAAATATTCTTAAATGTAGCCTTTTTCATTTAAAAAGAATTTCTTTCTTTATTACTAGCTCGGCAATTGTTAGTAAATTCAAAATAATACTTACCTATTAAAACAGTAGCAACCAAATTATGCACTAATACAACAACTTTGTATTGTAAAATATGATATTTTTCTCTAAGTTCTCTCTGTAAGGCTTTTATATTTACTCGCATGTTTGTTGTTGAGCAATTTCATATATAATTTCATACATTTTTGTTGAAAATAAAAGCATGTAAATTAATATAAAATATTGATTTTGAAGCAAAAAGTTATAAGTTGCTCATTTTCTAGAATATATTGCATATTAATTTTTTTATGTTCTCAGATGCCGACTTGGACCTTCAGCTGGAGAAAATGCTCTCATATCCTCTTCACCAAATGGTTTGGCTTTGGAATTTGAGCGTAGTGATGCTGCGAGGAGACTCAGATTATTTCTGAGTGAATTACTGTCTGTTATGGCTCAGGTAAAAATAATAATAATAATCTTGTCCTATTTTAATGTTAATTAGAATTTTATTAGAAAATTTGGATATTTATTTTATTATTAGTTCATGTTTTATCATATCAAACAATTAGTCAGTGCTTTTATAATATTCCTGATTATTTTATTTAACTAAATTAATCATTGATTATATATATCCTTTATATAATTCCTCATTTCTTCATGAATGTGTTAGAGTAACATAAATATAAAATTCATAAATTAACACAAAATCCAATATACAGTAAAATTTATTTTTGAAAATTTTAACTTATTCAAATTTGGAATAAACTTATCAATGAACTCCTTTTTCTATATGCATTTATTATTGTTACGAAGTATATCTTTATTATTCTATTTTTATATTTATTCATGAATTTTAGCATTAAGTTGTAAAAAAATTATTTATAAAATTCTTATAGATAAAAAGAGAGATATAATTCTAAATCTTTGAATATTTTAAATTCTAATTTTGAAAATTTATCTTTTTTGTTTTATGTCATCATAAAAGTTTATTCTATTCCTTTATTAAAAAAAATATCTCTGCCTGTAAAACTAATAAATATTAAATTTATGAAGCAGAGTTAAAATTGATAAAACAGTTTAAATATTATCAAGCATGATTTTTTGTAATAAATTTATTCTGTTTTGCTTTTTTCGGGGGGGGGGGGGTAATTCTTTTTTTAAATTATCAACTATGTTTATGTTATCATAGAATGTTATATTATCAACTATGATATCAATTATGTTTATTTATTTTGCCAAATAAGAATCATCCAGCTTGTTGGCATAATTAGTAGTATTTTATTAGTAATATCATTTCAGTAGCAAAGTCCTATAAGACTTTTCTTTTAAAGCTAAAATGGTAGTTATTTCAGATACTACAGGCATTATATGTGTATTTAATCTTAGGGGGGGGAATTCAAGAATGTTGATTCTTTACTTTCATTTCTCTGATGAAGGTATGTAATTAGTTTTTTAAAAATGATGAAAATTGCTTGGTTTTTAATTAACAGTGTACAGTTCCAATTTCTGCTTCAGAACTTGCTATATATCTTCTAACTCAATATATTGAAAATAATATAAACTTGGTGATTTTATAAATTATGCTAAGCAATTTTCTAAAGCATAACTTCATCCAGCAGTATTTAAGTATTAGTACTTAGGTTTCATATTGTGCAAAGAATTGTCAATTTTTTAAAATTTAAATAAAGTGTTAGATTATTGGTAATTTTATGATTGATATTGTATTAATAACATAGTTCAGTGAAATTTAAACTATCTCTTCAATTTTAATACATATGCTTTTTAAAATAAATTTTCTGGAACTAAATTTTTAAAACTTAGTTGATTTTAGATTTTGCTTGCTTTCCTTTGTTTTCATTTTAGAATAAAAGAAAAACGAAATAAAAAAAGAAATGTCCAATTCAGATCTAGTTTAAAAGTTTTATAAGGTAAAACTACTTTGAACAGTCTGTAAAATTCTGCTTCCATGATTAATTGGTCGAAAACATGATTTGTTTATCAAATTCTGAAAAGAAAACTGCCAACATAACCAAAATAACAATTTTAATTTTTGAAAATTCTCTGTAATTTAATCTTTATATGTATACTATTGCAGCTTTTCACTCTTCTGGTTTGTCTGAAAACCATTATAAATTTTTAAACATTAAAAATATTTCAGTAGACTTATCAACATTTGGAATTATATATATTTTAATGTTTATAGATAATGCAAAATTAAACTTTTATATTAGTAATGTTTTCAACTTATTTTTACTGTTTTTAAATTAAGAGAAAAAGTTCAACGGAAGCACCAGTTTATAAAAACAAAGATTTTAAATATTATAAAATCTTCAAAAAAATTAATTCTTTTTTTTTCTTTCTGAAAAATAAACTGTAATTCAGATTTCTTAAATTTGCTAGTAATGAGATTGTTTTATTAGTATGATGATACTAATTTCTATTTATATAATTAATTTATAAGTTGAAGAATATGAGAAACTATTCACAAATTTTATTTTTAAAAGGTCAAAGAAGGGAATGTCGATGGTGTACAAAATGCAGAATTATTTGAAAGTATTGTATATTTAGATGAAATTGCTGATGTTTTATGCATAGCACAAGCAGGTATGTAACATTTTTTCAGGTATCATTAATTACATTAGACGTTGACAAATAATCTCAGAGTTTTATTCATTTTTATTCAGTTCTTTACAAAAACTAAGATTTCCAATATGAATATGTGCTTTAGATCACTATGCCATACAATAACATTAAATATTTTGTTATTCACAAGAGTGAAAACCTTGTAAGTTTGCTAGTACATTACCAGATATTTGATTTATGAAAATGAAATAGGATAAGCTATGCATGCAATGATTGTGGCATCTACTAAACATTTTTAATTCAGAAAAACATTTTAACCATAGAAGCATGGTTAGCTAATTATTTAGTTACTATGTCAAAAAAAAAATCTGCCAAATGGTAGCAATAGCTGTACATTTGGCTTTTTTTTTTTTTTTTTTTCCCTTTCTTTTTTTTCTTTTTTTTTTCATGATAACATTTATCACTTGAAAGAAAAAAAATTGTTGCAAACTAATATCCTGATCTGAATTCTGCACCAAACAGTTGGGGAACTTCCCAAGGTGTATTATAACTAGAATCTATTCCATGAAATTTTTCCTTGTGCTACAATAATTTTATTTTAATCTTTAATGGTCTGTGACCTATTTATAGGACAGTTACATTTCATTTACATGACTAATCGAAACCCATGCCATTGTTTTGTTTTATGCAATGTATTTTCCTAAGCTCTTAAAAATTTTCAAACATGGGCTGCCTATTAATGAAGTTTTTAAGTCAGACTGTAATCATTTTCAGATTTGATTGAATTAAATAGAAAAAATGAGATTATTACATTGCATTACAAACAGTGAATGTGATTGTCATTACTAAGCGGTTAATTGAAAGCAAAAATTAGTTATTCCACACCAATGTAGTAAATGCATTACTACAGTAATCCAACTTTACTCTGAAAAATATTTGATGCATTATTTAATTGAAAAAATTCTTTTCATAAAAATGTAGCAATGACACTCAAGAAGAGGGAGATTAATTTTTAATTGTTACTCATGTCACTAATTGTTAACAGCTTTGACCTTAATATTTGAAGGGGATTAGAAACCTCAGTAGTTTGGTTAGATTTATTTGTAGGAAGTTTCTGTAGAATTTTAGTGAAAGATGGGATTATTTTTCTGCAATTTCTCGTTTTAATCAATAAATTATTGGAGTTTTTTTAATCAGAGTGATAAATAATATCTGTGCTTTTTCTGGGAACCCATACTGTTGTTATTTTCTCACTCTGATTCTGTAAACTCCCTCTTGTCTCATCTGCCTTCATAGAATTGAAATACTGTATTCCTTATATGCTTGATAGAATAATTTGGAACCTGCAAGTTGTTTTCATTAATCTGCATGCATAAATGCATATACATAAGATTTTTTTATACATCCAGCACAATATTCAAATACAAACAGCACAATATACAAATTTCAGTTGTATTTTTCTTAGTAAATACAATAGGGTTGGGTTTTTTTTCCCTTGTGTTTAACTAAATATTCTTTCATGAAATCATTATTTTGTTATCCAGGAAATTTTTTTAAGTCAAATTCTTATTTGCTTGAATACTGTATATTATTATTTCTGTGTGCATCTTCCTCTCCACCAGTTTTGTATTTTTAACCAACCTTTTCCATAAATATTAATGCAAACTAAGAAATTTTAACGAATATTTTTATGTATTTATAGTTTCAATATTTTTTAGATATCATTATTTTTTATGTGCTTGTTTCTTGTATTTTTAGAGCTTCCTGGACTTTTGTACATTCCAGATATTGCTGAAGCTCTTTTACACATTCCAAATGGAATTTATTTACTGTGCAGATTAGTAGCTAATTCCCCAGATAGCTTTCAAGAAGGTATTTGAAAAATCTTGTATTTACAGAAAAGTAATAATACATGAAATGTGTTTTACAAGAAATCTGTATTTTTTTAAGGAAATGAATAATTCAAAACTAAAAACCAAATGTTACAATTTTGAAAGTTCTATGAAATCGAAATAGTCTTCTTTTCATAACAACCCAGCAATAACAGTTCATAAATTTACATATACCGAATATAATTTCTTATATTTATAAATTTTTCAAGGTGTATGACTGAAATTTCATGAATCCTTATTTTCATTTCCATATTATTACTTTTCAATTTTTATTTGCTTATGCTGTGATTTCCAAAGCATTACTGAGCTTCCACTGACCACATAAATATAGCAAGATGTGTTCATCCCATAATATTGGCAGATTTATATTTGTTACTTTTGCCTGAAAGCATATCTTGATGTTTAAAAATTTGTGAATCATAGTTCTCTGCTCTTTTACTTTGTATATTATTAAGATATATGATTTGCAAGAAATGGTCAATGAGTGAAAGATCGTGTTTTTCTAATAAAATATCTTAATGTGATTTTAATCATTTTAAAGACAATAATATCAATAATGATGTTTATATATCAGACTTTCCTTTAGTTAACGATGAGTCTGTAAACAACGTATTAATCATTAAAAATGTTTGGCAGTATAACAAAATAGATATGAAAAATATTTTGATGCCTTCTTTCCTTTTTCTAGCAATTTTTAAATCATTGTATGTGAGAAGTGATTGATATTTTTAATTATTTAAATTTTTTTTTCGATCAAATTTTGCTGATGATATTCCTAGAAACAGACAGACACTTTGAACAATGTATCAACAAAATCGCTCTTAAAGATAAACCTAATTGGATGGGGGGGGGGAATCACAGAAAGCAAATGAGAAAGAACTTAGATAAGTTTTTTCTGTTTTGTTATTTCAAACAATTGAATATTTGAAGGAGAAAAAAAAAAGCCTGAAATATTATTGGTCTAAATGACAAATACTATTAACATTTAATTTTAACTAATATTATTGAGTAAAATGGATTAGTTTTCTTATGAAGTTTCTTCAATTTGTAACGGTTGAAAAATTTGATAAAGATAACTACCCATACCCAAAATTAAAGTCTATGACCTAATAGAATATCTCTGTAGAAGATTTCTAGGATTTAATATACTTGGAAGTATTTTAGCATAAATGATATACTTCAAATTTATACAAAGTTGGAAAATGTTTCAACAGTTCTTGGATCAATCTTTTGGAATGCTTACATACTTTATAAAAAAAACAACCCAATGGAAGGAGGGGAGAGGGACTTCTGGAGTTTCACATACAAATGATTATGGAAAGAATTCAAATGGAAAAATCAACTAAACTGAAACATCTAATTATACACTCAACCATTTGAGATTGGCAGCTTATCATTTGAGAAACCATATATCTCCTAATTCAATAATAATAATATATATATATATTTAATAAAGCCTCACAAGGAATGATTATTGTTGCTCAAGAAAGCTAGAGGAAGAAGTGAAATTTGCTAGGATTAGTGAACCTTGTTTTGGAGCTTACATGTTCAGCAGATTTTCTTAATTTCTGTAAATATTATATATTTCAATTGATGCATATATTTTTTTTTACATTCATTGTTTCATAAGACAAATAGAAATATAATCATAATTTAATTTCAGAATTTTGTATTTACTTGATTATATTTAAAATTAATTTTTTTGGGCATCTGTCTTTATGATCTAAATCAACATTAAAAAAAATCTTTATAACAAAAGTATGCTTCATATTTAAACTTCTAAGTATGTATAGATTTCATATATATATATATGCAGAGGGTTATCAAAATAATGGGAACACCTGTGAATAAGTGACATTTTTGAATGTGCTTTGTAAGCATTAAAATATAATAATAGCCACCAGTTTTATATATATATATATAGCAATGTATATAGTCTGGTAGTGTGTGTTAGCTTTATTAAAGTTCTGTAATTCTTGTATTTTTTTTAAAAGCGTAAAATTCCGGACGTCTCAGATTTTCAAAGAGACCAAATTGTAGGATCCGGTATAGCTGGAGCAAGTGTGACCGAAACATCCCAACTTTTATATGTTTCTAGAGGTACAGTGTCTAAAGCCATGACAGCATACACACAGTGTGACAAGACAAGCTCAGCAAAGCAAAATAGTGGGTGGAAAGAGAAGCTCAGTGAAAGAGACCAACGAGTATTGAAGCAGATTGTAAAGTTTAAAAAGCGAACAACTGCAGCAAAAGTGACCACAGAACTCGATACCCATCTCAATCTTCAGTTTCAGTGATTACAATTAGAAGGCACTTTCATAAAGAGAATATTCATGGCAGAACAGTAATTCCCCAAGCTATATGTCGCAGGTGTTAATGATAAACATCTATAATGGTGTTGCACTCACAAAACCTGATCAATTGATAAAGAAAGTAATGTCTGACAAATTGCATTTCACACTTTTCTCTACAACAGGATGAGTGCATGTTTGGAGAACACCTGCGCAAGCGTATGATCGTGATTGTCTCCTTCGAACTGTCAAGCATGGAGGTGGATCTGTCATGATATGGGCAGCCATGTTGTGATATTCTGCCAGACCAATCGTAACCCTGAAAGGAAGGATCATTGGGAAGAAGTATAGAGAAATTTTAGCTGACCAGGTCCATCTTATGATGTAAACTTTGTTTCCTGCAAGAGATGGAATTTTCCAGGATGATAATGCACTTATCCATGCAGCAAGACTTGTCCAGTCATGGTTTGATGAACACGAGGATGAAGTTAAACATCTTCCTGTCTTGCACAATCACTCAACCTCAATATAATTAGAACTGTTATGGTCTATTTGTTAGCATTTAATGCGGAATCGATATCCTCCACCAGCATCTCTCCCGGAACTTTCACAATATCTCCAGGAAGAATGGTACAATGTTCCTGTAAATACTATTCAACATTTGTATGAATCAATTCCTAGGCGAATCCAATCTGTTTTACTTGCTAAAGGTAGTCCTATACTAATGTACTAATGCTAAGAAAGGATTCTTTATAAATATGAGGTGTGTTCTATTATTTTGATAACCACCTATATATATATATATATATATATATATATATAAAGCAGTTTTGTTTGGAAACATGAGATTAATATAGTATGATGTTGCTTTTGAATATGCTAGATTCTTTAGATTCTAGATTTTATACTTTAAAAATATATATAATTATGTGCTGAAAATACTCCTTTAGAATAGACTTTCTTTTACTGCCTGATTTTTAAAATATACAACAAATATGTATTGAGTATTGACATGTACTAAGAAATAAAAATATATGCATATGATTGAGTTTTGATATAAACCAAATGATTTCAATAGGTAGAAATTAAGCATTTAAAGAACCTCAATTCTATTTTTATCTGTCATGCCACATGAGACTGGGCAGTTGGAGTCTATTATACTTCCAGTTTATTTTTATTCAATGTTTATATGAGAGTATAATACCTCTAACTTTTCTTTAAGTGTTTAAGCTGATGCTTTTTTTAGTTTAGAATGTAACTTTCTTTCATTTTTCCTTTGAAAAATCTATAGTTTGTACAACCTTGATCACTAATGGGGATAAACAGGATGAAGATTCTCCTGCTGGGAAGATGAGAATACAAGCTTTAAGAACATTATGTCAAATGAATAAAGCAGAAATATTGTCAGTTAGAGGAAAAGCTGTAAGTTTTTCTTTTAAGCTAAAAAATGTTTTATTTTTAAAAAATTGTGACAGAAGAAAAATCAATACCTTCATCAAATAGATGACATTTTATCTTGTACTTGTCCAAGCAAAATATTTTATATAAAATATGCTAATTTTATGCCTCCTGATTTTTGATATGAATTGAATTGTTTATTATAATTTATGCAGTATTCCTAATATCAGTCTGGTTTGTTATATGAATTTTCTACCATTAGTGACCTACCCAATCATTCCTACTATAAAATCTGTTTCATCTAGTACCAAAATTATAGAAATCAAACATATAAGGCCCTGTTGAAGTGCTTTTTTTGTAAAACATCATGATTATGTAAAATTCTTTTATTAGCAAATGTCAAAAAAAAAAATTTTTTTTTTGACAACTTAATAAATTAGACAATGTTCCATGATGTGTATCTTAACCATTTGAAGTATATATTTTATCCAAATTCAGCCTGTTTCATACTATGCCAAAGATTGGCACACATCCTCATGTATTGTTAGAGATTAATATTAGAATATTTGAATTAACAAATCTGTTTGTAATCAAGAGTATGGTATTTATTGCTTTAATTATCATTTTTCTCTCTTTAACTTTTCAGTTTTAGTTAACTTAGTTTAGTAACTAACTTTAATTTAGTTCTAAATTTTGTTTTGTTCATTTTTTAATGGATTTATATTTTTTAACCTTCTGAATTAGGTTGAGTTTTGTCATATGCCTGGCCTAGCAATTCTTTTAACACTAGACTATTGTCGTATAGAGCAGGAAATTCATGGAAACCATAGTTCAGTTTTAGGTGATCTAATTGCATTCATCAGTGGTTTGCTGCTTGGGAGTGATGATAAAGTCAGAAATTGGTTTGGACAGTATTTCCGAAATAGCCAAAAGGTGAATATTTTCTTATAAACTCATTGGTTTCTTCCTGAATTAAATTAACTGTATGGAAAAATTTTTATTTCTCATCTGTTATTCTCATATTTAAGCATGTAAAACATATATACAGATTAAATTATTTTATGAAAATAAGAATTTTAGATGTTTTGAAAGAAATTTCAATTTTTTAAAATCAAAATTGTAATAATTGTTGCAAAGTGATTGTAGCAGTTGAACACTGGGGAAAAAAAAATTTTTAATACAATTGTGAAAGTTGTCTGATACCATCTTTTTTTTTTTTTTTCTTTTGAATCCTTGATAATTTTTAAATAGATTTTTCTAGGATATATAGAAGTCTCTATATATGCTATTACAGATAATGTAATAATGATAGTAATATTAATAATACAGCACCCATTAGAAGTATAAGATTCTATGAATGTATTTTTAAATTATCTAGCAAATAGGTTTATTTATATATATATAATGAATGCAGAAATCAACTTTATATTGAAAAGACATATTATAGATATATGCAATATTAAGAAGTAAAAACTATCCAAAAATGTTCATTATTTGATTCCATCTGACTATCACTTCTCAAGCTTCTCCTGGTCATAGAAACTTGGAATTTTAAAAAATTGAAACTTTTATTGTGTTACCAGAAGTTTTGTGGCTTTGCCATTGGATAGCTAGTTAAAAAAATGTTGGAAATATCCATTACATTTTCAATGCTTAGTTAATAATCTGTTTCTAAATTAAAAATGACAAACAATGAGCTGATTTTATTGCTTTGCTCCTCCTACCCAAGAAGCTTTATATCACTGCAAAAGTATTTTAGTTTCTCTTTTGATTTGCTTTGCAGTATTTTATGTGATGTTTGTGATCCATAGAATGAATTCCACTCTTGGCTTATACATTTTTTTATTATTTTGTAATGGGAGAAAAGTTAAAGTTTGTTTTTACTTTAAATAATAAAAGCATAGTAATTGGGACATTAAAGATGCATAAAGTTTGTTTTTACTTTAAATAGTGAAAATATAGTAATTGGAACATTAAAGATGCATTGGACTTAATGTATCAATACTGCAAGCTATTTTTATTAATTAGTATAAGTGTTAACTATTTTATTTCAAGTAATTGAAGATAGTGGAGAATTCCCCCCCCCCCCCCCCGTCTTTCATGAAATATTTATTTCTAATAAGTTTTAATTCTATTATTATTTTTTTAGAAACCAGAAGGAGATGGCAATCCTACACATCTTTTAAGAGAGGAATTGTTGCAAAGATTGAAAAATTTAGTTTTATTTAGCATTGATCACCATAATCTGCCTGATGCAAAAGTTGTCCAAGCAAGCTCTCTGCTACGATTATATTGTGCATTAAGAGGAATTGGTGGTTTAAGGCAAGTTTCTATTTATATACATTTATTAAAAACTTATCATTATACAGTTATATTTTAAGATTTGATATTACTTATTAATGTCTATTTTATGAAGCATCAAATTAGATTTGCATGCATTTTTTTAAATAGTTTCTTTAAAATGTTTTTCTTTTTGTTTGTGTAAACAGAAGTTAACTGTAGTTGTAAATTATCTTAGTCAAATGGTTAAATGTATATTTTTAATAATCATGCAGAATGTATTGGGGGGGGGGATAGTAATTAAACTTGTAACTGTAGTCTTTTATTATCTTTTTTTTAATATTTGCTAACAAAAAAATGGTGGTGGTTGTTAATTTAAATAAGTAAAATATTAATTTTGCCAAGCATCTGATATTTATTTACAATAACAAAATTGTCTTTATTTCCCTGTTTAAAAACATTCCTGTGTTATATTTGCTTTTATGCATTAATATATAATTCTGTTATCAGGAAACATTTCTAGTGAATTGCTATATCTTATGTGTCTCCTATTTTTTATTTAATATCCTGATATTCTCTTATTCATTTCTGTATAGCTTGCCATGTGTTTTTTTTTTTTTTTTTAATGCTATGTGTCAAAGCATGACTAAATTTCAGCCATAATGGGCTCTATTTACTCTGTTTTATATAAATAAAAGTTAATAAAATTCCTAAAAGTTTTTCATTTAATATTTTGAAAAATTAATAGTGATACCATTAATAAAATTGATAATTTCTTATAAACTGGTTATAAAGGAATAATATATATTTATATAATATGAGCATTTTTACTTAAATATCAAGCACATTTTCAATCCCACTTTCAAAGCAATGTTTCCATTTTTTTAAGATTTTTAGATCAGATATGTTTAAAATTTCTCTCATGTTATATAATAGCTTCTTCCTTTTTTTAAAAGTTATCATCCTTACATGCATACTTAATCAAACCAACAATTGCTTTTACTTATCTTGTTTAATTTATCTTGCTGCCATTTTTGATCAATTTGTTGAAATATGAAGCAGAAGTTATTTCTCATCTTGGTTGTTCTCTGAATTGAATACAAAAATGAATTATTAAATATATATATGAATGAACTTGTGAGCAGTTAACAGAATACACAAATTAACTTGTAACTGGACAACAATATGTTTAAAAGTATAGGAGTTTCTCTTAGCTGGCACCTAATTGATTGCTAATAATAATTCTGAAAGTATGAATTTTAATCCAAAATTTAGAACTATGCAATTAAAAAAAAATATATGTAATAAGTTATTGATAAAAGGATGCAGCTTTGGGTAGATGTAAATGATTTTGATCCCATCACACTCTCTCTTGAACTTGTATTAAAAGAAGAGAAAGATAGTGAAGCAAGAGGGAATAAAGATGACACAGTGACCAATAAAGTGACACAGGAGCAAGCAGACAAAGGATTGTAGTCTATTATAATGTTTGATAAGAGTATTTATTCCTTTTGGCATATAATATTATGAAGCTTTTTTGCCTACACTGTAAATTTTTTAAATTCTCCAGACAATTTTGTAAATAAGTAGATTTTTAAGGATACATGCCATTATACTAACAAGTGTATAATTTGTAATAATATGGATGGTAATTTTAAAACATTCTTAATTACTTCCTTGAAATATAAAATTATATGTATATGTTTTAATTTGAGAATAATCATTAAATGATTTCTTTCATAACAAAATAATTTTGTATTTTATTTCACCCACGTCCTTAATTTTGTATGACTTGCAGTTAAAGAGCATGAGAGGCAATATATCCACTCTCTTGATATATAAATTTTGTCATGCTAAGTTCTACATGATAAATTACGAGAAATTTTTTTGTATGTTAATATAATTAAATAACTTCCAAATTATATGAAATAACTTCTTTTAATATGCTGTTATTTCAAATAATAATAATAATTCATTGTTGCTTCCCCTCCTTGCTTTTCCCACTCCTTAAAATCATATTGCATCATAGCTAGCACATGAATGCTATTTGTGCATTTCCTCGTGTCTTGAACATACGTACCAGCGGGGGGGGGGGGCAGAGGATTTTTTCCCCTAGATTTGAGTGGAAACCCAGATATTTACTTAAGTATATACGTAATGTTTTGAATTAAATTTTGCTTTTAGCCATGCTTCAATTAAATAGTTGTGTAATCTTACATTTAATTAATGTATGTGCAGTATTTAAATTGCTGTTCCTTGCAATTGACCAGTATGGTTCAGAACATTATAAACCTTAGTTCATAAACATTTCTATATGTATTTCAGTTAATTTGCATGATTTATATTAAAATGCATATTAATATTGAAAAGAACATCAGCATATTCAATAGAAAATCAGTTGCATATACGATTTGCACTTTGTGTTACTCTTGATTCAATTTAAAGATACAGTTTACGTGACATCCTTCTCCCTTTTTAAGTTTTTAAATTATGATTACAAATCACAAAATCATTTAAATAAGATGGTGGTTATGAACAATTTTCTTTACATTACTATTTAATTTGCTACAATGCAATTAAATTTTATAATTTAAATGTAATTCTGATTCAATTTGAGAAATATTTATTATATCACTAAAGCAATTATTTCTATTTTAGAAAGTTCCTTTTCTTATAAGCTTCTGTTTTTTTTTAAGATTTTGCCAATCTCATCTTTAACAAAATAAAATATAGGATACAGGTTTATGAAACTATTGCTAAAAGTTCCCATTTTGTTTTAATATTTAGTATTTTAACATTTTTTATTTTGTTTAAACTCAAATAATGAATGAGAAGTCTTGTTTATAATATATATTTTTCCTCTTTTTTTTGTTGATTTGATAATTTAATTTTCAACCTATGATTAAAGATCATTTGAGCTGAAGGTAGATCAAGATTTGATATTTGATTATTTTTGTTCTCCATATAATACAACAAAATAATTTCCAATTTCTCTTTGTTTTTCTTATAATACATTTTGGTATTCTTGCTCTTAAATTGCTCCATTATTTGTGTAAAAATGAGAATTAATAAATACTTAGTTTAAAATACCTAATTAAAAGTGCCAGCTTAATAAATATAGCTGTTAAATAGAATTTTATCAAATAGGGTTAGAAATATCATAACTGGAAAAAAACGTGAGTTTAGTTATCATTTTATCTGTGTATTTATTCACAAATTCATTCCTACATTAAAAAAAAAAGTCTAATATATCAGTATTTGATGTTTTAATAGTTTTTTTTTTATTTGCCTTTTTAAATTTCTCACATATTCTAAGTTGTAATTTTATTTTCTGTGTGTTTGAATTCATACCTGCCCAGTATTAATTCTCTAGCTTTTTTTCTTACATTTCCGTATATTAAAATAAGCTTCATGAATTAATAATAAGATTGATTTTCTCAAAATATAAGGAATAATTATCTTTTCATTAATAAGCAATAACTTATTATTAATATAAAGATTACTTTTAACTTTATAATGTTTTTACACTGCAGTTTTACTATGTTTTTACAAAAAAATTTTATGATTTTTGATATATTTCAAAACTATTTGCAATTCTAGATCTTGTTCAACTTCTTCCCTAAATAGTACAGCTCTCTTTTCATTCATAAGTAAAACATTTTGAAATAATTTGTAAAATATTTAGCTTTTCAGGATCATTAATTGCAATTCATTAACAGAAAATGCACATGATAAAGTATTACTTAAAATCTTCAATTACCTTGCATATAATTTATTTCATTATCATACTTCAATAAATTTAAAATAATTTTTGGTATTTTAGAAAATGTAGCTATAGAATTTACTTTTAAATGCCTAATTATGCATGTGAATTATAATTGAGAAGTATTGAAACGATCAAGCACACAGCAAATGAATTTCGGTTTATGTGTGTATGAAGGGAAAAAGCATTTATATCAAATAAATATATCTTTTTGATAACATATTTGACTACAGTAAGTACTTACAATTCTTTAGGCTAGACTTTTCTTAAACTGTAGAGGTCACACATATATGAATTTAGAAATTGTAAAAAACTGCTAGTGCATCTAGTAACTATATCAAGCAAAAGTATTTCTTAAAATTATATGCCTAAGAGTTTTTTGTAATATTAAATCTTCATCAGTAGGTAATGATCCAACAACATATTTCCCAGCAAGAATAAAGTAAAAGTTAGAAAATGTTTTATGTATTTAAATGAGGTTACAGTTAAATTAACAAAATGTGCTTAAGACATTGCAGTTTTATCTCTTTATTTTTATCATTTAAATTTGTTCATCTGCTTATACTGATGTAAATATTTAATCTATGTCTTAAATTTATTAATTATGTTAAAAGGATTTTTCATGTTTTAATCTGAGGTTATAATAAGTCATTGATAATAAGTAAATATATTCATTAACTAATTTGTTAATAAATGTATTTACTTATTCAAAATTTGCTAAAATATAAATGAAAAATTAATTTAATTATCAAATATCAAAGCATGTTTTTTTAAGCTTTTTTTTTTTTTTTCATGTAACAAATATAATGATTAAATGCACTTCATTTTTATTTTTATGTAACGTTAGCTCCCTTTATTGTTCAGGGTCAAAATTTTGGTTTTCATATTCAATTGCTTCTAATGTGCTGGTATAGCTATATTTCTTTTAGACAACATCTCATTGATTTTCAAATTCAGGCTTTTGCAATGTTTTGGCTCATTGCAACAAACAAAATGAAACATGAAATCCTTACTGTTATTGATTTCATGTTTCCAAATAAAATAAAGTTTGCTCTTTTTATTTTTGTTTGAATTTGGATGTACATTTCCATCAGACATCATCAAATCACTACATAATGTTTTTTTTAATTTAGTTGTATTCTTTTAAATATTTTTAACAGGGTAAGAAACATAATCAAGGTTCTTGTCTTTTTATTTAGATTTAATGAAGAAGAAATCAACCTGTTACTCCAGCTTCTAACTTCACATCCACCACCAAGCCCTGCTGGTATTCGATTTGTGTCCCTTGGTTTATGCATGCTTCTTGCCTGCCCATCGCTGCTCACATCAACAGATCAGGAAAAGCGAGCCACTGATTGGATCCAGTGGCTGCTCAGAGAAGAAAGTCATTTTGGCAGGTGATTATAGTAATTTCTTTTTCCTCTGGGTTGCATAGTTTCCAATTTTATCATTTTTGAGTTGTTACTAAAGGCCCTCTTTTTCTCCCCTTTTGAAATAAGATGCCAATTTTCAAATAATGAATTACCGATATTATTTTATTCAATAACAATTTGCTGGGGTTTTTTTAAACTTTATATAATTGTGGGCTGAGAACTTCTAGTCAGTATCAACCAAAAATTTAATCAATTTCAATTTTAGAACATCATTATCAGTAATTAAATTTTACTATTCAATGAATTTTACAAAAATCAAAGTGTGTAATAAATTAATGGAGCAAAGTCTAACTACATGTTTTTAAATAACAACACTTCCAGGCCAAAGTCCAATAATAATTATTGATGAATTGCTAAAAAGTATGTGATTTGAGATTATCTTGTGAAATCTGATTCCTTTTCAATTTACCAGTTTACTACATTTTTCTTTGATAGTTCCTTCAGTTTTGCTATTTATTGACTATTCACAATTGAATAAATTGCATTTTCTCTATTTGAATTAATTACTTAATATTTGGGAACTAAGATTATTACATCTTTATAATCCCACAAAGATGATGGCTTAATTTTCTTTATTACAATGCAATCTTTCAGACTTGTTTATTTCATATGCTCCAGGATCTTTTTCAGTTTTAATGGTAAATATTTAATTTTTTTAATCATCAGTTATTATTTATTTAAAAACTGCATTATTTTAATTTATTTTAATGTAGAAATTGCAGATGTTGAATTTGTTGTTGATGTTGATGAGGATTTTTGAGGTAACAAATCCAATATTTTTCAAATTCTTGTTGATGGGTAAAATATTAATTTTGAGTCTTTTATTAATCTCCTATGCTTAAATATGTCAGTCTGGGTCAATTATGATTTTAATTTGGTCATTATGAATTTCAGTTGATTGGTAGAAATGTGAATTATCATTTAATGAAAAGTTATTTCTACAAAATTTGATAAACCGATCTGATGCATGCATTTTTTTTAAAAATCATCAACACTTTAAACTACAATAACATTGATATTCTTTTTTCTTCAAAAATAAAAATTAGACAATTCCATTAGAAGTAATGCTCATTTTTTTTTTTAACTCGACATGAAAATAAACTCAATCTAATAAGCTGTTGAATAGAATAAATCATACAGCTGACATAAATTATTCATAAAGATAACACTATTTATTTGGAATATCAAATATTTTTCCTGCAATCAAATATTATTAAATTTTTCCAAATATGGGGTAGATTTTTGCCTTATTAAGCTATGAAAATGGTTATTTTTTATGTATGCAAATTGACTGTGACAACCTTGTAGCTATATTTAATCAAAGGGATATTGAACAACAAAAAAGAATAGCAACAATGTGTGATTTAGTTATGAAATTGAGAAGAGATATTAGATACAAACATCATATTTCCAACAGAACAAACAACTTAGTGGGTAGTATACTACTTATTTAGTGTTAGATGTGGTACATGATGATGCTACTTGTTCATAAGTCAGTAACTAAGTAAAATCATATATTTTTTTTTCAAATATAATATTTAAATTGTATAAATTGCTACTATGAATACTTTTGTATTAAATGTAATGAAGAATCTGTGTGTGTAAAACAAAAGTAATTGTGAAATTTATAGTGTACTGAATGAACATTTTTGTGTGTGTTTATTTTACTTTTTAGATTGTATATATTTATTTTTCAGGATGTTTAAACTTTGTGATGTTTGCTTTTTGTGTGTGTGAATAATAACTTAGTTTATTTTTTCTCTTCCTCTTTTACTGAACATAGTACAAGTGGTGTTAATGCTTCTTTTGGTGAAATGTTGCTTCTGATTGCTATTCATTTTCATAGTAATCAAATGAGCTCTATAACAGAATTAGTTTTTTCAACACTGGGAATGAGAATTCCTATAAGATCCAACAATCTGGCAAGAATGAAGACTATATTCACTCAAGAAATATTCACTGATCAGGTAATAATTTATATTTTTTTAGTGGTTAATGTAGGAGTTACTTTAGAATGTTGTTATATATATATTTTTAATATTTTGCCATTTAATATTTTTTCATTAATAAATATTTGTCTGTGATAACTGAAAAATATTTTTATTCAGTATTTAAAATGACATATTAATATGTTATCTTTGTGCAGATTGTTACTGCACATGCCATAAAAGTTCCTGTTACGAAAAACTTAAGTAGAAATGTAACTGGTTTCTTGCCTGTGCATTGTATTCATCAGCTTCTGAAAAGCAGAGCTTTTACTAAGTACAAGGTAAGAATTGTGACTTGAATATCATATATTACATGTGCGCATTCTTTAAATTTTTTGATACATTAATTTTATTTCTTTCTTTTAAACATTTATTAATAATAATATACACATTCCAATTTAATTTCCCATACTATTTTTCCCTCTTTGTATCAAGTATATGTACATAGTATTTTATATAACATGTGGCAAAAAGAGGAACTGGTTGTATCAGAGTATTAGCAATCAAATCTCACAATTGTAATCTTTTTTTGCATAATTTATTTTTATTTTTTATTTTTGGGGATGAAAAGAAAAAAACATGATTGTATCCATGCCTACAGGCTACTTATAAAACAATCATAATCACTTTGAAAATTGATGTTTAAAGGCTAAAATTCCCATTTTGTCCTTGTAGAGGTCTTAATTGTCTATCCTAACTTAGAACATACTTAATCTGATGAAAGAAATAATCTCAATAATGACATAATTATCTGTAAAATTATTTTCTACTTTTTAATGTAGAGCAAAAAAGCCTTTATCTTTCAGAAATTTTTGGTAAAAAAATGTAAATGCTCAAAATTTTTAGCATTAAATAATAAATTTATTTAAAATTCTGAGATAAAAATTTAATTGAGTTGGATTCCAGAGTTGCCAATCTATGTATGTAACTAACTTTAAGACTTCTTTGTTTATTGTTGTTGAGTATTGATTTCACATTTATAGTGAGGTTATCTTAAATTTAAATTGTATTATTTTATTTGTATGTATTAAATTTTATTTTATTTTATTGTATGATTTCTTTAATCATACAAAATCATTTCTTTTTTCTTATATTTTGAATGCAATCTGTGATGTATTAATGTGCGGTAAGAATTTACTGTACATTAATACATCACATTTTCTTATTACGCAATCTAAATTAATCCAGAATTTATAATGTTTTATATCATATTTTGATGTAATTTAAATTATATTGCAGTTTCTGGCAAGAATTGTTTTTAAATGTCTGTGAATATATATATATCTTGACTGTGCTTTCCAGTTCCTTTTTAATATTGATTTTATCATATTTTTTAGGTACCTATCAAAGAATGGATATATAAACAAGTTTGTAATACAATACCTCCACTGCATCCAGTTCTTCCAGCACTTATTGAAGTGTATGTGAATTCTGTTCTTATTCCCAGTTCAAAGAGTTCAATTGACACAACAAATGAACCAATAACAGAGGAAGAAATTCTTGCTGTGTTCTCAAAATCCGTTTTCATGCCTCAAGAACAAGGAGCTTCAATAGAATCGGAACAAAAACCTTCTTCGTTAACTTCACAACTTTTACTTCTGTATTACCTCTTGCTTTATGAAGATACAAGACTTTCGAATATGAAAACAATTTTAGCTAGTGATCGAAAAGTCAAGCGTTATTCTCCACAATTTATTGCTAAAATTCCAGTGTTTTACTTAATACAAAGAGCACAGAAAGATCAAGAACAGTTTGCTGGATTATTTTCGCCCCTTTTGCGTTTACTAACTACACATTATCCTCATCTATGCCTTGTACAGTCATGGTTAACTGAAGAAGAAGACATAGACTGTGCCTTAAAAATCTGCCGTGTTAAATTACAAGGCTGGCCAGAAGGTGGATTTAGCAAAGATAGTCTTGACAATGGTAACTACTTAAAATATATTTTTTTAATCATTGAAGGAGGATGTTGACTAAAAATTAAAAGAAAAATAGCATTAAAAGCAAAGCCTAGCATTATAAGCTTCTTTTTCTCTTTATATACTTAAATAGCTAGATAGGAAAAGTGTAGATAAAAATATTTTAATGTGTATTTTTAAAACGTTTGACTTATTACCTTTTTGTCTATTCTGTTTGAAATTCTTTTTATAAATTGACTTTATTTGTATTTGTATCTCAAAAGAGTTCAAACAATTTTTTTATCCATAATATTTTATATTTAAAAACACATTTTCTTCCCAGCATTTAAGCAAGTACAAAGCTGCCCATTCCAACTGCTTTCCCATCTGAATCACCTTTTAACTCTTCCGGTTCAACAGTTGTGGCCATATGCATCAAAATTTGTTGCATATTTACCAAAACTACTGGATCATTCAGACTGCTTACAAATTTTAATTAAAGCCAAGAAAGTATGGTGGAAATTGAATTCTATTTTCCCTCGCAATTTGTGGGTAATGACAGTCAATGCATTTCCTCAAAAAACTTTTTCAGCTGCTCGAAAATTGACATTAGATGACATCATACTAGATCCCCTCCATGTCCTCAGGTGTGATAAAAGAATTTTCAGGTGAGTTCCTTTGTTAAAGATATTGATTTGTTGCAGAAGAAGATTTTGTCCATAATTTGATTAATTTAATGTGTTAATTAAAAGTAATTACATTAATTATATATTATAAAGTCTTGTTTTAAGCATTGATAAGCTACCTTGCTCCTTAACTGCTTTTTCGAGTTCTGTCCTCTTCTCTTGTCAAAGCATAATATGGTAAATAATAGAAATAGATGAAGATTATTACTACAGATTACAGAAGATTGTAATCCATGAAAAATTAGATTCTTTAAAGGTTATTTAAATGAGATATTACTTGAATATATAAAAAATAAGCATAGATGAAAACATGGGAAAATAAGGCTAAGAATAAAAAATCTGGCGTGTTTTTCCTCAAGAGCTAATTTGAGTTTTCCTCTAAAGCACTCTATAAGAAGTAAACTTTAAAGAAAGTAATTTTTCCAAATTTTTAATGGTTGCTTACTATGTATGTTCAGCTGCTAAGTATGCAATCAGTAAGATTACTTCATTAATCGCTTGATGGATGAAAGGCTAGTGCTATACTCTTAATATTCCTTGATATAATCATTTCTAATCCAACATTACTTTTAACTGAAAAGTGTTAGTGTTTAACTGTTATCTGACTTCAAGCCATTTCCCTTATTACTCTCACCTCCAGAATGTTCTTAAATTATAATGCAACCTTTGCATGCAACTGATATTGATTTTGTTGTTAATTGATAACTGATATTGGTGTTAGCAACAGATAATGATATATATAACGAAATATCGGTATATTTTATGTTTCTCTCCCTTAAATATACAGTAACTTTAAATCATGGTAATGCTTTTAATTGCCTTAGTTTTTTTTTCCCCTATAACTAAACTGTATTTCTTAATTACTGTGTCTTCCAAAGTTTACTCTACTTCTTGCTACATAACAAATGAAACTATTTCTTTTTAATTGACATCAATTATGATTTTTAATGTAAAGAACTTTGTAGTAACATGCATATCTTATAAAGTTTTTTTTTTTTTTTTTTTTTGGTATAAGTTTTACCAAAAGCATTTTGCTTTTCAGAGGCTACTAATTGTTGTCATTATAGAAAAGTTACTCTTGCATGATTTTGCTCTAATTTTACTGCAATAAATAAATAAAATATCTGCTTTACCTTTTTTTGTAATTTAAATGTACTGTCATCAAAAGGAACTTCTAAGCAATCTTTTATATTACATCTTGTAAATTCTATTCATTCAATCATTATAATTATTTCTAATGATAGATTGGTAAATGTATGCAATTATTCTTTCTGAAATGGAAAAATTCTTTAATATTTTTTAGGGAAGGCAAGATATATTAAGAATGATATTAGCCAAATTGTTTATTTTTATTTTTAAATTTTTCCATTCCTTTAAAATAAATGTGAATTTACATAGAAGAATTTTTCAGGAACTCTTAGCTTTATTTTCAGATCTGCAGTTTAATTGTTTGATTTGCCTTTTTCTCTCAAGTTAAAAAAATAAAAGAAAAAATTAAAATGTGGGAAATTTTAACTTAAGTAGCTGTTTCTGTATCTTTAAACCCTTTGTAGCATGGTTGTCACAACAACAACAAAAAAAAAAAAAAAAAAAAGTGAAAAAGTTGCACATATTAAACTTTGCTTTAAAAAAAAAAAAATCCATTTTGGAGTTTGAAAAATTACTGGAAAAGTAATACCTTTAAGTAGCATCTGGTCTCCTTTCAGAACTATAAATGGTAGCTGGATGGACTGTGGCTTTCTTTATAGAATTAATTTTATACTTAAACTATACTAATCTATACTTACTTTAATATGGGATTTTTTGTAATTCGTAAAGATTACTGTACTATATTTCTGCAATATCCTTGAATCATTAATTCATAATTTTGTATATGAATGAAATTCATTTCTGAATAGCTCAAAATCATTGTCCCAAAGATGCTCTCATAGGAAGGCACCACCCACTTTGCAATATCTCTCAATTCTATATATGAAAAGTGTAACTTTATCTAGAAAATATGCTTAATATATAAAATATGCATTATTCTCTTATGTGTGAGGCATATAGGCACTGTTAACTTTGAGCAATTTCATTCAAAACAATGTAAAATTTTCAAATGTTATTATTTTTTCTGTGATATTTTAAATTCTAATAATTTAAATATAATAAGCATTTATTTTTATATCTTTGGTAATTTTAATTTTTAATTGCCATTTAAAAAAACAATTTTTTTACATTTATTAAATTATAATTTTTGTAAGAGTTATATAAATTATGTATTTTTAATAATTTAAATTTCTTAGAATTTAAATAAAAATGTCTATGAACTTTAGTGAGAAATCCAGTTAATTGTTTTAGCCTCTTCATACTTTTGAATCATGTAGGAATAATTAGCCTAATGTTACTGCATCTGAAACTTTAAAAATTAATGAAATCTAAAATTGGTTGCGCTGGTGCCTGAATGGTTATTTTGTAGTAAAAGATTTAAGCAAATTCCATTATTTTTCTTTTGTGATGCTAGCCACTAGTCTTTTTCTGCGAAGTGGGGTAAAACTATGTTTTATGTACTACTATTATGCAATAAAACTAGAATTTCTCCTTGCAGAAAAAAGGAAACAATGACTAAGTTGGAACTTTATGAGACTAATATCATTACTTGTTTTTCCTCTAAGCTCTGTACACAGAAGTTTTATTTCAGAACTGATTCTACTAAAATACTGACTTAGCTAAACACAGAAGTATCTGGTAATGAATTTGTCCAAAACTACATTAAAAAAATCAGAAAACTTAACCTGCCAAAGTATGGAGACAGTTGCTTGGATTTTTTAATTCTCTAGACGAACCAAGTAGAGATTGCTCAGTGCAGCAACTGTTCATTTGAAATTGGTGGAATTAACGATTGCTCTTCGTTATATCATCCACCTTATGAATCAAAGGTGATGGCACTAGGAGAACAAGGGGAGGGGAGCAGTTGCTCTCTCCCCATTGGGTGAAAAAATAAGATTTTTTTCAACAAAAATCTGCACTGTTTTGAAAAGGAGGTGCAGAGAGCTGGATATCAAAAATTCTGGTAATTTAAATCCTGCTTTAAAATTATAGTAAACAGTCAAAATAAGCAAATTTTCTCCTTATTTAACAACGATTATATCTGGAAGTTGGATATATGATTCTGTTATCAACCACTCTATCTGCTTACATTTGGCAAAATAACTGACATAACAACAAATGATTCGGATGTCACATTTTGCCAACTTTCTTTTGGTTACCAACTAAAAAATTAACGAATGAAAATTTATATGGATTGCTTCTTTCATCGACTGTTTTAATCTCTTGTTAGTGGAATTGTTAGGGAAATGACAGTATCAGTATTAGACAATTTTTAAACACTAAGTGCATGAGTGCTTTTTGACTTATTTTCCCAGATTCAAATCTTACTGAACACTTGAGAAAAGAAGAGACTGTTTATTTATCTAATTGTTTATTTTTGCAGCAATAAATTTTCAAGTTTTTCTAATTTATTATATTTCTTTATAAAAATATCTTGCCTTATTAATGGTTAAAGCTAATCTAGTCAAATCATAAACATTTATTGTCATCATTCTATTGCAATATGGGCTTATCTGACTTGGCAGAAATATCAAACGGAAGAAGTTATTAAGGTCAATAATATGGTAATATAGCAAAATTATTAAAGGCAGTTTTAAATTTTTTTTCAACGTTAATAAGTTTGAAATGCTAATCAAGCCTTTTTTTGTATTTTATATTTTAATTTTAGCACTATAAATTTAGTTTTCAAATTGAGTATTTTCTTCTGTTATCTTTTAACATATATCATACTTACGAAAGAAACTTAGAAAACAATTCAAATATCTAAGAGTTTTGCATTAAAATTACACTTATAAATATTTCACTGTAACTCATGTTGTTCACTATAAATCTTTTAAAAGAATTATAATTGATATAGTTTGAGGAATTGAAAAACATAAACTTTTAATTAAAAAAAAATATTTACTTTTAGAAATTTATTTAAAGGAATATTTTCTTCAAAATGCATTTTAATTATAAAAAATTTAATGCTAATAATTTTCAGTGTGAAATATTCATTTTATTTTAAATAAATATTTATATGTCACCAAAAATACCAACAAAAAGGATGATTTATACTTTGTTGAACAAATCAAATTGATTTCACTTTATTTGATGTCCATTTAATAAATTCAATTAACATAATATATCGTTCATTAGTGAAGTTTAATAACACATTATTGTTTTCACTTATGGTCATTATTTATTTTGTTATGTTATAAATTTTAAATAATGAAGTAAAGATCTATTTTTAATATATCAGGGCAGTACATTTTATGGGAGATTATATTATTGATTGTTTGTTTATTGCATTTTTATTCCCTAATACAATACAAATAATTGTTTACTATAATTAAATTTTCTATTAAATAATTAACTTCATTTTAATAGAGCATTAACTATTGTTCGTCATTTTGAAGATAAATAGGAATAAAATCCCCCCCCCCCCCCGAGATGTCTTGCTCTTGTGATGGAAAATTTCTGCTGCTGTCTCTGTCTTGAATAGTTAATGATGATGTAATATGTAATGGTTAATGATGTAATTGTAAATATTAGTAAGGAAGAAGTGAATAAAGAAAAAAAAGGACAATCATATCTTCTATGGTAAATATTCAAGTAATAGGTGTCTGGAGTGATAGTATAATTGCCTACTGTAGAAACATCAAAGCAGTTACATGTATTTCACTTTTCTTCATAATATTTCAATTAGAAATAAGTTTTTAAAAAAATAGTTTGGTCTGTCAAGAATTCAAGCAAGCAGAAGTTTTTATTTTCAAGTCAATATATTGAAGGCTTTTAAATTGTAACTTTCTGTCTTAAAGATTTCTGAGAGTAAGAATCAAACATGTAGATAGTGATAAAAAAAATTTTTTTGAAAAGGAGGATTTCTTAGATAAGAAGTTCTGTCCATTTGTTAGGACTTATTTATTAGAATTGTCAACTGTTATTGATATTTTAATGAGATTTCAAGAAAAGCTAGCTTACCTATTAAAAATATTTTCAGCTTCCTTTTTAGAGAAACTGGCTTATTTGTTGAATATATTCTCAACTCTTGCATTGAGATCACTAATACCTCTAAAGAGAGATACCATATCAAAAGCAGATCAGGAGAAATCATAAGAATTTTTCATTGATTAGACTTGTGAACTGATTTTAATTTTTAACATATGCAGCTGCATGACTTAAGTGTTACATTTAGATAGTGTTGTAAAATTTACAAATCAAAATTCAATTTGTAAATTTCACCATGTGGTGTGCAAGTATTCTTCAGATTGTAAAATATTTAATTCATCTTAAATACATCATACATAATTTTCTACTGTTTGCATCGGGAACTGGAAACTATTACTTTTAGAGGATTTTATCTCTCAAAAGGGTGATAATTGGTAAGATAAGCACATTTCTAGGGTTCTTTGTTAGGACTTGATTTTAGATTCCCATTAGATGCATTTGTGTGTGTGTGCATGTGCTTTTTGTTTTGACTCATAACATATTAAGTTAAAGCTTGTGTATTTATTATTCATGTTCAATTTTGAGGATTATCAATATTTCTATGGCATCTAATTCCACCCATGTGCAGGTTTTGCTATATACTCTGTTACATGTTTTGTATAATCCTATTTTGATAAAATCAGTCTCATGGTGCATATAAAAAATATAGAAGGTTTCTGTATCTGAGAATAGACTGTACTTATGTTTTTGGCTTATATAATGAAAAGATGTTTTGTGCTTGTTTTGGAAAGTTAAGATGTTAGTTATGCAAAAAATAAAGATAATTAATTCAATAAATAGTTATTATTTATTTATTTGTTTTTCGTTCATTTAGAGACTTTTTAATCATTCTGAGTGAATTTAAAAGGTATCTGTACATTTGTTTTTGGTTAATGTTGTCTAAACCTTTCTAATTTTTATTATGAAATACCATATAGGTGCCCACCTTTCCTGGAAATCATTTTACATATGCTTCAAGCATTTTTAGCTGCATCCAGGACTCATCTGTACCACCACACACTCGAACATCCTATGTTAGAAAAAACCGGCATGTTAGAGAGTGAAAAGGACCGAGATGATTTAAGGACAGCTTTAGTGGCTGCTCAGGAAAGTGCTGCTGTTCAGATACTGTTAGAGTGCTGCTTACCGACTGAAAAAGATAAAGTAATTCCACTCATCTATAAATAGCTATCGATGTGGAGTGAAAAAGTGTCACATATTTATATATAGTTTATCAGAAAATTTATTGTCTCCTTTCCTTATAGAAAGCCAAGGGTCTTCTTACTAACTTAAGAGAAATTCAAAGCCTTATTTGCTCTCATTTGCATCAGGTTTTTATTTCTGAACCCAGTTTGGCTAAATTAGTTCATTTCCAGGTAAGTACATCTCTCAAATTAGTTTATAATGAAATTTATTTTTCATAAGAGCTGATAACTACTTTATTTGTATTTATTTAAGTCTATCCAAAATTTTAAATCTTGACTACATTAAAGAAATAAATTATAAAAATATTTTCTATTGACATGCAAAATCTAAAGGGATTCTCTAGTATTTCATCAGGATTCCCGTGACACCGAGAAAATGTAGGGAATTTAAAAGTCATCTAAAAAACAGGGGATTTTGAAAATTTCCATAAGAACTGGGAAAATGCAGAGAGTTTTAAGTTTTGAGGGTTTTTTCCTCCCATCTAAAGATGCCGATCTCAGAACATTACAAGAATAAAAGATCGTAGCTATAGCACCAAAACTGAAACTACTGTGTAATCGAGGAAACTCGCACCATTTTTACTCTCTCTCTCCTCTTTTTTTCTGTATAAACCAGTCTAATTTCGATTTCAGTTATTTGCTTTCCATGAGATTCCCGGATTACTGCTAATGAGCATGCGCGAGATCTATAATTGCTTGAGAGAATGGAATAAATTTCTTTGGCGGGAATAGAAACATTCAGTCTACGGAAACATCGCGGCGGTGTTTAGTCAATCACACATAGGTTTATTAAATTATTTGTTTATTACTTGAGAAATTGTGTGCTTATTCAGAGTAGATTAGAGGATTTTTTAAAATAAATAATGAGTTGCGCAAAATAAGTTTTTTATGCAGACTTGGCGGATAAAAATATGAACTAATTAGTTTCGTTGAATGGTTTAGAAGAGTTCCACGGAATCCGTTTGCTCCATACTGCTCGCTTTTGAAGAAAATTTATAAGTTTATGGGAAAACAGGCACTTATTAATCATGTCAAAAGAAAAAAGCATACATAATTGCGTGCTAGTTAAAAAAAAAAAATCATAACTGATATTGGACTTCATATCTAAAAGGAATAGAGGACACGTGAAATTCGGTGTTCCGAAAATAAGCCGATTTCAAACTTTTTAATTTAAGAACAGTCATTTAAAGCTGAAGTCTTACGGACATTAAAACGTGTTGCATCACATTCGTCCTTTAGTGCATTCAATGATATGTCAGAAATATTTTCACATATGTACACTGATAATGAAACAACTAAAAAGTGTACATTATTTCATGTAAAAATGTTCTTCATTTTTTACAGATTTGCAACAATCTATTAAGAGGTCTTTGAACAATAAAAAAATTTGTAATATGCTCTGGCAAGGTTTTGAATCGCATTTCGTAAAATGGGTCTCATTGTAAGATATTGATGTGAATCAAGCAATAGGGTCACCACAAGATATTAGAATTCAATATTTTTAAGACATACCACTGCTGAAGTATTGCTTGAGAATTTTAAAGAAGTTATATCAAGTTTAGACATACAGTTACTTTTACAAATTAGTATGGATTGACCAAATGCAAATTTAAAATTTTTGAAACATCCAGCAGAAGAACTTCTGTTCAAAAATAATTGTAAAATTTTAAATCGATGTACTTGTGGACTATACATAACCCCTTGTGCAATTCTGTATGAACAAAAATCTATTGAATGGAAAACACGTTTTGTTCTAAGAGCAACGTATAGAATATTTAAAGATGGTCCAGCTAGATGTGTTGATTTCCTAGAAATTACTGGTTCTTCTAAATTTTCATTGATTTTTTTTTTTTTTCCTTTACATTAGGTAAAAAACTTCAGTGTTTGCGAAGGTTTTTAACAACATAAAATCATACACAATTTCAGTAAAAAAAAATTTAAAAAATTCTTGAATCTGCCGCGAATGATAATGTAAATGCTTGTCAGGACAAAATTAGCTTCTTTTATATTGCTAATATTCTTCAGCCATTTTTTTTTTAAAAATTCGGACATTTGAACCAATCATGCCTTGAAATGATTGAAAATGTTGGGAAAATGAAAAGATGGGGGGGGGGGGTGAAAATCTTTCCATTTTTTTCTGAAACAATTAATAAAAAACATTGTCAAAGGAAGCATAATCAAAGGGAAAAAAACATTCTATACTTATTTTTGATAGAGATCCTAAAAGTCTAAAGTTGGCGAAAAAAATACCAGTTTTGGAGTAGATTGATTACTAGTAGTTACTACTTGATTACTAGTAGTAATCAAGTAAAACTAAAAAATACTACTAAAACTATTTATGTTAAAATGTGAACAATTTATATCTTCAACTTACTTTTTCTCTGAAAAAATTCGTGAAACATGCAATGCAGTATATAAACTATCAGTACAGGGCCTTCTATTTTAACACGACACAAACGGTTGAAATGATTCACCGGGCCACGTGCACGTTCTACGTGGCTTGATATAAATGAAGGGCTTGATGCTCAATACGAAGTAAGACAATATCTATTGTAACAGTGAATTTTGGTATAAAAACTTTGTCTTCTGGTATTGGTGGGCAAATAAATAAGTTCATAGAACTCCAGCCTATCCGGCTGTTTTTTTTTTTTTTTTTTATCCGACCAGATATACTCGGATATGCTTCCACATATACTTCCGCCACATATACTCGGATATGCTTCCACATATACTTCCGCCACATATACTCGGATATGCTTCCACATATACTTCCGCCACATATACTCGGATATGCTTCCACATATACTTCCGCCACATATACTCGGATATGCTTCCACATATACTTCCGCCACATATACTCGGAAGTCTACTGTATTAAGATAACGTTTAATGATTCTTTCTCTTTTCTTTCTTTCATCCTTTCCCCCCCCCCTTTTTCTTCAACAATGTACATTGCCATTTATTAAAATATTGGAATAGTTATCCGAAAACAGCAGGTGGAAATATGTACTATGTCCAAAAAAAACTGTGGTATATGCTACTTAAAATTTTTTAAAGAAATTTTTTTAAAAGATTATTATTTTCCAGGGCTTGGATTCTAACCTTTTATAATGATTTTTTCTTTCTTTATATAGAATTTCTTTTTTCCAGTGAAACCTCTCTTAATATATAAAGGTTTGTCCTAAGCAACGTGCAGCATAAGCCATTGAAGTTGGGAGTATGAAATTTGGGAAGTTATTTTGGGGGCATTAGAGGTCCACTAAAAACGGATTTCTCAAACTTTTAATTCGAAGTTTAATTTTTAAAAAAAATAAAAGCAGAGTTTTAACGTATTTTCATCATAACACAAAGCATATTACCTCACAAAAATTATTTTAACGCCGTTATAAAGGTTACAAATATAGCTTTTCAATTACAAAGTTTTGTTTGTTTAAATGATTTTTTTTTTCTTTAGTTTTAATAATTTTTAAGAGATTAGTTTTGGACACAGTTTATACGTTTACGTAGTATAGAGAAAGTATAGTGATCGACAAAAAATTCGAACTCCAGATTTTGACGAATCTCCACTTTTTAGACCCCCCCCCCCCGCTGAGTTTGAAAAACACATTTTTGGAAAATGTATGTCTGTTCATCTGTCTGTGACAAAGATCACTCAAGTTAACTGTTCAGTTAAACGGTTGAAATTTGATAAACAGCCTTTGCAACAAATTTGCAGATTTCTATTAAATTTTGAGTAAAATAGTTTCAGAAAAAAATCCGGCTGTTCAAATAGTAGTTAACACGGTGATTACAAAATGAAGAGAACTAGATAGATTAAATTCGGTACACTGATTTAACATCTATAATGTCGGCAAATTTCAAATTTTGAGCCAAATCCAACCATGGGCGGCTGACTGTCTGCCAGTCTGTACGCGTTAGCTCAAAAACGCAGTCACTTAAAAATATCAAATGTGGTATGGGATTTTATAACTACAAGCGCAGTTTTCTGTCGAATTTTTGTTTCAATCGGTTGAGAAACACGTATTTAAAATAAAAATTCGATTTTTGGTTATCATTAACGCATGCCAGGGATTAGCCGCCAAATAACTCGCCAAGGATGGCACGATAGATTCAGTAAAAATTAAAATTAACGCCGAAAGTTCATATTTCGTAAATATTGTACGGCAGTGTCATGTAAGACGTTTTCTGGCATGGCAAGTTTATTAAAGAGTATTCAAGAAAGTTTTGGGAAGACCATTCCTGCTGGTTATTATAATGAAATTGAAAATAATATCATTGCTTCCTTATTTTATCCATTGCTGAATCATTTTATTCTGCAGATGTTAAAATTGAGATAAAAGAAAGAAAAAAGTTTTTTAAATTTGGAAAATTTTACAGAAGTTTATGGAATAAAATTCTTCATTTTATGAGTTTTGTTAAATTTTAAAGTAATGCGGTATATTGTCTCGCGCTGGCTTAAAAATATAAATTCTTTTTTTAAAAAATGCTTCAACTTACATATTTACTTTGTCATATACAAAATATAGAGAAAGATTTGAGAGTTTGACGAAACTCCACGTCTTAAACCTCCTTGAATTTGAAAAACATATTTTCGGAAATGTCTGTTTCTCTGTGAGAAAGATAACACAGATACACTTTGAGCTAGATCGATGAAATTTAGTATACGATCTTTGCACCAAATGTGCAGATTCTTACTGCATTTTGAGCAAGATCCATTTAACGGAAGTCTGATTGTTCGAATAAAATTTCGCATGGTAACTACGAAACGGAGAGAGCTCGATAGATAAAATTCAGCACACAGATTTAACATCTGTCAAGTTTTGAGTCAAATCTGTAAGGGGTTCATGGTCCGTACTTTCAGAAACGTGTAAATGCGATACTTAAAAAATGCATTGACTTAAATATATCAAGTTTGTTGTTTAGTTTTGTGACTACAAGTGTAGTTTTGAGCGAAAGTTTTGTTTTGATCAGTTAAGAAGAATGCGTCTAAAACCAAATTCGCTTTCTAGGCACTTCCCACCGCATATCAGGGATGAATCGCCAAAACATTAGCCAAGGTCATTCGACAGAATCAGTAAAAATGTTTTATTCACTCCTGAGGTTAATATTTCGTACCTTTTGTCGTCAGTGACATGCGAGGCATTTTCTGGCATTACGTGAGAAAATTTTGGAGACACATTTGAGAGGATTTATTTTCATTTTGCTTCTAACTATCGAGCGGTGTTTTTTCCCGACTTCGTAAATTTGCTCTTGTTTTTGAAAGCTACGGCTTGCTAATGCACTTTTATTTCTTCATAAAACATATATAACATTTCTTCTGTAATTTTTTAAAGTAAGAATTTATACTTATAGGTTAAAATGCAGGTTTTCATTAAATTTTAGGAAAAAGTTTCAAAAAAAGCGTTTATTAAGCTTTAGAAGTGAGAGGCGATTAGACAAATTTTATTTAATCTGATCATTTGTGAACAGTGCTATTATTTTATATTAAAAAAATTATCTAAAAAATTCACTTCGAACAGGAAGTTGTTCTGTCATCAATTTCAATACAGTTTTGCCAGTCATACATTGACAGTCAGAGGAATGCTTCAGTTCTTGGTTTTATAAAATTGCAAATAAAATTATTAAATGGAATGAGTTAGTGCAGGAAGAAATTTGATCTTTCCATTCCAGTCATATTGTATCTTATTTGTTGTTGCCTATATAAATATCAGATACAGAATTTTCAATCATACTATACTTCTGCATCAATAGAAATATTTTATCTGTCTAAATGAAGTGGTAAAATTGGTAACTTTAATAAAGGCTGGAAAAGATCACAGAACTTTATTGTTAATCTTAAAAAAATTGATTTAATTTTTTGTTATTGATAGATTCCCCCCCCCCCCTTATTTTATGATCCTTTTTGTGTTTTTGTCAAAACTAAAAAAGCATTATTTTTGAATAAAAGACGTTGTGCAAATACAGAAATAAATATTAAAATGCAAAAAAATAAGCATTTCAATTTTTTTTTTCAGTGAAAGCTATGTATTATTAGAATAAATGTTAGAGTAACAGAAAAAATTCTTATGCTCAGAAAATACATTGTTTACATATGAGTATTTATACAAAGATGCTTAATATTTTTGGCTAAAATACTTAAAAAGTACTTAATTTTTGCAGCAGTTTTACACTATACACCCTGTTATAAATTTAAAAACTCTTCTTAGGAATTTCATTGTTTGTTTTCTTAACATTTTTTAACAATTTAGGTGATATATCTTATATTTTTGATTGCAAAAAGTTTCACATTGTGTGATTGTGTCCCACACCTTTAAAATATTTTATTATTTCTATAATAAAATGGTAAGGAAGATAAGAGAAAATCATTTGTTACAGGGCATAATAAAGATAGTTTGCACTTGCTGTATGATATGATTGTTTTGCTCTCCATTATTATTAGTGACTTAGCAAAGTGCAAATGGCATCCTTTTGGGTGGTTTTATTTTTATTTATTTTGCTCCTTCTCGCAATTTAAAAGGTGAGATAAACACACTAATGCTTGTTTCTATGAAATACTTGTAGACTGTCACCCAGGAGATTTATGCCTGTCTTGCCTACAAGGCAACTGTGCCACTGCACATATCAATAATGTTTTACAGATAATTCAGCTTTTTCTTCCTCAATTCTGTTGTCTCATTTTATCTTATATTGCTTTTTAAAAAAGCAAATCCCCTCCCTAAAAAAACTGAACACCAAGTATCATTTCAATTTTAATTTAAGCTTCTGAAATAGTTTTCATTAGAAAAAAAAAAACTTTCATATTGATTTAAAGTACTTAATATTATCAAACAATGTATTTTCATTCAGAAAGTTGGCGCTAATGTTGATTTTACAAATAAGTATGCATCAATAATTTAATTTCTTTTTCCTTTTAGACTTACTCAAGTGAATTGCTCCCTGTTGTTGTATCTTCTGTACCATCGTTACATATCTGCCTTGATTTTCTTCCAGAGCTTTTAAGCCAGGCAGACTTAGATAAGCAGGTATATTCAGCTAAATTTGGTGATTATGTGATTTTTTTTAGATCGAAAAAGTTTTTGTGGAAGAGATAGGTCTGTGAAATATAATGCAAAAATAAATTTAATCTTTATTTTTTACTTCAATTATTTAATTTAAGAAATTAGTTGAATTCACTATATTATATTTTACCATTCTTCCCCGTGAAATTTTCAATTCTTTGAAAAAGAATAGTATTTCAAATTCAGCAAACAAACAAATTTAATAGATAATTGAATTAAAATATTCTAATGATGTATATGTTTGATTAGTAATTAAACATTTGACTTGCACATCTATACTAATTTTATCAAAGGTATAATATTTCATATCTTATTTTGAAACGTAACATCAAAATTATCTAAAGGTAATTGTTATTCTTTTATGCAATCCCTATTTACTGGAAACAATGGATTTATCTGATTTTCACAGTGAAATTTCAATCTGCTTGTCTTTTCATGTTATCTTATGTTTTTTTTTTTTTTTTTTTTTTTTTTTTGTAAAATTTATACCTTTTACCTGCTTATGCAGTGTTTTTCTTAAAGTTTTGCTTCGGTAATAAAAGAAAAGAATGCACTTTATGGTGGATTCTTGCTTCATTTCATTGTATAATTTTAGCAATCTTGGTACATAAATTGGTAAAGCTTGAATATATTCCATATATATTGTTTAAAAATTATCCAGTAAAGAAAATAGAAGTGAAGGAAATCTCAGTAAATGAAAATACTGGTATAAATTATATCAGCAGTATATTTGTGTAATCTATATGCACTAATAATCTTGAGCAAAACAATAATAATAATAATACTTTTATATTACTGAAGATTTAGCTACAAGATAGCATAAAATAGAGTATTCCTAGAGCTATGAAACAATTATTAAAAGAAGTTACATATTGTAATAGTTTTTTCTAAAATGGTAAATAAAATATATGAATGAAATCAAATCAATAATAAATATGAACACAAGAAACGCATGTGAGAAATAGAAAAAGATCAACATATCTGTATAATGCAGCCAATACAACAGATGTCCTTGCAAGCACATCCATTAGGAACTAAGTAGAAAATATTTTACTATCCATTTTTTTTCTTTTTAAATCATATTTTGTTTATTATTGTCTATTTTTACTGAACAGCTATATTATTTCTCATTGCTTTCTTTTGTTTCAGTATAATTTTATTGTCGTGATATAATATTACATTTTTATTTTTAACTTTTCTTTTATTATTAGTGTGTGTGTGTGCGCGCGCACAAGCGTGTTTATATGAAATGTTAAAAGTTATGTCATTGTTAATGATAAAAACTCAAAAACAAATAAATAAAGGGTACCAGCATCATGAATAAGTTTTAAACTTGAGACCAAGTGCTTTGCATTTTTTTATTGGGAGACGATAGGAGAGGTTAAAAATTTTTTGAAAAATGCCAAGAAATTTTTTTGTGTCTTCAAATGATTGAATACAGCAAATTGAAAGCATAAGCATAAAGCTTTCTTTGCTAGATCTATCAAGAATAAGCCAATAAAAAAGGAATCTAGAGTGGTGTTGATCCAGAAGTTTCACCACACACTGTTACAATAGTGCTTAATGATCTTTTTTTACTGTTCTCTCTTTCTTCAACAATGGACCCTTCCATATATTGAAATGTTGGAATAGTTTATACCCAAGAAATAGTTCAAAATATGGATTTTGGCTTAACTTGCTGTATTCTACTAAGAATAAGTGGCCTCCTGAGTAACTGTGATGTCACGAGAGTAATTGGTGCCTGGGCATGACTTATTTTTTTTAAATTCAAATTTCATGAGGTTAAAAATAGACATAAATTCATTTATCTTTTATCCCCATGGCACCTCCTAAAACTGATGGCCAGAATATCTGTACCTCTTTGCTACTTCTCTGGTTGTTAAGCATTTGCAAACTGGTTACAACTCGAAAAATGTTCGAACTTCTTTGATTTTTAAAATTTTAGATGTTTATGAATTTATCAGTTTAGTTAGTATGTATTGTTGATTGTTAAAGAGGAATACACAGATTGGCTTTGATGAATGAAAACTAAAAATAAAGCAAGATATACTGTGGTAAAGCGATGCACATATTAAACATGGGAGAAGCTGTTCTAAAAACACACATATAAGTTCTGTGTGACATTTAACTTCTTTTGCTCTATTTATGACTAGATGCTTTTGGTTACACTATGATTCACCAGAGATATTGGTTACAATTCATTTAATTTAAATTGTTCAGTTATAGCTTCAAATTTTTAGGGATTAAAGCCATCTTTTTTTAATTGCCTTAACATATGTTTTGTTCATTGTGTACATGAACCTTTCTTTATGCCATTATGGAACAGTCTCGTAATGTCTTAGTGTTATTAAAAATTTAAATATCTGATTCACCTGTCGTTTAAATTTCATAATATTATAAGTGTCTGTTAACAGAGGATAGATTCTATGTTTAAAATATTACAAATAATTCATGTAGCTTTTATAAATATGATTTATCTGTTTCCAGTTCTTTTAAAATATATGTTAAATGCAATAAAAATACTTCAAGAAATACACTATTGTAAGTTATGAAATCCTTTATGTATTTGACGGTTTTTCAACTAACTGTAAATTATGTTGACAAATTCTAAGGTTAAAATTTGATTTGTGTCTAAAACATTTTTAAAAAAAATTATCTAATAATTATGTATTACATTTAATTATATATGAATGAATTGTCTTTTCACTTTTATTTTCTTATGATCTAGAATTTATATATTCTTATATATGTATAGAGTGAATGGGAATGTCCTATATTTCAGGATGAAAATATCAGCCATTGTATTAATTTGACTACTGATGAAACAAATTAAGATGTTTGATATGCTTGAACGGGTTTTACAATTCAACACAAAATTATCACAAGTCCAAATTTCCAGTGATGTTAATTATATGACAAATTAAATGAAGCAATTCAGTTATTAATGATTTATTTATGTATATAAGTTAATTCTTTCCTACAATCATTTTTCAATATCCTAGTTTATATATGTAAGTTAATATATGTAATATTAATCCATTTCTTTTCTTTATTAAATTGATTGTTTTTATTTTCAGATATTTGCAATTGAATTGACATCACACTTATGTTCACAGTATGCCATTGCCAAATCTTTAAGTGTTGCTAAGTTGTGTATCAATGTTTGCAATACTCTGCTAGGAGGTAAATCTTTTTTTTTTCCCCCATATTATCTTAATGTTTGCTACACTGATGTGAACATTTATGAGGACGTATAATTTAAAAAACTTTTGGGAAAAATGGGAAAATTTTCTTATTTCTGAAGAAAGGAACTTTTTATTGGTTTAAAAAGCATTTTATGCCAAAAAATTTATTACATTTTGATCGCAAAGATATTTAATTTTCAATCAGATATGAATAATTTATAAAAACCCACTGTGTCAGCTTAATGTGTCAATTTGTAATAACCATTTATTCAAAGTATGCCATAAACAATTAAACTTTAAATAGCAGCCTCCTAAAATTTTACTTTGGATTTCAATCTTCTGTTTGCTCATCAAATTGAATATCCTATATTAATTATGAATTTTTCCTGACATGTAAATATTTTTGTTCAGTAAAAAAAGGAAAATAAAAATATTTTTCAAAATTTAAATCAAGGTATAGTAATGAATACCTAAATTTAATTTTATAATGGTTGTAAAAATTATTAATCTATTATCATCTGGGTTATTAAAACTTAAAACATTTGTACATTACTAATTTTATAATAAGAACAAGCAGATTTATTACTAATGATTATTACTGTTAGATTCATTATTGTTTTTCTTACAAGATTTGATGAAATACATTATTCATAATTGCATAATGTTGTTTGAAAGACACAATATTTTGATTCCATTTTTGTCTGTATGATTATTTGATTGCCTGCAAAATTTTAATAGATTTTTCTGTAAATGAAGTTTTATTCAATTTTTTTTAATTCACATTTATCTGTGAATAGTTATAAAAATATATGATATATTTGTAAGCTAATGTCAGTGTTTGTTTTCTGAGCTTTTCCATTCCATTATTGAAAAGACATTTCAACTATAGTAGAAATAATTTTTTTGAAATATATAATGTATATAAAAACTCTGAAATTTCTCAGCGTTTTATAAATTAAGTGGAAAGTTGATTGAAATATTCTTTGCAGTGTTACCCAGTTCTGAACAAAGTAAACTTTTCTTGCCCACCTTACCAGCACTTGTTCGGATGTGTGAAACTTTTCCTCCTTTGTGTGAAGATGTAGCATTTTTACTTTGCCAGCTAGGGAGAGTCTGCTTATCGCGGATTTGTGCTACAGCAAGTGTTCGCCCAACTACTGCAGGTATTTTCTTTCACTTAATGTTTTCTCATTTATTTTAGAAAATAATCATTCGCTTTTAAATATTTATTATATATCATCAGTAAGAATCTTTTAAGTCCAAAACTGTAGTTGTGTGATATTGACAATTTCAAATTTTGAGTCATTATGAAAGTAAAAATTATTATTTAGGATTTTAACTCCAACAGTAGGTTTATCAATGATTTGAGATTTGTTTAATAAATTAAATAATTGTAAATTCTAGTCATCAAAACAAAACAAAAAAAATTATGGGCTTAGTGATTTTTACTTGTCAAAGTGTAAACTACTTCTGTGACTTTTTTTTTTTTTTTTTTTGAATCAGTAATAATTATTTAATTTATTTGCTTATATCCTCATTTTGATTTATTTTTATGTTATAAATTAACAAAATTACCACAGAAATGTATATCATTAATTATAGTTTATATTGATATTATAGATTATTACACTTCATTAAGCTTGTCTTTACTTTAAACATGTTTTGGGTATTAGTGCCATCACAAAATCTGCTTATAAACCATCGTAACAAACAATTAATACAAAAATAGTTATTTTTTTTTTGTAACACATTTATTATATTTCCAAATTCCACAAAAAGCACTTTAAGTATGAGGATGGGAATCTTCCATTATGAAAGTTTATCCTCATCACCCTGGTGATTTCAAAATTGGTATTATTACTCTGTGCACCCACTGATAATGTGGTCTTATTTCTGTATGAGGTGTATGTGCTATTCATAATTAAGACTATGCATCAGTCACAGTACCTACCCATTGTTGTGTGTTGCTGTGGTTACACAGACAACAATTAACCTTAGATATTACAGTGGAGTGGATATTTACTCTTAACGATTATTTTATTTCTACACAAAACCAGCTTAATTTTCTTAATCATTTTTATTAATTAGTTCTGGAATCAGAAATTTGAAGTTCTTCGAATTTGGCAGAAATTTATATCAAGAATGAAACTCTTATGATATTATTCCCTTAAGGTCTCTATAATTCTGCTCAGAAAATTAAATATAAATCTTCCAAAACAATAGTCCTTAAACCTTTCTGACTTATGGCTCAATTTTTGAATAATTCCCTGAGTGAATGCACGAGAAGAATATCGTTCCAAAGTATTTTACCTTCAGCCAATTAACTTTATTTTATTCTGTGTAAGCAGACATGAAAAATTTAAAAATTGTGGAAATCACTGAATTTAAGTACAGAATAAGGGAAAAGCATTCTTCTATTTTCTAATGAAGCGAACTGCCTGGAAAATATTCATCAATTATGTGTAGTGTCGACAGGCACATTTTTTTTTTTTTTTTTCTAATTTAGTAGTGCTGTACATGCTATCATATTCCATTTTAAATGTTGGGATTGCAAAAACATTTTGCTAAATAACTTCAGTGTGAGCTCTTTGAATCAAATACATCAATAAAATTGTTCTATTTTGGCTTCTACTCTGATCCCCTCTGTCTTTATTCCATTAGATGAATGTTCCATAGTATGACATTCAGTTAATCAGAATCTCTAGTACCAAATAGATTTTAGAAATCAATCCCTTGTTATAGTCTGGGAAAATCTTAAACAGTCCCAAATTTCAGCAACAACCTTTCTCTCTTTGTTGCCAACCATTTCTTACCATTTAGCCACCAAGCGGTACAAGGAGAAATTATCATAACATTCCAGCAATATTAGATATCCTGTAAATTCTCTTTGTAATTCATATAGACCACTGAAAGCCACTAAGTAAAATTAGTTGTTTTTACCAAATGATGATCTTAAGAAATATGGACATTCCTATTCCTCAACTATGGTAATACAAAGGAGTTAGTAATTTCAGTAGGTTTTACAGCATTAATTGTAGATGACAATGAAGGATGAATTCCAAAACTGAAGTTTGTGAACTTAGTGACTTTTGCTTGAAAAATGGTAATGCATTCTATTATTATGCTGGCAACTATAAATTTTATTATTTTAACTGTCATTTAAAATGAATTTGAAATTTAATTGACATCTTTGTGTGTTACATTTAATTCAATGAGCAAACTAAACTTTCTAGAGATGTTAAAATAAAATCAGGGAATCAAAATAAATAATATTTTATTAAAGAAGGAAGCTTTGTTTACAAATTTAAATTTGAGACAAATATCTTATCTCAGAGTTACCACTAAAATGTGGCAAAAATATTACCTGTGTACACATTCAAGATACGAAGAAATGCGCAAATAGCACTCATGGGCTATTATAATGCAGTATTAACATTATTCGAAATAAAGTATATTAAAAGGAGATTTATATTTACATACCAAAAAAAAAGATCTCTACTTAGAAGGCAAAATTTATATATTGGGGGGGGGTATTACCTTTCATACTCTTTAACTGTAAATTGTACAAAATTAATTACTCGGGTGAAATAAAACACAAAACCTTTTTGTTACCACGATACAAACAATTTAACGATCATTAACAAAAAAACATTACAAATCAAGATACTTGCTTTTAATTTATTCATTTTTGCTATACTCTATTTCACCCTAACTTGGCAGTATTGTAAAAGGCAGAAAATGTGACGTTCCGCTTTGGGAAAGAGTTCCCCATCAATTTTGACTTTAAAATAGCTAAAATGCGCAGAAATTTATCAAATGTCATAAATTACAGAAATCCTTTTTTTTATCAGTATGTATTTAAAATTATTCTCAAGTTTGAAGTGCTTATCTGTTAAATATTTTGTAAATAAAGCGAACGAATAAACCAAACGATTGACACAATGAATTCCACTTTGCCTAAAACCGGTCTTCAAGGTCAAATATTTGGCGCACTTTTCTTGCACGTTTCCGCCAACTCTGTTTCATTCAGTTCGCAACCGTTATTATCATAACTCGTACTTTTTTATTCTTGCTTTTTTTTATCAGCTGATATTTTTGATACTGTTAATCACATTAGTAGTTATTAGTTTTGATTGTTGAATATTTACTCAATTCGTCATTTCTATTCACTTCTAAAATGTCTGAAAAGGTGTTATCACCGACTGCGCTGTACACACCTTCAAGGCGAGTAAAACCAACAAGTTCAAAGAAACATATTAAATGTTTATTCTCGACTCCGAGAAGAAAACTCTCAAGAATCTATCAATCAAATCGTCGATAAAGCTTCGCATCTTACAGGTGTTTCACAAAGAACAATTTTCCGTTTGAAAAAAGAAATAAAGGCATCCAGTCCTTTAAGCACCCTCGGAAAGAAGCGATCAGGCTCGATAGGTAAACATTCAAGTCTTGTAAAATATAATGGTTTTACACTATCCTGTATTTGACGAAAAATCCATGCATCTTTTCTTAGAAATGAGATTCCAATATTAGAAAAAAATTTTAAGTTGTGAACGATAATACAGATATCTTTTCGAAAAACATTAGCCGAACTACGTTTTACAGAATATTAAAATATTTGGTATTTTCTTTTTAAAAACGATGAAACGGAAGGAAATAACTTTAATGATTTATTAAAATAATGTATCAATAATATTGAACAAAATAATGAAAATAAAAAGAAATTAATTCTCTGATTTAAAATGATAATAAAGTTAATAAATATTTACTAGTTGGCAAAAAATTTGTTAGATAAAGTTTCGCCAGCGATCTGCATTTCTAGTAACTTTGTAGTTTAAAGTAACCCAGTTCCCCTGACAACGACTGTGATTCGGCATGTCTAGAATATACTCTACTGCCAAGTTAGGGTGTAAGAGTAATACAGAGTAATTTATGTATTTGGCCAATTTCTGCCGAATTATAGAATTGCAGAATTTTCAGCTATTAGTTCCATGGAGCTAATCCTTAACAAAACAAGATAGGACATTTTTGTACGGCCTAACATATTTTTTAGCTATTTCAGTGAACATATGTGAAAATATTTCCATATATCATTGAATGCATTAGAATACGAATGTGATGCTCCAAGTTTTAATGCCCAGAAAAATTCAACTTTAAATTATTGTTCTTGAACTTCGACATCAGTTTATTTTGGGACATTAAATTTGAATAATATGTAAAAGAAGTATAGGAAAAGTTGACGAGTTCAATTTCAATGATGACTCTTTTGAACAGGTAGACAGTTTTGTATGTCTTCCTCTTTTGGCATGACTAGTAAGTGCCTCTTTTCTCGTATTACTTAAGCTTATTACAAAACGAATAGTACGCAACAAATGGATTTTGTGGAACTCCTCGAACCCATTCAGCAAAATCGGGATTGATTTCTTTTATCCATCCAATTCGTATTAAATACAGATTTTGAGCAGCTCATTGTTTTTAAAAATATATATATCTAATCTACTTTGAATAAGCTGACAGTTTCTCAAACGAACCATTCATTAAACTCGAGTATGGTAAACTAAACACCACCGCGCTCCGCAGGTTGAATGTTCCCGCCAGAGAAATGTATTCTATTCTTTCACGTAGTTACAGAAGTCTCGCGCATGCTCATTCGCTGTAATTCGGAAATATCGTGGAAAAATAACAAGTCTCGCAAATCAAAACTGGACTGATCTATACAGAAAAAAATATGGAGAGAGTAGAAAAGGAGTGTGTTTCTTCATTGCACAGTTGCGAATTGTGTTGTTCCGTTTTTCGAAGCTATGACTACGATCGTATATACTTGCAATCCTTAGAAATCGGCATTTTTTAGATCGGAAAAAAATAACTTGGGAACTTGAAATTCCTTGTGTTTTCCAGTTTCTCCCAGTGGCATGGCAACCCTGTATCTATTAAGTTACTTGAAATATATTTCAATCAAGCATAGTTAAGTAATTCATGCTGAATTATTGCATATCAAATCATTTGAAATTATCCTACATGTGGATATGCTTAAAATTTTTCAGTGGTAGCATTTAATAATCTCGGGTTTCTTTTTTGAGAAATTCTATTATACTGAAGAATATACTCTCTAAGAGTATGCTTCAACCATGCTGAGAAACCTGAGCTGAATAATTTGATGCCCCTTCGGAACGACAACTAGGAATATGGAACACCTAGATTATGAAATTTAATTCGATGATATGATTCACTACATGAAAGTACCAATCTAATAAATTATGGAAGTGTATCAATAAGTAAGATATAATTTTTGATCATATTAATAATAAATGCAATAAAAAATGAGAATGAGATGTATATGTAATATGAAATGAGAGTATTGCCAGTTTACTACTTTTCAATTTAATTGACATTCATGTTGAGGGATTTGTTCCCATGCTGATTAGTTGTAAAATCCAGGTAAAACATCATCAGTTATGAGTAGAACCTTGTTGCATAGCCTGTTTAAAGTTGTCATCAAAGTCAAGCTTTTGACTAAGGAGGAATTTCTTTATTGGTCCAAACAGATGGAAATTTCAGGGTTCAATGTCCAGGCTGTTTTTCTGCAAGTCCCGAAGAACCATTTTTTTCTCATTTCTGTAAAACTGCAATGATTCGATTCGGAAGTTGAAGTACCCACCATATTGCCTGGAATAAGAACCCTCAGATTTTTTTTATCTGTTTAGCCCATGACCATTCCTAGGCAGTCAGAAGCATGATTCTGATGTTGACTTCAAATGGAATGTACAACAGTATTTGCAACTGATGGCATTCTACAAGACCTTGATATTTAAACAGATTTAATGCTAGGACAAATACCTCAACATAAATGCCAATTATGCTGAAAAATAATAAATTGGCAGTGCTTTCATTTTCTTTTATATTGTCATTTATTGAAGTTTCTTATTGTTGTTTTCAAAATTATGTGCTCTACTTATTGATATCTGATTGTTACTTATTGAATTACTAATTGATTATCAAGAATTTCCTTGAGTATTTCAATTTGAACATTTGTAAACAACCAGGAAACTGATTATTAAATCTTACATAATTAAATTTTGTACCACTTTTTGATTTTATATTCATTTCTAATAATACTGTTTTAATTCTAGATCTGATACTGCCTATACAAGAAACGAAACAAAGAATAGACATTGAAAAATTAGAAACTCTCATGAAACAGTTAGATCCAGAGAATGATTTATGTTGTGCTATACAAAAGGCTTTTATGGATCTGTGTTGTACTTTAACTCTTAATAAAACATTATACTGAAAAAAATTTTCAAAAATGAGAATCTTGAATGTACATTGGAGTTAAGTGATATGCACACTCATGAATCATTAGATTATTCTTGCATTATCTATGAAGTATTAGAATCATATGTACATAAAGCCATATGTAAATTTTCTGTATATAAAATTTGATGCATGTTTGTTATCATTTGTCATTTGATTTGATGCTAAGTAGGACGAATTAATACAATATGTATAGATATAACCCATTCCCACAAAGATGATAGTTTTTAAAGGGCAATGTGATATAACAATGATGCCTCACTAGCTTAAGAGTCTCAAAGATGAGACATTGGTGCTATAAAATGCTATACTCAATGTGTTAAGTTAGCTAGAAATTGAAATTTTGAGTATCCTATGAATGTACCACATATGCTTATATGGTTTAATTTTTTTCAGTCATAATATTTTTGTATATTTTTATTTTATTAATAAAATCTCCAATTTATAACAATATGTTGAATTTTTTTAATAATTAAGATAGTTTTAATTTATATCAAAAATTTGTCTACATAATTATTTATGTAAATATTATCAAGTATAATTTTCTTAATGAAAATTCTAAAAGTTTTTTTTTCTCTTATATAAAAATTAATTTTGAGTATTACTTTTGAATTATTCAAATGGCAACTAAAAAAATCGACTAGACAGTTATTTTTGAAAAGTCTTTTTAAACTTTTGGATCTAATGAACTGGAATTAAATATGGGGAATTCTGTGAATAATTGAATCCACCATGAAATTGAAATCTACATATTTATAATATTTAGGAAAACCAAGGAACCAATCCCACAACCTCAAATCACTGTACCGATTACACTAGCTTTGTTTCAATGATTTGATTCTTGCCCCCATTTTTTTTTTTTAAGAGATCAAACAGAATAAAATCTTGTCACCATTTCAGCAACTTAATCCAATTTTACTATTTTATATGCACAATCAACCAATCAGAATGTTCTGTATTTATCATGCAAGAATAATTTAAAATAGTCATAAGTATAAATTTAGTAATGGAACACAATTAACAGGTAGTTGTTAGAAATGGCTAGTTCCATTTTAATCCTTTTTTTCATAGTGCATTTGGTCTTTAATTTGCACATGGTTGTTGAAAGAATGCAATAAGGATTTTCTGAAAGAGCACTGCCTTGATTAGTTATTTAAAAATGTTATGCAAGATGAAACCTTTAACAATTCAAGCATGATCTTGTTTCAGTAATAATTTAATTAAAATAAAATTATAACAGTTAAGTTGTTTTTTTTTAACTGTATTGTCATAAAGCATGATAAATTATTTGGTGTATAAATTAAAAACTGGAATCAGCACAGAAGATATTATATCCTCATCTTGCTCATTCCTCTTGTTCCATATCACATTCCAGCAAAAATGAAATAAAAGAAAATTACATGACTGATGAATAATTATCAATGTTTAAGAATAATTGAGATATTATGACTGATGAATATTAATTATATAATCCTGTACATGCGGCCATAAATTTAATAAACTGAGGAGAGTTATTTTCATTCCTTCTTATGAACAAGCATATGTTGAAAAAGAATTCAACATTAATTAATATATAGAAGTGAGAACTTTGAATGGAAAATATCCTATGTGTCACAACATGTAATCTATGACCAAATAAAACAGAATCCACTCTGCAAACATAACTACAGAATTGAGAATGTTAGCAATATCAGCCCATTCAAAATATTGCCTATTTTGGGAGAAACAAATGGCAATGACATAAAGAAAGCTTGATCTCTTAATGGAAAAAGAAATTGCTGAAATACACTCGTTCGATAAGCTAGAAACATTCCATTACTAACAAAATCGAATGAGTTGGGAAAGTTTCGAAAAATAACTAAAAAGGAAGAACTTTTTATTTACATATTTAATAAAATTAGCATGAATTTTATATTCTAGATCTGTTTATTTATTCTTTAACCTTTTTTTCCTTTATACTACTAACTGTAAAACAATTGAATAATTTAAGATATATAATAAAAAGATTTTCAATCAAAACTTGCATTAAAAAAAACATTTTAAATAGTTTCATTATTGGTGAAAAATATTAAAAAATTCCAGGTAGTATTTTATGTTTACATTTATATAAAATTGGACATTTACTTAATATCTAATTTATTTCATTGAGCACATAGTTCTATAATAAAAAATATTATATTAAAGATTGGTTATTTTTTCTTTAAAAGTGCTTGAAAAAACTATTTTTTAGGATAAAATTTGTCCCCACACCCTGAGTAATACTTAAATAAAAATAGATTTATCTTGGAACTTACTAATAATTAAGTTTTCCCATAGACAAACCCTCTGAAAACTATAACCCAACATATATAAAAGAAATTAGGACCAATATTATGGAACAAGGAACTAATTACCATTTTATGGATTGGCTGTACATTGCAAATGTTATCTGTATATAATTTGGCTATGAAAATATGTGCTAAATCTTAAATTACACAAAAAATTACATTTATTTGGAGATAGTTTCTTATTGTAGATTCTACCCTATTATACTATGCCAGCGCCCTATCCACTATAATATTCACAGCCCGGTAACAGGGTCACATTATTAATATATAAGCTACACTGAAAGTTTGATGGCAGTTTTCTTGAAATCAATTGGCTATTGAGTTTTAATAATTCCATGAATGAACATTCTAAATGTATACTACCCATTATGCCAAATCTCATCTCGAAATCAATTTTCAACCTTGTGTCTTCCTCTTGTAAGGTATGTAATGACAGCCCCCAAACATGAATTTAAGCATTTTTCATCTTCATAACCATTCTTAAGATTAAAAATAAAAACTGAAAATTCTTTGAAAAGTAGAAAATATTGTTAAAAAGATCATTAAAAGAATCTCAATGAAACAAAAGGATGATTTATTCCATCCAAAAATATTCACATCAAGCTCTTGTCACTAAAATGCCATCAATTTGGATGTCAGTTCGAGAGGGATACACAACTTTCAACTGTCCTTCTTCATCTACAACTTTTATTTGCTGAATAGGGAGAGTATTTCTCTGTGTTTCACTTTCTTCATCATTAATGGCTTCAGCATCCAAATTTCCAAGGCCTAATTTCAGCATCTCTATTAATAAAGTATCCATCACTTTTTTGCATGTATTCAAATTCATTCCAGTCACTTCCAAAAGGATGCGTCTAGTTTCAGTTGATATCTGAAATAAAAATTTAAAAAATGTTTGAAAATTAAACTTTAACTAATAACTATATAAATTAATTAGCACAATACCAAGTTCACTACAGAAGATTAAAAAGTGTATGAAAGTATTATTTTATTAGGTAAATACTATTTAAAATAATTTGATTTTAATTTAAATTAAATGAGTTGTTATTTATCATTATTTGACAAAAATATATAAATAAGAACTATTATAAATTCTACTATTTTTCTCCCCTTCTGAACTGCAAAAAAAAAAAAAAAAAAAAAAAAAAATCAGCTACAAAGGCATTTTAAAAATTATATATTATAATTTCTTATAAATATTGCATAAGTAAGCTGCAAGAAATATTGAATTTGAAATATGTTACTAATTGAGATTTATTTATGAACTACAAGTAATTTGAGTACATATTTGTAACATAACTTGAAGGTGGTCACTTGTACTCTGTCCAATAGCTCAAGCTCAAAATTAAAATAGAAATCATATTTTAGTTGAATTAAAGTCAGAAACATATCTTGCAAACATACTGAGAAAAGTTTTGAAAAATTCATAATCAGCAGGCAAGTGTCCAAGGCAGGATTATAGCTGTTCTAGTTACAGTTTATTTCATATAAAAGAGGAAAAGAATTATTGATTCTAACATAAATAATGAATTAAGTAGTTGTATTTAATAAAAGGGTTTATTATATGCTAGTTACCTCAGGTGCTTGCCGAGGATATTGGTTATATTTGTTTTTAAATTGTTTAGATATAACTTTGTATCCATAATTTCGCTAAATTGTTTGATATTAAATCCATGTTATTTTAATTGTTAAAAGTTTTATTTACTCTATGAATTATATTTATAAATCCTTCTAAAGAAGACAGTCCCATAATGTTATTATTTTGACACAATTAAAAACGAAAATACCCAGTTCTTCTAACTTTTCTTATCTATATTATAACTACTTTTTTTAATTGTTTTATAAATTATGCATGTATTAAACAGAATCTTTCTTCATTAGCTTTCAAAAATGTGAAAATTAAATACTTTATGAAACAATAAAAATGTTTTGAATCTCAGGACAACAACATAATTTATTTTTTAAAATTAGGGGGTTGGGAGGGGGGGTTAGGTTAGCGAATATCAGAGAAATAAAGTTAGGGAAGGGAAGAAGAGTCTTCTGCTGAGCGAAATAATCGTCTCTCTTTAAATAGCACTGCAATTGAATTACAGAGATAGAATGAATCTCGACTATCTGCTGATAGAGAAAGACATTTAAATTTGAGACACAGGAGAAGTGAAAGAACAAACGTTCCTGATATTTGGTCCGAAAAAGTAGTTCACCACTCTGAATTTCGATCCATGTGTGGATTACAGAAATGATGCTTCGGTTTCAATAGGAACAATGTCTATAATCTGTCCATATTGTTCAGCTTTAGGAACAGCTTTGATATACAGTCATTCTCGTCAAAAAATAATTTATCGACAAATTTTAGTAAAATGGCCGAATGCGGCGAGAACGGCAGCAGTAAGGTAACGGTAGCAAAAATGACACTGAAAAATTGCCAACCTCGCTAGGCGCAAAATGACTATATATCAAAGCTTAGCCCAGCTTTAAAATGGAAAGATGAATCAAAAGGCATGTGTTGTTTACAAGGGAAAATAAACTATTCTAACAGTCTAAATATGGAACAGCATTGATATGTCATTTTCATCCAAAAAATTTATCGCCAAATTTTAGCGAAATGGCTGAATGTGGCGCGAAAGGCAGCAATAGCGTTTCTAATCTAAAGATTCCGAGGAACGCTGCAGCAAATTAACGGAAATATAGAAAAAAAAAAGTCAATAAATGCAATAAAATGAAATGCATGCAAAAAAATTTAATCGAAAATAATGAAAGTAAGCAGAAGTATGTGCAGCAGGGAAATGAAAAGGAAAGATCGAAATACAGTAGCATACAGTGACATAAAAAAAAAAAAAAAAATGGCGGCCATGTAACCCCAAACAAAGCGCCGCCGAAAAATTGCCTACCTTGCAAGATGGTGCCAAATGACTTTATATCAAAGCTTAGTCCTAAATATTTCTGCAAATGTGTTATAAAAAATTGTTTTGTAGTTATTTTTCATGATTTCTAGATATCTTTTTGATCCCGCATGATATTCCCATGTCATATCGGGTGGAGGCTGGACTTAAGTCTAAAGCTAATTTTCCCTCTTTGATGTTATGCCACGGGCAACGCTGTGCGGTACTGCTAGTGTTTTATATAAGACAAAACACAATTTTTAAGAAAGTAAAAAAAAAAAAAAAATTGAACTTTCTTTTTTTTTTTCCATATATTTTCTGTATTTATTTCTTTTCCACTTATTTCATTTATATAAAGTTTATTACTTTTAAAATAATTATTTTTTTCTTTATAAAAATATTAAATTTAAGAAAATCAATTTGTCACATATACTTTATATTTGAAATTTTTGAGAAGCTTAAACATTCAACTTTGAAAATTCATAACTTTCATCATTAATTTTTATATATACTCTCAAAAAGCACTTTTATCTTTCCTCATTCAGAATTAGATAAATTTTTAATCATAAATTTCAAGATAGTTTATTAAAGAATGCATTTTATATAAAGATTGGCTATGTTTTCAACAAGAATAGGATTATTTTTAATCAGATTTTCAAGAGCATTTAGAATCTGTATCAGATTTTTATGACACTGTTCACTTTAGAAAGTATCATATCATACAAATCTAAGCTACATTTTCGGTATTTGTACTCGCAAGAAGATTTCTATGTTTCTGCTACTCTCATTTGCTTGCTGTTGCAGCCATAATGTTAAATGAATCAAACACTAGCACATGCATAAATCGACTCCAGCCCTCAAGTAAAAAATGAAATACACTGCTACTGCAGCTTATGCTTCTCTTTTCTTCACCTAACTCCCCTATGAATATATAGGAAGTAACATGTGCAAGCTTTTATAAATTCCTATAATTTCTAAACAAAAGAGAAAGGCTGGGGTCAAATACCTTGTTGTGTGCTGATAGGTTAAGTAAATAATTTAGGCCTATGTTCAAAATTGTTAAGCAAAATGATTTTTTTTTAAATATGATATAATTGAGATTATTTATCATTTGGAACAAAAATGATATTAAATTACAAACATTTCACAGTGTATAAATTATTATAAAAAATATATTTAAACTACATTATAACTGAATAACAAATTAACTGCTGCTGATGCTTTTATGCTGAAAGTAAACTAAATTATTATTCTGTTAAATACACAAATGCATATACACAGGAAAAATATCTGTGTTCTGTGTTGGTGCTTACAAACCAGATCATTTGAACTAAAGCTATCAAATCTGATACAAATACATTTTGAGAATAGATATATGTATCTCGGAACAAACTGTTTTCAAATTTCAATTCATTTAATTAAAAATTAAATGAGATTTAGATGTTTCCATACAGTAACTTCCAAAAATATTATTGTCCAAACAGATTTTCATACCACTTTGAATTAAAACAATTTTTTAATACCATTTTATTTTTCCTGTAATTTTCAGAAATTTTACAATTTTTTTTAAATAGGTTATCAATAATTCTTAAAATATATTTCATTTTTGCAATGAAATGCAAAACATTTTTATTGTTTCATCAAATATCCAACATTCTGTTGTTGCATTCCTTCTACAGTTAAAAGCTAAATAAAGAATTTATTTACTATCTACCTAGTCCATATAAGGAACAAGTTTTAGCACTATGAAAGACAAGGAGCAATTAAAAGATGGACTACAATATTTACTTTGCTTATTACATTTTAATGGAACTTTAATATGGAATTTCAGTTAATAACATCTCAATTGTCCATCACAATTTCGTGCATAAAAGTACATTTCTGAAATCATGAATATCCTAGCATATGAAATCGAATGCAACCAACATTCTTAATGAACAATTTGACCACAATGGCAGCTATAATATTAATCATTTTTTTTAATAAAAAGCCTCTCTTTTTTAAAATTTTTTATTAAATATCTCTGTATTGTAAACTACAAGAAATTTAAACACATTTGAGACACCACAAAGTTCTGAAGTTTTTAGTTAAAAACATTTTAAAACAATTACCTTTGTTCCTTCACTATTTGTTATGGGAGGGAAAGATATTACTACACCAGAAGAATCAACTAGACATGGATATAATGGCTTGTCTTTCAACATATATAAATACCTTTAAAAGGAAAATTAAAATTATAATAGTATCTTTTAAGATATTTTATTTCTAATTCCTCAAATTTTAAGAAAAGCAATTACTTATGGATTCCTGAATATGTATTTTTTTTCTTTTCCTTCCGTAAGGCATCAGCTTCATCATTCAGTTGAGAGTACAGTTCAGCTGCTGTGTATTCTTTCTTTCTGTTCAAAGGTATAATCTAAAAAGATTCAGTGATGCTGAAAAAATTCTTGAGACTAAATATTAAAATTTACAAACTGCGATATATAAGAAAATTATAAAAATAGAACTGAAATTGATATTATATATATATATATTACTGATATTCTTGTGTGATAGTAAGTCAATTTTTATAAACTTTAACATTTCTGAATACTTTCCTTAAAATAACATTCTTTTTCCTGCATGTTTCTAAACCAACTCTAGAATAATTTGTTTCAGATTTCAATTAATAAATATAACATAGAAAATACAACTAAACTAAAAGATTTGCAAAAAAAAAAAAAAAAATCACTAATAAAATTTTATTACTAGAAAAAAAAATTTCTAAAAACTGAAAAATCAAGAAGCAATATGAATTATCATTACTATAAAAAGGCACATTTAAATAAAGAATTAAGCAACACCAAAACAATTATCCATCTATACTAAATGTTATTTAAATATTTACTATCATACTAAAAAGTTAAACAATAATGTGCATCCTAAATTGATATAAAATATTCAATTTTTTAAAAATGAAAACAAAAATAGCTAATTTACTGTCAAAATCTAAATGAGTCTACTAACTTTAATAACTAGAGAAATCCACATGATGAATCCAACACAGCAAGCATGTTCTCATGGCGAGAAACATCAATCAGAGTAGAAAATACCAATTTCTATTTTCAGGATATGTTTTTAACTAGCATTGTTTAAAAACTGGTAGATTAATATTGGCTTTACACAATATATTGCACACTATAGTTGGACTGACTATTGAAGTTTTTTATTCAAACAAAATACAAAGATAAAGTAGTTCCCCTGAAAGTCCTTTAGGAAAGCAGCTACATTCTTAAATTCTACAATTTTAATTTTTTTTAAAAAAAGGATTTAATTCAACACTTCCATTTACTAAATTTTTTATAACTAATTTGTATTGCCCCTTACCTTAATCTCATTAGGTGGTCTGGCATCATAAATCAAATCTCCATTTATTTTTGACAAATCATGTGTTGCTATAGTTGCTGCATTTCGCTTGTCACAAATGCCATCATGAAGTTTAGTCTTGGATGAGAAAGAAACAAGAAAACTTATAATATGTTTCATTAATTCAATACAATTTTCACAGAGGAAAAAAAAAAATGTCTTACTTGTAAAGTAATAAATTTTTTCAGTAAGCCAGGATTTGCTAAATTAACGTCCAAAACTTTGCAGCAGACAATATAAGGTCGAACTTCAGTAACTTTTGGAGTTAAAACAACTTTTAATGTATCATCATTGACATGAAGAACTTTGAGTTCATCTAACAGTTCAATAACCTACAGTATAGAATAAAAATATTAATTAAACTAAAAATCTTTATGATTTTTCAAAATTCTTAACAGAATATTTTTTTTAAAAAATCTAAAGATTAAATGTTAAAAAATAATATAAAAATTATAAGTATCAAATAAAGTAGTACCTGCCCTCCCCCCAAAAAAAATTCTACATCATCTAAATTTGAATACAAATGACTATAGTGACAGATGATGTAAAAATGGAAAAGGAAAAAAAGAATAAAAGCATGATAAATGGAGAAATAAATATAAATTTTTATCACCTTTTTTAATAATAAATTTTGTCTAAAATGATATGTAGACAAAATAAACTATTTCTTTTATTAACTACTTTAAGACAAAAATTGTAAATAAATAGATTTATAATAACAAAAACTGTTTTCTTGTCAGATTTTCTGTCATTTTCTGAGAATTTTAATTATATCCATAGAATATATTGATACATTTAACATGACTTTGACAGAAATAAATATTTAACTCAAAAGAAAGCAAGCTACAAGAGAGCAATGTAAAGATGTGCAAAGGAGAGTGTTACATCTTTATTCCATATTTGTGCAAAACTAGCAATAGTTTAAAATTACATCTGTTCTAAATAATCGTTATAAACAATTCAAGTTGCATACTTTCAAATGAAAATAATAATAAATAAGATTTTATTATGTTAATACATTTCAAACATAAAGGAAAAATAAATTTCTTACATATGTGCATTTGACATTTTTACAAAAGAATTTTGTTTTTCTCCATTATTTCAATTACATAGATGACAACATCTGTATGAAACTTTTTCCATTTTTCAAGACTTTCATAATTGTTTTCAGCAACCTCAGATTATGTGAACTATATAATGTCAGAATGAGTCAAGAACTGACTTTGCAATATTTGTTTATTTGAATTCTGTAAGGGGTTCTTTTATATAGAGAAGAAATATATCAGAATAAATGGTAATAGTGTTCAGAAATAAAATAGTATTCCAACAAATATTCAATTTGAAATTTAATTATGGAACAACTGCCATGTCATCCAGGTTATCAACTACTCTTTAAATAGCTTGTAGAAAACAATAATTTAACGCTTTTTAAAGGCCTTATGCTATCAACAATATAATCATCACTACTCATGCAGATTAACTATTTAGTACTGTAAACTGGGGCAACTTTGCTGCATTTTTCTTCCTTTTCAACTGCTTTGTAAAGTAGCAAAGTATAAAAATACTTCAAAACTTTAATAAACCATTAATCTCAATCACTAGTTTTACATTTTATAGACTCATGGTATAATAATAAGTGTTTAAAAAACACAGTCCTTTTTCCTTCGCAAAAGAGATGGGTCTACCTTCTGGAGATGTGGAACCACATTCCTTAAAGCTCTATTGGAATTTTAAGTTTGACCCTGATCGAATTCATTTCCATACTGTTCTCTTGGCTAAAGTAAGCAAAAAGTCAAAGTTACATGAATTTACTAGATAAATGGCTCTAGAAACAATTCACAGCATTCCATCTTTGGTTTAGAAAATGTACACCAATGGTAGTAAAGGAGATGCTGGAATTTCTGGTAGAGGCGTACACATAGAGATTCTTGAAGTAGCTACTAATATTTTGATTAGAAATCCTGACAACTGTTCTGTATTTAGGTTCAAACTTATTGCAATCTATAAGGGCATTTAATATATTGACACGTCCTCTTGACTTGTCTTCAAGGACACTTTGATTTTAACAAGCAATCATGCCTTTATACAGCATCTTTTTCATTGGACGAAAGTGGGGAACAAGACTAGCATGAATATCTTAGACCTTATTTCTCAGGCTCTCTGCAGAACACTCTAGACACTTTCAGTGGGTCCTCTCACATGTTCTTTAAATGGTAATGAGACAGCCAATAACTTAGCTCAAACAGTCTCAGCTGACATATTTGACGCCACACTAACATATTTTAAAATCTCCTCTATCAAAAAGGAGTCGAGTGCACTTTGGAGGGTCCCACCTGCTCATCCTTGGTACTTTGGTAAGAGTCTTGGTTGGTGACATCATCTGGATATCTCTAGAAAATAGAAAACGGCCCTCTCTCTATCTTGTTTTTTGAGTGGACATACCAAATCCCTCACCTTCCAACATGTCCGGAGGATCTTTGTTGAATGTCCTTGGTGCAAGGCAGATGAAGCCTCCCCAAATAATACTCTTAAATGTTTAAATTTTACTATTTTTGAGATTTTAAGGGATTTGCTTTTGTTTTTGGACTTTTTAGAGATCTCTGGTTTCATGGAGGTGGTATAGAGCAGCTATAACCACCTGGGATCAGAAACAACAACACATTTTATAGAAGCATGATAATTTAAATAAACATTGGTATATTAAAAGAATAATAAACACTAACAAAGTTATCCAGGAAAAAGGGCAATTTTGCCAATTGTGTTAAATTCAGATAAAATCTCCCCCTCCCCCACAAAAAAATAAGATTTTTTAATATGGAAACATTTTACATTAATATTAAATCTTTATTGTAAAGAAAGGTATATAAAAATATTCAAAATATAAAAATTGGATTATGCATGATGCAGCTTTACTAAAAGTTTTTTCCTGTTGCGCAAAGGTATGATATTGCAAACTCCCTGTCTCTATATAATTGAGAGAGTTTATCAATAAAATCTTCAATGTTCTTTTTTTAACCCAAAAAACTTTGCCATAACAAACATTCCAAGTTTTATTTATGAAGAACCATACCACTAATCTCCCAGATAACATTCAATTTCAATTTTTTAACACGTTAATCAGATGCGTCATGTAAAGAAAATGCACAACCAAATTAATCTGTGGTATTATGATCACTCATCTGATTATTTTCCCATTTACAAGTCCTTCACCTACAATTTTATTTGCTGTAGAAGTATTTAGAAGGAAGCGGTCTTTTCCCATCAATTGTAAAATTGAATAATTTGCCTTCCCAAATAATCGAACAAATCAATCACGCAGCGCATAAAGAGGCATTCCTCCAGTTTCCACAAGAATCATTCATTTTCTTCATCAGTCAGGATACATAGTGAGAAACTGCTGCAAAAATTAAGTACTTTTTAAGCACTTTGGTCAAAAAATTAAGCCCCGTTGTACAGGTATGGATATGTAACCTTGCATATTTTCTAAACATAGGATGTTTTCCCATTTTATAATAATGCATTCTTTATTGAAAACAAAATTAATAATTTTAATTGTGTATCCATTAAATTTTAATATTTATTGTTGTATTTTCGTAACACCTTCTATTGTAAAACAAATTATGTCTTTTTCATTTTGACAAAAACATAGAAATGATTAACTAATCAATACCAAAAAATTAATAAAATTTTTATAAGGTTAACAGTAAAGATCTGTGACTTTCTCAGCATTTCTTAAAAGTAACAAAGTTCCAGTCTATTTAGATGATTGTATCATTTTTGAAAATGTCGATAGTGATGAAGCAATAAAGCATTATCAAAAATTTTGCATTTGATTCTTATATATGCAACAATAAATAAAATTCAACATGGCTGGGATTGGAAGAGTAAATTTTTGTCCTGCACTAATTCTATATTAATTATTTTATTTGTAGTATAAATCTAAGAATTAAAGCATTCTGGAACGGCTACCATCATAAGACCAATAAAGTTGCCATGAAATTGATGACAGACCAATTCCATGAGTTTTTTTTAACAGAAAAGTAAGCGACAGAGTCCAGAAATGGTCAGACTTTTAAAAAAATTGTCTTACTGTTTCCGAGTTCTGTAGTTAAGTAAAGGCCTTTTTAGACGTTTAGTCTAACGTTCTGAAAATTTAATAAAATCCTGCTTTTTAATAAATACGCAAAAACAAATCTTACTTTTAAAAAAACGTGATTATATTGTACGAAGAAATGAAAATGCTTTAACGAATCCTTATTTTCTTAAATAGCGGAAACAAATACATGAAGTTAAAAAGGAGCCAGCTTTGTAGTTAAAAGCAAGCGCCAGACGATATATCGCATTGCTTCAAAATCTCTCTTCTCTCTCTCTATATATATATATATAACGCTTACGTAGACTCAAAATCAAGCCGAATTTGTTAATCACCGTTTGGCAACACTTCGACCTCGCCCGGGAACATCAACACTCGATTGATAAGATTTAAGCGAAGTTAAGAGTTTGATAAGATTTCAAGCGAACGCTATTCTTGCATCGGTTTAAAAAATTTTAAATAAAAAATTTACGGACAAAATTTTTTACGGAGAGTTTAAGTCGTGCTGTATCGATTTTAAAACGAAATCGACGAAAAAGAAAATGCTCAAGAACTATTCTTGCATCGGTCTGAAAATGTTTAAACAAAAAAATTGTCAAAAACCAGACAAAATTTTTTACGTTGATGTTGTGCCGTATCGATTTTAAAACGAAATCGTCGAAAAAGAGAAGACAGGTCGAAGGAAAATGCTTAAGAATCGTTCATGGAAGATCCAGTCGTAATGAACAAGATAGGGATTAAACGTTTATGTGTACAGAGCGAAGTTTCTGAACTATAGGAGTATAGTTGTGGGTACTATGCAAAAACTCTGTTCTTTTTGCCAGACATGTTACTGAGAAAAAGAAGTAAATTCAAGTAGCAAATACACGAAATGTTGTCATGATAATAAAATTGTTTTGAAACATCTGTTGAATCCACCGGAAATATTGAAAGCCTTGCTGTTTCTTTGGTGGATGTATATAGTAATTTAAATGAAAGATTATTTGTGTTTACAAAGAACTTTGATGCAGGTAATTTTTGCTTTACATTTTTTTATTTCTTTCATTGTTTTATCATATTTTGGAATAAACTGAATCCGAATATATCTGCTGCTAGACTAAAGTAGTTTAGTAGGTAGCGAGAAAGCGAAGCGAGCAGTCCAGTATTCAACATATGAGAAATAAAACTAAAAGCTTTTCTTCGCCCTTCTTGAAAAAATTAAACACTCTTATTAAAGAGCTTAAAATTGGTTTTCAACTCTAAGAATCTTTTAAGCACTTTTCAGGACTCTACGCACTGTAATATCTTGATCAAGACTGATTTAAATAAGAGAATAGTGTGTAACAATGTAATTATTTTATTTACAGCCTTATACATTTACAAAGAACAACTTGTTCTCATTTAGATTAATATTATCTACAAATAAGTCACCAAAAAACCGCTAACAGGCTGTTATCTCTAAACGGCTATTCCAGAGCCGCTCCAAAAGTCCACCGATCTTTATCGGGTGGGCACTAACACCGAAGTCCGAGTCACACGGAGCTTTTAAAAAAAAACACAGGAACATCTTTGCACTTCGACGTTTTTCCGAATTCCATTTCAAACCTTTCTATCCTCTCTCTGGAAAAAAGAAATCGCAGCATTTTATTTCCATCAGCTATCCACCTCCGGTTTCCCCATGGGAGAACTTGAGTTCTCTGTCACCCAATAGCTGCTCAGGAACACTTCCTCAATGGTCTCCATTCGACCACCGTGGAAGTGTCTGTTAAGGATCCATCTTTGTGGCCGACCGCTTCTCGAGCACATGTTAATTATAATCAATTCACAGCTCACACCGGCTGAAGTGCACCAGAGTTTGACCCTTAATGCTGATGACTGATCGTTTTTTGATGACTTCAGGTGTCTCTTTATAAAGGAAAAAGGTTTAGCATCTGGATGTTTGAGAGTTTTTCTCCCTTGAAGACATGATGGATATATTTAAGACAAAGGAGCACACATCTGTGTTCCCATACCTGGATAGCAACAAATGACCAGACACAATGACTCTCCTAGTGAAAAGGATTCATATCTGGCAGTCCGTATGCACTTAACTATGTGTGGGGAAACTAATGGCGTTACATCTGTTGGAATGCCAATTACCGTGACTGCCAGTAAAATTCAGATTGTAGGTTCCTGCAAATGGAAACGCCTCTCTTCAGTGATTCTTTGAGGAATATTATAATTTGCAAGTGTTTTTCTATGTCATTTTCTTATTAAAACATAGCAAAGATAACAAATTTGCAACATAGTATCATCATTTTGATACCTGCAGCTTCCCAACCTGGCCCTAATGCATCTTAGCAACACAAAAAACACATGATTTGAGAAAAATATAAGAATTTGAATAGATAAAATACTAGCATTGACTAAGATGTCCTACTTTTACCCAGATTTATGAAATAGCTTTGCAAAGTTATATTAGTAAACAGAAATGTAACATAAAATATAAATCTAAGTGATTCTGATACAGAGTTCTATTCTGAATTATGCAAAACAAGAAGTTTTTACTTATGTTTGAATGACTGAGCTGCTCAATTCACTTAAGTTGACCAAAAATGATTGTTGAACAACACAAAGCTTAAATAAAAGTGCTAATTAAAACGTAAAAATTAAAGCCTGCAAAAAAAATCTATAATTAAGTATATTTTTTCTATATAAAGAAATCACTGGAATCTTTATTGGTTGGTTCAAGAATTTATGAAAGAATTAATCCTACTCCCTCTCTAAAAAGATAAATAAACTGGCAAAATTTTTGAAATTTTAATACAGAATTCTATGGGACTTTTTTAAAAATTCGTATACATTTAGAAGCAAATTATTTCTTTTAAATCAGAAATGTTATTGTAATTATAAATTTTTCTATAAAATATTTCATGAGTGTTATTCAACATATTTTGCATTGAGCATATCAAACATATTTTGCATCACCCTCCTAACACTTTTATTAGTAATGTTATCCAATCAAAAAAAAATCTGAGTACTTTCATAAATCTCCCATTTTAATTCTTGAATCTATTAGTGAATTCAACATAACTTAAATAATAAGACACGATTTTCCAATTATCATACATTTACTGAATTAAAATAAGAAACATAACATGGGAATGCTTTATGAGATTTTTTTTTTTTCAGGAAAAGGGGTAAATAAAGAAAAATTCATCAAAATCCCGAGATAATGCTTTTTTTTGTAGTTGTTGTTGTTGATATGACCTATATATTTTTCTCAAAATAGAAACTTAACAAATCATTTAGCTGCAAAGAGACCATTTTCTGCTGACAAAATTTGGCCAATTAGATTTTTAATTGACTTTTTGTGATAGTACTTAACTAGTACCCAATAATTAGCAAATATTTTGACTAAAGGAAAAGTTTTGGTTTCATTTTGATTTTTTTTTTTTTTTTTTTTTTTTTTTTTTTTGTTCTCACAGTACTAGATTTCTTTATAATGATTTTGGAAGAATGGTGAGCTTTCTTCATTTCACATATTTCATACTGTTTTTGAAAATTTAAAGTAATTATACCTTCAAAATAAACAATTCACCCCATGCTTGCCTGTACATATTTTGGATTAAATTTTTTTCATTGGATGCTGATTGTAATAATGATCAAATAAGTACTAATTTTAATTCTTCCAATGGAGAAACAACAGCTTCTTAAGAAACTGCAAGTAAATCATCGCTTCAAGCTACAAGAGTTAACTCCACTTTATTTGAAGTGAAAGGAATGGCATCTTGTAATATTTATGTTGGAATTAGTTTTTCTACTGACATTTAATATTTGTATATAACCTATAATATTCGAAATCCTATACAGCATTTAAAGAAGTATATTTTTGGATAAGATATTTCAGAAAATAAGGGGAAATGGTTTTGGAAGCATTCTGTAATGGGGTTCTCTAAAAAACATTTTAAAATTTATTTTTATGCTTCTTTAACAGCAAAAATGCAACTAAATTTAAGGATTGCAACGCATGACTTAAATAGGAAGATAAGATTGCATCGTTTTTCTTACAATTACAATAATATTTGTCATATGGATATCATGCCCTTTATAAAACAATCATAACTAGGCCTTTGAAAAATTTTTATATGTATTTCAATTCAATGATTGCATACAATTCACCAAATAGTCCTTTTCTAAAAAAATCTATATCATAAATGTGCGCCTGTTTCTATAAAAAATATCTAAAATGATACAGATTTTTTCTTTACCTTGCAGAGGAACAATATACTATGATTAAGATCAACACATTTATAGAGTTCTTTTTGTTAAGCCTTGGCCTTTCCCTGTATGTTCCTTTCAGTTTTGTTTTTTTCTTTGCTTATTTTAAATTTAACTATTTCATTTTAAATTAAAATTTGTGTAGTTATTGTACATATGACAAGTTCATTGCTGTATTACTTGTACTTACATAAACTCAAATTCTGCTAATGATCAAGGTACCTGTACTAATAAACAAATGTAAACATCTCTTGCCTCTTACATTTTACTCTTATCTTTATAAAAGTAATGTCTCTCCTGATACATGTGAATAAGTATGGAGGATTTACATATCTGAAAATGAACAATATTATCTTGGAATGAAGATTCCAAGAACATATTTCAATAGTAAGCCAAACAATAAGATAATTTTATTCCATTTCATTAACACTATTCATTTTTTTTATTATTAAACTTACTTATATACAGTAATATATTCCTTAGTAATATGAGTAACTTATGTATTACTACAGTTGCTAAAATGAATGCCAAAAATGTTTAAACCAGAATTTTTAGTCTTATTGAAGGGGGGGGGGGAAACCAAGGACTTTTTAAAATCTTGCAATGAAAACCACACATTTTAGGCATACAAATTCAAATGATAAAGCTGAAATAAAGTATGTCAATATTATGTATTCAAAGTATGTTCACGGTTCAAAAAGCAAGATAACAAGAGCTTTCTCTTTTAGGTGCATTATTCCTGGTGTGATGCCTATGTCTAAATAGAACAGATGATTACAGCAATCAAATTTCACAGAGAGATGGGACTAGTTAAGTCATAAATGTCTGAATTCTCTGTTATATGATGGTACATAGATAGCAATCGGAAATGAAAAATAAAAAGATCTTTGTGTTTAAAACAAGCATACCTAAATGAAATTCATTATCAATTAGTGTAAGATCATGAAAACAGATGTGGTTTGGTGTAAGGAATTTGAATTAAACAGAACAGATGCACAAGATGAGTCAACATTAGAATTGTGAAGCACATCCACTACATGTGCAGCGCTGATAGTTTGTTTCAAGCCAATTGTTACATTCTTGTGAGAAAGATTGCACATGAACTCAATATCTCCATTGGCAGTGTACTAAATATAGTGCAAGAAACAACTGATCTACCAGAAAACGTGTTCTTCTCGGGGTCTTATTATTATTTATCTTATTTTAAATCAGTCAATTCAAGTACATCTAGTTGCGGCGCAGTTTATCCAGAGAATGGATCTTGCGCTAGTATAATATTCACTCACTCAATTCAGGTACAGTGTTTTTCTTCTCATTAATTTGAGATTAAAATCTTTTCTAATCTATAATTTAGACGTATTTAAAGAGATTATTTGCACACACATATATATGGGTCATTTTCAAAATTCGGTGCCATTTGTTGTCCATGTGAAACATTTTTTTTACAAGATGTTACAAAGTTTAAATGATTTTTCTTTTTACCATGCTTTTTAGCAGGCAATTTCCAGTGGAGAAACAATAAAATTAAAATAATTCATCTGATTTTTTATTTTTTTTTCTAATAAAGAAGTTGAGAGGAAACAAAAATTCAGCTGTCCAAATCATAAAACTCAAAATGTTTTTTGCTGCATTACTTTCCAAAAATTAAAATTTTTATTCTGACATATTTTTTTATTGTGAAATATACTTTTAATTATGTTATAAAGAAGGTTTTAATAACCTTTTAAGAAGAATAGATGATATTTACCAATTAAATACAGCTGTCCAGACATTAAGTCATGTCTGTTACCATACAATATTTTCAACATTTTAAGCAACAAGATTGAAATTTTCAAATGACAACACTTGTATACCAGTGAAACATGTTCTAATAAAGAAATGCAAGCAGCCATCTTGAATGTTTGATGTTTGATTGAAGAAGCTGAAGCCTTTTTGTGTTAAGTATTTTTATTGCATGTCATGTCTGTTACCTTAATATTTTGTATAAAATATATTTATTTATTAATTTATTCAACTGATTAATTTAGATTTTTAGGTTTTTAATTTTAATTAAAATTTATTTTCATGTTTTTATGGAATTATTTAGTTTCCTTAATTTTTGTACTTTGAAATGTCATGTCTGTTACTGGTCATGTCTGTTACTCTATATAGTAACAGACATGACAATCTTGGTAACAGACTTGACATGTTTCAAGATTTGAAATATGGTTCAATTTTTGGGTTTGTTTTGCTTAAATTTTAGTTGATATTTTAGGAAGAATTTTTTAAGGGGGGGGGGGGGGGAATAAATGTAAGTTCTTACTTTTTAAAAGCGCATGTTTGTTTTTCATTTTTTCTTATCTTCTTTGTTTTTTATTATTGCATTGTATTTACTGAATTGATTAATGTTTGCAATGTTATCAAATCATTTGCTTTATTAAACTTTATTTCTGAAAATTATGTGTGCAAACATGCTACAGAAGTGCAGGCATTTCATTTTGGAGGATCGAGAAAGCAGGCAACTCTGCATGTTTATATCTGAAAAAGCAGGCAACTCTGGCGTTTTATATCTAAGAAACCAGCATGAACCAATTTCGTTCTGCACAATTTCCGAATGTTACGACCATGGTCCTGCAGCAATTTGGGCTCACCTTCAGCCAATATTCAACGAGCTTAAGAGAATTTCCCCTGAAGTTGAAATTATCCACTTTTTTTCTGATGGCCCTACCACGCAATATCGGCAGAAGAAAAATTTCTTCCTTTTGAATGAGCATATAGCAAATAATAGTTATAAGTATGGATCATGGTCTTTTTTTGAGGCTGGTCACGGCAAGGGTGCTGCTGATGGAATAGGGGTAGCAATTAAGAGAGCTGCTGACAAAATAGTTGCACAGGGGACAGATATACCCGATGCAAAAACTCTGTTTAATGTTTTAATAAATAAAACAAACATTCAGCTTCATTATATCTGTGAAACAGATGTAGAAATGTTTAAAAAAATGATTCCATCTGATATTCCGGTTTTAAAAGGAACGATGAGCGTACATCAAATTTTTTCTTTTGGGAATGACTCAATGTTTTTTAGGGATTTAAGCTGTTTCTGCAGACAGAAAAATGTCTGCGACTGTTTTACAGTTAATGTATTTGCATTAAAAGAAAATGAACAAGAAAGCACAGCCATGACAATAAATAACGCAGAAAATAATTGTAAATCTTTCTCTTCTCCTTTATCCAACAATTTTCAACAAGATATTCAAGAAGGAAGCTTCGTACTTGTAAAATTGGAGGGTAAACGATCGATAAAATATTTCGTTTCAGAAATAATCGACATCCAGGACAACAATTTTACAGTTAAGTATTTTAAAAAAGTCAGGAATCATGCAAAGTTCTTTTGAGAGGATGATAAAGAATATAATATTGAAGCAGAGGATATTGTAATGAAATTTCCAAATCCAAATCTAACTGGATGCTCTTTTCGCCAATTATAATATTTGATGTGGATCTCTCCAAATATGATGTTGAATAAATAGCATTGTAACTCAAGAAAATACTAAAAAATAAAATGTGTACACACGTTCCAATTCTGTATCTGTGAATTTCAAATAATATATACATATTTTTTTTATTTTATAGTAAAAAGTTATGTACTAAAAGAAAAACACATTTTAGCTTAATTCTATCTTTCAAGCTTTACATCAAAATTTAGCTCCTGAATTTATGTCATGTCTGTTACTCAGTGTCACGTCTGTTACTCAGTGTCATGTCTGTTACCATTTCAAAATTTTCCTTAAAAAGTTTAAATTGACATAATATTGCTGCAATTAGAGTTACATATTAATTGACTCTGCCTAGTATATATAAGAATGACAGACATTTTGCATTAATTGTTTTTTATAGTATTTTATATTAAAAAAATCCTTGTAAGAATTCTATATTAGTACCAGACATGACAAACGACAGTATAAAAATACCATAAGAAATATTTTTTTATTCGAAAGTCTTTATTATATTGGTAAAATGACTCTATACTTATATTAAATATAGCTTTACATTATTGTACACTGAACTTAAATACTAAAATTACAAGAAAAATGTCAGGTAACAGACATGACAATTTTCATCATATCTGACCAAAAAAACATCAATTAAAAATATATAAAAGAAAAAATGTATCAAAAATATTCAAGTAATATACAGAAATAATGTCTGTTTAATAATATTAAAAAAATTTACTAATTAAAAATTTTTTTATTTTTGTCTTTTCAATTTCCAAATGGCACCGAATTTTGAAAATGACCCATATATGCCATTTAGAAATTCACTAAACACATCACATTTCTTCATTTAATCTAAAATCAAATGTTTTGTAACAAAATTCTTCTTTAAAGGTATTTTACCTTTATATTTTTATTTAAAGGAAATCCCCTTTCAACTATTATCTGGATGCAGGATAGTAAATCAGATTCATATCTACCTCTTACTTTTTAACTTTCTAAATATTTTGATAAAAAAATTTATCAATCCAATTCTTAAAATACTTTCACTGAATACTAATGAAATGCAAACCATCTTATTTGAGAAGTTGTTAAATTCTATTCTAATTCGCTTTTTGTTTCTTTGTAGTCACATGTAATTCAAGAAATGAGACTCTTTCCTCTTGTTATAGCATGAATGAACTTGCTGAGCCATTTTTCTCAATCTAAACAATTCATACTTAAAGAAAGTACAGTGTTAAGAATGGACTTATCAAAAACTATTAATTAAGGTATATTGGGACAAGAGTCCTGATATTTAGGTTTTCAATCTCTTATAAGTTTTTTTTTTTAACCCACTAAGTAAGCTTTCTTAACATCCTGTCTTCTAAAGAACCTCGTGCTAAGCCTTCATATATGCTTTCAAATATACCTTCAAGAAACATTTTTTATGACACGGAGAATTTTCGATGACCTGTGATCATCTTTTTTTATCCTATGACAAAAGCGGATAATATGTATAGTACAATGTTAAAAATGATTGGATAATTTTGGTCAATGACAAGAAAAATCTTTTGTTAGGTAGGATCAAATGTTTGCAACATTTTATAACAAATTTATATGCTTTTGTAGGACAGAAATCCTGCTTTTTTCAAGCATTCTCAATATATGACCACAAATCATTCCACATTTCAACTGTGCACTCAGTACTGAATGCATTTTCCAGACATCTATTTTTCGAAAATTTTTGTAGTTTCCCACTCTCTGAAAACGTTCGGCAGCTCACCCTTCTCTCTGAAAAACCATAGAAAATAATATGCACTAGAAGAAAAAAAAAGATTCAATACCTGATATGAGTAATGTTTCACTGTATTTTAAAAGATATGCTGATAATATTCAAGTTACAGTTACCAACATTTATTAATAATGTTGATAATTCTTTTTTAGTGTTTCTTCATTCAATACACTAAAAAAAAAAATTTCAAATATTGATGGCCCACAAGTTGAGATGAATATCTTTTTTAAATCCAGTTTATTTGTCTTCTTCACAAAATTAAGAAATTCTGATCAATAAAATAAACCATGAAAATTGAAGTCATTTATCTGATATGAATTGAAGCCACTTATCTGATCTTCCTTTGCAGCCCGAGTATAGTAAAATAAAATACTAGGCATTTTCAAGATTATAATGAACTGTGGGAACTCCTTTAAACTTTAAGATCTTATAAAGAGGATCAAACATAATTGTTAATGATGCATACTAAAAAATATGTTGTAGAATTTAAAATGTCAGCATATTGGAAAACAATAAATTTCACTACCATTTGCATTTCTGTTGATTGTACATTTAATCCACCAAACCTATAATTTTATCAAATGACAATTTTTCATATAATTGTAAATAATACAAAATAAGATGAATAAAATATATTTCCTATGGATTAACAATATATTGCATCATTACCATGCAATAACAAGCCCTAAAAATAAATTGTTTTAATATCACTATGATATATTAAAAACATTATACATGTATTTATTCAATACTTAAGTATTCCATACTTAAATCATGTACTTAAATTTTACACTTTTCTAAGACTTAAAAAAGGTAAATATTTTTTAAAAAATGAATTATAACGAGAGAAAATCTGAAAATATTCAGAAAAAAATTAAATACAAAAATTATTACCTCTTCTGTTTCAGTCTTCTTTGCTTGTTTTGTCTTCTTTTTAGATTTTCCTTGCTTATTACCATCAGCATTTGCTTTGGGACAATGGCTTCTTATATAATCCATGACTTGTTTAGCATGACACTGATCAACAAGTTTTAATAAACGCTTATCTTTTAATTTATTACCTTTAAGATTCAATTCTTTTAATTTGTTACAGCTTCCAAGTTCACCTGGTATATTGACCAGCTGATTCTCACCCAAATCAAGAACCTTTAAGCTTCCTAACTGCTCAATTTCAACGGGTATCTCAGAAATCAAATTGTTATTAGCTATTAAATCTGTAAAATGAATTAGTTTTGGATTACAAATGCTTACAGGGATGGTAGTAAATTTATTGCAACAGATATTTAATGTAACCAATTTTAACAATTCATTTAAGGCTGGAATTTCCGTCAGCTGGTTAGCGCTAACGTTTAATGACATAAGTTCACTTAAATCTGATAAACCAGACGGTAATTCGGTTAAGGCATTATGAGAAACATCTAAAAATTTCAATTTTTTCAGATTCTGTATTTCTGATGGAAGTCTATTTAAATCATTGTAAGAAACTATCATTCTGGTTAGGTTACTTAATTGGCCAATCTCAGACGGTAACTCCTTTAAACAAGTTTTGCTAATTTCTAAGAAATTAATATGAGTTACTTTAAAAATGCCTGGATCTAAGCCATTTTTTTCGATACGTTCTGCGTATAAAGGTCCAGTGAAAACAAGCTCACATCGTTTTTCATCCTGAGCTTGTTGAACTTCTTTCCAAGACGACATATTTAATGTAAGGAAAATGAAAACAACGTGATTCCAATGTGTTTTATCACAGACTCGCGGACTTTTCGTTCATTCCCAGAAATTCGAAGCAGTTACAGTTAATTTTAGTTCCCCGCCCTTTTCTTCTCAATTTTAAATAAAAATATAACTCTGAATTTTCGAGATGAACTTGAAATATGGGATGAATTCCAAATATCTGAGATGAACTCGGAAATTGTTACAGATAGTTTTCAAATCTTACATTTTCTCCTGGCATATATACCACTTTATACAAAGAAATAAAATTTTAAACTTACTTAACTGTAACTTTTGCATGATATTTAGTAAGATAGTTTTGATTTGAAAAGTGTTTTAAATTTTGGACCCGGAACTTTCGGACCCGTGTTAAGATATCATATCATCATCGCACTGCGCTTTAATTTTGATCAACGTTTAATAGGATATGAAAATGTTAGATTTAATTCCTAAATTCTCTTTGTTTTTCATAAAAAGAAATTCTTTCGCTACAAGGTATAGAAATAATTCATTGATCCCGTTACGAAGCGAGCTGTATATAGTTTTTTTCTTTGAATTTTATTTCTCTTCCAAAATAAAAGTAATGTTCATAAGTGCACTTTTTTTTTTTTTTTTTGCAATTTAATACTGTATTTGAAGGGTTGAATCAAAGTAGGAAATTAAGGTTTAAAATTTAAATAAAGGTTTATTTTTATAGTATATTTTTTCTTCTTTTTCAGTTGTGGCAGATTTAGAATATATACTCGTACAGGTGACAAAGGTTAGTGATTGTTATGTTTACTCGTATGAATTTTTCGTTGCATTTTAAATCTTGTTTAGCTACGGAATACATGTATATTCAATCACAAAAGTAAATTTGCACCAGATATCTCGGGTCATGAATTCTGTTGTTTCTAAATAACTACAACACAAAAATTGCTCTGCAGAATGTCATGTATTTTTTTAAATTTTAGCATTAGAAATATCTAGTTAATGCAGTCCTTAATTCTTTGTAATTTTTTTTTATTTTCTCAAGTAAAAGTTTTAAATTGTATGCATTTTAAGAATTTGTACTATTATAACTTCTGTAAAGGTTAAAATGTAGATCATTTTTATTTCTAAAAAGTGGGAATTTTTTTTATCATTTTTCCAGAGTAAGTATTTGGTTTTTCATTGATTCATCAATGCCATCATATGATTTTGAAGGATTTTAATATGAAACTCGTAAGGAGAACAAATTTGGGGATATTAAGCAGTACAACGTGGAACTTTAATATAAAGTAGAAGTACATAAAGATGTCATCAAATTGAAAAAAATTAGAATTTATTTATTAAAGTGGATGCAGAGACCTAGAACATAGAGATGGGTATGTTACTTAACATCAACACATCCATGCACTATAGTATTCACAGTGAAGAAATGAATGAAGATTCTTTGTTAGTGAATTATCATTCACTTTGTGTATTATTTAGAAATAACCTCTTGGCAACCCTTCACAATTTGAGTTATATTTCCATAAATCTCAGCCAGATTTTTGAATTCATTGGTTGATGTTGGTAGTAATTTATAAAAAAAAATAATAATTTAATTTTTTTTAACAGAGTACTTAAAAAAATTTTCATATTTATGAATTAGAAAAATTGGATCATACTAAGAAAATAAAAAGAAAATTTGCAAATTAGCATCTCGTGTAGAAAAAAAAAATTAGGAAATCATGCAATCTTGAGAATTTGTTGTATGTTATGAAAGACAGGATATCAGTCAAAAATATGTGAAGAAAATGAATTGTAAGAAAGGACAATTCTGCAATTGATTTGGATGAAATGGATATTGGATTCAAGTGAACTTCTTAACAATTCGATTTTGGATAAATATCAAGGAGTTTGGAGAAAAGCATCAAAAGTTTGGGGCAAAACTGAATCTCAAAATCAGTCGAGTTCCAAAATTTTGTTTGCCAACTAGAAAAACTGAAAATGAAAGTTTAAAAAAATTATTATATCTAGAGAGAGACAGAAGCCTCATGATTGTTCCAAACCGGTTTAAACTGTTTAATGACTTAAATTAATTAAGACAAATAATAACTTAAAAAATAATAATGTCACATGATAACTTGAAATTTGCAATTGTAGATTTCATTTTTTTTATTTACTTATTTTTTATTGTTTGTTTATTATGCTCTTCTAAGATGCCACTTAATAATTTTATTCAAAAATAATGCACTTTCTTAATATATGATAAACACAGAGTTACACTGAGATGATCCTGTATGCCACAAACTACATGCTATATTTTTGTAAATTGATCATTCCCTCTATAATCCCTTCCCTGTAAAAAAATGCAGAAAAATAGCCCAAAAAAAATAACAAAGCATCCCATTTTATTGCAACTTTTTTTTTCTTACACAAATTTTATAATTTTGTTAGTAGATCTTGAAAAAATTGTAATACTTGAAAATTAATATTTTAGATGGACTATATTGTTAAAAAAAACTATACTTTGCATATTAAATATATTAATGTTGTATGAATTTGACATTGCAAAAGATTTTATTGTAGTTTATAATCAGTTACTTAGTACCCTCTCTTGAATTCTTTATTTATTCATTAGATCTTATTACTTAATATCTTCTTAACTTTTTTAATGTTCATTTGTGCAGTCCTGTACTCTGCATTTTTAACTTGAACCAATCTTGCCACCACTTCTGTATAGCTCTGGATAAATATAAGTATTGAAATGCTCGATTTTAAATGAATATTTTCTTCTATATATTCAGTCAAGCTGGATGAAGCAATAATTAGAATTTTCTATGTACCTTTCCAACTTTTTAATTAAAAAGTGTTTTTAGTTAGTTACATTTTATTTTTTCAATAGTTATTAATATGCATGACAAATGCTTTTCTAATCAAAAACTCTCTTTTTAGTTGCTTTATTTGATAATTCTTTTCTTACCATTTTGTATCTTAAAGGATCTAATATAATTTCCAAATAATCTTATCTGAATTACAAGTTGCAAATTATGTGGTAATATAGTTTTTCATCAAACTTGTTTTGAGTATTTTTAAGATAACTATGCATGTTATTTGATAGTGAATTGTTAATTATCATCTTTTTCTTAATCAAATTAATGAGTTTTATTATTGTTTTAAAGTTATATCAAAGTGATAAAATTATTAAAAAAATAATTTATTAAAAGTTAAATAATCGTCCTATTCCAGTTTAGACTCATAGCTTTAATTTTTTTTTTTTTTTTTTTTTTTTTATGATTTTGTTGCTATTTTACTTTTGTTTATAAAAATCAATTATATGTATTTATTGGAGCTGAGGTTGCTTAATGCATTATATGGTAAAATTAGAAAAAAGAAAAAGCTGAATATGGATCTTGTCCAGAAAAATAAATTAATAATTTATCATCTGTATATTGCCTAAAAAATAAACTTTGTTATCGATGTTTTATGCATTTATTGCCATATGTACATAGTATCTACTTCTGATCTTATTTCTGTTTTATCATAAAAAAAGTAATCTTATATTATTGTAAATTTTATATTTTAAATATTCTACAGAAAGAGTAGTTTTAGGGTTTATTTTTTGATAAATTTCTTTGTTCAGAGCCAATAGTAATTATTTGAATGCAATTTTTGGTGCAGTATGACCTATTTTGGCCCTTGTGCCATAAAACAATAACTCACTCAATGTATTCTTGAAGGAAAATCTTCTACATTCACTGGAGAAAGACGGAATAAAGATGATTATGTATTTGAAGCACTTGGAACCACTGATGAACTTACAAGCACAATAGGATTTGCACGAGAATTTTTACCTGAATCATGTGAACATATCAATAAACAATTGCAGGAAGTAAGTTTTTCTAAATAAAACTATTTAAAAATTATTCCAATTAAAACATATCAAACTAAGACAGTAATAAGGATCAAATCAGTAGGAGCTAATTTTGAATTAAAACATATTAGAACAATTATGAATCATATTTTCTAAAGAAAAATTGTTTCAATGTACTTTATATTTCAGAAATACAAAAATAAATTTAAAAATTTCTTGCTAATGCTGTTATTTCTTCTTGGATAAATGATTTCCTATTTTAAAATAAATTCTATTCAAAATTATTCTTTTAAAGGCTATAATGTACTTTTCTATATGATTGTTTCGGCATTGATGGAGTATATTGTTAATATGACAATCAAACTGAATAAGTTATTTATTCTAGCTATCATCTTGTTGCTTTTCATCTCTTGGCAAAGTCAGATCCTCATTGTTAAAAGTAAATTTCAGAATTGAGTTAATATCATTTAAGAATGGAAAGCAGTCAAGCATTAGTATTTTCAAACATGACATATATATTTTTAACTTGTTGGTAAGAAAAATTGCTTTCCCAAGAAATCAAAATTTAAGACTTAAAATATTTTCTTTTTTTATTATGGTTCAACTTAATCTAAACTTGATTTATAATTAGATATATAGATTTCGAAATGTACAAGTTATGTGTAAGGTATAAAAGTATTACTAAACCCTTACCAAGTATTATATTGATTGATCAGATTGTAAAAATTGTTAATGAATCCAGATTCTGATATACTTATTCTAAATTAATGTTGTTATTAAAACCATGCAATAATTGCAAAATTGTAATCTAGGTGCAGTGTATAATACAAGATCTTCAAGCAGCTGTGGCTACTCCTAAGAGTTCTAGTAAACAGCGTCATACTGGTAATCTTTTTTCATAAGTAAAGAAAATCTAACTGGTATACATGCATGATATATATATCAATACTTTAATTCAAAGAATTTGAAGAATATGATGTACATAAACAAAGTGTTTAGTTGTCTAATAAAATTATCAAATTCCATTGATTTCTCAATATTTTTAGAATTCAGAATAAAGAAAGATTTTTGTTTTTTTTACTCTTAAACCCTTCATTAGACATTTCAATTTTTCAGAATCCACAAGCATCTTCCAGGTTTCTTACAAATAATTTTCATTGCAAATATTGCTTCTCTTCAACCCTATGATAAAACTATGGGGGGGGGGGGGAAGTTCTAACATTAGTCACATAAATTTCAGATAATCAATAATAATTTCTTATATAAATTCACCTACCCCATTAAATCCATTTTATATTAAATATCTGCAATAGTATACAACTTACAATATCTAAATAAGAAATAAATAAATCACCTTAATAGCTTTAGGTGAGGTGATCTGATAAATCAAAATTGTGATTGTATAATAAGTGTAATAATAAATAGTTGAAATAGGGACTCAATTAATTTTCTTTCTCTGAAGGTAGCTAAAAAAGCTCAGAACATTTGCTGATTTTAGACTGAAATGCAAAATAAGGCCAAGTGATAGAAGTTATAGGCCTGACAAAGGATTAAAATCATTGATAAAAAATTATATTGTAATATGTAAAAAATTACGCTATTATAAGTTTCATTTTATATTTAGAAAAAAACATTGAACCAAATATTTATATCTTTACAAGAATTATCATCCATGTATATATTCTTAATTTTCTCTGGATAGCAGAAAAGATATTCAAATTTTTATATTTTCTCTTGGCAAGAATTTCTATTCGTATAAAGCAAATGAAGGTTTAACTTGTAGAAACATAAGAAAAGAAACGTCAATATTTCTAAGAATTATATTAATTTTGTTAAACTATAATATTTTGTAGTTTTGGAAGCTGAGAATGGAATTTTTGATAAGTAAGTATATAAACATTTTTTACTATGCATATTAACTTTTCCATTATATTCTAATTGGATTTTAAATTCAAAAACTAAAAGTTCTTGGTAAAAACTACTTATTTAGAGTAAGCATATATTTGTTTTAAATAGTATTCACTAACTTTACCAATGCAATCTTCTAACATTTTTGTAGATTTGGAAAAAAATTACAAATTATTTTTGAGGGATTAAATCAATCATTTATAATTTGCAGCTATTAAATGTCTATATGGAGTTAAGTATCAAAATAATCTCGGACATTCGAAATATAGTTTTTAATTTTTCTATCTGAATTGTTTAGTAAAATTTTGTGCTGAAACAAGTTCCTTAGCATATGATTGTATTTGCTTCTAAAAATAAAGAAAGCACTAAAGTTAATTAACTGTATTAATTTGAAGGAATATTTCTGTTTTCCAGATAAAACTAAGTTTCCAGGAGCACACATAGATACTTTAGAGCATTGGATTGATGAACATACTAAAAAACTTCCACCACTGAATAATTTCATTCTGCCTGTATGTAATAACATTAAACAAAAATTTGTGAGTTTTAGAACAGGACCTGCTAAAACATATTAAATATACATTTTTAAAATGTTTATTTCTTTTAGTCTGGAGGACCTGGTAGTGCTGCTTTACATATGGCTCGATCCATCTGCCGACGTGCGGAAAGAAGGTAAATGAGTAACATTGGAATAAATTTATGTAGTCTTGTGGTAGATATTCTATTTTTTTAATAAATAATATGTGTCAATCTATGAAATTATTTTAATAATCTATACTTACATAAAGCTCAGTGTGTGTGTGTGTGTGTGTTGGTGCTCTACAGGCCATGTTTGACCTACAGCTAGAAAATTAGTCGGGAATGTGCATCTGGGGTCCCTTTATTTGAATTTTTAATTAGAATTTTAATTATTAATTAAAAACTAACTTTTAAGCCAAAAAAAATCTTTTCATTTCCCCATTGTCAAATGAGTAAGGCTTCAGTGTTTTTTTTCCCCCACGCTAAAGAGGATAGGCTTAAGAATTTTTCGGCAGATTATTTCAAAGGATTCTGTTTATTTTCTTAATGTTTGATGCATTTAAAATTAAACATTGTTAATTAATCGATCTTTCAGATTCATTCTGAAGTACTTTTGAATTAAAATAAAACAGAATAAAGGAAATTAAAAATTTCTAATCTGCATAGCGTTGCCCCAACTGGAGTAGAAAATTCACGCACTTGTGTTACCATAACTGGCGTTGAAAATTCACGCATGCGTATTGTGTTTTGATTATTGACAAGTATTTTCAACGGATAGACTTAGTTTTGAAGGCTTAATATGTTTTCGACAGATTATTTCAAATGATTCTGTTTGTTTTTTTAGTGTTTGATGTTTTAGTTTTTAGTTTTAAAACTAAACATTGTTAATTAATCAATCTGTTCATGATGAATCTGAGAAAATTTTGTTGAAAACTTCTTGAGATATTATATAAATTAAGAAAAATATTCTTTAGTGCCTGTAAGGTTTAAATACTCAGCGACTCTGTTTTCAGTACTCATATTTAAAAAAAAAAATGCTTTGTTTAAGTAAAAAAAATATTATTATATTAATTGCAGTTTAATCATTTCCACCTTAATTTAAAGCATAAATTTTACGGGAGCTAACAGAAAATTAGAGAGATACATATTATGTTATGACTGAAGGGCTTTATAATATAATGAGTGAATTATATGACTATCAAAATTTGAAGGTTTGAAATATTTTAATGCAGAAGCTATTAAAGTAGGGATTAGATAAAATATTTAATTATTAAAATTTTAACAAGCATTAATTTGGCGAACCGGCTGGTCATCAAACGCGGCTAATATTAAATAAAAATATTTAATACTTACTTTATAATTAAAAACCTAAATAAATAAATACATTTATATTATCTGAAAAATTTAATTCTGAAATTATTTGTATTCATAGTAATCATTAGAAATGTCCCACTTTGGAGAGTTTTCTTACATCAAGATTAACGGGACAATATGCTAAAGTATATATAAAGGAATTTATGTGTTTCTCTAAGCAAATTAGTCTTAATTTAACTTCAAAAATTTCAATGTATAGGAAAGATATTCCGATTACATAAATATAAATTTAAAAAATATTCTAAATTTTTTTCACTTGCTTTCTTGATTAATATTATTATATATATGATAATTTCATGTTATCGGTTTCTTAAAATTAATTATTTTCTGGTCATATGAATTCAAATTTCACTTTAACCTCTGTGTATGATTTCCTCCTTATCTACACATGCTTGAAATAATTGCTATCTCACCTAAATTTTGCAAAAAAAGTGCTTTAAAACTGAATTTTGGCTTAAAACATCATGAAGAGAATAAAGAAATCATTTAAAGAATACATATTGCCAACTACTTTATTAGAAAATTCATTTCATATATAACTACATCATTTTAAAATAGTAAAAGTTTTTTTTTTTTTTTAATTGAAGGACTTTATTTGATATTGAAAAGATGCTTAATGTGTGTATTAATTTTAGGGTTGTACCTCTAGTAAGAGATGATGAGGTTGATGAAGCTCCAATGCGTTATTTAAACAGGTACGAAATTTTGAAATCAATTTTATACTGTGTAGTTTATTTTGATCTTCAAAATGCATCAAAATATACAGTTTAAATCATTTTTTTAAAAAAACTCCTGAAAATTTACCTAGTTTATTATTTGCATTTATAAAATCAAAATTAAAATTTTATTAAAAAATTTTCTTTATTTTTTAATAAAATTTTAATAGCAATGTTCAGCGCAAGACAGTTTTATTCTGCAAGACTTCATAAAGTTTCATTATGCCAAGTGAAAATGCATTACACATTTATTGCCACTACCTTGGCACTCACTTTTTCATAATTTTGGTTGATAAATAAAAGTATTAAAAGCAAGTAATCCATGCATACATTTTTCAAGTATATAGATTTTTTTTATTCTTCAAGAATTTGTATACAGGATTTTGATATAAATTTTATTCATAATCGTAAATTTAACTGGCAGGTATCGCGCATATTTCTGAGTGATTCTTTATTAAAGAAAGAATAAACTGATAATCCCATAACTGTAACAGTATATTTGATTTGATATGTTGTTTTAAATTGCATTTTTTAGATGTGATAAATATCCTCATTATATGTGTGTATATATATATTACATCATATCAAACTCTGAACATTGTCACGATTGAAAACTTGAAAATGATTCAGCCTGAGAAATAAATCATGTTTATTAATTAATTTTATTTCAAGACATGATTAGTATTTACCTCAAATGCATTAAATGTTTTTATCATAATTGTGATAAATGATACAAAATAGAACTGAAAGTTTTTGAAAAGAGAAATTTAAATAAGCATTTTTGCTTGGAGTTCGAGAGTTATGGCATTCAACTTTAAAGTTTTGGTGAAAATAGAGTTTGTACATGCAACATCCTTTCATTACTAATTAATATATTTTCTTGTTATTATGTTTGTTTGTATAGCGATTTGTATTGAAATTGTTTAGTATTTATCTAAAAAAAAAAAAAAATCTTTGTATAAAAATTCATTTACATTATTTTTTTTAATTAAGAACAAAAAAAATATCTTTATTTTTAAGACATGTATTTTAAGACATTATTATTCTTTTGCTTTCCTTAGGCTTAGTGATTATTTGTTTACAGTCGCCAGAGTAACAGGCATAGCATGTGGACGAGAAGAATTTATTTACTGGCAACCCAAGCCAAGAAATGCGAAAGAATCTAAATAAGCATTCTAAACTCTTACATTATATAGTTTCATATTTGTTTACTAAGTTTCAATGGATAAATATTATTGATTGTTATATTTATCAATTCATGGTGCCTGTGTCACCATGTATAATATATTAAGAATTTAAAAAACATACTTAATATTACTTAAGATATAGAATCTATTTTAAAAATAACAACATGATATAACAATTTATGTATTGCAATTTATATGTGTATTGTTATTTTTGAATATATATATATATATATATATATATATATATATATATATATATAAGTGTTAGTTCCAGAAGTGAAACAATAATTGCGAAATTTAATTGTTCACTCCTTCAGGCTGCAATTTCTTTGCTTGTTCACTAAATTAAAAATTATCAATTTCCTTAAAGTAAAAAAAAAAATTGTAGATAAAAAGAAACTTAACTTAAACATTTAATGAATCAGCAAAAAAATGTTATTAAACTCATTAGTAATATTTCAAACATAAAACAAATGCTGATTATTGGCTTAATTTTCTTGAAATAGGCAGGACCACATGTTCCTACAAATACAAAAGTTAGGAAACTCTTATTTCTTCACATCACACTTTTAAAGAATATTTATACAAAAATAAAATGCATTTATGGTCAAACAATTTGAAAAATAAGGACTTATTTTTACATAATATATATTATTTTTCTTAATATTAAAATTGCTGACACTTTGCCTTTTCATTAATTTAGCAAAGCCATCTAATTTTATTTCTTCTCATAAATCTTTCTATTACAATTAAATCTTAGCAAGATTACTAAAACTTTTGATATATATTTGAATTGCAACAATTCATGTGTTGTGTCTGCTTAATTTTTCTTTGGAGCAGAAATTTGAAGGGAAAAGATAAACTTTATACCAATCCAAGTCTTGTTGAAGGTAGCCTCCCTCTATGTTTGGCCATCTTTGTGCCTGCATGATTTAAGTTTACTTTACATATGTATCACTCATTTTTTAAAAGCTTAAAAAAAAAAACTAAATATTTTTATTTAAAGGAGCAATGTGATATAATAGATTTTATATTTCTATATAATTAGTATATATATATATAAAACCAAATTAGTAAAAATAAAAAGGAATAAAAGTAGAATCAAAAGTACAATCTAAAATAATATAAGAATCTGGCCTGAAGACTTTCTCAAGGGTCACCTTTATGCAGGGATTCAAAACAAGAGATTTTTTTTTTCTGTGAGGGGTCTGATTTTTTGTCCAACAATACTGACCCCCTTGTAAACCGAAAATCCCCTGAAATTGAGGCCTAAGAGAATATATATATATATATACACTTTTTTTAAGAGTTTATAAAAAATATTTTTCAAGGAATATACAGCTGGATTTATTACTTACCATGTATAAAAATCATTTCTTAAATTTAAAACAATTTTTTTAAACATCTACTGAAGTTCTTTTATTTGTATAAAAGCAATATCACCTAATCAAAAATGTCTGCATGATATATTATTTTTTAATTAGTATGACAATATCATGTGTACCCAATATATGATTTATCTGCTGTATTTTACTCATTCAGCATCTGTTCAGTTAGCAGAGAAGTATCATTACAACTGTACCAAAGTGTTCTACTTGAAAAAAAAAAATTATTTTAAGTCTTTATGGTGCAGTAAAAATCTGCATTCCTGTACATGTGATTCTCTAAAACTGTAGATGTGACCAAAATGATCAGAGTTAATGATATTTTCCTTTTCAATTTCTCCTTAAAGGATTTTCTGAAAATTAACTAGACTGATTGACTGTCTTTAATAAGATTATCATAAGCACATAATGTTTTTAGAATCTAAATTCAAATCAAGCAATATTTTTTTATTACAAGAACTTCTTAAAATTTTGCAAATAACTCACGAGTAACATTTAATATATATATATATAAACGATGTCCCGTTATATTTAATTCATCTCAGTATTAGAAAAATCTTCTAATGGTCTTCCTTCAGTTTTGTTAATCAGTAAACATGTGCCAAATTCACTAATTTTTCCTCATTCTAGTATGGTTGAATTGAATAATTATAGAAACAGTTGAAAATTGCTCCAAAAAGTCATGAGAAACAGCAGCAAAAGATTAACAGTTGATATTCAAAAATAAAAGTAAATGAAATCATTTATTGAATTTATTTTATCATAAACAACCATGCAAGAATGTTAATTAAAATAATAGTAGATGATGGCCAAAAAATTTTAGTTGGTTATTTGAATTGTTAAATTGATAATAAATTCTTATATTCAAGATTGTAGATTTATAATAAAATACTTATTTTATAATAATAAAAATACTTATTTTATAGATCTGATATTTTATACAATTTATATGCATTTAAAATATTTGTATTTTAGTTTAATATAAGAAATAAAATGCATATTATATGTGTTGTTTTTTTATTAAAATTTCTATTGAACATACATACAACAGAATGCATAAAATTCATAAGAATAGTGATAACAAACCTTTACATATTTAGACAGGGATTTATTTTATTGATTTTTATGTGTATTTCATATGCTGAAAACAAATATAACAAGTTTTTTTTTTTTTTCACTATCTTTTGTTTGTAATATTTGACAATAGCATTATTTACAGTAGCATAATAAAGTAAACTTAGAGTTTTGGCATGAAATTAAATCTTTATCTGTACAAATTATGTAAACTTTTTGTATAATTATAAAAAGCAACAATAGTTCTGACATAAGAAGAATGAAACAAACAAAAAAAAACTGTTATTAAAATTTCTTCTGTTTAATATTCTGATCCCCCTTTTTGCAAATTCCTATAGTAACCTACCATTGTATGAGTATTCCATCTACCATGGTATAAGTTCTCCATTGTCTTTATGTCCTAGCGAACCATGTTCTTTGCTATTATAACTTAAATGACTAAGGAAATAATATACTTTTATTACAATCATGGTCATGATGTTAAGCACATTGTTAATTATATCAAGTTACTTTTCAGTCACAATTACCCAAAATATTCTTAATAATAAACACAAATGAAATTCATTCTGTCTCATTCATGAAATCCACAAAATGATAATTATTATTGAACTGATTAGAAGATCATCAATAATTTCAGCATAAGTTTCTGTTCATATTCCATCATTTTTCCTATGTATACATAGCAAGAGCTCTTATTAACACTAGCTTTATATGCAGTAGGGGGCAAAATGATTGTGTGTTGTTCGCAAATTGAATTTATTTTCTCTACCCAATATTCTCTTTTATAAGACTTTTTTTTTTATCCAACAGTACTGCTGTTCCTACAGTGCCATAAACATAAGAAGCAAGATTATTTTGTGTATTCCCTTTACAAACCAACGAGAGAAATTATTATTTTCTACACAAATCACTTGTATTTATGGAATGTAATCTTCTTTATGATGAAAACTATAGCACCATTTTTCCTTCAATCAAGCAAGGTTTCTTATGCGAGAACAAATGTAATATTCTTTGTTTTTTTTGTTTTTCTCTCTTTTCATGTAATTAATTTGTCTGGAGGACAACATGTTATTTAAAATTTCAGTATTTAGTTACACTGAATCTCAAAAAGTATAGCTAATAAACAAAAGTTGTTCTTATAGTTGAATCCAGCAACAAAATATATTCAAAATCGGTTTTTAAAAATTCGAGACTACAAACAGATGAAAAAAACTGTCGACCAGTGTAATAATAAATGCAGATACACCTTTGCCTTTTAAAAAAATTCAGCTTTATAATTCCAATTTTTTTTTTTAATTTAATTCTGTGAAATTAATAATTTATTAACATTTTTAATATACAGAATATGTGAGTAAAAAGTAAACTTTTACATCCTGTGTTGCAAATGTGCAATTAAAACATTCATGAGTAAATACTTGAACTTTTTTTTTTTTCCAAAAAGTTCGAAACATTTCAAATTACTGTTACAGAATTCTGAAGGAACTTCAGCCAGTGAAAATCTTTTTTAATTTTGAGAAGTTCACTTTTGCACTCAAATACAGTAGCTCAAAATTTTTCTTGTACCAGTTCCTAAAAGCAAAGTTTAAAAAGGAAATAAGTAATATAATAAAATGCACATACAAATTAATGACAGAATATTAAGTGTAAGAAACTGCATCAAAGTAGAAAGGGAAATTAAACCAAGGAAAAGAAGTGCAAAAATCAAGTTACATAAAGTTGATAATAAATAACAAAAAAAAAAAGTTCAAGGATTTTTTTTACTTAGTTTTATATCCACTTATCAGGAGCATGAACTTTAAAAATATACAGCTCTTGATGCTTGGAAATAAAAGATTTTTGAAATAAAGTTCCCACCACGAGCCTTTACAATGTTTTGTACACTGACATGTCAGTAAAAATAATTAAATCTTAGTTACAGCTGTGATTCGATAAATTATAGTCACTTTATATTACTTTGGATACTTATAAAGCTTTATCAGCTGGAAAAACCCATGTGCAATGAGTGAAAATTCTTTGTAAAACAAAACTAATTTCATTTGAATAATAAATTCCTGAGAAACTTGATATTTTAAATGATGGGTAATCAATCAGGGCTGCCACTCAAAACTGAAAAAAAAAAAAATCCTGTGTTTTCCCCGTCTATTTCTGTGTATATATTCAGGATACGAGGAAATAGCACTCATGCTGGTTATAATACAATATGATTTTAAGAAATGGAAAAGAAGTAACAATTTAACATTATTTGAAATAATGGAAAATTTACATACAAAAAAAAATGTATATATTATCTAGAATTTAGTAAAACAAAATTTATATATTAAGGGGGGGATATATTAACTCATGCTGTTTGAAAGTCACACAAGTTAAGGACGGGTGAAATGAAACACAAACATTTATGTTATAATGATATAAATCATTTAATGATTACTTAACAAAAAATTGTTATAAAGCAAGATTATCTTTTTTTATTTATTTATTTATTCCTTTTGTATACAATTCATATATTTGGGCATCAATTTATCCAACTTCAAAATATTTTTAAACCATCAATCGGCTTTTTTTTGGATATTAAATTTGACGTATCTTCTTCTGTATTCCTTCTAAATACTAACATCGATGATGACTTTTTTGAAATGGCATGAAGTCTTGTATATTTTTTCTCTTTTGGCATGTCTAGTAAGTGCCTGTTTTCCCATATTACTTAGATTTATTATCTTTTTACAAAGTGAGAAGTACGCAACAAATGGATTTTTCAGAACTTCTCGAACCCATTCAGTAAAATCAGGATATTTTTATCCGTCTATTACGGATTCTGAGACGCTCATTGTTTTAAATAAATTTATAATCTATTTTGAATAAGCTCACAATTTCTCAAATAATAAAAAAAAAAAAACCTTCAATAAACTCAAGTATGTTTGACTAATGTTGAATTGTTATTGAACAGATTGAATGTTTCTATTTCCTCCAGAGAAATATATTCTGTTCTTTTACACAGTTACAAAAGTCCCACATGTGCTCATTAGCTGCAATTCAGTAGTCTAATGGAAGAAGAACAATTGTCTCATAAATCGAAACTGAACTGATCTATTCAGAAGAAAAGGGGCGAGTTTCCGCATTACATAATTGCGAATGGCATTGTTTTGTTTTCGGAAGCTGCGACTACGATCTTTTATTCATGTAGCCATTAGAGATCAGCATTTTTTAGACAGGAAAAAAAATAACTGAGAAACAAGATTCCCAGCATTTTCCCGGTTCTGAAGGAAATTTTCAAATTTCCTTGCATTTTCCCTGTTTTTTCTATCGATTTTTAAATTCCAAGTTTTCCCAGGGGCGTGACAACCCTGTAGTGGTGTATCTATAAAAAATAACATTTCTGGTAAATACCAAAGGTGACCCATCTACTCTTTTTTCTTTTGAAATATGATTTGTATTTTCTTTCCGCTACATTTTTATCCTGGGGAATTTAAATATTAAAAATGTCGTTAATTTTAAATAATATATTTTTGAACACTGTACAATTTGATTTACACTTTACAAACAACCATATATAGAACTTTAAATAAAAATAAGTAATTAGTCTGAAAGGTCACACATTTCACAAAATTTATTTTACAATCAATTACAAACAAATTTTATAAAATCATTTCAAAAGTTTATAATAAAAGTCAGTTGAATTTGCAGAGAAAATGTATTCATTCTAACTTTAATCACTTAAAAAAGTTTTAAATATGGAGTGCAAACAACTGTCAGTATGAAAATTTTGAAATATTAGAAAAATGTAAGATAAAGGTACAGATCTCCCATATGAAAATAAAATGAAAAGTGTAGAAATCCTTAATTTATTGGGGAGGGAAGAGGCAACCATACATATAAAAACAAAAGAATTACATATATTATATATAGATTCTAAATACAGAAATCGACATTTTGTTAATATAGATAAAATATATAGAAAAATACAGAGACAAATTAAACAAATGTTATAATATATTGAAACTTTTCATACATACTGTTACATTTATCAAAATTTGCAATTAATAATATTTAATAAGCTTTTATCTAGCATTTTATGACCAAATTTTAAATTCATTATATGAAATTGAACTATCACAAAAAATTTTGAAATGCTGACTGAAACATGAATTTAAATTATGGTGGTAATAATTATGACATGTAAGATTACACTTCTTTATTTCCTAATTATTTTTTATGTACCTCAAAAAGTGTGCACAATATTTAAAAAAATTTATTCCAGGTATCCAGGATGTCATAAATTTATCTTCTTGGCATAAGTGTTTATAATTTCACTGAAGTATTTTTTCCCCCTATTTCTGTTTTCTCTATACTTAAAAAAAATAAGTTATGTCTTTTTTTTTTTTTTTTTTTTAGAAGTTACTTTTTTTTTTTTTTTTTTTTTTTTTTTTTGCTATTTTACTACTTGCTAATCATTGTAAAGATTTAAAAAAAACTTTTATACATAAAAAAAAGAGCTTAAAATTTACTCTGAATTTTAAATCTCTTCATCCATTTTTTTTCACATTAAAAAAATGTTACTTAAAAGCAAAATAGATAAAAATATTCTTAGTGTCAATATTAAGGTTTTGTTTGTAAAGTAACATTTCTTCAAAAATAAAACTTCAGACAAAAAGTATTTTGAAGTTTCTCTAAAATTGCTCATTCCAAAATACATATAATACTTTAATTAAAAATATGATTACATAAATATAAACGTAAGAATAACAAACAAAAAAATTAACAGACAAATTTAAAGGTATGTTATTTTAATGGTTTGATAATAAAGGCAAATTGTAAAGTACTCATTAATGTTAAAATCCATTAGTAATAATCATCTAACTAATTTATTATGGAAAAAATTGCTTCATATTTTGCAGAAACTGAGTTGCTATACATATTTATTCTATCATTCGAGAAATCATTTTTATTTATCTTAATTTCAGTGTCAATACTAACTGATAAATTTTACTTGCATATATTAGGAAATTATTTATATAGAAATTGATTTCTCTCTCTTCTTGTATTTTTTTATTATTATTATTATTATGTGTTTACTACTGGTGCTGTATTTGATTCTTATAAAAGAAAATTTAAAATAAATCACAATGTTTTTAGCACAAAAATTATACTATTAAATCAATTATTGAGTACTAAAAATAATACAATAATAATGAAATAATACGGTGAAATAATTTCTTTTGAAGCTGCAGAATTCCTTTTAAACTAAGGCAAAAAAAAAAAAAACTCCACACTGATTGAAATTAGAAATTATACTTTTCTGCTAATTATTTGCTAACTTCAGAAGAAACAAATATCCAATAAATATGAAAGTTATAATGTTTATCTTCAGCCATAATATGAGAAATTGGAAATTTCTCACACATGTGGAATTAATTTCAGATTATTATCCTTTACCCCTCCCCTGTTCTCCAGACAAAAAAATTTAAAAGTCTATAAACTAAATTTTCCAGACTTTTGGTCATGAAATCTCTGTGGTTTAATATTATTTGTCGTTTTAAATTGAAAAATATAACTGGAACAAGTTTCCAAGTTGTAAAAATAAATTTTTATCTAATATTTGTCAGAAACTATTTTAATTTTTAAGAATCCTGGGAATAAGAGCAAAGGAAAAATAACTTTGAATCTTTTGAATAAAATTACTAGATTTCTTAATTTTAAACTGCCTGGCGATTGCATCCAGGGCATGTGCTCTGTCTATCCTACCAATTATCATTATTTGCAATAGTAATATTGTATTTTCCATTACAACACTTGATTTTCAATAATTCTGTATTATTAAAAAAATGAACACAGCTAAATAATTAAAAAGATACTTACCAATTATATGCAATATGTTTTGAATAGTTTCTTTTTAAGAAATGCTCATAAAAGAGAGACATATCATCACTTTGTGCTACTTCATCTCTAGTTAAATTTTTCTCTTTTGCCACTTTGTCAATGAACAGATTCCTGGACTAAAATACAAATTTATTCAATAAGCGATCAAAGAAATTGTAGCTATAAATATGATAAATTAAAATGGATAGTATAATATTGATGCATTTTTTAAATATTGATGCTGGGGGAATGCAATCACACAATTAATTTTATCAGCATGTTAAATATATAAACTTGATTTTATTTAAACCTGCAATAAAAATTGCAATTTATACTGTAAAGTTCAAGATGATACTATTTCTACCTTGTATTACTATATTAAATTTGATCATTATAAAAGATTCCTCCCTCTTGCAAGAGTGAAAGAATATAATGTCTAGTAAATTTGATATTTTTTTAACTGCTTAAAAAAATTTACACAAAAGTAAAGAGATAATGTCTGGTGATGAATGTTAGAAATTAATAGTTTGGATTATACAAATAGCATTTGCATTGGATAAATTGAAACAGCTGTTTGAAATTGTTTTTCTCTTAACAAATGATTTTTTTTATTCCTCCCTTCACTGGCATAAGTAGAATTTTCATAATTGAAAGCTAAAAATAAATGTTAATACATCTTTCATTCAATTATATTTTCAGCACCTATTATTAATACTTTTTACAGTACCTTAATATTTTATTTTTAATAAATCTGAATAAAAATACTATTTGATTTAATATAAACTGAATTATTGAATAAGCAGTAATTATATTTCTTTTCTTTTTATATATATATCAAAATTTTTTGAAAACTTCAGTTATTGTTTTTATTATAATATAGGAGGCGAACCTATATCATATTACAAGGAGTGTCTTCATGACTTTCTCATACACAAATACATATAGTGTGTTTTGTATTGAATATTAAAGAGAAAGAAAACCAGGTTTGATTCAGTTGACATCTTTTCAATGGACTGAGTCCAAAATTTGAAGAAGATGTAATAATTCATATACTTAATTTCATCCATCTTACTATTTTTGTTTCCATGAACTAAGGATAAACAGACAATTTTTGTATACAAAATTGATTACAAAAAAAATCTGCAAATTTGGTGGAAAGATCTCCCAACAAATTTCATATTTGTAGTTTATTTCATTTTCAATTATTATGTTAAAATTATCAAAATTCAGACTGAAGAAAAGTTTTTTAAAAAAATGAAGATTCATTGAATTTTTGAGGTCAATTTTTAAAATACTTATTTGAAAACATGAAAGTAAAAAGGCAGTTAATAAGATTAAAAAACAGGTCTTTAAAGATGTCTTTAAGTACTCATGCATAATCATCAAACCTAGAAATATAAAGAGAAATTATGCCCTCCCATCCTATTAATGTCTTTTTCACAATAACAGACACTCAGCAGCAAACTCTACAATTATTTTATAAATAATTAATATTCTGTCACATCTATTTGCTTGAATATTTTTTGATTCATATGTAATTAAAATTAATTTGTAAATTGTATTATATTACTGGATTTAGTTTGTGGAATTCAAAATAGATAAACATAATGGGAACTCTATCCAGGAAAAGAAAAATTGATGATCAATCAAAGAAAGTTCTTTTGACATAATGCTAGTAATGTAAATAAATAATGGCTTAAGCAAAAAGAAAAAAAATCTGACTGAAAAACGCTGTCAGAAAGAGACCATAATAAATTAAAAAGAGAAATACACAATATAAAGATAATGCACTAAAATGACACAAAGGGGAAAACATATTCCAATAAATGTTCATAAAAAAGTGATTTCTAGAGAAAAAGCAAAAAAAGGCTAAATCATCCTCTGCTGATCTAAGCAAGCACCAGCAAAACCTTATCTAAAAAATGATAATAAATATTTTCAAATGAATTAAATAAATAAGAAAAAAAGAAAGCAATATTTATTAATTATAGAAAATTTTGAAAATTATTTGTTTTTTTAAGCATTCTTTCAAGAATGTCTGAACAATTTGCCTCATTTTTTTTTGGGGGGGGGGGTCGGAGGCATATAGTGCATAATGTCATGTAGCACCATCTGCCCCTCCCTTGTTTTCTCCTTTTTATCTCCCAAATATCTTGCTCTTAGGTTTTTATTTTTATTACTGGCTCATTATATCTTACAAATATTTTTTTTTTATTTCTTTTGTTCAAAATGAATTTAACATATAATTATAATTTTTCTGTATGGGAAGTAAAAATGTTTAGTAATATACAAATTTACTATGCCTGAACTGTTGCATAACTATGAATAAAATTAATTTCACAGACATTAAAACTTCTTCACTTGGTTTTATAAAAATCCAGAAAAATTAGAATGTCAGAATGAAAATAAATATTTTTGTTTCATAGAAAACAAAAAGCAGTTTTTAAAATAATTTTGCAGCATTTTACCATTTTAAGCTTATGAGTTACTATTGCACATAGTTACTGCCAACATTAATATTTTGTGTGTGTGTATGTGTGTCTGCTTGTAATAACATATTTGGTTTGCCTATCATAACTTTTTTAAATGATTGGTGAAACATATTTAATCAAATCAAATTGAATCAATTTCTAATATTCAGTGGTTTACATTTCAACTGATTTTTTACCTTCTAATATCATACATGAATTATATAACAATCATGCAGTACAGTTGTAATCTTCAATGGATATTAATCATCAACAGGCATAACTATTAATTTATTCATAAAATATGAAGAAAGTGTCAGCTCTATTTTGAAACAATTAAAACAAAACAGACACAATAGATGATGCAGATCATTTTTCAGTTATTGAAAAATTAAAATCATAAAATTTTCGATAAATTGTAGTAAAAATAAGTGCATTTACCTTGTGAAAATCATTATTATGTGCTTCCCAATATTCGTGATTCCATGCTTGTGTTTTCTTGCATTGTGAGTAAAATTCTCTTTCTTCCTTAGTAAGATCTGTAGACTCAGGAAAAACTTTAAGTCTTAGTTGAGAAACAGGATGTGGAGGCCCAATCCAAACACCATCATCAGAAGCCGGTTTTATCTCAGGTGGAATATCCTTAAAATAAATTTTTCCATGCAAGATAATGCATGAAAGAAAATAATTTCAATTAAATTTCTCCATTGCACTATTTTTCAAAAAGCTAGCTAAAATATTACCCGAAGATTAATCATTTATTTAGTATATAATTTTGCATAGATTATTTAATTTAATAACTTGAATAAAATTTCATATTATGATGAAAAAAAGCAAATTGTAACAGCTTATTGAAGATTATAAAGGGGAAAGAAGATTTAAAAGAAAGAAAATTAGAAATTTTCAGGCTTAGTTAAACTAACTGATGAAATCTTGAGTTGCCACCTATAATTAATACTATCAGCTATAATTATACTACGGCAGTCAACAAGATGTGAAAGCAATAAATTTGATAATTAGAAGCTCTGTAATGAAATTGAATACTAGCCAATATTATGTTTAAACAAAGGTAAAGAATGTAATGAAAAATTTACAGAACAGATGTGAATAAATCTTGGCAATTACATCTTTATTTTAAATCTAACTTAAAATAAAATATAAATGCTAAAATAATTATCACTTATTTATTAATACAATAATAATGCATTGCATATATTTACTTGAATCCAGTATATCTACAGTGGTGGCCAAGGTTGTGGAAACCCTTTAGAAAAAGTTCAATTTTGAGGTTAGGTTTGAGGGCTCGCTTCAATAATATATTTATTGTCATAAAATTACGTATCATGGAAAGATAATTTAATGATAAACACGATGCAAAAAAGTGTGTTTAATTGTCTTCATTCTATTCAAAAGTTATAGCTAAATAACAAGAGAACATTTTTATATCTTGTTTAGTTTGATATGAATGGCATTTCTTTAATTGATTGCAGCCAGTCAGCTGGAATGTTTAGAGAACCAATTAGGTATCATTTTGTTTTGTCAACGAATTAATCAGATTACGGTAGGATTAAACTTTTGATATCATTTGTTGATTTAAACAAAAACATTTGTCAGTGTGTTGATTGCTAGTAAATTGGTTGTTTTTATTATTTTCTTTTATTTAATAAGCTTATGAAATGTAATAAAATTATAGAAATGCCACAAACAGTTGACTGGTCACCTAGAAAGCAATGTAAAATAGTGCTCTTATGTGATCAAGGCTACAGTTATGGAGAAACTAGAAGAAAAATTGGTAGAAACTTAACCAAAGGTGGCATTTCTAAATTTTTGAAGAGATATATGGAGATTCAATAACTACAAAATACAACTGGTAAAGAAAGAAAAATATGCACAACATCAACTAATGATAGGAGAATTGAAAAATTAAGTTTATATGACAGAAGAATTTCCTCTGTGAATATACAAGAAGAAATGGCACAATGTAATATAAAGGTTAGTGCAAAGTTTGTTCGACGCAGACTGAGAGAATTTGGTCTAAATGCTAGAATTCCACAATAAAAATCATTTTCAAAGGAACAAAAGTTGAAAAGATTAAACTGAGCTAAAACCCATGTTAATTGGATAATGGGACAATGCTACTTGATTAGACCAAAATCTCTCTGTTTGGTAGCAGTGGCCCAAAAACATAAGACGAAGAATTGGCAAAAATGTGCATCCTGAATGCATTTACACCTACAGTGAAACACCCAATTAGGATAACATGCTTTTTGATTTTAATTTACTACAGTTCCCCATTTGACTTGCATTCTCAATGACCATCAACAAGGTGCAAGGTCAATCCCTTCAAGTGTGCAGATTGGATCTGGAAATTCATGTTTTTCTCATGGCCAGTTGTATGTTGGATCTTACAAGTTTGGACATCCAAGAAATTTATTTGTTTTTTTATTTTTTTCTGAAGACAGAAAAATAAAAAAATATTGTCTACCCTAAAGCACTTGAATAATAAAGTCAAAAATTAATATTATATATACTTCTCCTTGATATATCATTCATTTTCAATTAATGTATTCATTGTCAACAAGAAAATAAATATCACTTATTCCATCATTCCTAATTAAACAAGATAGCCATTTCAAATGTTTCCAAAATAATTTCTTCTATGGCAGTAGCACACCCAATAATAGCTAGTTAGCATAACATAAAATATTTTAAAATTGAAAAAAATATGCTTTTCAAGATAAATTATTCTCTTTCTAGAATTTTTTTTTTTCCCTCTAAATTGATTTTTATAATATTTTACAATAATATTTGTCATTATTTAAGTGAATGGGTTTAAACTCATAAATATTACAACAGCATAAAATGCAATTTTTTTAATAAGTATACATGTTGATGCTATATAATTAAAAATATTTTTTTAAAGTAAAATAGATAAGACAAATCAAGCATAAATATTATCATGTTACAATGTGTTGAGTTACCAGTTCCAATCTCCTTTTCTTTCTTTTTTTTTCTTTTTAATTATATTATACCTGTTATAAATATGCTATTTCTTTTGTATGTATGTATGTGTGACTATGTATTTTTACAGATATTTTTGTAGTTATTAATTTTTAACCATCCTAGATAACATATACCCTTAATTTCCTTTTATACAATGACTTCCTTATATGTTTTGTTGTTTAATGCAAATAATATATATGATTCAATACTGCCATTCTGTAAGTAAAAGTTCAATTTGATTCAATTGATAGGACTTGGACAATGCAAGTAAGACTAAAATCTAATTATTGTCAACAGGTATCTCAATATAGAAAAGAAGCAGTTTTTTTCCACAAACAACAAAGTGTCAGTAATAAAAAAACTTTCCTACTGTTTAAATTTACCTTTTCTTTGTTACTTGTATGCTACTGAACATTAACTAAATAACCTAGTCAAGCATTTCATTTACACGATAACTTCATACATGTTTCTTGTTAATAATGTTTGGCTTACAATAAATTAGCATTTTTTTCATTTCTTGTTAATAATGTTTGGCTTACAATAAATTAGCATTTTTTTCTATGAAATTGTTGCTATCATCTGTAATTAGCCTCAAATTAAACCTGTATAATAAATTCATTAATTCTTTCATTCATAGTTTCTGATCTAAAAAGAATATAGAATTCAGGCTACTTATATGAATGTTACTTCTTCAGCGATCTTGTGTTATATAGTTGAAGAAATAACATTCATATTAGTAATGATAGTGAAAATACGGAAGAAATTTAAAGAAGCAGTTTGGAAAGCGAAATAAAGACTAAGAATAAATCCAAAATCTACATTATAAAAATACCATTCAGTGGTATTATATGTATATATATGGCTTTAGCCTTTTTGTTTCTGACTTTAATTTAAGTAACAATATACGAAAACAAATAATGTACGAAAAAAATCCATCTTTAAAAGGAAATTCAATAAAACTTACTTGTTTATTAGTTTGGAGCAAAGAAACGCAAAGGTGAAACTCGACTCTATTTTGATTTTGGCTCAAATAATATAAAAATTTATTTTGTTTCAAAAAATATGTTGTATGACGAAACAGACAGTCTCTCAAAAAGTGCATGCTGCTTGAAACTTAAATTTTATTTCTTTAATGGAACAATAATTTGGAATTCGTTTCTTCCTGTTTCACATCTTTTCACTCCAAATTCAGACGCATACGATTCTTAAATTCATTCACAAATTATTTCAGTGCGGTGTTGAGTCGATTTCTACTAAACGTGCTCGGATCCGGATTTGCAAAATGAACACAAGATTCCGTATCTAATTATTTGGATTGGTGGAATGAATTCCCATTCATATTCTTTGAATTAAATCCAGCGACCTGATAAAAACAAATTACAATCTTTTCTCCCCCCCCCTCTCCCTTTATTTCTTTCCGAGTCGGCATTTCGTTACATTAATCGGCAAATTTTGAAAGAATGATCAAACGTTTCCCTATCAGAACAAGATATCTCTTCAATGTTGGTCAATAATCTGATTGCCGTACAATTTTTAGGATAGATATTGTTAATGGCCTAAAAGTAGGACCATCAAGAAGGGGGAACATAATTCTTATTCTCCTTCTACTTTCATCCAGGAATATTTGTTTCCAAAGTGGAGAACAACATATCCGGGGAAAAAATAGAAAGAGATAGAAATTAATTAGGAGGTTGACCTTAAACTCACATTTAATAAGACTGCTGTATTTGAATTTATGTTATGATGGCGCCTGTCACAACATCATCATGAAGAAAAGGAAAAACTAACTATTACGAGTGGAGACAACGGACCAATCTAAGTTGGGGTTTATGTGGAAGAAACATCGGAAATAAAATACTTATTATTATTATTATTCATGACTTAATTTTAATTTTTCTGGGGGGGGGGTTATATGTTCTTAATTTTGATACATGGACAATATCAGTAGCTTTGTTTGTTAATGCATTTGGTTTCGAAATTTCATAATTTACATCTGAAATGTTAGTTACTATTTCATATGGACCTGAAAATACTGGAGATAATTTTCTACGATTTGGATAATTAAATTCCTCATACATTACAATGTCACCACGTTTGAATGGAGAATCTATAAATCTAGCATCATATCTTATTTTATTTTTATCATGAAATTTTATTGTATTATCTTTAGCTAATTTTCTGGCTTCTTCTACTGGAGGATACAATTGATTTTGAGTTAAGGGAGGAGAATAAGGTAAAGTGCCAAATAACAAATATGCAGGAGGAAATTTTGTAACTGAATGGGGTGTTAAATTATATTCACTGATTACTTGTTCTAAAAGTCTAGTCCAAGGAATTTTAGTAGGAGAAGAATTGACCTTGCACTTTAGTTACTATTGACTGGTTAACTCTTTCACATTTCACATTAGTTTGTGGATGATGTGAAGATGTTAACAGATGCTTGACACTGTAATTTCTGAGGAAATGTTTGAATCTAGATGAGGTAAAAGCATCATTTCTATCAGTTAATAATTTGGAAGGAACCTGCATTTGAAAAACTTGCTTTAATATATTAATATAAGTTAGAGAATTTTCATTTTTGGAAGGAAAAGCCCAAACATATTTAATTGCATGATCGATTATTATAAAAAGAAAAAATTGTTTAAAATAGTTTACCGTTTTCTCTTAGGAGAAAAGATTTGCAAAATGCTCAAGAACAATTTGGGCATCCAGGCACTCAAAAAATGATAAATTTAATTACTTCTCAGTATTATTGACCCCATATTACTTAAGATATTGCACTTTTTGTTAAACATTGTGATGTTTGTCAATTAAATAAAAAGAAAAAGGCAAAAAAGATTTGGCTTTAATTACAATGCAAGCATAATTTTTTGAAATTAGCTGGAAGTTCGACGATAGAAAAGACACTTTGCATTTTTAAATTCGTTTTATTCTCTTTAATCCATCTCGGGAAGGCATAATTATTTACAAGCAGGAGCGACGAGCACACACACAACACAGAGAAAAATTGATTGATGAAAAAGAAAGATTGATGGAAAGCTGATGAACATTTTATACCTGGTCTTATATAACATGAGATTTCTGACAAGTATCATTTCTAATTAGAATTTCTCACATGTGTAGACCTTGATAAGAGAAAGAGAAGGATTTTTTAGAAGAATATGTTTACATCAGCGATTTTCTATCCCTTCACTCGGCATGTGGGAACCTCTGGCGCAATCATTTTTACAAAGCTCCAGTTAAATTAATTAAAAAGAAAAAGTGGAATGGGATCAATAAAAAAGAGAATACTTCAGAATGACTTTCACATGGGCTGCATTAGGCTAAAAAAATTAGGAAATTAATTAGGATTAAATTAAATTTTAAAATATCATTACATATATATATATATATATTACATTAATTATATATCACTCTTCATAACATAAAGAATTGTTCTTTGAAATAAAAAAAAAGTTCATTTTGCCTCTTAATGCTACTTATTTAAATATGAAATTGACTTTCGACATAATTGAGGCTATATATATATATAATTTTTTGTATATTAGTATAATATATTTGTATATTAGTATTTTGTATATTAGATTTTTTGTATATTTTGTATAAATTATAGCTTTACATAATATAATATCTAAACAAATTAAGTAGTTCGAAAAGAAAGGTTATAAATGTATAATTACTTTTCATTATTAAAAATTCGAATATTGATGATAGACATTGATTGATAATCCCGAACTCTCCTTTTAATTTTTACTAAATGCTTCTTGACGTCGATTTATGCTTCATCCGGCTTACAAGAATGTGCATGTCTGAAATGCAGTTGTGCATTTCAGACAGAATATAGTTGTCTTTTGTTTTCAGCAGCCCTTTACACTTTTCAGACTTTTCGTTAACGCAGCGCCATGTTTCACAGGAATCGGAACTTTTGCGCTCGGTAAATCATTCCCTACCCCTGTTGCTGTCATAGGTTTACTGGGATTTGGACCTTTGGCAAGAAAACTTGGCGCCGGTGACGGTTTTTAGTTTTCCATAGCTGCATTTCCGGTCGGGCTTATTGGTAATAATGAAATGGCGATAATTTTTGTAAAAATTTTATTTGATCTTTCATTTATGAGATCTTGTACATACATTTATCTTATTATTATTAATAAGAGCCTTGTTCATTGCTCCGAAAAATTAATATATATGAATTTTCCCAGAAAATTAATCTACATATTTTTATCACTCAAAATTTAATAAAATAATTAAATAAAACGCCAAAATGATGCACTGCCTTGAATGGTTCCTGAGAGGAGAGATCTAAGTGCTAAGTGTAAATATATTCATGTCTCAAAACAATTTGTTAAATAAGATTCAAAGGTTAATGTAAAAGGATAAACATGTAAACGGATTACAAAGGGTAATTGAAAGGACCTATGAAAAAATTTAAAATTCTTAATTCATCGGAGCTTTTATTGACTCCAGTAACCTAAATTGTAATTGTTTAGTTCATTTAGACCATTTTGTTAGTAGATGCGTGCCCCTGATTAAAATTGACTGATGGGCGCTGATTACAGTGACTATCCAATAGATATACAAACCCTGTTTACCTTAAATTTAATTGTTTGATTTAATTAATAATATAGATATTGTAAAAGTTCATAGAAATCTTTTCCTCCATTTACTTTTTAGAAAATATATTTCAAATTTATTCGCTTCATACAGACACTAGCTGAAATTTACACTTTTATATATTTAATTTACAATAATATTTGATTTATGTTTTTAATTTGAACTTCTTTCAATGTGATGGCAACAGGTAGATAACGGCTAATTTTTTCCCATTGACGTGCTCATGCAGATTAAATTTTATTTTTATTTTGTGCGAAGTACATTGTTGAAAAATATAATTAAAATGTTTCTTTAAAAACACGTTAAAAATCGAAACTTAATTTGTAGATTAAAGCATTGGTATCATTAAAAAGATAATTTTTTTAGCTTTATCGATGCAAAAATCAATTTTGTGTTTTAATATTTTCGGAAGTTATAGCGTTGTAATTTTTAGAAAGTGTATCCATTTTTAAATCTTGTTACTCCTTAATGTAACAAATTATTGTATGTATAAGGGTCAATGTCAGTGAAATGAATTAATATTAGATAAGTATATTATCTGTAATGCTCATAAACAATGCTGATTGAGAAAGTTTTCGTATTAGTTGAAATTTAAACACTTTCGTTTTTCAAGTTCCCATTTTTTGTTGAGATTACTAAAAATTAAAAAAGATGCATTGCGCAAAAAGCGGAATAGTATACGGTTTTAAGAACAATAGTAAATGTTACATGTCCAATAGAATTTGAAGTTAAATATGCTCTTGTGAGTAAGCGATCAATGACAAGTTAAGTAAACTTTAGCAACCATAAATCTGAATTATAAAACTAAGTTGGCCATTGCTTTCATAAAAACTTTTAAAAAAATGCTTTTTAATGTGTATTAGCATTTGTGTAACAATATATTTTGCAACTATTTTTCTTCAATTCATGGTTATATAGGAGTAATCATAATTTCTATTTTGAAAAAAGCAACATTACTACCAAGTTATTCAATGAATCTCTCAAATTTTTTTTTTTTAAATTTTAATTACATACAAATGAACAAAAAATGCTGTTAAGCTTTCAGAAATGCGGAACAGTCTTGACTATGCTGAATGTCAGAGAGATAAATGTTTAGTTTGCAGTTAGTTTATTTTTTTATTTCTTTATTTATTTTTGTTAAATGTAAGTGACCATATTATGCATATTGTGAATGCATATTAAAAAAAGAATTATTTAGAAATTATATTCATTTTTTTTAAATTCACCTTTTTATTATTTTCATATTATTTTTTTATGTATAAGTAAAAATTATAACAATTCCTAGATGAATATTTAGTCTGAAATATTCCAGAACTTTAATACGAAATAACGAAATATACAAAAATTCAATTTAATTTTGTTCGTTTCTTTCTCAATTAAACCTATTTAATATTATTTGAATAAATAATTTACTTATAAAATTCGAAAAAAAATTAGGGACATTTTATTAAAATTCGCTGTTAGTACTAAAACTATTGAGAGAAAGGATTGAGCCATTCTTTTGTGATGAATCCGAGGTCTTACAATTTCATAGGCACATAGATGTTGGCCGATTCTCCTGGATTGAAAAATTAATAAAAGCAATTATTGATAAAAATAAAATCGTGTCAAACGAAATACTATAAACATTGAATTACTCCTTCTAAATTACAGAATTCGGAAATGTTAATTAACAGAATTATAGAGAGCAAGTAAATGTCTCAAAATCGAAGTGCTTCAATAATTAATCAGTGATGAGTTCTATGTTCTAAGAGCCCTTCTAACATTCACGCGGGCCTCAGTATGATTTTCTGTGCAAGAAGAGAAAATCCAAAATATCCAACTCAAAGAGTATTTTTTCCAAACAAGTTTGGGTGACTCATTAACCCCACCAAACCCCTCTCGTGATGTACAAAGACAGTGACCTCTTCAGAGAGTAAGGGAAAGTTTTATTGATTAATCGTTTTATTGGGGGTGGTTGATGGGTCAGTTGACCGCACAGTTTGGCGTATATTGTAAAATCGCCAAATCTTACATGCAAAGATAAAGTTTATAATGTGGTAGTCTTTCTTGACACTTGAGCGGAAAGGGGGAAATTTATCGAGCGCAAGTGACATAGAAGCGTTTCACATTTTCAAGGCTACAGCGATACTTCCGATATTGATATCCATTATACACAACTGATGGCTTTCCTTTTGATGTTTCGAAAATTTCTATACTGTTATTCATATTTAAAATAAGATCCAAATAACGGAGAGAGAAAAAAAATCACACCGAGCACCTAATCTAAAATAAACTTTCAAAAATGTTCCAGGCATTCTTAAAGATAACTTATCAGTTTTACCGTGAGAAAAAAAGTGAATATTTCAAGGAAAAGGGCCCTCAATCATCAATCATTCTCTTATCAATACGAGAAATGTGCATTTTCTATAGCCCTTCTAGATTCACGCCAGGTTTTCCTGCCAAAGGAAATTAAATTCCAGTAAACCTACAATGCAAGCGCAAAAGACACTTTTTAATGAGTTAGTGCAAATGCGACTGAGCGCAAGTTCCACAATCCCAACTAAACACTATCAACACTAGGTTAATTATTATTTATCTAATCCTCCTCCAGGGTGTGAGATGCATGTTACGGTTTAGTGCCTCTAGAATTCTGAGAATTTGAAACAGCTATGTCTATTTCTAAAATTTCTACAGTTCCTCTACCACTTGAAGGGGTCTTATTCTTGAGAACTGTGCTTTGCTATTGTGAAACCTAATAGCCTATGGTAATTTATAACCTCGCCATAACGTGACCTTCGGAATAGATTTCTGCTTCATTATTAAAATCAAGGGACCAGATATTTCCCAGGTACAAAATATAAATCATGTTCTTAAAAAAATGGAAATTTTCCGAAAAACAATTAACGAAATCCTTTCATTTGCATTTACGATTTTTTTTATTTCGTTGCATTAAAAAATTCCATTTATTTTATTTAGAATGCAAAGAATTATTTAATAAGAACATATTTCAAACTGTTTAAGTATTTTATCCTAGAATATGGCTCAGAATATCCTAGAATATGGCTCACTTTTTGAACAAATCAAAATTATTGACAAATTTACCAAAATAAATGCCTTTAAAATTTCCAAATAATAAATACATATAGCAATAAAGTAAAATGACTATAAATGTATTACAAGAGGAACGCAATATTTAATGTGAGCAATGTTATGATCACGAACGATATCTGCGTATGTGCAACATCTAAAAATGGAATTACTTTTTCGAATATTCAGGATAAAATTTTATTTTATGATGTGGAACTTCTGGAACATTTTGTTATAGCTGTATAATTAGTCTGGAGTCATTCAAACATACATAAATAAAAATATCTAACACTTTTCATCGGTTGCAGAATTCGAACTGAGGACCTACAAAATGCAAAGAGAATGCACTGTGGTTATACCCTTCAGACAGTACTTTCATAGGGAGCCAATGCGATCTCAAATTCTATACACAATTCACATTTGCTAGCTTGAAATAAAATGAGTCTGTGATTGAAAAGCATAATACTATGATTAGGAATCATTTCTGCGCATGCGCAAGATTTTGACGTCTAAATTTGAATTACTTTTATAGATAATCTTCGTAAAATTATATTTTATGCAGAGTAACTTTTGGAATATTCCGTAGTAACTGTGTAATTAGTCTGGGGCACAACATTAAAAAAATAAATAAAAATATATGAAACAATTTTCATCTATTCCGGGATTTGAACTGAGGGACTACAACATGCATATTTAATGCGCTGTCGCTATAACCTTCATACTTTAGAAGGGAGCCAATGAGGTCTAAATTCTATATACAATTCTCTTTTCACAACTCCAAAATGCCCTCCGCTCGTACCATCGTGAGTCTGCCGTAGCGTTTCGGGATTGCAGCGGCCCATTGGCTGCTCTCTTTCTACTGGCTTCTACTCTTTTGGTTTCAACTGAGGTGTGTAAAAATGGGTGCCATGACTGTCTCTAAATCGGGATTTCACAGCTTGTGAACTCATCAGTTAGTATGTAGAACCTTCACTGCTGATTCTCAGTGAGAAGCTACAACTTGATTGGTTTTCACAAAGTTCATCTTTATGTTTGGCATTCATAATGTCGAAATGAACCTTGGTAAGAGCTCATTATGCTTATCTATCCAATGTAAAGGTCGTCATATGACCGTGGTTCAAAATTACGAGGTCCATTCCAAAATAGCCCTAGTGTTGCTTCAAGCGGGAAGTTAATATAATCAAACCAAACCAATGTAAAAGATTTGACACTTGGTTTGGAATGCATAAACTCTGAACTTGCCCAGGTTAGTCCTTTAATCTCTTCTCGATGTTACTTTACTTCCGTTAAACTTTCCATTTCATACCTTGGACATCTTCTATACAATTTTTAGCATGATTTTAAAATTTTTTTTGACTTTTAATCCCATATCATTTTTTCCAGCTAAGATTAGATCCTTCATTTCTTCTTCCCTTCTTGACAAAGACAGACCCAGAACTTTCACATTTGGCACATGTATAGTAGGTATTTAGTATTGGGATTTTGGGATTTTTTGACGCAAGAGCCATATTTGGCTAAACTGCGGCATGCATATGGAGTTATTATATGAATTGTGAATTTTCGTAATGCGTTTTGCCTGTGTCTTGATTTTTATTTTGGATCTGTTACTTATTTTCCGTTGTGATATCTCATCATTGTTTTTTTTATTTTATGCAGAATCCAAATCTAGAAATACCAACAAAAAATTCTCTAAAGTTGGAAGCGGCAATCAAACGTCTGTTGCCAGCAAGAAGAAAGATAAAACAAAATTAAAAGCTGCCACTAAGAGAAAGTTTATCGAGGTTGGCGAAGAATCCTAAGCCACTACACACCAAAACGAGCTGTTAGAAAAAATAAAGATTCTGGAAATCATTTAGACAAACCTGGTGTTGAAGAAAAACAATTCTCATCTAAAATGAGTGATGTACCGCACAGTGAACCAAAAAGGCGCCGCCGTGTCAAGTCCCAGATCTTTTGATCTTGGAAAGAACAAAAACAACGAATGGCAAGAGTCGTCTTTAAATGAAAGAAATGATGAACTTCACACCAAAGAAATGGGTAATTTTAATGAACCATCGGACGATTCTCCAGTCTCTTCCGATAGACAGAACTTGTCTACATCGAAATCTGCTGAAATTCATTCTGAATGGCAAGACGAGCTGAATCCACCGTTATGTTTTCCCACTGAAGAATCTTCGTCGAATCCCGTATCTGAAGAATCAGATACGGAATCATTAGCAGAAATGAGGCAAAGGACGACGGTTCTATGTTATTCACTTCCGAAATTGATATATTTCTTAAGCAGAACGATGCAGCTCACTTTTCAGAAAATGATTCAAACAAGGAAAAAGTGCCCATTTTGTCAGGAAATGATTCAGCTATTAATCACGAAAATGCAGCTACCTCTGCTCCTACCTCTTCTTGATGCATCATCAGAGAATACATCTTGTTCTGTCGATAGAGTTGGGCATTCGGTTAATCATGAAAAACTTAAACATTAAGAAATTGCTAATGCTATCTTTGAATCTATTAATCCGAAATCCTTACCTCATTCCAGAATTTAAAATTAAAAAATTATTTCACCATGCCAGATTCTTCTTCCTTTCATTGCATTTGTCTATTTTTTATTTTCAAAGGGGAGGGGGCCATGTGCTTATGAAATTGTTAATTTCCAAATGTAACTTGATGTTGAAATATTGATGTCAAAAAAAAAAAAAAGATATACATATCTTTCTGCTTCAGTTTGCACTCCTTTAATCTACTTTATCGCCAAAAATCTCATAAGATATACAGCTTGTTCTGTTCTTGTTGAAATGCGTAGTATTCCAAGTCAACTGAATATTTTTTTATTTAATTGGGAGCTTGTTTATGATACATTCAATTCAAATAATCCCAATCGCATACGTCAGCCAATTTATCGCTGAAGGCTGTAGAAGTAGAATATTATTTCATCATTCAATTTCTTATATTTTTTTTTATTGGATTGGATTGTTAGTTTTAATGGCACAAGAGCCAGAAAAGGCCATATATACTGCGCCCACCATACGTATGGTCAATAAGGAAACTAAAATTGTATAAAAAGTTCAAAGAGTGTACAATAAAGTAAAAGGTGCATAAAGTGCAATGATAAAACTGCAGAACAATGCAGTGATGTATTTGACAATAATTTATATAGAGTTTTAGATGCAGTGGTAAAAGCCAGTTGCTTTTAAAAACTTAAAAATGTTTTTGTGAGGATTTTCCTCCAACTTTCGCATGTCCAGTGATGAGCAGTTAAAAAAATATATAAACGATGAAGATTAAAATCAGAAACTTCTATTAAAATATGAATAACTTAAAATTTCGTGGCATCTAGAGCAAAAAGGAGCTTGATCACCTAATAAAAGATGTTTGTGTGTTAAGCGAGTGTGACCAATGCGGTGTCGAGTCAATTTGACATCGAGCTCACGCACTGGAAGAGCAGTCCATAATGTAATTGTGGGCCTGATAGAATGTAATTTGTTATTTCTTTGTTGATCCCACGATTCCAGCCATATATAATAAATACGACGCGCAAACGAGTTCTTCGCATCATAAAATGGTACCTCACGCTGCATAAACAAAGACGCCGTTTTCGCAGAGTTGTCAACCTGTTATTTCCTGTTTCCGTGACTCGGAACCCAGCAGAATAAAATTTCGTAGCCCCTGTTTTTCAGAGTTCTTAAGAGACCCAGAATTTCCAGGGCGGTGGGATGAATTTGACCATAAAAATGAGAAAGTGTTTTCAAAGAACTCATGCTGTCTGTATAAATACAAAATTTGCGCTCAGTAGAGAGCAATTGTTTGTAGTACATAGAGAATAGCCGTTAATTCAGCAGAAAAGACTGAAAAAGAAGTATGCAAGCGATAACTGATTGTGTATTTAAAATGATACCACATCCAATATGACCATTTGATTTGGAACCATCTGTGAAAATTGGCATAAGAGTCGAATACTGACAGCGATGAGAACTAAAAAGTTTTTGAAAAATCACAGAGGCCGTTGTTGGTTTCTCAAATCTATAAAAAGGAAAATTGAGGGATATTCCATGGAGGAAATGAGAATAAATCAAGAGTGTGAATACTCATATCACGTAGTTCCGAATCCTCGAAGAGTAATTTAACTCTATCACAGAATGGAAGAATGTGAGAAGATCGAGCCGTGTATAATCTCCAAAGACGAACAGGAAGCATCAAAGAATGTAAAGGATGTTTAGGGATTGACAAAGCTCGAAGGTACTACAGTACAGACATTTTTTGGCACCGTAAATTTAATGGCAGCTGGTGGCAGACAACGTAAAGACTGTCCACTGGTGAGCTCCGAAATGCTCCTGAACAAATTCTCAAGGCAGAGTGGTGTATGATATCCAGTCTGCGTAAAACGGAAGACCTTACAGACCCATACACCGTACATCCATAATCAATGCGTGAAAGAATAATTGCTTTGTAAATTCGAAGCAAAGATGTACGATCTGCTCCCATGAGGTGCTTGATAATACCTTGATAATATTCAATGGCCTGTCACACTTCTTCCGCAGATGTAAGACATGCGGAAGGAAGCATGTATAGTAGGAAATGAGAATGTGTGTTGAGACAATCATATGTTGGTTTGCTTTTCGATGAGTTTATGTATATATATTATGACAAATTGTATGATCTCATCTAGTAAATTATCACCCTTACGATCCATGTTTTAAGGCATCTCTAATTTGTGATTTAGCATATTTTTTTTAATTATGATATTTCCCTGTGCTTAATTGACTGGAAAGTTCAATACGTTTAGTGACTATGTATCTAATACAATAAACAGAAAGATGGTAATAAATAAGAAATTTTTTCTTTCAATTTAACCCTTTGTCTATTTACTTCTGGAGGCAAGATCTGATACATTAATTTTTAATATAAACCTTACTGAAATCCCGAGGTAAGAAAAAGAATCACTAAAATTTATGTCATAGTATTCTTCAGTACCACAAAGTCCAATTTATCATATTTTACTCAAAAATTTGGTCATCAGAATTCGCGTGCAATTTAAGCAAAAGTGAATAGAGTTGCCTTTTGTAATTTTTATACTAGAAACACCGTCTTTTTGATTTAAATGAAATTTATCTCTTATCTTGCAATTTTTACATTATTGGTTTCATTATATGCTTTGAAAAATACAATTGGAACATCATTTTTTAAAAAATATTTTACGCAATAAGTTCTGCTCTGCAACAATGTCATTTTGCGCATTTATTGCTTCTTATGCATTTTCTGAAATTTAATTTTAGCCATCTTAAATTTAATTTGAGGCCATTTTTAATCTTATCAAAGGTGTTGAATTATTGTCAGTTTTTCATTATAAGAAAAGGTAACTTCAAATGATTCTTTTGAAAATTAACTTTTTAGAACATCCTATATAATACGTTGATTTTTCGATTTCGGCTTAACAATTTCATTAAATTTCTTGAAATTTATTCTTTATCATTAAAGTTTTCTTTCAGTTTATTTTTTTTAATTCTTTTAATTTATCATATCATCATAAAGCAATAAGGACCATCCTTTCTTATTTTTTAAAAGCATTTTTACAAAATAATTTAGGTAACGTTATTTTTATTTAGATAACCTTTTTCAGTGATTTCAGATATTTGTCCGTCATTTGGGACAATGTGTGTTGCCTTCCTTGTCTTCGTTTCGATCGTTCCCTTTTTCTGCAGGATATTTAACAACTTCCATTCACTGTGTGGTGCCCCATCACTTTCTTTTCCATGGAAAGTACCATCATTTTTTGTGTAACATTCCGATATTCATTCTACTTTTGATTCATTATTCTTCAATTCTCTACTTATATCTGTAGGATTGTAAAATAATTTGATCTATTTAGAGTTGGTCAGTGGGTCCGGAAATGCTCTCCTATCCTGAGTTCATCCAAGAATTGCCCTTGGGTGAAGACTGTCGTTATGAATTATAAGTTAAATTAATTAATCAATAATCAAGAACCAATGGGAAACCATTCGAATTTAATTAAAATTTTAATAAGAAAAAGCAAAACAAAAAATCGAAATATTCAATCAGCAAAAAAAAGAAGAAGAAAGTAATAAAACGTTAGCAGTCTTGCCATTTCCGCTCAGATACTTCGCGATGCGTAGTAGCTTCGAAATTTTATTTGGCGCGGGTTCTTGTACATTTATCAAGTAATCCTAAATTTACCTCTGGAGTGTCATCAAAATTTGAGCGATTGTTTTGATTTTAACGAGATGTTTTAATGAGTTGTTTATTTATTTATTTTCCTCTTTCACTATTATGGCTAAGGATTTAAAAACACATTTGAGAATTTTATAACTGTGTCTTTAGATATTTTGAGAAATACGATATTCTTTTTACGAAATAACTGGCGCAGTTCCTTTTCAATCGCTTTTGCCACTGAAATATAAAACTATCTTCGCTGTGAATCGCATCGTATTATTTTATTATTAATAAACTGGTTAAAGTAACTAACAGACAAATAGACTGCAGAATGGATCTTTTGTCAATGAAGGGGACAGTTGCTTTGTAAATCAAATTAAAAAATGGAACCTTTATAAAAGAGAAATTTTTTTAAATCCAGAGTCGTATTTTTAAGTTTTATTATTCCAATTATATGCCAATGCTTGTCAAAATTACTGCTTAAGAGGATTTATACAAAAATATACAAAAAAAACAGTGAAGATTTATACAAAAATGAAGTCAGCTTTTCCCTCGGAATGACAGGAGCATTTTTCGGACACTTCTACCCTCTTCCATCGTCCGTGACACTGGGGGAAGGCAAGGTATGTGAATCGGGTTGGCTTGTTCTCTACCCCGTGACCCTGGCATCTATAACCGAGGTGTTTTCTCATGGCTGCCATCTCACAGGATACGCATGTTCTAGACCCCACCTCAAGCACCGAAGACACTGCGTTGCCCAGGCTCTCGCACGTCTTCTTGGATTTGGTAACTTCGAAAACCACGCAGTACCTGCAGAGAAAGAGAAAAGATTTATGTAACAGGCGTAGTGAATGGTGCAGCAAGGGCTTGCCATTACTGTTCGCACCTATGTAAGCAAGTTCCAGGGGACATGTGATACATTTATGTATTAGAGTTTAGTAAGAAGCAAGAAGAATGCATATGGTGCTCAAATTTGTCGAAAGTACTTTTATAAAGAAAATTTCGTCAGGGAATAAAAGACATTACACAATTTTTATTTTCTCGTATACATAGTATAGAAAAAATATAATAATCGTCAAAAAATTCGAACGATATTTTGATGAATCTCCACGTTTTAGATCTTCCGGAGTTCAGAAAACAAATTTTTGAAAAATATCCGTCTATCTGTCTGTGACAAAGATTTAAAATGTTTATTTGTTAAAGATAGAGTTAGTTCTATAAAACGTTTATTTGTTAGAGAAACAAGGAATTATGGAACGAAAGCATTTGCATCCAGAGTGTTCCAACTAGCATATCTCAATGAATACGTTCAGCGGAACTGCACAGATGGCAAAAGAATGTTGATTGCTTCTCAAGATGTTTTTCTGATTCGATATATACGTACGAATGGGTTTTAGCTTATAGAGGCGAGGATGCATTGAATGAGTGGGAGGAAATGATGGGATTTTTCCAGATATTTGCGTCCAAACATAACTGTGACTTCACAACAGATTGATTGTGGCAGAGATTTTTGACCAGACATGAGTTCAGCGGATAATCAGCTGCAAAATTTTCTTTAAATTCAAATTTCTGAATAGAATGAGCCCATATCTGGAAATTGCAATTAATAATGTGCAATTGTGTGTCTAGAAATGTAAATAAATATTTATAATAAACTGAATATTTAAGATTATTTTTCTTGTTACATGAACATACTTCGGTGCATTACTCAATTATTGCATGAACAGTGCATTAAATGAGAAACCAACATTGAGCTTTTCTCTCACTGTGCAAACAAGATAGAATCTCTCGTATCCTGCACCCACTTAATCGACAATACTTAAAATAATCGGACTATTAAAGATATGAGTTTTAATCTAAATTATGTTTATGGTTAGAAAAAGGCAGGTTCGTGAATAGGTGAACAGACTCTCACCAAAGTTAATTAGTGTTTATTCTCCATTCACCTCTCACTTACAAAAGTTGGTAAACTCATCGCCTTCATCCCCTTCCCCACTTTCCAATTATGCATGAAAGTTACTGACAAATCATGATTCACTCAAGTAAGGTAAATATACCCTTCCAATCCATTATGGGCCTTTGAACACACACAAGTGAGAATCTTGCGCGCATTCTAGTGTCTTTCACTATCCAGATATGGCTTTCTCCCATTCTGCATTTAAGTCCATCTCGTGCCCCAGCTGTTGAGCGGCATCTATTTCACTCCTACTATTCCCAAACTCAAAATTGTTGCAAACTTCATCTACTATCTGAGCAATAAATGCCAGAATAATTACTAATTGGGGTCTTTCAGGAAACTTGCTTGTCTAGAACACTTCAGTTAAGCACTAGTAACCCGACTGCGTTCTGTTGAATCAGAACCATCCGCAACAGACATTCACCAAGGTAACAAGCTTCCTCAGACATCCTTTACTGCCTAAGCAGTTCGGAAAAGTCTCACTTTCGGCTTTTGTAGAAATATAAACAATTCCGGCAATTACCACCCAGTCGCTATCTCAATAGCAAGGTGCTAAATTGCCATTCCTTGGGGGCTCTCAATTAAATAAATTTCCAATTATGTAGACAAAAAAAAAAAAATCGTATAATATTTGGCTTGAGTTTGCACTCCTGTGGGTAGCTCCTCAGAAACACAAACTAAAAGAAGGGAAGAGAAAAGATCCCTGGTTTCTTCGGGATTGGGACACCCGTACTCACTTAAAGGGGATGAGCCCTTAAGAGGCTGAATAGGAGGAACGAGATTAACTGGAAGTGAAATAATTCTGTTTCTCTCGCATTCTTTCTTCATAACGACAAGTACGAAGTCGGAGAGGGCCAGGTGAACTATAAATCCGACCCACCTCAAGAATAAATGGAACCGGACGCCGCGACAGCCCAGGCGAGAACTAAGATTGAGTCTTAAGGACCATCAAGGGACTGTGTAACCGCTCGGTCAGGAAGCGCATTTCGTCATCGGTAGGGGTTAACTAATCTCCCAATATTTTTGTACCCAACAGGGTGGCAAGAACCAACCATAGGCCCTGGAAAAAGAGCAAGATGAGGATACAGATGATCAATAAAACTACTTGAAAAGAAACAGAAGAAGGTCGGATTACCGTAAAGCTGGAAGGGTTTATCAGCAATTAATGTTATGAAGTTTCATCAATACTGCATTTTCAAAATTCTAGCGATCATCTTTGAATAGAAATACATTCGAAGTTATATCTTATCACATTACAAAATGCTTAACTTTTTTTATAACTTTAAAATGCTTGTTTTCTGAAAAATGAAATTGCTTGTCTTTGCGATAACTTCGAATAATCAGAATAGTTTCCGATTTTCCCGTTTCATGTTGGCCGACAGATCGAGAGACGGAACCAATGGACCTCGCACGTTGCAATTTCTACAGGTGTTGCGACAAAGCATAAACAGGTACATTCAAGAAATACATGTTCATTCATTCGGCAGCGATGAATTCTAGGATGAAACAGTATTGAAATAATGGACTCACTCTTTGCTGTTTTCCTCCTCCGGATCCTTTTTGTATTTCAGGCGCAAGTTGGTGCGGATATCTTGAGTGGCATTCAAGTGCCGGATGCTTCCGTAGGTCGCCGGCAAGATCATTGCGATTTCTGAAGAAATGAAAGCAATTAAGCAAAGCAAAGTAAAAAGTAATTAATTGTAATTGTAATTAAAATAAGCAAAGTAAATTAAAAAGTAGCAATTGTAATTAAGGTAAATAAGGTAGTTAATTGAAAGAAATTAAAAATATGGATATAGATGTTGATGATGAGGAAATCTCTTCTCTTTCCGAGAATAAGGCCTTACCAGTTATCCTAAACCGAACAGAAAAGTCTTCTCGGGACCTTCAACACACTAATAACAAATTTAGATAAATCAAAAAAAAAAAAAAAAAAAAAAGAGCATTTATATTAAACTACTGTCTGAATATTTTGAACCACATTATGAAACCAAGTCGTTACATCTATTCTTCCAAATCAAGCTGCCTAATAGCGAAAAAAAGAAAAAAAAAAAAAAGAAAAAGAAAAAAAAGATGAATGATTTACCAGCTTAATAATCTACTATATCTAAAAGCAAATGTGCTTCAAGTGTAGTTTAAGCAGGGGTGTTTGTGGGACCCCAAAAAATCCCCGGAAACTTTTACGGACTTACTACCGACATTTTGGAGTTTCGAGAAGGGGCGGTGGAGAAATGAAAAATTACGATTATGAAGTATTGAATGACCTAATTAAAAAAGTTCAATGAATTACTTTTTTTGCAAAATTAATAACCATTAATTTTGCAAAATTGAACCCAGGTCACGTGATCGTACATCTGGTCGAACGAAGTCTCTCCCTTTTTTTTCTGCCGCGCCTACTTGCCGAAAAGAATCCAGAAGAGAATGTCCGAGAACCGGGGGAATGAGTCATAACTCGCAATAAGGAAAGAACAAAAAAGAAGTTTTTTCCCCCTTTTCACGCATTATCACTGCCTTTGGAGAAAGAAAGGAAAAGTTTTCACCACACACACTGACCTTGCGTTTTCTGCTTTCAAAGCAAACAAAATTACCCAGATCAAAATAAATAATTCATTATTATTCCTACTTCCTTTTGAACGACGATCCCCGGAATTTCCGGGTATTGAAGTTCAAAATCCCCGGAATTCCGGGGTTTCCCCGGAGCACAAACACCCCTGTTTAAGGCATCGTGTTCCGGTGCTTGCTTCAAAAAAAAAAAAAAAAAAAAAACAGGCTGTCGAAAATGTAATGCTGAACCCATGCGCATTGTCCAATAGGGAGGATGTGAAAAACTCCTTTGGCCAAGAAGTGTAATGCTCCTTTGGGCGAAAAGAAATAATTTACTGCGCAGACATATTCAAGAAAAACAAAAACTCAGATCAAAGCCTCGAATCAAATATTCAATCAGAACTCAAAACTAACCAAAATCGTAATGAACCCCCTTCCAAATCATCAGATAGTTTAAATGAGATTATCTTTACTGGAATTTTAAAAGGCTATATTGTAATATTGAAAATATGAGCACCCTAGCTAAAAACTTCAGAGCAGCAGATAATCATTTCCAAAATATCCAACTTTTCACACAAACTTTAGGATATTAGAGCCCAAACCAATCTGATTCTAAAATAGCAAAATCAGCGAAGGCGATGCAAGTTCTGATACAAAACCCACACCACATGGGAAGTATTCACTAATTCAAAGATTCAGTACTGACTAGGCAACTCCCCCCCCCCCCCCCCGCAAATTTACGATTTCCACAAATACTGCTATGATAAATTGAAATTTTTCCTCCTTTATTCGTACTTTATCTCAAAAATTTTTACTCTAAATTTAAATCTTCTTTTTTTCTTTTCTCCTAAAGCTTTTTTTTTTTTCTTCGCCTAAATTTCATTTTCTGTTCCAATGTCTGATAGGCTAAATGCCTTCACATTGATGTGGTTCTGAAGTTTGAAGAGGGTGAGTGCCAGCTCAAGTGTCATCCTCATAATCAGATCATTATTCAAAATTATGATGTTCATCCTAAAATAGTGCTAGGGTTGCTTTAAAACGGGACGTCAATATATAACTAAGCTAAAACTAAACCATTCCAAGATGTAATAGCTTTAAGTCAATTTGTATTTCCCTATATTATGCAAATGGAAACCCTATTAGGAAGCCAATGCTCTTAATTTCCACTTACTAAATTACTTTTCTGCCTAAGCTTGATCTTCTTTCCGCATGTGCATCACAATGAAATTTAGGTGAATGCATCCTCAGAAACATTTGTTTTTAGAAGCCAGTTCTCACCTAATTCTCTTTCGGACTCTCCCGTCCACTAAGGCACTCTCTAAGGAAGATGTAGTGGCTTACCTCTGTTGGCCTTGACACTGGTTCTGGACTCGCAGTGGGCTCCGAAGCAGCTCCTTTTCTGCAACAGCTCGGGGCAGTTGCGTCCTCCGTTCTTGGCATTAGCGAGCACGTGACGCTTTCTGGTCATAGTGCCGGTGCCACAACTCGCGCTGCACTCAGACCATGGTCCCCATTCAGACACCTGGCAATCTAGAGCTATAATGAAAAAAAAAATAATTACAGCTGACTTCCATTAAGTTCCTCACCACGTTCACTGTCGTGAGCATCACCCATGGATCACACTTTCTAGTTGTACCGAAACAATCATCTAATCAGATTACTTTTTCTCTACTATAATTAAGCGATGGCTAATAAGGGATCATCTAATCAGATAGGTGGTTCGAGCCATGGCAGTGAAAATGTCAAAACTACATTCATGTCAATAAATTAAGGATAATTCAGAGTCACGTGGAAATCGAACTCTAAAATACATATATCACCCGTAAAATGACCACATACATCTTCAAAAATCATATGCAAATTGCAGGAAGCCACCAGATGACACCGATAGTACGTCACAATGACGAGAGCGTAAGAGAGTGATGTATAAGGAATACAGGCAAAGAAGTAAAATTATTCGCAAGCGCTTTATAAGCCTTTCAGTGCAATAACCGCATAGTTATAACGCAAAGGACGCATTTGGATGATTTTTTATGTGGAAGAATTATCGGCCATCTGGAATGTGGGCATACACAGCTGGAAGTATCCGAGGAACTTGGAATCGCCCAGAGTGTCTCATCACCAGGCTTTGGCAACGATTCCAAGATGATGGTAATCTGAGTAGACGTTACAGCACAGGTCACCCCAGAGTTACAACGCCGAATGAAGACCGGTATTTAGCAATAACTACCAAAAGAAACAGACGGAGCACAGCATCAGACCTGTCTCGTCAGCTCTCTTTAGACACTGGTACAACAATTTCAAGGTAGACCGTGTACAGACGCTTAGGGAAGATTGGTCTGTATGCTCGCAGGCCTGTCAGATGTGTTCCACTTACTGCAACTCACTGTCGCCTGCGGTTAGCCTGGAGTAGAGAGCATGCATTGTGGACACCGCAATAGTGGGCTTGTGTGATGTTTTCCGACGAGTCTAGGTTTAGCTTGCCGTCTGATTCTCGCCGGACTTTCAAATGGAGAGCGCCAGGTACCTGTTACCACCAAGAGAACATCACTGAACGACACCGTTACGGTGGTGCTGGATTGCTCGTTTGGGGAGGAATTATTCTGGGCACCAGAACTGACCTTCATGCTCAAATTGGAACCATGACAGACTAAATCTATCGGGACGTCATTTTGGAACAACATGTACGTTTGTTTCGGAGCGCCTTGGGCCCAGAATTCGTGTTTATGGATGACAATGCCCTCCTTATCGTGCAAACATCGTAAACGAATGCCTTCGATCGGAGGATATCACCCGTATGAACTGGCCAGCATTCTCACTGGACTTGAATCCAGTAGAGCATGTGTGGGACATACTTGGCCGAGGAGTTGCAGCCCGTCAACCACCTCCTACATATTTACCGGAACTTCGAAGAGCATTGCTTGATGAGTCGTGTAATATTCCCCAAGATCAGATCGATAATTTGATACTCAGCATGCCTATGCGCTGTACGGACTGTATTGCATCGTCTGGGAAGACGTACTGTCTATTAACCATTATACCAACCATGTAATATTGTTTTTTTTAAATAGGTTTTTTTTTTTTTTGTAATTTGCTCCAGGGAGTAAAAAATTGCAATTTTTATTAATGATATCAAACATATAGCATCTTTCTTTACCTTTTGTTTAATTACTAGGCTTTACAAATAAGTCACATTTGTTTTGCTTCTGACTCTTTCTTTTTCTGAACTTGCATTATCTTTAATTAATGGACATAAGTGTAATTTAAAATTATTCTCTTTTCTTTCCTTCTTTATCTTTTTTTAAACAAAATTTAGATAATTTATACAGACGGTTTGATCCAATGATATAAATCAAGGTGGCGATAGTGGGAGTCCTAAGATAATAAGTATCTCATCAGCGCAAAAAAAAATATTTTGAGGAAAAAAATTGCTTCAAAAAACTTTTTTTTTTTTTTTTTTTTTTTTCTTATTGACGACATTTCTTTATTTCATCGAAGACATTACGAGATTTACTGGACACTCATAGATAAAGTGTGATACCACTATATATTCCACTATATAAAACAGAAAATTTGACCTTCCGTGGTAATCATATTTATGTATTATAAATAAATTATTTATGTATTATAAAGTCCTGTGTTTTATCATATTTATTCATTATAACTTAATTACATGTTTGTATTGTTCAATGCATTATTGGATATCTGATTAATGAAAGCGAAACTACATTATTTATATCTAAATATTTAAATTGCATGCTACTCTCACGTTTAAATATATTTCATGCACTCCGACATTCTTACGTGTAATACCTATGCGATGAATATAGTATAATAAATGCTAAAATGTTGTTTGAAAAAATTGCTGAGATATGCAAATGATTCATGTTATTATTTTCTCGTATATGAAAGATATAGAAGTATTGTAATTAAAAAATTAGAATCTGAGATTTTAACAAATCTCCACGATTTAGAGCTCCCTGAATTTGAAAAACGCATTTTTGACAATATTTATGTCTCTGAAAAACCTCAACAACACTTTCAGCTGGATGAATGAAATTTAATGCATCGTATTATCTTAGCCAATTCGTAAATTTCTATCAAATTTTGAGCAAATTCCACTCATTCAAATATAAGTTAAAACGATAGATACAAAATAAAGAGAGCTAGATGGATAAAATACACAGTTTTAACATCTTTAGCGTAGATGCCTTTTAGTTTCTGGGCCAAATCCAGCAAAAGTTGAACCGTGTGTCGTTCTGTACTTTCAGAAGCATGTAAATATGAAAACTCAAACCAGACATATGTTTTTGTGGCTATAATTGTCAACTTTTAGTTTCGATCCATTAGCAAAGTGGGTCTAAAACACAAATTCGATTTTTGAATACCATAAATTACATGATAAGGATTAATTTCCCAAAAACTCGCCCAGAATCTTATTCGTATACGTTCATGAAAAATCTTTTCAGCGTTGTATTTGGTTTTTGCGTCAGAATTTAAGTGGTATCTCCAAGGATTATTCAACAAAAAATTCAGAGCATAAAAGTAACTTTCTAATTAAAAAAATGATAATATGTTTTTATATCTCCAATTTTTATTAGTGAAAAGAATAGCAATTTTCAAAAATAAATCAACTGAAAAAATATCTTTCATCTATTTTTCATCAGAATAAAAATTTGACTGTAAGCATAGCAAAATTTCAATCAGGAACCTGCTCAGTGTGAAGCGCAGGAGTGTTAGCTGAATTCTCATGCTTTGATTCTGAACAACGGAATAAAAATTTAAGATGAAACATTTCTAGAATCAATGAAAACCTTTTGAGATTATTAATTAAATTCAAGGATAGAAGATATAATTCTATTCATTTCTTAAATGCATTGCTATAAAATCTGCATAGATTAAAAAAAATAATTAAAATTTGACAAAAAATTGTACGATAACTAAACTGATATTATTGAAAAGATAATTGCTGGAATTTTAAGGTTCGGAAAAAAATTTGGGTTGCAATATTTTCAGAAATTACAGAGGTAAAACTTTAAAATTCCTTTACTTTTTAATTAATTAAAATATTAGAAATATCACTCTGAGGTGCACATTCCCGTCCTTAAAAATGCAAAATATCAGTAGCTCCAGGTCTAACAGTCTGTTTTGTAAGACGCTAATGCATACATAATTTTCTTCGCCGTAAGTATAAACATAGAGTATGAAACCTGAAGTCAGATATTTTATGAACAAAAGAATTTTTTTTTTAATGAGGTGAAAATAGGAAGATAAACGACTAATGATCCGGTAACATAAGAATTAGTTTCAAATTAAAAAATATACATATATTTTTATTATCAGCAAAGTTCTCATAAAAGATGCCACAAAATAATTTGGTGTCTATGTTCTCACCCTACTACCGAAGTCAAATCCACTTGAAACATTCCTAAAATGGCGGTAGGCTCAAGCCACCTAAACTTCTAAAAAATTTTATTTAATAGCTTATCCCTGTCACTGGTCTAAAGAAAACTTCAATAAGAAAATCTTAGTGCTCCTGAAACGACAGCAACTCTTCTGTACGTTAACCACCCTATTATGTTTCTTTCTCTCTCTCCCTTTAGTATATATATAAGGTGTCTCTGAATTCAGGGGCCAAACTTTAAGGATAGGTAAAATACATATAAAAAGTATTTTGGGATATCAATTTGAGGTTGGAAATGAAAAGTATTGATGGAAAAAACAAAATCAACATCGATGCATGGCAGCTTCTAGCAAATGATTGGTGTACTCTTCGAAAATGCTAGATGTTTCACGAGCAGTTGTAGCAGCGACTGAAAGTTTTGCATTGAGATCCTCATCAGAGTCTGCAGGAGTTTCCTGTCTTGTTTGTACTTATTTACACGTACTTGCTCAATCTACACATTTTGTTTCGAACCCCATATTACTATATAAAAAAATGCTTCTTTATATGTATTTTACTTGCCCTTAAATTCAGAGTTGTAGGCTGAGCACAAGAATTCAGTGTATATATATATATATATAAATTAAATCCTAATTGCTTTCTAATTTTTATTTTAATTCGGCCCATATTAACTTCATTCTAAAATGTTCTCTTATTTCCTGATCCAATTCCACCTTTTTTATTTAATTAATGCTACAGAAGCTCTATAAAAATGCTTAAAACAGCGGTTCTCGCACTCTGAGTGAAGAGATAAAAAATCTGTCAAGCGAATTCTTTTAAAATATATCTATTTCTTCCTTTACCTAAATTGACACGTGTAAAGAAATCCCTATAAGAATCTCGTATATAATCATCAGAAAAAAATATTTATGTCGCTCTTTTCTCTTTTGTGTCGTGCTGTAGACTGGCATACCTCGTCGCTTCTTGCTTCTAGATAAATTATGCCTCCCGGAATGGAATAAGAGCGTAGTTTAAAATTACAAAAGTGTTATATCTTCGGCCAAGACTGTCCTTAAAAAGCATGTGTTTACATATATATATATATATATATATATATATATATATATATATATATATATATATATATATATATATATATATATATATATATATATATATATATATATATATATATATATATAGAGAGAGAGAGAGAGAGAGAGAGAGAGAGAAAGAATGATGACTGGAATTCTTGTGAACGAATTTCACTAATTTGGGAAAATCTCATTTAAAATCGTGAAAAGCTACAAAACCAGTTTTTTTTTTTTTTTTTTTTTTTTTTCAAATGGCTTGCTTAGAACGTTTCATTAAATTTTGTAAAATAAATAAATAAATAAATAATCAATTAAATTGTTATCATTGAAGGTCTCGTCAATTAACAGGTTCGTTTATATGTTTTATTTTGTTATCTGAAGCAGCCAATATTATTTCGGATTGGAAAGCAATCGCGGAACATTTAAGACAAGTCCTTGGATGAATTTATATATATAAAACGTTGCTGCATAGTTTGGGTATGAAACATGCAACGCAACGGCATATTTCTCTAAAAGGATAAATAAATCTGTACTTTTCCTTAAGTTTGATTCATAAACGTTACTTACCTCCACACACTTCTTGAAAATCATGACAGCAGTCCCCAACTCTAAGGCATGCATGGTCACAGTAGCAGGGTCTTCCCTGGTCGATGGAGAGAGGCTGCACCAAGCAGCTCCCATCCCTCCCCGAGCAGCACATTTCGGCTTCTCGACATGAACCCCTTGAGTTCCCCAGGGCCCGGCCGAGCACGAGAATCCAAACAAAGACCCACAGACGCACCGCCATCACTGCTCTCCAGGACAGGACTGGCGACGCTCTCTTCCTCAAGGAATGAGTTTTTCCTTATCTTCATTTTCTGACTTTCCCTTCATCTGCGTGTCCCCCCCCCAAGTTAACCTTCGAGGTTGCCAAAGGGAGCAAGCACCACAAGTGGTGCCAAGATTTCGCCAGATTGCGGACTACAGCCACAGACAATTGTTTCACCTCGCTTTTGAAAGTGCACATCATGACAATGCCCAGGGCTCCACTCATCGGAATCGGAGGCCAATTTTCATTTTATTTTATTTTCTTACTATCTTTTTTCAAGCGCTCTCGACCCATTTCCGGCACAAATAAAATCCCTTCCTCCTCGAGAATGTTTTTTTTCCCCTCACTCTCCCGAAGTATTTACCGCAGAAATATTTCATTTCATTTGGCATGCTCTTACTCTTTGATCCCATTTTTAAAAAAAGTTTAAAGATACAGGAATTATTAATTTAAACACCGTTCTTGTTCTTACAAGTCTTGTCTACAATTGGTTTTGCTTTTGATTCAGATCTGACATCCGTTTGTATTTCATTTTTGTGACTGTTTTCGAATAACCTTTAATAGGATTTTTAGAGTAAAAATCTTAATTTTTAGTAATTAAAATTTTTACTCTGGCTTTTTCGCAAAATATGCTTTATTAAACTTGTTATTAGTTTCTGATTTCTCAGCGAAATGCTATTAAATCGTTTAACAAGGTATTTACAAATAAGAGAATATCCCAAGTTTGTGTGTAATAATGACAACGACGAGAAACAGTCTTTTTACTGCTGTGAATCATGAATTTCTACTTAATCTGCAAAGAAAAATGAGTTTCAGATTTCTAAATGGATTTCTAAAAATTCAGTTTAAGAAAAAAAAAATTGCATTTTGCAATGTTTTTGCATAGCTATACGTTTAAAATGATCCGATACTTCGGGAAATTAACAGTCCAGCTTAGAAAAAAATCTAAATTATCTCTAAATTTTTAAGCAAAAAGCAGTAGAGGAAGCCTCTTCTATATCCGTATATGACTAGCATGGCACCATATGACCTTTTTTTATTTGTTGGTTTAAAAGTGATACTTCTGCCTACGAACTCTGAACCCTCTGATGCAATCGGATTCTGTGCGTATCCTAAAAAGGGACCTTGAATAAATTTACTAATATTTTACAATAAGATGCGAGAAGGGAAACAGAGCATTCGGTCAAGTATTTTGTAATCGGAGAGCATTACTTTGAGGGGAATGTTACGACCCATTTCTGATGAATTAAAATCTCGTATTTACAGATAAATCTGAAAAGGGCCCGCCCAGCTAATCTGTATGAACATATCTGTTATGAGAGGTCGCATGAAAGTCAGTCATATCCACATTCATTACGATATTCTCCAAAATACTACAGTTGTGTTCCGTACATATTTCAAAGCCGGAATGAGCCTTCCGCAGAAATAATTATTTTTTAATAAAGTGAAATGAATCTTCCAAATATCTTTTGAATATAAACTATTGAACGACAAGGGACAAAATATTAGGATATTTTACACATATTAGTGGCAAATTGTAAAGAAAAGTTATTAGAATACAGAAAAAAATTGAATTAGGAGAATGAAAAAAGGAAAGCAAAGCAAAATAACGAAAAATTACGTTTTAATAAAAAGAGCTTCAAAAATAAGGTTTTTCTTTTATTGATCCGTCATTTGAACATTATTAAGCCATAAATCCAAAAATAAATCAACTTGAAAAAGAAAAGTAAGATCAAAGAAAGATGAGTGTTACTCTTGCGTGCAAGGATATTTGCGTGCAGATCAGTAACATTCAATGAATCATCCACAGCCCATCGATGAAAAATGTAGGTTTGCTGGAAGTTATACGATTTTGGCCAGTGGCATAACTAAAATGAGGCAAGCAGGGTACATATCTTGGACTCAATGATAGGGCTCTAAATTTCAATTCGTTGAATGTATAAAAAAATACGCTTAAATCAAATAGCAGCTTTCGTTCGAATACATGGCAACTTTACATATAAAAAAACACTTGCACTTGATGCATTATTTTAAAATTAGAAAAAGTTTCAATAACAAATATTTAAAATTTGGAAACTGTTTAGTTGTCGTGGAAGCTGTTAAAACTGATATCGAGATTTAAATGCCATATTCTGTAAATGAAAGAAAAGGAGTTAGTTTCAATTCTTCTAAATGAAATTTTTTATTTTCAAAATAACCTGCCAGATCTTTTTATCTTTTTCAATTTTTGATTCATTATGTGTGGGGAGGGGCATTAGACAGCTTTTCTTCTTTAAAAAGTAAAAACAATCCGATGAGAAAAAGAAAAATATATATATATTCCTTGTCACTCGATTTCAAAAATAATTACTCTCACTTCAACTATTCCGCTCTTCTTGCCAACTATTCAACAGGCTGGGAATACTTTCTTCCCGCATCCCGCCCTTCGAGAATAAAAAGTGGCCCATTTTCGAGATCCCCCTTCTCCCCGGGAAGGGCTTCAAGGGTGGTCTGACGCTCAAGGATGAATTATGGAGTCGGCAGGAAGCTTGTCGCCCGGGGGTTTCTTTTTCCACAATGCCATCTTTATTTTAAAATCAGAGTTTGGATTTAACCCTTCAGCGCATTTCTGGAGCATGCGCGTATGCTTTCATACATTCAATTGTTAGTTAATAACTTATTATTATTTTTTAGTTCTCCAAACAATAGCTAAACCATTAGGTATATACATACTTTGAACTGAAAAAATGCTTTCAGTGAAATAAAGAATTTTTATTTTGTTTGGGTCAGTAAAGTTGGGAAAAAAAAAAGGGAATTTTAAATATTTACAGTCCTGTTTATTATATCTAGTTAAATATTTTTGGCACAATACTATTTTTCTAAGAAGTAAAGTTTTATTCTTCTGCAACCGAAATTGAGTTAAGAAGCCCTGAAGATGGTATTTGAAGCTGAGTTCTGTGGTCACAAGAACACTTTTAAGGGGTTGTATGCGGATAAAAATGATACATGATCATAAAATTAATTATAGAATTCTTTCGATTACTTGATGGTAGGGAGTGCTACTATAACTTTGAAAAGATTCTTCTGCTTAAAAGAGATTTAATTGCCCAATTTTTAGACATTTTATTTAGCACTTTACAGATTTTACGCCGGGCGCATGTCAAAAAAGGTAGAGGAGGAGGAATTTCGAGGACCCCATTCCATTTAGATTATTCGTCTATGCTATATGTTTGAGAACAGGTGTGAGGCCATTAAAATAACATGGCTTTAATGACTACCATACTTTGTTAATAAAACTACTGAACTGATTATTGAAAGAATCGAGAACATCAAACGCGCAAAATAATTAAATCAAATTAAATATAATTAGTGTTTACAGTGAAATCAGTTTATTATAAACCAGCTGACGTTACCATACGTACGGATTCAAAATATTCTGCTAACCAACAATGTCTAACATCCTGATGTCCAGCTCATTCGCATAAGTGGATGGAAAATTGAAGAATAAGGAATAAGAAAATGTTGTCCCTCGTAATTAGATGTTAGAAGACGCGCATGATTGTGTTTGCACGCAAATGCAATGCTATTTGAATGACCTTATTGTGAAGTTTCAATTGAATGCTTGTCACAGTTTGAAAGTTGAGAATACTGGAACCACAAATATTTAACTATAAATAAGAGATTTAATTGATATAAACATAACCAATGCTTCCGGTGAATCATAAGGTCACCAAAGGCGATAAGAAAACAAATAGTTATAATGCAAATAAAGAAGATACTATAAATCTTTATAATACAAAATGAAAGTACCAACAAAAGAGAAAAAAAACCCACCTAAAAACGCGTAAATAGTTGCATATACAATCATGCAGACGGTATATTAATATTAACTGTTTGAAATGCCAGAATACACAATGGAAGTAAGGAAAGAGGAGAAAATATTATAAAAAGTACACGATCCAAACTGATTATTAAGTCTAAAATCTCAGAAGTTTATGAAATTTCGAAAAGAATTTACATGTTTGTGACTGAAAAAGTCTGCTGTACGGCGGTTTTAGGAGTAATAAAATTTTTATGTTGTTTCAAGGCAAGTGAATGAACTTTCGAGCTTCTAGGCAGACAGAAGGGATGAGCAGAGGGCCTTGAAATGTCACTCAGGGGGAGAACGAGGGGGTTGCTTGATGAAGAGGCTCGTCAAACATGCGCCCAACGTGTTCTGAAATCGCTTAGAGGAATAGTGAAAATCGGCGAGCAGCAACATATATCCGAACGTCGAAGGAAGGGTTGAACAGGCTCATCGCAGTTTTTTTTTAACCGACTAAAAAAATAAACAGAAAATAATTCAATTTCTATTGTACAATTCTGACCAAGGTGGTTGAAAACCAAGAAAAATAAACATTTATCATTTGAGTTGAGTGAAAATTTATCAAATCTTTTATATTTCCAGCAAATCTTGTATAAACGGAGCGAAAAGGCATTCTTTAAATTCAAATCTCATAAGCAAATGATGGTATTAATTGTGAATGGGTATAATGCATTGTATTATCAATTAATGAATTCCACCTGGTAAATTCACAATCAGCCAATACAGTCTCCATTTTAGACCCAGTCTTAAATTAAGAAAGAGATTGCAAATACAACAGTCATACTTACAGCTAATGAACTCGTATTGAAAGCTGGCCGCCTTGACGACCAGGTGGTTCACCGGTATTCATTTTTCCTAAAATGTTCATTAATTAACTTTCTCAGCAAAATATTTGTAAGTTTCACATTTTGATAATAATTCATTTCATTATAGAAGCCTTACTCTGTTCACTGTACAATGTATTTCTCTAATTTTTTGTAGTTCCCTCAAAATTTGAACTTTAATTCATTTGATTTAGTTTCCGAAGAAATCTCTTACACGATCTCATTTTTCACAGCACTAATGGATAATTCTAGCTCCACATTTTAAATCCTTTAAACATTTGCGAACCATCGTGGGTTCGTTCTATCGTCAGCATTAATGATAAAATGATTCAACGTTCTGAAACAATCGAAACACCCCTCGTTTTTCTGCAGTCATGAGAGGGAGGTTGGAGGGCAGATGACCTTCTCAGGGAGGCGAAATTCTGGAATAAAAATAATCTTAAATTGTAATTCCATCACAACTAAAAAACAAACAGAAAAAAACCTTCTTCTAAATGAAAATGAAGATTTTTTTTTTCCTTCCATTTTAATATTTCTATGCATCCAATTATCTAGATGAATCCTCATTTTTTAGCATTTCTGCAAAAATTTCAATTTTTATGCTTTTTAAAAATAAATTTAAAAACCTTCTAAATATCAACTTTTTAAAATAATGTTTGTAAATAACTAATACCATACAAAATATCCTATAATCATAAAATGCTCAATATCATTGTTACGATATTGTCCGGCATTCAGAATATTGAACAACACGGAGATACGGTAAAATGTTGTATGCTAACAGTGTATTTATTTATATAATCACTAAGGGTACAAAAGACAATGAAAAACATAGAAAAATGACTAAAACTATGATTCTTTTATTTTTATCTTATCTGAATAATTAAAAAGAATTGTTTTAACATCTTTATTCGTTTTCTCAATCCTAGGGGTTTTTTTAAAATCAATATTAGGATGTCATTCCCATTTTTTTACATTTAGACATCTAGCTGCCGTATGAAACAGTTTCGTTTTCCTTCAAGTGCTGCAGTTTTAAAACACTCCATGCGCATCATATTTTTAGTTACAACCCTGAAACGTCTCTGTTATGTTGTATAAATATATAATAAAATGATTTTGCATGAAGGGATCTTTTATGAATCTTGGAATTTTTTTATTGAAGACCTCGAGAAATTTAATGCGATAATTTTAAAAAAATTCTCGAAAAAATTTAATAATTCAAATTTTTAAGTACAAAGTATATTTTAATGCCGAGTATACACTCGGCCAGCAAGCAGCGCATGCGTAAACGGGGACTGATTTATGTTTGCCATAATTTCCTAAAATAGATTCAGGCATTCCATGTTTGGCTACAAATTGCCAGTTTGGGGTTCCGGAATTTTTCTTTTTCACTGCTTATCTTATTAAAATGATGGATATTTACACAAAGAAACATGGTAAAATTTTAAAAAAAAGATCAACATACTTATATTTGGAACATTATAGAAAAGAAATGGCAAATAAAAATTAAGAAAAAAAAGACCCTTGCATAAGAAAGAACAAACAGCAAAAAATGTCGGAGTTAATCTATGATAAGCGATCCATTTTTTCACGCCAAAGAAGAAGCCAAATTCTACAAACGCATGTGCAGTAAGAAAAAAAAATACAATACAGCGGCATGTTGTTGTCCCATCGAGACAATTACTTGCCATCGACTGAACAGCATTTTTCAGTCTTTCTACGCATGCGTTGCCTACTGGCCGGTTTATAACTGGCCGAGTGTAAACCTGGCATCAATATAGTACAATGTATAAATATGCAAAACATTCTGTAAAAACAAAATATCTATTTGAAAAAAAATCTTTAAAAAAAGATTTATGTTCTGTTTTAAAGCGATGGAACGATCTGAAATTTTATGATATTTATGACATTTTTTTTTTTTTTCATTTTTTACTGAAAAAAAATCAAGAAGTTATTGATGAATTGTGGTGAAAAGTTTTTTTACAGCATTAAACTGATATAATAAAATTACCATAAAAATTTCAAATAAATATTTCAGGAAATGAGAAATTTTGGTTTCAACTCTATTGTACCCTGAATTACAATAATAACGCTATGACAGAATAATCCTTGTGAATAACTCAGACTTATTACACCTTTGCTAATAGGACCACCCACTCAAGTATTTTTCTTATAAGAATGCTAATTGTTTGGTAAACAAAGAGCATTAACTGTAACCTATAAAAAGTTCTAACAGCCCATTAGACCAGCTGGAGTAGCCTTTTTCGCATGCTCTCTAACTAAGGTGAATTTATATCTTAGACGCGTTATTTCCTAATCGATTGAGACCAAAATGTAACACAGTGCAACAGTTGTAGTCACAAAATCACATACTAAATTTGATATATTTTAATCGTTGCGTTTATATTTTGCTGAAAGCACGGATTAACAGATGCTCAACCCTTTGATAGATTAGTTCAAAATTTGATTAGGGTCAACAATATTGTTACGGAACTTCAAATCCACTACTAAGTCCATAAATTAACTGGGCTCGATTATAGTGGGTGCATGGTGTGAAAACAATCAGCAGGCCTCAACAACGAACGACGACGACTTTTATTAAACACGAAGATACTAACATAAAGACGACAAATATATACATCCGGGACGAACACAGGACAGCACATAGCAGCACACTACAACAAACAGTAGCCCTCAAATCGTAATCGGTAATAATAACAGCCACAGCCCACAAAGCGGCCAGACAGAATTAAGTATGAGAGGGGATCTTTGTAGCTTTACTCTACGGTGTCTCCAAACGGCTGTAATTCTCAACTGTCTCCTCGCTTTAGCTGTATTAAACTGGCGACACACTACTACACGACTGGCTACTCCTCACAAAACTCGATGCTGCTTCCACAATAAACACCAGGACTCGCCACACAGCTCAGTTCAGCAATCGCTTGAGCTCCATACAACGCCGGTTCTTCGCCGAACTATTCCGCCATTGCTTTGCTATCCTCTTAACGACTCGATACACGAATCCGACTCACTGCAGCTAGAGACTGCCAGCCTTTTATGGTTCCTGGGAGACGGCTCGAGAAGGTTCTGTACCAATGAGGCTATCTCGATTTCTATTGGCTTAATTGCTAAAATTCTGGAAGTTTCCATTAATATCTATTTTGTCACCAAAATCACGAAATTCGTCGCCAAATGGTCGCTAAGTTTGTCATCAAGCTCTGAGATCACTGACGTGACACCCGATCAGCATCCAACAGAGCTAATCGTAAAACGATTTTTCCAGCGATTGAACTAACCATGCTGGGAAGCAACATTACAGGTTTGTAACAATATAGATGCATAAGCTGCGTATCGAATTTTATTCATCTAGTTCTCTCCATTTTGTATTATCGTGTTAACTTCTATTCGAACAATCGGAGAGACAGATTTCCTCTAGATAGATTTTGTTCAAAATTTGATAGAAATCAACGCATTTGGTTAAGAACCTTATACTAAATTTTATCCGTCTAACTCAAAATATTTTTGAATTATTTTTTTTGTTTTTTCATTTTCCAAAAATTTGTATTTCGAATTCAGGGAGGTTTAAAGTGTGAAAATTTGACAAAATCTCGAGTTCCAATTTTTTTACAATATTTACTCTATACTTCGTGCACACAAAATAATGAACAAAAATTGTTTAGCAGCTATCTAGAATTTCTAATATGCAAAAAACATTAAATATTTCTATGACACTATATTATCCATTTGATCACTATATCATCCATATAACTAGCAATCATCAGTGTAAAATTACATTTATTCGATACCTGACATCAGTTTAATATTTAATATTTCTTTAATTGGGACAAAGGATTCTGATTATGACCTGTAAGATATAATTAAGAATTAAAATTATAAAAATAAATATAGACATTTACCTTTTCACAACTATGCCCATTTTGTTAGAGGAACCAGTGTACTTCGAGGGATTGTTCGCCATCTGTACTAAGTCTTATGACTGTAAGTAATGCAAATGTATCCTGTATTTATTTTATCTCCCACTATTTGGAAATGTTCTAGTCACTTTTCGTGCATCTTTCATTCCATTGTTAAATTCTGTAAGTCAATCCTGACAGTATTAAAAACAAACAAAACAAGAAAATAAAATAAGAAATTATCGTTTATAAAATGTTCACATATTTTCAAAAGTTCAAAAGTTAATAATGCTTAAATGTTATCATAACAAATAAAGTGAAGGGCCATAGGGAAAGCATAAAAAAATTGAATAAATTATTAAATAAGCTAATAAATATTAGCTTCTTTTTTTCTAATATATGAAATAGTTTTGTATAAAATAAAGAAACATGCTAGGATGAAAGGGCCTGCAGTGAAGCAGACAGATATTTTCTTAATTCATTATCAAGAAAATACGTATTATGAACTATTATTTGTTGAAATAAATTATAAAATACACGTTAAATACTATGTTATATTCCTTTATTTGTTACTTTTTTGTGAAGCAAATTTTCTGGTTGATAAATGAATGATATTTAAATGAATTGATAAAATTTAAAGTATAACTGGATTTACATGAACGCTGGAAAGTGCGGCTAAAATTTATTATATTATCCACTCATATTTTATTTCAAAATGCAGATTTTTCTCGAAATAAATATTTTAAAATGTTGATAGGTTCACTTTAATTTTTTTTTTTTAAATTGATTCAAAGATATTTTATAATATGGAATTGTTTCGTGGATTTTCAACAAATAAAAGAAAACTGCTGAGTTCTGCACATTATCAAAATTATAATATATAAATTTATTAAAAATCAGAATCTAAGTAAATGAATTGAATTTATAATTTTTTCCTTCAACACACTAAGTAAATTCATTTTTTTTTCTGAAAATAATATTTAATAGTACTTATCAACATTAAAGATTCATCCTACACTTGTTTTACTCTAAACGTGAATTCATCATTTTATATTTAAAATAAAATGAGAAATGTCTAAGCAATCATAGGCATAATATAATATCAATTTCCCCATTATGCCATTAGAGCTTTGAGACAACAAGTTTAGGAATGCCTAATAATACGATAGTAGGAATCGAAATTTAAAATTGCACCTTGAAGAAGTGCCATGATGCTCATTTAAAAAAAAAAAAAATGCCTAACCAGTGGCGGATTTTGATAATATACAGCCACAGGCGCTGAAATATTTTGAGGTCCCTCCTCGGTGAATTCGATTGATGACAAGAGAGTCGCATGGATATAGTATTTAAATTTTCAACTTTATCTTCATGCTTATTTTGTGATATCGTTATATAATTGAAAGGCAATACCTAATGTATTAATAGCTTTTATTTCTAATTTGTACAGAGAATATGCCTATTATTGACATATGGAAAACATATAATTTATATACCATGTCATTTTTTAATGTTTTTACACCAACGAATTTTGTTATAAATATATATACATACTTAAAAGCAACAGTCGTGGCGTTCCTTAATGACTTCCATTCTTCATAATTTCAAGGAAATAGTTCAATTTAGGCAGATAATAGGAAAGAAAGGTCGTGAGAAAATATTCTGAACTTATGAATTTTAGAAAAGAGTTTGCAATTGCAGCAGCTTAATTCGCGAGAAAAATAAGAGATTGTACAGAAGTGAAATTACAAATACAGTGAAATCGGAGCACGATCGATTAAGAAATTATTACATTATATATCTTCGCTCAGTTTCCTCATCTTGGATACATACGTATATAATAGAACAGATAAGAATAAGATATAATTATTTACTGCCCTTCATTTTTATTTTTTAGGCTACACTTAAATAAAGTAAAAGAATAAAGTGATAGTAATTTCCTTTGTGTCCTTCTAAATCGAATGGACATATCAATGTACAAGCACTCGAATTGTATATAAAATTAAAAAATATTCTTAATAAATATGTCATTTTTGTTTTTCCTTATTTAATTTTTTAAAAATGCAAACTTATTCAATTTAATCAGCGAGAGCGGTCTTCCAGAGACTCTCTGGCATACTCTTCGCTAAAGATGTCCCCCCCCCTCCTCCTCAAAAAATCGTGGACTTGGGCAAGGCCGTAAACGCCGTAAGTGCTCAAATTTTTATTTTCAAACGACTGCACATGAGTTTTATGCTTTATAATATAGTGAAGAAAATGAAATGACCTTTTTTGCCTTTAAAAAAATTAACAAAGAACTAAAGTTTTAATATCAAGACCAAAGACCAAATTATATTCATCAAAGTCGTTGCTATCGCGTTGAATGATTCAGAAGCACGGACCGACACATGCTCAATTCTTTGTAAGATTTCATTCTAAATCCAAAAAGTATTTACACTTGAGATGCTTATTTTGTGCACTAAATTTTATTCATAAAGCTATTTAAGTTTTGCAGTTTTCGTGTTCACTTGTTCTCTTACAGGCAGACGGATAGATTTTAAGTCAAGAGATTTTGTTAACATTTGATAGAAATCTACAGATTTGATGAGGACCACGCACCAAATTTCATCTATATAGCTCAAGGCGTTTTTCAGTTATCGTATTATTCATATAAATAGATGCAATTCCGAACGGTCCTTTACGAATTTAGGGAAGTCTGAGATGTTTCGATTTGTCTAAATAATGGATTCGAATTTTTTTGGCGGTGAAAATATTTTCTCTTGACATATTTCATTATAAGAGAAAATAAAAATGGGTTTGAGTTCATAAATTGCTAATTGTTTAATGAATTATAATAATTTTATTATAAACAGAGGACTACTAAAGGAAAATTTTACATTCTTTCTGTTCGAGCTAAAATAAACACTATCAACTTTCTATAACCTGAAGACGGAATAGCATGTTCTACACTTTAGCGTATTTTTGATAAAGAAAATAAAGGTAAATAAACATTTTTGAAAGAAAATTACAGAAATGTTAATGCCAAATAAATAAAATTAAATTTTAAAGAGACGTAGAAAAGCGTATATTGAATGAGATTAAATTTATTACTTTTGATAGGTAATAGAAAAAAAAAGCAAAAAAAAAAAAAAAAAAAAAAAAAAAAACGAGAGTAAAATTTTGTAAACATAGAAAGATATATTGAAAAGTAACAAAATATCAATTTTCTTGCTTTTAATTGGGATAATTTGTGTATAATTTATCGATAATACCATTTTAAATAATTGCGCAAGACAGTTGACTCACACTATTCCGCAAATAATTCTATTTCAAAACAGAAAACCATTTATCTCGAATTTTAATTAACCTTTTCTAGATTTAAATGGCTTTCCTACAAATAGATTTTCCCTAGATTTAAATTTGGAGAAAACTAAACAAAAAGCAATGAAAGAATTTTCTTTACTTAAATATTAAATTACCATTTGTAACTTATTGCATTTAGATTGTTTCCACTAATTAAAAAAATGTGCGATATTATTCTCACTAATTTAAGAGATTTGACATTAAATGAACGAACAAAATTGAATTACCCAGCTCTGAAAGGGAAGTGCCCGGTTTGAGCAATGATGTCACTTTTGGAAAAAAAAAAAGACAGAATCTTCTTAATACCGGCAATTCCCATTCTAGCAGAAAAGAAAAATAGAACTGTAGCAGCAGAATTCGATAATTAATTTAAATGACTACTACTCGAAATGAATCCCGTTCAGTTAAATAAAAGGCCAATCAATATTCATTTTACGCTAATAGTTTAAGAAATAATTGCCTGTGGCAGTGGTTCACGCACAATACAAATAGTAATAATTTAGCTATCTGAACTGTATTTTGCCACAAAAAAATTAAAAATATTTCAAAGCATCACTGCCAATTAACATAAACTGACATAATCTGTGGTCTGCGCTATAGTTTTATTTTTTTTCGATAACTTTCGAAATGGGAACAGTAGGAGAAGAGAAGCATCACTGATGACTTATCTATCATAATCTTTCACGTGAAATCGAAATTATTTATGATCTGTTTTTTACTATTTCCTTCAGTATTTCCCCATCCTAACATTTCATTTAGTTGTTTCTGGAAGGAGGAGCGATTCGGACCGAAGTGGAGAATGTGAACAATTAAATTTGCCATCAGCTCATCATTATGATATTTATCGAAATAGATGTTCAGGCCCCTATAGATTTTAAGGCACGAGAGGACCGATTGTGCGGAAAACCGCCACTGTGCCTAACCATATAATCATGTTTAGCGACGAAAAGCGACCTTAGTCATAGTGGCACATGTCTGTAAGCAAAACAAATCTGACATTTTTTAGTTTTTTGGTGCTGCCATCTAGTATTGAAATATGTCATTATGTACCAAGTCATATAACTTGATCTCTAATATATTGTTCGATGATATTCCGAATTCAGTTTCTTTCTTGTCAAAATTACTGTAACTACATCTATATGTTAAATGGTGGAGTAAAATATCGACAGTTTTTAAAATTATGAAACGTAATTTTTTGTATACATCTACATTACTCTATTTTTAAAAGAAATAAATGATTAAGCTCAATATCAAATCTGTTCTTTACTTTTAACCCTGTTTCCATTTTGATTTGCTTTTCAAGATTTCAATTTCGTATTTCCAAGAATATTAAATATAAAAAAAGAAGCTATCGATAGGTTGTTAAACTTGGCATACGGATTTGCAAATAGATAAGTTAATGTGCATAAAACTTCGGACCAGCTCCAACAACGAGCTGTTTGTCTGTTGTTTTATTTTTTAATCAGCGTAAGAGTGCGATAGTTCAAAAACGAAATATGATGAATGCAAAAGTTTCAGCACATTACTTACACATCAAAACTGTAAAATTTCGATCGAGAGTAGGCTCCATTCCAAAATAAATAATTCAGTTCAATTCTCGATGCTAAGTCCCTCATATATTATGTGATATTCAATTATGTTACCTTCCTCCATTTTTAGAAAGCTCAGGACGTTGATTTGGGACATCAATTATTTGCATTGTGTGGCATTTTATGAGACATTTATACATTTCATTAGTCCTAGTTTAAATTTTATGCCGAACAAATCTTTTAAAAATAACTCCATTAGACAACAACAACTAAAACAGAATACGCAATTGAAAATTAAATGAAAAAAGCATTTAAATAACGTTTTGTCCAGATGCATGTTTTAGGACTGCACATAATTTTTTCTTGAATAATCTCTATTACTGGCTCCAGTTATAGAGATTATTTCATTTTTATATTTCAAATAACACTTTTCTATTTTTATATTTTCCTGACATTAAAATGCATTTTAAAATTGTTTCAGTAATGTGACAAGAAGTTTAAATCAGTAATTGAGAAGTGATAGTGGATAGTTTCATTCATTTACAGATTTGTTTCAGAGAAAAAAATAAACTAAATTTGCTTTAAAGTATCAATGGACGTAACTGAAGAAGGAAAATTTTTCCTAGTACATTACGGATGTATCTGAATTTTCTTTTTTAGTCTTGGAAAATTGTTTTTAACTAAAAAGTATCTAAAATCTTTCGGAATTTTAAATGGCTTATGGCTGCCATTTGTTGAAATTTTCAAATCCACTATCATCTTCTTAAACTAGCAGTTTATTATACCTCAAAACATTACCAGAAAACTACTTCAACTGATAGTTTGATTGTCTAATCATTATTATTAATAGATTATTAAAACTTTATATCATAGAATTTTTATTGCTGGCTGTGGAGGGAACCAGTTTGGGGCAGAAGACAACCATTTATGAATATTTTGTTCTTAAAAATGAATTCAGAATCTAAATCGAAATACCCGCAGGGATTACACACTTGTGAAAAAAGAACCACCTTGCTTTTTCTGATTTGGAGTCCTAATTTCTTCAGTAAACTATCCATAAAGATAAGTTTCGCGAATCTTATGATGCGTGTGTAGTTACAAATTTTAGCCGCTTTAAACTATTTACATTCATTTACGTTTTTCATTTCAATGCGGCATCTCAACAGCTGGCGAAAAATTATCTCACGTCTTGATATAAGAATACGATTATGAATGATAACTCCTAAAATGATAACTAAGAAAGGCCTTCTAGAATGATAACACCACTCTAGACACAATAATTGCAAATTTTCTCGAAATTTTAAATATTTTGCAAAATTTAAATAATATTACTGGAATATATATATATATATATATACAAAAGTATTAGAATCAAGTTAATAGGAAAAACAAAATCAAATAAAAATTAAACCAAAAAAAATTATTAAAAAATATTAAAAAAGAATCCGGCCTGAAGACTTTTTCAAGGGTCACCCTCAGGCAGGGATTCAAATAAAGGGATTTTTTCTGTGAGGACATACAGACATTAAGTCTAATAATGATTCCTCGTGACCCGAAAATCCCCCGAAATTATGCTCAAGAGATATACCATTTTAACAGAAAGGAAATACAAAATAACAAATTAGAAAAAAACCACAAAGTAAAAATACAATGAAAACAATAACAATAAAAACAAAAACAGCATTAAAATTAAAATTAAAAACAAAAAGGCCAGAACATACCTTCCAACAGTGAATGAAACTTTAAACAATCGATTGTGATTTCCTGTTTTTGAAAGTTAACGGTTAAATTATGTAAACAGAGGTAGGCACCCAGCGCCATCTATTGAGTGATCCAATATGCAAGTAAATTTCTATTTTTATTTAAGCCAAAAGATTAATCCCAAACCATACCTTGTTTAATTAAAAAATTGACATTACAGTAATTTCTAGGAAAATCATTTTTAATTAAATTTTTAAGGAGGATATTTGATGCTTCAATATAAGAATTTTTATTATTGCAAACCCTTTTGATCCTGTTAACTTGTGAGAAAATTAGATTTTTGAAAATTTTAGAGTTTAGATTGGAATGGTAGTTACATAGTTTTGTTATTTTAAAGTTGAAATCATCCCTTTTATCGTATATACCAACTATTGTTTTATCATTAGCAATTTCGATTTTTAAATCCAGAAAGGTAGCCTCAAGTTGATTTATATTTGTATCTTTTAGAATTAAATCTTTTGGATAGCAATTAGTAATAATATTAGTATTGTCGAAGTTAATCAAAAGTAGGTCATCAATATATCTCCACCCGTTTATTAAATTATATTTAATTATTTTTTTCTCATAGTAATGCAGGAAAATATTAGCTAAATAAATAATTAAATATAATTTAATAAACGGGTGGAGATATATTGATGACCTACTTTTGATAAATAATTAAATATAATTTAATAAACGGGTGGAGATATATTGATGACCTACTTTTGATTAACTTCGACAATACTAAATAATTAAATATAATTTAATAAACGGGTGGAGATATATTGATGACCTACTTTTGATTAACTTCGACAATACTAATATTATTACTAATTGCTATCCAAAAGATTTAATTCTAAAAGATACAAATATAAATCAACTTGAGGCTACCTTTCTGGATTTAAAAATCGAAATTGCTAATGATAAAACAATAGTTGGTATATACGATAAAAGGGATGATTTCAACTTTAAAATAACAAAACTATGTAACTACCATTCCAATCTAAACTCTAAAATTTTCAAAAATCTAATTTTCTCACAAGTTAACAGGATCAAAAGGGTTTGCAATAATAAAAATTCTTATATTGAAGCATCAAATATCCTCCTTAAAAATTTAATTAAAAATGATTTTCCTAGAAATTACTGTAATGTCAATTTTTTAATTAAACAAGGTATGGTTTGGGATTAATCTTTTGGCTTAAATAAAAATAGAAATTTACTTGCATATTGGATCACTCAATAGATGGCGCTGGGTGCCTACCTCTGTTTACATAATTTAACCGTTAACTTTCAAAAACAGGAAATCACAATCGATTGTTTAAAGTTTCATTCACTGTTGGAAGGTATGTTCTGGCCTTTTTGTTTTTAATTTTAATTTTAATGCTGTTTTTGTTTTTATTGTTATTGTTTTCATTGTATTTTTACTTTGTGGTTTTTTTCTAATTTGTTATTTTGTATTTCCTTTCTGTTAAAATGGTATATCTCTTGAGCATAATTTCGGGGGATTTTCGGGTCACGAGGAATCATTATTAGACTTAATGTCTGTATGTCCTCACAGAAAAAATCCCTTTATTTGAATCCCTGCCTGAGGGTGACCCTTGAAAAAGTCTTCAGGCCGGATTCTTTTTTAATATTTTTTAATAATTTTTTTTGGTTTAATTTTTATTTGATTTTGTTTTTCCTATTAACTTGATTCTAATACTTTTGTATAAATTCATCTGTGTTTTAGAAGTAGCTGCAATTGCGCTCTCTAAATACTATGAAGTTCCTTTTTGGTTTTAGTTTAAATAGATAATAAATTTTAGTTGCGATTTCGAAACTGTTTTGTTTCGTTTTCATTTTAGTTTCGTTTTCAAACTTTTTCTTACTTTAGATTGGTTACTATATATATATATATATATATATATATATATATATATATATATATATATATATATATATATATATATATATATATATATATATATATATATATATATATATATATATATATATATATATATATATATATATATATATATATATATATATATATATATATATATATCATTGTTTCATCACTTATCTGCTTGGGTGATTTTCTTCTATTCTTGAAAAGAAGAATTTTGTTTAATATCTGTTTTAATTTTCGAAAAGTATAATAAAATATAAGCTTATTTATTACTTGTAATAATGCGAAATTTATGAAATAAAAGCCACTCGCGTATGCTTGTGGTCTAACTGAATCGACACAACCTGTGTGCAATGATGTTGAATGAAAAATTTCGCTTTCTGGGAATGGTCTCCAGAAAAATGCACTCTTTCGAATGGATGAGAAATATCAAGTAAAGGCAAAGTCAGAGGAGTTGCAATTACTATCGTGCTGCCCTCTACGGGTAAAATAAGCTACTATTATTTACTCGTTAATGCGATGAATGCCATTTTTGAAAAATGAAAAATGTACTACTTATCAGATTTGTGCTTCTGATTCGATAGTCTATTTTTGAGGAATATTTATCCATTTTCTAAGCTTTTCCATTACCTTTACATATAAAGTAAACATTTTCACGCATTTTACAAAATATGTACTTCCGATATTTTAGTTAAAAATTATTTATTTTTTGAATTGCTTTGTATAAATAATAAACAAACAATCGATTGTCCCTTCTATTTCTCTTTTAAATTCAAATACTTAAATGCTTTAATGACTATAAGGTTATCTGTTTATGATACTTGTTCCCACTATTTCATTCATATGTTTTATTTAATAATTCATGTAAGTAAATAGCAGATCACGCTGTTCGCAGGAAAGTAGTAATCTGAATTTCGATTTTTTTTTCTTGCAAGCATACAAACAAAAGATATAAAAGCTTATTTAACTGAAAACTATTAAATTATTCTTTTATATTTCCATTCAAAAGGAATTATATAAATACGTATGCTAAATATTTGGATCCTTTTCCCCTCCATAACTAAAGTTATTTTTCAAATAGTTGAAACGTAGACATACTCCAAAAAATGATACCATTTAACTTTCTTAAATTTAATATCTAATGCCATTGATTATGAATCTGCTGCTTCAAAAGATTAACACAATGATTCTTTATCGTGAAATGAATAAAGCAATATTTGCAATGTGCCCAAAGGAGACCTAGGGCATATTTGGAGTTATATAGTTGTTACCAGCTGGCATCGGCAGCATCACCGTTGCCATCATCACATAGATCAGCCTTGGATTATTTCCCCTTCCCAAATAAATCCCTTTCCAACGCTGCTCGTGTCATAATATTGTTTAGTCTAAGCAAGTTAATATCTTTTCCCGGGCAGAAACTTCAAGCGAGGGAAAGGAGTGGGGGCGAACATCTAAAAGATTAATTTAACCATCGTTAGAGAGAAAACTCACTCATTTGATTTAGATAGAAATTCAACCTCTCATATTCACTATTAGAGCACATAATCTTGCTATTAATTGTATTTTAAAATTAAACAAAAATTAATAAATGTATGATAGTTAGAAAAAAATACAAAATAGGGAGAAAAATAGTCATTTTGAAATGATTTTTTAAATTCTTATTGTTGTTTATTTGTAAATACTTTTATCCCGAGTGAAACAGAATAAAATATAAAATTTTTAATTAATAAAATTTAAATTTTATGTTGCAATAATAATTATTCAATTTAAAATTAATTTCACTAGCTTGGCAACTACGCTGCAAATGAAATTATGAATACGATTAGGATATTTAAAAATGACTATTAATTAGCGAATATTGCGAGTTAATTTGAAAAAATTATTTTTTATTCGTTAGAGCACTAATCTCTAACAGGAATTACAAATTCTATCATTAAAAAAAGAAATTAATCTTTTTTTTGCAATTTAAAGGTTTTATATACTTCCATTTAATATATTTTTAATTTGAATATAATATTAAGAAAACAAATGTGCGTGTGAATTTATTAAATTTTATTAATTATATTCAAATTTTATTAAAAAATTCACACACACACTTTCTGTGTGTTGTGTATATGTGATTTTTTTAATAATATTACCTCATCTCTTTTCAGACCCACAAAACATACATTTTCACATCGCATACACAAAAAGGACTATTAGATAAGAGCCAGCTGAAAAGTTTAGCTACGTTTCTTCGGGGCTTCGACTTTTCGCGAAAATTAGCAGTTCATTGTGAAGGTTTGATTGTTCGAATCATTTGATGCTGGAGTGGGGGAGGAAGTATTGCAAGGGAAGGAGCCATTTAATGTCAAGGTCAGCCGAAGTGAAGTGAATCCTGGACCCTCCATCAAAGTTCATAGCAGCAATCATAAATTTTAAATCCTTTTGCAACTGGTTCACTGGTGAAACCGGTTCTATTCGAGACAGAACCAGGTCCCGACGAGGAGAGGGGAGAGAGAAATACACTGTCGAATATTTGTTGAGATTTCTTCGCTTTCTTTTGCAGTTTGGAAAATATCGAAAGTCGTTCTCCTTGACATAGAAGTTAAGAGAAGAAATTTCCGTGGGGTGCAATGGCATTGATTGAAGGCCGAACGGGGCGCAAAATCGCGGTGAAGGTGACTTGATAAAAAGTTGGCACCCTTGCAGTTAGGGGAGAAGAATTAATGTTTATTAACACAATTTTCCATGTGTATGAAATTATTATACAAACAAAAAGCAAATTTAATTTAAAGACTAATAAAATTGATATATTATTTGCATCATTGTTTCGAGCATAATTGAAATATTTTGGCTGAATTAAATTAAACTCACAGGAAAAAGATTCCAGTGAATGGATCTATTTCCTGTGAGTTTAAGGAAATGAAACTCACAGGAAAATCTGCCGCAAACGCCAATTCCGATGCAAAAAAAAAAAAAAAAAGGTAAGTCGTTTAGAGAGCGTGGAAGCATGGGAAAAAATTTTTTAAAAAAAATTGAGACCGAAGTGAGCAAAGAATTCTCGGAACAGAAATAAAGTGACACTTTTAAAGTGAGTAAGGTAAGACGATGCAATTAGGTATCAATGTTCCAACACAAAGAATTTTAATATGAGTTTCAACGTTTTTCTTAGATAAGATTCTCTTCTTTCCTATTCATAAACGTTTTCGTAAATTTATTCGTTAAATTGGTCTAAAAACAATTCGAAAGTGTAAAAATTAATTTACATATGCTGTATAATCACAGACAGCCAGTTTCTCATTTCATTGGTGAGAATGCAACTTCGAAACAATAATGTTTAGCTTTATTTGGGGAAGTTCTGACATCTATTTGCAATATTTAAATGCTGCTTTCATGGTTAATTTTTTGTTCTATTGCAGTCGCAAATAAGAGTGAGATTAATTCTTAACAGAAGAATGAGAGCATCTCAAATATTTTCGATGGACTTGTTTATAAACAATTATTTAAAAAAAAATATTTTTTTTTCAATTACTTTATGTGTTCCCACATAGATGTTTCCATAGATATAGAAGCTTATCTGTTGTAGATACATTTTCACTGATCTATTGCTTGCTATTTTATTTCGTTATTATAAAGATTTGTAGATTTAAATCTGTATTTGTAATTTGTACAGTATCAAAAACTTCATTTACTTAAAAAAAAGAACTAGCTTTGCTACCCCCCCCCCCTTCACTGAATTTGCTGTTTGTCATTTTATTAGAATTTTATCTCAGTCAAACCGATTCCAGTTGCAGCAATGCGCGAGGACGGACTTCAAGCGATGATATCCTATTATCGATTGTTTTGAGACGGAGTATGATTTTCTTGTTCCTAAAAAAAAAAAAAAAGATTCATGGACTTGATTTGCATGGCATGATTGGAGTTTCAGTTATGAAAATATTAAAAAAATCATAATGAAGGGATCAGAGACCACCCACTCTCTCATCCTGCACTTTTTTTTTTGAAACATCATATTGAGTTTCGTCATAGAGTGTATCAGTACTCATTTTTCTTATTCTAATACTCACTGATCTCTAATCAGTTGTGGAGATGGAGCGAATGAACATTTCCTTCTATGGGCAAAAAAATTCAATTAACAGAAATTTAATATAATAATATAATCGTTAAAACTTTTTAAGGAATGTTAAGATAATACGAATCATTTTCATTTCAAATGAAATTGTGCTGATTTTGGTTTAATTGAAAGAAATAAAGGCAAATGATTATTATTGTCATCTATCCTTTTTAATTTTGCTTTCACTTTCAAAATTAAAATTCCGCAAAACATTCTTTTTTAAGAGTACAATCAAGCCTCTCTTGACGGGCGCCTCGTAGAACAAGCAAAATAAAATGCAAAAGAAAAAAAATGACTCGCCTAACGAGTGGCACCACCTTTTGGATTTGCTTATATACGAGTCCCAAGCAGCAAAAGATCGTTGGCCAACCATTGGCCAAGCATCGCCCCACGGAACGAGCGAGATTGGGGCGAGATCGGAGGCGATCCCGCCCCGACATTGGTCATGTCCCCCGGCGGTTCGCCGCGCGATGGTCGCCCTGACTTGTTTTCGACGAATTTGCCGATCCTTTGGCGACTTGTTATTATCACGGGCGACGTTATACCAAGCATTTCGCGACCTGTTTTATCAATGGGCGACCCAATACCAATCATTTCCCGATGTGTTTTAACAATCGGCGACCCAATACAATCATTTCCCGATGTGTTTTAACAATCGGCGACCCAATACCAATCATTTCCCGATGTGTTTTAACAATCGGCGACCCAATACCAATCATTTCCCCTTGTGTTTTAGCAATGGGCGACCCAATACCAATCATTTCGCGACCTGTTTTATCAATGGGCGACCCAATACCAATCATTTCGCGACCTGTTTTATCAATGGGCGACCCAATACCAATCATTTCCCGATGTGTTTTAACAACAGGCGACCCAATATCAATCATTTCCCCATGTGTTTTAACAATAGGCGACCCAATACCAATCATTTCCCCATGTGTTTTAGCAATGGGCGACCCAATACCAATCATTTCCCCATGTATTTTAGCAATGGGCAACCAAATGCCAATCAATAGGCAATTTATTTCTGAACACTTGCTGGTGTCAAATTGAAATATTAGTTTAATGGTTATTCAATTTTCTCAAACTCTAGAAACTAGTGTCATAATATTTAAAACTATCATACTTTCAAAATTTTGTCAAAAGCCTGAAAATACGAGATATTTTGAATAGTTTACTTTTCTTTTTTACCTATTAATAATAGTGTTTGTTATTTATTTTGATAAATTTAAAATTCCATAAAATACTTGTTTTCGATAAAAATTCATGGAAAATGTCATTCTAACAATTCTTCCAACTTTTTTTTAACTATTATTATAGCATAGATTTTACCATATAAAATGTTTAAATGACATTTTTTTACTGTTCTTTAAAAAAAATAAACAAATGTTAAAATTATCTGAAATAATTTTAAATTTGATCCCCTGAACATCTATCTACATATAAGATTTATTTCCTTCATTGATATTTCCTATTTATTTTCATTGTTTAATGCATGGGAAGAAATGTTAACATAATCATAGTTTCAATTATATAATTAATCAGTATGATTTTAACTGATATTAGAAATTTAAAAGTAGATGTATTATATATATTGCCTATATCATTTGTTTTTAAAAGCTATTTTATAAAAATTCGAAACAGAAAAATATATAATTCCTATTAAATATATATATATATATATTTTTTTACTATACACACTTTTATATTCCTTAATGTGAGCAATAAACAAATAATTCCTAAAGAATAATGAATAAAACACAAATTCCTATTTTAACACCCTAAAATGTAATGCATTGGTTAAAAATAGTTTCAAACACTAAATTATATAATTCCTATTATATGTTTCTTCAATAGAAAATATTTTACAAGCACAAATTAATAAGTTACTTCAAATTTCTAATATTTTCATAATTTATGTTTAGTGAGGTTTAGATTCGTAGCAAAATAACAAAATTTGATCTATGTTAAACCCCGAATATTTCACAAATATGTTTCATAAAAATTCCATATACAAAAATGTAACGCTTCTTTCAATTTTACTGATTCTATTTACTATTGATTTTACAAAATTACTTCATGAAGAAATTTTATACCTCATTATAAATTTTAGTGTTAGCTAATGTCCAATAGATAACATTTTACAAGCACAAAATAATAATTTATTTCAAATTTCTAATATTTTTTTTATTATCTATGATTAGTTTGGTTTTATGGCACAAGAATTAAATTTGATCTTTGATTAACACTGAATATTTCTCAAAAATTCCATACACAAAAATGCAGCACTTCTTTCAATTCTACAAAATTCCTTATATTTACTATTAACATGTAAAGTTTCTTCAAGTTGAAGAAATTTTACACATTATAAATGTTAGTGTCGGTTGATGTCCAACATACAACATTTTACAAGCACAAATTAATAATTTACTTCAAATTTCTAATATTTTCTTGATCTATATTTAGTTGTTTGGTTTTGTAGCACAAGAACCAAATTTAATTAATGATTAACACTGAATATTTCACAAAAATTCCATACCCAAACATGGAACACTTCTTCCCATTATAGGAAATTTTATTTACTATTAATTTACAGAGTAACTTCATATTGCATTAATTTTAAACCTCATTATAAATGTTAGTGTTAGCTAATATTCAATAAACAACAATTTACAAGTACAAACTTAGTTCTTATTTAATAACTTACTTCAAATTTCTAATATTTTCATAATTTATGTTTAGTGAGGTTTAGAATTGTGGCAAAATAACCAAATTTGATCTATGATTAACTCTGAATATTTGAAAAATATGTTTCACAAAAATTCCATGCACAAAAATACAACACTTCTTTTACTTATACGAAATCTTATTATTAACTTACAAAGTTACTTTATTATTATTAACTTACAAAGTTACTTTATGGTGTAGAAATTTTATACCTTATTACAAATGTTAGTGTTAGCTAATGTCCAATTGATAACATTTTACAAGCAAAATCAACAATTTACTTCAAATTTCTAATTTTTTTTAAAATCTATGATTAGTTTGGTTTTGTTTCATGGCACAAGAACCAAATTTGATCTATGATTAACTCTGAATATTTTACAAAAACTCCATACCTAAAAATGTAAACACTACTTTCAATTATACAAAATTTCTTTAGACAAATATTTTTTTAATTATTATTTTCCCCTCTTTATTTTTAGGAGAAAAGAAAAACAACTATGCAAAACAATTTATTTACAAAGACCTTCATTAAATAATATTTTAGAAATAGAAAGTAAAATAATAATTTACTTGAAATTTTTTACTGAATTTTCTGTAATGACTTATACACCCAAGCAAAATCCTGAAACTATGACTTATAATTTAGAAGAATAAATAATATTGACACAAAGTAATTTATAAAAAATTTATTTAAACTTTATTTATTATGTAATACTTGAAGAGTTTGAAATTTCTAAAAATCCACACACATTTATATAAATATTCTATATATGTATAACTGAATCTTCAGCTACATATAAAAAATTATACATTTATTTATACATTTCATTTTTCCTTTTTGCTGAACCTAGAAAACAATTATAATAGTAATTGAGATTTCGCTTCATTTAAAAGTACAAATAAAACATTTGTTGACAAGTGGACATGAGTAATTAACAAGCAAAAGTCTTATAGAACTTCATAAGCATAATATTTTTGTTCTGATACTGGACTGTGTAAGCAAACTTTATAATAATGTTTAGGATAATAAAAAAAACTCAAACTAATGGGAATAAAATTTATGTTACTGTTATATGAAATGCGAAATACTTTGAAACTATTCATATAAGAGAACTCAAAAGTGCCTGCATAATCTCAAGTTTTAAAGTTTTTTTTTTTTTTTTTGAAGTTTAAAATATATACATTCTGCTAAACTTTTTTTAGCCTCATGTCAAAATAAAAATAATTACACAAATGTTATTTCAATACCAAAATATAAAAATGTTATTTAATACTTTATTAAACTTCTTTCATAGAAAAATTGTAAATGAAAAGGAAAATTAACTAAGCTAAATAGAATTAAAATCACTTGAATTGTCAGTCTGAAAAAATAATGAGGTTGCCATTAAAAAAATTTATTCAAATTATATAGAAAAATAAAATTTGTACAAAACAAAATTTATGCCTTTCTAATTAAGGCAAATAAGTTTTCAGATAAAAAAATCAGAAATTAAAATTTACCTACTTGTCATTCAAGCCTATCACATTGCAACATTTTGAAGTTTTACTACATTTTTCACGAAAAGACATTACATATTTTGGCACTTAAACACATACATCTGATAAATCCTTGATTGCTTCCACTGCTCTGAGTAATTGCAACTGACCAGAGAGAAATTTTCTGATTTGGAATATCTTCAATTCTAAACAAGTTCTTAGGATATAAAGTGAATTGGGACATATAATTGTTTTAAATTTCCTTCTGATGTTCCAAGTAGGTAGAAACCATACTCCGTCACATTAATTATAACTTCCAATATTTTGCTCTTTCTTGAAGTCAGGAATAGAAACTTGCACAGTAGTTTCCAAAAAAATATTGTGAATTTTTTTTTTTTTTGTTTATATTTATAGATCAATTTTAAAATTTATTTTTATCTTTAATTGCATTTTCAGTTTTGAAACAAAGGTTGCACAAAATTTTTATTTCATTGAATGAGAGATGTATTTCATACTTTGCCAGGTTGTCATTTGGCATTCTATAGAATGCTTAGAAAATGTATGAAATACAAATTGTTTCATACATTACTGGCTTGTTTTAGGCATTATATACAATGCTTGGGCATTCTATAGAATACTGGATTTCATATTTTGCTGGTAATACATATAAAGAATTATACATATACTTTTCTTCAAGTTCACTCTTCTTTTTGCAGATTTGATGAACCTAAAAAACATATTCCTTAATTAGAATAATGATTGAGCTTTCACTTCTTTTAAAAGTACAAATAAAATATTTGTTGACAATTGGAGATATGTAATTAAGGAGTAAAATAGATATATAGAACTTCATAAGCTTGATAATGTTTTCAATCTGATAAAACTATATAGGCAAATATTATAATAATGTTTAGGACAATAGAGAAAAATAATATAAACTAATGGGTGTAAAATTTATGTTACTATTTTATGAAAGGTGAAATAATTATAAACTATTCACATAAGAGTATTCAAATATAACTACATAATTGCAAGTTTTAAAGATTTTTTTTTTGAAATTTACAATAAATATATTCTGCTAATCTATTTTTTTAGCTTTATGTCGAAATAAAAATAATAACACAAATGTTATTGCAAAACCAAAACATAAGAACGTAATTTAATATTTTTTTTAAACTTTTTTCATTAGAAATTGTTGTTAACAAAAGGAAAGGCATTGTAAATGAAATGGAAAAATATCTGCAATAATTTAAGAACAGACACACACACACACAAAAAAAAAAGATAGGAAATAAAATCACTTGAAAAGAATACAAACAAGAAAAGAAATGATAATCGTAGCTTACGCCTAACGCTAATAATATCACGTGCAACTCCATGTTAAGCAACGAGTTCGAACGGCTTCAACAAAAATAATCTTTTTTATTCACTATTTAGAATAAATAATATATTATTTACAAATATATAATAATAAAAACTTTACACTTACCAAGTTTCTAGAAATGACAGTATGCGTTGCTGGTTGAATTTCAAAATCCAATACAAGCCAGGTGATTCATGGGAAATTTCTAAAATATGTTCGCATAGCGCCACCTAGGAAAAGCAACTTTCCCGACATCGAGGCGACTATGAGCCGATTGCTTTGAGCCGGTCTTTTTCACTAAGTCGCCGTAGGAGTTCGCCCCGATGAAAAAGCGATCTTCAGAGGCGACAGAAAAAAATATGGTCAAAATCCGATGTCGCGCCAATGCAAAGGTGACATTGGCAAAATACGGGCGGCGTATATCAGATGGCTGCGATGCTTGGCCAATCGTTTAGCGACTTCTCTTGCTGCTTGGGGTAAGTCTGTGTCGTTTGAGGAGAGCCCTCATAACTACATAGAAGTTTTGGCCAAACAGCGTCATCGAACGCGACTCCGCAAATGCCCTGTGGAATCTTGATTGATGAGATTTTAATGCTGACCAAAACTATGGGTGCATAGGACCGATTTTGTTCAGCTAATGGAAAGAAAAATGGCCGAATCGCTTATGGAGCTGTCATAACACAAAACTGCAGAGGAGATTTGGTCAGGAGACGAAGAATTATAATACACAACACAGCAATAACCTTCCAATGAAAAAAAGGAGATGCCGAAAGCATGGGAAATTATTGTATCATTTGTTAAGAAACATCACCCTGTTAATACAGTAGATATCGTTCTGTAAGTTCACATAACGATAATGATGGGTCTCATTTTCATCAAGTTTTGAAGCGTAGCTAAAGATAGATGTTTAAAAAATTTTCTCATAAATAAAAAAAAATAAAAAATTATTTATTTATTTCTAACAAGTGTTCCCAAAATTGCTGACGCTTTAGTTCTTATGCTACAAAAGAAGGGATACAAAGCTCTAACATCCACAGTTAAACTTCCAAAAATACGTAAGATTCCCTTCCCTGAATCGACACATGTTCAAAGAAATCACAATCTGTAAAATCACGGAGGGGGAAAATTTCTCACATTTTTCTCTTGTGTCCCGATATAAACAGACGAGTTTCATTGATCCTCCCTGAGTGCAAATTATGTTCTCTCGTTTACAAATAAATCGAAGTTAATTCCAAATTTACCTTCCTTTCGGCCTCTTATCTGCAGAACTATATTATATATATATATATATATATATATATATATATATATATATATATATATATATATATATATATATATATATATATATATATATATATATATATATATATATATATATATAATTATAAATGATTTCTGTAATTTCGACTCTTTTTCTCTGCTTCTTTTTCGATGACGACGATGATCCTTAATTTGTTCAAACTGGAATAAGTGGAATAATTGATACTTAATATACTAAAGATAAATAATTTTGTACTTTTAACGAAAAGTCTAATAAAACTTTTTTTGAAATGGCCTTTACCGATGTGAACTTGCTACAATTTGGACATAGATTCAGTATATTCATTGTTATAGAAAGTGAATCGAGTTGTTTGAGTTAGAAAAGCAAAGAAGTCACCCCCCCCCCCTTCCTATCAGCTCCTACGAGAAGCACATACGCTGTTCAGGACGAGCAGTTTGGCCAGAGGGGTTCTGAAAAAAGAAACCTCCGATCGCCGGAGGCACATTTGAAAGGAACTGAACCCGAGGGAGAAGAAGAACCTCGAAGAAGAGAGTATTTATTTTCCCCACGCCTCTTTTGATTCCACATTCGAACGCGTCTCGAGTATGTGGATCTAAACATTTCAACCAATTCTTAAGAAATAAAAAACAAACAACAACAAAAACTGTTAATTTTTTTACAGAGTTTTGTTAAGCAATCAAAATCGTTTGCAATCTGCTTTGACTCATAAAACTCAACAGCATGGCAGCAGCGTTATTAGTGGTGTTGAATATTCCGAATCACATCTCGTTTTCTGTTGGCATTTTAAATCATTTCAAAAGATATATTGTGCTCGAAACGCCTATTTAAGATTTGAAGGGGGAGGGAATGCATTCTTCATTTGATATCCGACAGGAAATGTGACCTCAAAATTCAATGATTTTAAGTGATATATTTAAGAGATATACATAATCAAAAGTGTCCGGACACTCTCGGATGTTCAGATTTTTTTGGAATATCTCCGGGCAGTTTGAATGAACTGCTTTCAACTTTGAGTCATCTTTACTAATAATAAAGATGAATGTGTATTGGCGCTTTAGATTCCAGGCTTTTTATTCTATAACTACTAAATCTGGATATATACCATGGAGAGTAAAAATGTGCATCTAGGAGCGATCTTTTGGAAATTTTAATATTAATTCATTAAAAATTAAGTTGAATTTTGGCATTTTTCGCGATGACTTTGGAAATATTATAGCTCAAAAATGAATTTTACATTGTCTCAAAATTTAAAGAAATATCTTTTTAATGACGCTCATTTAGAATCGTGTGAATTTTTAATGGATTTTTTTTTACACCCTTAAATTTAAATTGTTGTTATTATTTCATTAATTATCTGATCGTGGGATTTTCTTCCACAGTTGAAAAGAAGAATTTTGTTTAATATCCGCTTTCATTTTTGAAAAGTATAAAAAATATAATTTTTGTATTTTCATTGTCATTGCAATACCGCGAAATTTATAAAACAACATTCACATTTTTAATAGTGCCCTGATGTCATTAGAAAGTTTCCTGTTCTCAATGAGCGGTGCATATGAAATGCAATCAAAGTAACACATCTTTAATGTCTGGCAATTTCACAATATCTGGATATATTTCTAACCGATTTAATTTTAAGACAACCGATATTTCTAGTGAATCAGCTGCTTGCCAAAGGCCTCTAATCTAAAGATTATGCTTGAGCCTATATTTTTCAGCTTGGGGTCATGAAATATGATTTAGGGCATCCGAGGCACACTTGCATGAAATGGTGCTTTTAGAAAATATCAAAACAGCGTCTCCCCATTTAAGAACTGCAGTTTACACACTCTCTCCCCCTTTTCTCTAATAATTTCATGCCAGAATGCCTAAGATTAAAACTATAATCGAGCCTAAATAATAATATATAAATCATTTTTGAATTAATTTTTTAATGGTTTCCAAATTTCATTTAATTATTAAACTTATTTTATTTTTTGTACTCTGAAAGCCTTAATTACCACAAAAAATTGTTTATTAAATATGAAAATACAAGAAAAGAATAGTGCATTAAAAATGTGCTACTATTTGAACTAAAATTTGGTGCATGAATAAAATGAAACGTTTTGCAATTAAATTAAGCTAATGATTAAGTCTCTATATTCAACTGTTAGCTGCTAATAATTGCATTTATTAAGTGATAAAAAATTACATATTTAATCTAGCTGCATCTCATTTGTAGGTAACAAATGTATCGTTACGGGTAGTACTTTAAAAATAAGAAGAATCGATGCTTTCTTATGAAATACACAGCTAAAAGTATCACCACTGCAGAAGTTACAATTTTTTTTAAATAATTCATTCATTTCAATTAGCAAATTAACATTTGCTAAATACTACACAGCAAATTTAACTCCAAAATAAAATCATTCCATGTTTAAAACTATACAAAACATTAAAGAAAAACCTAATATTTTTATAGTATAAAATCGCCTTCTGCATTTTCATTGCTTAAGAGTAAAGTAAAAATCCTTAATAAAAAAATATGATGTATTATGATCTTAATCAACAGAAGAAAAAAAAAAAACGGTTAAGAAACTGGGTGAGTCAATGAAGTCAAAATTAAATTTTAACAATGAAAACTACAGCTGAAAATCATATTACATTTAATTATCGTTTACATTATTACATATCATATCATACATATCATATCATAATAACATCATCATATCATACATATCATATCATAATAATATCATTATATCATATCAGAATAATATCATCATATCATATCAGAATAATATCATCATATTATTCATATCATACATATATATCATATCATATCATATTATCATATCAAATCATATTATAATATCGTTATTGTAATTTTAAAAATCGTTTATATTATTAAAATTACAGAAAAAAATACATGCTAAATTTAAATATTATTGAAAAGATAATTAGGTTATAGAATTTTAAGATGGTGTAAAAATTGTTTAGTCGTGCGAGACAGCTAATGACCATTGGCGGCTTGTTAGTAATCAAAGATTTGAAATTTAAAATCGATCGAATTTTCCCGACTTGCGTTTACTTTACTAGACTAGAATTATTGTCGTAACAGACAGAACGATCATGAAAAAAAAATCACGAGCTCTGTTAGTCCAGCGTGTTGTGTACTCTGAAAAAGTTTCCGAAAATCCATTTCAATTGGACTAAAGCCGTGTTCCAACGACCTGTGAATCTGCAGATAGGGTACACTTTCCGTTCTTGCCCCTCTTTTGCGGTTTTCCGGGGTTCTTTGATGTTTTGGAATACGGCTTAACATTTCCACTTGCCATTTTTGTTCCCTTCAATTCTTGAATATTCATTTTCGGTGACATCAACCTCGGGAAGCATTTGCTTCATTCTTCGCCTTCCCCTTGCTCCTGCTGTCAGATGACTTCACTTTTGACGAGACTCCATTTCGATCGTCTTCTCCGGGTTTCTATCGCAATCGAGATCGAGATGAGGAAGAAGAAATACCCCACATCGCACTTGCTTTCATTCAGTTCGTTTCCTCCTAATTTTTTCTTTATTGCTAATTTTCTCTTTTTTTCCCTCTTTTCCCCACTTATATGAAGTGTTCCTTTTCTTGCCTTCGAAATTTACTTTTTGCTTTCATTTCGCCGTTATGGAATCCCACATTAGATCATAACACTGCCGCATACCTATCATATCTTTTGTCATAAAATACGTTTTATAGATTGTTCGGTGAGGAGGGGGAGAGATGGCGAAAACCTTTTACAGGCCCGGATTAAGCCCTCTAGGAGTCTTTCGACAATGCAAGTTTTCGAATCCCCTTCTCCTCAATTTCAAAAATCTGAAAAAAATGTATTGATTTTATTTTAATGTCTGTATAAGCAGTTTTCAAGTAGCAAATATTAAAACTAACTGATATATTTTTTAAAAATTTAATGGAGGTCACTTTCAAAATTAGTGGATCCTTAACTCGCTCATAAAAGAAGATTGAAATTTAGAAGTAATTTTTTTTTAAATTGTGAAAAAAATTATAAATCTTTTTTTAACGTAATCAAATTATTTTAGTGCAAAGTTTGGTAACGCTATTGATATATGAGTTTGTCAACCAGTTGTAGAAAAGATTGGACCACTCTCATCTATAGGCGAATTTGCAAGAAAAAAAAATCGCAAGAACAATATTCTGAAATTTAAATGGCTGTTCGTTTTAATTTGAGTAGATTCGAGTTCAGGATCCTTGTAAATAAAATGAAAGTATGCAATTACGCAAGCTGGAAATTCACTCAAAGATCATTTCGACCCTAGGCAGTTTCCTACTTTGCCTACCTGATAATCAGACTTTGACCTTTTATCAGATCAGCTTTTTTAACTTCATTGTCTCTGTAAATGTAGTTCAAAGTGTTGGAATGGGTCAAGATCTGAGGAAAATTTTGCACACGTGTTAATTATATTTTTTAGTATACCTATACAGGGCAAGATTAATAAATGGACTGAGGGGCAATTGCCGAGGAGTCTCAGAACCATGAAATTTGTTTTGCAGTATTTTTAAGGTTTTTTTTTTTAAAAACTTTAATTCTGTTTTATAATAGCTATTTATTCGTGTTTATTCAAATTATTATCAAGTTTCGTTTAAATTTAAGAACGTTATCTTTACGATTTTTTCATCCCTAAAAAAATCAGCGTTTCCCCCCCCCCCTTTCTTTCTTTAGTAGGCCGACTGATTTTTAAATGAACAGACAAAAAAAACTTTGTACACAAATTCGATTTTCGAATATTATTAATAACATGCCAGAGATTAATCGCCATAAAAAACTCGTCAAGAAAGACTCGATAGATTCAAGAAAAGCAATAATTAAAATGTTGAATATATTTCTAAGCAGAAAAAACACCCTCAAAACAATTAAAGAGAATTTTTTCAGAATTAATAAAGTAAATAAAATCATATTTATATATTTCTATCCCATCTCTCTCCTCAAAGTTTTGACAATTTTAAATTCAATTCAAATCTTGATCTTAATTCAGCGAATCTTGGGCGCATGTCATGTCGTTTGCTTGCTCAATATGCAAGTGCGCATGGATGAATTAATTCTGATGGATAAAAAAATAATAACTTTATTAATTGTCAAGAAACTTTTATCATAACTTTATAATATTTGTGAAATTTATTGTTTGATGAAAATCCATTCAATATTTTGGAAATCTGTACATACAAAAAAAAATTTAGACATTTCAGTTTTTTTCTTTTTTTTTCTTTTTAAGTTTTGATTCCTTTGAATGCATTTTTTTTATGTACTCCTAAAAATTTGCACAGCCATGAGTTAAAATATTGAGAAAGTGTCGACCCACGTTCTTCATTATATCTGAATGTTTTCATGCAAAAAAGGAGAAGAATGCTTTCAAATTCAGTTCTAAATAATGACCGTAGAAATATTTTAGAATACGGCCCCCTCTAATCCCAAATTCGAGTAAACAGAAAAGTACTTATAGACACACGTATTTTCTTTCTTTTATAAAAGTTGAATATTTCAAAAAAATTATGCAAAATTCGATTTTAATTGTTTAAGAGTTTAATTGTTAACCTTCTGTACAATACAAACCTAAGTAATAGCTTCGAAAAATTCAAAAATAAAGAAACAATTTCTTTATTTTCTGTTGTGTAAAATTTACTCCTGGCCTAAACAGGGTATCATAACTTTCAGCTGTATTTTTTTTTTTAATTGGCGGTAGCTTTTTGATTTAAACTTTTCTTCCACATCTTATTTGGTCCGATATCCCTGTGCAAACATAATAATATGTGGCCAACTAAACAATTTAAAAACAATAAAAATGTTGCTGTTGTATTCTCCTCATATCAATGCGATTGGCTACTAATACATGCTGGTCTGTCTATTAAATTAGTATCATATGCTGAACTGAAACTACGTCTGCATCGAGACGCAAAATTATAAATGAATCGGAAAAAAAGTATTGACAGCAAATGAAAGTTTGTGAAAAATTTTTTTAGTATTAATATTATTGGTAAAAAGATTAGATGTCAACCTTAAAAATTGTTTTTAAAAAATCATTAAAATGACATTTTACCAATGATTATTTATATTTTCAATAATAAATAGGAATGGAAACCAAACTAAACAACAACAACAACGAAAATAAAAAATGTCATTGCACAAGAGAAGCGATTAAAACTAATATGGAAAATTGAATGAAAAAAAAAAAAAGAATGTGTAATGTTCTAACGCATTCGAATCTTGAAGTTTGGAACCAGCGGAAAGTCATTGCTCAAGGTGACATAAATACGAAAGTAAATTTCCAGATTGTGAATCTGTGCATGATTTTTCGAACGGAAAAATCCTTCACTTCCCGTTTCACTGCACACTGGATTTCAAGTGACATCAGAGATTGAGTAATAGTGATAAAGCAGAGCCCGAAGCTTTGGATTTGTTTGTTTACTAATAGCCTGTAAAGAAGGGGGGGGGGCATGAATTGAAACAAACGGCATCCTTCAGGATTTTGACACGAACAGCTGACTTTCTGCCCTTGATGTAGGGTTGCCACACCACTTCTTTAGATTTCGGTCGCCAAAAGACTACTCACTTCCTTTCGCAAAATTATCGATCTCGCCAAGATGAATGCTGACACTTAGAGCATGTAACTTCCAAGGATACATAAGCTATGGATTGATTTTATTTAATCGAATTTTTTTGCATAATATCAATTTTTATATTTTAACCAATTAAAAAAATTCAAAATCAATGTAACTGAAGCTGCATGCATGCAAAGCTAGAACTTTACACACTCAACTTTAGCTTTACTTAACAAGCAACTTTAAATACGGTAAAAATTTGATTTATTCAACAATTCAAATGAAGAAAAATTTGTCAAGCAATGAAAAAAAAAAGGCGATTTTTAAACTAAAAGACTTATCTTATATACATTTTTAATAAAAATAAATAAATAAAAGATTGCTGTCAGAATTTTAAATATAAAAGTTATACTATAAGTTCAAAATGAATAGTACAATACATTTTTCATTAATTAATTTTTTTATTGCATTTACGTCGAATACATCACACAGCAAATCAAAATGACAGTCCTTAAAGACAAAGCGGACCGTCACGTTTAGTTATTGAAAACAGTTCCGAATTAAAACAATTTTTTTTTAATATTTAATTTTGGCTACGAATAAAACTAAATAACTTACATAATGAATTATCTATGACATTACAGATACACGATTTCAAGAACTTTCCTCAGATTCATTGTAAGAAATATAAAATGCATACTATTTTAGTAAATTTTATTTGGATTCTCATATTTAATTAATAATTTATTACTTATTGTAATATTAAAATAAAAATTATTACTTTCATCTAGGTATTGGTATACTATTAAGTTCCAAACTGAGACTCACGGTTAACAAAAATTGCATATTCATTAAACGAGCTTCTTTAAAACGATTTTTGACAAATCCCGCCTACTAAACGAATTTCCGATTTTTAAGTAATTGATTACAGAACTTGTTCCGCAATACTTATATATTTATTTCTAATAGCTACATTTAGATTTGTAGATGAATAAACGAATTATTTTCTGAAAAATTGCTCCCCCCCCCATATTTTAAAGCTATCCGTTACATTTTTTTTTTTTTTTCCCCACAAAACGAACACCACAAAAAGAAGTTATAATTTCATGTCTGAATGCAGTTTTTCTGACGTGTGTGAATGCACATTTTATAGATTATTTTTTAAATTTAGTTTTGCAACCAAATTATAAATTAGCAATTTACAAATGAGAGCGCTTGAGAATTTTACTTTATTTTCAAAAAAGTATAAACTATTAAATGCAATAAAAATATGTGTTGTAGTACCCGCATGAGATTGGTTTTATTTTAAAATTAACTGCCTTCGATGACCAGCCAATACTTCCATCATATATGCAGTATTAATTTATTTAGTTAATCAATTCTGAAATTCGCATCTTATTTCATTTCACACTAATGGTCTTAATTGCTGCAAAAAAAAAAAAAAAACCAGTGTTAATATTTAGTAAAACTACAATGCATTTTAAGAAAAGAACAATTCTTTCATAACATTTTATTTGGAGAAAAATTAAACGAACCTGCAGGAAATAATTGTCATCTTGTAAGGCTCAGTCCCCTCCCCTATCACCCTCAAACATCTCCCGTTATTAAAACAAATTAATCTTATTTCATTTTTCTCATTGCTAATGAAATGAAAATAAAAAACAAATATTGATTAAAATAAAAACGAATATGAAGAAAGAATGCAGAAAAAGAATCAGCGTGTAGAAGATACACTATGGCTACCCGCTAACCTGCCCTCAAAGTCATGAAAATTCGCCTACCCCCCATCGTGCCATATTAAGCGGCGGAAGTGATCTTCTCCAAATTTTTTAATATACCCTCTAATAATGTTGAATTTGTATTTTAAACGTGTTTTTTCCAACCGAGTGAAACCAAAATTTGGCACAGAATTGCATGCCACATTCTGTGCCAAAGGTTGCAAGGTGGTCAAAATTATAACACCCTACTCTCTATACAGCGGACTATTCAGTGTAAAGGCTCCAAAATTGTTGAACGTACTATTTAAAATATGGGAAAAAGGATTATGCGATTAAAAAAAAAAAATTAATTCCAGAAACACCGATAGATGGCGCTGTACAACAAAAATGTGCTAAAAAGACTCAAATACGCATTTGTAACACATTTTATTCGAACGTATCATTCAATCGCAAGGGAAACTGCACAATATGTGTTCCCTTCTTCCAGATGTAAAATCCGCATTCTAGGTTCATAGCTTGTGCGGATCGTAAGTGGTCGATTGAAATGCTTCTCACATGCGGAGTGATACTGTCTTAGAATCAATCAAGGTGACCAGACGTCCTCAATAAACAAGATCCCCAAGCCAAAAATCTCAGAGATTAAGATGTAAAGAACGAGATGTGGCCGGAAACGCACGACTCATTACTCCATTAGTAAAACGTTGCCGAAAAAACTGCTGTACACAGAGTCCAATGTGTGCATAAAGGTAATTAAATCAAAACACTAGCGTGTTGCATTTGGGGTACAACAAAATTTTCGAGCATGTTTTAGTACCTGCTTAAATTATGAAGTCGACGAAACTCTCGAAGTGCAGCTTCAGCATTTCCTTTGTTTTCATGAAACAACTTCACAAACAAAACGCGATTGCTGATAAGAATGGCATTTTCCCAGCTTTATCCCTTTTATACCTGGAACGCAACCAATTTTTGTGTTTACAGAGCGAAATTTCAGTTAAAATTATAATTTCAGTTTCTTCACTTTTGTATCTTCTACTTTTTTTTTCTCATATCTGCAATAGAAATTAGAAAGAAAAAATGCCATACCGCTTATGTGAGTGCGTATGTGTGCGCCTGTGTTTTTGTCTTTTTAGCATCTTTTCTGTTGTACAGCGCCATCTATCGGTGTTTTTGGAACTAGTTTTTTTTCCCTTCTTTTTCTTCTAGCAATCCGTTTCCCCATGTCTTGAATAGTATGTTCAACAATTTTGGAGCCTTTACACTGAGTAGTTCGCCGTATAGAGAGCTCAAAGTAGGGGTGTTTTAATTTTGACCACTTTGTATTTAAGACATTGCGTTTATGAGATATAGCTTTTACATGCGTCTGAAAGTACAAACAGACGTTGTTGGATTTTGCTTAAATTATCTATCACAATAGGTGTCTACAATATTGCATGTTAAATATTTGTCTATGAATTTTATCCATTCAGTTCTCTTCGTTTTGTAGCTGTCATTTCAACTTTTATGCGAACAGCCAGACATACAGACTTCCTCTGAAAGATTTTGCTCAAAATTTCATAGGGATCTACAAATTTGATTTAAATGTCATATACTACATTTCATCCATCTAGCTCAAAGTGTTTCTGATTCATTCATTTGTCACGGACGGACGGACAAACATAATGCAAAAATGTGTTTTTCGTACTTAGGGGGATCTGGAAAATGTAAATTCGTCAAAATTTCAAGTTTGAATTTTTTGACGAATACGCAATTTTCTCTATGCTTCATATACGAAAACATAAGCAACTGAAGGCTGTTTTTCTTCCTCATGAAATCAACGATAGCCGAGTAGAAATTTCTGCAGGTCAGGTTTGGCGCTCAACCTTTTCTTCCCGCAAGCCAAAAGTTAAATTCGTTCTTTTGATAATTCTTTTATCACTTTTGTTTGCTGTTTTATGGTTTCGTTTCTTCCTTCATATTGCCCTGACATCCGATCTGGTTTAATGCATTTTTTATATACCTTTCCAAAGTTATGAGGAATGGAGTCCGAACTTGAGAATACGCCATTCGAAAGTTATTCTTGTTTAAACTTTTCGGGAAATGGAGAAATTAAAACTGTCTGACAGGAAAGCTGACGCAATATTCAATGCAAGCTTTTAGAAATTTATTCTGTAACAACTGCTCCTGTCGATGTAAGTTTTCCACCTCATTGCATATTCCACGGAATGAGATGTTTGAAAGGCTTCAGAAAATACCAGCACCGGTGAAGGGAGACGATTACACATCTCGAGCTCTTATTTATTTATAAAATTCTCACAGTTACAGGGACAGAGAACTAAAATGTTTTTATTCACACGATCCAATTAGCCGGAATGTTTATCTCTTCTGTATACTATATGGTATGTTTCGTCCAAAGATTCGAAGTTTTGAGAAGAAAATTTTATCTATTTGGTCGATTGGATAAAAAACAACAACCTGATATAGAATTACAATTTTCATGTAAAGACGGTATATGAAGTTTGACCCGTTTAGCTTGTATTTCTATTGAGTCCTCTGATTCAAAGATAGATAAATACAATATTTTATTTTTAGAACCAAACGCGTGTAAAATACGGAGATTAATCAAAATCTCGATGCTAGATGTCTTCTGATTTCAATACTTTCTCTTTCTGTGTTTCAAATTAGAAGAAGTCAAAATGGCAAGGAACTACGTGCGCTAAGTGAGATCTCTACACCAAAGACAAACTCCATAACCCGGATCCAAGTCCATTTTTCAAAGGAATGCTGCAGTTCCATTTATCGCAAAAAATGGAACCAGAAGCCGTTTAACTAAATAATCATCACTGATGAAATGATTATGCATTTCCTATTAAGAAGATATATTATCTTAAATATGTGATGTGCTATCTTCAATTTCTTATAGCTATGACAGATTGTCAAAAGATGATTTAAGAGTCTTTCTAAATTAATTTTCACTCATTTGTTGCATATATTTTTAATGAAGGGAATACTAAGGTTTCTATGAATGGGATTATTTCCGATATACATCAGGTAATCATCATGCCTGCTGCAGTAGCTTTTGATAGCTAAATAATTAGTGCGTTGTTATTTATTTGCAGGATTTCAGTGTCTATCGTTCAGCCATTTTAGTTTGTTTCCAATGCTTTTTTTTTTTTTTTTTTTGCCTTCCCCGAGCTCTTTACAAATGAATTTATTTTCAGAGGTAATTGATTTGTTCTGCTGTTACGGTTTCTTCAACAAATACTAAGAGCATCACTTCAACTGAGTTAATGCGCTCCATATCTTTTCATCAAGGATTTAGATCTCTTCTAGCTAATTAGAATCTTTCCTCATTCAATGGCACTTTTACAACCTTGAGCAAGTATTTATCATATTTTCATAGACAGAAAAATGAACGACTACAAAAATAAAATATGGTTTAACTACCTTATAACCCTGTCGATGGTTACGACACTTCCTAAAATGCAATGTTTTGGAGGGTGTTGGCTCGCATGTTCTGTTTTCAGAAGACTTTGTTGTTGTTTAGACTCATTGCAGCACAAAGAATATTTGGCATCTGGATCAAACTGTAAAAAATGCTTTGCAAGAAACGAGGCTTACTTTTCAACATCACAATCATGAGATAGTTTTTAATGCCGCCTTCTGTAATGCAACTGAAACGCTTAAAGAGATTTTAAAAGATGTTATTGATGTTCCGAAATAACTAATGGTTTTAAAAGCTGTGGGGTTCACCCATTTTTTCAACTGAGTGGGTGTGTGGGGGAAGGGTGAGGGTAATGCAATCAATTTATTCGTGTTTCGGAAATTAAAATCAGACCATTTGCATAGATATTGCATAACTGAACCGAAAAATTGTCGAAAGCAATATTTGTGGCATTTTTAAAGCGAAACACTTTCTTTATGTGAAAGGCATTATGCCTTTCTAAAGAAAATTACTTGTTCCCCTAGAGATAATGAAATCGCCATTTTAAATCGTAGTTTAATGCTAATGAGGGTCCTTCCTCTTCAGATCTCTACATCATGCAAACTCCATATCGTTCGACTTGCGATCCGAAACAGCACAAAAAGAATTCATATATTTTGACGAAATCGAGATCCGAAGTTGTAGCGTTTTTCAGTAACCGCATTCTGTACTTCAAACGGCTTCTACTAATAAAAATAACTGATTAATTGTTGAAAGTCAGAAGGACCTGCACTCGTAAAGAATTGAAACTATCGTATAGAGCAAAAGCGTTAGCTTCCATTCATGTGAAATTTAGAGCAGGGATTTACCATTAAATGTGAAACCACTTTTGGATTACGTCCATTAAAAGAGTTGACTGGCTGTTGATCAGTCTCTTCGTATATTGAGTGCGGTAACTGTGAAATGCAGCAAGCTAGAATAATGAACATTAGAATGTGATTTTAGAATTGTGTTTTGAATCCAAATAATCAAAAGTAAGCCAAGCACACTCCATACTTTCGAAATATGCTGGAAAGTCAAGAAATGAATATTGCTGGTAGTTTATAATTTGTATTGGTGTAATGGTGGAAGGTGAATCTTTGATCTCTTGACGAGAAATTTCACTGCTTTTACCTCCTTTCTCAGAGTAAACATGACGAGACTGAAAAATAGATGTCTCTTACTTTTCCACAGATTATTTATTGATAGATTGTATACTTAAAGTAGGTTAGGGTAGTGAAATTCTTTGAAAAACATATCGGCTTCGGACTGCCTGACTTTAAAAGGGAGCGTCTGCAATGCTTTAGCCTGCCAATAGGTCAATGATGTGCGTCCGCTGAAACACACCCATTTATGAAGGAGTGGCCTTCCATTTGTAATACAAAGGCAATAAACAAAGGAAATTGTCTTTACTTTGTACTCAGAAAGATCAACAGAAAACGTTCTAAGAGCAGAGTTGTGACGGTCAATATGATTCACAGAAGCGGTCTAATTAGCTGAACAAAATTTACTTTTTCGGAATCGAGATAGGAAAAAATGATTAGACATGAATTCAATTTAATGATTTCAATTATGGTATTATGCAGAAGAATAAAGCAGACACTTATCTTTAATTTTTTTAATCCCTTCGTATACAATAACGAATCTGACTGAAGCATCGAAATAATGAATTTCTGATTTTAAATCTACATATATATGAAAGTATTAAGTAATTTAAAATACAAAATTCACTTTAAAACACTACAAAATATTAGATGTTTTTACATTATTATAGGAATGAAAATAATATGTCCGAAAAAAGTGGCATCTAATTAGAAAGTTACATAAAATCGCAGGTCAATAGGTTAAAGAGAATTAAAATCAGTTTTATTTCCCACGAACTCGACGTCTTTTTAGGAGAAGCAAGCAACGCAGCTAAACTTGAGTGTCATTAAAAATATATATATATAATTTATGACACACATAACTAAAGATTTCGGATTAGAATATTTATCTAAATACTAAGCCTGTTTATGCTGCTAATCGACGATGAAATAGAATTTGGAGCATTTTGCTTCCAGAGCTGATGTTCTGTGATGATGCCACTTTAACAGCAGAAATCTTTACAAGCACAAATCAATATTTCGTTCTTTCGGTTTTAATAATGATCCGTTTCGAAGTAACAAGAAGGTTATTTTTGGACTGACTTCGTCGTCGGCCAGCATGCAAGTCTTCCAACTTCCGCAACACATCTACCAAAATACGTTTGGAAATTCTTTGGGTCAGACTTAACGTCCATTAGATTCACACATTATGCGGTTCTATGACGAATTAATTTCTAATCAGAAATTCTATAATTTCTAATCAGAAATTCTATTTTCTAGAATCTTATAGACACCTTATCACTGTGGGTCAGTATCAGGATAAGGGCAAACCAAAGATGAATACATGCATGTATCAAACTATGCATGTATTCGTCTTATCAAACCATGCATGTGTGCATCTATCAAACTGTGCATGTATTGAAAACGGATTTTACCTTTGATTACAATTTGAAAGTAAAGAAATGATAAATTTTCTCTGATAAATTACGGGATAATTTGTCCTTTTGGGACTACAAGGCAAATTATCACGCAAATTTGGACCTGTTTGGTCGAGTTTTTGTGAAAACACGATATTTTTTATTTCATATTTTTTAATTACTTATAAAACAGTTTGAATTTTGTTTCTAAGACTATTTTTTGGGAAATTGCACTGATTTTTATATTTTCACTTATAGACATTTTAATGCTATTTTACATTTTTGAAAGCTATTTTCTAGAATTATCTTTGGTAGAATTTTGTTACGAAAAACCTTATAATTTAAAATCGAATACCTACTTTTTTTGTTCAAATTTGGTATAATAATTTCTCTTCAGTTCCTGAACTAGAGAATAAGTAACTATTCGTTTAAAAATTTTCTAATTGTTTTAATGCTTTACAATCCGAAACAATTTGTAAATTTCATATTTTTCAGTCGACCCTAATAGTTAAAGTATGACTAAAAATATAGCTTATTTTTTTAGTTCAAGAGTTAGGTAATTATTTCTTAAGCTTTAAACAAAAAGCTTTTTTGCTTTATACCTCTTTTTAACCAAAAGGAAGCCCTTTTATTTCCAATAAAAAATATAAAAACTTTTGTCATTAAACTGATGTATTTTTGTTTCCTACCTATTTTTTCAGTCATTTTTATGCAAAAATTCAAAAATATAACTATATTAAAGTTTCCCCCCCCCCCCAAAAAAAAATCCCGAAAGTAGTCATATATCATAAAAGTTCTATGGATTTGTTGAATTCATTACGCAACTGTTCCTGAAGTGAAAGTGAAGAGTGCTCACCTGGCGATAGAATCTCGGCCTCCACATCAAAGACGTGACGTGTAAGGGGGCCAGGACCATAAGAAGTCTTCAATGATAATGCGTTGTCTTTTCGGTGTGCTGGAGTGTCAGTTATGCGTCTTCCTCCTCAATAGCGGTCTAAAATTACGAAGTTCGTCTTTACAATTCACTTAAAAAAAAAAGACATAAATGAAAATTCAAAGTGTAATCTGAGTTCAAATTCATCAATTCCATTCACCTCTCACCCTTAACGGGAATAATTTATCATGTAAAGGATTAAGTACAATTATTCCTGATTTTTAATAAAAAAAACAGTTTTGATGTAAGCAGTTGCCCAACTTTCAATTGATCAAAACATTTAGAACGCATCAATTTTCACATTAGGGAATCTTCATTCTCATTTTAAAGGTTTAAAAAAGTACGGAAACATCGATTCTACTTCAAAGGAGGGAGAAAAAAAGTGAAGCACGAAATCGATAAATTCCTGAATCTTGCAACCGCGCATCCGGACTTTGATTGGCCGCTCTATGATGGGCGGCGCCGAGTGTGTTGTCATATGACGTAGCAGCTTGGCTGCAGCAGAATCGTCCGTGGATCAGCTGGAAAGGTGAGATTGCTTGGTCGAGCGATGTTTTCGGTAGTGACATGTTCTGTTCTTTTTGATAACATTTTACGAAATAAACGGTGCTCCATATAGACGGAAGTTTCATAGATTATGAAACCTAGTGAAGGTAAGTCTTTTTTTTTTTTTTTTACAAAAAAATATCAGGGTTTTAAATGAGGCCTGATCCTCTTTGTTTTGAGAGTATTTCTGCTCACTGTTGCTATACGGGAACAGGCTGGTAACGTTACTGTAGCGAGGCCTGTTTTACACCAATAGGAACTTGGGTTCTCGTATTTATATTGTTTACATAATAGCAATTTAAAGGGATTTTATTGATATCTACAATTTCATTATAAAAGAATATTTTTTAACGAATTTTCGTAGTTTTTGTTTCGAGACATTTAGATATGCTTATTATTCATATAAATTTGTGACGCTGGTACATGTTGCATATGTGCAATTCTGAAATGCAGATCTTGGTAAAGGAAGCATAATATTTCACTTTTGGGAAAATTTACTATCGGCCATTAAAATATTAATTCTGTGCAATAATACAACTACTCTGCTACTTTACTTTTTTAAGTGTAACTTTAGATTGATTAATTATATTTGATTATTATTTCTAATTACATTAGATTGCAAATTATGATCTAGTTAAAGAAATCTAAATATTGTTCATATTGATAATTTTATATTGTGTATAGAAAAGTTTATAATATATAAAAAAAAGATTAACTTGGATTTATTTTGTGAATATTTTTAAAAATTCTTTTTCTTAAATCAAATGTGAAATCTGAATGTACTTGTTTGAATTTTTAAAAAAATATTCTATTCTAATCTTATTTTCCATTATTGTAAGTTTTTGGAAGAAATCCTAGATGTTTGATTTCTGTATTGCTTTAATATTATCTCATCTAAAATTTTATTATTTATAATTTGAATTTTTAAACAAAGATTCTTTTTTATTTGGCAAATTCTTATTTTCATGGGAAAATTCAGGAAATACCCAGTTTTTAAAAGTTTTCCACAGGTTTAAAATTATCATGTAAGGTTCTAACTTTTAAAGTAGCGTAAATTAAAATAACTTTTGAAATAGACGTGAAAGGAAAAGTAACTTATTATTTCTGACTTTATGCAGTTGTGAGAGTTAACATAGGTAACTTAATTCAAGTTAATTTCAGCTCCCCCTTTTACCAAAAGCCCACTGTGAAGCATATTGAAATTCAAAAAAAGTTTAGTCATTTAGATTTAATAGATTCTCCTCAGATAATGGAGTGCTTTCAATTTGTTTTGGGGTTTTACCATAATTATGTAGTAATTGATAAATTGTAATTTTTGTACTACGTCCTTAGAAAACTGTTATTCTCTTACCATGTTATTTAAAGACCTAATTGTTAAAAATACCATGCTAGAAGGTATACTCATGCTGTTTAATTTTTTTTTTTATTGTCTGAGATAGAGAAACTTTAATTTTTATTTTGGATATAGGGCTATTTAGTTTTATGTATTACATTTCCTTATTTTAAGACTTCAAACTTTCAAAGGACACATGTTTTTTTAAAACTTTGATAATCTAAATTGATATGTTTTTCTTTCTATTCTTTAATTCATTATGACTTTATAGAAAAGAATTATATGAGAATCTAGTTAAAAACATATATGGTTATATTCCTTATTATCAATATGAGTTGCTAATGGATTTCAGTTGTAAAGTTTGTATAGTAATAAAACAAGTGCTGTTTGGTGTTGTATTTTATTAAAAAGTATAAAAATTGAAATTTGTACAAGAAAATATAATATGCATTTTTTTAAATTGCTCGCCTATCTCATTATTATATTTGAGAAAATAAAGTTTAATTTGCATGACCTCTTTTAAGCATTTTTTGGGGGTAATGGAGAATATAATTTTTTTATTTAAATTTTCTTTCTTCGTTGTTCCTTTTTTTTTTTTTTTTTTGAACAACATGTAAAGAATATTTCTAAGAAATCATTAACCAAATATCAACTTTTACAATCAAACCAGAAAGTGGATTTGTTTTAAATGTAGAAACCTGTTTAAAATTAATTTGCTCGGATGAGCTAGCAGTTCACTTTGGGCCACTAAAAAACAGGTGTATTTTTTGCAAAGAAGTAAAGCATGAAATGGCAAATGGGTTATAAAAGAATAATAGGTTTGTAATAAATACAACTGAGTTAAACAAGGATTTTTTTTTCGTCGTTATTGATACATCTTTATGAAGGAGCGAAGCATACTTAGATGTGGCAAACTGTGATTCATTTCCATCTGCTAGCTTATCAAAATACATTTATGTGCCTCGCACAGTTCTTGTATTATATCCATCAACTGGATAGAGCAGACTATAAATTAGGTGTGAATTTACTTTTCCAAGATTAAAATCCAGGTTTTTGTGAAAGAGATATATTCTCTTTCAGTGAAATATTGATATATTCCACATTCTTCCTTTTGAAAGTTGCTGTGTTAACTGTTTTAAATAATTTGTAGTGAATGAATTTAAAATCTAGATTTGTAACCACATTATTTTTGCTTGATGGTTTTCATACTGCTTGCCTTTTTCAATGATGGTTACTTAATAATCCTAGCTCTTCATATTCTTTTGTTTTTTATTGATCATCATGATATTAAGTTTTTAAGTTACTCAATTAGTTTCATTCTACAGATAGTAGAGATGTTTTATATTTGGGGTAGACTCATTATAAGAATATTCTTATATTAATGATTATTTAATAGGTTTAAATGCTTATTTATATATTGTACAGCCGTAGTAAAATAAGGTGCCACTCCGCTTAATTCAGATATGTCTTCCTATGTGGGAACTAAAAATGACATTTCAAAGATAGTAATAAATGTTAAAAGATGCCATGTCTAAAAGGGATTGTCTGTATATGTAAAATTATACAGAAGAAATACTTAGAAATTTTCTATGGCAACATTCATTCCTGAACAGATTTCCCTTTTGAAAAATTGCCCAGAGTACAGATTTTGGTTACCATGATTACATCTGGAGGTATTTGGCATTTTTTGTTAAGGGATTGTTTCCATATGTAGATGCATAAAATTTAATTTCCTTTGTGTATCAATAATAGTATTTTTTTTAAAAAAATTTGTGATACTTTAAAATCATCTATAACATTACAATCTACATGTTAAAATCAGTTGCTACTTCATTCATAACAAAATACTTACAGTGATTTTGTTAGAATTTTTATTCTTTTAAGGAAAGAAGTATTAAAGAGTATTGAAAATTTTATTTAAATTGCACCTGAGTTGGAATCGTCATTAAAATGCTCCAAAATGGAAAGTTTTGTTGTTTAAACTGAAGAAATAAAAAAAATTGTGTAAAAGTAATATTATTTTAGTGTTGAATTTAATATCTTACTCATAGGAATAGACTTTACTTATTTTTATTCTTTTTACACGCTATTCCTGCATCTCTTTATCAGTATAGATTATTATAATCATCACTGCTTACTATTTATAATTAGATAGGAAATAATATTCCATTTTATTTATGAACATATAAAAAAAGTAGTGCATTTCATTCACTAATAAATGTAAATAAGTTTTCTTCCATGTTTTATCAGCAACTTGGTGTTCTATACAAATGCTTTTTGACATATACAGGATATATTAGTGAAAAGTAAATCAAAGAATATAACTTTAAACTTCGTTTATATTTTTAATTTTCATTATTGTAGCACTTTTTTAAGTTATTATTTGCCACGTACTTGGATGCTTCTAAAATGAATAGAAATTTAGAAGGTGTAGTATTAGAATAATTATAGGAAAAATTATTATTTATATAATTGTGAAAATAATTATTTCATTGGATGTGTATAAGAAGCAATCAGTTAAAGAATCGATGATTTGTGTTAGAACGTCTTTGATGTATTGAAGGAAAGTTAATTTTATTGAATTGACTGAGAAAAAAAATGAAGCATTTATCAACAAACAAAGTATTAATGGGGTAGTAAAATCAATAAAAGTGAATTTCATATCGTATTAATGTATCTAAATGTAGTATATTAAAAAAAGTTATTCTCAAAAATTTAAGAATTACATATGTTTAAATTTTGCATTCGTTCGCTCAATTTTGAAATTCTTTTCTAATTGCTATAAAAATAGATCTTTAGTTAATAAAAAAATTGAAATGTATTGTTTTTCAGTTTTATTTGATTCCGTTCTGTCCATCATTTAAATATTAAAAAGGAAATGCGTCATTAGATTGATAAAAATGGTAGGAAATTAAAATATTAACCTATTTCTTTGGGAATGATTAGAATTATTTGAAATTCTTTGTTTTCATATGTTTAGGGAATAAATGTACGATGCATTTTGCATGCAAAGTATTAGTACTAATTGCGTTATCTAATAATGTTTCGAAATTTTTGAAATGATAATGAATTTTTTAATTCTAATTTTGATTATATATGATATTATAATAATTACAGCAGATTAATCTAATGAAATATGAGATATATGTAAGAAATATTGAGCACTTAAAAAGAATCAATAAATTTAAATACAAATCGTCCATTTTTTTTTATTACAAAATATGGAGTTCATCCTGCATTAATCATTCAAAAGAAACATTTCGTCGAAATGTTTAGATAATTAAATGGTTAAATCTCGCAAAATATTTATTAAGAAATAAATCTCGTTTTTCAGTAATTTCTTATATTCTATAAGTGACTTAATATAAGCCAAGTAGAAATTCTAGCTCGCCAGAGGGTCAGAGATTATCCTGCACATTTAGAAGCCGAAAGTATTAATAAAATATTGGGAATGAAAAGCGTTTTTTTTTACATGTTTTTACCTTACAACAACGTTGAAAATATTTATTTCAAGGGAATGCACGATCCAGTAATGTTTGTATGCCGAATAAAAAAAAGAAAACTGCCGTCATTTTAAAATTTGTGAATGCACCCTTAAATTTTAGGGAAATACAGAACCTAGTGTTACGAAAAAACTACTCATAAAAATGAATTGAATCTCCATAAAACGGCATTTCCTTCTATTTATACGCAAATTAATGGGTATTGCCTTAAAATTTTGAAAAAATAAAGGGTATTGCCATAAAATTCTAATTTTGAATTTTTTTTTGTTTATTAAAAATTACTTATTAATGATAATGCATCGAAACTTTTTAATGTGAATATTGCCTTATTTTCATAAAAAAATAATTTGATCAATAACTGTAGTATTTTTTAAGATACGAAATAAAAGTTCAAAATGTTGACATGAGAAAATCAATTTTATTACCTCATAGTTTCGAATCGATTAGATCTGGACAAATAAAACTTGGTTTCCGGGAATAACTTTTCATATAGTTTTAAATATGAGAAAAATGGGTATTGCCACCGGAAATTTTGAAGTCCCTATTGAAATATATAGTTGGCCCTTTATGAAATTTTTAATTCAAAAGTCTTTTAAGTGTATATTAATTCCTTTCAAATAATACCTTTTTTTATGGCATGATTCGCGATTATACGATGAATGATGCTAGAATGAAGCTAGGTGGCTCCTTTATTTTCTGCGCACGCGCGCGATTGTACAAAGGGCGTCACTTATAATTATGTAGTCGCTTACTTCATTTCAGGTAGAAAAAGAATTCCAGGAGAGGGAGAGTTAAGATTCATTTTTTCCGCATAATTTAATGTTTTTTTTGGATATGTGGTGATAAGGTCTTGGAAGGCGAATTCGATTCTACCAGAGAACCACCATAAATTAGGGTGTCCCAAAAGTTTCTTTCTCATCGCGCTATGAATGGCCTTATCTGGCTGTGCCTGTGCAAACATGCAGGCTTATCTATTAGCTGTCTATGTCATCTGTTTCAGTCGTACAGTAGCTCTACTACACCCCAGGCCGGGACTACATTGTTAAAAAGTTTTGTCCAATTTGGTGTGGTTAGAAAGGCTTAATTTTCTACGAGCTTCTTCCTCAAGGTGAAGCAATAAATTCTACTGTCATCAGCTAGATCAATTAAAAGCTGCCATAAAAAAATTAAATTAAAAAAAATTAACTGCCATAAAAAAAATTAAATCAATTAAAAGCTGCCGAAAAAAAAAAAAAAAAACCTTCCAGAATTAATGAACTGACGAGGAGTTGTTTTTCATCATCACAACGCGAGACCACATATTGCAATAGTCGCAAGAGAGAAGTTCTGGCAGTGTGGTTGGGATGTTTTACCGCATCCTGCAGATCTCGCTCAGTCTTATTAATTCTTTCTGTCCTTAAAAAAATTCTCTTCGCGATAAGCGCTTTAAATCCATCAGCGAAATAAAAGCGCACTTCAAGGATTATGTCTTGTCCAAAACGCAACAATTTCGGAAAGAAGGCTTAATGAGGCTTCCTGATAGATGGGAAAAAGGTAATAGAGCAAAAGGATTCTTGTATAACAAAATAAATAATATCTTAAACTTTAAATATTGTGTATTCATTTCATATTAGAAAGAGGAAAGAAATTATGGGACACCCTAATATATGGGCCAGGTGGTTGTTAAATGCGACGTTAAGGATCCCTCTCACTGGTATTGTATTTCAGTTTCGGGAGGGTGGGGAGATATTGTTTTGGTCATTCGATTCCAATCCATCGCAAAATGATACCTGATTTTTTTTTTCAAAGCGAGATATTTATATAACTAAATGTCCAAAGCCCTACTTCAATTTCTGAGCTTTGTGCCGCCTTTCCAGTCTCTGCTTTGTTGTGTTGCCAGAATCCTTCTGAAATGCCAGGAGGTACCTTTTAACAGGTGATTTCACAATACTAACGGCAGAGACGGATTGTTAGTTCTGAAACGAACAATACTGGGAAAAAAATCGGAGCTAGGTATTTATAAATTCTAAGTTGGTTATTTAATTCTGCAATGCATCGAATAGCCGTTTGACTACATGTCTTTATTGCCATTTATGAGTATCACATGACTGTTCCAAAGAGCAATAATGTGTATTTGGAAATCCTTTTTTAAATGCATTTTGATAAATATTTGTAGAAAATTCTGACATAGCCAGAATGAAATTTAAAATGGAAACTCGGGAAAATACCAAGATGACTGCCATATGAATAGTTTCATCATTAAGATTACTATGAAATATATGTTTGCATTTTAAAAGTATATTGATAAAAAGGATTTTGTAAATTGCAGGTTGCGACTTTTGACACTGAGATATTGTTTAATTAATAATGTAGCCATTTGGCACATTTTAATTTTTTTTTAATTTTACGCAAAAATAATTAAATTAAAAATTTTTTTCGTAAATTAAATGCATTCATTCAAAAACGTATCTTTTTTGTAGAAAAAAAATGATACATACAGTTAATGTGTGCATTGCATTTTACTCATAGTAAATAATCAACGTATATGTTGCATCTAATTTTGCTGACTGAAAATTAAATTATGATTCTATAAAAAGTCCCCTCCTACACATACATACATTTTCCCTAAACGAAATAACAAGCTTTTAAAATAATTTAAGGAAGTTCTCTCTCTGCGATTCTTTTGGACGATCTTGCACCGACAAGATTTTTCTCTTCATATACAGCCATATTGCTGAATCGTGAAATTACGATTTGAGCAATACATCTATCGAATTTTTAATCAACTTGTAAATAATTCTACTGACCTCTTTTATATCTGTGATGATTAAATTTTTTGCCTGTGAGACGGAATCCTGGTTTTCAGTATATTTGCCAAGTTTTATAAGAATACAGATGTCGTGCCTTGTTGACGGATTTCATTTTCTAATGCTTGATGTAAATATTTTCAGTTGTAAAATCCAAGCTTATTAATTGCATTTAAAATTAAATTAAATTCTTTTACTTTCATCATTATTTTTTTTTATGATGTGCAAAACGTTCTAGGGCATAACATTGGGCTTAAAACTACCAAATTTAAAGCCTGATTACTTTTCTGTTAATACATTCATTGAAAAAAAAATTCTAAATTTTTAATAAATTAAAAATTAATCGAAATTTTAACGCTTTTTCGCCATAACATGGATCACTATTATCGCACAAAAATAATTTTTACATTAATTTAAAATTGGTGTTTCAGTGGTAACAGCTTTATTTCTGTGCAATTTTTTCTTTAGTTTTATTAAATTAAAAAAAAATTATTATATAGCAGATAATGAAATAGATTTTTACCATCCTGTAGTTTATAATATAATGGAATCGACTTCCATTATTTAATTTTGTAATATTTGGTAGCTTACTTTTGTTTAAGTTTAAAGAAAGCATTTTGCATTTGTAAAAAAAAAAAAAAAAAAAAAAAAACTAATGGCATAACGTTATACATTTGTAGACTCTATTTCGAAACATTTTGTTCTTTTTATATTATTTAGTTAATGCCATCGGTGCTGTTTTGTAACTTGATATCATTTTCGATGCTTCGGATAATGGTACGAATCCCCCCCCCCCACTTTTTCTCCCGTTTGCAGTTTTTATTAATGTTTTTTTTTTTTTTTTTGTCATTGGCGATAAATCGAAGTGGTTTTCTCCTTTCCCTTCATAATTGGCTACATGTCAAGTCGGCTTTCAACATCGTCTTTGGTTTACTGACGAGTGTTCTGTTTCTGAAGAAGAATGAAAAAGGGAAGCATCGAAGATGCAGAATGTACAATGGAACTTCCGTCGACGAACACAATTTATCTACGAATCTGACTTGCATTGCGAAATATGCAAGTTGATTATCAACTTAAATTTGTCATCAGCAGATTTCAGCAAAGCAAGCGGCATTAATTATTTATTTGTAAAAACATAAAATTTCGATTGATGTGTTAATACTATTAACATAATGTTGAAAACTGATCAGTTTGAAATAAAAGAAAATTTACCCCTCTGGTTTGCTGTAGATGTTTTAAGAGAAATGATACAGGTTTAGGTATCGTCCTCATCCTCTGACTGATCCTAAATAATGGGATTCTTCTGCAAACGGGATGTTTATCTCTCTTAGTCATACTCCATCTTGCAAACTTATTTTTCGAAAAAATTAAACAAGAAAAAAATTACCCAATTTAGCATTGAATAGTTTCATTCCTCGCTAAACGATTAAAATATACATTTTTTTTTTTTTTGCTATTATTTTTCCTTTCTCATCCTCATGCATTGCAAACATTCGATCCGGGTTTATTACCTTTTTCTGCTTTGTCTTGGCATATAAAGGCTTGTGGGCGACAAACGTAATTTCATTCTGCGTAACATTCAGCCGTCTGTTAGGAGCAATCACCGCCGTTCACTCGGGGCAAACATGTGACAGCATTCAGAATTTGCATGTCGATTCAACGACCCTGTTTTGTTACGTTAGCAGAAACGCTATCGCCACAGGCTTTTTGGAAGCAACGAGTACCGTCAGTCTTGGAGCTCTTGTTTTCGTGTTTTACTTTTTCTTTTTTCCCCCCAGTTCTGTGACTGGTTTCTTTCAATTCTATCGCTTGCGGTTTTGTTTAGAAATCATTCTGATTTTTTAAAGAGAAAAATACATCTTTGAAAGTGATAAGTGATAATAAAAGTGACACTTTGTGTTTTTTGTAGCCCCGGATTAAAATAAAATTGCAATCGATATAGTACTCACTAATTTTTTTTTTCTTTCGCTCTCATAACTTGCTACCAAAGCTTATGCTTCCTAAAGACGTTATTTTTATCTTAATAATCGTAATAAGTTAATAAAAGTAAGTTTGTGCTTATCAAATCGATTATTAATCCAGATATTTTCATTTCAGAATCATAGTTTTTAAAATATATATATGATCTTTTTTTTTTCTTTTAATAAATTCTTCATCCGTGTTTGATTTCTATATTAAAATTTGATAACGCAAGAGGATTTGTCCGTGCATAAATAAGTGGCGCATATTTAAAAATAAACAAATGTAAGTTCACCAGAAATAACTTCACGAATTGAAACCGCAACTAAACATTTTGGATCAAAGCGCGCTTCAGAATCAATCACTTTTAACTGTTACCATGGGAACTCTCAACTTTGACAGAAATTGACCATGAAAGCTTAACGTTTACGTCTTCCTTTTCCAATGCAGCGATTATTTTTTAAGACCTGGGGGGGGGGGATAGGCAACACTAGATATTCGAATTTTTAGCTTAATGGCAAATAATACTTTTAAAATAATTTAATCACTATATTAAATGGGTCTTCTCTTTTGGATAATATGCTACAAACGTTTCTTTTTCCCATTTGATAATTTGAAACATTCAGTGTTTTATTTATATGTATGTGCGATACTTTCTTTGAAGAACACAAATTTAGAATCCTTTAAATACTGATAAGACTATTTCCTCAAAATTATTGACTTTTGTCAAAATATCTTCGTAAAAGTCCTGACGAGCGCAATGCAGCAAATCAGGCAGAAAGACAAAGAGAGAACGCATTTTGAACTTATATAGTTCAAGCATTGAAATTTGCAGAGACGGTGTTTTGCTTCTGTGGGCAGTTATTAGATGACGCAATTCAAATATTAAACTGGCAATGAAGCTGGAGTCTGAATGAGTAGTAAATCACTCTAGGAATGTTATTAGATACATTTTTCAAAATTCAAGAGTTGTTTTATCAATCTAGAAGATTTTCATTTTATACTTGCAGATATCATTTATTCAAAAATTCACAATAAACTCTACTATTTTTTATTTCTTTGTATTATCTGAAGACATTTTGATGCCGTAAGTTCGATAATTTGCCAGTCTTATTTTGAAATCGCAAGCTGAGTAGGGAAATCTCACGTCATTCCACTTCACTTCAAAGCCAGTGTAAAATGGAAGGAAGACCCTTTTTAGAACGACATGTGTCGTGTGGAATATGTGGCAAAATAGTTTGTTTTGCAGAAGTAAATGAACACTCCAACTGTGAAAAGGTCACCGCAGCCGATGTCGGTACTTAATATTCTATTTGCTCCCCTCCTTTCTTTTCCCTTCCCGTTTCTTTCCACAAGACTTTTAAATTTTTGATGTTAATTTCTTGTCTATGAATCGATTATTCAGATGAGTATAAATCACTATTTTGCCAATAAAATTTTTTTCAAGAGCACCCAGTACTGCTCGGGATTATACTCAAATACACCAGGCAAATGGGTGTATAAATAAATTGGGAAGGGATCAATCATTGTTACTTGTAAAGTTAAAAAAACTTATTTGGAGAATCGTCAGTAGATATTCTGGTTATCTGTTCGTTTTCAATTATTCCGTTCGTAAAAAGCTCGTGTTTATAATTTTTTTTTTTAACCATTTCGGTTTTGTGAATAATTATAGCAAATTTAAATTGCATGAAATGCAGCATGGAATGAATTAAAAAATGTAGGATGACACTGTTAAAATGTAAGCTCAAATTCCAATTCTTTTATTGGCAGTAGTGAAGTTTTCAGTTGAATCACGTGCACGTTTTCGAGTTGCAACGTGAGAGTCCACTTACTTCACTCCACTTATTTTCCTATCTCGGAAATTTTCGAAAAATATCACAAACAGCTGTTAGGTGCGAGTTGTGCAGAGCTTCCTTTCTTTTAAATATTTTCTACCATGGCGTTCGTATATGGTTTGTTTCGGCTGGAAACTTGCATAGATGCATTACGAAAAGGAAATCCGACTCGGACCAGCAAGAAGTGCAGTATACTTCTATCTCAGTGGAATGAATCTTGGCTGCAAGCCCAAAGGGTTACTAACCAAGTGGATGTCACTTGCTCTCCTTCGAAGTGGTTATTCTTAGTGAAGAGGGAGAAAAGTTATGCTTCTTCCGCTAGGCGAAAAACCAAAAATTCTCGTGCATTTGCTTGAAAATTATTGCTGCTTCAGCCTTTTTTTTTTTTTTTTTTTTTTTTTTTTTTTGTGTGTGTGTGTGTGTGTGTGTGTGTGTGTGTGATTTATTATTTCAGTTTACGATTTGGAATTACTATAACAGGTGAAGTTTTTGCTGGTTATAAAATACTGAGAAAAAGATAAAATGTTTTTAATCATTGTTGTTTTTGTTCATAAACTATCGTACTTTGCGATTGCTGTACTTCGAACGGAAATAAAAAGCAAAAGCAAGCTGATATCACAGGACTAAAAATGAAATGAAATGAAAGCTGGCGAGCGATGTACTGGAGAGCACAGCATTTGATAACACAACTTAAGGAAGTTTTGGCATGCCTCTTAAAATGTCGACCAGAAACGTTTCAAAATTAAAAAAATCTCAGCCAAATTGGAAGGACGGTTGATAGTGTGTGAGAAGGAGTTGGGGGGAGGGAGTGGAGTTTTATCTCTTTTGCTTGTTATTCATCTAATAATTATTACTTCTTGTATTTGATAGTATTCTAGGAAATTGTTTTTCTTTTTAGGAGAGGGGTGTGAGTTTTCTTTTCAAATCTTTTCTAAATTCATTTTCTGCCTTAATGTTTGATGTAAAATTGAATTTTTATTTATGTATGTAGACATAAACAATAAACGAAAGCTTAAAAAATGATGCTGAAAATACAGAAGGTATTTCTATATTTTTGGAACTATTTTTCTGTAAAGAATCTTAAAGAGATTTTGATGCCTTCCTTCATTGATGCTCATATTGCAACGGTTTATAATCTATGGGCTTCGGAATGCCTTTTTCGTATTTATTTCTTCAAAAACTGAAGACGAAAATAAGTGGATCGGAAATCCTTTTGAGAAAGATTTCATAAAGAAATTTCAAATGAAGATCTGGTAATTGAACTTTCATGTGACCAGACTCTAAAATCATTTTTAGGACCTTTTCTGAGTAACGGCAATATATATCCACTTTTTGAAACATTGAAAATTGGGACATTTGAGTTCTCGCTCAATTGCAAATTTCAATTGAGCCTTTCTTATTTTGAATCGGGACCGTTGGTTTTTGAAATTTCTTAATTTATGATATATAAGTAACAACAATTTTTTTTTTTGCTTCATAAACAAAGTATTTGTTATTCTTTTATAATAAACAATAAGTCATTGCCAACTTGCATCCATATATTTTAGTCAGTGGGCCTCAAAATATTTTTTTAACTCAACAGGTCATCCAAACAACAAAGGAACTTGGAATTTTCTGTAGATTTTTTACTCAAATTCGCAACACCCAAATCGCCATTTTTTTTAAAAAAGAGAAGCATTTGATTTTGTAACAACCTAATAATTCTTGTGGGAAGAGAGAGGCCAATGTTACGCTATTAGCAAACTCGGTGCGATGCATTTTTTCTTTGTCCTGATAACAATAGGGAAAAAAGCGCTGGGGATTTATCCAGTCTTTGACTGGAATAAATCGCAGCTTCTTTTTGAGGGAATAATCGCTGCCATTTGGAATTGAACGCATTGAGTAATTATGATCCTCTAACAGGGGAAATGAGCCTATTTTTCTATTTCTTGTTCTGCAGTGCTGACAATAAAAAAAAAAAAAAATGTATCTGAATTAGGAAAAAACAAACGATGAAAGTCTTGTTTACATGCACATCTTTCGAAAAATTCATTTTTAACGAGTTAAAAGAATTAATCATCTATATCTATACTTATAATAAAGCTCAATGTGTGTGTGTGTGTGTGTTGGCGCTCTACAGGCCAGACCGTTTGACATACAGCTACCGAATTTGGTACATGTATACCTTGGAGGTTGGGAATGTGCACCTGGTGTTTCTTTTTTCGAATTTTTAATTAGAATTTTAATTATTAATTAAAAACTAACTTTCCCGCCAAAAAAATCTTCCATTTTTCCCACCGCCAACTTTTCCGCCAAAAAAATCTTCCATTATCCCCAGCGCCAAACGAGAAAGGCTTCAGTTTTTTTTCTCCCAACAGTAATGAGGCTAGGGTTAAAATTTTTCGGCGGATTATTTCAATCGGTTCTGTTTATTTTCTTAATGTTTGATGCATTTAAAATTAAACATTGTTAATGAATCAATCTTTCAGATTCATTCTGAAGTACTTTTGAATTAAAATAAAACAGAATAAAGGAAATTAAAAATTTCTAATCCGCATAGCGTTACCCCAACTGGCGTAGAAAAAATCACGTATTTGCGTTACGTAACCGGCGAAGAAAATTCACGCATGCTCATTCTGTTCTGATTGTTGCCATGACAACGTTATCAATGGATGATTTAAATTATTTTTGGGTTAGTTGCATGCTTTTGTAAGTAAATTGTATTTATGTTAGTTATATATTTTTTGTATATGCTTATAGTTTTAAGTACATCGTTTTTTAAGTAGTTTTTTTTTAAAACCTGTTTTCAACCGTTTATTTTAAACGATTCGTTTTATTTTCTTAGTGTTTGATGCATTTAAATTTAAACATTGTTAATTAATCGATCTGCTCATAATGAATCTAAGAAAATTTTGTTGACCAACTCTTGAGATATTACATAAATTAAAAAAGATATTCTTTAGTGCCCATAAAGTTTAAACGCTGAGTGACCCTATTTTCAGTAATCAGATTATAAAAAAATGCTTTGTTTCAGTAAAAAATATTATTATATTAATTGAAGATAAATTCTTTCCACTTTAATTTAAAGCATAAATTCTACGGGTGCTAACAGAAAATGAGAGAGATACATATTACGTTATGACTGAAGGCCTTTATAATATTATGAATGAATTATATGATAATCAAAATTTGAAGTTTTAAAATATTTTGATGAAGAAGCTATTAAAGTAGAAATTGCATAAAATATTTAATTATTAAAATTTTAACGAACATTAAGATTGGCGAACCGGCTGGTCGCCAAAGGCGGCTAGTATATAATAAGAATGTGATAAGTAATCTTTCTTATATCGATTTTTTTTTGTTGCTGCTGCTGAATGAAATGTTCATGCATGTGACTTTTAAGAAAATCAACTAGAAAAAGTAGTGCTTCCCTTGACACGACTGTCGGTAATTTTTGTGCTTAGTTTGTCCGATCATGATTACTAGAGCCATATGATTCGTGAAATTTGTTTGAGCTATTGGAATTGAGAGGCGTGGGAAAGCCCTAAGTCAGAAGTTACAGTGAATGTGTGTGTGTGTTTAATTTTGATATTTCAGAAAAAGAATATTTTTGAATCGTGTAACGATTCAACAATCACAAAAACGCACGCTGGCGCGCTTATGTTTAACCTGCGTTATCTTGCTAGCTCGATTTTTGGACTAATTTTGATTTGGTTCGACCGGTGCTTTTAGGTCTGCCATATTCTTAGATGGGCTATCTAGCTCAAAGGTGAGACAAAGGTGTGTGCTCCATTACTTGCTAATCTGTTAATATTTGAAGGCGGAAAGAATTATTACTTTGTCACGATATACAAATTTTGTACTGTATGTTTTATGGTAACACCGCTCCTTATAATTTTTGATTTCCTTATTTCGTATAAGATACTTCAATATTTAATTGATCTGAATAGAGGATAATGTGTATTTTGATGGTAACTCAAAGAAAGGAATCCATCTCCACCTTCCGATTTCACAAGAAGAATTCTATTCATATCTATGTATATAAAGCGCTTACGTGGACAAAAAATCAGGCCGAATCCGTTAATCGCCGTTTGGCAACACTTCGATCTCGCCTAGGAACATCAACACGCGGTTGATAAGATTTCAAGCGAACGTTATTCTTGCATCGGTTTAAAAAATTTTAAACAAAAAACCGGAAAAAAATTTTTTGCGATGAGTTTAAGTCGGGCTGTATCGATTTTAAAACGAAATCGTCGAAAATAAGAGGACAGGTTGAATAAAAATGCTCAAGAATCGTTCATAAGAAGATCCAATTTTAATGAACGAGATAAGGTTATGTGTACGGAGCGAAGTTTCCGAACTACGGGAGAATAGTTGTGGGACTATATCAGGACTCTGTTCTTTTTGCCAGGCACGTTAATAAGGGGGAAAAAAAAAAATCAAGTGGCAAATACACGAAATGTTGTCATGATATATATAAAAAAAAGTTTTGGAACATCTGTTGAATCCACCGGAAATATTGAGACTTGCTGATCAGTGATTCAATCGAAGGAAGAAACTATCGGAAGCATATAAGATAATATAATTCTGCTTTAGCCTTTGCTTCCATGGGAGCACAAATTTAATCTGCTCCTGGAACAGGGCCATATTGCTATAGGATTCATCGTCAGATATATCACATGGTTTCTGCTTTATACAATGGTCATAACAAACCGGGTTATGGTCAGTTATGTTTTTGATGCCAGTGAAGCCATTGAAAAACGCATAGCGAGAAATGAAGGATGTTTGCTCTCTGTGATGGAAAGATTGGATTCTATGTTGAGAGCAATCAATCCGTTCATCGATTGTTACCTGCAGATGCATCGTATAATTGAAGAAAATCCTGCTACTAATATCAGAAGGGACAGAATTTGAATATAGTTGCTTTCAGACAATTTAATTTTTTGTGAACATCAAATTCTTGTTCTGTTTGTGTTGTGTAGCTATGAAATTTAAACAATTGTGAGAAAAACACATTTTTTTTTTTGTAAATATCAATTTTTTGTTTTTATGGTATACTTCCCAAATTTGAAAAATTGTGAGAAAAGCGCCGATTTTTTTAAAAATTTGATTCTTTGGTGGATGTATATAGTTCTTTAAATGACAGGTTATTTGTGCTTACAGAAATAACTTTTCATTTCGTGAAGAACTTTGGTGCAGGTGATTTTTGCGAGTGTACTTTTTGCTTTACATTTTTTCATTGTTTTATCATATTTTGGAACAAATTGAATCTGAATATATCTGTTGGTAGATTAAAGTGGTTTAGTAGATGGCGAGCAAGCGAAGCTATCCGAAAGGAACTGCATTAGCAGTTCCTGGGAGTTGGCGGGCTTGAGGTTACTTGGGAGCCTTAGTTTTTTTTAAAAAAGAAAATGTTTTGAAAATATCATTTCGTTATATTATTGGTGGTCTCAAATGAAATGGGAGAATTCAAAGCAACTTCCGTCTGAGATTAGCGAAAGAATTCCCTGTGTGCATTGCGAAAAAATCGACTGTTTTCTCGCCAAGTCTGAGCAGAATTCCTACTTCATTCACGTCCGAATACTTTTTTTACGTTGGAAACGATGAAATGCTTTTGAAAGCATTCTGTTTTGTACGCTCTCTGTGTCTCAACGGACTTTTGAGTTTATAGCAACGATAAAGTTGGATGTTGTTTTGCACTTGGGAATTCGCTCCAAAATACACTACTATAGATATGCAAAAAATTTTCTGTTGCCCGAAACAAGACAGAAAAGAAAAAGCGAGTGTTACAGAATTAAACATTGCGTTTTTGTACACTTAATTGGAGTTAGTTCATTTTTACAGAATAAATTACATTCATTGGACGCAATTAGTTATATTGATTTCGAAATTGAAAGATTTGTTTCTGATTATATTACATCTGATACATTGCTTTCCGATTTCTGCTTCAACTCTTCGTAGCTCCATCGGATGGGAGAGGTAAATAAATAACGAAACAAAACAAAGGCCACCTGTTGTTGTCCTTGCTTGGGTTCACAAAATCAAGTTTTCGAATGAGGCGTAACTTCCAAATTCGTTCCTAGTGGAAAAGAACCTTGGATCTCGCTGCCAAGGTCAAGTGCCCTTCGTGAGGTTCTGTCTTTGTCATCTTTTGTTCCTCTTGATCCATTCGGGACCGTTGCCAGCAGCGACACGGTTACCTTTTACTATTACACGATCAGCTGTTATTGCGGAGAAAAGGACGTCTATATTTATGTGCAATTCTCAACTGTTTTATAGACTCTCTTCTCCTGTATGCTGTACCGTTGACATTATGTCATCAGCATTTCGTAACAAGGTGCGACTGCGCCTGCCAAAAAATTCGTTCCAAGTTGGCACCGCTGTAATGAAATCTCGGTATTCACTCTCCGTGTTTGTGAAGTTGGGTAAGTGGATTAAATAAGATTCTGATGAAGGTCGCACTCACAGTAAAAGCTGTTATGGATTGGAGCTAAAAGTTCACGCCCTCGCCCCTTCCTTCTTTTAGCAATTATTATTACACGACTCTCTCTCTATATATAGACGACCTTGGGTGGACAATAGTTTTATCTTGAATGACGCTGAAATGCTGTAAAGTTCTCTCGGGCTTCTTTCTGTTTACGCGTAATTTTTAGGATCTTTATGCAATCAAGAAAATATTTTGTCAGGGCTTTGTAACATGCGGTGATCGGGCACTTATTCAAAACGCGGAAAATATTTGCTCAGCATTCTCTGGTTTAGGGGCTCCCAAGACTTTTTCTTTTTCCCATAGTCCTTGAGTAGTAGTTTTTTATATTTTTGTAATCTTTATTATTAATTATTTCTTTGCGCGAATTATCAGTTAAAATATTTTTTTTTTATTAATAACGCTAAAGATTTCGATTAGCTTAAGAATTGAATTAATAATTCTTGGGTTTTATGATTTTTAAAATGGTATTAGTTCAGTGCCAAAACAAATAGAAAAGACATTGGAAAAATTCTCTTGTAAAAGTCAATTATCAATGTCTGATTTTACCGTTTTTTAAAGTGTCAGAAAAGTGACTTCGAGAAGATGCGGGATTTTTCTTGATAACCTTGAACTGAAAGAATAAAAGGCACTTGCTAATCTACAGTTGTTATGAAGATGCAAATGACTTATGCAGAATTCTACAATTTAATGGAGGGTGGGGTTATTGGAGTTAGAATTATTTGGGATATGCTTAACTTTCACTTAATACACAAACTTGAACCCACCAGAGACCACCGTAGATATAGGGAGATGAGAAGCTTTCGGTACGATGGTTGGTTCTTGCCACCTGGTGAGAATCAATAGTGCTAGTAACCCACTGATAATCGGACGTGCCTGCTACGGGAAGGTTTTTACCGTGACTGGTGATGACCCTTAGAATTCAACCTTAATTCCTGCCTGTGCTATCGTGGAAATTTCAGTTTTTTTTTTTTTAAATCTGAATTTTTTGTTTTCAGTCTTGTACGATTATCAGGACTACTTTCGTTCACCTATAATCGGTTCGCCTCGTCCCGTCCTGCCCATCCCCGCACCAAATGCGTGATATACGGTGTCCACCTCTAATTGAAAACAGCAGCAGACGAGACAGTTATTTTGTGACCGACCAATTGACTTAAACTGCTACGCTAAAGGAGTTTAATAAGTTTGTAAGTTAAGTTTGTAAAAGCGGCATCGTCATATTTCATTGTTGTTCCGTTGTTCGTTCCAGTTATTCGGCCATTTCTTAAGAGAACCCGCTGGGGAAAAAAAACCCAACCCGATCTCTGCACATCTTTGGCGGCAAAAATTCGAAATGGGAACATTCATGACTGACGAAATTTGGGATTAAGGCAGAATAAAGTGACACTGTCCTAGTTTTTGACTGCTTGTGATTGGCTTAATCCTTTGCGAGGTTCTTCTTTTGGAGTTTTACTTTTTTCTTGCTAGGATGTTCTATTGTCTTAAAGCTTTGTAGAGATAATTAATAAGGCACGGCAATTGCGACGTACCGATTTTGGAATCTTTTGCGTTTTTACAGGGAATATAAGAGCGTGACGTTGCAACGCAGTTTAATGTAAATGGTATATGCCTTGAAACTTGCAAATGACGATGCCACGTGAAATGAGCAAAATTTTCAGGCAAAGATAATAGTTCATCGCAGAAAATTTGATAACAACCCTAAAAAATCTTCACAGGCAACGATAAAAATGCGCGCAAAAAAGATTGCACATAAAATGCATACGAAAAAGTTTTCATTTCCTGTTTATAGAGAAATATGGGTAGTTTTTCAGAATCTTTTAGTTTTTATAAAATAATAATGACTTAAAATACGTTCCTTCACACACCCTCCCACATGTAGTTAAAAAGAAGTCATTCGAGGGAAATCTTTGACAAAATCTGAATTTTTAAGTGTCCACAGTTTGCTTGTCTAGTGTTCAAAAGTGGGTTTTACCGCTGATAAAAGGCTATTCGTAATAGAAAACGATGTACTAACAAAACTTTGTTTCGTTTTAAATCCAGAAAAATATTTGTTGTGGGAAATGAGATTCGTTATAAAAGTGCTTGAAATGAAACAACCATCTGCAGTTTCAGATAGCGGCTCTTTATATTTTTATCTCGGCTCCGAATGTAAATACGAAACTTTTTTGTCAGAAATATTTAATTGAAGGTAAAGACGCCTTCGTCCGCTGGGAGAGATAAGTCATCAAAAGTGTGTGCACGCGCGCTTAGAATTTTGAGTACTTAAATATTAAAGTAAGCGTGTTTTTCAAGAGAGCATTTTTTTTTCTCTCCACGAATAGTTACATGTATCTTTAGAAATTTCAGTAACTGAATGTGAATCTTTGCCTTATCTTTAATTAGTTGCTTATCAGCTGCTTACGTCACTGTCTTCGGAAAGTTTTCGTTTCGGCACTTTGCATGAAAACAAATAAATGACATGAAATATCACTCAAGGAAATCTCTTCTTAAGTTAACGAAAAGTAATGATTCTTGTATAGTGGAATTCATGCTCATGCCTTAAGAGAGAGAGAGGGGGGGGGACTGGGCCAGATTATAACAATTTTTGGGCAAATGCGTATATTTTTTAATGCAGTTGCGATTATTTAGTTTAATTATTCATTTTTTCTGCCGTTTAATTATTCATTTATTATTATGCATAAAAAACAATTAAAAAAATTTCTCTTGCCAAAATCAAAATTTTTAAAAGTTGTTGACTGTTTCAGCTTTTTGCCAATATGGGGCAAGTTGAAACCGTGAAACAACAACATTTAAAAATTTTCTTTACCATTACTTTATTAAAATGCTCAAGATATATGGCAAAATAATAAAGGTTTTCAAGTGATTTATTGTAAAAGTAGTCGTCTTTAGTGACCAGCTTGTTTGCCAGGAGTAATGCTCTCTAAAATTTTCAATTAAATATTTATATATCTTGGTCTCTTAAAAGCTTCTTCATCAAAATATTTATTAGCTTCCGATTTCGATGGTCACATAAGTCATATTATTAGAGAAGCCTTATGATATTTTGTTCATTGTATCGCTCTCTAATTTGCTGTCAGCTGCCGTGAGATTTAAATCTTGAATTTGAAATGAAGAATATAAAACTTTAATAAATGCGAACATTTATGGATCAACGTGCCATTTTTTCTAAAGAAATGTCTAATGAGATATAGAGGTCAAATAATTTTGACTCGTGATTTTTGGGAAGATAATAAAACTAAATACTAACAACTCAAAACTCTCTATTGACTACGAAAAAATACATTTTGCATTGTATAGTAGTAAATGTTTAGTTATACGTGTAATTCAAATTAAAGTAGCATTAATGTGACTTCTGTTGTTGTAGATTAGATGACAAATATATTATATTAGGATTGTTCAGAATGCACGCTGAATTGGAGTCATCTGCCAAACAGTTTCTAAGTTGGGTCTAATGTTATTCCTCTCTGGAAATGACTCGCAGGCATAGATGAAAATATGCTTAAAATAGAATGAGCCAGTTTCTTCAAACAGTTAAATGTTTGAGTCGAATTCTATGTTTCCAAAATTTTGTTACTGACATTTTTACTTGTGTTGCTTGTTAACATTTCTGTTTCAATCAATTCCAGCTTTTTTCCTGGTTTCAATAAATGTTTGAATCCACATTGAACTAGACTGGAAATCAATCAGTTGCATTTCAAATTCTTCAATTTTCAACCAATCGAATTGAGACAAATTCAGTTTATCAAATGAAGTCACATGCAAGCCGTTTTGCAAACCGTAAAATGCAAATCGTTTTGATAGGCGGCGTGCCCAAAACATTGTGTCGCGTGCCATTGGTTCGCCATCCGTGCATTAGACAATTAGTCTTGGTCTTCAAGCCTTGAATGACGTATTTTCTTCTAAACAGTCGAGCGAGAGGTCTAAAATCGCGCGTTTTTATAAAATAGATATTTAAATTGTTTTAATTGCAAAAGAGTGGAACTTTTTTCTTTAAAATATTAGGGTCCCAAGAGTATTTTAATTAAATATGATTCACAGAACAAGATTGGTATAAAAAATTTAAAATTTGCAATTCATCAGAGCATTTATTGACTAAAGTTACATCAAAAAATAATTTATTTTTTATTTAGACAATTTTGTTTGTAGATTATGGTTATTATTAAAGGTTATAAAATAGCTTCTTGGGCCCTGATTAAAGTGGATATCCTATACATATTAAATCACATTTGTATTAAACTGATTTGTTGAATTAATAATATAGATATTGTAAAAAGTCGTATAAAAATGTTTCTTGTATTTATTTTTTTAGAAAATATCAAAATTCATAATTATTTTATTTTATATAGACACTTGTTGAAAATGACACTTTTCTAGATTTAATTTCCAATAACAGTTAATTTATTTCCTAGTTTGAGTTTTTACCAATGTCATAGCAATGTAAAGGATAATTTTTTTCCCATTCGTGCAAAATGTGCTCATGCAAGTTAATTTTTTTTGTGCTAAATAAATTATTGAAAAATGTAATTAAAATATTTTTTAAAAAATTCATTGAAAATAGAAAATTAATTTATGAGGTAAAACAATAGAATCGTTGAAAAGATAATTTTGACTTTAACTTGATGCAAAATTCATGTTCTCGGAAGTTATCATGTTTGCTTTGCGCATTTACTCTGATCCGCTCCGTACGTCTAAAGTTGAAAGGCCCTGTTATATGTCACCAGCTACCCCTTTAAGACGAAAGAAACTGTTTGCCTTATTTTATTCCCGAACAAAATCTGTTCTGAAGCACCCAGTAAGCGAAATTTCCCTGCCAGTTGGTCTTCGTTGATTTTATAATGCCCTCCTTTCATTTTGTGAGAGCCAGTTTGCTCCTCTATGACTCATACTTTAACATTGTTCGTGTTAAAGCTGTTGACTTTTTCAAATTCCCTCCTTGGGATATCCCACAATTTTCGTTCTTGAATCCTTTCTCGAGATTCGACAAATTATTTCCCAACAGCTCTTTTTATATCATTGCTATCGGTATTCTTCTTTACTGCCAATTTTCGTGGATTACTCGAAATCGGATGGTCATGTTGGTTGTGGAATCGTACTTTCATCTGATACACTGAGCCACCGTCTTCACTATTGTTGCTCAGTTTTCACTACTGAGAGAGTGGCAATTTTCTGTGCTCTTCAGAAAATTTCAACCTCTACTCAGGGTAAATTTATTTTCTATATCGATAGCATAAGTGCTTTGGAAACACTTTCACATGACCGAAATCGAATGCTTTCGATTGCGATCAAAATTTTATTCACTTTGCGATTTTGAAAAAATGATGGCTTTCAAATTATTTTCTGTTGGGTTCCGAGTCATGTCGACATCTTGGGGAATGAGAAGGCGGATTTGGCTGCAAAATCTGCAACGACCTTTTTAAGACCAACTTCCCTTTCGTGACATTAAAAGGCTCGTCTGTCATCTAACTGGCAAAAGTCATGGGATCTGCAGATCCAAAATAAATTGCATTCTATTGAAACGGGCATTGTTTCTTGGCCTGTTCATCCTATACGTGAGATGGATGTCAAATTGACCCGTCTCCCGAAATGGCATACACGCTTCACTCACAGGCATCTTATATATGGCCAAAATGCGCCTATGTGCAGCAGCTACCAAGTTCATTTTACTATTCATCGTATTTTAATTGAATGTCCTGTTTTTAATTCACATCGTGCTCGTTTTTTTTTTTTTTTTTTTTTACCACGTCTTCTTCAACATTACAAGACTTGGTGGGTAAAAAATACCACCCAAGTATTTTTTTTTTTTTTTTTTTAAATTCTTAAGAGCTATTGCATTTTTTACTTGCATGTAACATTTAATTCTGTTTTGTGTTAAATATTCCTTTTCACATTCTTGTACTTAACATCATTGTATCAAATTTTCATGAATCATAATTTTAAATTTTAAGATGCTAAAATCATTTTTTACTTCATACTTATACAATTTTATCTTTACATATCTGTGCTTATAATTTAATAAGTGAGGGGATTTTTTAAATACTTTTTTATACTTTTACGAATTGATTCGTGCATTATAGCCAAACATGGCTCTTGCGTCAATATATCACACAAAACCAACCAACCACCCTGCCAGCTCAGGTTTTGTTCTTGTCGTCTGAATGCCATTCAGATTTACGTGGTGCAACTTCAATTAACCTTATCGTTGCTTCGGAACGGAATGTTGGTATGATATACTGAAATATATCATCAGAATTGCTGTACGTATCTCGACAAGCAAGATCCTCCCCCCCTTTTTTTTTTCAGAATTCGTATATTTTCTCCCTCTTTTTCCATTTCTTATTAATAATACTGTCATGTTCATTTTCCATTGCTTCTTTTTCAAGTTGATCGATCTATTATGAAGGGAAATTTAGTATTAATAATCATAATAGTAATGTTTAATTGCATAAATCAGCTACAAATCAAAATTTCGCAAGTTGTAATATATTACAGCTTTCGTGAGACTTTGAAACAACCTGTTCTATCGTGTAGTTTTCGAACCGTTTTTGTTAATAAAATATTGCGATTTAAAAGAAAAAAAAAAGCAATTTTTTGAAAAAACTTATAACGTAGGTAAAATAAATAAGTAAAATATTTTTGGAAAGATCAACTAACTTGTCTTAAATTAAAGTTTACGAACAAGTAGCCCCCCCCCCCCCCATTAACTAACTAATGGCATATTCGCGATTTCACACTATCAGTTTCAGTTGGGTGCTAACTGTACTTATGTCATGGGGTCTGTTATAAAATTAATATTTAGTGAAAGATTTGATTAAAAAAAATTTAAATATATCTGCTGAAATGCGTGTTACAACTTGCCCTTGTTATAACTAGACCTAGTAATACTTTGACGAAAATTTTTTTACTCATTAAAATCATAGTTTAATTTTTTTTTTTTTTTTGTTCGAATCATCGTAGTACGATCACGCTGTTGGCCCGATTCGTCTATTCTTATTTTATTTTTAAAATTTGCTCATAATCATATTAACAAAGATTAAATGTTCATGAAGATTATTTTTAATATCGTCGTAATGTTCTAAAAGTATAAATCTAACAACAAAGCATTTCACCATGCGCTATAAAGTATATTTAAAGGTTTATTAAAATTAGAAAAGAAAAATTGTAGGGAAATAAGTTTAAAAAAAAAAAAAGCAAAAAAGTTAACTTTTTGGATTTTGAAGGCGCAAAGTAAAAGATTTTGTATAAGTACCTAATTTATTGAAGAGAAATGTTGATATTTTGATGAATTTTAAATCGATTAAATTTTTTTATCTCTTTTATCGAAGTCTAGTACCTTTTCTTTGTAACGGTCCAACGACTATTCTGTTGAGCATTTTTTCATCAAGCACACAATTTACAACTGGTATGAATGCCAGTCCTCAACAGAATCTTGTTAAAAGTGCGTATCGCTGTTTAATTCTCGACTGCTGCGTTTTCGAGAGATCCATTCTAGTGCACAAACCGAGGACTGAATGTTTTCATATCCAAAAATAAAATGATCCTGGAACGACGTTTTATTTAACCGCGGAAATTATCCTTCCGTTAAATCTGCTGATGTTTCACCGTAACTGAAAAGGACAGTCGCGGTTGTCCCTTCCTGTAACAATGCATCTTGTGTGTTTTTCTCTCATCTATTCTTTTTAATGCGTTCGAATTGAGGCGGAGGGGTCAACGACACGCGCATACGATTAAGTTTCTTTCCTAGAATATTGTTTGCTTTTTTCCATTATTCCGTGATGAGGTCGCTTTCGGAAAATGCCTTTCTTCGCTCTGTCCGCATTTGTCCAGCCGTTGCTGTGTTTATAATTAAGAGTTTGCGCTCACGGCGTTAGTGTCCCTTCTTTCTTCTCTGTGCAGCGAAGACAAAGGATTGCAGTAATGTGCTCTGCGCGCATGCGCCCTTTGTGACTTGCCTGACCACAGGTTGTAGCGCTATGGAGTCATGTAATAGGTCGCGAATAAGTGTCTCTTGCATTCAAGCGTGTACGTACTTACGAGTCGTACAGGTTCGCAAGTAGAGGGGTGTTTCACAAGCGGCTCATGAATCAAACATTGATTCCCAGCGCAGATTTAAACGTATTCCAGTGTGATTCGTTTGTTCTGTGCGAGGTCTGATTTGCAGTTACTGGACGCGGTTGATTTTTATCCTGTTCGTTTGCTTCAGTTGTTTATGCAATTATAATTTTATTAATGCTAACATTCTACGTGTTTATTCAATATGCATATTTATTATTAACGATAATTTTATGCAATAATGTAATCATAATAATTATTCAATTTTGTTTTCAAACACAACTAATGGCCTTCGGTAGTTAACATGCTCATCGGAAATATTGGTTTCCAAGTTGTTAAATTATTGATTCGGTTCGGTATTTAGAATTCCAATTTTATTCTTTGATAAGATTTGTAAAATATGAATTTTTTAAAAATTGCTTTTTCTATGCCTGCTTTCAAAATGACATTTTAATCCCTAAACTTTATATTTCCTTGCTATGTGATAAAGAATACAATTTTCCATTCGAAAATGTGCTGTCCCGTCGATTCAACTGAGAATTCGTAACATATTTGAGGTGTTTGTGAAATATGATTTTTGAATTGAGTTATGATGTCGTGGTAATTCGATGCACGCACACAATGACCACATTTATGAGTAAGAATTGCAAAATGTTTGCTTAATTTAAAAACTAATTTTCAATAAAAAATAATAGGATGCTTTTAAATGCTAAACAAAATAAACTGAAAAGAAAGCTAGATTTCTGAAAATAATATTGACAAAAAAAAATCATTTAATAAGAAATAACTGGTAGTTTTCTAAACACATTTTCTGAAAAATAATTTTTTTTTCCTTAGTTAAAATATTTAAAAAGAAATCTGAACTGTAATAATTGTGAATTCAAAATGAAACTATGTATATTTATATAGTAGAGCAGCAATAATAATAATAATTATTATTATTATGTTACTAAAAAGTCAATTTGAAATGGATGCGGGAAAATATTTCACTTTGCGAAACTTGTCAAATGAATTAAATAAACTTAATTTACTTCAAACTTCTGAATTTTCTGAGTTACATTAAAAAAAAAAAAAGTATAAGAAACTATGTGAGTGAAAATTTCCTTTTGGTGTTTATGTATCAAAGAATTAAAATTTTGTTAATCATAATTTTAATACGAAATGATAATGTAACGTAAGGGATTAAATTCATCCGATGACAGATAATTCACTGAAGTGTCAAACACGTTGTTTCAATATTTCAGTTTATTGTGATCTGTCTGAATTACACGCGTTTTAGTAGTGTAATGTATTCGATCCCCCCCCCCCCTCTTCCATATGATGAATTCTTTATTTCAATATTTGTGACTTGGGAAACGTTTATTAACTACGGATTTTGAAGATTTAATTTTGTGTTTTAAAAATTAAGAAATTGAATGGCCAGCACTGTTATTTTCAGATATATGTAAAATTAAATGATGTGATATTCTTGATATTGTTAAAATAATCGGAAATTAGGACTTGCCCTTGGTATTTATAATTTTTTTTTTTATTTAGGTTCGAATAATTCAACAATAAAAATAAAGCTATATATATATATATATATATATATATAATATATATATATATATATATATATATATATATATATATATATATAATAAAATAATATGGAATTAAATATAAAAATTCTTATCTTGATTTCATTATGATAATAAGTTTGCATTTCCTTTTGTTAGGGTCCAAACATACATATTTATCGTAAACGCAGCAAGTAAATTTTTTCACTTTTTTTTATGCCTTTCGAAGAACTTCACTTTAAGTTCAAATTCGAAGTGAGAGAAAATGAAAAGTTAAGTTTCGGTACTCAGTGGTGGACTCGGGTATTTTGCGGCTCTGGCCAATGCACTTTATAAGGTCCCTCTTTCAACCCTTAACAGTCATGTGACAACAGTGCTTTGCCAGTTATGCATCCGATTAGGGTTAGTTGCTAATCAGTTAAATTTCGCATTTCAATACATTTTAAACTGAATCAACATGTTAATGATTTAATTTATTTTTTATTTTACTAACTACTGTGAAAATATATTCCCATACTACATTAAAAAAAAACTAATAAATTCTTGAAAAATCAATTATTACTTAATAATCTCTTTATTTATCCATACTTTTAACAAACCTAATGTGTGTGTGTTGTCGCTCTACAGGCCAGACCGCTTAATTTACAGCTATCCAATTTGGCATATGTATACCTTGGAGGTCGGGAATGTGCACCTCGGAGCGATTTTTTGAATGTTTTTGATTAAAATTTTAGTTAATTAAAAATGAAGTGAAATTTCGGCATTTTTTCGCGATCACTTCCGAAAATAGTGTCGCACAAAAATGAAATCTTAACATAAAGTTCAAAAGATTATCTTTTTACTGATACCATTGTTTTAACCTATACATTAAGTTCCTTTTTAAATAAATTAAATAATTTCAACAATTTATTTTCCACAAAATAATATATGACGCTTGCTCAGGAAAAAATGAGCCTCAAATTTATTTATTTGAAAATTAAACAACTTTTTCAAGCTATGCCATGAAGGAAGAAGGATCGCCGCGCCAGATTTCTGATTTTATAAAAAAAATCTTTTGGGTCTCTTCACGCGTGTGTGAGCTTGATCATTCAAGACTGTGATGACTTCAATTGGGCCTTATCGCCGAATCTCTAATAAATTTGTAGTTTTACAGGTCCATTCGGAAAACGCATCCTGTCATCTGAAAGTCTAGATTTGAACAATCGCTCAAAAATCAGGCGAATTTTATTTTCAAAAAACAATTTTGTTGTTCTGGTAAATGCGTGTTTGAGTAAAGCGACTTTCGATTGATATTTTCAGATCCCCCCCCCCATCCTGTAAAGCGAAATTCCTCCTGGCCCATTTTCTGCAGGCGGATTTATGAGAGCAAATCTCGCTTTCTGTCGTAACTCTCGAAGTTGCATAAGTTTCTCCCCTAGAACTTTCTAATTTTAATCTATCGCCCCGTTTTTGCCATCGTTTCGACCCTGTATGCTAATAACTTCTGAAGTGTTTTCTTACTCTCCCCTTCCAAAACATGCTTTCTTCCGTCTTCTGTCATTAGCGTTATCTAATATTTATTTAGAAAAATGTGTGTTCTAAATTCTCGCAGAGGAATAATTATTTTAAGTTGACTGTTATCACTCGGATTTTATGCATTTCGTTCTATCTTCGATTATGTGGCTGGAATCTTTATTCTAGTCAGTTTAATTATTTAAAGCTAAATCAACGCCATCGAATCTGTTTATTGTATTATGTTCGTGGTACCAAAGGTTGCGCTCTGGTATATTTTAGCGGTTAGATGTTTACGCTTTAGATCTCTGCATCGATCGTCTAGAAGAAAATACGGCAATCTGCTCCCGAAGTTTCCCAGGGCTGATTGGCCTAAAATAATGAAATCGTTGATTGTCCTGAATTCGTGATATTTAAAGCTGTTATAACTCAGTCGGATTGGATCGCTGATGATTGAAACATTAGATTGTCAAGATTATTTTACTCAATGTGATTCATACGATCGAAGGACTGCAAAAAATGTAAACTTTATAACTATTTTTTGACGTATATTTATTGACTGAAATAAAATATTACTTATGCCCTTCAAATACATTTGAAAATAAAACTGGAAAATGGAATTTCATGATGAATCCGAGAAATTTTTATTGAATAATTCTTTGCATAAATTATAAAAATTATTCTCTACTCAACTCAGGTTTTCAGACTGAAGGATTGGATGGATTCTATTCATATTTTTAAAAATTTTGAATCGGCCATTTCCTGTCTAAAACTCTACGAACTCGGAATAATTTCGGACGCTCTTTCTTCTTCGCTTTCTGCATTCTTATTCGGTACGCTTTCTGTATTCGTCAGAATTTTGACAAAAAATCTTGATAATGTATACAAATTGAACATTACATTAGATTATGAAATATAGAAAGGACTCGACGATTATTTCTTCGAAACGTGTTATATATAATATGTATACAGTACACTCCCGATTACCCGCGGAATTGGGTGGCGCGGTCACCGCGGATAACAAAAATCGCGGATAATCCGAAAAAAGCTAAAAACGGGTATAGCAAAAGAGAAAATAGTTATTCCAACTTTGAAAAATGTACAATAAACAGCAGGAAATGTTTAACTAACGCTTAATATTTTAGTATATCACTCAAAACTAACCTAAAATGCATTTTGTTAATGAAAAAAGAAAAGTGCTTTGTACTTACGAGAGGCCTCAAGGATGCACAGAAAAATTAATACATATGTACTGTTTTAATACTGTAATGTATTATGTAATTACAAAAGCATAACTGTAAAACGACACCTTTTTGAAGAAATCAGTCATTTGTGTTTGCTTCTTGCTTTGGAAGCATTTTCTCTTTGCTTGAAAGCAAAAAAAAAAAAACACTAAGTGCGGCAGGCGCGGATAACCCGCCCGCGGATAATAGGGAGTCTACTGTATATCTTTATAAATACCAGTCGCCGTTGTTAACCTGCTAGTTCGTAGAGGATATTGGTTATATTTAATTTCAACTGAATCGTTTAGATAGAATTCTATGGCGAGGATTTCTTTAAATTATCAGACATTAAAGCTGTAATGTTTTATGTATCTTGCATATATTCTATTCATTGTGTACATGAACTTTCTAATAGAGATCAGTCTCATGACATCATAGCTCTGTTAAAACGTAAATCTGCGGCCCACGTATCCTCTAAATTTCGCAATATTGTCACCTTTTTTTATTGGTCTTGTAAATGACACAAATATTAAACAAAATCTTTCTTCTGTTTTCTGGGCAGCAGTGAACTTTTCCCAGAAGTGGTAGATGGACAGTAGGCAAAAAAAGAAAAGAAAAAAAAGTTCCAGAATTCAAGAAAAATTTACACAATGTTAAATTGGCATCATTAAAAAGGCATCTTTTTTAATTTTGTAAAGGTGTAGCATTTATTCTTGTGTTATGTTTTTGGATGATAACGCGGAAAAAGCCCAAATTTAGTTTATTTTATAATTAACTAAAATTCTAATTAACATCTCAAACGAATCATTCCGAGATATATATTTCCATCTCCCTAGATATATATGTGCTAGATTTGATAACTGTCGGTCAAACGGTCTGGCCTTTACACACTCAATGTACAAAGTTGTTCCTAATGATTTTATCCCATTTCCAAAAACGCCTGTTAAGTCTGAGCGCAATTTTGGTCGACATTCGCTTTCGTTTAAATGCTAGAAATGATTGACTGCGCTGCTGAATAAGTCACAGCTCGGGTCGGTGGGTGATCAGGTGCGTTTCGTGAAATTTTGCATGAGTCATCGCGGAAGTGGTGGCGCTTCCGGGTATGTGGAGGAAGGACTGACCCACTGAGAGAGCAAGGGCAGGCAATAGGTGAACTCAATCTTATGTTGACAATCATTAAACTCTGAGGAAACGCGATCTCCATTGCGGAGAGCCTTTACCTTTGACGTAAAAAATTGGCCTCTCAAAATAATAACAAAACTTTTTGAAAGGATTAAATTGATAGACTAAACTAAATACTTAAACATAATGCGAAAAATGAGGCATTATTGAAATTAGTAAAATTATTACAATTACGTTTTCCTGTGTTGTTATTCTTTATTGTGTAACGCGACAGAATTGGAATATTTAAAATTAGGATTTTGCATTTCTTATTTTCAAATAAGAATATACCAACATTCATATAATATGGTCTTCAAAAGTTTTGGTGTATGCAGACCTGTTGAACAATGGCATTTTAGTTTTAGAAAATAAAAATATTTTAGGCCGAGAGCTCAGATGTTTGATTAAATATGGATTCAGTAATTATTTAATCTTATTGTGTAACTGCAATTTAAATGAGAAATGAAAAGTTTATTGTTTTGACAATTCGAAAATAAAAACCTTTGTCGAAATACCGAATCAAAATGTCGAGTTCAAAATGTGCATTACATGAAGCAAACCATGAAGTCTTGTTAGGACAGCATGATGCCAGCCGCTTCAAAGTGACACTTTTATTTAACTTGACTTGATTGTAGAAATTCAATTTTATTATCGATTTTTCTCTCGTTTCTTGATGCATTAGAAATTTAAATTTTATACACTTGTGTGATCTCTAAAACAATTTGCTATTTTAATATATTTAGAATATAATTATAAATGAATCATTAATAACATTAAATTTTTGATTCTGTACTAGTGGCATCTCCTGGTAATGAATTTGAGAAACAATAGTTCTCAAGATTAAAAAGCAGGAAGAAAAAATCCTCTTGTATAGTATGCTTACAAAAGTGTATTTTTAACGGCTGTTTTAAAAGGATTATATTTCATTTGTACAACATTTTAAAAGTTTTTCTCAAGGTAGTATTCGTGACTTTACGAATCGCTTCCTGCTGCTTCATACATATTCTTAGATATAAGATTTGGACACCTGATTGTCCGTGAATTGCGAATTGGGGTTTGCAAATATTCAAGACAAGTTTGAAATGTTTTTGGAAGTTTTATTACCTCGGTGAGTTCACATAATGGAAATTAGATTGTTATTGATTGCTTGAAAAGTCGCATTATGAAGATGACATTATCAGAATAGTTTTTTCACAGTAAAAAAAATGCTTTAGAAAGAAACATTATATAATGGACGATCCTCTTTTACTTTTTATTGATAAACTTTATTGGACAATTTGCTACTACATCCGAGCATTTTTAATGAATGGCAAGTCCATGTTGTAAGAAACGAGGGTGATCAAAAAATTCAAAATAATGAAGCATTTTTTCCTTTGACTGGTGCTTTGCAGTTTATTAAACCATTCTACATTCAATTTTGGACAAGTTGACTAACAACAGATTGTGCGGAATCAACCTTCGATTGAAGATTTTAGGTATTCTCACAAAAAAAAAAAAAAAAAAAAAAAAAATTATTAAGACAGAGTAAATTATTATTATTATTTTTTTTTTTTTTAACACAGCTATATTCTGGCACTTGTGGAATGACAAAATGGATAGATATTAAGTATGCCTATTTGTATGTGAATGGCAGTTTTAATGCTCAACGAAAACTGCAATGTATGGTAACTTAGGAAACCTAAATATTCTTAAGTTTTTGAACGCATTGATCAGCCGAATATCTCTTAAAGTTTGGTCTTGATAACGAATTTTTTAATTAAACAAAGAACGTTTAGCGCAGTCCTTCTCTTGTGGCATAAAATCAAATCGAATATCTAGTCAGGTTAAGTATCTGTTCATCTGCATGCAATTTCTGGAAAGCCATTGTTTTTACTTGGTCGCTGTTTCAATTTATGATTTGCATTTATTCTACGATGCCAACACAATGAGTAAAATTTTCCATTTACCGCTCTCGGGAAACGAAGTAGGAAATGCTGTATAATTTTGTGCCTGCAATTTTATGCATCATCTAATTTTCTGAGTGGGTCCGATTTGTGCGCTGTGTTTTTACTAGAATGGAGAGGACAATTGGAGCAGAACTTGTTAGCGCTTTCGTACGGTGTTATTAGGTTCTCCAATTGGTTCACTTCTTCAGAAGGGATTATCTTTAAAACTCATTCGAGGATTAAATGGAGGGATGCATTTTTACCCCGCTCAATATTATACAGTTGTTTTTAGTCCCTGGACGGGAAACACGAAAGTGTAATTACTCGAGTTTTGGATTTACTTCGTGTTCACGAAGAAAAGTGAGCAACTCAATGAAGTAAGTTCAAGTCTATTTGTATTGTTTCGTTTTCAAATCCTTGATTCTTGCGCTCAGTAATGGAACTCGTATTATTCAATTTTTTTTTTTTTTTTTTTTTATGTATCATCTTTATTTTTTTTTCTTCATTGTAGTCCTTTCATTTTGACATGTTTAATCGAAATGGAATTGATTCGTTTTTCTTTATTGCAATATTTTTTAAAGAATTTTCGATTTTACATTTCTTTCTTTCTATTTAAAAACATCCTGATGCTGCAGTGAGTAAGAAATCTATCTATTATGGTGAATGCGAATTTTTCTGTGGTCTATAAATATGTTAGAATATTATCTATAATTTGAAACTAAAAAATGTGAAAAAATAACTTTAGTTCTTGAAATCCGCGCGTACGTTTGTACCCTCAGTAATCGCTTCTGAATAAGGCATTTAAATAATTTAAGAATTTTGTTACTGTCAGTTAAATAAGTGGTAAATTGTTTTAAAGGTTTAAAATGACAAATGCGAAAAAATTATTTTTTGAGTTCTATTGTACGATTCTAAAGCGCTGTATACTATAAAATTATTATAAAAATATTTTCTCATTATCATTATTATTTTTATATAGTAAAATTTCCTCTTCATAATTAAGTATTTATTAAAGTAGTTAAATCTTCAAATTGAACTAGTTTTAACAGCTGTCTTCCTTTGTTCTTAGATGCCATTTTTCTGAGCTTCCGTTTTGCTTTATTTACTACATCTAAGAAAAGAAACATTTTATTACTTTTCATTTGCGCTATCCTGGATGAGGAAGTGTCATCTGTCGATATATTTTACATGAACTCTGCTGACGTTTCCTCCAGACGGAAACTAAATGACTACGTTTTGTGCGAAAGGACAGCTCAGCATAATTTCCAAGTTGGGGGAAGAATGTCCTAATATTTAGAAAGGCGGTGCTCCATGTGGGGTTTTGGGGGAGAGATGGTGCTATACAAGAGAATTTTCCCTGCTGATGTCAAATCCAGCTGTTAAAAATGCTTCAGATGACTGCTTTGCGGAACGATCCCCAGTAATTCTGGACCTGGAATTCTTTTTATAAGTGTGACCGAATGTTACATCCAAATCTGAATATAATGCCATCTACTAATATAGAGCATTTTTCGATTGCGCTGACCTGAACTTTGCTTTCGGACTGAAATGAAACTTGATGTTTATTTATCCGAAACATTTTATCTATTTATCTATCTTTTTGTCTCATTTTGGCTTTTGAAAATGGTTTTAATTTGTGACATAGTTGCCGTAATCTTTGTGCCGTACCTTGATATGGGCTTTGATATAAAAGTCATATACACGAGATATAACATAATTAGATTTATATTGTGTTTAAAAGAGTTTTTTGTAAATATCTCTCCGTCTTTTGCTGATCAGTTTGCATTTTTCTTTCGGAAAACGCCGAAGTCAAATTTGGAAAAATTATTTTTTGATGATTGGTTGTATTTTTTAAAAACATGTATTACAAATCTCACGTTTTCTAAATGAACATGCAAAGTAAATTGTAGGGGCGAGTTTGTTCTTTCTTTCGCTGAACAAATAAGCTGATAGGTTTGAAGAGTTTTTGTTTGGATAAGCTTGAAAGCAGTGAAAACGAACAAAAATTCTAACGATATGTAATTTCGCAGAATAGTTAAGATACTTCAGTGCATCATATGCCCAATGTTGGAATTATTTTTTAAAATACTCCATTGAAATATTTCGGCCACTATGGTTGTCACCAGGAAAATAATTGCACTATTTAATATGGTTGGTGCATTAGATCGTTTTCTCATGCTGATCAAAAGATGTGTTATCAATTAAATTGCGATTTTCAGTTCAGGGGTCCTTTTTTTCCTTGCATTTTTAAAATTTGAAACATAACTGTTTGATACATTTAAACATAACTGTTTGATACATTCTTGCAACACTGTCCAATATGGTGTATTTTCGACTCTAGGCATCCTGTTGGCATCGTAATATTTGTCCCCCCCCCCTTGTCTCAATGCTGTTCTGTCATTGTTATTACTTCATAATTCTACTACATTCTTTTTTTTTTTGCGGGGGATGTTTTTAAAAACACATTAAAATGTACCGATTTTTAGCTTTAAAATAACTGCCGCTAAAATTGAATTTCAAAAGTACAAAATAAGGCCAAATTTGTATAGTCTCCCTAAACACAATGGTATTCATTCTTATTGTATAATGGGAATGAATACCATAATTTGGTGTATGCCAATTTCTCAATGCTATTCAGCTTTGCTTTCTATTTCCCGATTCTAATTAAATTATTTTTATTGCGTCTGTAAAGGAAACCATTTTATGATATAAAACTGATACACACAATGTTGTAATCATTTCATGGGCAAGTTTCAACTTAGCGAACTCGCTTGTGAATTTTGTCGCTTTTCAGCTTTTACTGAATTGGAAAGTTTTTGGAGCAGCGAATAAAGAGAAGTGAATAGCCGCAAGACTTGCGCAGTAGCGAGGGTGTCAATAAGCATGACAAAGTCCGAAATTTTAGCTTCTTTCTCAAAAATGGGAATATTCATTGATACGAGGCATAACCGTTTTACCTGGATGGGCAGTGGAACAAAGAAAATCCATTCTAAATCACCCACGTGTGAATTTAGATCATGCATTTGGTAGATCGCTTTTTCAGAACTGTGTTGAATGTTATTACTGTTGCTGCATATGTACGAGTAAAAGCTAGATGCAGCTTGCTGACTAATTTATTGACCAACATTCGCAACAACAACTTACAATTGATAGGTAGTTACTCTTTGGATATATTTTGCAACTTTTTGTTTTTGTTTAAGGCGAAGTAGCATCTGTCAACTTTGGACTTTCCAGAACTGTAAAAGTATTTTTTTTTTCACAATTCAATCAAAATTAGATTTGAGGAACCAATTGGCAATTACCGATGATCTCTTTCATACTTGATGTATCTGCATTTGGAATTGTTTCAACAAAAAATGTTAACTCCTTTTTTTCTCGAAGCATATTTTACTTCTACAATTTTATCTTATCTTTTTCGAACAGTTGCTTAAACATAACAACAGGCAGAACATAATAACGATTTATTGTGTTCTGAAATTTAGTCCCAAATTACTTTATTGAGTAATTCAGATTGTTAATATAAAATACAATAGGAACAATTTCAGACGGATGGCACGTTTTAATTTTCTTGTCTGCTCTGTTGGTCATCTACAGAACCATTTGAATCGACAGCTATCAAATTGAAACACAGATATACTTTGGTGGCAGGAGACGTGCACCTCGGGATCATTAAAAAAATTTGTGTTCCTTCTTGTTTGTGTAAAAGATTTATTTTTCTAATATTTTATTGAATTAGTGAATGATGAGGTTTTAATTATTTCAAAGAAATGCGTTGAATAAAATATGGACTTTTTTTTAGAAACAATTCATGGGCGAAATGGTCGTATCTTCTTTTTGGAGTTGTCTTCTTACTTTCACTTTTTGTCTTTTCGTCCCACTCCATTCGTGCTTAAAAGGGATTCTTACTATCACTATTTTTTCCATTTATGTTCCGTTGAGCTTGAAAACCGGTGTTGAGGTCGATTTTTGGGGAATTTTATTTCGAAACAAACTCGAGAACAAAAGTTTATCTTTGATTTTTCAAATGAAAATGTCTCAAATTATACAAAGGAACTAAATTATCGTATTTCTTTAATCTGTATTCTACTGTGTTTAGTTATCTACATGGAGTTCTCGTTTTTCCGGATTCGTTCATTTTGAAATGTCGAATGTTATGATTAGCGGAGTAAAATGGGAATTATCTCAACTTTTTGCATTTTCCGTCATTTGCTTTTTCTTGTAATAATATTTCGTTTTTTCTAATTATTTTGCTTTCAATTGTTTTTTTTAAAATGAGAAGTGTATTTGATTTTTTTTTTTTATTATCGATTGCATTCATTTGAATGCTGATCATAATACTGATTTTATTAAATTTGGCGAATCGCGTTTCATAATTTGAATATTCCGGACTCATTAGTAAAAAATTTTAACTCCAAATTGTAATAGACATTTAATCCGTGTTTTTAAAAACGTATCTTAAACTGTTTCATATCAGTCCTTATACAGTTAAGTGAACGTCCTTGTCATCTTGCATGGTTTTCCATTTGTACTTGTTCTTCATACATATTTTGCATTCGATTTCGTTTCAGCATATTTTACTTCATCAGCATGTTCATTAAATTAAAAGATGCTTATAAAGAGAACTAAATTCCATCAACAATAATTTTTAGCCCAATAAATACATTTGGTTTTCAAATTTTACAAAACAATTTTAGTATAAAATCCATGATTTACTTTAGTTTCTCATAATGGAGGAAAAAAAGAATCATTCCGAAGTGCACATTGAAAGTTACCAAAGTGTATTTGTGCCAGAGGTTTGCCCCGTTGAGTACCAGTAGATCAATATTCTTCCCTATTTTTTTTTTTTTTTAAAATGCTGCTTCACATTACTGTAAAAATCGGTGTTTATTTTCTCGAATGCGAAGACAGTCTTGTATTCATCAGCAAAATTGATTGTTTGTTTCTCACAATTCTTCGTCACGTATGCAACTGGAAATATTTTCGGAATTGTATCATCAGGATCATTATAATTTAAAATGGCTAGACGGATGGAATTTGGTATGAGTTCTTGATTTCACTCTGTATATTTTCTGCTTAATGTTTCAATGAAGCTCGATCATGAGATGGCTGTCAGTATTCTCCTGCACGTGAATTCGATAATGCAATGAGGTGTATGAAATCTGGCGTATTGTTGTGTCATCAGGGTTGCAGATCTGACTATATCCGCCTGCGAGTTGACTGCTGGATGGATGTGTATGTAAACGCATCGAGTTAGAATAGTGAATTTTGGTAGCTGATCACACAAATGTGCGCACTCCATTGCGCATTAAGGCGCGGCTCGCCTTGAATCTGAAAAGAAATGTCTCTTTGGCTTCATTGCGGCGTCAGTTAATGCTTATGTTTATTATAACTATTTAGTTGAGTTTAGAATTGAAGTATCTCGGTGGATATTAGGAAAACTCTTCCTTTTTTTTCCACTGCTAAATAACTAGATAAAGATAAGCGTGCGAAAATGGGGTCAATTCATATATTAAATGTCACCACAACTCATCTGATTGCATGATACCAGGAGATATGCTGCGAGAAGTGCCATGGATTTCAAAATTGGCATGGCGTGCCTGACGTGAGTCACGTGATTGCATGCATTGACCCATTTCCATTTTTTCTTTCAGTTACATGGTTTCTCTACCCGTACCAAAGTTGTTCCACCATGCTGTTTGTTAAGAAAACAAAGACTTTAGCACTCTACGTTTAAGTAAATAAAATTCGTTTCTAAAACACAAATCCGATTTTCGGATACTATTACCCGCATACCAGAGATGAGTCGCCAAATAACATACCAAGAATGACACGTCTTATTCAATAAAAATGCTGATTTCCCGCCAAAAATTAATATTTCGTAATGTCCCTGCCAGGCAAGGCCTTCTCTGGAATAACACCTTGATTAGAGAATATGCGAGAAAGTTTCGGGGAGATCACTTCCGCTGTTAATTTTTAGTTAAAATCATACTCATTTTGTTATCAATTCATTGCCTATTTCGTGATGCGCTACAATTTTCAAATTTTGCCCACTTGTATACTTTCGATGACAGTATACTCTTAATATTTTGAGAATTTAATTAACATTTATTCGATTCATTTAAATGAATTTTGATTCTATGCAAGTTGTGCTATATGCTATGGAATTTGAGAAAAATAAGTGTCTAAATTGCATAGTATTTCTGATTATGACTTAAGACTGAGAAGTAGAAAATAATGAAAGTGATTTTATATTTTGGTACATTTGATAAGTGCTTTTGAAAACAATCTTTATTACATTTATTATTGGCTTTTATTAATAATCACTTATTAGTATTCTTGTAGACAGGAGTATTGCCGGTACAATCCGTATTACTTTCTTTATTCCAGTAACTGATTTAAAATAAAAAACACATGTTTATTTTCAGGGATAAATATGAATATATTCAGGGTAGGTCTTAAGGCCTCCATATCAAGTTTGGTTAAGGCAACACAATACCCTTTTCTTTTCTTTTAAGTTTTCGTAAGCAGTTATATTAAAAGAAATCGATGACTTTTTGCGGATTATGTTATTAAATTGATTTTGCCAAAAAGTCAGTTTTGCAAGCACTGTTATTGTAATATTTTAAAAAATTAAAATTGTGAAGCTTTTAAAAACTTTTGCAAAATTTCTTTATAGTTTTTACTTATTTCAACTTATTTTCTTATTAGTTCGATTATTGGCCAAAAATGTTAGTATGGTATTAAAGATATGACACTGTAAAATAATATATATATATATATTTTATTTTTGAAAAAATTGAAATTATGAAAATATCAGCTTTGACACTTAAAAAAACTCTCAGATCTAAATTTATACTAATTCCTATAATATATAATATGCAATGATATCTTTAAATCTAAATTAAATCCTGATTAGTTTCCTGATTTTTATCTTAATTTAACCCATATTAACTTAATTTTAAAATTTTTTTCTTATTTCCTGAGCTAATTCCACCTTTTTTATTTAATACTTCAGAAGCTCTGTAAAACTGTTTTAATCATCACTTTCACATTCGCCGAGTGAAGGGATAAAAATCCTTAATGCTTTGCAAATTCTTTTAAAATAGACTTATATTTCCCTTAACTAATCGACACATAAAAAAATCTCTTTCATAATCTCAATGTATAAAATCATTCGGGGAAAATATTTCGCTCTGTTTTGCTCTTGAGTCGCGCTGTAGATTGACGTTTCTCGTCGCTTCTTCCTTGTACATAAATGATGCCTCTCAGGATGGAATTAACCGGAAGTTGTAAAATTTCAAAGTGTCTTCTCTTTCTTCGGCCATGAAACTGTTTAAAAAATATGTGTTTACATTATAAATTTTCATGTAAACGTTGCATTTTATTCGCTTTGTAATTGGTAGATATCGAGTCACCTAACCCAAGACATTTGCGATTTGTTTTGCCAGTATTGTTTGAAATATTTAATGAAGAGAATTATTACGTCGTAGAAAGTATTTATATAGCAATTGGCGGTGAAAAAAAAAGCTTTAATTAACAATAAATGAGTTCAAAACAATATTACTTAATTCTACTTTTAGATATACCACATTCATTAATATGGCAACACTGTTTAAATAGCGTTCTGGTTTGTTTACCTTTTTCTAATAAAGGAAATTTTTCGTCTCTCAGCTCACAATCGTCTGAATAGCTAAAAAATACTCATATTAACCCTGCATTATTTTTTAAATAGTGATGAGGCGTCAAGCAATATCAAATTAAGAAAATAATATGAAAATCAGTTCATACGACTTCATAAGCGTATCTAGAATCAGCATTAAGCGCATTATTTAACCGAAAAACTATTTTATTTTAAAGTCGGGGTGCATCAGTAAATCAGCAATAAAAAGATAAACAACAGCAACAAAAATCACGATAGCATGAATCATTCTACCAAAATCAGCACAAACTAAGCAACATATTACTGTATTGCTGCTATTTGGGGCAACTCAAACACAAATCTTTTTTAGGATTTGAAAATTTTAGCTTATCATTTGAAAGCGTAATATAATTTTGAAATTCTACTCTTATTATTTTGAATAAATTTTGAAAAGATAGGTGCCAAATATGAGTAGATAAGTTTGGAAATATATCCGGTGCTAGGCGCTTCATGCCAGTTTTTGGCTAATCTTTTTCTAATATTAGATATAACAGATGATCGATAAAGTGCGATTGTTATTCAACTTTTTCAGATTCCGATATGTTTTCTTCCAAGACTTGGAAGAATTCGTCGACAGATTTTACTCCTGATACACGCAAAGTTAAAAATAAGAATGATTACCGCACGAGTGTTCTGCTGGAAGGTTAACAGTTTGCTAACCTCTTCTGATAAGATCAGCCGGCTTAGAATAACTGTGGACGTGGAAGATATTTTTTTAAAAATAGGTGTAGAATTTATTCACAGTTTTGTTCTTATTTTATCAAATCGGTTTTCTGAAACTGCGATAAATGTTGAATAGGAAAGATTTCCTCATTTAAGTTTCGTTGCAAGTGAAGTCTTTTTCTCGCAACAGATTCTATTGGATTGGATGTGGTCATTTCCTAGCTCAAGATGACCACATCCAACTCCTTTTCCCGTTCGCAATCCGTCGTCTGTATATCAAAGGTTGAACGAAAAAAATTTACTGGGGAACTGTTTTTTAAAAATATTTTATATGTAACAAATTTCAACAGTTATCTTTTTATCTTCTCTTATCTTTTTATCTTCTCTCTTACGAAATATAGAGAAATATTGTAATCAAAAAAAAAAAAAATGGAACTCGAAATTTTGACCTTTTGACCTTGAGTTTGAAAAACACTTTTTTGAATGGCTGATGAAACGGATGAAATTGAATGGATTGATTCGTTCTTTACACCGAATTTGTAAATGTCTCTCAAATTTCGAGCAAAATTCGCCCAGAGAAAGTCTTTCTATTTGGCTGTTCGAATATAAGTTAGCACATTAAAAGCAAAACAAAGAGCTGGATAAAATTCCATACAGAGATTTTGATAGTGTCAAATTTTATCAGTCAATAGTCATAGTCAAAGTGCCAATAGTCATAGTGTCAAATCAAACCTATCAAATTTTGAGCAAAATCCTACTAGAGGTTGATTGTCTCTCAGCCTGTACTTGAATATGTGAGAAAGTTTTGAGGAGACCCATCCCGATGGTTTCATTTGGTATAAATCCTAAAGTTCATGGCATCTTGCATAAACAAGTTATCAGTAAAAACATATTACGATTTATTTTTTCTTTTTATTATGACCTTCACTTATATACCAACTCCCTTCAAAATTCAATTCATTCTATACATAAATGTAATTTTAGAGCTCAAAAGAGTTGGCTGCCAGGGAAAACTTCGCGCCTCACACCTCTACTTTTGTGTACACTCTGATACTTGATACGAAGCAGTGAAGAAAATTGGCTGGTTTATCGGTAGTTCTCTATTCCAAGTGGTGCAGACGCATTTGACTGCCTAATCCTCTCGGCTCCATTGTCACCTTTCAATTACTTTCAGTCATTCAACTGAACGGTTCCTGAAAGTGAAGAAGTGGACCACCTCCGATTGGCCAGATTAGCCACTGATAAAAATTCCTTCCTTTCCATTGTTCTTCGGACTTAGCTTTGGGTCATTGGTTTGAGGTTAAGAAACGAATAATCGGATTTTTATCTGAACCAGGCTTTTGATGCTGATACGAATCCTAGTATGCATATTGCGATCTTAAAAGTTATGAAATTCGCATTTGTCCCCGTTCCAGAACGAGGCAGTGTCGCAATGGAATACCTCTGTTCGAAAAAGTTGGAGATACAAAGATATTGGTGTGAAAGAAAACGATCTTGCGATTTATAATTAATGTGTAATCTAGTTTGCGGTGTTTTGCAATAAAGGTTTTCCCTTTTATTATGACTTTCTCTAATATTTGTTCAATTTTTTCCAACTATTCACATCCTTTTTTACAAGTGAACTATTAATTGGACCTGCTTTTCTTTTTAGAATACTCACTTAAAAAGAATATTTTGAACTTTTTAGTATTCCTGTTGCCTCAAATTTAATTTCTTAGATAGACTATATATATAATATTAAGCGAGGTAATATTTAAAATGATCTGGATACACTTCGAGAAGCTCAGGTTAAAAAAACAAATGGAGTTGTAAAGTAATTTTGTATTTGTAGTTGGTATAATTACTCCCCCCCCGCAATTCCCGCTTTGTTTTCTAAGAACTCGCGAATCTATAAAATAAGACATGCTGAGCCTGAGCGATGAGAGCTGCTCATGCGAATCAACAAAAATAGTTGGTACAATTGCACATGAACTTGAATGATGGTCATTAAAAAAATACTTTTCTTAATCCATGGAGCTTCTTCATGTGTCTGCCTGATACCTAACGCACACGAATAATTTAATATAAGAGATCAGTTGCTTGCTACAGCCGGTTTCTTTCTTTCTTTTTTTCTTTTTCTCTTTGATAACCGTCGGAATTAAGCAAAGAAATTTGCGAATTTTGTGAAAAAGATTCGAATTTGGACGCCACATTAATCAATACAATTCATTTAGAAAAAGATTTCTAACATAAAATGTGCCTGATATAAATTAGTCAGGGAAAAAAAAAAAGCGTTTAGAAAGAAAACATCAATTTCTTCGAAATAATACATATCGAGAATCAAAGCTTAAATGTCCAAGTACGGTTTTCGAGAACATTACGCTTTTAGATAATGTTATTTATTACTATGCCGTCCGCGCGTCTAATCGGAATTCTTTTGCCTGGTTGTCTTTTATTTGTTCTGGTAAGAGAATGTTTGCGGAAGTCCAACGTGTTGTAGCCGGATGGCATAGTATTAAGAATGCTATTTCTCGATAAATCATTAAAATCAAATGTTAGAGAACACATACTTTTTTATTTTTGGAATTGAAAATAAATCTTACTTAAAAAAAAATAATGGAATTGAGCATAATTTTTATTGAAAAGAGGTTCGAGTGCTGGAATTTATGGACGTCCCCTGAAAACCTGCAGCTCTGAAGTATACAGATGGAGGCATCGCCCGATAAAAACCATTATACCGAATCCACATTTCCGCATCATTTGCACGCATTGTTTCATTTGGACATTTTTCGGACCCTTTGCGTTCGCCAGGGTCGTTTTGTCTCCTTTCGAAACCGCTCCCCCCTGCCAGAATGCTGTTTAGAAATATTTGCAATTGCAGTATGCCTCATATTAATTTCCTAATTGCAACGAGAAAGTATTGCAGTCAGCAAGAAATTCAAAGCTGTTGCTGCAGGTTTCATACGAATTTGGATCCGAAAAATCCTATTTGAGGTATTGTTTATGGGTCGGTCTGTGAATATTAAGTAAAAAACGCTGAGTTTGAAGGATGAAATGGAGTGTGTGATTTTATCATCAAAACAGTAAATCTGTGTCAAATCCATCTGTGGACGGGTTGTAAGTCGCTTTCATAAGAGCGCTGTAACTCAAACAGCAGAACTGGTCTTCTCAAAACTTTCTCGCACACTCTCTAATAAGAAATATATCACAGAGGCATGGCATTGGTGTACAGTCATTACAAAATATTAATTTTTGTCAATTTGTATTTTAGACGTGTTTTTCTCAACTGATGGAAACAAAACAAAAGTCGACACAGAATTACATTTCTAATCATGTATCAAATTTGATACATTTAAGTCATTGCGTTTTTTGAGTTACAGCGTTTACATGTTTCTGAAAGTATCGATCGACAAAGGCCAACCTCTTGTTGGATTTGGCTCAAAATTCGAAAGGTGTCTCTCTGTAAACGTGAAATCTATGTGCCGAATCTTGTCTATCTTGCTGTCTTTGTTCTGTAGTTATCGTGTTTGCTTATATTCGAATAACCGATCAGAGAGCTTTTCCTATGAACGAAATTTGCTCATCATTTGAGAGATGTCTAGAAATGTTCTCCGTCTAACTGAAAGCGTTTTTCAGTTATTCTCGTCACAGACGAACGGGCAGACAGACGTAATGCCAAAAATGTGTTTTTCGTTCTCGTGGAGATTTGAAACCTGGTATTTCTTCAAAATCGCCAGTTCAAATTTTTTGACAATGACACCACTTTCTTTACACTTTTTTTCTTTTGCTAAAAAATTTAAAAAAAAAAAAAAATATGAAATTTATTATATAGTCTTCACATGAGAATTGCTGATCAGGGCCAAATTTTAATCGCTTGAAAGTTAAAGTTGATTTCGTCATCATAATACGAAGTATAAAACGCGCCATCTCGTATAAGTATACCAAACAGTCGAAAAAAGAAAACTTTTCCTGACTGGAATTGAAAGCTTCGTCTCGCATCTGTTCCCCCCTCCTTTTATTTTCTTCATATGTAGTATCGAAACGTATGATGTGCGACTTAGATGCAAGTTTGTGCATTTATTCTTAATGTCAACGTGCTGCTTCAATATTTTCGCTGTTCAATTGTCAATGAATCGATTCATTTAAATGAATTTTGATTCCATATCATTTTGCATGGAGACAAGGTTTTGATGATCTAATTTAATTCGAAAAGGGGAAAAAAAAAAAATGTGTGTGCAGTAGGAGGTTCGTGTGCCATTGTTTGAGGAACGCACATTCAATGTTCATTAAATGGAATTAGTAATTCGAGAAATTGAAGAGAAATATTTGTTGAAACTTTTGTTTCCTTCATTCTTATTGTACTTGTCGCTGAACACCTCTCCGTATCTTAGATAATAAGACGAAGAATTTTAAATGTTTGCTTGCATCTTCTTTCTGATGTAGCGCGCAAAAGTTTCAACTGACGCGTTCATTTAAGCGTCTTTCGTGTTGCAGACAAATAGGCGTTCCGAAATTCTGACCCGGCCGTGGTTTCCGCTTTCAGTGACGCTGCGGTATTGGCGGTGCAGGATTAATCTATTTTCATCATTGTACCCCCTCCCGGAGTGCTGATGACTTTTTCAGTAGAGCCGTGCATCTGGTGAGGATTTCATGAGGGGGGGGGGAGTCAAACGAGGGTTTCTGGGAAGGTTGCGGTTGCATTTCGGACGGAACTATTAGGGTGTCCCATAAGTTTCTTTCCTATTTCTAATATGAAATGAATACCCAATATTTACTGTTTAAGATATTATTTATTTTGTTATGCAAGAACCCTTTTGTTCTATTACTAGAAAGAAGGCCTCATGATGCCTTCTTTCAAAAATTGTGTTTTGGGCAAGAAATAATCCTCGAGGTGCGCTTTTATTTCGCTGGTGGATTTAAAGCGCTTATCGAGAAGATCATTTTTTAAGGACAGAAAGAATTAATCAGATGGAGCGAGATCTGGAGAATTTGCAGGATGCGGTAAAACATCCCAATCATACTATAAGAGCTTCTCTCTTACGACTCATTCTATATGTGATGTCGCATTGTTATGATGAAAATGAACGCCTCATCGGTTCATTCAATCTGGCCGTTTTTTCCCCCTCCCTCTTCGAACCAGTAAATATTTTTTCGCATTTTCGAGTCTTTCAGCCGTTTCGAATAATATATATAAAAATACTAGTCCGCTTTACCTTCTGTTGAATTTACGTTGTTGATTTATATGTGCATTTAAAATGATTTTCGTACCTTATGACGTGTATGTGATTATTATTATTTTTTTTTTTTTTTACAGGTAAGAAAAAGTTTTTGTTTATGATTTTTTTTTCTTGTTCATTGGGTAAGTTTCGTTTTAGAATGTATTCGACTCTTTTCATTTCAATACTCGATTGCATATAGATTAGGAAAGTAAACGATCATTGTTTTGTTTTTAAATTCTCATGTTCGTGCATCTTCAAAAAATCTCGCTACTTTTCTATCGACCCTTTTGCATCTAGATTTTTTTCCTTAGAAAATATTTCATCTTCAAAAATTTTTTTAAAAAGTTGAACTATTTTTCAATTATACATCTCAATTGCCTTCATTCCAAAAATGACTTGCATTTAAAACAGCGGAAGTGATAGACAAAAAATGTTAACTTGTTCTGATGTAGAAGGATATATATATATAATATAATGCGTGTATAAAATCAAGAAAAGCTTGCTAAATGTGGTATTTGTTCTCGCATTTGCAATGTAACCTTTTGGGGTTGTTAAATCCCACTAGAAACCGTGGGTGGTCGGCTCTGGATCTTGAGATTCCAGTTTCGGAACCACCGAAGAGCGCCTTATTAGCGCTTGTCGAATCGGTCAGTACGTTCATTTATCGAAACAAAAAGGCATCATGACATTCTTTTTCTCATTATAACCACATATGCACTGTATGCGAAACTTTTTGAATAAAGTTTACTTGAAATATCTCTGCTCCTGTATAATGATTTTCGTAACTTGATGAATGGCAAACAATGTAATGGATCCGTGCAACTACGTAGATAAAAACCTTAGTAGTCTGAATTCTAGTATTGGAAAATATTCCATTCTTCAGAACCCAGATAAATTGGAATGTGTGCATGTTTCTTGCACAAATCTGCAGTTTCTGTTCGATCTTGATGAAACATGCTCTTCAAAATATGGAACAGAAGGGGAAAGAATATTATGAACTTAAAGTGCAAAATTATTTGAGTTAAATAGAAAGTAAACTTAAAAATGTGCATGGCTTTCGTCAAGTGCCTTTTCATTAGCAAATGAGTGTGATTTTTACATAATCTGGAAATGGGGAAAATCTGTATTTCCAAATAATATTGAATCAACCCTTTTATTTCATAAATTATTTTACCATCCATTTTTCAACTTTACTTTTGCACCAGAAGTTTTGTTTCCTTGCAGAATAGTTAAAAGGAATTCTAGAATTTTTTTTTAAATTATTCAACATATCTTAATTTAATTAATGATTAAATATTTTTAATTTCTACTTTTAGCTTACATGAACTACTTGCTATCTAGGTTACATTATCCGTGTTCTTTTGAATACCATCAGGAAACAACCATATTACGAAGATATAAGTCGGATTTTAAATGACACTTTTAAGTACCGTCAGTCAATAAAGGGTAGGCTAATGCAGACCCATTTTTACTAATTTGTAAAATCTTCCTATTCTGCTCTCAAAAATCGATCGCCTATTATTATAATAATCGGTTACATTGATTCTTCGTGAATGACCTGCGCGAGGACACTGCCTTGCTTGCACTAGAAACTGCTTCTGTGGGATGATGTGGTAACGATGGCCAATGAGCTTTATTTCCCTCCGGATGCGTGCATTTGATGAATTCGAAGCGGGTCGACAATCCGGTTTGTATAAATTTGGTACTTTCATCTGTATTAGAAGCAATGCTTTGTTTTGGCGTTCCACTCCCAGACATGCTTTTTTCATCAGTTGTCAATGGATAATAAATTCAGTTACTATATACAGTATAAATAAATATACAGTTTTCTTTCGTCCTAGAATTTTACAGATATGAGGAGACAAATGCAAATAAAATTCAGTCATATCAATTTTAGAAAGCTGGAGAAAGGGTCTCCCCAAAACTTTCCCGCATGTTCTCTAATAAATGTGTCATCCCATTGAAAGCCTTGCATGGCACTGGTTTACAATAGTTACGAAATATTGACCTCTGATGTGAATTGAGCATTTTTACTTTCTCGCATACGGAGTATGAAGAGAAATCATCAAAAATATTCCAACTCGAGATTTTGAAGTATCTCTGATTTTTAGACTACCCCGAGTTCCAAAAACACATTTTTGGAAAAATGTCTGTATGTTTGTCTCAAAAGCGTTCTGTCAAAGTCGATCAAAATCCGTTCAGAGGAAATCTGTCTCACCTGCTGTTCGAATATAAATGAACACGATAACTACAAAGCGAAGAGAGTTGGGTGGATAAAATGCGGTACATAGATTTAATATCTATAATGCAAGATACCTGTCGAATGTTGAGCCAAATCGAACTAGGGATGGAGCGTCTGTTGGTCTGTACTTTAAGAAACATGCAAACGCGCTTACTCAACGACATATAAGTCTATGAAGTTTGGTATTTGATTACAAATTTTTATTTCGATCGGTTGCGAAAAACGCGTCTAAAACACAAATCCGTTTATTGAATGCTGTTAGCCGCTTGCCATGGATGAATCGTTAATAATCTCGCCAAGGAGTACGTGATAGATTCAGTTAAAACGCTACATTCACGCCAAAGGTTCATATTTTGTAACTATTGTGCAACAATGCAAGTTGTTCTCCGGGATAACACATTTATTGGAGAATGGACGAGATCACTTCCTTTCGTTACTGAATGTGAAATGTGATTTTCGGCAATGGATCTTTGGTGTGCGGTTATTGATATTGGAAAATCGAATTTTTCTTTTAGATGCGTTTTTCGCAACCGATTAAAACCAAAATGTGACACAAAACTGCACTTGTTGGCGCAAAATCACATAACAGATTTGATATATTTAAGCCAGTGCGCTTTTTGAGTTTTGGCGTTGTCATGCTTCTGAAAGTACAGAACGGTAAACGTTCATCTCCTTTTTGGATTTGACTCGAAATTTGAAATATACCTACATTATAAATGTTAAGTCTGTGTAGCGAATGTTAGCCATCTAGCTCTCTTCGTTTTGTAGTTATCGCGTTCAGTAAGGTTTATACAAAAACCGGTTTTCGAATTCAATATTTCCAAAAAAACAAAAAAAAAAAAAAAACAAAAAAAAAACGGTTTTAGCCGGTTTTTGAATTTTTGTGAAAAAAAAATGGAATAGGGAAAAATATTTTATTTAATTTATATAAAATAACAAAAACAAAATCAATGTCAAAGTCAAAATATATTTAAAAAAAATTAAGAATTACATATACTTACACAAAATAACGAAAACTCAAACAAAAATTTCAAATAATACTTATATTATTTTCACTCATTTTAATTTCTCCTAAGTAAATAGGATTTTAAAAAACATAAAATATCCACAGAATGGTGGTTAAGTTTTGTTCTTATTTTGGACACACTATTGCCTGAAATTGAAAATACTCGTTCATTAGCTACTGAGCTTGATTTTATAGTTTTCATGGCATCAAATAACTAAGTTTTGTTCTTTTATTCGTTGACTCAAATACTGAAAATTCAGCTTTCAGTGTCTTTGGATTTTTAAGTTTTTCTTCAAGGTCTTCAAAAAACTTTTGAATCGATTTTTTCATGGCTTCTTTTAAAAAAACATTACTCTGATGAGTAGTTTCTTCGATTTGCTCTTCATCAGAATTGGTTTCCATATAAGAATTCGGAAATATTCTAGACAGTATTTTTCCAGATAACTCAATAATTTCGGTTTTTGAAGCTACAGAAAGTGCACTAGATTTCTTCGCTGAATTAGAAATGTGCAAATACAGCAAAAGAGTTGCTCATTCTACTTCTTTTTTGAATTCGTTCTTCTAAAGCATAAAATAATGTCAAACATTTCAGTGTTTAATTTTTTTAGTTCATTTAACAGAAATTCAGATATACCTTTTCTTATTAATAAATTGGTATCGCGTCGCCTAAGCCTTCAGCTGCTAGACGAATCGGTCCCTACCGATAAAATTCATAATATATACTGAAGAAGAGAAATATCCAGGAGTACAAGAAAACCGGTTTTCAAATGTGACCAATGTACGTTAAAAAAAACCGGTTTTTTGAAAACCGGGGTTGAACGCCCCCCCCCCTCCCTCAAATCTAAGCGTTAACTTATATTCGAACAGTTGGACGAAGAGATTACCTCTAAACGAAATTTGCTCAAAATGTGATAGAAATCTATAAATTTGGTGTAAAGACCATTTACGAATTATTTCCGTCTGTCTGAAAGCGTTTTTGAGTTATCATTGTCACAGACGGACGGGCAGACAGACAGAATTTCAAAAAATGTATTTTTCGAATGCAGGGAGGTCTGAAACGTCTTTGTACTTCATGTAAGAGAAAGTAAAAATTTGCGAAGCTGCCGCCACAGACCATCGAATCGAATTGCTCTGGAAAGCGGTGTTCATTCTTCTTCAGTGCGATCCTAAAACATTTAAAAGTTGTGTACAGTTATTGAACTCTGTTTTTTTTAAAATAAAATTTGAAGAAATCAGCTTTGAGTCTTTCAACCTGAGTTCTCTTTTAATTTGAAACCGCTTATTGAAAGCTTCTGCATGCTTTAAGAATAACGAAATACTCCCTCAGATTTATTTCAATGGGGTAAATTGTCGACCTGTGACCTCCTTCCACAAAGAAGTCTGCATCGTCCCGCGATAATCTGATGGAACTCGTTTTGCGGTTAGAATAGGGAAAGTGGGAGGGGATTGAAACAGTGGGCATTGAATAAAAAAAAAAAAAAAAAAAAAAAGGGGCGACCTTGAAGAGCGCGAGCGATCCCCCCCCCAGCCTATTATTTCATCAAATATTTGTATTTTTTTTGTTTGCGGATGAGTCCATTTTTGACCGGGACGCGATCGCTGCAATCGAAGAGACTTCAGAGATTGCCGATGGACAAAACAAAGCCAAATGCTGTTAAATTCGGCTCCCGAGTAATAGAAATTGTTTTCTGTATTTTTTTTATTTTTGTTGTTGTTGTTGTTGAACATGTGGGGCATTGGTGTACTTTTCATATTAAGTTGGTAAAAAAGAAATTAATCTAAGCATTTGTAGATTAATATTATTTTAAGTATGGGTTTTTTTAAAGCTGGTATACTGTCTGTAAATTGTAATAAACATATACGCATTTAAATAACATAAAAGTTCGAGTAAATGCCCGTTAAGTATCGAAAATAAAAAAAAATTGTATTTGTCGACTCATTAGATTGCGATTCATCGCCATGATAACGAAAAATTGTTTTGAAAAACTGATACCAGATACTCAGTATTTCCTAAATATTGCTATTTTACGATATATCAAAAAATTGGCGTCCGTCACAACTGCCATGTATTAACGCGTAGGACACGCGTTGAAGGCAAGTTCAGTTTCTGCGGCCCGTGGTTTTTCCCAACGATTATTCATGCTAATGGCCTGAGATATCGTGAAGTGTTGCACGGGGGTGGTCACCTATCGAACGACCACATCCTTGCCTGCTCCGTGCGGTAATTTGCGGTATTTCCAGCCGTTAGTAAGAACTAAAGGAAAACTGTATTCACAGGAACCCGGCTGCCTTCTTTGTGTCTCTTATGCGAACTCCGGTTTAAAAGAACTGGTAACCTTTAAAAATTTATTTTTCAGTTTTAGTCTAATGAATTAAATCATTTCACTGGCTACAGGAATGTATCATTTTTATAGGTTTGAGAAGCCGAAAACTTCTTCATTATCCTTGAATAATGAATCTGATAGGAGCTTCTAGGGTTGTCTCTTTCACGAAACGGGTTATCTGCAAGTTTCAATTCATATAGAAAAAAATTCTATGCATTACAATCGTATAAAAATTTGTACAACAATATTTACAAACATTATACATCTGTAAAGCACATTTTTATTTTTTTACACAATAATATTAATCTTTAGATGACATTTATCATAAAAAAAAAAGTAACACATACTGTTTAGATTTTTAAGCTGAATAACTTTAATTATTTAAAAAAAATTACTAGCATATTTAAATGAAAATAAGTTGACTGTAGTTATTAAACCCATGCTCTTATATTATGCTGATTTTAGAGTACTTTTACTCAGAATATTTTAGGCGTGTAATGGCCCCCTAAAAATTGTGGTTATGTGCTTGAAAATTATCGCATCAAAATACATATTCGATTTGCCATTAAAAATACTTTATGTAGCAAATATTTTTTTATTGTTTTATAATTAAAATAAATCATTCGTTTTGTATGTCCTAAATTTTCTATCGGATATTAAATTTTACTTTCGGAAAATCCCCTTTATTTACGGTGATATTTTGGCCATTTTCATTCTGAAAAACGTTCTAGTTGTCTTAAAAAGTTCCTGCTTACAGATAACTGGGAAAAGAATGGATATAGTGATTATAATTAGATGAACGCATTAAAAATTTAAAACAATAAAAATAAAAACTTTCTGAAAATGTCTTAATGATCAGTGTATTAAAAAGGAAAAATAATTTTATCACATTTCTGAAAGTCAAAAGGAAAATAGTAAATGCATGGGTGCAAAAAACTGTAGAAAGTTTTAAAGCCACAATGAATGTCATATGAATATTAAATAATTTTCCTTTGCTTCTGATTATGAGAATTGTAATGCATGATTGCATAAATTGCAATAAAATTTATACTTAGTACATTTCTGTCTGTGCCTTAAGTTTTTGCTACTTTTATTTTCACCTCCAGGATTCTGATATTTTTTATTACGCCGATAAAAGCGTTTTTTTTTAAATTTTATTTTAATATTTATTATTATAGAATAATTCGAGTGGTTTTCCTGTTCGTGGTGATACAATTTTGTGAATGGCTTTTCACTTACTTTCAAATGCGTAAAACTTTGAAATTTTATACACTTGCGTGTTCTCGATGCTAATGCACTTAATTAAATCAATTGATGAACTGATAATGAGGTTTTGATTCTTTTCGCATGATGCCACCTGCTGGGGAATTTCAGAAAGATTGATTTCTCTTTTCTATGGGCTTTGTTATAAGAACATAAATTAAAAAGTAAATAGTAGAAAACTAAGAAAATATTCTACTTCAAAAATGCGTTGGATTATTTATTCAATGCATTGATTCGTTAATATTAATTGAAAAGTATTTCTGCCCTCCGTCTTTTTGTCATTGGAAATTGTAAGTGCCCGCGTTTCTTGTTCCCTTCACTGCCTTCGAAATATCACCCAGCAATGAGGGCTTGTTCGAGAAAAAATGTGGCAAATAAGCAGATAATAAAAAAGCTCTGTTCTAAACGTCCGTTATTCTTACCGACGCAAATCGAATGCTTCATGTTTGTAATCGAATAATGTGACGCCATCGGCTTTGTGACATCACAGAGTAGTTTTTCCTCCCTCCCGTTATTATTTCACTAAGAATAACGGATTTCAGATGCTGAAATAACTTAGTTCTTAAAAATGAGTAGAAAAATAGTGAATGATAAATTGAAAAAGTGACAATTATATCGGCGTTCTTTACAGATTCATCTGAACTGGCATATGCTACTGTTATGTACATTTTAAGTGATGGATAAGTGTGTGTTTATGGATAATTTCTCTCATTCGCCTGTATTCTTTTGTTTTTCCTGAATGTAGAATATCATATTCAAATTAAATTGTGCCCTTTATCTTTACTGCAAACAAATTTAATTTCCTTTTGATGGCACATTTTTAGTATATTATGTAGTGCAGTGTTGGTAATTTGAAACTGTTGAACCGCAAGAAGAATATTATTTATGCATTAATTCGAATTAAAAAAAATGGTCGTTAAAAGTTACAACATGGTAAAAAAAAAAAAAAAAAAGATTTTGTGGATTAAAAATGGTAGTAAATGTTAAATATTTAAGTTTATGAAATTGTGCTTAATTGATAGATTAATTATGTTATCGTTTTAAATATCAAAATAACAATTGTAATTAAAAAATTTTGAAAATTTCAAAGATAAAATTATTCAGTGATTTCTTGAGATTAATAAAAATGCGATATGCAGAACTTTGAATTCAACAATTGTAATTCGTTTTAATGTCATACATTAAAATAATGCACTTATGCAATGTGCTTGTTCTCTCATTAACCATTTATTTCATCTTGTAAAGAAGACAAAAGTTTCCGGACCTAAGTACTTGTAAAACCCCTTGTTCTGTTGTGTTCCAGGCTGCTTCCTTTTCAGAAATCAAAATCGCCGGCTTAAGTTTCTCATTCCTTCAATGTGTTTGAAATACTGGCGATAAAAATATGGCGAAATTTTTCTTTTCCCCGAAGAATTCGGGAGTTTTGGTTGATCGCGTGCTCGCTCAAAGCCGAAGACTGGCTCTTGATAATTTACATGCAAGAAATCGTCGTATTTCTAAATGTGTTGGAAAATTTTTTCTAAAAGTAAACACTGACCGAATGCTTCTTTGAGAAATTCCTTTGAACAACCGTTCCAAAAATTCCTTAAAGCAGTAATACAAAGCTTATAGTCTTTCTCAATGCCAGATGAAGGAGTTTCCTAGATGTACATTACTAGAACGCTTGTTCCTAATGCAACGTGTCAAATTCCTTTGTCAGCTGTCGGATATTAAATAAATGAAATCCGAAATCGTATAGATTATCCAAATTAAACATGCCGTGATGCCTTTATTTCAGGAAAACAGAATTAAGCAGTGTTTAAAATTTGCCATGCATAATTTTAGAGAATTAGTATTTATAATATACAACATTGGATGGCAGTCAGAGTTGAAAAGTTCTTTTCAACTCTTTCTTTTCAGATTGAATATTTATTTTTGCCAGTTCTACTCGAGACAATTGGTTCGGGTTCCGTCCAGAATTCAATAAGACTTGGCGTAAAGGCCGCCTTGCACTTATGAGCTGTCGTGTTCATGGTCAGATTAATCTTAAAATGTTTTTTTTAAGTTTGAAATGCTACATTTTTTAGACTTCACGATATTTTCTGTTCGCATATAAAAAGTTGAAAAGAAAAGACAGGGAAATCAAGAATTCTATTCCTCACCTTCGCAGAGTAGAGTGTTGGAGAAGGGGTCGTTGCTAGATTTCCATTGTCATTCCGTGACGTCAGAGTACTCGGAGAATAATCTGCCATTTGCGTCAAAAGTGAATTGTCCAATCAATACTAGGGCTTAGACTGAATGGGCTTCGCGGATGGGGAAATATTTGCCACTCAGGGTTGCTTAATTCCTTTTTCACCTTCGTTTGAAAACTGGGTCGAGTTCTCATTCCCTCCCTTCTTTGCTAAAATAGATTGTTATGAAGGGTTTTTTTGTTTTAGTGAATGACAACAAGTGTTTGTAGAATTAAGAATATAAATTGAAATTTTTTTAACAGAGGAGGTTTTGTTTCATTTTTTGATTCTCTATGCAGCAACCACAAAGCTTGTTTGATAAATAATCAGCATTAGCAAATCTTTAAGGAACGACTAATAATATTAATATAAATAAAAAATATTCGTCCGCCCGACGCAAACGCCTTCTTACGACAATCCAAATGCTAATTTTTAAGGGCTTTTATCTGAATTTTAGAAATTCGACAGGTATACGACTAGGAAGAATAGAGAGGAATGTTTAAGCAAATGATATATAACAAATTTTTACAATGTCAAATGTCCTGAAAAGATTACAGTTAGAATAATATATGCAGGGTTAGCAAAAAAATAAGTTACCCACTTCAGAGGGCTCTAAAATGCGTTCTATTGATCCAAATGAGGTAAAATTTGAACTATAGATTGAGATGATGCGCTTTACATCTATTAAATAAAAAAAAAAATTAGTACAAAAATTCACCGTTAGTGGCGTTGTAATACACACAAAACCATTTAATATGGTTTATAATTGTTAAATAAAGTAAAATTAAAATTGTACAATATATTCTCCTTCATTTTCAACAATACGCTCTAATCGGAGAACCATATTTTCTATACATGACCACCGTCTGTCTGCCGGAATATTAAGAATATGGCGACGAATATTGCCCTTCAGATCTGGTTGAGGTGATGTCCTTTGACTGTAGATATTGTCCTTCAAATAACCACACAACCAACAGTTTCAGAGGTATGTACGGCGAGTGAAGAGGCCATGTTATTGGGAAATGACGGCTGGATAACTGGTGCTTCTTTGGAATGCTGTATTAACTATCGCTTTACACGACGATCAATATGAGGTGGTGCACCATCCTGCATAAAAATGATGTCTTGAAGGCATCCACGTTGTAGAGTAGTTGACATTGCAAAATTTCTCAACATATCATGATACCGTTGTCCTGTGACAGGAAGAAATTTGGATTCCATTTGAAGTTATCTCTTCAAAGAAATACGGTCCAATGATAAAGGTAGCTGTAAAACCACACCATGCTGGCACTTTTTCAGGATGCTGTTCCTGGATAACGCGAGGGTTTTCTTCTGCCCAAATTCGACACTTGTGGGTGTTAACTTGCCCATTGAGGTAAAAGTGGGCCTCATCCACTCCACAGAATGTTCCATGGCCAAGTTGTGTCAAGCACCATTCGAGCAAGGAACTGAAGTGCAAAAGTTTTATGGACCTCTAAATCCTCATCCTGCAACAGGTGCACAGACTTGATTTTGTATGGATAAAAATACGATACGATTTTTTGTACAGTTGAATACGGCATGTCCTAAACACAGGAAACAACTGGCAAACTCACACTATTATGTGGCGACTGACTGCTGGACTCATCGACATTTTCTATGCTGGAAGACGGGATTTTTTCCCCCGTCCTCTACCAGAAAGAATGCCAAGTTGCCCAGTTTTTTCAAATTTCTGTATCAACTTGCGTAGAACACCTGGAGACAGTGAACTTCTTCGTATCTGCTTCATACGACGAAATCCCTTTAGAGCTACAACGGAGTTTTGTTGCTTCTGGTAGAATAATTTTATCAGTAGCGCTTTTTCTTGCAACTTAGGCATGACGAACAGAGAAGAAACTAATGTATGCGCAGAGTGTGCCTTCTTTTTATCCAAAGAGAAATGGTAATAGTCATGCGCTGTAACGCAAATTATGTTTCACATTTTCGATATATGCAATTTGTGTTACAACACCACCTAATGGTGAATTTTTGCACTCATTTTTTAAAATTAATAAATGTAAATACTAGCATCGTCTGAATAATCTGTAATTCTAATTTTATCTTATTTGGACCAATAGAACGCATTTAAGAGCCCTCTGAAGTGAATAACTTATTCCTTGCTTATCCTGTACATTACTACTAATTTTGAAAAAAAAAAGTTGCTTGATTAATGAAATAATTAGCAAAATTATCAACGTTAAAAAAGAGAGCACAAGTAAAAAAAATTAATGGGAATATTGAATTTTTATTTCATATATATACTTTTCAAATTATCTAGAATGTGATAAACGATAAGATAAAAAATTATTTTAATAAATAAATATTTAGTAAACGTTTGAAGTTCACAAAATTTGATTTTTTGTTAAAACGTCTCCGTTTTGAGCATTGTGTTCACGTTAACTCGCCTCACAAGGAAGTCTTTGTAGGCATCATACAAAGTGATTATAAATGACTTTGCAGCCCTGTTAGAAAGGAAACAAAGTCTCGGAAATCAAAAATAACAGTTTAATTTAAACACAGAAATGTTCAGTGTGAGCCCCTCCAGAAATATGAAAAAAGTATCTGGAATGTGTGAATATATTTACTCGTCTATTTCTTGGTAATTTCAAATAAAATTATTTGAATTTGACGAACAGTTTTGAAGTTAATTGATTTGGAACCATAAAATGTTTGATAAAATAAAATCATTCGTTAAAATTAATATTAATAATAAAAAAAAATTGAAATTTTTTTTCCTCTCCCCGTGGGACGAAATTTTTTTGTAACTGCTTGCTTGTTTTGCAATTGCAGTGGAGTTGTGCGCACACCACTTGTATCATTCGCAGTTTTTCTCCCGCGAGCAGGTGCGTGCGAAATTCTTTGGCTGATGTCCAGGACTTCCATTGACTTTTACCTTCATCGAAGGCCTTCTAAAGGCACTGGCAACAGGCAAGCTGGTGGCATGGGCTGATGCCAGAGAACGTGCAACTCACGAGTGAGAGAGGCACAAATATTTCAAGGACATGCCTTGATTGGAGGCATTGGCGTGCTCTGCATTTATGTAAAAGATCTGTTTTTTTTTTTTTTTTTTTTTTTTTAAATTTAAGTGAGAATGAGCATAAACCATTGCTTCCTGACATAATCGCGGATTTTCACTGCCGCATTTGATGTCGATCCTTGATCTTCCGACGTGGTTTTTGCTTCATTAAGCCAACCTTCCATCCATTTTTGTAGACGTTGCTTTTATTTCGATTGCAGTGTAGCAGCACCAACTGTCATTTCACTTTGTTTCGCACACAGCCGCAATAGCGACCCATTCGTTCATCAGAAATATTGGTTTCATATTATTAATTGGAAAGATATAAATATTCAAAACGTATTCGTTGTTGTTTGAAAACTTTAAAAATTTGAATTTAATGAAATTTTTAAATTTATTCGAAACGAAATTACTTTTTTTCTACCTGATGTCAAAACAAGGATTTTGGTGCGAGTGCTGTGAACTACATGGCAGCGTATGACTACATTTAACAGGTGAGATATTACAAAATATTTTCATAATTAAAATACTAATTGGTTTTCTTCAAAGCATCGTATTATTCTTCCAAACGAAATAACATAAAGTTTCCAAAAAATGATATAATAATTTTCAAAAAATATATTGAAAATATTATTTAAACTGAAGTAATGTAACGTGAAAGGAAAAGTTTAATTTTTAAGCCAAAATGCCTAAAATGGGAAGCACGAACTATAATAATTATGAAATTAAAATGAAACTTAAAATCTGTTATTAGAAAGAAAAATTAAAAGTAAATGCTTTTTATCACAATTACAAAAAGGATCAGATAAAAAAAAAGAGTTTTATAATTGCGATTTTGATTATTTTCTTTTTTACGATTCATGCATGAGTAAAACAGAAGTATCTGTGCTTTGCATTTATCCACGCATGTGCGAAAACCTCAAACTGCGCATGCGCAAATTGAAGAGCTGTGGTATACATATGCGATATATTTCTTTGTTTACGTCTGATTTTAAACAGCGATTCAAAACTTTCAATTTTAAAACAGTTTTTCTATTGTAGATTTTTAGTGAATTGTTTTGTTTATGAACATATCATATTTTTACCTTTTTAACAGTCCACACTTATTGGGAGTATTTCTGAGTGTGTGCTATAAAAAATTGTTTTGTAGTTATTTTTGATGATTTATAAATATATTTTTATGTCTGTTTGATGTTGCGTGACATGCCCATGTCATATCGGGTGGAGGCTAGACTTAAGTCTAAAGCTAATTTTTCCTCTTGGATGTTATGCCACTGGCAACGCGTGCGGATACTGCTAGTGACTATATAATTTATTTAGGAGGCTTCTTCTGGAGTGAAAGTGTGGGGCCATATGTTTTTTTAAAAAAAAAACTTTCATATATCCATGGCTTATTGTAGCGTATTATTTGTGTTTTATTGAAAAATAAAGCAGAAAATAGGTTACAGAAGAAATTCAGTTTGTCTCGGACTTAATTTTAAGGAAATTTAGATTTCGTTTAGATAAAAATAAAGAAATAAACCAAAATTTTCCACTCCGTTTTTAAAGATTTTTTTATGATGTAAATAGTTTACCATTTTAAGCAATCTGAGTCGCAGCAGCTGGTATTTGATGTTCATTATTTTTACATACTTGTATTCGTATTATACAAAAACAAAGTATCGTTACCATCAAATAAATAAATAAACCTCGAAATTCAGTGAATATTCACGTTTAAAACTGTTTGAATTCAGAGAAAAAATTGGAATGATATCGATGAACGCAATAACTAAAAAAACGCAAGAGCTGGATGGTTGAAATTTGGTATATTTTCTTTGTATCAAGTGATGGAGCTTTGTTACATTTTTACATTTTTTGAAGGGCTAAAATCCCATTGCATTTCTCATCATCTCCACATAAGGGTTTTAGCGTCACTCTCGGATATTTTCGGATATTGTCTAAATGTTCAGCTCAGGAATCCAGATCAAGAACTGTTTTTTCGGAAATAAAGTCTTCTCCGAACAAATTCGTGCTGGAAGAATTGCGCAACTCGTATTTTGTTTTAAAATTGTTTCTTCATTTCTTTTGTTGATAGCAATTCTTATTTGTCCCATCTACTCGTGAGAATGCGCAACAAGAAAAGCCTTGCTCCTATGTTTGAGCAACAAATATCCGCGTGGAGCATTGTTCTAAAAATTAAAATGCATGCTTTGTTTTAAATTGAATCATTGTATTAAAAATGTATTATTTCTGTACCATTCGTGAAGTTAGTGTAGCATTCCCAACAAAACACTCATTCCCAGGAGAAGTTTGAAATAGCGAAACCACAAAATGGTAGTCACTGTGTCCATCTATGCATTTATAAACATTTTCGCGTATTCAAGGGAGAAAATGAAGGGGGGGGGGGGAGTGTCATTTCACTTCAATAAAGTGTATTACTTCTCTAATGCAGCAACATTAAAAATGGTGCTAGTGTTTGTTGTCTCCTGCAACGGCGGCTGCCACTTTCCTCGTCACACTGCCACGCGCCGAGCGCTGCTTTGTTTATTTTCAGTGGAAGCAGGTACAGAGTGAGACAAGAATGGCGTTTTTAGTGTTAAACCAGTGATGGGGAAGATTGGGTGGTTCCCCTCAATCATTTTTACTTTCTCGTGGACGAAGTTTAGAGAAAGTACTGTGATAGTCAAAAAATTCGAAGTTTTGAAGAATCCTCCTGAGTTTGGAGAACACATTTTTTGACATTATGCCTATCTGTTTAAGGCAAAGATGATTTAAAAGAGCTTTGAGCTAGATGGATGAAATTTGGTATGCCTCACATTTGCAGGCTTCTATCAGATTTTGAGTAAACTATTTTCAGTAAAAGTCTGTCTGCTTGGCTGTTCGAATATAAGTTAACACGATAAACTGCAAAACGGTGAAAGCCAACGAGTCACGCTCGATAACTCAGAAACGCAATGATTTAGATGTGTGAGATTTGGTATGTGACTGCGGTCTAGTTCCGTATCAAACTTCAATTTCAATCGTCTGGGGGGAATAACGCGTCAAAAACATAAATTCCCCTTTATTGGAGAGTGTGCGAGAAAGTTTCCGGGAGATAACTCGCTGATTTTATCTCGCGTTCTAAAGACCGTACTCTGTATCTCTCTCACTTTTTTTGAGAAGCTTTTCAGCATCCGTTCTCCGCAGGGTTGTCGAGTTGCTGAAGAAGGGAGCTGCGAAATTAATGGAATGGATTATTGTTAAAAAAAAAAAAATGAATGTCCTTCGCTGCAGTCGTTCACCTTATGTGGGCCGGAACGAAAAAGAGTTCGTGGTCGTTTCTCTTCATCCGAGTTATTTCCCCGATACGGGGCGTGTTCTCTCTTGCCGACGATTCACACCCGCCGTAGGTTGGACCTCTCTCTCTGTACTTGCACAGCATTATGCTTTTCGCATCATTGTGAAGAACGTCATGTCTAAACACGCTCCCCTCTCCCCTTGATTAACCGAGTCCAAAATGTGACGCATATCTTAGCAACTTGAGTTATGTAATCAAATGCAATTTTTATTACTTTGATGTGTATTTGGTTTGTTGCATCTACGTATGAGTCATCTTCCAGGCTGACACGTAAATCTTAATCTGAAATCTTAATACCACATTTCATCCATCTTGTCTTTGAATTTTCGGGCCTCCTGTCTTTGAATTTCGGGATAGATACACAAGATTATTATAGCATAAGAACATGAAAATTACAGTAGAAGTTCAATTTTTCTGAATCGGAAATTTAATGTGAAAATATTTGTTAGACAAGAAAAGAGAAATGGATTGGTTAGGATTTGGATAATTGATAAAGATGAGGGCATGTCTTCTCTGTTGCGGAACAGACACGTGTTCAGAATACACTCTGCAACTGAATTCTCTCCTGGACCGATTGTCTATACAAATTCTATATTTTCAAAATTTTCATTCTCTTCTGTTGATCCCAGCTGCAAACAGCTGGAGTTTATTTCTTTTCGGCTTCCTCGTATACTCGCACAATGTGACGTCATCATGTAGCGAAGGAAACCGAGAGGCCAAATAGCAGTTGAACTCATCGTTTGATATTGATTTACCCGGTGATAAGAACACATACCATGTTTACCGATATGGAGCTCGTTACGCTTTTGAATGATCACTGCGATGTTTCTTCCTTTTTGAAATCTTGGCATCAGATTTTATATACGGTACACGAAAAGCACCTGAACACTATTCAGCATTTAATGCAGTCCGTCGCAGTGAGAATCGAACGAAGAAACAAGCCGGTCACCTCCACCTCCCGCAGGGTGACATTAAGCTTCATTATTTTCTCATATATTGAAATTCCCGTATGCGAAGCATAGAGGAAGTATTGTAATCATCAAAAAATTCGAACTGGAAATTTTGACGAATCTACCCGTTTTAGATTTTCCGGAGTTCGAAAACGTATTTAAAGACATGTTTGTCTGTCTGTAACAAAGATAACTCAAATCACTTTGAGTTAGAAAGATGAAATTTGGTATATGATCTTTATACCAAATGTATAGGTTTCTGTCAAATTTTTAGCAAATTCTTTTCTGTAAAAGTGTCGAATATAAGTTTACACTGTAACAACAAAACGCTCAAAGCTTGCGACCAAAATGTCTTTTTCATTTGTATACAAATAACCATTAAAATAAAACTTTTTTTTTTTGAAAAAAAAAAGTACTTTCCTCCGTTATTTTTATTATATGGTTAAACTAATTTAATAAAGTTTCTTAATGTCCTTTTATTGGTGCTATGAAGAATATAGATTTTTTATATTAATTACGTTAAACGTTTATTTCTTCTATGATTCATTATTACGAAATTTAATTAAAAGTATCGATTAACTAAAAGTATTAAAATATTGTTCAAAATTTCGTCTTATCAAAAAGTGAAAGAAAAATCATTCGCGAAATACTGTTTCATTCCAGTCCAGTTTATGAACCAAATCTAGGAATGTAGACCGATTTACCTGTCATGGCTGAAATTACAAAATCGTTCTCGAAGCTAATGTTTGCTTTGTAGGAACTTGATCTTGTGTCAAAGACGGCTGCGAAACAAAAAGGACGAATATATTATTCAAGGGAAAATAACGTTTGCCGTTTTCTTGAGGGACCCTCTAATAAGCAGTTCTGTTCAGAAAGTAATTGAAAGTTGACGCAAGCACTCGGAAGTAGATATCGCGAGGGCGAAGCGTACTGGATATTCATGTATCTGAAAATATGACCTGAGAATACTAATTGTCGGATTCATTCGCGATCGTCATCTCAGCATTGGAATGTTTTCGATGCCTGGAAGAAAATCGCCCTCGTCCACTACCACACCTGATATTGAACTGGCAATTTATTCATCTGTGGGAGTTTTTTTTTTTTCTTTCTCCCCTTCCTCATTTCGAATAGCTAAAGGTCATCCACTTCTTTGAACTGCGGTCAGTGACATTAGCACTCATCTCTAACGTTTAAATGGAAGACGCCGTGGGACCCAACTCCAAACGAAAAGTAGGTGAAGTGAAAACGCACGCTATTAAAATCTGAGAAACAATATGCAAACTAGGATATGAAAGTTGCTGAATTTCTGAAGTCCTTTGAGGGGCATGGATAAAGCATATTGCATTATTCAGCAATCCATTGCACCTTTTTTGCTTGCTATTCGTTTTAGTTTTCGCTGATTGTGCCCATCGATAAGTCTTGCGATTTGTTTATAGTTTTCCTCATTTTGATCGCAACTGAAGTAGTAAGCTTGCCCAGGGTCAAGGAGACGTTTTTGATCTGAGAGCCGGCGCAGTCCGGAACTCTTCGCATAATAGTGAAGCAAAAATCGATTCATTTTCTAATAGGCTATATATTAACATCCCCGTCTAATCTTTTGAGTTAGAATTCTGCTGCCTGAATTAATAATAAATTTCATGTTTAATTTTTTTCCCCTTTTGAAAAGACTATCATTGCGCAGATCTTGTCATTATCGATCAGACGTGTTTCTTACGTGGAATGCGTAATTATTTTTTGAGTAATTTTGAAGCCTTTTATTCTTTGTCGTGTATACAGCATACATTCTACTGCTAACAAGTCATCACGTTGTTTGACTTCCATCCTATGAAATCATGGAATGCTCATGCAAACGCTATTCGAATGAATGCAGAATTCCAGTTTGCTGCATACTTTTAAGCTTTGATCTGAGTATTCACATTGAAAATGTTTGATTTTCTTAATAATTTTGTATATCATTATAAAGTATTTTTTTTAACTATTGAAAATACTATCTTTTCATTCTTTCCAACGCATGCTGGGTGCGAATTGATTTTTTTAAAAAATAATTGAATACCATGTTTTTTAATTTTAAAGATAAAGTAAGTACGAAGCGAATTATTCTCTGTCGTCAGTGGCTCGTGCTTTGTGAACTCCGAGTTAAAAACAGTAAAAAAAAAAAAAAAAACAATAATAATAATAATAATTGAAATTGAAAAAACAATATATTCTGTTAATGCCAAAATAAATGTCCTTCTTAAGAGGAAAGTAAAAATGCGTGATAAACTGATTTGAATCTAAATGAAATAAATCAAGCCTCTCATAAATGGCTTTAAATACACCTCTATTGAAAAATAAATTCGACTTGGAATCAAAGGTTGATTTATTTTTCCATTAATATTGAAATAATGACACATTTTCGTTTCTATATTCATCTTATTGTCGTCTTCTTTTTTCTTTTCTTTTTTTTTTTTTAATCTTGATTCTCTCTCGCACACAAAATGATAAAGAAAGATAGAATTTGATTAAAAGAATAGATTGATAGAAATTACAGAAATAGATGATTAGAATTTATTATGCACACGCGCACAAGAAAATGATATTGGTAATTCAAAAATGATTAAAAGTTACCAAATTCAAGAATTTCTTTTTGACTTAAAATTATGTATCTTTATGAATTTAAACTTCCTGACATTTCTTGCGTTTCGTACTTGGAGACAAGTTTTTGGAAAAATATTTAATGCTCTAAAATTTGCTGATAGACGCATTTTTCCAGTGAAAACGATTCTAAATTTTTGCCATCGACGAAGGTAGTTCATACCAACCGGTGATAAGACGGTTTTCTTTTGTAAGCATTGTTTTATTTTGTTTGCAAAATAAAAAAAAAGTTTAGCTTTAAATACAAGAGAGAAATATAATATATGGCATTTATCTAAATAGTACTTCACTTAGAACATTTTAATATAAAAATTGTTATAACTTTATATAATTTTTAGAAATTTTTAAAACCATTTACTGGATTATTTCTCAACAAAGAAGAAAAATCATGATCCATCTTTCCTTTGACAAAAATGTATTATATTATGCAAACAAAAGTTCTCGTGAAACCATAACAATGAAGACTTTGGAATATCTCAAATTATTGTAGTATGCATCATTTTCCATGCTTTGAAATCTGTTATAATAAGACCTTAATATTTATTTTTAATGCAGACAACTACTCTAGTCGCGGAGGCTTTTGAAATTTTTGAAATTCAGAAAATAAATTTGCCTTTGTTCTCTCACTACTCACTGCTTATTGTGTCTTTGGTTTTGCATTGAGCCTAAAAATAATAAATACTTTCGGTTGTCAGCCTTTGAATGCCTAACATAATTAAAAGTTCTGTTCACTGTTTTTTGCACAGAATCTTAAAAACCAAATTCCATAACTTTCAGAGAATTTATGTAAATTTACACATATATACAGTATTGCAGACAGAATTTTGTTTTGTGAAATGCAATGCATTTTTCCAAAATAATTTATAATTTAATTTTGGTTCAAAATTGGATATATATTTCTACATGTGGTTTTGCAAGTCTATAAAAGAAATAAGTTCTTGAAAATCAAACTTCTCGCTGTTTCATTAACAGAGTGTTTATAATTGCATATCATAATTCCAACTCCTTGCTAATTCTTAACCCCTATGTTGATAGCGGAATTACAACTGCTTATTGTTTTTCTCTGCAAAGTTTGAACTGTTTGCGACTGTTTGAACAAGACACTTTTGTATGATATAAATGTTTACGGAAGTTGCGCGACCTAAAAACATTATCTTCAAGATTCGTCGTTAGCTGCAAATAAACACGAGAAGTGTTGCTCCTGAACTTTTTTTAAACACCTGCATGGCATGACGTCATTTGTCTTTTCTCCCTCTCTTCCCCCATTTTTCCTTGAAAATTAGATCCTTGATTTTTTTTTTTTTTTTTTTTTTTTTTCCTTGCCTGATACAGAGATCCGTGCATGCCCTTGAATTAAGTCGCAATCTTGTCCGATATGGATATATAAATGATCGCGCAACTGTCGGTAATACGTTTTTGTTTTTTGAAGGCTTTTGCTTTTTATTGATAAACATCCATCCTTTTCACATTTGGAAACAAGTTCTGGCCTTGGGCTGAATCGGATATTTTTTAAGCAATCGTATTGCATCGATATTTTTTTTGTTTTTAAGACATCTCTATGAATGAAATGTTGCATAGAAGGGAAAAGTTCAAATGTTAAAATCAAAGTTAACTTTTTTTTTTTTAATGCTTTAATAAATCTTAGTTGGATTTCGGAGTTGACACATATTAAATAACGTGTTAAATCATTGAAAAAATGAAACATCAACAGATATCTATACAAAATTTTTATTGATTTTATTCCGTCAAAAGTCATTCAATTGGAAAAATTGACTTGAAAGTAATATGCTTCATTTTGTTATTCTAGATGCCATTTGTTTATAAACCGCATAATTTATTCACATTTAACGAAAAAAGTGTAATGGTGAGCGTAAGTAGGGGCATCAGGTTATAACTTATTTATCTATTTTTGAACAGAAATCATTTATACGTACATGAAAATTTCTTCATCTCAATTTACTATTGAGTCTGGTTTCCTTCTGGAAATATCATTTTCAGAAAAAGATGCCTTGGTTTAAAAAAAAAAAAAATCATCACTTTAAAGTAGGCAGTTATATAATGCAGATACTTTAAAAAAAATAAATATAAATTTTTAGCACCAAATAATACATCTGAAGTTCAATCTAAACCCTGTAACTATTTTTTTTAAATTTTAAAATTGTTTTTGTTAATTATATGCACTTACACAATAACTATTCTCTGCTCTTAAAACACTCCTTTGGAATGACAAGGAGAAAACTTTTTATGGCATATTAAATAAGAAATTTCTCTGACCGCAAAGAATGCAAAAAGCCTTTCCAACTAACTTCAGTTATTTCAAAGAGGAGGATTAAAAGAATATATACAGTTTCGAAATGTTTCACAATACAAAAAACTGAAATCATAGTGTAATAAATAAAATAGGAAACTTTAGTAATTAAATGTACTGATGGTATGTGGTGTCAGACATATAATTGTTAAAAAGATTTTGCTTTTCTTCCCCATCTGTATTTTTTATTTTTTTATTTCTCATATTTTATGAGTCGATTCGCATTTAATATCTTCTCCATCTTGGCAGTGGCAGAATTCCAACTAGAAAGACCAAACAACTGCCTAGGGTTGCTAGCAAGTAGATTAAAACAAGTATTAGCCTACTTACCTAATAATTAAATTTGCAAAGAAAACAAATTCTATGAAATATAAAATATTGGGATTATAATGTATGTTAATACCAAATTATTAAAATAATTATAAAAAAATTAATTATTTATATATTGGAATATTATTTGTTAGTTATGAATAAAGTTTCAAAATTCATAATAAATATGGTTCCGGATTGCACGGTTTCAGCAACTGATTTATTACTCTAAGCCAAATGTGGTAAGAGTGATTAAATTTATTGAGTACCGTTATTGCAGATATGAGTTGTTTTCAGCTACCCGTGCTGCCATCTGTATTTAGAAAGTATAATCAGGGTATTTCCATAATGTAAATACATTTATTTTTTAAATGATCTCTTCAGATCGAAGTTGGGTTGCGTTATTTGCTAATCTAAAACAGAAAATTACTTTATACATCTCTTTTTATACATGAAATATGCTATTCGTACGTATTTTATGTGATGTCCGCGTGATTGTTTCTTCATGCCGTGCATTGAAATTTTTATTATAAAATTGCAATGTTTCAGAGATGCATGCTGCTGTCGAAGAAGTGGATTTGGATCCTTGTGATCTGTATACAGATTTGGGTACGTTGATCGTGGAAGGCAGAGTACCTGGAGTGACAGAAAAAGGTTTTGGAGAAGGCCTACACTGTTCTAGTACTCATGGCCAAAACAGACACCAGTGTGACCCATCATCACCTGAAGTAAGCAGATTTGCTGTTAATTTTAGACATGGGAGATTATTAGCGCGTCAAGTTTTGAAGTAAAATATTCAAATTAAAAAGTATTTTAAGTGAGACGTTACGTAGCTAAAAATATTTCATCATTATTATAAATAGATCCGAAATTAAAACACTTCATGTATGACAAGTAATATCTTTATCTCTTTTAATTTGTAAACTTAAAATAACAATGAAATGTTAGCAAAAGAATATGAGAAAGAATAAAGTAAAATCCTTATTTAGTCCTTTAGTAAAATCCTTTAGAATAGTTCTATTTATACCAAATAGTTACTTATGGATAGGACCCTCAATTTAGAGCATCCTGTATTTTAAATATTAAGAAATAGCTTTGAATAGAGGCATATAAATCTTCAAATGTTTTAAATATTTGTTCTTAGAATAAACAAGAATTATTTTATCCTCTTAGTATTTCAAGTATGTTTTCATATTTTCTACTGTAATAATAATAATTTATGTTTATAACATCTTTAATATTTCAAGTATTTTTCATATTTTTTACTTAAATAATAATTTATGTTTATAACACCTTTATGCTTTTGCAGTGCTTATTTTGAGAAATTTTTTAATGTGAAATATAGCAGTGAATTTTCTTTGTTCATACTAGTGTCAGAAATATGAACAAATTCTCAAGCACATGTTACTATTATGGAAGAATGGAATCCCAATGACTATTGAGGTTTTACTATACCCCAGCTGTTGTTCACCTTTCCCAAATGTTGATTCAGTACCTGACATGCCATATCTTTTGCTGGAACAGTGGACTATTCACATGCTTCCCAGAAGGTACACATTTATTATATTTATTTTCAGCCTGTTTCCCACATTACTTATATTTAGAAAATTTTCTTGCCATGTAAGACCAATAAATTACTTGTGTTTAGTGATGAAGATTTTTTTCAGCTTAATGATTTAGTTCTCTAATGGTAATATGTGTTGGATAATATGATGTGCAAATGGTTTAAAAAATAATGGAGTATGATAGAAACAAGTTAAATGCAAGAAAAATAAATTGTTAACAATATGGTATGACTAATATGAATTTTGAATTCTTATGAATAAAGTAGAATGGAGTTGGATTCGTTACTTTAATAAATTACATGAAAATAATATACTTGTATACAAGTATATTATTTTGTACTTGTATACAAGTATTATATTATATATAAATACAAGATATATATAAACAAGATTGATGGCATGGTTTCCAAAACAATTGTTATACTCACTTCAAAAAATAAAACTAATCAGTATTTGTTGAAAAAAAAATTTCATTTCTTAACTATTATTACCAGTTTTTAATATAAATATGCATTATTTCTATAATATAATTTATTTTTAATATTTTAAGTATAATCTAAATGTTTAATTTTTTCTTTAAGTTCAAGGGTAAATAATAAACCAGTATACTGAATTATATGCTGCCATTAAATAAAAGTTTAAAAAAAATGAAGGGGGGGCAAATGATATATTTTGTGGAAACATTGTTTCACTACATATATATCTATTTTAAAACTAATAGCATATGCATATTTAATCCTAGTATATTAATTCCAAGAATTCTTATTTTGTCACTAAGGTACTTGCTGTTTTATTTACTCGAATATCATCTCCCCCCCCTTTTGTAATTATAGAAAATTAAGAATGCATTAATAAATTCTGAGGGTATAATTATTTCTATGCATGTTCAACTATTAAAATTCACTTTTTATGGTCCTAACAAAATTACAATGTACCTATTTTACTATGTGATTATAATTGACCTTGATTTTTTTTTTTTTTTTTTTCTGTATTCATGAAATGATTTCAGTGTAAAAGAGTCGTCTAAATGTTTTAAAACTGCTTAATTTTAAGGAATTATCCTGTGTTTCTTTACTTTTATTGTTTAATTTAATGATTGTATCTTCATGAAATAATTGTTTTTCCTTCTAGAAATGGAACTTTTTTGAGAAAACTGGACATAAATTATAATTTTAATTACCATTTTGTTAATAAACGTCTTTTATTTGAATGAATGTATTAATGTTACAGATGATTCTAATATGCACTCCCTTGAATTTTTAAATTTTTATGTTATACAGATTTCTAGAAATTTTGCAGTTGTGTTTAGAGAAAATAATAATTTCTTTAAAAAAAATGAAGAACTTTGTGTTTTAAATAAAGATTTTAGAACTTAAAATAATGATAAACACTCATAGATTACAAAAATGGATTTTAATTTAATTACTTTCAGTGTTTTTTTTTTTAAATACATATGAGGTTCTTTCTTCATTTGTAAATTTTGGGATTCTTTATGAAAACAGCAAAACAGAAACAATTAAAATAAACAAGACTTATTTCAAAACATAATTAATTAGTACAAATATTATTTTAAATATAGTAAAAAAAGTTATATTACTGCAACTTTTCATAAATATTTTAATTTAAAATGTGCGTGATAAATTATGAGCAATTGTATTTCAGAGTGCCAGATGCCAGTATCAGCCCTCGAGGTTTGATTCAAGCAGTTCGTTCTTTCCTGTATTTTTCCCAGCTGTGTGCATGGTACAGTTTGACTGGAGGGAAATCTCCACAAAATGTTCACTACAGGTTTGGGCTTTATTATTTTAATTTCACAATAGCTGCATTAATTCTACTAAATTATTAATTTTTTATTATTAAGAAGAGATTATGAATTTAATTTGTTGTTGAAAAAAAACAACAATGAATTAGTTAAAAATGTTCTTAATATATATTTTATTATATTTTCATCACTATTTTTATATATTCAAAATAATAGTTTTAATTATTTTTTGTTTCAAGTGTTTTATAAAATTTTAACTGTGCAATTTTAATTGATTGTTAAAAAAATTAATTTTTTTATAATTTTTTTAAAAATTGTAAGTGGTTGATAAATATGAAGATCAAACAGTTTTATGTAGCAAAAAAGGGAAAAGTTTTATTGCATTTAAAAGTATGACAATATCTTATTAGTTAGAATATATTTTTGAGCAATTACTTAGGAGAAATTCTCGACTTTGCTCTATCATTTAAAATTCTATTTTAGTTTGTAATTTAATGCTATTGATCATGGTGATTCAGGCATTGCAATTATAAGGATAATGTGCATTTTAAATTGAATGCTTTTCTAGGGAAATTCTTCAATACTATTTTTTAAAATTTATAGTTTAACTAAAAAAAAAAAAAAAAAACCCAATATTTATTAGCGTTGCCAAAATTAAATTGTAAATACTTGTTATCCTCTTAGTATTACTTCTTGTAAATTTAATGATCATTTTTCATTGTTGATTTTGTAAAATTTCGCTAAAAAGACTTTCTCTAATCAAATCACTAAAAGTTCATTTTAATCTCCACTTGATTCTTGATTTTTCTGAAAAACTATTTCTTTTCTAAACTATTCAAAGACTAACATGATTATAATATTTATTGGAAACATTATAATGAAAATAGAAATTTGTCTACAAAAACAGTCAATTTTGTCAGATATATTTTCAATAAATCGGTTACTTTATGCATATGCTTGCCATTAAAAGGAATTTTTTAAAAAATTGTGCAATTCAGTAGTTTGTGGGATATCAGGCTAATTTAAAGCTAATGTGATGCTAAAAATAAATTGTATCTAAAAATGTGAATGAAAAAAAAATCTTTCTAAAAAATTACAACAAGGAAAAGCAGTTTTTAAATTAAAAATCTCTTAAGTTATGATTTATTTTTAATATTGAGCAGTTTTAATAAATTATATACTAGTAATAACACAACAAGTCTGATCAGCGCAATCATGCAAATATGTAATCAGTATCTCTATGCTGTGGCGATATTGAGGAAAATGGCTTATGGATATCACTGGAAATAAAGTGTTATTGTAATGTGTGTGTGTGTGTGTGTTATCATTTTTTTAATGCGTAAACCATTAGCAATTTGCTGAAACTTGCATGTAAAAGAACAATACATATATTAATAATATAAAAAGGTAATGCTGTAAGTGATTTGAAATAATATGCTAAACACATCTAATACCAAATATACTATTTAACATTACCTAGATAATAATGCATTGTAATTTCATTGGTATTAGATTGATATGTGCAAATTAATTTAATTTGCACATATCAATTTACACTTAAATATTTGAAAAATATAGCCAAAGAGAATATGCTTGGTATATAGCTGTGTTATGTAAAAGTGTAGATAAGTAAATATATCTTTTTAATTATTTTTTTAACGTTAAATTATATTACTGTATTAAATCGATTTTGATCACATAAATAAAGCAAATAATAGCTCACCCATTATAATAAAGAAATAAATGGAAATATATTTAAACAAAGTAATTTCCAGCACTCGATAAGAGTTAAATTATAGAAATAAAGCCTTTTTTTTATATTGGTTTAAAAATAAATTGATATCTAATTTTTGTAAAATACACTTTCAATGTAAATAATTGAGATTTGCCTGGCATCTCTGGACATTGTAGATCTTAAATAAATTTTTTCTTGACAAGTTCTTTATTTTTTGTTGCTTTGTTTATTATCAGTTAAAACTTCTAGTTTATGGCATAAATTGAGCAGAAATATTCCATAAAAGTTTTAATATTTCTGAACGAGAGGATAAGATCTGAAATATTTCTTTTAAAGGCAATATTATTGAATTTAATATTCCAAAAAAGCTATTTACATTCAAGTTCTCTTTTTCTTTTTATATAAGCTGGTCTTTGCTTTGGCAATAAAATTTATTTTCTGATTTTTTTTAAAGAACGGCTTTTATGTTTCTTAACTTTTAAAACATTATCAATATTTTAAAAAGGATACTGGTTCTTTACTGTCTCTCAGCATATCATTGAAACCATTACCAGATACATATTCTTTCAGAAGGCAGTTTAATTTATTAACACTTTCAGTAGCCTAAGAAGTAGTAAAATTTTTAGCTTGGAGATTATTTCTGATAGCATTAACTTAATTCAGTTTTTTTTTCTATATAGCTACCTATATAGAATACTATCTACTACCATACCATATAGAATTAAATTTTAGAATTTTTTTTCTCTTAAAGATGTGACCTGCCTTTTTTTGTGGTATGATCAATTTTTTATTGTTATTAATTCATACATAGTATCAATCTTCTGTTACTAGAGATTTTAATGAAATTATTTCATCTACATGGTTTGATCAACTCATGTCTCACAAAAGTTTCAATGTTAAATGTGAAACATGTATTTTAAAATGGGTAGTTGAACTGGAGAAAAAAGATTGCAAAGCTCTTGAATAGTTGAAAAAATTTGATTCAATCACACACACACACACACACACACAAGAAAAAGCACATGTACAAAAAACCAAATATTGCACAAATTATTGCAAACAGTTAGCAGTAAATGCAATTGAAAAATAAGCAACTTGTTCATTGCATTTAACCTCTTATGTGCATCAGCATGATATATTTTCTGTTTTGAAATGTTCAAACAAGAATATTTCTATTCAGATAAGCAGCTAGCTAGATTGCTTGTTTTATTATAATTTTACCTTCATCCTTTATAGAATGGAAGGTTAAATTTAATTTTAAAGGGGTATTTTTTTTATTTGAAGTTTTTTTTAAAGGCTTGATGCTTTTTTTACTTGTTATTCTCATATTGATAGCGCAAACAGAATAAATACAAAATAAATAAATTGTAATAAAAAATTAATAACTTTAAAATGAATTTGTTTAGTAAAATTATTAAAATAATGATTCAGTACTTTGAATACAATTTTTGTATTTTAATGCTCGGAATTCTTTATTAAATGCAAGATTTTTTTTATTGAATAATTTGTGCAGCTGTAAAATCTGATTGTAATAAGGATTTGAAATATTATTTACTTATATTTATAGGATTATTACTTTCAGTTATACTGAGGATATAAAATATGAATACAATTTATAAAAAAATAAAATCAGTTAAATAAAATGTTTTTTTTTTATAATTTTTAATTGGATTTCATATTATTAATCTTAATAAATCTAAATCATATAAGATATCTTAACTGTATATTATTATTTAAAAAGACCAATGAAAAACTTGAATTCAGAACATTTGAATTGACCTAATTTTACTGCATAGCAACAAATGAATGAAAAAATATTTGCAAGTATGCATTTTAACATGCATAAAGTTGTTTATGAATTTGTTCAATCTTAGTTAATAAGCAAAATTTTTCATTCATTTTTAATTAAATTGTCCTGAAAGATGGTAATATTGCTGGTTTTTTTTTTTTTAAGTAATAAGTATGATAACTAGACATTTCAATCCCTTTTGCAGAGTTTGTGTGCCAGGTGAAGCTTTCTCCAGTAAATTTTCAACACAACCCGATTGCCACATGTTCCCAGTAGCAAACATTGGACGCAATTCTGCTATGAAAGTTTTGATGAAATGTCATCCGAGATGTGGAGAAATCCCTACAGTTCCTTGCCATAAACATTCCAAACCAAACCTGCCACTCAAGACATTGAAGGGAAGTTCTGAGGTATATGACTTGCACAACCCCTCCCCTGGAGGATCATATGCATTGGATGGAATTCTTCCTACTGGTATGGCTTCCAGGACAAGCAGTCCAGCTGATTCGATGCTGGGAGAAAGTTTGCTCGACCCACCGAATTCTCTATGTATGTACCCAAAGCGGTATCAATCGCCTTCCCGTTGTGGCAGCCCAAGCATTGAAGTCCCCGAACACTTAATGTTTGGTAAAACCAAAATGAAACAAGAAGAATCAACTCCACAAAGACGTAGCAGGCCTCAAAGGCGACCAGTTGTTGAACGTTTTTTAAAGAAAAATTTGGGTAATTCTTTGTGTAGCTCCACTGAAAGCAAAGCAAGAACTTTTGATAAACAGATTGCTGCAAAAGATAAACCTCCAGATATTTTTTCTCTTAAGCGTGATGCTGTTTTAAACTATTGCACCATTGAGGACTGTATGAAGCATGTACCTAAAGATGAGTTGGATCAGGTTTTAGAGAGGCTGCGTAGTAGGCATTGTTGGAAAAAACGGACAACTGACGACAGACAAAGTCTGGATGTAACTGACTTGCGGAAAGAAAAAAATCTGCACAACAAACCTCTTGAAAGTTATTTTGAAAATATGACACTTGATTCTGATAAAGTGGACCAAAATAAAGACAGAAAACAAAATCCATTTGCTAAGGGTCAGAATCAAAACAGTTCAAAACAGATGTCAAAACAACCATTGTGGTTAAGTGAAAATAATAGCATCAAAAAAATTTGTGATAAAAAAACAAAGTTTCTAATTCCTAGTGAGAAACTCTCCTCTTTTCCTAGCATTGGAGAAGGAAAGTCGCACAACAATGGTGGTAGTTCTAATTTAGAAGAAAGTCAATCTGAAAACTCATTAACATATAGGCTAAACTTACAAAATAATATCTATTCAGATTTTAAGGGCAGTCGAAGCAATATACATTCAAAATTAAAAACAGATGGTGCAATTTCAGAAAATTCAAGATGTTTTAAAAAACAAACATATCAACATGATTGTAATGATAGCCCTAAACAATTAACTGTCCATTCAAAATGCAGTTCTGTGAATATAAAAAAATGTGGGGCTTTTCTTTCTAAAAACGTCAATGAAATTGATGGGGAAAGAGAATTGGATATTGAAAATCAAATATTGGATGACAAGGAAGTAAGTATGCTTAAATAAATATTATATAGTTTAAGATATGCAGCAATAAGTATTAAAAAAGATATTTTAAAATATTTGATTTTTTTTTTCATGCTTTACATAATTTGGTAGCAGCATACAAATCATTTATGAAAAATAATGGTTGTCTTAATTATAAAAAAATATATTATGTGTTAATGTACTATTTCGTGCAGTTGGTACTGAATAAAAAAAAAAAGAATAAAGTGTTGAAAAAACCGTATGGTTATATTAGAAAACATAATGAATAACATTTGATAATAATAACAACAAAATTTTATTATATATATTTTTTATTAATAATTTTTTCATTTACAATTTCTTTATTTTTGCTTAGATATGAATAGTTTAATGATCTGTTTCTAATTAATTTATTACTGCTTTAATGGTTATGGAAGATTATAAAAATAATTATTTTACAGTTTATTCTAGATAATTTCACAGTGTAATTTTGAAAAGATAGATTATGTAATAGTGATACTTTTTATTGCAATTTCTATACCATATTGTGAATATATATATATATCATCATATACAGGTTATCCTGAAAAAGAAGAAAAGGATTTATTTCCTTAAATATTGAACCATATATATATTTCCATAACAAAGTTCATTAAATAAAATAAGCAATAATATGAATATGCTTCAAATTATGTTTAGATTGAAAATAAAAAGTTTTAAAAATTAATTTTTTTATACAGCCTTTTTAATGTAAAAGTATTGGTAAGAGAAATATTTATTTTACTCATATATGCATACACATGTTTCATGCCTCTGCCTATAGAATTAGCAAAGATATTAAAAGACAAATTTATTGATTTTGACCACATTTTCATATCTATCGTGTATGAACGATTCTTTATTTGCACTTTTTAGCTATGATATGCACTTTTTGAGATGTAATTAAAAAGGTGGAAATGATGATTATGCATTTATTAACTCGCATTAAAATTTTTTAAAATGGTCAATGAAAGATGCATTTATGGAAGTATTTACAAAACTTGTTCTTGCAGTTTTAAATACCTATAAGGAGTTACATTATTCTAATAAGACTTGTGTACCTACTATCTAGTTTATTATTTATGAAATCGACTTTTTGAGTTTATTGGCAAAGATCTTTTATATATAACAGAGGTTTGATATATCCAGAAGAGTGTGAACAATTTTGTGAATAGAAGTGAAAAAGTGTCAAGTTAAAAATCCAGGAGAAAATTTAACAACTCTTGTAAGCTAATTCACTTGATATGAAGAAGAGGACTAATTTGCTATTGACATGTGTTGAAAATTAATTCATTAATAGAGATACAATGCTATTCAAATATTTAAAGATATTAGTCACTATTCAAGCCAATCAAACAAGTTTTGGAAAATGCCACATCATATGTTTATAGAAAATTGCCATTATTGATGAACCTTTAATTTGAAAAATGGATTTTTATTATTCCAAAAGTGATTATTTTGAAGACTGGTGTTCCCATCAAGGTTATAGCAATAATTGTATGCCCAAACTATATTTCTGAGGAAAAATGAGTTTAATTCTACCTGAAGCACAGCATATTTGTGAATCTGTAGAAATCATTTATTATTTGATTGTAGCTACTCGGAGTCCTCAAATACTATATATGTTCCAGTTATTACATTGAAATATTCTTTATAATGTCGTTTTTTTATGTTGAGATCTGAATTGATTTCTCTGAAATATCTTAAATGTTCAACTTCTGAAAACTTTGATTGTTTTTCTTTATAAACTCAAAGTTGTAACTTTCAATTAATCAGAGTGAACTAGAGTTGACTTGTTCAATTTCTTTTGAGTCATGATGTTTGAATGCTATATATACTATTATTCAAATATATATATGTAATCTGTTTTTCTACATTGAAAAAATTTGTATTTTTGAAATAATGTTTGTCTAAATGATAAAAAATTTGCTTTGCAATTAGCCGTTCTAAATTTAAAAGTCGTATTTCTTCTAATTTTTTAGATAGAAGCCTGAAACTTTGTGTGCATAGAAGAAGCATTTTACTAATTGATATTCAGACACTATGGTGGCTTATAAAAATTTGATCCTTTTAGTATAATTCTTTTGACTAATGTAAAGTTTCATAGTAAGAAGCAGACTTTTTTTTATGTCTTTCATAATGCGATTTTCTCCCCCCCCCCATTCGTGTCAGTTTCATTTCAGAATTTGCATACAACAACACTTTCTGTACTTTATTCACATTTTGCAACACTTTCTGTACTTTATTCACATTTTGCAACTCTTTCTGTACTTTATTCACCAATTCATGTAATTTGTTGCAAGTTAAACAACTTTATTTTTTCATCACTATCACTGCTTTCGCTGTCTGTTGTTGGCTACAAAATCATCCTATTCATTATACATCATATCTTGATTAATTTTTTGTTTAACTTCTTTTTCTTTCATATCTGAAAATCCTTTTTCTGAATTTCTTTTGAAAATTTTGCAATATCGCACCATCTTACAATAAGGATATAATGCATATCTTGTATTGCATTACTGCATGTGGATGAAATTCTAGTTTCTTGTGATGCATTACCACATATTGATGAAATTCTAGCATTGAAAAAATTAAATGGAAACAATTAAGATAATGCTTTTGTATAACCTCGCATAGTATTCCATCACAAAAGCTATCAGTTTATATTATTATGTACTTTGTTACATATAGTATATGTTTTATATTATCTAAATTTAATATGCTTTTAAATAGTTTATACAATAGTATGGGGGGGGGAAATAAAAATGAAGAATACCTGAAAATTAAAAAAAAAAAAAGCCTAAAAATATATTTCATGAATCATTAAATATTTAAAATAGGTTATTATATTTGAAATTGTTCTCTATAATGTAAGCAAATATTATTTAACACCATATTATTAACATAATTCCTTTCAGCTATGTGTGAGAAAAGGAGGGAAAAAAGCACCAAACCTCAGTTCTTTTTGTCTTAAATGTTGCTGCATCAGCTGGTTCCTTCTTCCATTATTTTCTTCCATTTGTCAGATTTTATCAATTAAGGATTTTGTGCTATAATTTAGGCACAGTTTTTTAGGAAATCAATTTTTGTTATCAATTTTTCTCCATAGGTTAAAATAGAAATTTTTTTAAGTAATATTTACTGTGTTAGCAAGACTATTTTGAAGTTTCACTATATTTCTAATATATTGAATGCAAGAAAAATTTAGTATTTCAAATAAAGAAATCTGTTTACTATGATTAATTTAAAGTCTTAAAAAAATCTATTTCCTATCGGGTTTTATTAAAATGCATACTTTATCTTCAATTATTGTAAGTGAATAATTTTTTTAAAACCTTTAGTCAAGGATTTCATTTTATGAACTTACAGGCTATTCAAGAAATTCCCTCTGCAGAAAAGAAAGCAATATTTCGGCGTTCTTTAGACAGTGCCACCAGTTTAGTCTTTCATAAGAGAAGTGGTCTTCCATTAACTTCCAGTCCAGTAAGAATGTGGCATATTTCTTTTTTAATGAAACAGCCATTCATTATATGCAGCACTTATATTTTCTTACCTAAATATTGAAACTAATATAACCTGTGTAAGAAAACTTATTTAAGCTTATTATTAAAAAGTAGCATTTTATAGCTTCCTAAAAAAAAAAAGCTTATTATTAAAAAATAGCATTTTCTCTCTAACCTATATAATATTTTTGCTTGTATTTTATTCTTTAAATATTGTTTGTAACTTATTTGTGGCTTGACAAATGTGAATCAGCTGAAACAAAAGTCTACATCAAAGAAATTATTGCTTTTTTTTAATAAAATTTTTTTATTACTTCAAATAAAACAATTACAATTTTGTATAAAGAATTTCAAAATATCAATGAACCAAATATTACTTTTATTTCCAAAATAAGTCAAAAGCATTTTCTACTTATCGAACTATTTTTATAACTTCTGAAGAGTATTTTCAAATCACTCATTTTAATTTCATTAAGTCTATGAAAAAGTTCTTTTTCCCACTTTTTTAAAAGTAGTGAATAGCATGAGGTATCAGTAAAGAAAGCCATTAATAAAAAAATTGGCCAATTGAATAATTAATCAGGATCAGTGTTTGTTATAAATTTTTCTCCCTATGATGTTTTGCTTCTTAAATCTTTATCAGGTACTGTTATGTTTCGCTTCATATTTATGGAGATTTTATGGATCAAATTCTTGTTTTTTTTTTTTTTTTTTTTTTACACTAAATTTTAAAGATTAAATACCAGAAATTCCTTATTTTGTATATTATTTAAATTACCATTATCTTAAAAAATAATTTTGTGTTTTTTTTATTAAAATGTAATTATAAATGTAACATAAATTTCAACAGTCTGTAATATGTATTTGATTGAATTGGCTGGCATACCTGCCATTATTATATATATCATGTGAACATTGTAAGTAATGGTTGTTCAAATTTTATGTGATAAAAAAAATAGCTGCTAATATTCTAAACAACCAAATGCTATAAAATTTTATTTTTGTCTATTCCTGTGAATATTTAATGATTGACACTATTCAGCATTGTGTATATTCTGGCCGTATTCAGCATTGTGTAGAGAAGCCCTACCATTTGCCATCTTTTTGGTGCTTTAGTAACTTTATAAAATGTACATATTTTATTGATCTAATAGATCCACTAGTTTTGAAAATGGATGCATTAAGAGCAACTGAAATATAGGTGTCCTAATGTTAGATATTAGATGAATGTTGGTGTATTTTCAACATATATCTAAATATATTAGATTGAGTAAAATTTTTGTTTTGATCAGAATTTCTATGTAATGTTGAAACATTTTTGTAGTGATTTTCAATTTTAATTGAGTACTAAACTTACATTTTAAAAATTAGTGAATACCTATGTAACCTGTATTGGTTCGGTAATCCTGAAGGTATGTAATAAATTTCTGAAGTACTCAAATACCATAATTTTCACTCTTTTGGGAGAATCGATACAATTTAACAATGTTTTAGCTGGGGGAAAAGTATCTCTAAAATGAAACAGATAATAAAGCAGATCTTTGGATATTTCTTTAAGAAAATTTCATTTAAAAATGATTTGTAAGTTTTCTTTTCAAAATAATAATTTAAAAAGCAGCAAAGAATTAGACCCATTTCACTATATAGATTCGATTTTGGTATCAATGTAAATGAAACTGTATTTATGCCTGCTTAATTGGTTAGGATTTGCAGAAAAAGATTTTTTTAAAAAAATCTTAATAATAATTAAAAGGAGTTTTTGAAAATTTGGCTCAACAAAGTTCAAATGAATATAGTTGTAAAATTATGATTAAGCTAAAATATAGTTAAATAATATAAAATAATAAATCAGTGATTGTGTTAAGTACTGGCATTAGAATTTAATGTAGTGACATCTTGAAAATGATTCAATTTATGAAAATTGTAAAGTAATTAGTTAATAGAAAATGAAGAAGTCATTTTCTAATTTTTAATTCTTTTCACTAAAAATTGAATGTATACAGTACTCCAAGCCAAACTCGGACATCAAAGAAAAGATACTAATACAGTCAAAATTTTTAAACTAAAAATGATATGGAACATAGTTAAATGAGTTTTTAAAAGTATATTTATTGCAATTATAAAAACAAATAACAAATATTATGAATTAATTCATTTTAAACAAAAATTATGGCAAAAAACTAAAAATAAAAAATAATGCACAAACCATACTCGGACGGATAAGAAGATTTTAAAAGTTAATTTATATTTCAGATGAATTAGTATTTTGTGTGCAAGCTCTTGTCTTAAAATGGTTATAAAAAACATTTAGGCATAGATTACACCAATTTTTCTCAAATTGGGTTAAATATTTTCCCATTTCTTGTAACAATACTCTTAAAGTCATCTTTACTGGAAACGGCTTGCTCTTGGACTTATTTTCTTAAGGTATTTTCATGACTTTTCTATGAGTTTCATATTAGGGCTTTAGGGTGGAGTGTCCATGACATGAGGACAATTATATAGGAGCCAGGAACGCAATTTGTTTCGGATAATTATCTTTATAAAATCGCTAGTTCTTGCCAAGAGAGTTTTTACATACACTTGGTGGCAAATTTTTCTTTAAAATGTCGAGGTATACATTCTTGTCAATTAAACACAGGGTTCCATTGATAAATAGTTTTTAAATATTTATATGTAAGAAAAGATTGCTAAACTCTTTATGAATCAACTATTCACATATTGAAATTGCTCTTTATAATCAGCAAAGAAATCCATACTAAAGGACTTTTATATTCCTTTAGGCCCCCACAAGGAAAAATGGGACGAGTTTTGATTATGACAGCACACTTACATCTGTGTCTGCCATTAAAAGGTATTTTTTTCCGTAATAAAAAAAAAATTGAACCTGCTACAGTCTTTTTAATAATAAAAAGTTGAACCTGCTACAGTCTTTTCTGAGGTAAATTTAAAACTTTTGGTTTTGGAACTTTTGTTTAAACTTTTCTCTTAATTTCTAATATAGGCTTTAATTTATCAGTTAAATTCACTCGGATATGTTTTTTGTGATTTGTTTTTGGCTGTAATGTACATTTTATTCAATTCCTTTAAAAAATATGTTTGCATTTTATATTCTTACTTTTTTCATCTTTGAATTTCTTCTTGTTGTGCTTTTTGTTTGTGTATGTTTTTAAGATTAATGAATTAAGTATGCAGGATGTATATTTATATATATAATATTTATAATATCTTTTTGTCAGAGCATTATTTGAAAAGCAACTTGAACAAGATGTCCAAGAAGAAGAGATAAATAATCAGCTGAGTACGAGTGCTCCGGCATCTATATTCAGTAGCAGCTTATTGGGAACATTTGAGGTTTGTATTCATAATTTTCAATCAATCATCTAAATCCGTTGTGGTGTGTTAGGCAATACGAGGACCGTGGCAAATATGTAGAATGGCAATTCATTTTGATGTTCTGGAGGATAGTGACAACTACGAAACACCTTCAATTTAGGTCTCTGACATTTTGCCATTCCTACTACTTTAGTATGTCATTGAGGTAAAATTACTGAAAATTTACTTGAGTCCTTACTTTCATAAAATTGTCAAATTGAGTATTGTAGACTTAACATGTTTGTACAAATTTGGAAAATATTTCTTTACGTAGACGACAAATTTCGATTTTACAAAATAAGATAAAGGCAGATTTTAGAATGGGGGGGGGGAATGCAAGTTGCAAATACCTACTATTTCCATTCTAATCAATTTATACAGGATGAGTATGATTAAAGTTCCATTTTGAAATGGTCATAAAAAGAAAACTACTGGACCAAATATTATCAAACTTGGAAATAGTTTAGAGAAGGCCATGAGAATTTCTTTTCTGCAAGAAAAAAAAAAAAAAATCACCAGGAGGAAATGCCGCTGGGTGCAAAATTGTTAAACAAAATAAGACGTGAAGAAATTGGTTTAAAAAGTCTTTAATCGTTTCTGAAACGGAACTCTTTGTGGAATTATGCATTAACCGTAATAGGTTGTAATTGGCTTACTGCAGGAAGAAGCAAATGACTTATGCAGATGCGCGCGCTTTATACATCATTTGATTTTCCAGATAAAAGTGAGCCTGTTTGACAGAGTTCTCATTGTTATGAACCGGCAGTGAATCTAACTATCCAAGACCGTGCTTTTCCCATTAAATGTTATTACGAATGGGATAGCAATGAACGGTGTGCTTTGCAAAGGTACAGTTCAGTAACAGGAATATGCAGAGGGCCGATGACACTGCAGGGTTTGAGGGAAAATGATGGCAAAGTTTGAAGCCATGGGTTTATTATCTGTTGCCCTTGGGAGAAGGACACCTGCTGAGGCTGTTGCATTAACATTGGAGGAAGCAGCAATGGAAAGCACACACAGTACTTTGCACGTCGAATGGACGTGCCATGAAGTACGATGTACAAAATTATCCATAAATTGCTGCAGTTCTATCCATTCAAAATCAAACCTATTCAAGAACTTCAACGTAACGATTCTGCTACAAAAGAATCTTTCGCTTTGGAATTCCTTGCACGGATGGAAATACACGAACATTGGCCATGGAACGTTTAATGGATAGATGAGGCCCATTTTTATCTAAATGGCGATGTCAGTATCCATAATTACAAGATTTGGGCCAAACAATTCCCTCATTTTATCTACTCAGTTGCATTCTCCCAAAATCACCGTTTTGTGTGGTATGGCAGCTAATTTCATAATTGGTCCATTTTTCTATGAAGAGAAGTCGACAGTTGGACCTGTTACATTGTGATGATAGTGGTGCTACGAAGAAGCAAAAATAAACTCGTGCGCAATTTAAAACATTTCATTATTGAACTTAGAAGTTGTGTGAAATCTCAACTCTACTTTGTTGATTGACTTGTGTTCGAAAGATTTGATATACGCATTATTGTTGCCTCTTTAATCTACGATCGTTATATTTAAATATTTTAAATGTAAATATTAAATTTTTATGTCGTCTTACTTTGGATTGAATTATTTTAACAAGAACACGCCTAATGTATGAGAGCACGATTTCTTCAGTTTCGCTTTATCAGAATGTTTATGCAGTGTGACTGCAGCTCGCTTTGAGTCAATATTAAGACGTTTCATGTTAAGTGAACTTCAACAGCGTGGGATTTTAGACACTACGATTTTTATGAAGGACGGAGCTCCATCGCACATTGGCACATGCATCACACAGTTACTTAAACAATATTTAACGAATGGCCGAAACGTCCCCACTTCCTGGCCATCCCGGTCAGCAGACTAGGATAAGCAAGAATGGCCATCCAGGTGGCCAATTTCTTCTGGCAATGAGGTTATCACAAAAGCATTGTTTATGGTGATAATCTAAACAATTTGGTGGAATTGAACGATGCGATACACCGACATGCGCGTAACATTCCTCCTGATATGTCAAGAGCCTGTCGTTGAGAATGGAGTAATGCGATTTAACTTGCTTTCAGAAAATGGGGGACGCCACTTTGAACATGCTTTGTAACACGTTTCAGAAGCGATTAAACACGTTTTCATGCCGTATTTTATTTAACAATATCGCATACAGCGCTATTTCCCCTAACGGTAAGGCTTTTATTTTTCCTTTTGGCAAACAAATATTCTAGACCTCCTCTAAACTATTTCCAATTTTTATAACATTTGTTCCAGTAGTTTACCGTTTATAATGATTTCAAATTAGAACATTAATTATAACCACCCTTTATTTTGTTTCTGGGAAGCATAGTTAATAAACAGAGCAAAATGCGGTAAAAAGAATGGCAGCATTTCTTAAAAAATGTTCAGTAAATTATCTAAAAGTGCTAACAAACTGAAGAAAACACAATGAAAATGTTTCAAACAGTGAAAGTTTAAAAGATAATTGACTTAAAAGAATCGAAGAAAAAAAAATCTGGTTATCTATGTTTTATTTTAAAAACTGTTCTTAAAAAGTTCTGCCTCCCCAGCTATAAGCAGATTAATAAGTTGAGATAGTAATAGCAGATTTATTTTAAATGCATTTCAAAGAAAGAAATGACCAAAGAATGACCATCCTATTTATAATTGGTAGTGGTGAACGAAATTTTTTTTTGTTTTCATTCATGTTTTTATAAATGATTTTGTATTTACTTAATTGTATGAATTCATAATTGTTAATTTTAGTGCTTGCATCTTTTTCAAGCAAAAGTTGTATATAAGTTTAAATGACAGCATTCTAAGTTTCGTGTTATATACTTCATATTACAATTTCGTTTAATCTTTTTGTATAACATTACATTGTGCATATTACGAATATTGAAAGAAGATTACTTTTTTTTTTTTTTGATGCGAGCTTTACATTTTACTTTTTGATCAAAACTTTGGCAGATATCTTTCTTATTATCTTTTAACATCGTCTTTTTTTAAAGAAATGAAAGTTGGAATTAATATTTTTAAAATTTTATGTAGAAATTTTTTTACTTGTTACTTTTAATTCGAAATGCAAACTGTAATATCCAATTTTAGTTATTTTCTTTTAGAGGCACATTTTAGCTGCACATGTGATTATTTCTTCTACCAGCAATAATATAAAAGTAGTGTGTGGAACTCCTTTCTCCCCTTTTCGATCCATTTTTAGAACTAGAAAGAATTAATAAATAAGCTGGAATTATTTTACAGATCCTTTATGACAATAGATAGCAGATAAATATATTCTTTTATCATATTAGTTAGGAATCATGAGATATCATATATAAGTGCTTATTTCAGAAATTTGAAAAGATTATTATTATTTTAAATAAATTTAATTTATTTAAATAAAATAATCTTTTTCAAGAATACAGGATTGATTGAAAGAGACAATGAATAGTTCCATTATCTTTGTATACTTGGTTTATTTATTTGATATTAAATGCTATAATTCATCTGACTGAATCAAAATATTTTTTTTCCCCTCTCGCTTTTATTATCCCTCAATTTACGTTAAATACTCTTATTCAGATGTGGAATTTTACCCTTCATATCCTTAATATTTAAGTTTCTGTTGATGTGTATTTCTTAACAAAGCGCTGTTTATTGATAGGAATCTGTTTTGAATGGTCGCTTGGAGCCAGTGAGCACTGTGGAAGGATTCACTGCAGAAATTGGAGCAAGTGGTTCATTTTGCCCGAACCACGTCAAATTGCCAGTGACTGTATTTTTTTATACTTTACATGACATGGACAAGGTTGCTTCACCATATATGGTTTGTATACAAATTTAAACTACTCTGTGTTAATGTTCAGTTTTTATTATTTAATGCCATTTGATATGATAGACCTTCAGATAGTTAAATTAAGCCAGTTATCAATCAGTTATTAAAATCAGTATTAATGGCTTTTCTGTTTCATTCTGCTTTCTAAAGTTTTTTTTTTACTTAATCTAAACCAATATTAATAAATAAACAATCCAATCAATGAATTGTAGGTAACGAGTTACATTTAACTTACGTATAATCAGACACATCATAAGAAATTCAAAATTCTTGATTTAACTGTATGCTTGGATATTGTTTATATGAATATGAATTGGGAAAATTGTATTGTGGCGTTAAAATTATTATATCAGGATTGCCATGCCATCGGAAAAACACAGGAAATTGTTTTAAAAAAGAGCTAAAAAAATGCAGAGAAATTTAAATACCGGGAAAAGACAGGGCATTTTATGTTTCTTTCTTTCTTTCTTTTCTTCCCCCCCCCCCTCATCTAAAAAGTGCTGATCTCTAAAGATGGCAAGAATAAAAAAATCATGGTCGACGCTTCCAAAAACGGAACAATACTATTCACGATTGTGAAATGCAAAAATTCGCACTTTTTCTTCTCTCTCCCTCTTTTTTTCTGTATAGATCAGTTCAGTTTCGAGTTGAGACGGCTGTTCTTTTTCCATAAGATCCCGAATTGTAGCTAAGGAGCATACGCGAGGCTTCTGTAATTGTGCGAAAGATTAGAATACATTTTTCTGGCGGGAATAGCAACATTCAATTTGCAGATGCATAGCAAGGGTATTTAATCACTCACATGTGTATTTATTAAAACCATCTTAATTGGTTTAATAAATTTATAAAAAATGCTATAATTTGATTTATAAATTATTTAATAATTTGAAATTCATTATTTAGAAAGCAAACCTTTTAATTAGTTTCTAAGTGATATAAAACTTCAAAACTAAATACATTCATTCACTGAAATTGCAATAACTATACAATTCAAAATATGAAAATGATTCAAATTTTATCTACATTAGATTCAAAATCAAACTTGCAGAGAAATACAATTTTTCATGGTGATTTATTACTTGTGAAAATTGCTAAAATATTTAAGTGTTCTTTGCATATGTTGCCTTCCTTTTCTTGGAAGTTGCTTGTTAAAGAGCTTGGAAATTGAGGTCTTTGTTACACATTTTCATTTTGATCCTCTGATATCAAACATATCAAACATCTGAGAATGAAGGACATCTTATCATATATTGTCTTTATTCAACGAATCGATTAGCAACTCACTAGTGTTTAAATGCAACAGATATTTTATGCAGTGTATTTTGCAATATCCTTATCTCTAAAAACAAAGGGTTAGTATAAAAATTGCAGTAAGTAATTATATAAATAAAAAAATCATATGGTTATTAGCTTTTAGATGTGCAATAATTTTTACTTTCTATTTTTTTTTTTTACTAAATTATTTTATTACCATGTGCATTCCAAATAATCTAATACTACTATGATCTAGAAGTGCAGACTATCCCACAAGGTATGCAGTGTCTAATATTTACCGATTCGGACAGAACACGTTAAGACGAGTATTTTGATGCATAACATGTGGGGGTCCCGAATATAGCGTCATAATCTAATGAAGGTGTGAAGCTTGTATTAGGTAAACTTCAAAAAAAAAAAAAAAGGCGAAACCAGAAGGAAATCAATGTTTATTGAAAACTTTCAATACAACAAACTTTCAAAATGTCAGCTGTTTGAACAAATGACATAGCGAAATCTGGAATCGAAGTTCGCAAATGTTTTCTTCAAAACACCTGTTCCAATTTCCTTGGCCCTGGTTTCAATTGCTTCTCTCAAGTTGTATAATGTTGTAGACTGTGTGAGATGCACTGCGTCTTTCAGACGTTCCCATGTAAAAAAGTCGCACGGGTTAATATCCGGGAGTTAGGTGGCCACTCTATACCATTGCCTGTTTTCGTATTGGAATCAACAGGATCATTTATCGTGAAAATTTTCTGCTAAAAGATAGAAATATCACTGAGTGCGGTGAGGTTTAGCACCATCTTTCATAAATCAATAATCGCTTATCTTTTCTATGTCATGCAAGAATGGGACTACACCGTCATGCAGCACTTCGGAATAAGTTTAACCGGTGACATTTTTCAGAATAAATAAATTGACTTATTGATGCCTTCGGCAGATACCGTTCACCAAACTATGAGCCTAAGGGGGCGCGGTAGCCGAACTATTGCATTATGAGGATTTTCAGGGGCTCAGAACCTTCAGTTCTATTTGTTAACATTTCCTTGGAGGTGGAAGTGCTTCCCGTCCCTAAACTAGATTTGATTAAAATCAATTTCGCCACATTTAACCTTATTAATCATCGTGTTTTCAAAATCAGTCCTCTTTAAACCATTCAAATCGGTCAATGGTTGATTGATTTGAATTTTGTTAGGGAAAAGAGCCACATCCCATTTCATTATCTGATGCACGCACCGTACTTTTGGATTTGTCGAGTTGTCGTGGCATCTCTCGTACCTACGTTGATGGACTTGTTTTGCACACTTCTTTCACTTTATAAACATTAGCTTCCTTTCTAGCACACACCTCTTTTTTCCTCATAACTAGCACATTATCCAACACAGTGCCGGTCTCCGTATATCTTTCGTACGTTCTTCTGATCGTCGTGCCATTACGTTGTAGTGATTGCCGAATTTTCCATCACAGTCGCTGGTGATTGCAATTCAGGATAAGTCAGCACCGTGGAAATACCAGCTCAATCGAATATTTCTTCATTTCAAAACTACAACAATTACGTACAGTGCACTGTAATTTCTGTGAATAACACGCTATTCGTTCTCATCAAACCTTTTCTCTATGTTTATATATGCCGCGTCGGGAATTTGCATATTCACTTGTAAACGCGGTTTTCCTCTCATTGGTTGCCCCGAATTTGCATAGTCACCTAGGGAAACTTCCATGTTGTGCAATCATCGTATGCATTGTAATTTGGAATACAAACTGTCGGATTCGTAATTAAAGTTCTTCGTGTAATTAGACTGTGACACTATATGCGGGAAACCCACATGTTATACATCAAAATACTCGTCTTAACGTGTTCTATCCGAATCGGTAAATATTAGGCGCTGCATGCCTTCTGGGAACATCCTGGATATGAAATGCTTTACTTAAAATACATCTAAAATAGATATGGTCTTCAAACTTTTATTAAACATTTTTCTTCTGATCGTCGTTTAAACATCTAAACAAAAGCCAGGATTTTATTTTATTTTAATGTTTGAAAATAAGTTTATTTTTAATAAGAGATAAATTTCGACTTGGACAATTTTCCGAAATGGTGATGTGATTAAAGAACTTGCATTAAAATTTATTTGTGCAAAGCAATAAATTGTTTCAAAAAGCTTTTAAAGACAACTGCCAATCAGAAACAAAAGTGTTTGAAAGAATAAAATGTTTAGAGAATGTTATAGATGAGGAAGACCTGTCATTTCATCCAAATGTCCATCAGATCAAAGAATTAATGTTTAGTTATCGTTATATAAGAGTTTGAAGCAGTATTAAACAAAAATAACAAATACTGTGGAGGAATAATTTATGGTCTTTGCACCATGATAGTGCATCTTTCCAAAATGCTTTTATTCATGAATTTTTTGTTTAAAAAAAAAAAAAAAGAAAGAAAGAAATTCCCAAATGTGGCTCCACAAAATCTGTATTTCATTTAATATGCCATTGTGAGACTTTTTTTTTTCACGAGTAAAATGGTCTCTTTGTAGTTACCATTTTAAATCCATTAATTTGATAAGAGCAAGTTTGCTACAAATTCTGAAGGGATGACTTTAAGGCATATTGCATGTTGTTGTTAATGTTGGCAGATGTGCATAGCAGTCAGAGATTACTTTGAAGGAGGTGCAATAAATTGATACCTTTTTGTTTCATATCATTACTGTAGATACTTTCTGATCATAGTAGTATTTCTTTTCATATTTGAAATAAAGGCTTGGAACCAATGAAATGTACTTTTGATTCATGTTACTTAATATAAATGAACATTACTATTCTGTTTATTAGTTTAATTATTACTTTGCAAACCTATTAATGTGTATAGAATAGATGCAAAAAACACCCTTTTAATATATTTGATAAGTGATAAATAAGATATTCCTACCTTATGTTAATTCAGTTGCGAAATTGCATTTTCTTACCTGTTAACTGATATGACACATTATTTTTATTGAAACAAATTGAATATAAGTACTGTAGTATGTAACTAAAATTTATGTATTCCAAATGTGCTTTCATTTTTTTTTAAGTCTCTATTTTCCTGTCTGATTTTCATTAATCTGTAGTTCAAAATTTTCTATATTGATACTTGAATTTGGAGAATCGAATACAAATTGACTGTGACTCAAGTGTTTTAATTTCTTTTCGAAATGAATTTACTATGTTGTCTATAAAATTAACATGTAATTTTTTTTAAATATCAAAAGTTTAAAATTCAAAAAAAGGATATAATGGAATGTTCATTATGTATTTTGTTCAGTTAAATTCTTTGAAAGAGGTTTCTTTTATCTTCCTTGTTAAGATAAATTAAAAGCTGTGCTTACAAAATGTTCTGAGAAATTATGATAATAATCTTAATATGAAATTAATATTATTAACCATGTAATACTGCTATATATTCTTTTAAAACTGGTAGTAATAACTGAGGGATGTGATGCTTTGTGATGAGACATTGTGATGCTTTAAAAAAATATTTCGATCAAGCAAGAATGTTTAGTGGCATAATTCACATGAACACTCACTTCTGGCCATGGAATTGGAAATGGCATTTTTATGTAGAAACTGGCCAGTAAATTGGAAAGTGGGACTTTTTATGCAATGAAATATTTAAAGAAAATGTTGTATTGATATTATATAGCATCGTCTGCAATTAGATTAGCATGTGGGTATGAGGGAAATAAGAGATTTTTAATGTATTATTGAAATAATTGTAAAATTAGTAATAGCAATCTTCCTTTTTAGGGGCATATAAATTTAAGAAGTAAAGACTATCATATACCCAAGAAAGGAACTGTCCAAGTGGTAAGTTTTGATCTAGTATTACTGAATCTCACCTTTTAAAACAGTTGAAAAGAATTCAATATACCTCAGTATGACATATAATATTAATAGCTTTATTTTTCATACTTTGATTTATTTGAAATATTAATCTAAATAAAATTTATCAGCTTTTCATAACTATAATATTTGATTCTATTTCATTGTTATTGAATTGTTTCATTTTCATGTTGTACAATTTTTGCAATTTGTTTTTCAATATGGAATAAATTTATTGAAAAAATGAAAGTTTGTTATACACAGTTTGTAACTTAATGTTTAACTTTTATATTGATAGTTAGATTATTAGCGATTATTAGACTTGGAATAACCCTAATCATGTGAAATTTTATTTTTCAATTATAATCAGCACTTTATCTTCAAAGAAAAAAAAATGATATTGGTTACCTTTGAAGTCACGAAAAGAAAGGCTATCATAAGAAAAGAAATTTAAACCATCCTTTTTTTAGGTTTGTTTAAAAGTGTGGATCACTCAGTTTGGTAGTATTAATATGATCATCTATTTTAGTAATTACTGTATAGTCAATACCAAAAGTGTGATTGGAGGTTCGGAGGATATGCAAAGTATATTATTTGCATTTAGAAACATTGTTTCTAAATGCAAAAACCTTGTTTAGAAACAAACCTTGTTTCTGTTTTAAATAATCTGCATAATCAGGAAAATAAATGTTTTAAATAGTTGATAGTAAAATAATAGATGAATAATGCCATAATAGTTGACAGTATGTACTAAATCATATCTTAAGTTCATCATTACTGGAACAATCTGGAATTTTGTCAGGTGTAGGAGTTTAATTAATTAATAAAAATATTGATTAAATTCAATTAATAAAGATTAATAAATTGAAAGATTATATTCTCATTAATAAAGATTTATAAAATAAAAGATTATATTCTAATATTTATAGATTTCTGAAGATGCCCATTATTTGTAGGAGTGTGGCTACAAACCAAATAAAACATGCATATTGTGTGAGTGCATTGAGTTGGATTCCTTGCAATAGTCTCAGCTCATCTCTCTGCTCCTGCTGAGGGAGAGCTGAATCATATAAAAAGCATTGTAAATAAACCAGCATTTGGGGGCGTTATTTAATTAACTCTACAGAAATGATGATTATTAATTTTAGGGAGAAGCACAATTTTGTCAAAACTACAATCTGAAAAATATTTTTCTGCTGCTGTTATCAAGGCGTTTATTTTCATATCAAATTATACAGAGTGGGTACAATGACTTATTTGTATATTTTTAAATGGCTTTTCTACAGTATATTTTTGGTAAATTGTTTTGTCTGTGAACATAACTTATTTTTTCCTTTTTAACAGTCCACACTTATTGGAAGTATTTCTGAAAGTGTGCTATAAGAAATTGTTTTCTAAATATTTTTTTCATGTTTGTTGCTTCATGTATGTATTTCATGTATGTTGCTTCACATGCCCATGTCACATCGGGTGGAGGCTAGACTTATGCCGAGTTTACACTCGGCCAGTAGGCAACGCATGCGCTGAAAGGGACTGATATTTACCGCAATTTCATAAAATAGATTCAGACATTCCATGCTTGGCTATGAATTGCAGTTTTGTCACCCCTGAATTTTTCTTCTTCACTGCGCATTATATTAAAATGATGGATAATTGCACAAAAAAAGACATGGTAAAATAAATAAAAAAAAAAGGACAACAAAGCTCAATTTGGAAAATTATAGGGGAAAAAAAAAAAAAAGATGGCAAATAAAATGAACACACACACACACACACACACACACACACACACACACACACACACACACACACACACACACACACAACCTCGCACCAAAAAGAACAAAGAGCAAAAAATGTCGGAATTAATCTATGATAAGTGATTAATTTTTTCAAGCTAAGAAAAACTATCGAAATTCTACGAACGCATGTGCAGTAAGAAAAAAAAATGCAAAGCGGCGGCATGTTGTTGTCCCATCGGGACCTACTGGTCGAGTGTAAACCCGGCATTAAATTTAAAGCTAATTTTTTCTCTTTGATGCTATGGTATGGGCAACGCTGTGCGTGTATTACTAGTAGGTAATATATACTAGTTTAATAGTATTTAAGAATTTGGAAATATATATATCCTCTTGCTTTGTAGGATCAAAACAAAAAGTTTTATTGTAAAATGTATCATGTTGTCAAAATAAATAAGAAGCAATAGATTAAATGCAATTTTGCCATATAAATGAAATTATCTTTTCTTTCAGTATCTCTAAGCTGCAAATATATGTTAAAACGTTTTCCTGCTGGTTTTCTGCATGCTATTAAATTCTTCTGTCTTAAAATGTAATTGCGCAAAAAATACCTGCAGTAAGAAGTAATCCGGTGTTAAGACCCGAATATCTCATTTTTAACCAGTTTGAAAGTTAATTATTTCATCTTTTTTGCATATCTTGATGAATGTTTTTTCTAGAAACAAATGAATGTATGTAGGTTAAATTTGATTTTGTTCTTTGAAAAGAGATGCATTTTCTTGCGCTGTGTGCTGCTCAGAGGATTGATTGCGACTTGTCTTTAATATATGATATAGGAATATTAAGATTTCTGTGCAAGCTTCAGTTCTGCAAAATTTACCACTCCTTCTGGTATTAGAAAGATTCTAATTTTATTTATGCATTTAACTTTTTCAGACCCTGTTTAATCCGCACGAAACTGTTGTTAAAATGTTTGTTGTTCGATACGATCTGAGTGATATGCCAATTAACTGCCAAACTTTCCTTCGCCAACGAACTCTCTACATGCCCGCGGACGCATCCGAGAGTGACCCGGACGCACAGAAATGGCTGCGGTATCTCGTACATCTCAGGTAAGCTGCAGCTATTCTTAAGAACAAGTTCGTTGAATAACAACCGTTTGAATGAGTCTAAAATTTGTTAATCTTCATGCTAACCACAGCTTTTCCCTTATCAGATAAGGAAAAAGAGGTTGTTAACAGAAATTGTAAGATTTACCTTTTTGCTTTCTAAATTTCATTTAGCAGTTATTGATTTTTAAAATATAGGAATAACACAAAGATAGTCGCTTCACTTGGTTGCTCTCATGGTTTCTACACCTCTTTCATTGATTATTTCTTTCTATACCGCAATTAAAAGACCTGCTGTAACTTGAACTGTTAATTTGCGATTCGAATTTCCTAACTGTTCCTGTGCAACTATTAATAGGCTTGCAATGACCTCGCATATCTATTTAAGTTCAGTATGCTTAATTATTATTATTTAACCTTGGAGGGCATGCATCGGGGTTCTAAGGTCTGAAGATTTAAAAAATATATCACCAAAAATCAGTTCATTAGAAAAAACTTCCAGCCTCACAAAAGTGTCATTCAAGGTCATTTGAAAGCTGGTCAGCGGCATTGCAGGAATTTCCCTATTTTCTTATCTCTGAAAACTGATATCATGGTCTGAAGCCTGATGTACCTACTTGTATTTTAGCATTACGTAGAGGAAGGGTGCAGTTATATTTTATTTTTAATTTAGAATTATAAATTTGTTCTGTTATCAATAAATAATAATTTCAATGTAAGTTTCTTATAATGTGTCTTTTATTCTTCAAAATTTTTAAAAATAATTCTTGAAATTCTTTCAAAAATTTCAAATTTTTAAATATTTTAAATTTTTTAAATAAAGAAATTAAATGTGATATTTATGCATAAACTATTCTGCCTTTTGTATTGTATGCTTTCATGCAACTAATGCTTTCTGTTGTCATCATAAGTATCAAGTCGTTGTATCAATGTTTTGTTTAGTAAAAAAAATTCTGCAAGCTGCAAAACACAGTAGACATCCTAAAATAAATACAAGGAACATGCATTTTTGTTGGTTAATAAGCATGATATTGAATAAAAGATAAATAATAGTTTCTGTTTATGATGGGGGAAAAAATCCTTGTCACATTTTTACTGAATAGTGTTTGCTTTTTTTCCCTGTCCTTAACACACATGATATTTCCAGTTTTTGCCGATTCTGTTATTTTTTTAGGGTTCTTGACCAGTTTCTGATGTAGGGTATGAGGAAACTTGAATTCTATTTAAATTAGCCAGTTTTCTTGTACATTCAAGTCAGTTATTTTAATGGTGCACATTTGCAATGAAAATTGTAATTATAATAGATTTCTTGTTATTAATGAGTTATAATAGAGTAAAATAATGAAGGATCACAATATTACATTCAGTTAAAAAAAGAAAAGACATTAATATTATAGTAAAAAAGCAAAATAATATCAGATTAGTGTTTTATTTCAAACCATTTAGAAGTTAAAGATTCCATATTCAAAAAATCTGCCACCCCTCAATCTTTATTGAAGCAGAAAAAATATTTTTGATTAATTTATCTTGTCTTCACTTCAACTTCAAATGCATTAATATATTCTAGGAAGCAAAAATTTAAATTTAATTTATTTGCTCAGTGGCCATAACTATCATCCTCCCTCCTTTCTCTCAGGGAATGGAAGAAAAATTTCCTTTCTTCCATTCAGTTATTGAAAAGAAACTTAAGAGAAATGTTTCCTCTTATACTTTCACCCATATTGTAACAAAAGCTAACTAAATCTTACTCGGTATAAATGCATATTTTCTATATATTTGACAGAACACTGAAGTTCACTTATAATGTGATATTCTTTAAAACATACTTACATGAGATTTTTATGGCATGTATGTTTTATTTCTTGTAAAGAACATATCTTGCTTTAAAATCTATGCTGGTTGAAGGATTTTTGTGACACATGAACCATTTTGGCCGATGCCAAACTAGCCTATGTTTTGTTAAATTGAATCAAAATAAAATTTTTATTTTAGTTTTCTTGAGAAATCCAAAAATGAAAATGGAATGAATCGAAGTATTGTTGTGTTCAAATATGTTTATAAATATCTGTTCCTTATGGAAAGTTTCACCTTATGCTGATTTTTAGTAAGTTCATTATAAGGAGATTGTCTTTTGCAGAAACATTCACTTGAAATGTATAAAATTTGAATATCTTGTTAGAATTTCAGATTATGGAACATTTATCTTTTCTGAATATAAAACATTTCCAATTTAACTATAGATTATTTATTTTCTACCTGGAAAGATTTGTATAATTTTAGATATGTGTGTATATATAACCAATAATAATGTATAGCCAAATAAATAATATATTTCTTGCCTCTGTAGGTTTATGAGTTCCAAGTCTGGCCGTATCTATCTGCACACAGACATCCGGCTGATCATCTTCCGCAAAAGTGATCTGGATGCAGCCACAGTTCATGGTCAGAGACCTTATGAGCTGCGAACTTTCACACATGGTCCAAGCAATCCGAAGTTTTCCCCGCACAAACCTTGAATAAAGGATATCTTGTACATAGAATACTCTTCCAAATGTGATCAAATACATATACAAAGGCCTAGTATGTTTAATTATATTATGAAGATCTTGATTTATATTAATACACATATATTATATATAAATATATATATACTTAGATTTAAGGTTAATTTATTTGGCTATATATTATCAAAGTAAAGGGTGCACTGAAAAAAAAATGTGTGTGTCTTTTCTTTTGGATATTCTTACACTTACAGAATTTGTGATATTTCACAGTCATTTAATTTTTGGCGAAATGAAAACAATAATTGGTACAAGTAATAAAAAAATATACATAAAAAAATACGAAAAAGGAAAATTTGCACGGAAACATTATTTCAACTAAAATTTGTTACATAAACAAAATGTATTGAATACTTTGTGTGATAATTTAACTGTTAAAAAATGGTTCTTGGAAAACATTTATATAAAAAACTGAAAGGAAAAGGAAATCGCAGCAAAATATCTGAATCTCTACATTAAAAAAAATGCATCACATTAAAAATATAATTCTAAAAAATATTATAATATAATCATAGTAAAAAAAAAAAAAAAAAAACTCTGCAACGACTTGGGAAAAAAAGTGATAGCATCCAAAAGTTCAAATTCTATCTGGAAAAATGTATTTTAACATTTTTTAGCCAATGAAGATTCCTTCAAGTCCAATGATTATTGTCATAATTGCATTCATTAGGCGATTAGAAATTGCATATTTAACCTAGATATGCATCAAAAATTGAATAAAATAAATTGATAGCAACAGATACATTAACTCATGAAAAAAAGAATCTTTCGAAGTACAGAGTTAAAAATTTATGTTGATTATAGAATATTTATATTATTAGAAAATTTATATTTTATTAGAATATATGAAGAACTAATAAATTATTCATTTACTTTCAATAAACATAACACGAAAGATTAATTTCTGAAATACAAATTACCTTAGAATAAAATCATATAAAGTGAGATATTACAAACTGTGATACATTTTTATACAGATTGTTTTTGATTAAAGAAATTACGGAGATGTAACGATCTTTTTCAAAAATAATTAATTGAAAGATTTGACTTAAATTCATTAATAAAATTTATCATTGAAAATCATATTTTGGAATTTTAAAATGCTGTAAAAAAATAATTCTACGATATTTTCAAAAACTGTGTTTAAAAGTTCCTTATTTTTTAATTAAAAAAGTTTTTGAAAAAATATCTTTTATGTATGTTTTCTAGCTTTCCAAATTTACAATATGTACTAAATTTAGCTATTTTAAAGCCAGATGATGGAATTTGTAATGCTTTAAAAAAAAAAAAGGAAGTAGACAAGTTTTTGGCTTTTCTTATATAAGACCCTTTCGTCTAATAGGCATTAGAAGAACATATTAAAAGTTGATTTTTTTAAAAAAAATTGTTTCGAAATTTTTTAATGAAATTTTCTAATATTTTAAAGATGATTTTCTACTTTATTACTTTAAGCAATTAAGAGGGTTCTAAATAAGAAATACGGAGTAAGGAAAATTTTGATAAATCAGAGAAATTTATAATAAATAGGCATTCGATTGATATGTGATAAAAAAAAACGATGTATGGAATCACTTAATCTTTTGCGGAGGAAAAACACATAAATACGAATAATAGTGAAAAAATTGTACTTTAATTTATAAAAACTTTAAATCTGTTTATTTGGAATGGTCTCCTTTTAAAACTCACCAAGCAAATAGAAAATCGGGAACAGCTTTTTATTCCTAATTATTAGTCGCGAGTTACAGAGGAAACCTTCTCCAATCCATATGAATTGCCATACATATTGTAAGAATAGTTATACTGCTCTGATTAAAAATAATTTTAAAGATACCAGAAAGAGTTTGCCTACTTTCATGAGGTATTCTCATGACTAATCCGGCAACATTCGGTATTAGAGTTATTACTATCATCAGAAAATAAATTTCTCTTTAAAGAAATAATATCGATTTTTCAAAAATTGGAAAAAAGATGAATTTTAATTTTTTCCACAATATAATTTATACTGCAAAATGTATATGAAATGTAAAAATTCTTCAAAAATAACTATTTATCAAAAGCAATTACTAAACATCGAAAAGGAGAAACGACCTGAATTGTTGAGGAACAACTCATGGATTTGAACCTCGTAAAATCTGTTTCACCCCGCGCCATTACTATTCGTAAATTTATGGCAAAAAAAAAAAAAAAAAATCTCCAAGACGAAACACAATCTGATTTTTCCTTATTCCCAGGCTTGAAACTGCTTCCTCGTGGTCACTGTTTTGTGTAATGACGACTCAACTAAAGAAAATTTAACTGCTTGACGTAAAAAAAGAAAATTCGATTCGAATCCTGAAAAGATTTCCGAAAAATGGCTTTAAAGTTCGTTTTTAGCTCTGAAGTCAAAGGAAATTACTTATTGAAATTGAGAAGATGTAATTAATGTTGATCATAGATGGATACTTTATACTTCCTGACCACATATCCGATACTTTTCGAGCGTAATATTATCATTTTTCCCTCCTCCTTCACTGCGATACAAATCTTTTGATAAGGTTCTTAGCATTTCAGAGATGGAGTTTGCGATATCAGATATACGCATCATAAAACTGTTATTTTAAGAAACCTAGCTTAAAATAGTGAAATTTATTCCATATGTTTTCTCTTATCCAATCGACATTATTTCATTTTATTTTATTCGTTTATTTTTTTGAGAATCGTGAGAATATAAGTTTTTTTTTTTTTTTTTAATAAAGAGAATTATTCCTATATGCAGTTAATTCTTCAGTTTTGCCCGCCCAGTTAAAGGTGTCCAGAGCAAATGCCCTGTCATCCACCCTTGTTACATTACTGATTCAAATACTCTATGAGCCAACGCATCGGCATCCATATGACGTGTTTTTCCGATGAAATCGCTGGTTAACAACTTAAGGAATCGTTAGAAGCGTATGCAAAAAGTTTTGAGAAAATATTGTTTCGGAAAATTCATAAGATCAGCGGCAATCCGATATAGCAGGTGTGTGGTGGTACATGCCCAATAATGTCAACAAATAATGATGCCCAACAAATAATGGCATTTACTCAACATGAATGCGCAGACAGTGAGCACAGCTAAACGTACACAAGTGCAGTACTAACAATCAGCAAATCAGTGGTAAACAACCGTAATAACACAGAGCACTCAGAACTCCGCAGGAAGAGACATTCCACGCAATTATTCACGTCCCTCAACACATCTGCTTCAGCTGAACACGACTACCAACACATTATACTACACTTGACTCAACACTGACCAGCTATACAGCACACAACTCAATTCTTTCTCAATGATCGACCCCACGACTCGGCACACAACTCAATACTCCTAACTCTAATCGTTTGAGCTCAACATTGATTCACTCTAGTTCGATATCTTGACCTTTTTATAGTTTCCGAAGTAGAGCACAGAAATTTCTTGAAGGATTGGTATAATTCTTGCTCTAATAGTCTTATTACTAAATTCCTATTGATTTTAGAATCTTCATTTTGTCACCAAAGTAGGAAAAATTCATCATGAATTCGTCAAACTTTTCTCCAAATTTTAACAGGTATCAAAGAAATTATTTAAGGCCAAAAAGTGTTTCTTCCGCCGCTGCATTGCATATCCAGGGAAAAAAATGTTTGTATATATTTCAAATATTTTTTGTTCTATATCGAATAAAAAATAAATAAACTTAAGATAAGAGGACAGATTAAGAGAATAGATACTGGAATTGTTTTAAGAAAAACCATATTAGCAGATTCTGTAAATCAGGTATCGTTTGTAAAAAAATATTGTTCTAAATTTCACCATGAATGAGTGTGTAGAAAAAATTATTATCCTATTAGCTCTATGAGAAACGTAGCTGAAAAACAAAGTGAAATCGGAAGTAATTCTCATAATTCACCTTCGGCGTTAAATAAAAATGTTGAGAATATTTCGCATAGTAATGTTAGTGCGAAAAATAAAAGCTGTTTTACAAACTTGTTCAGTCTTTGCTAGTTCGGATAAAAAGTCGGTATTAACAAGTCCCATTTTGGATAGCGCTTCTCATAAAAGTTTTATCTCAGCTAAATTAGCTAAGGCGCTAAATCTCAAACCAATAAGATACGAAGAGCTTGCTGTACATTCTTTTGGCCAAACTATGGCTCATAAAAAACGATATCCGGTTGTATGCTTGAAGCTTGAGAATAGGCATGATCGATCAAAAATCTATATGCTCGAAGCTCTTGCAATAGAAATAATTTCCAATTTGTCTTTAAATATTCCAGACGACTCTATTTTGAGCGAGTTGAAGGCAAAAAACATATAACTTGCCAACTCATTGAACAAAAGGATACCGGTGAAAACTCTAGTTGGCAGTGGCTCCTTTTGGGAACGTTTGTTTGGTAATAGATTCTTCTATTTTGTTTGAGCTGAATAAATTTTGGGAGATTGAGGAATTTCCTAGAGAGATGCGAGGCCTTTCTGAGAGGGATGATCAATTGATAAAACCCTTAGAAAATAATTTGGAATTTAATGGAGAATGGCATGTTTGTAAAATAACGTGGAAGGATAATATGGAGCCTCCGGCTGAATTGGATTCTAATTTTGAAATGGCGGAAAGACGCTTTCATTCATTGAGAAGGAGGAGATTAAACAAAAATCCCAAAATTGCGGACCAGTATAGACAAGAATAAATTAGAATGCGATATTGCCGCTGTTTATGAAGACACAAGGACGGGATGTTATATGCCTCATAAAGGGGCTATCCGTGACGATAAAGCTACATCTGAAGTTCGAATAGTTTATGACTGTAATAGTAAGGGAGGGGAAAGTAAAAAAAAAGAAAAAATCTTTGAATGATTCGCCTGAGACGTGAGTTAATTTTATTGGATGTTATTCTTAAATTTCGGGAAATCAAATTGCGTTTTGCGGAGATTTAGAAAAGTCATTTCTTATGATAAAGATTGCAGAGGAAGATAAAAAGCATCTTACATTTTTATGGTTTCAGGAAGATACGGGCAGCTCAAAGCAAGTACTTAATCTTAATCGTCTTTCCTTTGGCCTCTCCCTTTGCTTTGGCTTGCGTTTTGAAATTTCATACGAGGAAATTTAAAGCTGATTGTCCTAAATGTTGTGAAATATTAAATTCTCTCTTCGTCGATGATCTATGTGATGGGGGGCGCAGGATGCTTATCAGTTAACTTCGGCTATAGATATATTAAGCTCCGCCGGGTTTAATTTGGGGAAATTAAGAATTTATTGTGCTGAGCTAAAGAAACTTTGGTATGAGAATGAGTATGAAGAAAATACTGATCATGGGCAAGGATCAGGATTTTTAGGATTGAGCTGGGATCCAATTAAGGATGAAATTAAATTGAATTTAAGGAATGTCAGGCTTCTTTGAAATTTGGAATCGCCAACTGAACTTCTAAAAGACGTGCTGAGAGTAATATCTCACATTTTCGATCCTTGTGGACTAATCAGCCCTTTTGTATTCATGGTTAAAATTCTCATGCAAGAATTATGGGAAAGAGGCCTCGAATGAGATGAACAGCTGCCACAGGATTTGAAAGAAAAATAGAACACTTGTGCTCTGAATTCTCTTCTATAGATACCATGGGGATTGAACGTGAAATGTTCACGAAATTAAAACCGCATGACATTTCTCTTCGCGTCTTCTGTGACGCTAGTTCTAAAGTCTATGGGGCTGTATGTATTTCCTATACATCGTAGAAGGAGGAAGGGCTAAGGTGAGCTTTATTATTTCTAAAAGTAAAGTTGCTCCTTTGAAAACCTTTACCATTGCGAGATCGGAACTAATAGCAGCACTCATCGGTGCTCGGTTAGCAAAATACTTGCAGGACACCTTTCCATCTTTAACTAAAAGAGTTTATTTATGGAGTGATTCGGAAATTGTTATCCATTGAATGACAATATCGGCAAAAGTATGGAAATCCTTCGTATGTAACAGAGTGGCTCAGGAGCAGTCACTTACTTCTCCGCACTGTTGAAACCGCTGTAGTGGAACGAAATACCCCGTTGATTTGACTACGAGAGAGGAATCGCCATTTCTCTCGAGTTCTCTCTGATGGACGGGACCTGCGTAGCTGTCTCGATCGGTACAGTCGTGGCCTGTGCAATGTTCATCAAATCTCTCTGATTCCATTTGTGATAAAGAAATATTTTCATCAGAATGACGAAGAGCTGAAACTGCCAACACAGTGGTTGCTACTGCCAATGGTGATGATTGTATTTCAAGCTGTATTAACATCGATAAATACAGTAATCTTTGCAATTTTGCGTATTGCAGCTTTCGTGAATAATTCTAAACCTGGTTCTTTAAAATTAAGTGGACCTCTTAATGCTTTTGAACTTCAGACAGCCTTACATTCTTGGATCAAGGCTACTCAAAATAAACATTTCGGAGCTGAAATTCACCAGTTTCTTTCTAATAGTGTCATCTCCAAGGGTTCGCATGTGTATAATTTGAACCCTGAATTCGATGAAAATGATTTGCTGCAATTGAAGGGTCGCCTGCAATTTTCTAGTGGTGACGTGAGTGCGAAGCATTCTTAGCTTCTCCCAACCAACGATAAATTTGTAAAATTACTGATATTTGAGGCTCATTTCAAAATGGGTTATTTGTAGTGACATAGGAGACTATGTAGACGTTTTAAGATAAAGACTGGAGAAAAGGTGGTAGCTCCACTATCTCCTGACAGAATTCTAGAACATTCACCATTTGATGTATCTGGTGTAGAGTTTGCAGAACCTTGTTTTGTGAATCACTCTAATGATAAGTGTTATTTGATAATATTTACTTGTGCTGTAGTAAGAGCTGTTTATTTAGAATTAGTTCATAATATGAGTACTGATTCATTTTTATTAATTTTTAGAAGATTTATTTCTTGCAGAGGTTTGTGCTTTGTAATTTATTTTGCTATTCTGCTAAGGCTAAAACATTTTTAAAAGCAAATTCTGAATTAAGTAAAGGGTGGAAATATATTAATAATCCTGAAGTTAAAAATGTATTTGCCTCCAAAGGTATTGTTTGGAAATTTATTACTGAAAAGAATCCGTGGTGAGGAGTTTCTGGGAAAGGCAGATACGTGCGATTAAAACTTTTTTAAAGAAAATTATTATAAATCAAGTCTCTATTTTAAGGAATTAGAAACGATTTTTTTAGAAATTGAAGCTATTATTAATTCTAGGCATATCACGCATCTGTACAATAAGCCTTCTGAACCTTCACCGCTCAGTCCTTCTCATTTTCTAATTGAGAAAAGATTAACATCCTTACCTGTAATACAATCTAAAATTGAGGAATTAAATGTAAATATAAATTCTTTAACAAAAAGGATTAAATATCAATAAACAATTTTGAATCATTTCTGGAAAAGGTGAAGAAAGGAATACTTGCTTAATTATATCGCTCCACAGCCAGGTAAGATTTGTTCATTTAAGGTAGATGATGTTGTTTTAATTAATAATGAGCGTTATCCCAGGAATATGTGGTTAATTAGAAGAATTTTGGAATTGTGTCCAGGACTAGACGGACATACTCGTCCTCTTCTCATCAAAACTCCCAAGGGAGACATAAAATGTTCTGTTCAACTTGTTTGAAATTTAGAGATAAATCCGTGATTATGTAGGTTCAATTAATAATGGAATTGTTTGTGTTCGTGTATGTGTATTGAAATTTAATTCATTTAATTTTTCATTAATCGGAAGAGTATTTTATATTGTTTCTGATATGATTCATGTATTTTGTATTTTTATATGAGGTTGGAACTTTAATAATGGCAACTATTTATTTACATGGAATACAAAAGTGACTCATGTCACCATATTTTACAGTCCTTCACTATAGAGTCCAGCATTGTTTACAACCCGTTTTCAACGATGTGGAAATCGCAGAATCTCTGGAACAGTTTTGAAGCGAATGCCACGATCTTATCCTTCATCTTAGGAATTAAGTCAAAGTCACAAGGGCTTATATCTGGGGAGTATGGTGGATGGTAAAGTATTTTCCAGCCCCAGCGATCGAGCAAATCAGCCAAAGCTTGCACTACATGCGGCCGAGGATTGTCTTGCAAAATGATTGGGATGTTCTGCAGAAAGTGTCATTTTTTTTTTTTTTTTTTTTTTTTTTTTTTTTTTTTGAAACTGGTCTGAGATGGTGCTCCAAAAATGAGCAGTAATACTGCACATTGACGGTCTGCTGTGGAGGAACGGTGTGCGTTAGGATGACACCATCACAGTGGCACAAGAGAATCAGCATAACTTTCACATTGCTGGGGTTCTGAAGAAATTTCGAATTTCGTGGTGACTCGTAATGACGCCATTTTTTTGATTGACGTTTCAGGTTTCGCTGGTACGATCTGGCCCGTCTCATCCAGCGTAATAGTACGGCGTAAAAAAGCCTCTCCTTCGTGCTCATAGCGCTCCAGGTGGGTTCGAGCAGCATCGTATCGTAGCCATTTCTGCATTTTCATCAAATGATGTGGAACCCATCGTGAAGCAATTTTTCTCATGCCCAGGCGTTCCTTCAGAATGTGCAGCACAGTCGTATGCGCAAATCCTGTCTGTTGGGCCAGCTTACGAATGGTGTGGCATCATCACTGTCCATTAGTGAGGCAACAGCATGCACTTCTGCTTCGCTGACACTAGGACGACCTGGCCGATGCATGTCTGTCACATTTTGGAATCCTTCATTGAAGGCTTTTACCCATCTTGCAACAATTCTGTAAGTCAAAGCAGATTCCCCGCAAGCCTCTTGAAGCTCTAGATGACATTGTCGTGCTGTACGACCTCTGGCACATTCAGTTTTTATCCAACTTAGTAGTTCTTGTTTTGAAAACATCCTGACAACTCTTACTTTAGACCGCAAGCTAATACAAAGATCAGTTCTTCGCGTCACTCCGCATGCGCGTGATGTAGGAAGGACGAGTCTTTTTGCTGAGAGGTAAGATAGGTATGTAGCTAACGTGTGGTATATGTGACATTCTTTGGTTTTGTTTGCGTGGCGTTTTTACAGCAGTGTTGCCACTATTAAGTATATGTTAATGTTATATATGTTAATGTATATGTATATGTATATGTTAATGTAATGTTATATTTGTAATATATGGAAAGTGAATTTATGTAAGTTCAGATGGGGAGTGTTGCGGAGGGTGCACAGATGTCGCTTCCGCCTCTTGTTTGCATAGTGTTTGTCAGCAGCCATCCCCCGAGAACGGGGGCGTGCGTGGCAGGCACAGAACCCAACGCATAGAATTTGGAAAAAGGGCCATGAACATTAAGCTTTATAAATAGTTTAATTAGTATATATATTACCAAGTTATCGTTAATAAATATTTAAAAAAGGCACCGATTTTTGAATTTACTAAGCACCTCCACTGAATACAGATGCAATAATTGGACATTAATATCGTTCTGGAACGTTCCTTTTATTTCACTCGGCTTTTCTTGAATTGCTCTCGAATATTGTTTCGCATGTATTGCTCGATATTTCTTCGATTAAACTAAACAATGATTCTGTTATGCTACTCGACGAGCAAGTGGAAAATACTTATTGCTTATTAAAGAAACGTCATCCCTTTGAAAACTCTTGGAGGGTGAGAAGATGGATTCAAACAGGAGTCCGTAATCTGTATCAATAAAAATGGGTAAATAATTTATATTTCATAGACTACTTAATAAATTTTCTTCACATTTTGCTCCACTTTTCTGTTCATAAGAAGAGTTTGAATGGCAATTCCTTTAACAGTACATTTTATTAATTCAAAGTAGTGTTCTCATAGATGGAAAATCTGTTTTTTCTTCTTTAATTCCGATAGAATGAAAATATCTTAATTTATTTCATTTGTCTCAAACTTGCCACTTTCAATGTTTAATTGAATTTTTATTATTAATTACATATTCTAATAATTGAAATAAGCCTGTGGTAGTAATTGATACGATCCGTGAGTCGACCAGTTTCCCAAAAGTTATGGAGTTTGGAACGAAGGCTCTTATTTTTTTCTTAAAAATAAAATCTCAGGAGTGAAGAATATTCGTGCATTGTGATATTATATATATTGTTTTTTAAAGCATGAAGCCTTTTCACCTAGAACAATAACGGACACAACATTGAGAAAGTCATCAAAATCAAAATTTTTGCAGCTTATTCATACCATTCTAAACATGTGGACTAAACAATTTAAGTCTCTCCTTCATTCAAAGAATGGATCGCTCCTATGCATGAATCATTCGCATTTATTTTGCATTTTTCTTATTTTTGAAAAAAGTTAATTGTCGTCTGCGTCATTCCGCCGACGAAACCAGAAATGCTCCCAGAATCAGCCTCTCCATTTTCTAAAAATGGAATTTTTGGCGAGTAGTGCGAAGGAGAACCGGCAAACCGTAACGACCCTACTGGAATGGATCCGTCCTCTCTGCCTGCAGTGACGTCATCCGCCAGAGAATAAATACCTGCCGACGCCTGTCCTTCGCAGACCCGCTCTTTCCAGCTCACGATGCGAGAAATAGTACACATTCAGGCCGGCCAGTGCGGCAATCAGATCGGCGCAAAGGTGAGTCCCTTCTGCTAATGCGGCATTCATCCGCGATTAAGACGGGCAATTTTTAAATAGTTTGCGGAGCAAATTTCAGATGAAGGGTGTGGCCTGGGGGGGGCGCGTTTCATTCCGAATAGAATGCCGCACCTGGCAGTGAATATTGTGCAATATAAAATTCGATGAAGGCATTGAGGAATGATATTTTAAAATTGTTTTATTGTCATTTTTTCATAATTAGTTAGTCATTCAATGCACGAGAGAAAAATAACATTTTTTTAGATTTAATTACAAATTCCTAAAATTTTTAAAATTCATATTTTTTTTTCATGGCCTCGAGCTATCTTTCTTTAAATAAAAATGAAATATGTGACGGGTTTTTTTCCCGTCTTTTATAGCATACATTTATTTATTAAAAACGAAGATGTAAACATGGCTCCACATTTAAAAGGAAGCGTTTTAATCGTTTATTCTTTAATGCAGAATAATTTTGAGATTTTCGTAGGCGCGTCATTCTTTTAAATAACAATGCTCTTGACGATTTTTTTTAAAAGAATCTTCTGTCTACTCCATTGGAACATAATTAACAAAAGTGGACGATTTTTTTTAAAAAAAATTCATCACTATTTTTTACTTTCTCGTATAAAAGATACAGAGTACTTTCTCTGTACCTTTTGTAATCATTAAAAAAAAAAAAGTCGAATTCAAGATTTTGACGAATGTTCACGCTTTAGACTTCCATGAGTTCGAAAAACGCATTTTTGGAACTATGTCGGTTCAATCGTGTGTATCTGTTTGCGCCAAAGATAACTCAAAAATGCTTTGAGCTAAACAGATGAAATTTGGTATATGCCTTTTACACCAAATGTGTAGATTTCTATCAAATTTTTAGTAAAATCTGTTCTGAGGAAGTCTGTCTTTCCGGCTGTTTGAATATAAGTTAACGCGATAAATACAAAACGAAAAGAACTAACTGGATAAAATTCAACATACCGATTTAACATCTTTAGTATAGATAAGTGTCAATTTTGAACGAAATCCAACTAGGGGTCGACTGTCAGTCTGTCTGTCATTTCAGTAGCATGTAAACGCGGTAACTCAAAAACGCACTGACTTAAATGTTTTAAATTCGGTAGGTGATTTTGTGATTGCAATTCTAGTTCTATGCCAGATTTTGATTTCAATGGGTTGGAAAAAGACACGGCTAAAAGGCGAATTCAAATTTACTTTCTTTTAGAGAGTATCGGAGACCCCTCCGGTTGATTTTAAATGTGGAACAAGTGCGTTGCTGCTGCTTCGCCTGCAAAGAAAGAACGATGAAGCGACTCTACTGGTTTCTCAGACTGAGGGAATTCTGTTGCGAGAATTGAAATATCTGATCATTTCTTTGGTCGTTATCAACACAGGAAAAATCCCCTTTTCTCTTTTAGTTTAGAAGAATATGTTTTTACCCTAAAGAGACCAGTCTAATTAATTTTTTATATTGTTTCGTGTAAAATGTTAATTATGAAAATTAAGATACTTTATTTTAAAAGGATCAAACTAGATACTGAAGGGGTCAAGACGGAATAGATAATTAAAGGTCTGACATATGATTATTCTCCCTTTATAAGGAAGATTTCTCCAAAAGTTTTTTTTAATCAAATTTATTTTTAAATTTCAAGTATTTTTTTACTATGGGTCAATAAAATAAGAATAGTCTTTTCACGTCGGGATAAATAATTCGAAACAACTGCTTCCGGAATATGCGCTTCATTGAGGTCTCCTGGATTCGGATTCGCAAGAGAAGTTTACAGAACCTTTTATTATGGGCCTTGCAGACTATGGACGTTCGTTCAAGGACTTGAATAAATATCGGAGAAGTGGCCTTTTCACCTGCGGATTTCCTCGCTTTCCATCGGGATAAATTTGTATCGGGATCGGATTTTGTATAAAATCAGAATCAGATGAACTTGAGCTCGTCGCATGAAGGGAGAAAGAAGTTCATGCGATTGATAAATTGAAATTATTCTTGATGCAGAAACTGTCATCTAAAATGGAATAATCTTATAATTTTTAATAAATTCATTGAACTCCACCTATGATAAATGAGCCATTTAGTTGCGACACATTTTTCTCAATGCTTTGAAATAGAGAAATCTGTACCTTCAAACAATGTATTAACAATGATATAAACCGTTGAGGCGTGGTCCCCCTTAAAAATCCCTCGCAAAATCTCTCTAATAACCCAGAGAAAGCCTTACATGTCATTAGCGTACAATAGTTATGAAACATTAACCTTTGGCGTGAATTTGGTCTTTTGGCATCAATGTCTTTTTCTCAATCTATCGTGTGATCTTTGGTGAATGTTCTGGGGATTCATCTCTAACATGTGGTTTGTAGTGTCTAAAATTCGAATTTATGTTTTAGATGCGTTTTCCCCAACCGATTGAAACTAGAATTTGGCGCCGAACTACAATTGTAGTCACAAAATCGCATATCAAATTTGACATGAATCATTGCGTTTTAGAAGTTACCGTGTTTGCATGTTTTTGAAAGTACAGGCGGACAGACGGTCAACTCCTTGGCCCATTTTGATACTCTGTGGATTTTGAATTTGTGTATCAAATTTTATCTATCGAAATCTCTTCTTGTACTTGCTAATAGATATTCGGCCAGCGGAACAGACATATTTCCTCTGAACGGATTGTGTTCAAAATTTCATAAAAATCTATAAATTTGGTGTACAGGCTGTATACTACATTTCATTCGTTTAGCTCGAGGTAGTTTTGAGTTATCTTTGTCACAGAAAGTCATAACGCCAAAAATGTTCTCAAATTCTGAGAGGTCTAAAACTGGGAGATTTGGCAAAATCTCGAGTTCGAATTTTTTGACAATTTTGATTATGACTCTATATTTCGTATATGAGAAAGAAGAAAAAAAATGTTCTTTTTCATTAAATTATAAATAATAAATTGATTCTTTGTAGCCACTTTATCAAAATTTTTTGTTTGTTTTTCTTTAATTTTTTTATTAACTTGAAATTTATTAATTGATTAATACTGCAATTGTTTATCCCTGCTGTACGTTTCACTATTTTGATGAAATGTGTCGTCGGATCACTTGTGCTATATTTCTATTTACTTATTTCCTTTTGTGTTACTAGTAAGCCCTTCGCCGAACTTCTTATTTAGAGTTACAAGACTAACTCTTATAATTAATTGTTAAACTAAACTGTTACAAGATTCTGAAAAATGGGCAAATTTGTTTCCTTTATTCCTGAGCAACCCCCCCCCCCCCTACCCCCATGCACAGAATAAAATGAAAAGAAAAATATTAGTGAATATCAGAGTTGTTTGTATTAAAAATAAATGTAACATTATGATAACAAATCTCAGTATTGAAAATTATGGTTGTATAATTAATTATTTGGATTGCGAATAACGCTAAATTGATTAAGTTTCTTTCTTTCTTTTTCTTAGTATAAGTAAATACTATTTAGTCTTCTCCGACAGAAAGGATGTCGAGATAAGGTTCATATACTGACATCCTGAATTTTCTCTTCCTTTAAAGCATAACACTTACCTAAACGATAAAAAGAAAAAAAAATAAATACTGAAATTAAAACTAGGAAAATAAAAAAATATTTTTTTCCTGTATATTGATAATTCTGTATGTACGTGATACTGTTTAGAAGAGAATAAAAACTGTGCATTTTCCATTCATGTGTTAAGAATCAAAAGATTTTATTAATTTATTCATTCTTTGGAACCACCACTTTATATTTGTGCCCGTACCACAATGCAGATTAAATAGTTGGAGCAGTACCTGGAACCATTTCGTTATGGCGGAAAATGTTTACAAATCACGTAAGCAATATGTCATGGTTAAAGCGAAATGTCACGATAGCTGCGATCTCTTCTAGAATATTATTATTTTGAGACTGGAGGAATGCAAGGGTTGAATGCTTCGCTTCGCTCGGGGAGTCGTTCACCTGAAAATGTCATCGTGTTTGCTCGTTCATTCCCAGCAGCGCACTGCGAAATAAAGAGGGGGGGGGGGAGGATCGAATTTTTGAAAGAGAATTAACATCGGAACCGACGCATTGTTAGTTCTTTTGGCTTAATTCAATAAAAGACAATTTTTACAATTACCAAAAATTAAAATATTTTTGAAAATGAAATTGATTTATGTAAAGAAATTCATACAAATTATTAAATAAAATTAATTTGTCTGAATTATTAAATTAAATTCATACAAATTATTAACTTTTGATTTATGTAGAGAAATTCATTCAAAATATTAAATAAAATTAACTAATTCAATTTGATTTATGTATAATTACTTAAATTCATAATGCTTTGAGTTAAGAAACTGAAACATCTAGATTTTTATGCTGCTGAAAAATTTAGCAAAGCCAACCAGCCTACTTTTCAGCGTCAAATATTGGCACATTACTATATTAAATTTGAATAATTAATTATTGATTTTAAGGTCTCATTATGTGGCCAATATTATCTTTTGAATTTATTAAGAAAGAAAAGTTCTAATCAGAAGAGGTAAAATAGCGTGCCAGGGTAATTTTAAAAATTGAAGAATTTTATGGTAAATAACTTTTTTTGTGCTTAAAAAGGGCCAAATAGATTTCAAGTTTTATTTACTTATTTATTTTTTATTTTGATAACTTTTTAAAAATTTTATATCTATTTTCCATTTTTGTTATATTCCTTCCTTTAAAAAAATGAATAATTTGACTGATGTATATATAATTGTATCATCTAATTGCTGTCCCAAAAGATTCTTTCTCACCGTGCTATGAATGGCCTTATTTGGCTCTGCTTGTCAAACATGCAGGCTTATCTATTAGCCGTCTATGTCATCGGTTTCAGTCGTACCAGAGATCTGCTACACCCCAAGCCGGGACTTCACTCCAAAAAAAGTTTCTTTTGTCCATTTGGTAGGATTGGAAAGACGTCATTTTCTACGAGCTCCTTCCTCAAGGTGAAACAATAAATTCTACGAAATACTGTCATCAACTGAATCAATTAAAAGCTGCCATAGCAAAAAAAAAAAAAAAAAGATCAGAGTTAATGAACCGACGAGGCATTATTTTTCATTATGACAACCGGGACCACATATTGCATTAGTCATAAGAGAGAAGCTTTTACAGTTTGCTTGGGATGTTTTACCGCATCCTGCATGCATACTCTCCAGATCTCGTTCCATCTGATTATGACTTCTTTCTGTCCTTAAAAAATTGTTTTCTCGATAAGCGCTTTAAATCCATTAGGGAAATAAAAGCGCACCTCGAGGATTATTTCTTGTCCAAAACACAACTATATTGGAAAGAAGGTATAATGAGTCTTTTTGGTAATAGAGCAAAAGGGTTCTTATATAACAAAATAAATAATATCTTAAACAGTAAATATTGTATATTCATTTCATATTAGAAAGAGGAAAGAAACTTATGGGACAGCCTGATATATTAGGAAGTAAGAAAGTTTTTTTAAAAATCAAATGATATGGGCTAATTTAAAAGCAAAAAATAGGAAATTAATTGAGATTTAAATTCGATTAGGGAGTGACATTACATATATATGAATTATGGTATGACGAAACCAGGGCTGTACACCATTTTACAGCACACTAATCAGAAATCCTTGAAAGAGTGGCAAGTCGAATGCAAAAAAGTGAATGCATGGAAAATTCAATAAATTTAAGTAATAAACAATAACATTAATAGGAAAAAATATTGTTAAGAAATTTTCTTTCTACTTTCTTCTAAAAATTTTCTACGGCTCTCTACAGGGAATAAAAAAAAAATAAAAATAAAAATTTCGGGTGGTTGTTTTTTTTTTTATCATCATTTCTTAAACAGATCACAGCACAAAAATTTCTTGACATTGCACAAACGTCAAATTTTTAAATTTTGTGATGTTACTTATGTAAACGTTCTAAAATTCTTATTTAGAAAATTTAGACTTAATTTTTCTTTCCCTTTTGCTATTATTTGTATATGCAATTACAATGACAAAAAAAACTCGAATTTTGGCTAAAGATAAGTATGCAGTTCTGCAACCGAAACTCTGTGACGAATTTGTGTTTTTCCTCTACTGTTTTATTTTCAATCCAAAGGAATTAAAAACTTTTAAAGGAAAGAGTGATATGAATTGAAATAAAATTTTGGCATTCATACTTATTTATTTCCGCTAAGAGAATGATAAAGGAGAATACGAGCTCTGCATTATAGCTGTAAAGCTGCACTCTTACATATGACGTGACCATTGATAAGGCTCGAAAATGTCTGCATGAATTTAGGAATATTCATTACGCTGACATGCGATATCTCACTGCGATATGTTTCTAATCACGCCTATTGACGAGATTTCTCATTTTCTGTACGTTGGCCGTGTTGTGGAATCAGATAAAAAATTATTTTACCTTACTGGTCATAGTTCGGTATGGATGATCCATTTCTTATTCATCACCTCGGGATTTTCAGTACAATTCAAAACTTTGATGCGATGTTGACAGTGTGAATTACTTATGCGCTTCCATTGTGATTCGAACTTAATTGTGCGTTTTGCTTTCAGTTCTGGGAGGTGATCTCGGATGAGCACGGCATCGATCCCACCGGCACCTACAATGGAGACTCTGACCTCCAGTTGGAACGAATCAACGTCTACTACAATGAAGCCACAGGTACTCATTGGAAAATTTTCCTAGCTACTTATTAAGGCACGCACAGCACATGCTGGTGGTCGCGAACCTCTCGCAAGTAGCGACTATGGAGAGGTCTTCCGGTTCGCTGCGAGCGGTGCATGCTAATTGCTTTCGAACCAAATTCTGACGGTTTTTTGGTAAATGCAAATTAATTAACAGTTCAAATATGGATGTTTTTGCATGTAATTCATCGAACCCTCTTCAAAATGCCAACGAATCTGCTAGGTTAGAGTTGTAAATCAAAGCTTATTTTATTTTAAACATATTAATTTTCCTTATCATTTTTAATTATATAAGTATTATTTTATTAATGTGAATACTATACAATTTTACACGAATTCCGTTTTTGGTTATTACCAAAAATTTTACTTAGAAAACAATTCATTTATAACTATAATTTAATTTAATTCAGCATACAACTAATCGTCTTTAAGTACCCATTAGTTCGTCCGGGGTATTGCTTTTTCCGGCAGTTAGATTAGGAATGCATAAACATTTAAAATTTCACTGTTGTTGTTTGATAAGAGTGAAAAACGTGAATTTAATGGAAATTAGCATGAAAAGAGATTACTTTATTCTAAAGCTCAGTTCAGCTTTGTTAAAACTTTCTGCCCTTAGAAATTGGATTACTACGCGTTAAAGCCTATTTGGTGAGATACAAAGCAATACGGTATTTATTTGCTGTTTTTATTTCGCTATCATCAATTGCTTTTTCATATTGCTTTTTACCATAAATATATTTACCATATTTATCATCATTTCTTTTTACCATAAATATATTTACCATATTTACCATCATTTCTTTTTACCATAAATATATTTACCATATTTACCATCATTTCTTTTTACCATAAATATATTTACCATATTTACCATCATTTCTTTTTACCATACATCAATTGCTTTATAAAATAATATATATCAATTGCTTTTTACCCTGCCTGAGCAATCTTTCATGCGATTTTACCGCTAGTGTATATTCCTGTATTTATTTTAGCTTGTTCTACACATTGAAAACATATTATAGCTTTTTGCCATTTATGCTGTAGTAACTCTACCCATCTGGTTTGAAAATAAAGGAGTATAATATAAGAAATTTATTTCCATTAAATGTCAAATATCTTATACAAAGAGTAGTTTTGTTGGTTTAAAATCATTTACGCTTATTTATTTAAAATACTATTGACAGTTTTCTTGTATGTAATTCTTTCTGATGCTTTATATATAGCATATTCAAATATGCTATAAAACATTAAAATGCTGTCTCTTTCTAAATTTGTTGCTGAAAATGAAATGGATCTTCTTGAATAGGAAAATTACTGAATAGATTCAACTTCAGTGGACTTTGGGCGAATTCGATTCATGGCAAATCTTTTCTGAAGACGTGACCTCAAAATGCAGCAAATGTTGTTACACGTTATATGAGTTGCGCGGATATGCTTGCCTCGCTCATTGAGTTCCTTTGCTTCAAACTTTAAAGAAGTAAGTTTCGAGGAAAATATATTTCAGAATTGTTACCGCGGATGAACGGACTATTTTCTCTGAAGTTAGGCGAATGATCAAAATTGATTTTTTTTCCAAGCGACATTCTTGCCACGTTCAAGTGTCTAAACGACTATAATTTGATTCCACCTTAATTGAGTCATAAAAATTTTTCATGCAGGCAACTCTCATATCGACGCAAAATTGGAAAATATTTGTCAGTTTCATTGTCCAATATTTTCCAAGTGTTGTCAAATTCATATTTTTTATTTTTTTAAAAATAATGTCAAGTTCATTGATTTCATGAAATATGAATTCTAATTTAGGAATGATATGTTATTCCCAGAAAAGATTCTGTCCGTAGAGCCAGCCACTCAAAAAGATTGTCACGAGCTTTTGCTTGCATTCTTGCAATTAATAGAATGCTTGTCCTTTGCAGGTGGTAAATATGTCCCCAGGGCCATTCTGTTGGACCTGGAGCCCGGCACCATGGATTCGGTGCGATCTGGCCCCTTCGGACAACTCTTCAGGCCGGACAACTTCATCTTTGGTAAGTTTCTCTTCTCTAATATTCGAATTGAAAGACGCCGATACTATTCGATCCTCTTCAGCTTAACATATTAACTCCCATGGAAAATCTTTTATTTTTTATTATAGACCTTTGATTTGTGAATAGTTTGGACCTATCCTCCTCTACTAATGATGCTGTGCATAAATAAACAGAGAATAAGTAATTAATCAAAAACAACACATAAAAAAAGTTAACAAATGAAGATGTCAACCAGATGAAAACAACTTTCGGATCATGTTTACGTAGGTTCCGAAAGCAGCATAAATTGGTTTTGGGAACTGTCACAATTCCGAAGGGAAGAATCGTAGGGAACAGAAAGGAACAAAAGTTGACACTCAGTTTCGAATTGTAGAAATACTGAAGTTATGAACACTAGTTGGGGTGCGTCACTTCATTTTACTTCTTGCTGAAGAACGCGTCTTCTCATGATCGCCGAGGGTTGGAAAATTTTCATTGAATGAAATTAACTATTCTAAAGGGGGGAAAAGGAGCAGTCGTCTTTCTTAAAACAAAAAATAGTTATAGGATTTCCAATATACATAAGAACAATGCATATATATTAATACTTTTTAAGTGGAAACAATATTCATTTAATCAAGAATATTTATCAATTATTCCTATGTTAGAAAAAGTTAGAAAATGAAGTCTCAATGAAAGGTAATTAAAAAGAAAGTCAATTAAAACAGTTAGGTAATTGGAAAATTTTAATATTGCTATAAACATTGTTGAATCTGTAAAAGAATACCTTGTGAACATCCTGCTAGGCAGTGTCTCACTTCTTTTTCCCCACAGGTCAGAGCGGTGCTGGCAACAACTGGGCCAAAGGTCATTACACAGAGGGAGCCGAGCTCGTGGATACTGTGCTGGATGTGGTGAGAAAGGAGGCGGAGAGCTGCGACTGTCTGCAGGGCTTCCAGCTGGCCCATTCGCTAGGCGGCGGCACCGGGTCAGGCATGGGCACTCTTCTCATCTCTAAGATCCGGGAGGAATACCCGGATAGGATCATGAATACGTTCAGCGTAATGCCATCGCCAAAGGTAGTTGCCCTTAAGGATAATTTTCCTTTGAGCTATTGTATGTTCTCCCCGGAACTAATCTATATATTCCTCAATCACTCTGAAGATAGTTTATCCTTTCGTATTATTTCAGGCGTGATTTATTGCGAATGAGGGAAGATAAAAGGGGTGTCTCAAAGGGATCCCTAATAGCTCTCTAATAGTTCCCTAATAGCTTTTTAAGAATGGAAAGCATTTCAGGGCTTCTCTGTATGAATCTCCGTTTTTGAATATTGGTTTTAAATCCAGCTATTCGTAATATAAAAGTACCGAAAAATCTCATGATTGCTTACAAACACTTGAAAGGGGAAATAAAAGTGGAGCATCGCAAAAATAACGCAAGACTACTTTCCGCTAAACCTTTGCTGACTTTCACAGCTTTTCCCAGGGCTACAGTGGTATAGTACATCTCTGCTTCGAGACGGGCAGGGCTTCATGTTTGAGTCGTGCTGAAAACCCGTAGTGTATGCGTCCTGGTTCATGTTAAATCTGATTTCATGGGCCAAATGTCCTCTCGTTGGTGCAGTACGGAGAGGGAAAGGGATACCAGCTCAGGTGTCATTCTCATTGTATGACCGAGGTCCAAAGTTACTAAGTGCGGATTTCCTGTGCGGAAGCATTTAAAGCAATTGGACACCAGGCAGTTATTGCATGCATGCATTTTACACACGGCTAACTGATTTCTTTCTCATTTATAATTTTGAATGTCGCGTTCTACCTTTTTGGGGGGTTGAAACGACAACATCCATTTTTAGTTCTTTTAGATGTTCAAATCATTCAGTTAAGTTCTCTTTATTTAAAAAAGAACAGTAAAATTTAAAGAAACGTTATGTAAACATTATGTTAAGGATAGGTCTTCTCAGTATTTGCAGGTACTAATTTGTTTTGAATTAGTCCTGCTGCAATTTATGATATAACAAAAGGGAAACAATTCGTATGTCGCGCATCCCCCACAGAAAACAGACACTTTTCCTCAGAAAGAAAGCCAAGAGAGGTTTCAAACAGAAGAGAACGTAGGATTGTACTTGACACGAGCACCGTATTTTTAAGATTATGAGCTAAAATCAAGTCATTTGTACCTGTTATAATTCGATATCAAAATGACAAATTTTCAAGATCTCAATCATTTTTGGACATAATAATTTATTCAAGAAAAATTTGATCAAATAAATTGCAGCCCATGTTCTGATTTCGGTGTTTAAAATGTTTATGTTTCATTTCGATACCTAAAATTTACCATTAATCCCTCGAAATACCCGATTCAATGAGAAGAAGAGGAAACTGCAGCCGTATGTGCATTAAGGAGACCTGAAATGTCAAAATAACTAATGTTTAAAATTAGTTATTGTACAGGCATTGAAAGTACAAATTTAGAACATGGTCACAGTCTGGAAAACTCAAGGAGTCTCTCAGATTATCTGCAAGCAATCTCTGTTACATCAGAACAAAAATTTGGACAGCGTTCCAGAGAGAAAAGTCCACCGTCATTTGTCATATAACATTCCCTGAAATGTCAAAATAACTAATGTTTAAAATTAGTTATTGTACAGGCATTGAAAGTACAAATTTAGAACATGGTCACAGTCTGGAAAACTCAAGGAGTCTCTCAGATTATCTGCAAGCAATCTCTGTTACATCAGAACAAAAATTTGGACAGCGTTCCAGAGAGAAAAGTCCACCGTCATTTGTCATATAACATTCCCTGAAATGTCAAAATAACTAATGTTTAAAATTAGTTATTGTACAGGCATTGAAAGTACAAATTTAGAACATGGTCACAGTCTGGAAAACTCAAGGAGTCTCTCAGATTATCTGCAAGCAATCTCTGTTACATCAGAACAAAAATTTGGACAGCGTTCCAGAGAGAAAAGTCCACCGTCATTTGTCATATAACATTCCCTGAAATGTCAAAATAACTAATGTTTAAAATTAGTTATTGTACAGGCATTGAAAGTACAAATTTAGAACATGGTCACAGTCTGGAAAACTCAAGGAGTCTCTCAGATTATCTGCAAGCAATCTCTGTTACATCAGAACAAAAATTTGGACAGCGTTCCAGAGAGAAAAGTCCACCGTCATTTGTCATATAACATTCCCTGAAATGTCAAAATAACTAATGTTTAAAATTAGTTATTGTACAGGCATTGAAAGTACAAATTTAGAACATGGTCACAGTCTGGAAAACTCAAGGAGTCTCTCAGATTATCTGCAAGCAATCTCTGTTACATCAGAACAAAAATTTGGACAGCGTTCCAGAGAGAAAAGTCCACCGTCATTTGTCATATAACATTCCCTGAAATGTCAAAATAACTAATGTTTAAAATTAGTTATTGTACAGGCATTGAAAGTACAAATTTAGAACATGGTCACAGTCTGGAAAACTCAAGGAGTCTCTCAGATTATCTGCAAGCAATCTCTGTTACATCAGAACAAAAATTTGGACAGCGTTCCAGAGAGAAAAGTCCACCGTCATTTGTCATATAACATTCCCTGAAATGTCAAAATAACTAATGTTTAAAATTAGTTATTGTACAGGCATTGAAAGTACAAATTTAGAACATGGTCACAGTCTGGAAAACTCAAGGAGTCTCTCAGATTATCTGCAAGCAATCTCTGTTACATCAGAACAAAAATTTGGACAGCGTTCCAGAGAGAAAAGTCCACCGTCATTTGTCATATAACATTCCCTGAAATGTCAAAATAACTAATGTTTAAAATTAGTTATTGTACAGGCATTGAAAGTACAAATTTAGAACATGGTCACAGTCTGGAAAACTCAAGGAGTCTCTCAGATTATCTGCAAGCAATCTCTGTTACATCAGAACAAAAATTTGGACAGCGTTCCAGAGAGAAAAGTCCACCGTCATTTGTCATATAACATTCCCTGAAATGTCAAAATAACTAATGTTTAAAATTAGTTATTGTACAGGCATTGAAAGTACAAATTTAGAACATGGTCACAGTCTGGAAAACTCAAGGAGTCTCTCAGATTATCTGCAAGCAATCTCTTTTACATCAGAACAAAAATTTGGACAGCGTTCCAGAGAGAAAAGTCCACCGTCATTTGTCATATAGCATTCCCTGAAATGTCAAAATAACTAATGTTTAAAATTAGTTATTGTACAGGCATTGAAAGTACAAATTTAGAACATGGTCACAGTCTGGAAAACTCAAGGAGTCTCTCAGATTATCTGCAAGCAATCTCTGTTACATCAGAACAAAAATTTGGACAGCGTTCCAGAGAGAAAAGTCCACCGTCATTTGTCATATAAAATTCCCTGAAATGTCAAAATAACTAATGTTTAAAATTAGTTATTGTACAGGCATTGAAAGTACAAATTTAGAACATGGTCACAGTCTGGAAAACTCAAGGAGTCTCTCAGATTATCTGCAAGCAACCTCTGTTACATCAGAACAAAAATTTGGACAGCGTTCCAGAGAGAAAAGTCCACCGTCATTTGTCATATAACATTCCCTGAAATGTCAAAATAACTAATGTTTAAAATTAGTTATTGTACAGGCATTGAAAGTACAAATTTAGAACATTGTCACAGTCTGGAAAACTCAAGGAGTCTCTCAGATTATCTGCAAGCAATCTCTGTTACATCAGAACAAAAATTTGGACAGCGTTCCAGAGAGAAAAGTCCACCGTCATTTGTCATATAACATTCCCTGAAATATCAAAATAACTAATGTTTAAAATTAGTTATTGTACAGGCATTGAAAGTACAAATTTAGAACATGGTCACAGTCTGGAAAACTCAAGGAGTCTCTCAGATTATCTGCAAGCAATCTCTGTTACATCAGAACAAAAATTTGGACAGCGTTCCAGAGAGAAAAGTCCACCGTCATTTGTCATATAACATTCCCTGAAATGTCAAAATAACTAATGTTTAAAATTAGTTATTGTACAGGCATTGAAAGTACAAATTTAGAACATGGTCACAGTCTGGAAAACTCAAGGAGTCTCTCAGATTATCTGCAAGCAATCTCTGTTACATCAGAACAAAAATTTGGACAGCGTTCCAGAGAGAAAAGTCCACCGTCATTTGTCATATAACATTCCCTGAAATGTCAAAATAACTAATGTTTAAAATTAGTTATTGTACAGGCATTGAAAGTACAAATTTAGAACATGGTCACAGTCTGGAAAACTCAAGGAGTCTCTCAGATTATCTGCAAGCAATCTCTGTTACATCAGAACAAAAATTTGGACAGCGTTCCAGAGAGAAAAGTCCACCGTCATTTGTCATATAACATTCCCTGAAATGTCAAAATAACTAATGTTTAAAATTAGTTATTGTACAGGCATTGAAAGTACAAATTTAGAACATGGTCACAGTCTGGAAAACTCAAGGAGTCTCTCAGATTATCTGCAAGCAATCTCTGTTACATCAGAACAAAAATTTGGACAGCGTTCCAGAGAGAAAAGTCCACCGTCATTTGTCATATAACATTCCCTGAAATGTCAAAATAACTAATGTTTAAAATTAGTTATTGTACAGGCATTGAAAGTACAAATTTAGAACATGGTCACAGTCTGGAAAACTCAAGGAGTCTCTCAGATTATCTGCAAGCAATCTCTGTTACATCAGAACAAAAATTTGGACAGCGTTCCAGAGAGAAAAGTCCACCGTCATTTGTCATATAACATTCCCTGAAATGTCAAAATAACTAATGTTTAAAATTAGTTATTGTACAGGCATTGAAAGTACAAATTTAGAACATGGTCACAGTCTGGAAAACTCAAGGAGTCTCTCAGATTATCTGCAAGCAATCTCTGTTACATCAGAACAAAAATTTGGACAGCGTTCCAGAGAGAAAAGTCCACCGTCATTTGTCATATAACATTCCCTGAAATGTCAAAATAACTAATGTTTAAAATTAGTTATTGTACAGGCATTGAAAGTACAAATTTAGAACATGGTCACAGTCTGGAAAACTCAAGGAGTCTCTCAGATTATCTGCAAGCAATCTCTGTTACATCAGAACAAAAATTTGGACAGCGTTCCAGAGAGAAAAGTCCACCGTCATTTGTCATATAACATTCCCTGAAATGTCAAAATAACTAATGTTTAAAATTAGTTATTGTACAGGCATTGAAAGTACAAATTTAGAACATGGTCACAGTCTGGAAAACTCAAGGAGTCTCTCAGATTATCTGCAAGCAATCTCTGTTACATCAGAACAAAAATTTGGACAGCGTTCCAGAGAGAAAAGTCCACCGTCATTTGTCATATAACATTCCCTGAAATGTCAAAATAACTAATGTTTAAAATTAGTTATTGTACAGGCATTGAAAGTACAAATTTAGAACATGGTCACAGTCTGGAAAACTCAAGGAGTCTCTCAGATTATCTGCAAGCAATCTCTGTTACATCAGAACAAAAATTTGGACAGCGTTCCAGAGAGAAAAGTCCACCGTCATTTGTCATATAACATTCCCTGAAATGTCAAAATAACTAATGTTTAAAATTAGTTATTGTACAGGCATTGAAAGTACAAATTTAGAACATGGTCACAGTCTGGAAAACTCAAGGAGTCTCTCAGATTATCTGCAAGCAATCTCTGTTACATCAGAACAAAAATTTGGACAGCGTTCCAGAGAGAAAAGTCCACCGTCATTTGTCATATAACATTCCCTGAAATGTCAAAATAACTAATGTTTAAAATTAGTTATTGTACAGGCATTGAAAGTACAAATTTAGAACATGGTCACAGTCTGGAAAACTCAAGGAGTCTCTCAGATTATCTGCAAGCAATCTCTGTTACATCAGAACAAAAATTTGGACAGCGTTCCAGAGAGAAAAGTCCACCGTCATTTGTCATATAACATTCCCTGAAATGTCAAAATAACTAATGTTTAAAATTAGTTATTGTACAGGCATTGAAAGTACAAATTTAGAACATGGTCACAGTCTGGAAAACTCAAGGAGTCTCTCAGATTATCTGCAAGCAATCTCTGTTACATCAGAACAAAAATTTGGACAGCGTTCCAGAGAGAAAAGTCCACCGTCATTTGTCATATAGCATTCCCTGAAATGTCAAAATAACTAATGTTTAAAATTAGTTATTGTACAGGCATTGAAAGTACAAATTTAGAACATGGTCACAGTCTGGAAAACTCAAGGAGTCTCTCAGATTATCTGCAAGCAATCTCTGTTACATCAGAACAAAAATTTGGACAGCGTTCCAGAGAGAAAAGTCCACCGTCATTTGTCATATAACATTCCCTGAAATGTCAAAATAACTAATGTTTAAAATTAGTTATTGTACAGGCATTGAAAGTACAAATTTAGAACATGGTCACAGTCTGGAAAACTCAAGGAGTCTCTCAGATTATCTGCAAGCAATCTCTGTTACATCAGAACAAAAATTTGGACAGCGTTCCAGAGAGAAAAGTCCACCGTCATTTGTCATATAACATTCCCTGAAATGTCAAAATAACTAATGTTTAAAATTAGTTATTGTACAGGCATTGAAAGTACAAATTTAGAACATGGTCACAGTCTGGAAAACTCAAGGAGTCTCTCAGATTATCTGCAAGCAATCTCTGTTACATCAGAACAAAAATTTGGACAGCGTTCCAGAGAGAAAAGTCCACCGTCATTTGTCATATAACATTCCCTGAAATGTCAAAATAACTAATGTTTAAAATTAGTTATTGTACAGGCATTGAAAGTACAAATTTAGAACATGGTCACAGTCTGGAAAACTCAAGGAGTCTCTCAGATTATCTGCAAGCAATCTCTGTTACATCAGAACAAAAATTTGGACAGCGTTCCAGAGAGAAAAGTCCACCGTCATTTGTCATATAACATTCCCTGAAATGTCAAAATAACTAATGTTTAAAATTAGTTATTGTACAGGCATTGAAAGTACAAATTTAGAACATGGTCACAGTCTGGAAAACTCAAGGAGTCTCTCAGATTATCTGCAAGCAATCTCTGTTACATCAGAACAAAAATTTGGACAGCGTTCCAGAGAGAAAAGTCCACCGTCATTTGTCATATAACATTCCCTGAAATGTCAAAATAACTAATGTTTAAAATTAGTTATTGTACAGGCATTGAAAGTACAAATTTAGAACATGGTCACAGTCTGGAAAACTCAAGGAGTCTCTCAGATTATCTGCAAGCAATCTCTGTTACATCAGAACAAAAATTTGGACAGCGTTCCAGAGAGAAAAGTCCACCGTCATTTGTCATATAACATTCCCTGAAATGTCAAAATAACTAATGTTTAAAATTAGTTATTGTACAGGCATTGAAAGTACAAATTTAGAACATGGTCACAGTCTGGAAAACTCAAGGAGTCTCTCAGATTATCTGCAAGCAATCTCTGTTACATCAGAACAAAAATTTGGACAGCGTTCCAGAGAGAAACGTCCACCGTCATTTGTCATATAGCATTCCCTGAAATGTCAAAATAACTAATGTTTAAAATTAGTTATTGTACAGGCATTGAAAGTACAAATTTAGAACATGGTCACAGTCTGGAAAACTCAAGGAGTCTCTCAGATTATCTGCAAGCAATCTCTTTTACATCAGAACAAAAATTTGGACAGCGTTCCAGAGAGAAAAGTCCACCGTCATTTGTCATATAGCATTCCCTGAAATGTCAAAATAACTAATGTTTAAAATTAGTTATTGTACAGGCATTGAAAGTACAAATTTAGAACATGGTCACAGTCTGGAAAACTCAAGGAGTCTCTCAGATTATCTGCAAGCAATCTCTGTTACATCAGAACAAAAATTTGGACAGCGTTCCAGAGAGAAAAGTCCACCGTCATTTGTCATATAACATTCCCTGAAATGTCAAAATAACTAATGTTTAAAATTAGTTATTGTACAGGCATTGAAAGTACAAATTTAGAACATGGTCACAGTCTGGAAAACTCAAGGAGTCTCTCAGATTATCTGCAAGCAATCTCTGTTACATCAGAACAAAAATTTGGACAGCGTTCCAGAGAGAAAAGTCCACCGTCATTTGTCATATAACATTCCCTGAAATGTCAAAATAACTAATGTTTAAAATTAGTTATTGTACAGGCATTGAAAGTACAAATTTAGAACATGGTCACAGTCTGGAAAACTCAAGGAGTCTCTCAGATTATCTGCAAGCAATCTCTGTTACATCAGAACAAAAATTTGGACAGCGTTCCAGAGAGAAAAGTCCACCGTCATTTGTCATATAACATTCCCTGAAATGTCAAAATAACTAATGTTTAAAATTAGTTATTGTACAGGCATTGAAAGTACAAATTTAGAACATGGTCACAGTCTGGAAAACTCAAGGAGTCTCTCAGATTATCTGCAAGCAATCTCTGTTACATCAGAACAAAAATTTGGACAGCGTTCCAGAGAGAAAAGTCCACCGTCATTTGTCATATAACATTCCCTGAAATGTCAAAATAACTAATGTTTAAAATTAGTTATTGTACAGGCATTGAAAGTACAAATTTAGAACATGGTCACAGTCTGGAAAACTCAAGGAGTCTCTCAGATTATCTGCAAGCAATCTCTGTTACATCAGAACAAAAATTTGGACAGCGTTCCAGAGAGAAAAGTCCACCGTCATTTGTCATATAACATTCCCTGAAATGTCAAAATAACTAATGTTTAAAATTAGTTATTGTACAGGCATTGAAAGTACAAATTTAGAACATGGTCACAGTCTGGAAAACTCAAGGAGTCTCTCAGATTATCTGCAAGCAATCTCTGTTACATCAGAACAAAAATTTGGACAGCGTTCCAGAGAGAAAAGTCCACCGTCATTTGTCATATAACATTCCCTGAAATGTCAAAATAACTAATGTTTAAAATTAGTTATTGTACAGGCATTGAAAGTACAAATTTAGAACATGGTCACAGTCTGGAAAACTCAAGGAGTCTCTCAGATTATCTGCAAGCAATCTCTGTTACATCAGAACAAAAATTTGGACAGCGTTCCAGAGAGAAAAGTCCACCGTCATTTGTCATATAACATTCCCTGAAATGTCAAAATAACTAATGTTTAAAATTAGTTATTGTACAGGCATTGAAAGTACAAATTTAGAACATGGTCACAGTCTGGAAAACTCAAGGAGTCTCTCAGATTATCTGCAAGCAATCTCTGTTACATCAGAACAAAAATTTGGACAGCGTTCCAGAGAGAAAAGTCCACCGTCATTTGTCATATAACATTCCCTGAAATGTCAAAATAACTAATGTTTAAAATTAGTTATTGTACAGGCATTGAAAGTACAAATTTAGAACATGGTCACAGTCTGGAAAACTCAAGGAGTCTCTCAGATTATCTGCAAGCAATCTCTGTTACATCAGAACAAAAATTTGGACAGCGTTCCAGAGAGAAAAGTCCACCGTCATTTGTCATATAACATTCCCTGAAATGTCAAAATAACTAATGTTTAAAATTAGTTATTGTACAGGCATTGAAAGTACAAATTTAGAACATGGTCACAGTCTGGAAAACTCAAGGAGTCTCTCAGATTATCTGCAAGCAATCTCTGTTACATCAGAACAAAAATTTGGACAGCGTTCCAGAGAGAAAAGTCCACCGTCATTTGTCATATAACATTCCCTGAAATGTCAAAATAACTAATGTTTAAAATTAGTTATTGTACAGGCATTGAAAGTACAAATTTAGAACATGGTCACAGTCTGGAAAACTCAAGGAGTCTCTCAGATTATCTGCAAGCAATCTCTGTTACATCAGAACAAAAATTTGGACAGCGTTCCAGAGAGAAAAGTCCACCGTCATTTGTCATATAACATTCCCTGAAATGTCAAAATAACTAATGTTTAAAATTAGTTATTGTACAGGCATTGAAAGTACAAATTTAGAACATGGTCACAGTCTGGAAAACTCAAGGAGTCTCTCAGATTATCTGCAAGCAATCTCTGTTACATCAGAACAAAAATTTGGACAGCGTTCCAGAGAGAAAAGTCCACCGTCATTTGTCATATAACATTCCCTGAAATGTCAAAATAACTAATGTTTAAAATTAGTTATTGTACAGGCATTGAAAGTACAAATTTAGAACATGGTCACAGTCTGGAAAACTCAAGGAGTCTCTCAGATTATCTGCAAGCAATCTCTGTTACATCAGAACAAAAATTTGGACAGCGTTCCAGAGAGAAAAGTCCACCGTCATTTGTCATATAACATTCCCTGAAATGTCAAAATAACTAATGTTTAAAATTAGTTATTGTACAGGCATTGAAAGTACAAATTTAGAACATGGTCACAGTCTGGAAAACTCAAGGAGTCTCTCAGATTATCTGCAAGCAATCTCTGTTACATCAGAACAAAAATTTGGACAGCGTTCCAGAGAGAAAAGTCCACCGTCATTTGTCATATAACATTCCCTGAAATGTCAAAATAACTAATGTTTAAAATTAGTTATTGTACAGGCATTGAAAGTACAAATTTAGAACATGGTCACAGTCTGGAAAACTCAAGGAGTCTCTCAGATTATCTGCAAGCAATCTCTGTTACATCAGAACAAAAATTTGGACAGCGTTCCAGAGAGAAAAGTCCACCGTCATTTGTCATATAACATTGCCTTGTTCGGAGTTCACCCAAGAAAAAAATGTAGAAGGCATATCGATACATTCCTTTTCGTCTCAACATCTCCTTATTTCTTCTACACCTGAAAAAAAAAAAAGAAAGAAATCTGATCATTTAATTGCTGCAATCAGTTAAGGAAAAGAGAAGTAGAATATTTGAAATGAACAAAGAAAGTTGTTGAAACTTAAATCTGGTCATGAAACGACAGACGAAAAAAGTAAATGCATGATCATATCATTCTACTTTTGAAATAATTATTTTCTGCTTCGGATCAAGAAGATGAGTTTATCTGTATTATTATTATTACTAGACATTTTTATTGTTCTCGAATCTTGTAAAAAAATTTCTTTTATTGCCTAACCAACTTTTATTTAATTTGGCTTATTTCATGTTTAAAGATAAAATCCAGTGGTCGATTTTTCACTCAATTTCTTATGATCTGCAGGTTTAAATTTTATACAGTTTGTATTTTCACAGTGGAAATATATTTTATTATTTTTATCCTTTTATTAATTAAATTAAATTAATTGTTTTTATTCCTTATCACCTTTGATAAAGAGTTGGGAAAATTAATCATAGGATTGCATAGTGCTGGCTGCCTTTGGCAATCAGCTAGTTCGCTCAGATTTTGTCTTTTAAGTTGATTAAACGTTAAATATGGAATGCATTTTTTTAAAAGTTGACCTTGTTATTTGATATAATCGAAAATTATGAATTTAATTGAATAGATTTGCTACAAATTACTGTAGGTGTAAATTAATTACTATAGGTGCAAAATAAATACGAAATAAAGAATCAGAAGGGAAAATCCAGATTTAATGTCTAAAGAAAAGAATATTTTTACATCATAATTTGAACATTGGCAAAAGCATGCGATTGAATGTTTTGATAGATGGAATTTCATCATAACAGTAAAAGAATTGTTACAGTCTGTATATTGAAATGAAAATATTTTTAAAAGATAATTTTTTGAATTTCAAGGCAATGAAAGCCCATTTTTGTGAGATAATAGTTTTGTAAGATATAATCATCAATTTCATAACTAAGTCATAGCTATTATTTATCTAGAGACAGTCAAACTTATATTAAACTATTTGTTTGATGCCTATTTCTTGATTTCTGTTACGTCTTCTTTCCTCTGACTGAATGAAGATTTTTGGTGACACATCTAGCCTTCACCAGAGCATTTTTAAAATTTAGCTGTTCCGTAATTAGCGAAATGTTGAATTAAGTGCAGTTATAAAAATGCTCTATGACGCAGTCTGAAATGTTTGTATAGTGTTTTGTTTACATTTAACTGCTATCATTCGACAGAAAGAGCGATTTCTGGGCCATGTGCGTTAGCGTTATATATATAGGTTTATAGCAATGAATTATAGATTGAAGACTAAATGGTTAAAAATAAATAATCTTAATGCACTACTAAGGTATTTTCAAATGATATTTCTATTACGTTTATTCGTGATCAAAAACGTTCTATCCCTCTCTGCTACAGGTATCGGACACCGTCGTAGAGCCCTACAATGCCACCCTTTCCGTCCATCAGTTGGTGGAGAACACAGATGAAACCTATTGCATTGACAACGAAGCGTTGTACGACATTTGCTTCCGTACGCTGAAGCTCACCACCCCCACCTACGGCGATCTCAACCACCTGGTTTCCGTCACCATGTCTGGAGTCACCACATGCCTCAGATTTCCAGGACAGTTGAACGCCGATCTCAGAAAACTCGCTGTGAACATGGTGCCCTTTCCCCGCTTGCATTTCTTCATGCCAGGATTCGCACCACTTACCTCTAGGGGAAGCCAACAATATAGGTGAGAAAACAAAAATGTAATATTTCTCAAAAAGTTTATATTTAGATGGACTAACATATTTTTCTTACTATATGATGTGTTTTTTAGAAAGCAAACTCTTTCAATCTTTTCGAGGTACCCAAATCGATGTATTCCTACTTTCCTACTTTCCATAAACTGCCATGCAGTCCTCCTCTGAGTAGAATGAAAATATAAATGCATTTTTAAATTTTTGAAAATTATTACTTCTAACTCTTTTACCGATGACAAATTTGTTCCAAGATAGCTTCGTAAAGACACTTAATAAGAAATAAAGATCAGTTACATTTACAGTAAACATACAGATTTTCTTACTACTATTTCTCTCTCTCTCTCTCTCTCTCTCTCTCTATAAGAACTAATTCAGAAATATGTGTTAAACAGTTTAGAAAACCAGCAAACACTCATTCTTTTAAGCTGTCTTGTTGTTCCAGATAAAGGAAAAATTATCTTGAATTTGCGATGAAAACGCTTTGTATTTTCTCCACAAACTTGCTTTATACAACTGCAGCCATCTGAATTGTTTATGTTTGCTTATAATTTTTAAACCACATTAATTGAATAGAAATTGATGTCGTACAAAATTTGTGATTTTTTTGGGTTAAATTTATTTTAATTAATCGATTTGGCCAGATATTAAAAAAAAAATACACACCATTCGCAAAAAAATTAATTTAAATACTATTCAATATATCTATTGTTAATTTACTACTTGAATGAAATATTTCTTCAGCCTGAATGCGATTCCACATATTTTCTTTCTCCAGAGCCCTCACTGTGCCAGAGCTCACTCAACAGATGTTCGACGCTAAAAACATGATGGCTGCCTGCGATCCAAGGCACGGGCGCTACCTGACGGTGGCCACAATTTTCAGAGGCCGCATGTCCATGAAGGAGGTGGACGAGCAAATGTTAAACGTGCAGAACAAGAACAGCAGCTACTTCGTCGAGTGGATCCCGAACAACGTGAAGACAGCCGTGTGCGATATCCCACCTCGAGGCCTCAAGATGTCCGCTACCTTCATCGGAAACAGCACCGCTATCCAGGAACTCTTTAAGAGAATATCCGAGCAATTCACAGGTGAGTATCTCAGGGCATCACCACTGAGGCAGAACGGTTTACGATTACTTATACTCATGCCGGGTTTACACTCGGCCAGTAGGCAGCACATGCGCATAAAGGGTCTGATTTATGTTTGCCACAATTTATAAGATAAATTCAGACATGGCTATAAATTGCCGTTTAGACGTCGACGAATTTTCTTTTTCACTGCATATCGTAGAAAAATAATAGATATTTAAACAAAGAAACATGGTAAAATAAAGAAAAGGTCAACATACAGAAATTTGGAAAAATATAGAAAAGAAATGACACACACACGCACACATACACATATACACACATACGCACACACACACGCACGCACACGCACACACACACACACAAAACCTCGCATCAGAAAGAACAGAGCAAAAAATACCAGAATTAATCTATGATAAGTGATCAATTTTTTCACTCCAAACCCCCCCCCCGCCAAATTTTACAAACACATGCGCAATAATAATAAAAATGCAACAGGAGGCATGTTGTTGTCCCGTCGGGACAATTACTTGCCATCGACCGCCCAGGATTTTTCAGCCTTTCTACGCATGAGCTGCCCACTGACCGCCTTATAACTGGCTGAGTGTAAACCCGGCATCAGTTTGAATAAAATTCATAGACGAATATACAAATTAACACAAAATACTCTGAAATCGTCCACAGTGAATGCGTTGATACCGAAGCTTCAGCTACGAGAATGGCAAATTTTCTCTCGTGCCGAATCTTCTCGATTCGCGCCGGGGATCTTCTGCTTCGTGCAATATTAATATATTAAACTCTCGGTAATTACTCGGTAATTCTCGTTAGTTACATGTTAAAGGGTTACACTCCACTGCTCGATCCGCTCACCAATCTTCACAAATCACGCTGTGATTCTTTTCAGATCCCAGCTCGCATTAATCTGAAAACAATTAAAAGCTGTAAATTTTTTTATCTTGTTAATGTCAACTAAATAATATTTGTATCAGAAATTAAAGAGATAATTTATTAAATATGTGAACAAACATTTCCGACATTAATAATTAAGAAGAAATAGTAGAAATCAGGTGTTCAGTTATTGAATGCATAGGCAAATGGTTTAAAATTTTTAATAAGATAATACGGTATGCTTATGCGCTGCCCGACTTTTTGATGAAAGACAAATATTTTTCGATGTAAATGTAGTTTTAAATCTTTTAAAGAAATGTCCCTCTTGTGAATAGTCATCATTTAAATGTGTCAAGCTGTCTTTGCTTCCCTGTGTTTTTATGATGATTACCATTCTGCTTCTTGTATGTAATTGAAAATTAATAAATGTAGAGTAAATTTCTAGAAAAACTGAAAGAGAATTCATGATGTGAGTAATCATATCTATCGCTGTTTTAGTTATATTTATAATTATTTTTCTGTTTAAAAATCAAATTATAAATCAAGTATAAAGTGAACGAAGTTTTGTATTAAAAAAAAGAGTAAAATTTTAATTAAAGTTATCTGTAAGCTGTTAATTTAATTTTAAAAAAACCAAAAGGAAAAAGAAACAAGTTGCATCTATACCCTGACCTCTTGCATGCGAAGCGTTCACAATTACACCGTTGGTTGGGAATAGGTGATTTTGTTTCTGGTATATAAGCTATGCTGAAAATTTAAAGGCTGTTTTCTTGAAATCGGCAGGCTATTGTGCTTTAATATTTGAATGAATGATTTTCGTAAAGATATACTTCAATTATACTATATCTCATCCCGAACTCAATTTTCAAATACGTGCCCTCCCCTTGTAAGTCTTTTTCATTGGACTGTAATTTCCTGATGCTACAGTAGCAACGGGAATCAAAAACTGCCGTTATTTGCTGCCATGACCAAATTGCGAAAATATAAAACAATTTAAAAAGCTAATATTTGAAATATTATAAGTAGTTTTCAGCAATTTTTGCACTCTGAGCAATCCCTGTTTAATTCAAATTATTAAAATTCTTAATAAATAATTAGCAGAACATTTTCAGTCATTTGGCTGATGCCATAAATGGCTTGTCTCGGGGGAAAGGGTGACAATCGATTAAATAACTTGTGCAGTCCAAAAGATCCTACTTCTAACACCCAGTCTTCACACCGAGCTTATGGATTACGCCACACGTTGCGAGTTGCTGAAATAGGCTTTGGGTAAAACGACGCATATTTTCATTTGCATTAACCCCCTGACGCTCAAATTTACTTAACTTTCTACTTAGAGGACATGTCATCTTTAGGACATTTTTATTAATTTCTATAATAATATAAAAATATTTTAGATATTAAAGCATTTTAAGGGAATTTTGCATTTTACATTGCTTAATACTCTCACTTAATTGTAGGTTTAAAATTAAAAATTCGATAACTCGATGCGCGATTCTGTCTCATCGTTGTTGCTAAGGGGTTCAGGATTTTTAATACTTCTGTAAAGATTGGAGAGATTAACGCGATGGTCAGATTGATAGATTTATGTATGTATGCATCCAGTTTTTAATGTTTCCACCAAAGGCGAAAAGTTTCATGATTGCGTATGTGTGGTAATTTCTGTTCATTTACATTAAGTACTCGAGTACGCTTTAAAGAATTTGAAATTTTTCATAGCCATGTTCCGACGCAAGGCCTTCTTGCACTGGTACACCGGCGAAGGTATGGATGAGATGGAATTCACAGAGGCCGAATCCAACATGAATGACCTGGTCTCCGAGTATCAGCAGTATCAAGAGGCAACCGCCGACGACGAGGGAGACTTCGAAGACGAAGAACAGCCCGTTGGTGACACAGCCTAGAGAGTCAGAAACCTTCACTTTAGAGCCTCTAAATTCCCTCCCTCCCATTCCGAATTTTTAATACATGTATAATTTGTGACGACACGCATTCCAGTTTACTGTTTTACATGGACCGTTTGAAACGCATTTTCCTGCAGATAAACAGGAGTTTATCAAGGCGGACCGCAGTGCTAAATGCAGAATTTTGATTTGCTTCAAATTGTTTTCCTCTAGCGGATTCTCGTGCAAACGAAGATTTCTGATTGGTCAGGAAACGAGCGAAGAATACTTTATTATTATTATTGTTTAAAGATATTTTTTTTTAGAAAATATGTATAAATTCGTATTGGGAGTTGTCTTTTATTTAAAATTTCTTTAATCTAATGTGCAATCAATAGTTCTACAGATTTTTTTTCCGCTCAGCGTTATTCTGTGATTTTTATTTCTAAATAAATTTCAGTTTACAACTATTTGTTTCTTTGTTATTATTTATAAACATTGTTTTGGTCACGTTCTACACATCACATGATCAATTCGTGCTAAACGGGGTATCGTTATGGAAGAGGGTGTGGCGCCGTTCCAAGTTTTAATCCGCATTCTAACGACCTGTGAGTCTGCAGACACACACACCACCGTTGCACTTCCTGCAGACAGGGCACACTTCCCCCTCTTGCTCCTCTTTTGTGGCTTTCCAGTTTTTTTTTTTTTTTTTTTTTTTTTTTTTTTTTTTTTTTTATGTCTGTCCAGTTTTGTCGGTAAACTGGTAAGAGGGGAAAGTGTGTAATGTCACTCACAGGTCACTGAAACTTGGCTTTAGCAATGCGGGGGAAATAATTTCATTTGTTGCAAAATAACCAGAGGAGGAAACGATCTCATAGATTGCTTTTTCAGACAATATATGTGCTCTTTTGTGACAATTTTTATTTATTTTTTCTCACCGTATGTAAAACAAATTTTTGGACTCCTCTTACAGATGTACTAAATTGCAGAAACTATCTTTATTGTTGTTGCAATAAGAAATAACAAGTGCAATAAAAAAAAGAAAAAAAAAAAGGGAGACAGATCATCCCTGGCCACATCTTCAGCTTTATCGGTATAAAGAAAATCCCTGGCGCAGTCAGTGATTATTTTGAAGAGGGCTGAAATAATGGAACGGCAGCTAAAAATATGCTCCGCACACTGAAAATCTCTTCTTATTTTTAAGAAGGTGTATAATTAAATAGTTTCATGGCACTATTTATTCCGAATTGATGAAGATGAACATGAAAATTTTGGTCAACAATTAATTATCAAAATGCTTTCTTAATGAACATTTTCCTATGAAACCACTGCCTGTCAAGTTCAGTGTGCAGACTGTGCGTTTAAGTGCCAGTCAGAACTTCCTTTTTAAGTAAATACACACATACGTATGTATGTGTGTGTGGGGATAAAGAATAAAGGATTTAGCAATTTAAGTTTTGAAACGATTCAATTCGGAATTGAAAGATAAAGGAAAAGAAAAATATACGGATGATGGTTCAACACGTTTTCTCTATTGCTGCCCCAATGAAAAGTTTTCACATTTTTTTTTTCAAATATATGAATTCGCCCATTGAAGTGAAAGCATTTTGGAAAAGAGGGACAGCGGATATTATGTGCAATGGCCAATTCGCCTGTTGGCAAGCGGAAGAGCCTGTTCAAACAAATTTCCCGCATCTCTAATGAAGCAAATCATTAAAATAGAAAATAATTTTACTTTGCAAACGTACAAACTCTTTGCACTGACGCTCAATTTTTTTTGTTTGCTTAGGAAGCTCTATAAACGTAGTAAAAGAAGTGAACGAATGCCTGAATATTTCTCTTTGCATGAATATTGCACGTCTTATGCGAGGAGTGCTTATTCGATGATGAGTGGCTCTTTTTCTTTTAGGAGTTGCATTTTTTTCTGATGCAGTTAATTGATTGATTTCTTATTCTTAAGCAATAAATAAATAAAAATCACCATTAAAACTTGCATGCAATTAACGATTATATGTGTATTAGAATTTTTGAATAGTATTAAAATTTTTAAATCCAAAGTCTTTATACAACATATTTGTAATATTACTAATTAGTCTCTTTTAGCGACCGCCAGGATGAATGCTCTCCAACATTTTGTGTAAATTTTTATAGTCATGTAACTCATACTATGATATAGGAATCAAGCTGTTCTGTTCATTATAATATGTATCTCTCTAATTTTCTGAAAGACTTCGTAAAATTTGTGCTTTAAATTAAAACGATAGTGACTAAAATTCGATAAATACAAAAAACATTTTTTGTTCGAAAGAAACTTTTTTTTAAATACAAGTATAGAAAACAGATTCGTAAGGCATTGAAATTTTATGTGGACTATAGAATAATTTTCAAAATTTATGCAATATCTCAAAGAATTATTTAATAGAAATTTTTTTGATTGATTAAATATTCATTTTTTAGTTTTATTTTCAAGAGGATTTAAATGGCATAAATAATAATATTTTATTTCGTTTCTGTCAATAAATATATTTCAAAAAGTTGTGATCTAAATTTTAAACAATCCTTTGGTCCTATGGAATCTTATTTTGCAAAATGTTTTTGATTCACAAACCTTTAAGTAATAATAATAAACGTTTCTAGCTTTTGTGATAAAATCTAATCAAATTATAAAGTTTTCAATGCTACAGTTTAAGAAAAATCAACATTTTCAAATCCAGGCCAATCAGTCTTGGGGAAACTCTGAATCCTTAGTGACGCATCTTTTTATGAGACGGTCAGTGGAATGGTATAAAACCGTCCATCTTTATTTTCTCATGTTGTTGTGACAAAATAACATCTTTATTTTCTCATGTTATGGCACTTTACAAGTCCGCTGACAGTTATCTGTCAGCGATTTAAGCCAATTGAGCGTCTCTTGTTTTTTCAGTAGCCCCAACTGGGGTCAAGAGTACGACTTATCTACTTCATGCGCCACATTCGCTTGCACAACCCCGTTTTACAGGGGGACACATTCACACACCTCACAGATAGAACTAAGAAGAAGAACAGGCATGCCGAAACCGGAACGCCCAGATCACGGGGAGGACGCATTACCCCTATGCCAGGACGCCGGCTTCATTTCTCATACACGAAGTATAGAGAAAGTATTACAATCATCAAAAAATTCGAACTAGAGATTTTGACGACTCTCCCCGAGTTCGAAAAACACATTTTAAGAAAATGTCCGCTTATTTTTGACAAAGATGATTAAAAAACGCTTTGAGCTAGATTGGTGAAATTCGGCATATAAATTTTTTTATACCAGATTTGTATATTTCTTTCTAATTTTGAACAAAATTTATTCGGAGGAAGTCTGTCCACCCGACTATTCGAATATAAACTAACTTTTTAACTAAAAAATGAAGAGAACTGAGTAGATAAAATTCGGTGCACCGATTTAATATCGACAGTGTAGTTATCTAGCAAATTTTGAGCCAAATCCAACCAAGTTTTGACCGTCGGTCAGACTGTACTTTCAGAGGTATTCTTGATAACTCTTCATTGGATTCTTGATAACTCAAGAATCCAATGACTTAAGTATATCACATTTGGTAGGTGATTTGGTGCCCACCGTGACAGTTCTTTGACAAATTTTGGCACTCATTGGTTGGGTAAGACCAGCCTAAATCACAAATTCACTTTTAGGATACTATTAACCGCATGTTAGGGATGGATCGCCAAAAAAACCGCCAAGGAATTCATGAAAGATTTAGAAAATGTTCTAAATTCGAGCTAAAGGTTAATATTTCCTGTTGTACGTCAGTGCCATGCAAGGCGTTCTCTGCTTTATCGAAGGTCTATAATTTTTAGAGTGGGATAGGGGAGAATACCTTTATTACAGAGTATGCGAGAAAGTTTTGGGAAAGCGAGTCCTGGTTATAAGATATTGTAAATCAAATTTTTAAAACTAACTCACTTTCAGTTGCGATAGAGTGGAACCTTTCTTTTTATTTAAAACTATTTTTATTCTTTATTGGCGACCATTTGGTTCCCTGGGAATATTAATTACATTTTATTTCCTTTAAATCGTATAGTTATAACTTCGTGTCCATAATTCCGTCCAGTTATCAGACATCAAAACTGTATTATTTTAGTTGTCTCTTATATATGTTCTGTTTATAGTATATATAAACTTTTCCGATGTAAGCCAGTCCCATTACATTATAGAGCTATTAAAAGCGTGAATATTCAATTCTTCTAAATATAAATAATATATTCAAATCTTCTAAATTTATCTACATGGTAACATCATTTTTTATAAGACTCGTAAACTATATAGATATTAAATAGAAACCTTGTACTTTAGCTTTCAGCATTGGGAAAAAAATCACGTGATCAGATAGACGATGGAACAGTGAAAGCAGCTTGAGGTACAGAGCAACAATGTGATTGTTCATTGGAAATCACGCAAAAATAAATAAATAAATAAACAATTTTAAAAAACTGTCAAAATTCATCAAAAATATGCATGTCTTTTAAATTGGTATCTTAAAAAAGATAATTTTTTAAATTTCGAAACAGTGTGAAATTTCTTTCTTTCTTTCTTTTTTTTTTTTTTTTTTTTTTTTTGCAATATTTTTCGAAGTTATGGCGAGAAAATGCCAAAATTTAACCGTATTTTTAATATAATTCAAATAAAATTTTATAAAATCTCTCTGAAAGAAGTGCACATACCCAACCTCCAAAGAATACATGTACCAAATTTAGTAGCTGTAGGTCAAACGGTTTGGCATGTAGAGCGCTAATACTCACACAGTTTCATCTTTATTATTAGCACAATAAGTGAATAAAAAACTTTATGATGTAAGGGACATTTTCTTGTCATATATTCTGATTCTTTATCTTCTAATTCTGTTACTTTGTATGTTTTTTATGTAATTTAGTATTGGTTTGTTTGTATGCATAATATTATGATGTTATGTAGCTTTTGAAAGCAGATTTTTCATTGGTGTTACAGATTCATGTAATATACTTTTTAGCGATAATATTTGACTTAATAATTGTTTTTAAAAAAAATAAGTTAAGGAACTTTTTTTTTTGTTCGTAGCACATATTGTTGCTTTAGAAACTTAAGTTAATATCAAACTGAAAAATGGTAGGCACAGGAAGAATTCGAAAGTTTTAGATAGTAAAAATATCATGTTCAGTTTCTTAGATTTATGTCATTCTAATTTTATTTTCACTGTACCCCAAATTTCTTAATCTTCTGAACATCGAGGAACTTTTATAAATATCTCATTGATTTTGTGGACAGAGATAAAAAGCACCAGTTTTTAATCAGAATGCCTTGTATGTCGGAACAAGGTTTTTCCTTGGCGATGTTTTCCGTGACCGCAACAAATCCCGTTTCCACGCCAACTGGACGATCAATTTTGCAAAGATGCCCGTGAGTCACTGCTATCGAGCCGGAGCTGTCTGGTCGTCACTCGATCTTCCTTCCTGCGATCGATGAGATGGCCAAAAATTGGGTTAAGGCTAAGTTTTCAAAACAATCAAGTTGTACGATGGTGTTTTCAATAATGATAATTGTTCAAATTTGAAATGTAGATAAAAAGAAATTTTTTATCGAACAAAAATTATATCTGATTTAAAATACTGTACATTTATAAAACCAGCGGGAGGAGGTTTTCCCAAATTTTCTCGCATACTCTCTAATAAAGATGAGTATGTGTTTCAGAAGCGTTTTTTTTAACAACTGTTTGAAATCAAAATTTGACGCAGAATGACAACTGCAGTCACAAAATTACATGCCATATATGATATGTTTAAGTCATTGCGGTTTTGTTATCGCATTTGCATGCTTTTGAAAATACAGAAATACAGATTTTCAGCCCCTTGTTGGATTCGGTTCAGAATTCGATGGATGTCAGTATAAATGTCAAATCATGAACCGAATTTTGTCCATCTAGCTCTCTACGTTTTGTAACTTATCTTTGAAACACTGCGCAGATAGACTTCCTCTGAACGGACTTTATTCAAAATTTGATAGAGATCTGCAGATTTAATGTCAATGTATACCAATCGTCTAACGCAAAGCGTTTTTGAGTCATTTTTGCCTCCGACAGCTGGGCAGACAGACATTTTTTCAAATGTGTTTTTCGATCATGGAGGTCTGAAACGTGGAGATGCATCAAAATCTAGCACGTGAATTTTTTGACAATCCCAGTACTTTTATACTTCGCATGCGAGAAAATAAAATGAATAGAACATTGATTTAAGCTGTCATTATTTATACTGAATAATAAAATAATGAATTAAAAGAAATAAACTTTTCATATCTCAAAAATATATTTTTTAGTTGATTGAAAGAATTATAAAACGAGATTAAAATTTATTAAATGTTCTGTGGAACTATAATAAAGTTTATATAATTTGATTTCTTTTTCTAAAGTTAAATGAACTTAATATTTGTAGGAAAGTTATTAGATGAAATGCTTTCTTTCAAATATTGTACAATAAAAGTATTCATTACCTATATAAGTCTAAACTTCTTTGCTATAAAGATATTACATAATGAACCCCTTTGTGAGATCGAGTTACTTATCTATTCTTCAATGAAAACTATTATAATGATAATGATTTAAAAAAAACACCATCTATAGCACCAGATTTTAGCAATTATTAAAAAAATAAAAGCAGATCAAAACTGCGTCAAGGTATTTTAAATAACTTCAAAAGTATTTTTAAAAGTGTTTATTCTTTTAACGTAGTGTAAGTTTTCTCTACTGAAAATGCTCCAAAAGCGAGAATAAATATTTTTTTAATGAGATTTTTTTGTGAGTGTGTTCGAGGTTATAGTTTGACAGGATATTTATGATTTAAAAAAAACCTGGATAAAAAAAAACATTAATGAGCTCCTCAAAAGACATTTAATAGGCGTTGAACAAAAGCAGAAAATGATTGTAAAATTTGAACAATTTATACCAACAGATCTCTACATTTCAGACTTCTCTAAGTCCGTAAAACATGTTTTTGACATTCTGTTTGTCTATCCATCTGTGACAAAGATAACTCGAGAACATTTTGTGCTAAACGAATGAAAGTTGATATATGGTCTTTACACAAAATTTGTAGAATTCTTTACAATTTTGAGCAAAATCCTTTCAGAGGAAGACTGTCCGATTGACCGTTCAAGTATAAATTATCACGATAACTACAAAACGAATGGAAGTTACTCAAAAAACACAATGACCTAAATATATCAAATTTGGTGTGTGATTCTAAAGCAGAAATCCAATTTCTGGTTATTATTAACCGCATAACAGGAATTAATAGCCCCCCCCCCAAAAAAAAACAACCTCGCCAAAGATCACAAGACAGACTCAATGAAAATACTAAATTCACGCCAAAAGTTAATATTTTGTCACTACTGCAAACTAATATCATACAAGGCGTTCTCTCGGATGACTAACACTTCTACTAGTTTAAATTAAACGCAGCTCGCTGTATTGCTATCTTCATCGTGAAGATTGCTTCATGTATTTAGCATACTTAAAAATATTCCAAGTGTCATTTAACTGCCAGTTACGGATTAAAGACTAGGTGCTCTGGATCCATTAGCGATCCCGAGCTAAAATAGGACGCATTAATAAAGACGTTTCTTCCTGAAATTTTTTTATAAATTTTAGTGCATAAGTATTTTTTTCAGATAAATGTCTCGAATTAAAATACCACATTTGTATTTATAAAACATTTTTACAAAATGTCATATTACAAAAGAAAATTTCGAAAATTGCAGAATGAATTTGTTTTAGAAAACATATATAAAAATTTGTTCTGGTATGATCTTTTTAAAAAGATAAAATTTCGAGACAGATTAAAGGCTGAATAGAAAACATATATTTTTTTTTTATCTTTACTTATAATAAAGATTAATTCGTGCGTTTGTGCTTTACGTGCTGACGTTTTATAGGCCAGATCGTTTGACCTAGAGCTAAAAAATTTGGCACATATTTTTTGGAAGGTGAGAATGTGCTCTCGGAGAGAATTTTTTTTTTTTGAAATTTTAATTAGAATTTTCATTTATTAAAAATTAAGCGAAACTTTGCTATCATTCCACGATAACTTCCAAAAATACTGCAGCACAAAAAAGGTTTTTACATCATCTTAAAATTCAAGAAAATTTCTTTTCAATGAGGAAACCAATGTTTTAAACTATAAATTTAGTATCTATTTTTAATGCATTTAAAAAATATTTTAATCATATTTCCCAACAATTTATTTTGTGCAAAATAAAAATAAAATTTAACCTCCAGGAGATTTAACCCACAGGTAAAATTAAACCTACGTTTGTATCAATGGGTTGTGGTCACATTTGCAAAAATTCAAGTTAAAAATTAATTAATTAATTAAAATCAAATTAGCTATACAGCAGATTAAATCTACAAAAGTGTAACTTTCAATACATGTCTGTATAAAATAAAATAAATTACATTATAGAGTTACACGAAAATGATCGAATGAAACGTATGAGGTTGAGTACGTTTCGGTTTGCCCATCGGAAAACAGGAAATGTAGTTCATGTGCCACGAATAAAGCCTTACCAGGGCAGACACACTTGGAGAAGCCATGAAGTTTAATCTATCGATATTATAAAAATATGCTTATAGATATTAAATATCTGTTTTAAAACTGAAACGAGAAATCGATTGGACCGCTCAGAAAGTCGTTAAAACGTTCAAATAAGGCCATGGAGCTAGGTTTATATCTGCAAATGGACCACGAGTCTGGCATAAGGTTAAAGGTCCGCCATGGAGTCGGTGATACAAATGACGCTTCAAAGAGGATGAGTGGCTCATTTGGATGTGTTAAAAAAATGTTCTTTATATTTTTAGCACAATTGTTTTCTTACACATAGTACAGGCTGCTGCTTTTTATGCAGTTTTCAAAAATAAATTGTATCCATCTTGCTTTTAACTTTTTGCTTAGTTTAATTATATTAACGTCCCGTTTTAAAGCAACGCTAGGGCTATTGTGGGATGGACCTCGTAATTTTGAACCGCTGTCTGATAACGAGAGTAACACCTGAGCTGGCGCCACTTCTCCACGCTTCCACACCACACTAGCGAGAGGACGCATGTCCCCAACGGATTTAACGGGAACCAGATACGCTTACACGACGGTTCCTCGGTGGGATCGTGTCTCGAACCTAAAGCCCTCCGGTTAAGAGGCCAAGACCTTACCATCATGCCACCACGGTCCCTTTTAATTCTTTGCATGCTGCGCATTGGGAGAAAGTGAATTTGCACCTGTTGCACTTTCGATATATAATTCAATTTTCAGATATGTATTATATAGGAGCATGTTATCCTTGAAACAATTTTAAATATAATTTATAAAGAGTTTTTGGTTTTCTCTGTAAATTCATACATTTTGAAGAATGCAGAAAAAAAGTTTTCTGAGCCCGAATATTTGATGTATTTATAATGTGCAGTAAAAAGTCATTGCTTTCATGTATTGCGTAACCAGAACTTCTCCATTAGATCTGTAAAAGTTCTGTATGTGGTTTTGAACAAATAATTTTATTACCATTATGTGAGGAACTTCCTGTTTTTCTGCCCAATCAATGACATGTGGGTCTCTTTCTTCTGGGTCATACATAAAGGGATTTAGAATTTTTCGCCTTTTTTAAAACACTTTTTACACCTTTGTCTTGTTTTACACCATTTTTAGAATAAAGATTTAGTTTTCAGATCTCTGATCTTGAAAGTCGGACTCATCCATTCGGCGATCCATTTTAAAGAGACAAAGAAAGAAGTCAAGCTAGAACGAAGACTACATATTACTTCAGCAAGGATTAGCTGGGATTCGGATTTGAACAGTATCATGGTGTACTTTTTCACTGACGCCTATGAAACTGAGCCATCACTTTTTGATGTTACGTCTGTGAAAGCCTCGTCTATAACATATTAAGTAATCACTTATGTTTGCTGAATGAATGACAGGCATTATTTCGGGTTCGAATTTGGATAAATAATTTTGTAATCTTTTCTAAAGGTGACTTGCTGAGCAGCCTCCTAGTACAAATTTTTGAAAGAAGAGAGCTATTTGTAAGAATTTTCTAGAACATTGAAACTTGATAAAAACTGAAAGGATTAATTGGTTTTCCTTTTACTGCTCCTTAAACGCCATGGAGAGTTTCTTTTACAAAATATTATAATACATATAGATGTCTTGAATATAGTTTAACTCGGTATATTTTATAAATTATCATTTTCTCATAAATGGGTTCTCTGTATCTTTAGTATCGCTTTTTCAAGAGTTGCTCCCCATTGATACGGAGTAGAATAATAATGGGTAAGTTACGTTGTTTTCTCTAGTTTGCGGAAATATATTGATGAACGATTAGAAGTTTTATTTTGTATCTCTTGAAGAGGCGAAGAATTGTTATACTGAAATATTTGTTTATAATTTTTTCGTGGAAGCTTATTGTCAATATTTTTTACTGAAAATTTCTTAGAAAATCGAATGTATAGCATAATATATGCAGCTATTGAGCAAGCCATTATTATATAAATGATGCCATCATTTACTAGATTAGTGGATGAAGCAATTTGAAATATGAAAGTTTATATTTTATTATCTTTGTGGATATTGCTGGATAGTATAGTAATATTATATAGTTTAAACATTTTGCCAAATTTATTTCTGGAATTGCTAAATTCCGTAATGTTGGAAATTGAATTTTTGAATTTCGGCATTATTCTGGTATGAAAAAATCAGATGGCAGTTTCAATTCTTATAAACAAGATTTCATTTCAAGAAAAATGTCACAAGAAATGAATTGTTCGTGATAAATTAAACATGCGTGTAATTTTGTTTATGAAAAATGGCATATTTGAAAAAGTGTAAAACTTGTCAGAATTCTTAATTTTCATAAAATTGGAAAAAAATCGTATGAAAAGTAAATGTAAACATACTCAAGCTAGTTCTATGTAGAACTGCTAACAAAGTTGTTAAAATTACCCGATTTTTCCAAATTCTTGTCTTTCTGTAATAATTTTAATGTCTGTGCTATTATCTGTCCCGTCATTTTTGAACTGAATGAAATATTGAGAATGAATTAAATGAAATATTGTAAAATATTTAAGCCTATTTTTAACAGTTAAAGTGTTAATTTGTTTTCTAATTTGCGTCAAGAAACAACCTTAGCCTGCCTTTATAAATGAAAAAGTAAAAATTATTAGCCACTGAAATATATGGAATGGTTACATGGTGCTGAATGTTTTCAGTGTTGTATAAAACGAATATAAATCGCATTATTTGATCTTGGACGTGCTTGTGGAAGATTTCTGTACTTATAAATTGGATTTATGGCTTTTTAAATATTTTCCTCAGATGAAAATAACGGTTTTAATTAGCAATTGAAATTGGATTTTCAGTTGAAATTAGGTTTATAAAGGAATGCAATTAAAATTTTGGAAACGTCAATGTTCTGTTGCAAATGATCCGGGTGGGAAAATGGTTTCAAATTTTCTCAGTCACCTGAGATTTCATTCATCTCGACTTTGGGTATTTTATTAAGACTTATTCGCACGAATATATAACGTATTTAATATTCAAAGGATACGCAATGTGCAGTAAATATGAGCAAAAACACATTAACTGTAAGTTTCTCGAGAGCTTTATTTATCTTGCTGGTTTGCTGAACAAATAGAGCTTTTCTTCAAATAACTTTTCAGATACACGGGTAATTAATAGTCGTTTCTTTATTACTAGAAAGCAAAAGGTAATAACAAATGGAAATTCAAAATATGAAACCCATGGTGCATTGCGAAATTTCTTTTAATATTAAAATGAGTCTTCCGCTCAAAAATTCTTGTATGTCCGAATGTAAATATTAAATTGTGAAATATATTGTCTCCAATTATTTTCAGAAAAATTTTATTTTATCTTTCAATTTAAATTGGGAAACTTCATGTTCGTTATTAACAGAAAATTCTAGAAGGGGGTAGTTTTTGAAATTAAATAATTTAAAAGTGATTAAAATTACTTTTTATTTATCACTATTAAATTTAATTTAAATTTGTAAAACACCTAGTTTCATTGTTTCTTAATAGGTTAGTATGTTTTAGGCTTGAATCGTCCTCGTCTAATATTAGTTTCATTAGTCAACGCACTCTATGGAAAGGGATTTTACAATCATTCGATTTGTAGAGAAAATACTAGTCTGAATCTTTGTTAGAAGTAGAAGTTGAACTTTAAAATTAATGTATAAAATTTCACTTTTAAAAATTAGATTTAAATAGCATGCTTTAGCTATTGTAAATATGCAAGAAACAAATTGAATTTTAAGTTATAGACGTTATTATTTTCTAAATGTATAAAAAAAATTAAATGCATTGAAATAAAATTAGTATCACTGAGTTGATGTATGAATTCGTAGAAAATTGGTATTTTTGTTATGCTCCTGATTGTAGCGGAAAATTTTCTATTACTAGAAGTGGAATTTTTTTTTTATTAAAGAGCTAAAATTTCGAAAAAGTGGATCTTTATCGGTGAATGCCACTCCTCTAGAAGTCGCTGTTTGCCAAATTTGATAGCTTTAGGTCCAAAGATGTGTCCGAAGAGCGTTATATTCTGCGTGCAAGGTGCTACAGGCTCATTATAATTTATGGAAAATCTACTAATCCAAAAATAGATTATCTTAAAGGTTAGTAATACAGGAAATGAATTTCGATAGTTTGTTTCTAGTAACATGATAATGCTTTTAATAAAACGTCGAATGTCATCTGGACTACCTATGATGGCGAACTGAGATTTCTTGAAATGCATCATTTGAACAAATGTCAATACTTAGAAAATTTTGATTGCCATTGTTACTACAATGGTGAGAAAAAAATATTGTATGAAACGCATAAGTTTCGTTTATATTTAAATTTAGGTCCACATTTTTTTAAGTTGCCCTCCCTAGTTGCTTTGAATTTCACATACAGCGCATTTTGCTTTTCTGGTTACTTTGATTGCACATTTTGCAAAATTTTCGCTCAGTTCCAGTTTTTGTCGAGGTTTTTTTACAAGCTTTCACGTGGAGAAATGCAATATCAATTCCATTATCATAACATTTTGTAAATGCGTTCGGAGCCGCAGGGATCACCGCCGGTGATTCTAATGAAATAAAAATCATTAAAATAGGATTATATACCGTAACTTCCCTATTGTAAATATTTCAACATATATTTATCGTTAAATAAACTCGTCAAGAGTAACACGTTGAAAGCCGTGCTATTGTTAAGAAGAAACTTGAAACGTATTTATGATCTTTCTTGTAATCTCTAAGGAAGCTGAATAAGGTGTTTACCCTTCATCTTACCCGAATTTGAATAAAAGCAAAGGGCTTTAACTCATCGTGAGATGGTGTGGAAGCTTATGTGTTCTGTTATACAATGAGATGTTCATATATTTGTCTTGTATAGTATTACATTTGTAATGTATATGGTGCATCTTTGCCAAAACAGATTCTTGTCATAAAATTTTCATTCACTCTTTTACATTTGTCGTACTAAATACTTATATAAAGCTATACAGACTCGGATAGAATTTTTAAAATTGTAAACTGCTTTAACATTGATTTGTCTAGAATAAGATACAGTGGAATCTCGCTGAACGAGCATAATTCGTCCAGGGAATCTCATTCATAATGCGAAAGACTTGCAGAGCGAAAAACTTTTGCATACGAATCGGTAAAAAATACGATGTGTTCTACTTCGAAAAAAATGAAAAAGGCATTTCTTAATGTAATTTATTATTAAGTAGCGATAAAAATAACCACAATTTCTCTTTCAGATCGTTTTGCAAAACAAAATTTGGATTTCGATGCTACACTTGCATCTATATGCCCGACTCTGAGATCAGCTGTGTATACTGAAACTATCAAACCATCTTCCAATTTCTAGGTTAAATATCAAACATGGGGTTATTTTCTCAAATTATCTTGAAACCAATCGCATCACAACATACCAAGCCTGGATGAAGGAGGACGATATTTTCTTCCGGCTTTTCCCACTCTATTGGGCTATTTCTGCATAATTGTTGCATCCTAGCCTCTTAGCGGTTACTTGTGTGGAATATTCGGAGATTATATATTTCTTTCAGAATACTTGAGGTTTAGATTTTAATGCCTTCGAAGGCTTTACGAATCGTTCAAAACATTTTTAAAACACGAAAGACAATTTGGAATATGGAGCAATTAAATTCCCTTTCAGAAATGGTTAATAAATCGCAAATAAGGAATAACCTGGCAGTGGATGCAATCCCCTGGAATTAAAAATAAAAGTTGAATATCTTTCTGATAAGATGTGCATTAAAACCGTTTAGGTGAATTTTCCAAAATGATTCTCAAACTACAATTAAATTATTCCAATAGTTTTCGTAATTGATAATTCGGAGATCAATATTTAGACCATCAGCTGATTCTAATTTTGTCCAAAATCTTTCTTTTTACTTCCTATGTAGTTTCATCTCGGAATATTTCTAATATCGAATGCTTCATCGAACTTGTTAAAAATTCTTGGTTTCTTCACGATGCAGCTTTGACTTATTTTAGTTAGTACTTTAAAACGTTAGTTTAGCTGATTACATGCTGTTATTGAAACTTCTGCTTAAGAAGTGATACGGCAAATCTCGGATTGTGTAGTAAAAATTAAATTCTTAAAAAGAGGAGACTTATTAAATAAATTTAAATTAAAAGCCGCATCTAGATGCTGAGAATAAAAAAATTAATTTTATAGTTGATACTTGTTTGGGGCAAAGCAATTTTTTTTTTATCGAAAACACGATTTTATAAGAAAAGGAATAAATTGTTCTAATACTAAAAGTTTAAACACCAAGCAGTACTAATTTTCTGCACTATAGGTTATGGAATTTCCTCGATATACTGTATTTAGAGAACATTTCAGGCAGATCGAAATTTGCGCACGATGAAAATGAATTTTCTTTTGGATGGTGAAAATGTAAAAGTAAAAAGGCTTTTTAACTTTGAGTGGTTTTCAGAATTACCTAATTTCTTTAAATTAAGGAGTGATAAATCGAATTTCTGTTATTCTATGTGGTGGTAGGGAATACAAGAATGATTGAAATCCTAATTTCACTGGCCCATTTATAGGGTGGTAAATGCGTCATTTTGTAATTCACGTAAAATGTGTAAAGGTTTTAACGTTTTAAAAACGTGTAAAGTGCTTCACACTGATTCGCATTTGAAACCCATAGTACACACTCAAATTCCCGATCGTTATCTTAAGCATTCTCTTGCTGTTTGAAAGAATTCGCTTATACTTAGTTAACTAATCCAGTTGTTATAAAAAAAATTGCTTTTCATTAGAGGTTTGTATCATTAGTCTTAATTCCTACAAATTTTGTTATTCGTGTAGGTTTACATTAGTATAATAATCTAAATCGTATAAACGTAGTTGGTATTCATGCATTTTGTTTGTAGATTTCACATAATGCTATTTTCATTGATTGCAATTGTTTACCTTTATTTAATCAAATCTCGAATTCTCCCGCATGCTATTACATGAAATTAACTATCATAACATTTGAACTGAGGTTTATGTTAACTTTCTCGGCCTGAAAGGAGGCGGGCTAAATGAACGTTAAGTTTCAAAATTTATTGATTAAAATTAAGAAAATTACACTTAGTTTTGTATCCATCTGATATAAGAAATACAAAAAATCTGGCATATTGAGATCGCAAATTTGAAGTAGTAAACTGAAGAAATGTCAAGGAAAACTTTAGCGGTATTGCAGTATGTTTAACCACATATTTGTACTTCCAAATATCTATTTTTAAATTTAAGAATAAATTCATTCATGTGTTATTCTATGGAGATAGCATTTTATCGAAAGTTTAATTCTTAATATATTTTGCTTGTAATTAATCGAATTATTTCGAGACATGATCGAAAATTGCTAGGGGGGGGGGGTACTGACATGCATTTTATTGAGGTTGAGATGCATTATGCGAGCGAGAATATTGCCTAGTAATGTGATTCTTAAAAGACCTCGCGCCTCATCTTAAGCATGAGCATGAATATATGGAAAGGAATGGATGCATATTTTCGGAGTTGTGTGTGGAGTCTAATCTGTGCAAGGTCGCATTAGGCAGTGGATGGGGTGACGGCATACGAGAATGTGGAAATAGTCGGTGCAGAAATATGAAAACGCGGCGAAGTGACTCCGCCATGGGCTTATGGAAAAGAAACGTTAGTCTTCATCGTTAACTCGTTAAGTTATCGCCCCTGTTACTTAATGTTGGGAATTTGTGGTGTTAGCGGGAATTGGGAGAGAATTGTGGATTGTAGGATGGTTTTGGTGGCGTGGATAACATTTGCGAACATCATGAACTGGAGATGGAACTAGCTGCGTGGGTAATGTGTGAATTGTGGATAACGGGATGGCGTTGGAGGTGCGGGTAATGTGGGAAGTGTGGCTATCGGGGTGGCAGTAGTGTGGGTTATGCGTGTGAGAGCTGTGGTGACTATCGGGGTGGCGGTGGTGTGGGTTATGCGTGTGTGAGAGCTGTGGTGGATTTCCGGGTGGCGGTGGTGTGGGTTATGCGTGTGTGAGAGCTGTGGTGGATTTCCGGGTGGCGGTGGTGTGGGTTATGCGTGTGTGAGTTGCGGTGGATTTCGGGATGGCGGTGGTGTGGGTTATGCGTGTGTGAGTTGCGGTGGATTTCGGGATGGCGGTGGTGTGGGTTATGCGTGTGTGTGAGTTGCGGTGGATTTCGGGATGGCGGTGGTGTGGGTTATGCGTGTGTGTGAGTTGCGGTGGATTTCGGGGTGGTGGTGGTGTGGGTTATGCGTGTGTGTGAGTTGTGATTTTGAGTTGTGTGCATGCATACTTCATTGTGGGGAATGGAAAATCCTAAAAGAGAAAATGGGTTGACATTTGTGTACTGTACAAGGATTTGATACTTCTAATCATTTAAGGCTGTTTAGTTTCACCTTCGTGGCCAATATTTTAATAGGATTTGGGAATATAAGCGCCGAGTTTGAAACGTTGTTTCGGAGCTGGAAAATTATTGAAAGAATGTTTAGGAAATTCAGAAGTGAACTGGATTTTAATATGTAAAAATTTAATTCGCAATTTTAAATTATTTTGTATTTAAATTCCATTAGCAGTTAGATTTTTTCGGATGGATACATTACTAAATATTTATGCTGAGTTTCCCCCTTCCTTGAATAATCTCAAACCAGAGGGAACGTAGAGCAATAAATTAACAGAAGATCCAATAACTCTTTGCTTAATTCAGCAATTATAACCCGTAATGACCGTAACCAATAACTGAAATAACTTTTTATAGTGAAGGAAAAAAATCGGCTGATAGCATATTAATGCACATTCTCCAATGAGCAGAATAGATTAAAATTCATATTTCGATTAAATTCGAGATTTCAGTGACAGGATTCCTAGAAAACGCGAAGTTTTGGCGTGACGGAATCCGGTAAAAAAAATCGACTCGTATAATTATATTTAAATTGAAATATTAATTTAATAACTTTTTAAAATATCCAAATTCTTGGAATAATGTTCCCTAATTCTCATTTAGGTGGGCATTTGAGTACCGGCTTATGAGGAATCGAGCGTAGATCAGTTTTTTCAAATGCAATTAAAAGTTTATCTTTCAAATTTAAACTAGCTGTTTTTGCCATCTAAAGCAGTAATGGCTTTGTATCTATAATGCTCAACTATGAGGCATTTTTCGCACTTTAAACCATCTTTTTTCAGTTTTGGAATTAAAATCGCCAATCTATAATATCTCGTCCTTTTTTGGCCACCAGTACTTAACTATTCTAGTTAATGTAACAATTTGGCATCTTGTAGAAGAATACTCTACTTTAATTCGATTTCGGATATCAATCCATCCTAATGTGACCAGATCTTTTTGATGCATTTAATTTTTACTAAATAAAATAGCCGAATATATTTGAATTCTTACTTTTTAAGACTCTAGAAATAATTTAGTTTGTTCCGTATCACTGTTCGGAAATGGAAGTTTGAATGACTTCATGTATTGAATGTGAACGAATTGTAATTGCTTTTGAATCGAAAGGAATTAAAGGTAGTAATCAGTTAGAATAAGGATAGGACAAACTTTAAAAAATATTATTGCATTAACTTATTAAGCATTTGAGATAAAAACAACTGTACTAAATGAAGCTACTTTGAACTTACGAAATTCATCTGAATAACTTCAAGTATTGCGCTTCTTTATACATAAGTATGTAAAAAATTATCCTCTTCATAACACTTACAAGTATGAAATGAGTTAAGGCAAAGCTTTTTATTCCATCTGAAGTCAAATTTGCTTATTGTAACAATAAACAAAACAATAAAGCGCGGAATAATATATCTGTAGTTCATAGCCTTTCAAAATTTAAAAATAATTACTAAACAGTCAGTTGCCCGCTCAAATGTTTTTAAACTGTTGGAAACTTTCTAAAATGCATTAAAATCTGCACATTTAATGCGGAAGAAATATTCATAATCTCTGAATATTCCACTCGAGTAGTTTCTAAGCGACGAAAATGCCATAATTATGTGGATTTTACATGGTACAGTCTAATATGACAGAGGAAACAACCATGGCAGTTGTTCTCTTGTGCCCTCTTCTATAAATGAACAGAATGCATTAATGTAAATTTGACAAGTCTTTTGTGTAAAAGTACTAGGATTCCTTGTGGAGAAAAAAAGCTTAAATCAAATATCTGTAATACCAGAAAGCTTCTGTTGGGTTCCTTGGTTTTTTCATACACCAATGTGAAATGCAACGACATAGAAATCAACGAAACAAAATCACCTGCAGCTGTTGAGGCTGTTCACTGCAAAGAACACTTTTTATGCTGTTTACCAGAAACAGTGGTCAACTCCTGTAAGAAGAGGGACTGCCTTTCTTCTTGACAAAAGTATGATGGCAGCTGCCTGGATGGACACGAAATTTTTTCCCGGTTTCGTACGAAGTAATATCGGTAAGTTATGACATTTATATTTGTCATATCGTGATGAATATTGGATATAATCATACGATTATATCCATGGTGATAATAACTGTAAAAATGTGCGCTTATTTTCATTAGGTATTAAAAGACTGGACAACATGGCCTATATCCATGCCATTTTGTTTGATAAAGGCACTGCGTCAACCACCAGTGGAGCTGCTTTCTGTTCCTCGCACGTGCCTATCTACCCCTCGTATGCTTTATGCGAGGAAGTACCTCTTTCAAATGTTGAAGATGATGAGAAAAGTCAGACACAGTAAATTCGCTATTTATTTTAATAAAATGGCAGGGAATTTGGAAACAATTTTAATTGATTCATCTAGAAATTAAGTTACGTGAGGCTGAAAAGAAATGCAAAACTTAATTAACCTGAAATACGTTTGAAATAGATGCAGCCCTTTCATCTACTTATCAAAATGAATTACCGGTGTTCGAACACCTGTCATACGTGTTTCTCTCGAAATAATTAAACGCTTCGGAATGAATCACCCAGTGGTGCTCGTTGTCATGAGAGAAATACTCCATGGCCAGGAATCGTTTGAAACTGTATTCCACCATCTACGCGGGACAAATGCTTCTAGATAATTCTGTTCCGTCTCTGTATGGCTTGCGGGAAACTTTCTGGAATGACCAAATTTATTACTAAACAATATTTATTTTCGATATTCATTAGTCCTGATAATGAATAAACATAATTATTGGGAAGATCATCAAACTCGTTTTATTTCAAGAATCTAATAATGGCATTCCATAAAATTTGAATTGCAGTCTTATTAAATAAAAACAATGTTTAAGTGAAATTTCATATTTTATCAGTATGCAGACGAGTCCTCTTGAAGAGCATTCTAGCATTGGAGGATGAATATCATTACATTAAATGTAATCAATAGTGCTTGATAATTGGATGTACTAATTTTTTTTAGATATGCCTATAGCTCTCGCAAAAACGTTTGGGGCTACTGAAAGATCAAATGAAATGTTTGGATGAATTGTTTTACAAATATATTTTAAACACAGTGAACAGCTTCATTTTAAAAACTCACGTCAGTTCATTTTTCCTTTAAAGATTTATTAGTTGAAATTAAAACAGTTAATTTAGTTCTATCAATATAATAGCAAATTGTTTTTAGGTTTTGAATCTATGACGAGATTAAAAGAACAAAAGTAAAATGCGGATGTATATGCAAGTTATAGGATTTTTAGTGGATGTTTTCATATCTCATATGTTAAATTTAATCTTTTCAGATGCTGACACATTTTGATTGAAGTGATCATGGCACAACGGATATCTGATGCTTTTAAAAAGCGAGAATTGGAATTGGAATCTCTTGCGATTGAATCATGAAACAGAGATCCAGCAGATTTAAGGGATAGTTTGAGCTTGGACTAATATTTCAAGCTTTACAAAATCTCATCTTCAGGACCAAAAATTTATTGAAACGTAAAAGCTATACTCATATTTATTGAAAGCGAAAGAAATGCTTCTCTCCCTATTCCACACAGGTGATTTCTAAGTGACGAAAGTGCCATAATTTCCTGGATTTTGTATGTGTAATCTGTGATAAGAACCATGGGGATTCTCTTTGCATTATTTTAAATAAATGAACAGAAGGAAGAAATTTTAATTTGAATGATTTTTTTTGTAGCGACAATAGCAAGAACTTTAATAGCAATTTAAACAATTTTATGTATACTAGAAAGATTTTGCTCGATTATTTCCTTTTTACTCAAGTGAGACAGGATGTCATCTCAATATAAAAAAAGGAGGAAAAAGCGCCTGCAACTGACACTAGAGCATCGAACTGTGCAGAAAATATCCGATGGCATTTATTAGAACAATGGTATAACATAACTCTTATGTGGAATGAATGCCCTTTCAGCTCCAGTCGTAAAGTATCTGTACATAATATGTAGAAGGTATCTAGATGTCCCGGAATCAAAGTCATCGAAGTAATATGGGTAAGTTGTGCGAATTATCACAGCACCAAATGATTCTTCAATCACTGGATTTGTTTATCAAATAATAATTAGAACCCTAACAACGTACTTTTATTTAGTTTAGGTATTCTGTCAGACAATTCATGGCCATAAATGCAACTTTTCTGGCTAAAAGGTATGCAATCACCATCGATAATAAGCCTTTCTCTGTTCAAACACACGTCTTCATTAGACAGGCAGTTCTGCTTGATGCGGGGAGGATATTCCCATAAGACGAGCTCGAAGCATGTGGAATTCAAGGTCATGGCAAGTTCCTGAATTATAACGATAAAACTACGACAACGAGGCATTCGGAAACCATTTTATTTGGATTCTTCAGAAAGTATATTGGTGGCAGTTAAAGATACACAAACCATAATTTTCTGTAAATAATTATTGAAATATATACAGCAGTTTTACTTACCTCTCAACATAAGAAACGAGTTGATGTACTTATTATGCCTCGAGATCAATTTCTAAAAATAGTTGTCGAAGTAATCGGCCTATGTAAGGCTTTCTTCATGGCATCCATTAAGGAAATGTTGCATGGACAAAAAGCTGCGCCTGTGACAGATGAACAAAAGATGTTTCCATGTAATTTTGTGTAGTCTCGCTTTCAGCCTCCGATAAAATCATTTTTTGGAACGCACTAAAGTCATTGCAATTTATATTTAAAATGCATATAATTTTCAATACTTCTTTAAATCAAAGTAACCGATACATACTCATATCAGTGAGGTCACAAAGTTCATTTGCTTTCAAAGTATTTAAATGATAATCCAGAAAACTTAACTTGTACCATTATGAAAGAAAAAGTGCATGCTTCTCAAGCAAAGCTTCGGGCCTTGTTTCTTTCTCCATTATGCTCTAATGCGTTCTTTCCGAGACAGTTTAAACTGTTTTACGAACGTTTCTAGAAAAGGGCAAAATAACATACGGTATTCTGAATCAAACCAATAACTGTGGCTACTGCGCAAATGTTATTTGAGCATTTATGATTTGCTCAATTTCTAATCCTTGTAGTGAGTAAATATATGCATAGCTCCTGAAAGATCCTGGAACTATAAAATGTTCAATTTCAAATCCTCTTTAAATCGCTATAGTTTTTGTTTTTCAAAAGACCAACTATTGGTAAACTTAAACTACATTTTAAGTAAGATTTCTATTTTCGATTCTATTTATAGTGAAATCATAAGCAAATTTTTCCGGTTTTGAATTATTAATGCAGATTTAAAGAGCAAAATTATCATGCATATTCAGACACTTAATGGTTTTCTTGTTTTTCAGATCTAATCTATACCGATTCAAATGTTAAAATATTTTTACAGATGTTGGTGCGTTTCGACCGAAGTGATCATGCCATAACATACAGCATCTGAAGTTTCTATTAAGCGCAAATTGGAATTTGGAGCCTTTGCAGTTAATTATGTATGTCCGGAAAACAACTTATGCGGTTGGTTTGTAAAGTTATGAAATGTATATTTACTACCAAAAATGTAATTTGCTTAATGTGTATTTACTAACAAAAATTATCAGTCTATATAGTGGAAATGTTTTTACAAATGTAATAATCGTTATTTGAGGATATCAAAACATCTTTGAAATGTTGCTTCCCATTTTAAGAACAAAATAGTGAATATTTCTATACTTTTTTCGATTTTTTTTTAAATATTTGTCGAAGCTTGGAATATTTATCCAAAACAAGTGTTTGGCATATCCATCGATACTTCAGCTTAAAATTGTGTGGGAAAATTTCATTCCTACTTAAACGACTTTTAAATATTGCTCTGCAATCATTTCCTTCAGGAGTCGTGCTTGATTTCTTCTTCTTTGAGAAACAAGCATTTTTAAAACAATCGAGGTCGATAAACATGTTCTGTGTAGATAAATTAAAATTTAATGGTACAGTTGATTTTTTTTTTTTTTTTTCCCTAGAAATCTAAATCAAATTTCTAACAAGAGTGAAAGTCTAATTCATCATTTTTTCAAGATGGATATTATTCTCTTTGAAGTTTCATTAGTAACCATAATCTCTTATTAGAATTCAACATGTTGACAAACATTTAGCCAGCAATATAGGGAGGAATCTCGACGACTGCATCAGAACTCATTTTAATTTCTTTGAAATAAAAACTAAAAGGATTTCATTTGCATAGTGCATTCCTCTATTATTGTCAATTGCTTCAACCGTTTCATGCTATTATGATTTGCTACAATTACTTTCCATCACCGATTGCTGTTAACAGTTTGAAAAATTGAATTTTATGGTTATGAAACTATCTATTCTTCACATTAGTATAACGGTGTGTTGTATACTCCATGTATCAACAAATTTTATAAAAATTGTAGTGCTTTGTTTTTTGTACTGAATGTCAACGTTCGTGAAAGCAATTTCATTATCTTATCCATTTCTAGAACTTCATTTTATAAAAATGAGTTATTAAATGATTAAATATATTTTTTATAATAATTTGTGTATAGTTCTAGTATGAAGGAATTTTGAAATTAATCTTAACATTCGTTTTTGAAATATTGGTCTTAATTTGGGAAAAATGTTTCATTCTAATTTTAGGTAGTGGACCTCAATCTCTAAATTTTCTGTGAGGAGTTTGGTCTCAAAACAAACTCTAATACAATAAAATTGATACGATAAATGTCTAAATGTTTGTTTCGATAATTTAAAATCTACGAATAGCCACACTCTACTTGAAAGATTAGGGAAAAATGCGTTGTCCACATGCATGCTTCATCTCTTAGATTGTCCGAAAATATTTTCAATAAATATTGTTCACCTGTAACTTAAGGTTTTGTGCACGTGAAACAATTTTATACTTTGAAAAGATTTTACGCCTAAATTTTTAATTTATTTGACTGTTGTTGCTTCAATTTTAAAATTATGACACAATAGATTTTTTTCCTTTGTTAATTTTGCAGCCGAAAATGTCATAAAATGCATAGCATTAATTATTCCTGAATCGAAATTTGATTGTACATGGTATTGATACTCATTAAATTCTATTTAATTTAAAATTTAATTTTAATATTTTCTGCAGTTTTACCATAGTCCGAGAAGGTATATTAAAATTAAACATCTCTTCGTTGCATCCATTTGCAGTTACGTTATAATCCAAGGTTTTATTCTTGTTAACTATTACTAGCTTATTTAAAATATAATTATAGTAAAATTATTAATAAATTTAAAATACTAAATCTTGAATCCTGAATACCTTATTTCGGCTTTTAATTCTATGCAAATGTGTACATACGCGGATAAAGGATACTTTGATTGGTTCGGCCGGCCAACCAATCAAAATATCCTTGGATTCTTAGAAAGCATTTGATCACAGTGTCTGATCACCACGGTGATCAAAATGCCAATAGGAAAAATAGGACGCTCTTTCATGATTAGCAGGAATTTAAATTTCCAAATCTTGCCTAATGCAATAAAATATCGGATTTGTTGAGGAAAAGTGAATGGATGCGACGAATATTAAAGTAGTACTGGTCCCCCCCCCCTCCCTTTAGTAATACGAGGCTTTGACTTTGTAGAAGCATTAGATCCTCTGAAAACATTTCTTCTAAATTATTTAATAAAATATTAAATTTTCACTTATTCTGATTTCCACTACACATTGAAAAAGTTTCATTATGAATTTTTAGAACTGAATTTCTAGAATAGCTGAAATTATTTCCATCAGTATACAATATGTTAATTTTCTTTATTTATATTTTAAGAATCAATGCTTGCATTAAATTTTTCAACTCAAGTTTGTCAATTTTATGTTCAGTTAATGCTTCACTTTAAATAATGAATTTCTTCTTATGCTTATTACATAAACTAAAAGTATTTTGTATTTTGAAGAAAATGTATTTTGTTGACTATACTGAGTTCTTAATTCAATGCATTTATACTAATTGTTATGTTGTAATAATATTGTAAACTGTCTTTTTTTTTTTATATTCAATTTGTAAATAAAGTATGTATTTTGAATTTTGTATTTAATTACCGAATATCATTGTCTCCTAATTGTTTTGATAATTTAATACTTCCAGTTCGTCAGCGGGCTTGTAAAGTGCCATAAATAACACTACTTCCTAGAAACTATTCTGCTAGCAAGTTCGTAAACTGAATTTTAGTTGGTACATACATCCAAGTCCTTTATAAAAAATATTGAATATATTCAGATTAAAAGAAATTCGTACGATGAATTGCTGATTATTGGTTTCTATCCTGTTCCTGAAATCATGGCTTCAATTTAAATATAATAGAACAAATATAAGATATTAGAAACTGGTGCATTCTCTAGAAACACAGAAATTGGCTAAATGGAATTTTTCTTCGGATCTCTTTAGCATTATGTTTATAGAAATTTTAATGACTTGAATTCGAATTCAGCATCATTCTGATTTCAAGCTAATTTTTACTCTTTGCTTGTTCTTTCCCGATCACAAGTGAAAAGTTTTTATCTTTAAATTCGGAAAAAAATTATTCGCATTTTAAAAACTGACCGACTTAAATGCGAAATGTGCAATTTACTTTGAAGTTTCATGTCACTATCATTGCTCATTTTGCATATTTACACACTGCGTACGGCGCGCTAAGCCCGCATATATTTGAACGGTCTAGAAGCATGCTCGATAAGCAAAAGGATGCCTATATGCACATTTTTAATTTTCATTTGATATATTTACATAAAGTATTCTTAAATATTACTATATATCTTATACACGTTTTGATTATGTAAGATTTTTTACGTTTTAACTATTTATTTCGCAGACTCGAATAATGCTTTAGTGATATTTGGTAAAGCATATTCCCTTGTGGAGTGGTGTTCGGCACGATTTGCAGCAGTATCTTGTTTTTAAAGACAGCTTACGAATTATCTCGTGTTTTGCGTCCCGTCTGTTTCGGACCGCGAAACGAAGTATCTGTTCTAACAAAGTTATGGTGATTTTATAACGTACAAGTTTACCCAAAAACGGGCTGTCCCAGGCGTATGTCTTATAGATTTCTTTGTTGTCCTTAATGTGTTAAAATTGCCTATAGTTGTTTATGCATCGATTTAGCCGAAAAATATAAAAACTAGCTATCTCGTTATTCTGTCACAACATTAGGGCTGCTAAAAACGAGAAATCTCTTGACTCCGTAAGCAATGTGTTAACATTTATCTAGAAATGGGTTGAATGTTTCATGTTTACTATATTAAAATCGGTTACTATTTTAGTATGTAAACTGTCTGCCATTTTCATTTAAAATCTTGCCTCTCGTTATTGTAGTTCTTTAGATTTTGTCTCCAATTTGTATGTTGTAGGTAAATCAAATTTCTATTGCAATAATATTTTCTCCTATCGGATACAGATTCGATAAATTTCATTGCATAAACATGTTCCTCTCTAGGTTAAAAATCAAATTATTAGTCGTTGACCGTAGGACATTACATCTTGAAATAAATGGGAGCTAAATCATATGATCTCGTAAAGTACCGATTTTATTGTCGTATTAAAGAAAAAATGGTGCTATAAATCTGGAGATGTAGAAAGAAAAGCTTTAAATGAAGTGGAATTGAAATTGCATTTGACGAGTTTACATTTTTAGAAAACAAAATCTGGAATTTTGCTTCTTACTGTCCCCCTTATGCTTTATTTGTATTAAAATCAATGACTAATCAGGAATCGTTACTTTTTACAAGTTTACATGTACCTTGTATCGTTGTTTACAATCTCATCGGAAAAATGTTCTAAATTTCTAAAAATATTCTAATTTGTATATCGTCGTATATAAATTCTTGCAATATATATAACCGAGAATGCATCTTTTTGTCGTTGAGGATTTAAAATCTGATTGTCAATAAACGGTTTTAAATCTGCGTTTTTAAAGTCGTCAACCGATTAACTGTTAAGCAGAAAAATCCTCCAGTCTGCTTTTAGATCTTACCAACAAGTTTAATAACAATTCTTGTCTCCCTTTTTCATTTTTACGGAACGACAATTAGTATGAAAGCAGTTTCCTTACCTTGTCAATTGGAAATTTCATTTTGTAATAATGCATTTCGTCATTATCAAATTAAAGAATTTATTTTTATTTACTAGAATTATACGCCTACGTCTATGATATCAAATCTTGTATTTTGCAAGAATTTACCCTTGAAGTACTGGTCTTAAGCAAAAAAACGAATTTCTTTTTGCATTTTTAATTTCAGTTTACTGCTCTGAACTCGAAATTTTCAATAAGAATTTTCGTCACAAAACAAATTCTAAAATGTATTTTCGTATACTAAAAATGTGTAATATATACCCTCATGTTTGGTTAGTATACTATACTTTTGTCAAGAAAGAAAAAGGTCTCCTGTGTTAGAAAGAAGGGGGGGGGGGATACTTTGTCAACATTTTCTAAAAATTCTAAGTTTTAATTGATCAAAAAAAGTATTTCTAATAAATACTGCAATCATAATAAGATTATATAATTTTTAATACAGTGTAATTGGCAGGAATAAAAAGGAAATTTTCATTTCCCTAGTTATAATATTGAATGTAGAATTTAAAAAACTGTGGCACTAATTTATTAAATAAGTTAAGTGTATACTTAGATATACTATTTTAGTATATATATATATATATATATATAATATAAGCATTATTTTATGTGAAGAAGAATGCAGTTTGAAGACAGTGAAGATACTTTTGATTTCATGACGTAGTTTTATTTCATTTTGAAGAAGCAGGCATATGTACAAGCGATGAGTACACTGAACAACACAGAAAAGAAATGAGGAAAAAGCTCTTGGACATTTTATCCCTGGTCTTATATAACCAGAGAAATTGATAGGGAAAATATTTCTTCATATTGCTAATATATAATGAGATTTCGATAGGGATTTTCACACACACACACACACGCGTCGGCGAGGTAGGGGAAACACAGGGATATTTTAAAAAAGAATTTGTCTCATCAGCGGTATTTTGTCTCTTCACGCGGAGTGTGGAAAAGTTAGGCTTTTAGCCGATTCAGCAATTTCACATAGCTTCTCTTGAATTAATTAAGTAGAGACAGTGGAATTGGATCAAGAAATAAGAGAATATTTTAGAATAAAGTTACTATGGGCTAAATTAAGATAAAACCTTGGAAATTAATTAAATTGAAATTAAGAGTTTATAATATCATTACAATTTTTCCCCCACTGCAAGACGTGGAAATATGTCGGGGCCCTCGACACACAGCCTTACCTTACAGTGGTGGTCAAGTAAGAAACTAAAATTTAAAGGCATATCAAAAGTGATACCCGAGTTTCCCTTGCATTTACATTCATATAAAAATCATTTTGAACAAGATTATGTACAGCATAAAAAAGATAAAGTGATATATGTGAAAATATTAAATAAACTTAAATATTCAACAAAAATAATAATTTTAAAATGTGCAATATACAAATGATTTTCTGCAGAAACTCAGTCTATTGTCTCTCAATAAGATTATCTCTATTTGGTGAGGAATGTCTCTAAAAAATACTTGCACATTGTGTCCTTTAAATAGTAGAAGGCTCACCAAAATTATCAAATTGAATGTAAAATAATGGAATAATACAATTGAACTTAATAATAATATGTCGATACAGTTCTGATTTTTGTATGTAACACTTGAATCTGAAAATAATAATATGGGATTCAAAATATTCTTATTATAAACATTAGTATTCAAAACAAATGACATAAAAATGTGTAAATGTAAAAGAAAAACTTTAACCCATTAGTTAGTCAATTAGTGGTGACTAGTTCACCCTTGTCCGCCAATTTCTAGTAGTGGGTGAAACTTAATGTCCCAAAATTAGGACATCAAGAAAGGGGACGTAATTCTTATTTTCTCTCTATTCTCATTCAGGATAAAAATAGAAAGAGATAGAAATTAATTGTGAGGTTGACCCTATACTCACATCTCAATAAGACTGAGGTATTTGAATTTATGTTGTGATGGCGCCTATCACATCATCATTATGAAGAAAAGAAAAACTGACTCTTACGAGTGGAGACAACGGGCCAACCTAAGATAGGGATTATTTGAAAGAAACATGGGGAATAAAAGGATTTGTTTTTTAATTTAAATTATTATTATTCATCACTTAATTTTAATTTTTCTGGTGGATAATATGTACTTTATTTTGATACATGGACAATATCAGTAGCTTTGTTTGTTAATGCGTTTGGTTTAGTTATTTCATAATTTACATCTGAAATGTTAGTTGCTATTTCATATGGACCTGAAAATACTGGAGATAATTTTCTACGATTTGGATAATTAAATTCCTCATACATTACAATGTCACCACGTTTGAATGGAGAATCTATAAATCTAGCATCATATTTTATTTTTATCATGAAATTTTATTGTATTATCTTTAGCTAATTTTCTGGCTTCTTCTATTGGAGGATACAATTGATTTTGAGTTAAGGGAGGAGAATAAGGTAAAGTGCCAAATAACAAATATGCAGGAGGAAATTTTGTAACTGAATGGGGTGTTAAATTATATTCACTGATTACTTGTTCTAAAAGTCTAGTCCAAGGAATTTTAGTAGGAGAAGAATTGACCTTGCACTTTAATTTAGTTACTACTAGCCGCCTTTGGCGACCAGGCGGTTCCCCAATCTTAATGCTCGTTAAAATTTTAATAATTAAATATTTTATGTAATTCCTACTTTAATAGCTTCTTCATCAAATATTTTAAAGCTTCAAATTTTGATAGTCATGTAATTCACTTATAATAATATAAAGTCCTTCAGCCATAACATAATATGTATCTCTCTAATTTTCTGTTAGTTCCGGTAGAATTTATGCTTAAAATTAAAATGGAAATGACTAAACTGCAATTAATATAATAATATTTTTTACTGAAACAAAGTATTTTTTTAATAATATGATTACTGATAATAGAGTCACTGAGCGTTTAAACTTTATGGGCACTAAAGAATATCTTTCTTAAGTTATGTAATATCTCAAGAATTTGTCAACAAAATTTTCTCAGATTCATCATGAACAGATCGATTCATTAACAATGTTTCATTTTAAATGCATCAAACTTTAAGAAAATAACATGAATCGTTTAAAATAATTGGTCGAAAACAGGTTTAAAAAACTACTTAAAAAACGATGTACTTAAAACTATAAGCATATACATAAAAATATATAACTAACATAAATACAAATTAATTACAAAAGCATGCAACTAACCTAAAAATAAATTAAATAATTGAAAACAGGTTAAAAAAATCTACTTAAATAACGATGTACTTAAAACTATAAGCATATACAAAAAATATATAACTAACATAAATACAATTTACTTACAAAAGCAGGCAACTAACCTAAAAATAATTTAAATCATCCGTTGATAACGGTTGTCATGGCAACAATCAGAATGCGCATGCGTGAATTTTCTTCGCCAGCTCCGGTAACGCAAATGCGTGAATTTTTCTACGCCAGTTGGGGTAACGCTATGCAGATTATACATTTTTAATTTCCTTTATTCTGTGTTATTTTAATCCAAAAGTACTTCAGAATGAATCTGAAACATGGATTAATTAACAATGTTTAATTTTAAATGCATAAAACATTAAGAAAATCAACAGAATCGTTTGAAATAATCCGCCGAAAAATATTAACCCTAGCCTCATTACTGTTGGGAGAAAAAATATTGAAGCCTTATTCATTTGGCGGTGGGGAAAATGGAAGATTTTTTTGGCAGGAAAGTTAGTTTTTAATTAATAATTAAAATTCTAATTAAAATTTTTAAAAAAGGGACCCCAGGTGCACATTCCCGACCTCTAAGGTATACATGTACCAAATTTGATAGCTGTATGTCAAATGACCTGGCCTGTAGAGCGCCAACACACACACACACACACACATTGAGCTTTATTATAAGTATAGATTGACTGGTTAACTCTTTCACATTTCCCATTAATTTGTGGATGATGTGAAGATGTTAACAGATGCTTCGCACTGTAATTTCTGAGGAAATGTTTGAATTTAGATGAGATAAAGGCACCATTTCTATCAGTTAATAATTTGGAAGGAACCTGAATTTGAAAAACTTGCTTTAATATATTAATATAAGTTTCAGAATTTTCATATTTGGAGGGAAAGGCCCAAACATATCTTGTCGCATGATCAATTACTATATGAAGAAATTTTTTAGTTGAATTGTAATAGTTAAATCCACCAATAGTATCGACAGAAAGACATTCAAAAGGACGATCTGTGGGGAGCACAGCCTGTAAAAGGCCAAATCTTTTTTGCTTTTTCTTTTTATTTAATTGGCAAATATCACAATGTTTAACAAAAAGTACAATATCTTGAGTAATATGGGACCAGTAATATTGAGGTGTAATTAAATTTATCATTTTTTGAGTACCTGGATGCCCAAATTGTTCATGAGCCGTTTGCAAAACTTTTCTTCTAAGAGAAAAAGGTACAACTATTTTAAATAATTTTTTTCTTTTTAACTACAAGTACATCATTAATATTTTTATATTTAGTATTATCTAAATCGTCTAAATTTTGATAGTGTTTTATTTCATCTAATTCCAATAAATGCACAGAATGTTGGAGATATTGAGCAGTAGGATGCCTTGATAATATATCAGCTTCAACATTAGATGTTCCCTTTAAATGTTTAACTTCATGATCAAACATGCTTAGTTTTAAAGACCAACGAAATAATCTTCCCCTTAAATTTTTTACATTTTTAAGCCAACCAAGAGCAGCATGATCAGTATGAATTATGATTTTTTTCCAATGTAAATAGTAATAAAATTTATCAAGAGCATCTACTATTGCTAAACATTCCAACTCAGTTATACAATAATGTTTTTCATAAGATCGTAAAATTCTTGAATGATAAGATACAGAATGTAATTTACCAGAACAGTCAAGCTGTTTTAGAACAGCTCCAATGGCTACCTGAGATGCATCACAAAAAACACGAAGAGGTAAATTAGGGTTATATAGTTGTAACACTGGTTTAGTTATCAATTTATTTTTTAACATTTCAAAAGCTTTTTGACAGTCTTCTGTCCATTGCCATGGTGTATCTTTTTTAAGAAGATTATTTAAGGGTTCCCTTATTTTAGCATTAGAATCAATAAACTTATTATAAACATTTACAGAACCAAGAAAACCTTGAAGTTGTTTAACATTTTTTGGAGGTTGTAATTTTTTAATACTTTCAATATTATGATTATCAGGAGAAATGCATCCTTCTTTGACTTCATACCCCAAGAAAATAATTTTATCTTGAGCAAACACACCTCTAATGAGTTAGAGAAAACTACTATGTCATCAAAATAGTGACATGCAAAATATGAAAATTTATGTTTATTTAAAACTCTACGAATAGTTCGATTGAATATTGCAGGTGTATTTTTAAAGCCGAAAGGTAGGACTTGAAATTCATATAAACCTTCAGTAGTTACAAATGCCAATTTATGTTTATCTTGTTAATGCAAGGGTATGTGCCAATATCCAGATGCAAGATCCAAAGTTGAAAAAACTTTAGCAATACTTAATTTATCTAATAAGGTATCTATTCTAGGGAGAGGCTCTGCCTCAGATTTGCAAAGGGAATTAATTTTACGATAATCAATACAAAGACGGCCTTTTCTATTTTCATCTCTTTTATATGCTAATATTACAGGGGAGGAATAATTACTAGTAGATTCTTTTATTAAACCTGCATCTAACAAATTTTTAATTTGCTTATTTATTTCAATTTCATCAGTAGCAGAGGTTCCATAAGCCCTTTGTGACACTGTTAAATCAAATATTAAATTTATTCTAGGGTGGTTCCATTCTTATTTTACCAACATGCAATCATATTTTTTGCAAACACATGAGAATATTCTGACACCAGAGATAATACAGGTTCAGGTAGTTTATTTGCAGTCAGAGGTGGGAAAATTTCCTCTGAGGTATTCCCTACCTTGACCCTATTATCACTAGTGTTATTATTTTCCACAATATATAAAGACATATAATTATTATTGGTATGCAAGTTGGTAATAATTTTTCCATTTTGAAATATTTTATTTTTGTCACAATCTATAATTAACTTATATAAACTACAATCTGGAAGTCCTAAAATGATATATGGTAAAGGATTGTCCATAATATATAATATGATTTTCTTATTTATTTGGCCAATTTTTAAATATATGTCACAAATTTGGTTTAACTGGAACGTTCCATGTGCTTGTTTGACTCTAATAGGGTTTACATTTTTTCTTGTCAAGTTAAGTTTTTCTTTGACAATATCTACAGATATGATTGAAAGAGTGGATCCTGTGTCAATAACAATATTTATATTATTATGAAGGTTATAAACATTGTCCAAGTTAGCTAGACTTGGTAAAGTTGAGATGTGTCCGGACACTAATAATTGTAACTGTGTTGGGCTAGGGACCTCATTAGAAGAATTTGGTCTCATTTTAGAATTTTGAAAACAGCCAAGAGGGACTTCTGTGCACGGGGAAGTGACATTGGCTGTTATTGGAGTATTGGTTATAAAGTGAGGTTGATAAAAGGGACATGCTTGTGTCCAATGATTAACATTTGGAATACCTATTTGAGTGCAAATTCTACATGGTGAAGATGGTACTCTTTGTTGAAAATGCAAATTATGACTATAGTTGTTACGTAAGCATGTTACCCCGCCCCTCACTTGTAACGCCCTCTAGCGGGATATGTAAAAAACGATCAGTCTTTGTAACATCATCGACGAAGCAGCAAGCCGAAAGGCAAGGCTCAAACCAACTCCCGAAAGCGGAGAAACAATAAAATCTTTAAAATACAAAAAAGGTCTGTCATCATTATCGAACCTCTCCATTCTGGTCCTAGCGATCCGGAGACGAATTAGCGAAAATATGGAGAAAAATAAAACTCAAAAAGCCAAAGAGTTAAATAGAATCCGTGGAAGGATAAAAGCGAAATTAACAAGTGTTAAAAAGTTTGTTGAAAGTAGTTCAACGGTTGAAGAAGAAAATAAATTCATATTAAGCTGTCAACAAAAGCTGGCAATTGTGGAAGAAATAAAAAATGAATTAGAAATTTTATTCAAGGATTATTTAGAAATCGACGAAGATGAAACGTTAAGCCAGAAGTGCGATCAAGAAATATTGGATATCGAAGAAGAAAGAAACGAATTAGAGGTAAGTTTGAAATGCTTACTCTCTAATTATAATGTTAACGAAAATGTAATTCATAATATAAATGATCAAAATTCAAATTTGAACGCTTATATCAATCATATTCAATTAAAAACGAAAATTCCGGAAATTCCCTTACCGTTATTTTACGGAAAAATGGAAGAATTCAGTAATTTCAAAAATCAATTTATCTGTCTAATAAACGATAATATTGAATTAACGAATGATCAAAAGTTATTTTATTTAAAAGCTGCCCTCCGTGGTGAAGCTAAATTTATAGAAACAAGTGACGATACATTTGAGTCACTGTTTGCTGCTCTCGAAGAACGCTTTGAAAATAAGCGAGCAGTTGTTGATATTCACATTCGAAATATGCTAAAACTAGAAAAATTAAATTTTGAGTCTGCAAAAGGCTTACGAAATATCACAGACACAAGACATAAAAGTCTGAGAGGTTTAAAAAGTTTTAATTTAGAATGTAATGACTTAACAAATGCTATATTAGTAAATATAATATTAGAAAGACTTGACAAAGAGAGTAGAAAGGCATATGAAATGTCCATACAATCAAAACAAATACCTTCATTGAAGGAGCTCTTGCAATTTTTAGAATCAAGAGCGATGGTACTCGATCAATTAGGGAAATACCCTACAAGTAACAAATTCCACAAGGAATTTCAAGGCGCAATAAATAAGCCAAAAAACTTTCTTCTTAATGCGAATAAACTAAGTAATGCAAAGCCATGTATTTTATGTAAATTTGAACATCCTTTACAAAGATGCTCTGAATTTTTAAAACTGAGTGTTTCTAAAAGAATCGAGCTTTTAGAAAAATATAACATTTGTAAGAACTGTTTGAAATTGCATAAGCCACCCTGCAAATCCACATTCCGCTGCCGAAGCTGTCAAAAATCAGGCCATAATTCTTTGATACATCTGGATCCTAAACTCTTAAGTACGCGCCTTGCAGAGGTAACGCCCCCAGACGCGGGGGAGCAACGTTATGTAAACAATGAACCGTCTGGCTCGTCGAGGTTGCCACAAAAACTGACCCCTGATGCTGAGTCAGCGCTTACAAGTAACTCGAAACTATCTTCAAACATTCTATGCACCGCGCAGTTATTTATTGAAGACGCATTTGGTCAAAAAATAAAAATAAAAGCCCTGTTGGATTCAGGAAGTTCGATAAACATAATAACTGCAGATTTGGCCAATTCTTTAGATTTGAAGCGGCAAAAGGTTAATGCATCCATCTCTGGTATTAACGGAGAATTCTTCGTTAAAAATAAATTAACCACTACCATTTTTAATGAAGACAATGATTTTTCCAGAACTGTATCATTTTTAATTATGCCTAAAATAACGAATTCAACTCCTTCTAAAGAAATTGATATCTCAAAAGTTAACTTCCCAAGTGAGATAAAACTTGCGGATGAGACTTTTCATATTCCTAGTAAAATTAATGCATTACTCGGATGCGAGTTGTTCTTTGATTTATTGAAGGCAGAAAAATTTAGATCGTATGATAAGTCACTCTTGTTACAAAATAGTGTGTTCGGATATTTAGTAACTGGAACAATCAAAGGCAGAAATTCTCATTTCTTTTCTGGATTAATTTTTAAAAATGATAATCTAGAGAATTCTGTTAAAAATTTCTTTAACTTAGAATCTTTTCCTGGTGATAATACAGATGATTCAGTCGAATCAAAAACATATGAAGAAGCTTACTGTGAGGAACATTTTCTTTCCACTCATAAGAGGGATAGTACCGGAAGGTATGTTGTTAAATTGCCAATAGTTGAAGAAAAATGTTCTACACTAGGCGATTCAAGAGAAATGGTGGAAAGACGTTTAAATTTACTTTGGAAAAGATTAGATAAAAATAAAACAATGGCAATGCAATACAAGGCTTTTATGGATGAATATTTCCAGTTAAATCATATGGAAAGAATTTTAGATTCTCCTGAAATTGCCAATAGTGAATATTATATTCCTCATAATGCCGTATTTCGTCCAGAAAGCACATCAACACCCTTGCGTGTCGTTTTTGATGCATCTGCAAATTCTAGCAGTGGAGTTTCACTTAATTCCAATTTATTGAACGGCGGAACAGTTCAACAGGAACTATTTTGCATCATTCCAAGATTCCGAACATATGAATTTGCATTTAGTGCAGATATAAAGAAAATGTATCGCCACGTTTTGGTCGCAGAAGCAGATGGAGACCTGCAAAAAATTCTGTGGAAATCTAATACATTTGCTCCTGTGGAAACATACAGACTACGGACTGTGACATATGGAACAAAATGTGCTCCATTTTTAGCCATCAGAACACTCAAGGCATTAGCTGAGAAAGAAAAAAGTGAATTTCCTCAAGCATCTGCAGCACTTCCTACTGATGTTTATGTTGACGACATTTTAACTGGTTCCAATAACTTACAAAAAATCAAGGCTTTACAACAGCAGTTAATAGAACTTTTAAGTAAAGGAGGCATGCAACTTCACAAATGGGTTTCAAACCATCCTGGATTATTAGGGAATAATCGAAACTTAAATTTTGAATTTCCAGACTTAACAACAATTAAAACGCTCGGAATGCAGTGGCGTCCCACATCAGACATTTTCACGATTGAAGTGACTGTCAGTTTGATAAATCCTGTGAAGTGAAAACAAGTCTTTTGTGCAGCAAATCGCGAGTGTGTGCAATCAATAACGACTTTATGAAAGAAGTTAAAACTCTTTGTGAATTGAATTTACTAACTAATATTTCTAATAATTTTATTTGTAATATTTTAAATTTAAGTAACAACTATACTAAAATTGTAAGTTATCTTTTCAGATTTATTAATCATTTGAAGTGTTCTTCTAAAATGTAAAAAAGGTAAGATAATAATGATGGAAATTCAAGCAGCATCCAACTTCATGGTAAGCAAGGGGCAACCTTCTGAATTTTCAGAGGAAATTAATTATTTGTCAAAATGGCAAAATTAACTAAATTAGTACAAGTTTGGAAAAATTAGAAACTTAATTATTTGAATAATTTACATCTTAGAAACAAATGGCAGTTTGCTAAGAATAATGTAAATCTTAATGATATGGTTGTAATCAAAGATCCAGATTTGCCTCCATATAAATGGAGACTGGGTAGAATTCAAGAATTAATAAAAGGTTCAGATGGTTTAGTCAGAGTTGTTGTCATAAGAGTTTTGAATGGTGTTATTAAAGGAGGCATTAGTCAAATATGTTTACTTCCAAAAAATTAATTGGATTTATATGTGCATATGATTGTAAATAATATATAGAGACTTTAACTCATTTGTATAAATGTGTATATATAAGAATTATTTCAGTATTATTTTGTGTAAATTTATATATAAGAATTATTTCAGTATTTTTTATTTGTTTTTACATTTATTCATTTTTTTATAATAATTATATCGAATTTATTGTGATGTGTGAAATTCATATAGTGTCTGAATATTGAAATTGTGCAATTTCAAGGCGGGAGTATGTTACGTAAGCATGTTACCCCACCCCTCACTTGTAACGCCCTCTAGCGGGATATGTAAAAAACGATCAGTCTTTGTAACATCATCGACGAAGCAGCAAGCCGAAAGGCAAGGCTCAAACCAACTCCCGAAAGCGGAGAAACAATAAAATCTTTAAAATACAAAAAAGGTCCGTCATCATTATAGAACCTCTCCAATAGTTATTGTAATTATTGGGACGTGGCCTTATTGAATTATGATAATTTTGTCTAAAATTATTGAGAGCTCGAGGAGTAAAAGAATTTTGAAATCTAAAATTAAAATTATGCCTATGTGTAAAAGGTGCTGATTGCCTTATTCTGATTTTAGTTTCATTACACCTGCCTGGGTTTGGTTCTGAACATTCTTCCATTTTTAATAGTTTAGTGGTTATTGTAAGCCATTCTGTTGGGGTACAAGGAGCTTTTATGCTAACCAATTGTTTTAGTTGAGTTGGCAGACCATCAGTAAGACCTTCTAAAATCAATTGAGGATTAAGGCCTAACTGCCTGCCATAATTTAATTTTTGATGAAAATAATCAACTAATTTAGAATTTTTAAAATCAAATTTCAATTGTGAAAAGTCAGAAAAATTAACAACATTGGGTTGAATAAACTGTTCAGTTAGTATACAACACAAATCATCAAAATTATCAATATTTAAACAACTATTTATATAATGCGTTAAAGCTGACCCTTTTAGAAATTTAACAATATTTTTAATTTTCCACAAATCAGTTTTCTTATTTTCTTGACAAATTTTGTTAAAATATCCCAACCATAGATCCATCTTCATCCCATTTTCGGGATCAAAACGGATTATGGAGGGTTCTTGGACAACCTGTTCATTTTCTTTTTTATCAATTTTAGTTTCTGAACCTTGAGAATTAGACACTTTATTTTATCTTGATCAGTCATTTTTCCGGATCTTAACAACATTAAAGTATATTTCAAATAAAAAACATTATAAATTAATGCATAACATTTTTAAAAAAATAGACTTGATAAAAGACTGAAAATTCAATATTTTAAATAATACTATAAAAATATAACTTGCAATAATTCTAAAATTCAAAAATGAAAATCAAAATAATAGAAAAACACACAATATAAATCTTGATTTTCACCGTTGAGTCGGGAACACTAAACACTTTTTTGATGAATTATCACTTTTTTAATTAATCACAAAAATGCAATTTTGAGCACTGGAACTGGAGACTACGGCAGGTGACGGAAAGCTATTTTTATATTGAGATGATAATTTAACACACGAGAGATATTTTCGGAATCTGGCTGATTCAATTTGGCACTGGAGACCACTGGCGAGTATTATATTGTGGTGATGATATAACAAGGAAATGACGTCGAGATCGGGATTATTCAACACAGGTAAGGAGCCAGAAAATTTTTATGATGACAAGGAGCCCCAACTCCTTGAAGATATAAGGCGCACGCACATGACGATATGGAGCACAATCACAAGGGTATTAAGCAGCAGTGTCGGATGAAGTCACAGGTTAGGCATGGTACCATCGACGATGCGGTAACAGGACGGAATGCAGGGGAATCAACGGGAACTGGGCCGGACCCTGGACTACAGTTTGCATGAAACGATGTGGCCGGAGGCAGCCGAAGGAGACGGCGATGAAAGAGCTTCGCCACGGAAACATCGCAGCTGGGCGAACCTGAACCGAAGCAGTCATTTTTGTCGAGCTGCGGAGGCGCAATGCAACGACGATGTCAGACCAGCGGATTTAATTTTGATTCTTTAAGTTCATTTCATAATTTTTCACAGGAAACTATTCTTGTCGACTCTTTAATATATAAGCATTAATTTATGTGAAGCAGAATGCAGTTTGAAGACAGTGAAGATACTTTTGATTTCATGACGTAGTTTTATTTCATTTTGAAGAAGCAGGCATATGTACAAGCGATGAGTACACTGAACAACACAGAAAAGAAATGAGGAAAAAGCTCTTGGACATTTTATCCCTGGTCTTATATAACCAGAGAAATTGATAGGGAAAATATTTCTTCATATTGCTAATATATAATGAGATTTCGATAGGGATTTTCACACACACACACACACGCGTCGGCGAGGTAGGGGAAACACAGGGATATTTTAAAAAAGAATTTGTCTCATCAGCGGTATTTTGTCTCTTCACGCGGAGTGTGGAAAAGTTAGGCTTTTAGCCGATTCAGCAATTTCACATAGCTTCTCTTGAATTAATTAAGTAGAGACAGTGGAATTGGATCAAGAAATAAGAGAATATTTTAGAATAAAGTTACTATGGGCTAAATTAAGATAAAACCTTGGAAATTAATTAAATTGAAATTAAGAGTTTAAAATATCATTACACACACACACAAACACACACACACACACATATATTAAGAGACAATACGATTCACAATTTCTGTAAATATTTATTTAATGGGGTCAATTCACGGTCACGTCTCAGGTACCAAACAAACCGTTTCTTTTCAATTTTCAACCGTTTTGGCGCAAGTCGTGATGTCTGCCGATAACGTTGACGAAACCATTGTTTAGTAAATATTACACTAGCCGATCAATTATTAAAAACTTCTGTGGTTTTTTTTAAGGGTATTATTTTGAATTATTTTCTCCAAATTTTCTTAGTTACATAATTTTATTTCTTATATTAAAATTTTAATTAGTATTTTCAATGGAATTATTGTTTTTGCATAATTAATTAACATAGCTTTTTAATTCGTTTGGTGCCGCTTTATTATTTCCTCCACCCCTTTTTTATCCGAAGGATACATTTTGACAAATGACTATGGCAGTGTTTTTGAAAAATTACATATGTTCTTTTTTTACATATTATTTAATTATTATTGAATGTTGAATTTTATAAATATAGTTCTTTTTAAAAATAAATTATTACTCTTAGATAAGTTAATATTTTAAAGCTTACTAATAAAATTATAATATTTTTTTTCTTATGTAATTACTTTTATAAATATTGAGACTTTCATGTTTTCAGTTTGCTCAGAGGAAAGAACATGAAACTCAAATTAGTATATATTGAATTAATTATGTTTACAATTTCAAATTATGAAATTTAAAAGGTATGGATACGTTTTTTTTAAATCTATGCAACTTCTGAATAAATAGTTTCATTTTAATTTGTAGAAATCATTAAAGAAAAACAAACAAAATCACTCTTTCATAATTTTTATTTACACATTACAAATATATATATATATATATATATATAGAGAGAGAGAGAGATAAAATATATGTGATAATTATTTGAAAAAATATGATCAAATATATGTTTCAATGTACTCACTAATTCAAAAAACTAAAAAAAACTATTTACTATTTATCAACATTTATTTTTCTAGACACAGAAATAATATAAGCACAGTATGAGAAGAATGTCAATGTAAATGATGAAATCAATTTTATTCAACAGAAACATTCTAGATACTAAAGAACAGTTTTTTTATCACTAATAAAAACATAATGTTGAACAGTATACTTTTAAAGCAGAACATTTATGAAATTTTTTTAAATGCTAAAGTTACATAGATAAAATTACACTGATTGAATATCATAAAATAAAACAAAAACATACAATACAGTAAATTGTATGTTTTTGTAAGTAAATGTACAGTAAATTGTATATATATATATATATATATATATATATATATATATATATATATATATATATATATGCAGAGAGTGAGAAGTTAAACAGGATATAAAGAGGAGTTGAAAGAAACACTTTTATGCTTTCACAGAATTTTATAATTCAAAATTGATAGGTTAAAGAAATAGCAAAAGAAAAGTGAAACATGAACGTAGCAATGAAGTTGGGAATAAAAATTATATAATAAATGCTGATATGGAAATTGATTTTCAATGAAAAGACCTTTATTTATTAAAGCTGAAATCACTGAGGTGCACAGTGTTATAACAGGATATTATGATAACAGTCAATTTCAGTTTAAATACAAAAAACTATTGACATTTCATTTTTAACATTAAAAAAGTTGTTAGATATAAATTCACTTTGAATCCATCACAAATCTGCAAATGTAATTGGAAAACTAGTAATATTCCTTTCCACCTAAGTTTAGCATTATAGCAGTTGTTATTTTTGCAACAGGAGTTTGTTTACTTACATTAATTAAATTTAGATAAGATTTTGTAAAAAAATGCAATATAATATTCATGTAAACATTTTAAAACCTTCTAAGCATATTCAAAATTATCAGAAATTTCATCAAATGTGAATAAAGTAAATTAGAAATGCACTCATGATTTTGTTTGATTGTTTTTGACGGCAAATCGCTTACCGATTTCTTTTTCTTCGAAGAGTTTTTCTAACAAATTACTGGAACAGCTATATTTAATAAATGGACACACACTGAATGAATTCTTGAAAATGATCGGAGCATATCACCGACTACGAAGGCTTGAAAAAATCTATACCAAAGCTATCAACCCACGTCTGGATTATTGAAAGGAAAATAAGAAAACATTTTATCATGATAGTCACTCTTGTGTTTCGCATTTAAGCATGCATCCATCAGTACACCAGTATTTCCTCTTTTAACACATAATAAGAGGAAAGAAAATGGCTCAAAAATTATAACTTCAAGTGTAAACAAAAAAATCCGCTTCATACTTAGCGGAGAACGTTAATGGCAGACTAATCGACGAAAGCGGTGAGGATGAAACTTAAATGCCATACGCAAGAAGTACATGACATGTGACTTTTACGTCACATGAATTGACCCCATTCCTTGATTTATGCTTTCCTTTATTTGGTGTTTCAGAAGATTCTGGACCTTTCTTTAGTTTACCAGATAAGTGCTCTCGACTTTCCCTACTGTCTCTAGAAAAGTAATCTGGAACTTTTCCTGTTGGTATAAAAGCCGAATATCTCTCAGTCATGGTGTTCTGAGTTCCGAGTTGAGTTAATAAATTGGTTTAGCTTTACTTTCTATGTGGAATTAGTTCCAAACTAAAGTACCTACGTGACATTCATTGGTGGAGGCGCAAAGTACGATTCCAGTCAACTTGGAAACAAATTTACAAGGAAATAATCGCCTTAAAGGCCTTGACCCAGAATTTGGACTTTATAATTCCCCACCCAAAAACCCAGAGAAAATGTCAGGGGAACCGGAAACTAAACCGGTCATCCTGACACCAGCACAGTCCAATACAGGAATCCATCTGTATTTAAAGGAGACGTCGGACAAGACCCAAACAAAAGGCTTAAGGAATATGAGAGAGTATCAAAATTCAACAGATGGAATGACATGACTAGTCTCACAAATGTGTTCATCTTCCTGGACAGCACAGCGAAGCAATGGTTCGAAAATAATGAAGATAAATTGATTTCCTATGATGTTTTTAAATCAAAGTTAAAAGAGACATTTGGGGAAACACAAAACTATGTAAAGATGAGCTCATGAGAAGATGAGAAGCAGAAGATGAGCTCAAAAATCTAGCTAAAGCACGCAGTCGTACATGTGTTGGGAACATGCTATCAAGTCAAACCAGATATGTCAGAAGAAGAGAAAGTGCCTCGTCTGACGAAAGGAGTCGTCGAAGTTGTTTACCAGGCACTATAGACTAAAGAAATAACCACTACAGAGGACTTAATTAAATGGTGCAGAAGAATCGAACAGATACAGCAAAAGAGGATCCGGGATAGGAAATTTGAAAGGCTCCCAAATGTCGTGCGAATGGCTGCAATTGACCAACAACTGGATCTGGTATCCTAGTACGTCAAATAGGGCGAGAGAGGTCCAACGCCTCATTTCTTAGGTAGTAAATCTCGAACTCCAAGACAAGGCATTGAAGCCATTGGAAGAGTAAGTGGAAAATGCTTTGGATCCTTTGTCACAGACAAAAAGTCCAAAGTGGACAAAGGTCAAACCAAGATGCCAACCTTCCTATGCCGCCGTTTCCAGACGACCTAGACCCATAGCACAGCAACCACAGTGGAAGACAGATGTATGGCGCACCATTCATAGAATACCCTTCTGTTGCTATTGTGGCCGCCCTGGCCATGTCGTTCGATATTGTCGAGATTGCAGAGCTATTTTTGACGCAAATCGGGCTAACAGGAGAGATTTCGGCAGGAGAGAATACAGTCGACCAGCAGCCCAAAGTTTGTCGTCCCGCCCATCACGAGGCTATCGAAGACACGCCGCTACAGATCTCCGTCGCCATATAGGAGATGCAGTCAATCTCTTAGCCGGAGAAATGATCAAAACTAGGCGGTGCGACCTTCCTTGGGAGTGAGACCGCTAATGTCACAAATCCTCCGGTTGCTGCAAAGATGTCAGGAAACAACATTGAAGTAATTGTCGATAGTGAGCCAGTACCTGCCCTTTTGGACTCCGGAGTCTCATTTTCTGTTATCTTGGAGAAGTATCGTCGCCTACTGAAGAAAGTTAAATTTCTAACAACTAACAATGTTCTTTTAAAAGTCGCCAATGGGAATTACGTAAGACCAGTGTGAAAATGTACTCTTCGTCTCGAAATCAATGGCTGACCTCAAGCTTTTGAATTTATTGCTTTGCCGCAATTCAGTCACGATGTCATCCTTGGCTCTGACTTTTTGGGCGCTTCTCAAGCTGTCATAGATTGTTTCCGTTAGGAGCTCTTGTTTCAAGGCGTCATTCGAGAATCCCAAACTCCAGACTCCAGCCGTTTATGCACGTTGAAAGGCTATACAGTATCTGCTCGTTTTATCAGAAAGATCACGTCTTAGGCCGTATGAACCTTTGAGCTTTCGATGTTATAGTAGAGGGAAATAGGATGCTCCTCTTGAACAAGGAAGTTGCCGTTCCGTCTACTGTAGTTACGCTCCTTAATGGTAAAGCCGAACTGTGTGTTGCGAACGGGCGAGGGGAATCTCAGGTCAACCCTAAAGGCACATGCATCGGGTATGCCGAACCCTTACGCAAAGACTGCGTAAATGTCATAGAAGAAGGATCGCCTTATTCTATGACCATTTCAAAGGCAAAGTTGAATGTCATCCACTATACCACGATGATAGCTCCGGATTTGAGGATCGACCAAAAAGAAAGAATGTTTCATCTACTCCAGAAGTTTCTAGAAATTTTCCATCAAGAAAGGACGTTTAAGGAAGGAAGTCAACTCAACGTTAAACACCGAATAAAAACAGGCGATCACTTACCTATCAGTCAGAGAGCTTACAAAGTGTCCCCATTTGAACGCCTTATTATTAGGGAGGAGGTAACCAAAATGTTAGAAAGAGACATCATTCAACCATCAGAAAATCCATGGTCATCTCCAATTGTCTTGATGAGGAAAAAAGACGGAAGCTGGCGTTTTTGTGTTGATTATTGCAGCCTCAACAAAATTACGAAGAAACGACACCTTGGATTACCTAAAAGAGGCAAAATATTTATCGTCTATGGATCTCTATTCCGGTTATTGGCAAATAGAAATTGACGAAGCCGATCGTGAGAAAACAACTTTTATAACACCTGAGAGATTGTACGAGTTTAAAGTGATGCCATTTGGCTTATGAAACGCTCCTGCAACTTTCGAAAAGATGATGGATAATCTTCTGAGACATTTAAAATGGACAATGCGCCTTTGTTATTTAGATGACGTGGTGTTCTCAGAAACAAGCGATGAACATCTTCAGAGGTTGAATACCGTCCTTCAGTGCATACAGAATGCAGGCCTTTTCCTTAATCCTAAAAAGTGTCGCTTTGGAGCACAAGAGATAACGATCTTGGGGCACCTAGTATCCAGTGATGGCGTACGACCGGACCCAGAAAAAGTAAATGCCGTGAGTGACTTCCTCGTGCCGAGGAATATCCATGACATTAGAAGCTTTGCCGATTTATAAAGGACTTTTGCCATAAAGCCGAACCTCTACAGTTGCTACTAAAGGGGGACACAAAATTCTGTTGGGGACCTGAACAAGTGGAAGCTTTTAATAACTTAAAGAAAGATCTTACCTCCGATCCTGTCTTAGGCCTTTATGACGAGAATGCACCAATGGAACTTCGTACTTACGCGAGTGGATACGGAATCGGCACAGTATTAGTCCAAATCCAATATAGGAAGGAAAAAGTACTAGCTTATGTCTCACGTACTCGGACAAGACTGAAAGGAACTATTCCCCAACTGAAAGAGAATGCCTTGAGGTCATATGGGCTATAACTAAGTTTCGGCCATATCTGTTCAATTTTCAACCGTTCTGCGCATGTCGGAATGTCTGCCGATAACGTTAATGAAACCATTGTTTAGTAAATGTTACGCTAGCCGTTCAATTATTAAAAACTTCTGATTTTTTTTAAAGATATTATTTTGAATTATTTTCTCCAAACTTTCGTAGTTATATAATTTTCTTTCTCATATTAAAATTTTAATTAGTATTTTCAATGCAATTATTGTTTTTGCATATTTAATCAATTCGTTTCTAATTCGTTTGGTGTTGCTTTATTCTTTCCTTTCCCATATCCTTTTTTAATCCAAAGGATACATTTTGACAAATGTCTATGGCAGTGTTTTTGAAAAATTACATATCTTCTTTTTTTACATATTATTTAATTATTATTGAATGTTGAATTTTATAAATATAGTTCTTTTTAAAAATAAATTATTACTCTTAGATAAGTTAATATTTTAAAGCTTACTAATAAAATTATTAAATTTTTTTTCTTATGCAATGATTTTTGTTAATATTGAGACTTTGATGTTTTCAATTTGCTCAGAGGAAAGAACATGAAATTCAAATTAGTATATATTGAATAAATTATGTTAACAATTTCAAATTATGAAATATAAAAGATATAGATACTTTTTTTAAGTCTATGCAACTTATGAATCAATTATTTCATTTTAATTTGTAGAGATCATTAAAGGAAAACAAACAGAATTACACTTTCATATTTTTTAATTACACATTACAACTATATATATATATATATATATATATAGATAGATAAAATATATATGATAATTATTTGAAAAAATGTGATCAAATGGATGTTTCAATGTACTCACTAATTCAAAAAACTATTTATCAACATTTATTTTTCTAGACACTTGGAAAAAATAAAAACACAGTATGACAAGAATTTCAATGTAAATGATGAAATCAATTTTATTCAACAGAAACATTCTAAATACTAAACAACAGTTTTTTTTTATCACGAATAAAAACATTATGTTGAACAATATACTTTTAAAGCAGAACATTTATGAAATTTTTTTTAATGTTAAAGTTACATTGAATGAATATCATAAAATAAAACATACAACACAGTAAATTTAATAAACAAGAATAAGGTCATGATATATATATATATATATATATATATATAAATAGAGAGAGAGAGAGAGAGAGAGAAGTTAAATAGGATATAAAGATGAGTTAGAAGAAACACTTTTATGCTTTTATAGAATTTTATACTTCAAAATTGATATGTTAAAAAAATGGGGGAAAAAAAAAAGTAAAACATGCATGTAGCAATGAAGTTGGGAATAAAAATTATATGATAAATGCTGATATGGAAATTGATTTTCAATGAAAAGACCTGTATTTATTAAAACAGAATGTAAACAATGTCAGTAAAAATATCGTTGCGGACGCCTTTTCTATTACAATTCACTCAAATGATCAAAAGATCTCCAGATGAGTGATATACTCACGAAAAAGTGTATTAATCAGTGTTCTTAAATGCAATTAACGACCTGATTGCATATCACAGCTCTTTATTAACGGACAAAACACATTCAAAAACAAACTACACTATTTACAAGATGTTGCCATACAGTACAAGCTAAATCAAAACAAAACAAATAATTCTTAGGTTATAGGTGGATGGTTTGTATTCAGACATTGAAAATAATATTGCACAATCTTAAATTGAACACATACATAAGACAAAAAAATAAACAGAGTGAAATGTTTTACAACGTGTTACATACTCCCACCTTGCAAAGTGATGGGTTACAAACTGAACTTTGCAATATAAACAAATTGAAATTTATAATACTTAATTCCTCGTGAAATCTGGTTTTAGTATGGTGTATCTCCTCAGAAATATCAGTCCTTTCAACAGGAGAATTGGGAACCTGCTCAGCAGGTAAATCAGGAACATGATCAGCAGGTGAATCAGGAACATGGTCAGTAGGTGAATCAGGAACATGGTCAGTAGGTAAATCAGGAGTCTTCTCAATAGATAAGCCACTTTTTCCTGAGGTCTTCAAAACATCAATTTCAGTTTTTGCTGACACTTCCAATGGATAAAGCCTTTGGAAGGGACGGAACCTCTCACCATGGGAGGTTCTAATTCTCGCTACTCTAGGGACACCATCTTTGCCAGGATAAACCTCCAAGATAACACCAAGAGGCCAGTCAATGCGTCGAATATTGTCATGACCAATCAGTACAACATCGCCCACTTCTAAAACATCACTTTTCCTTGTCCCTCTGTGGACCAGAAGAGCAAGATATTCATTTCTAAATCTTTGTCTAAGATCTTCACGCAACTTCTGCAAATATTTGGTGCGCTTTACCAACGAAGATCGATCTACTTTATCTAAATCTGGCGTTTCATAGTTGCTGTTTCCGTGAATAAACATGGCTGGAGTCAAAGGTAGCAATTCATTTGGATCATCTTGTATGTATGTCAACGGTCTAGCATTGATTATGGACTCACAGTCACATAAGATGGTTAGGAGTTCTTCATAATTTATAATAGATTTTCCTAATACTCGACGTAAAAGCTCTTTGAGCATTCTCACAATACGCTCCCACCATCCACCCCACCAGGCTGCTGTGGGTGGGATAAATTTCCAAGTGATTTTCTGAGCAGTTGAGTACACAGAAATTTTATCCCAATCTAATGCTCGCAACGCATTATTTGTCCCTACGAAATTAGTACCGTTGTCACTGTAAAGTACTGAAATCCTGCCTCTTCTTGCAATGAACCTTCTTAAGGCTTGAATAAAAGTATCAGTAGTGAGTGATCGGACTAATTCAAAATGCACTGCTCTGTAGACAGCACAAGTAAATAAAACAATCCAGGCCTTTCCTTTCGACTTAAGATAAAGAGGACCTGCATAGTCTACACCTGTTACTTCAAATACCTTTGTCTGAGTAACTCTATCTTTAGGCAGTGGAGCGAAGGGTACTTCAAGATGTTTAGCTTTATAACGCTTGCAAATCACACACTCAGAAAGAACCTGCTTAACTAATCTTTTGGCTCTAATTATCCAAAATTTCTCTCTAAGCCGGGCAAGTAATATTGAAGAGCCTGCATGCATTGCTTTTATATGCTCCTCACGAATTAATTTTACTACAATATCATTGGCAGGTAAGAGAATTGGGAACTTGAAATCTTCCTTCTCACAACTATCTGCTAGTTTGGTTCTTATTCTCAGAAGCCCATCTTCATCTTTAAATGCTTGCATTTTAGCAAGAAATTTCTCATCTTGAAAGGCATTTGACTGCATGGACTTGAAACACAAAATCTCTGCTTGTCTGAATTCTTCATAGACTAAGCTTCCTTTTAGCTTGGTTGCATTTGAAACGTTATGAATAAAACGTAGAATCCATGCCACTACTCTGATGTTTCTACTATAGGTGGAAAAATATTCACTCTTTATATCTGTTGTTTGAATATTCACCATAGAGGTCACGATAGCTCTTCTCTCTTTATTCACTTCTTCCTCATTGACATCTACTACAACATCACTAACAGGCCATTCATGAGACGAAAGATACAACCAACTGGGACCTTCCCACCATTTCGAACTGCAAAGCTGCTTCGCTGAACACCCTCTACTCGGACAGTCCGCTGGATTCAGTGATCCAGGAACGTGTCTCCAAGCTTTGACTGGTGTCAGCTTCCGAATTTCTTGAACACGGTTGTAAACAAATACACCCCACGGTTCTTCTCTCTTCAACCAAGCCAGCACAGTAGTAGAGTCTGTCCAGAAATAAACATTGTCTGTTGGAAACTCTTTCAAGACAGTGGAAGAAAGACGAGCAGATATAGCAGCACCAAGAAGTTCCAGCCTTGCAATAGTTGTTTCCTTTTTCCCACAAGGTGCAATTCTAGTTTTACTCTGCACCAGTTGTATGTGTACAGAGTTTCCACTATCAACTCGTAGGAAAACAACCGCAGAATAGGCTAGTTTGCTTGCGTCGCAAAAAAAATGCAATGAAATATGCTCAAATCCGCTATCACAGTGTAACCACCTTGGTACTTTAACATGCTTCAAATATTCCAGCTCCATTAGCCACTTCAGAAAATCTTGACGTGTTTTTAGATCTACTTCTTCATCCCAACCGATTTTAGATTTCCACAAATTTTGTAGCCAGAGTTTTGGTAGTAGCAACACTGGACTGGTAATCCCCAAGGGATCAAACACTTTGTGGGAAGCAGCAAGAATATTTCTTTTCGTGATTACCTCTTCCATTAGTTCTCTCAAATCAGGAATATTTATTGAAAGAGTATCACAATGTCTGTCCCAAATCGTTCCCAGGATGATTGTAGGACTTGGTATTGGATCAGATGGGCTAGAGTGCTCCCACCCTCGTAAGTCAAATTTTCTTTCAGCCATGATCTCCGTGGCTACATCAATAAATCGTTCTAGCTCCGACTGGGTTTTGACGCTTGCTAAACAATTGTCCACGTAAAAGCTGTTCATCAACTTTTGAATAATGCACTCAGGGTATCTTCCACGGCCTTGCTGCGCTTCTTCCAACTTTCTCTCCAAGTGGTATTGGATTGTTGACCCAAGCAAGAAAGGGCTGCTGGAAACACCAAACACCACTCGGCAATGTCGGTAATGTATGAGTTCTCCTTCTTCACTGTGCCACAAAAATCGCAGGAAATTTCGATCCTCCTTATATAGACTTATTTGTAAGAAGGCCTTCCGTATATCAGCCGAAATGCCAAACCTATACAGTCGAAACCTTGTTAACATGGAAGGGATCAATTCAATCAAGTTTAATCCCTTTTCCAAACAGTCATTGAGGCTGACCGCTCCCTTTTGTTTTGATGAAGCGTTAAAGACGGGCCTAATTTTCGTAGTGCTGTTCGGCTTCACCACATGTCGATGGGGCAGATAGTGACAAGCGGACTTTATTTCCTCTTGGGGAACTTCTTCAATTATGCCTTCTCGTTCCCATTCTTTAAAGACATCACCGTATTCTTGAAATAAGTTTTCCTTCTTCAGCTTATGGGTTGTCACTTGCAACCCTTTGAGTGCCAAATTGAAGTTGTCTGGAAGAGGCAAATGACCGTCAAGCCAAGGTAGGGAGACAAGGAATCGCTCTTCTTCATCGACCTTGACAGTTCTTAAGAAGTGCTCCATCGACGCTTTATGAAGCTCCTCTTTGGTTTTTTGTTCTGAAGGATCTTGGATCCCCAAGGAATCTAATCTCCATAATTGGGAGATATCCATCTCTTTCACAAATAGGGAGGCCACCAGCATAGCATTGCATAATGACGACATCTCATTCTCAGGAACTTTACCTGACAGAGTCCAGCCAAGTAGTGTCTCCATGGCAACAAGCCCACAGGATAGAACTCTACGCTGGCCAGTCATGAGCTTCCCTATCACATCTGAACCAAGAAGCACTTGAACAGATTGTGGCTCCTCCCCTACATCTGATAGCCTGATCTTCATCTCACGGAGCTCTGTAATCCATGAACCTGGAGTGACTGATGAAATTTTGTCACATATAGATGGCTGGTCTAATGCTTCCAGGTTGCATGTAACACTGTTGTCTTGATTTCTCAGTTTTATCCTATAGCAATTATGTTCGCACTTGTCAGATTTAATGCCCCCAAACAATGAGTGCATCAGAATTTCCTTTCTGAGTGGGATATATCCCATTTTCTCAACAACATTCTTTAATACATAAGTCTTTTGTGACCCAGAATCTAGAATTGCCCTAACTGGGATTTCTTTGTTACCACACACCATTTTTAATTTCAACGTTTGGAGGAACACCCTGGGACTAGAAGTGTTGTTGGCCATATTAACTTCAACATTTGGACTCTTATTCTCACTCTTGAATGAATCTTGATTCTTAGCCTCTAGAGACTCACACATAAGTGGGACATGCTTTTTCCCACATATTACACATCTTAAAAATGCCTTACAGGAACGAGATGTATGCTTTGGTGTTAAGCAAGCAAAACAACATTGCTTCTCTCTTAAAATATTATACCTTTCAGCCAAACTCATCTTCTGAGCTTGAAAACAGTCTGGGCTCGAGTGTTTCCCAGTACAGAAAACACATTCTTTCTTCACTTCTTTTGAAGTTGTAGTCAATAAATTGGCAGCTGTAGGTACCTTTTTCATTGGAAAATCTCTTACTTTTTTCTTAAATGATTGGCGATTTTCATCTGCACCCAAGCCAAAACCAGCCATAGCCAAATTAATTCTTTCTTCGCCCTCCGTTTCTGCTTTAAGAAAAGTCATCAAGTTGGTTAAACGGTCTTTAGCATCAGTTGAGACTGCCGAAGAAGCACTTCTATTCCATGCTTTCAAAAAGTCCTCTTGAAAACAAGACTCCACCATGGGATAAAGAATTGAAGCACACTTATCAGTAGTCACTCCTAAAGTCTCTAAGGCTCTCAGATAAGATTCGAGTTTATCATAGAGAGATGTCATCGATATTTTCTCATGTTTCTGAACTGAGATTATCAACTTCAATAATTCCCGAACATAAACTTCTACTAATAGTTCATCTCTCCCAAATCGTGCTTTTAAACTTTCAACTGCTTTGGCATAATTGGCTGCTGTTGCCGGGAAGCTTTCTACTACTTCTCGGGCTCGTGATCCATTTACAGTAGCTTGCACAAGATATTGAAATTTGTTCTCAGGCGCGATTTCATCATCGTTATGAATGTGTTGAAATTGGCTCCAAAATTGTAGCCAATCTTTAATATCGCCATTAAACTGTCTAAATTCTAATTTTGGCAGATTAAATTTCTTTTTAGCACCAGATATAACAGTATTTTGAGACTCACCTGTAATTGGCAACGTTGCTCTGATTCTCGCCAATTCCAGTTCGTGTTCTCTTATTTTTCCACTTTCTTCGTATTCTGTTTGCTTTTGTTTTTGTTCTTCTTTTAGTTTTCGCTGGCTCACGGCCGTTACTAAAATATTTGTCACAAAGTCTGGATCATCCAAATACTCTTTGCTATTCAAAATAATATCTTTCAGTTCAGAAATTTTTACCTTATCAGGCAGTGTCTCTCCAATTTCTTCTGCTACAAACAACAAGTCCTCTTTCAAGAAGCCCTTAGCTGTTTTAAACATGTTTGTATTCCAAAACAATGTCCTGTCGCGTAACGCCAGAAATGTAAACAATGTCAGTAAAAATATCGTTGCGGACGCCTTTTCTATTACAATTCACTCAAATGATCAAAAGATCTCCAGATGAGTGATATACTCACGAAAAAGTGTATTAATCAGTGTTCTTAAATGCAATTAACGACCTGATTGCATATCACAGCTCTTTATTAACGGACAAAACACATTCAAAAACAAACTACACTATTTACAAGATGTTGCCATACAGTACAAGCTAAATCAAAACAAAACAAATAATTCTTAGGTTATAGGTGGATGGTTTGTATTCAGACATTGAAAATAATATTGCACAATCTTAAATTGAACACATACATAAGACAAAAAAATAAACAGAGTGAAATGTTTTACAACGTGTTACACAGAAATCACTGAGGTGCACAATGGTATAACGTGATATTATGATAACAGTCAATTTCAGTTTAAATACAATAAACTATTGACATTTCATTTTTAACAATAGAAAAGTTGTTTGATATAAATTCACTTTGAATACATCACAAATCTGCAAATGTAATTAGAAAACTAGTAATAATGCTTTCTGGAGTCATCCATTTTGCTCTTTTGTTATTAGACATGATTACCCAGCAATAACTGAATAACATAAATTACTAAAAGATAAAGAAAACTTTAGGGTTCATAATAACACCCTATAATGCATTTTATTATAATGCTAAAAACTAAAAATCAAATGCAAAAATTATTTGACGTTAATTAATGGTTTTTATACTTAACTAATTTATATATTGAATTAAATGACATGTGTTTTTAAAACTTAAATATATATTTCTTACATATAGCATTCAATTTATCAAATTAAGAGCACTTTTAATAAAATACATCAATTATATATATATTATAACAGTCAATAAGAAAATTCAATTTTCAGTAGTTAGTAAAGATTTCACTTATTAAATAAATCTTTAAGAATTTATTCACTTCCACCTAAGTTTAGCATTATAGCAGTTGTTATTTTTACAGCAGGATTTTTTTTACTTACATTAATTAAATTTAGATAAGATTTTTTAGAAAATGCAATGCCCGACATTTAGTGTCTGCCGCTTTATGCTACTCTGAGTAATTAATGCCTTTAAAAATAGGTTTGTTATAAAGATGATCTTACAGCGACCAAACGGGCGATAAATGACGGTTTGTTTCGCCAGCTGGCGACAAGTAACACCCACACCTGTGGAGATGAACTTCGCTCCCCAACGAAAACGAGTGATTCACTTCCTGGCTTCGTCAACCTGCTCTGAACTTCTGCCTCGCGCTGGTCGATGGACATACGTCCGTTGTATCATCATCTATATTCGTTTGTTTAATTCGTAATTAAATTTTATTATTGTTACTCTATATGGCTGACAGTACTTTAATTTAAGGTAAATTTGGCAACTCGTTTTAAGCCACGCACCAAAATCTTTCTCCACATTTCTCAATGCTGCATCTTTTCTACATTTCTGTGTTGGATGCGAAAAAGAAAACATCGTAAGCATTGCTTTGGGTTATCAATAAACAAATATACTCTTTGTCTTGTTAGCCATATCTTAATCTAATATGGAATGATGATACCAAAAATTGTGATTAAGACAGATTCTGAAGGATTATTTGCGTATTTCCTAGATACAAAAACGTCTTAATTCATAGATTCATAGTATCTTTAGAAACAACAAACTTAAAAATTCAATAATATATTACTGTTGCTAATCTGAATTAACAACTATTTTCAAAATAATATTTATAATTATTAAACTATTTGTGAGTTACTTTTAAAGGAAATATTTATAATTTGTGTCGCAACAAAATATCATCCTGTTTTGTTCCAAATGCGCAACTCATAGGTCAAATCTTTTTGCAAAACAATATCGATCATCATTCTTGTTCTTCATTCAAAGCTTTTATTCCAAAAGCTGTTTCTAATAAACAGTATCTTTGAATTCTTCTCCAATCTCTGAGGTTTTTTTAATATCTATTGAATGCACTCTTCAGGCATTAGGGGATAAAACGGCCTTTAATAACCCAAAATTCCGTTCTCATCCTCTAATCCTATTTCAATCAATCAATCAGTGTAATAGTGATGGGAAATCTCGTTCATTTGAAAGATTAGGCTCAAAATCGTTCGTTCACCAATTTGACCCGTTCGTTTCAGGTCGTTCGCGAACGATTTCGACTCTTCGAACGAATGAGTTAGGCTCTTTCGTTCGCGAACGAATGAATTAGCTCTTTCGTTCGAGAACGAATGAACTAGGCTCTTTCGTTCGAGAACGAATGAATTAGGCTCTTTCGTTCGAGAACGAATGAACTAGGCTCTTTCGTTCGAGAACGAACGACATTGTTGCTTTTCACTCATTACGTCACTGGCCAAACCGGAAATTTCCGGTTGTATTGAGTCTCGTAAAGAAAGGTGACTTCTACTGTAAGTGTTTACTTCTCGGCGCATGCGCTGTTATTTTGCCATATGCAGTTCTTTCTGAGAAGCAGAGAATGGGGGAATTCATAGAGTCTAATGATTTTTTTCCCCTCTCGCAGGTGGGAATGAAGGAACAGGCTTTGTAATTTTGATCTTTTCTCAGTTATTCTACTGCCTGAGATTACAGTGTTAATTAATGGTTTTTTAAAGGCGTTTTTTTTCCGTTTTTACTTTTTATTTAATTATGAAATATCTTTCATGATTGGTTATTTTGGCAGTACGGAGTTTCCTATTACGTTTAGATAATTCCATAAAAAATTAAGCTCTGCTTACTAAGTATAAAAGTATTTCGTTTTACGAGATATTACATCATTTTAATATTGCTCAATAAATTTTAAAGTAACATTATAAATCATCATTTAGTTATATATTTATTTATTCAGCTTTTATTTTTATTTTTAAATTTTATTTATTTATTTTTACTTCCTAGAATATATGCCAATAGTCGTGTCTACGTAATTAAGGGCAGGATTCATTTAGAACTCGAGCTTTTAGAATTTTGATATTCCTATTGTTTTATACTTGCACAAATTTCATTAGATTTTTATTGTTTAAGAGCTATACTATTACATTTATTCTTATATATGGTTACTTGCATCTTTTATGTTCTCTCTTTAGTAGAAAAATATATCTTAAATTATCATTTAATAATTTATAATATGATAAGTAAAAGATTGTTCTTGCCTTACAGGGTGCGTAGTGACAATCTGCTGCAAAAGTAAAGTACTTTTAAGCACCTTTGTATAAGTATGCATATGTAAACTGCATATTTTCTAATCATAGAATTTTTTTTTAATTTTATAACAATATATAGTTTTTACTGAAAAAATCTTATTATTAAATTTTAATATTTATTTTTCTATTTGCACAATATCTTCTATTGTAAAATTATGCTTTTTTGGATTTGACAAAAACATAGAAATAATTATACAAATGAAAAAAATATTAATACCAAAAAATTTAAGTAAACTTTTATAAGATTAACAATAAAGATTTATGAGCTTTTCCAACATTTCTTAAAATTAAAATAAAATATACATGAACATTTCTGAAAATGCCGATAGTGATGTAGAAGAACAAATGATGCATTTTCAATATGACCTCAAATTTTGTGTGTGATTTTTATAGAAGCAACAACTATTACGATCAAACATGGCTGGGATAGAAAGAGTATTAAATAATCATTCTTACTCATTCTATTAAGTAAGTAGTGCTCGTTCAATTAAGTAATTTTATTTGCATTCTTATAAAGCTAAAAACTAAAGCTTACCTTTAGTTTTAGTTTTAGACAGTCGTATGATCATCATACGACTGCCTAAACTGCCATGAAATTGATTATAGAAAAATGCCAAGTTCTAAATAAGTTTTTAAAATCCTTTTTAATAGAAATGATTAAAACAAAATTTTTACTCAAAACTACACTTATAGTCACAAAATTACATACCAAATTTGATTATTTTAGTTCAAATTAGTTATTGTTGAGTTATCGCGTTTACATATATCTGAAAGTACAGACCGACATGCGGTGAATCCCTTGTTGGTTTTGGCACACAATTTGACAGATGTTTATACAATAGATACTAAATCTGTGTACCAAACTATCTAGCTCTCTTCGTTTTGTAGTTACCATGCTAACTTATATTTGAAACAATCAGATAGACAGATTTCCTATACACAGATGTTGCAGAAAATTTGATCGAAATCTACAAGTTTGGTGTGAAGACCGCATACCAAATTTCATCCATCTAGCTCAAAGTGCTTTTGCGTATAACATAAAACCAATTTTAACCAAATAGCAATAAGAATAAAAGCCTTTTTCCTCTTTTATAATTATTTTAACAGCAGCAAAATAATACGATTCAATGATTCGAAGAAGAAATATCATTTTGAATTTCATTATAATAAAAGTATTTGTTATAAACTGTGTCCACTTATTTCTCAGAAATTATTTTTAAAAAATTACATTCAACCAAACAAAATTTTTATTATTCAAATGCGACTCTTTTTTAACCTTTAAAATGGTGTTAAAATAATTTTTATGCGATAATATGCTTTGATGTTTTGATAAAAACACATTAAAATTCTATTTTTTAAAGTAAATTTTGAATTAAAAGTTTGAGAAATCCGTTTTTAGTATGCCTCTAACGTGCAAAAAATAACTTCCCAAATTTCATGTTCCAAATTTCAATGGCTTTATGCTAAGCATCGATCAGGACAAGACTTTATATAAGAAGAGAAATTTCATACAAAATTTAATAATACTTTATAGTTTTACCTAAAGATTTTCCAGACGTTCCATTTTTTTTATCGCTGTGTTTGATTATAATTTATTAATTACGGAAAGACGCGTTTGATGTTAAAACATAACATTGAAATAGTATATTTCCATATTTATTAAAATCATTGCTGCATCAGAAAATTTAATCATTCGAGAGGGGTTTTTTTTCTTGTTTTTTTTTTCGTCCTTTTTTTCCCTGTTTATTTTAAAAGTTATTGATATAAATAACTTACTGTAAGTACTTAATTCTTATAAATTTTAATTTTGTATTACTTAATTCCCAAAGCAATTGCTTGCATTTATTTATTAGAATATAAAGAGAATAATATTCTAATGTTGAAAACTTATTAAGATATATGTATATTCAAATCTAAGAAATAACTTTATTAACAATGTAAATTTTAAAAAATTACTAAATTTATTCATTTAAAATGATAGAATAGTAACACAGGGCAAATAATATTTTATGGAAAAAAATATTATTTTTTTTGGTCGATATATACCAATTAAAATTTGCAGGTATCCTCTCAAAATTATCCAAATCAAAACCTCTTATTTCACTTCCAAACGATTCTGCATACCCACAATAATAGTTAGAAGAGAACGCTTGCTAGCATTTTTTTAAAATTATGTTCGTTGATTTAAGCAATGCACAAAAGATATAATATCAGCCAATTTTCAAATGATTTACAAAATTCTTTAAGGAAGGAATATTTAATTTGCTATTTTATAATTAAAACTGCTTCAAGAACTGGTAGGGAGAAGATTGAGCCTCGAAAAATACTTAATACTATTTTAAACACAGTTTTCTGAAACAATAAGCATTTTAATTCATTTGTTTTTTTAATTTATTATTTTTACATACTTTCCGATATTTGTAAATTATGTGTTGGGCCTAAAAGTTGGTCGAATTTCGGAATGGAAATAATTTTATTTTCTATCAAATTTGATTTCTATTCAATAATCTGTCCCGAGTTATCTATTTTCAGAAACTTCAATATAGTCCTCGCTATCAGAATAATTTTCTAACAAAGTAGAAATATTTTCTTCTTGAAAAGAATTTGAAATGTCAAATTCAGCATCTTCCTCATCACTTATATCAAATCAGATTCATCTAAATCTTCACAGAGTATTTTATTAATTTCTTTTTGAATTAAAACTTTCCGATAACCCGGCATTTTAGCAAGAGATTTTAGTAGCTGCAGAAAGCGCACTGTAAATTAAGCATCTACCCTCAAATAATTTTTGGAAACATCAATCAACAGTGACAGGGGGAACGGAAGCAACCACTGTTAAAAAGACAAAATCGCCCCCACCGTTTTACGACCCTATTGAGAAAAGGGGAAGAAAATAAACAGGTGCCATTTCCGCCGTTCCCGTTTTTGTCTTCTTATCTGTAGGGGGTTCACGCATGAAATTAGCAAGTTCCACACCGTCGTTCGCGAACGGAAATAGCCAGGTCCACACAGTTAATGAACGGGAATAGCCGGGTCCACACAGTCGTTCGAGAACGGAAATAGCCAGGTCCACACAGTCGTTCGAGAACGGAAATAGCCAGGTCCACACAGCTAATGAACGAAAATAGCCGGGTCCACACAGTCGTGCGGGAACGAACGACTTACTCAGAAGATAGCGACCCGATTCAGTTCGTTCACTTAGAGGTCCCGTTCGTTTCGAACCGTTCGTTCGCGAACGACCCACCTCTACAGTGTAATAATTTCATTTCATTCGCGTTATTAAATAGATGTATTGATTTCATAAAAAAACATAATGTCCAATAATGGTGATACTTTACATGTGAGAATTTCTTTTTGAATTAGAAATATTTCATTTTCACTACAAGCGAATTATTTATTTAACATTCCAAACTTTTTTCTAGATTTTAATTTCTGCGGTTATATCTTGGGATCATCAGCTGGTGCGAAATCTACTAGATGAAAACCAAGAATTTTCTTTTTCAGTTAGTTAAGTATTTGATGTTGAAATTCCTCGGTTCTTTTGATGTGTGCATTTTTTAATTTACTCAAGAGTATTAAAATAATGAACATTGCATTAATTTACTATGTGTGCGTTATTTGTTTAACTTAGAAGAACTTTTTTAAGTTTGTGAATTGTAATGCAATCTGTTTTAACATAAAAAAAGTTTTAATGCAAAAAGAAAAGGAATATTTGTTAAGTTTAAATTTTTTTTACTATTTAAATGTATTAGCGTCATGTTGTATCTGAAACCATTATAAATATTTATTTAAATTATATTTCTGATTATTGTCATTTTTTAAAAATTTAATTATAATTTGTTAAAATTTTTTAAAAATTTATTTAATTAAGTTTCAGAGCCAATTATACCATTCTAACCATTTAAAGTTTTCAATTTAGTTATAATATGCTGTTTTACATTGAGGATTCACTTGTTTGTTGATAGCACCTCATTTGTTGGTAGACAGATTTGAAAGTAAAAAGCCACATTATTAAGTAATATGTTGTCTCAAGAAATATTTGAATAATTAATTTTTAGATATCAAATGATTGCATCACTTGAAACATAATACATAGCAAATAATATGGAAGCAAAAAGAATATATGATTAAAATAATATGTTTGCAAATAATAAAAATTTTTGGTTCAGTTTCAGGATAAGTTGAGCTATTTTTGAAATTTTATGTTGTTTCCAAGATTATCCAATTTCTTCTTGGAACATTTAAAACAGATTTGAATTAAAAGTAAAGACTTGAAGTTTAATGGTAGTTTTCACCATAACAATGGTTTGAAAATTCACGTGGAATGTTTGGGATTATTATCATACGAAAAGATAAAAAATCATCTTAGAGATAAAAATTTTTATGTACTTTTGTTAACTGTCTTTAGAGACTGTTTAGATGCATATCTTTGTAACATTGAAGTAATTCCAATTATTTAACCTCAAGCAAACTTTTCTATCTTCATATTTTTAATTTTTAATAAGTTTTTTTGTTAAATGTCTTGAATTAGTTTGTTTCGAGTAATTAGTGTTCTAAATAACCCATAAAGGCTGTTTAAACCCAGTATTCAAAATAATTATTGTATGGAGTGTAAAGGTTCTCTATAAGAGTCTAAATTGTTTTCCATTAGTTTAATTCCCTAGGAAATTCTTCATTCTGATACAGTATATAAATATGAGCTGAATATCCTCTTGAATCTAATTTCTTGCCATGTGAGGAAAAGGATTTTACTTCTTTAGATAATGCAATTCTTCTAGAATTTGTATAATTCCTAATATATTCAGTTATTGATGGTGACCTAGCACCTCTGACTCTGACATTTTAAGTCATTCTAGATATAACTTTGCATTAGACTTAAGATTACATTAAAAAAAACTTTTGTATTTACAGTTCAATTATGATTAAGTATAATATTAATTTGTAGGTATATCAATTTGGGTATTTCTTGTATATTGAAGGTGTTAAATCACCCCTTGTTCAAATATGATTTTATCAAGTTTAGAAGATGTTAAAAATGCCCATACAGATTCGAATATAATTTAGTTAATTTTTATTTTTAGTTAATAATTTTTTTATTATTTCACATCAAAGTTACATTTAGTTTTAAAAAAAATAAAAATTCAAAAGCATTTACTTTTGAATTTTTTCTAACTTTTTAGTTTCACTTTTAATATTGATAATCAATATGCAAGAAAGAAAATCATGCTGGATACCGGTTGTAAATATGCTTGGGTTTGTTCCTCTAGTGTCAAATAATTTCTCGGGGGAACATTCATTTTTGTAATATGAGGCTGAATTCAAAATTTGCTGTAACATTTATGTATATATATTACTTATTATTCACTGTGCATGTGGTTGTAATAACAGTTTATTTATTTCATCTGTTAAATTTAATTTGGATATAACAGGTAAAACTAAAACAAGAATTTAAAATAAGTCTTTTGTCTTTAAAACATATTTATTCCATTTGCTTTACATTTTAGAGCAGAAAAAATCTTTTGCATGTAATTTGCAATGAATCAAAGAAGTCTGAAGGAAATTGTGAGCAGCTAACATTTTTCAACATAAAGAAATCAATTATTTACATGTTGGTAGATGCTGGAGTTGACCTTGAACAACTTGATGAGGTTTTTTTTTTTAAATTTCATTTTATTAAAATCAGTGTATTTGTGTATTTAAAAAAGTATAATTTTCATAATTCTTATTCACTATTGATTTTTTAAAAATCTTTTAGTATAAGAATTTCTATTTGTTTTACAAAAATATTATGTTTCTTAACACTGGAATTGAGAGGGGGCGGGAAATGTGTGGAAATAGTCTCACTTAAAAATTGTAAGAAAGATTTTGCACATTTTGTTTTTATTGTGTTAATCATTGCATGTGTTTTTTTCATGCTAAAATACTAAAGAAAAATGGTGCCTATGCCTAGCATTTTGAAAAATAAATATTTTGATGCTTGTTTTCTAGAATTTGCCTTTTTGTTAATTATTGAAATCTATTTTTTGCATTAGATATTATTCATACATAGCATAATCATTGTATTGTGAGATAATATTACTTTAAAATTATAAATTACAAGCTTTATTGCTTATTGATGGGAAAATAAGTAATGTCAAATTTTTATTTTCATGCTCTCATATTTCCATGCAAGCTACTAATTACATTGCTCATTTAGGAATACTTGAAATGCATGTTATTGGCAAACTTAGTAAATAGACTAACATGATATCTTTGATGATCAATCATTGATTGTAATATATATAATATTTTGGGTGATTTGCTGGCACATTGTTAATACATTAGTACTCATTTTGTAGAAACCCTTGTGTATCCAAGTCATTAGATTTTGTGGTTTCTGAATACTTCCTATAAAGCTTTATTACACTGTGTGCATGCTACTATTGCCAGTAGATGGAATGAACTCCAAAATTTTATTATTCTTTTATGATCATCTGTGAGGATAACTGGGTTAAATTATGCATGACATGATGAAAGAAAAGCATATAGACACATTTATAACTTTTTAAAAATTATATGTTTCCAATCTTTTTGTTAATAATTGTTCCTTTACAGAATTATAATATTTCTTTTATGCAGTGAATAAACTCGTTACTTAAACTCGATGATTATTTTGTAATTGCCTTGCATCTAAGAATGTATGGCTTTCCATAATATAGGAACCATTATACATTATAGAATAAAGTTTTATGTAGAAATCCCTTTAAGTTATGCTACTTGTAAACAATTCTTCAATTATCATTTGAGGACTGAAAATAATAGTGAAGCAACATATCTAAAATTAAATTTTATTTTGGAACAAATTCATTTTGTATAATCTGGAAATGTTTCCTTTGTTGAATCTTCTAGATGTGCTTCTGAATTAAATTATAATTTTTGTTATTCTTTTAAAGTCAAAATAGTGCAAATCATAAATTTATGTTTTTAAAAAGGCTGGCAACACATGTTTATTCTATGTTGTGAAGAATGAAGATTGTGTGATATGTGATGTTCTTCTGCAGTGTGGAGCAGATATGTGGGCAGAGACTGAGGTAACAGGAAATTTGCTTACCACATATATAATACAAAATCAAACCTTATTTTGCTTTTAAACTATTGTATCTTTTGGTTTTCAGTTTTATTAATTCATCTTTTTTTACTTTAAATTCTTTCAGATTTATTGATTGAGAGATATTCCCATTCTTTTTATATGCATATTTATTTTCAATAAACTGTAAAAGGAAAATGTTTTTTTGAAAAATAATTTTTAATAAGAATTATTTTTAAGCATCGTGCTTCTGATATAATTTGGTTGATTATCGTTTGTTAATTATTCATTGCAAATAAAAATGTTATTTTCACACCATTTTGTTTTTTAAAAATTGGTAGAAAATAAAATTTTAATACCAGAAAGGAATGTCATTGATTCAACAAAAATACATTATATTCTTTACAGTTTTAGATAAATATATATATATTATTCTTTGCATTATCTAGACTTGAGGTGAAAGAATACAAATGGAGTAGTAACGAAATGTTATGCAGGATGGTGACAGAACTGGGAAATCAGTGAATTTTATCAATCTAAAAAAGTTAGAAAAATTCATGAAAATATATATATATATATATTTTAATGAAAATTGTGAATGCTAGAATTTTGTGCTGTTATTTCTTTACATCCAAAGCCTAATGTCATCAAAATGATCATAGCAACAGCAATCACGGACGGCTTTCATTTCAAGGGTATATTGACATCTTTTTACTTTTATTATGATAAGAAGAGCGATAAACTGATGAAAGTTGCTTACAGCAATCTTAATGAAACTTTTCAAAAGTTCAGTTTTCACTTTTCAAAGAGTGAACAAATTTTAGATCAACATGCCTTTCAATACAAAAAATCTTGCAATGATGCTGCAATGATGTTGTATATATTAAAGATAATTGTAAACTGCCTCATGATACCAGTAATATTGGGGGAGAATTTTTGATCAATAAAGATTATGTATGGGAGCATATGAAAGAGCAAACATTCATTGCAAGAAGAACTGTTTATGACAGCATTCATTCATTATTAGATATTATGAATAATTGGAAGTATCATAGTAATTGTTTTTAAGTGTGAGGAATTAATGGGCCAAATATGAAAAATATAAACAGAAGAAAGAAAAGGAATTCTGAAAAAATTTGGAAAGGATAAAAGGAAGAAAGAAGGAGTCACAATAAAAGCAAAAAAAGTTTAAATTCTTTAAATAGCTCAAAAAGAGATTTTAAGAGTTGAGGAAGAAACTGCAAGCTTTGAAATTTTGTAAAAAGGAGCTTTTAAAACTTTTTAATTCATTTAAAATATGATTAGTTGTTTTAAACCTTTTTTTTATTAGCACTCTAATAATTGATGTTTTAATTTTGAAATTAATAATTAATTTTTTATAATTTTTTTGTATTTTAATTATAATTGGCATGCATTTGTTAATTGTTACTTAAGTTATTGTCTTTAAAGTAGTATCTTACGTCTTGCATTATTTGTAATGATAAATGGAATTTTTTAAGCGAACTTTTATTTATTTATAAAAGCATAAGTTTAGTTTTTGATTATAGGAGTAATTTCTTATGATTTGTTAAAGAAAAAAAATGAAATAATATTTTGACAGTTTCTTTTGTTGAAATCTTTGCTAAAATTTATATTGTTAGGTGCTTATAACCATATTATTTTTATAATTTTTTAGGGCATTCTTTTCTTTTTTAAAAATTAAATTTCATGGAAATACATTTTTTTATATTCAATAAATCATAAAAATGTTTTTAATAATGTATATTATATACATACAATGATTTTGAGGAGGGAGAAAGTCAGGAAACTAATAAAACTAATAACCATAAATAAGGGAAATATTGCAAGCTTAGTCAGTGAAATTTTCACAACTTCCACAGTTAGCCTCTTATGGAACTGGAGCTTTCTAGAATATGTGTTGTTGCCATACTTTTGAAAATAAGCATGTGCATACATTCAATCATATAAATATTGAATGTCATTCTTTGATATAGCTATCCATGCTTGTTATACCTATTCAAAAATATTGACTAAATATTGAGGCATATAATAAAAATGAATCCTAAGTTAATTCAGCTGTAAATCTAGATCATAATATATTATCAACATTGTTAAGAGCATATCAAGTTATTGTTGCAGTGGAGCTTAGAATTGTGATGCTGGAATAAAAATCTGATAATTTTCTTTGTAATATAATAGTGTATTAAATCGTTCTTTCAAAAAATAATTAGGAAAAAAGGAAACAGCTTCCATTCCATTCAAATTTCCAGTCAACTCTTTCATAGCATCTCTGAGAATATCTGTATATTAAGAGTAAACGGTAAAAATGCAATAAAATTTTTGAATGTTGGAGCTCAAGAAATTTTCTGAAATAAGATTTTTTTTCTCCGTATTAAATTTTCATTTCTTAAATTTAATACGGAGATAGATACAAGAGATGAGACTATCTTAGAACAACTTTAAGACTTAACTTTAAGAAACTCATTTCAGATATTTTATTGATATTATATAAAATAATTATGATATTATACAGTATTCAAAATACAATTATGTAATGCCAAATGTATGATTTTAAAATAATAAGAAAGCTCATAAAGACAAAATTTCATAGTAAAATGCAAATTTTATTTTAAAATTGAATAGTTTCTCCATAACTCATCTTTTTTTTTTTATTTGTCTTGTAATTTTTTTTTTTTTTTTTTTTTTTTTGTAGCTTTATCATCCATTCTTAATAAACAATGCGCTAATAATTTAAAGCCATAATTTAAGTATAATTTTTAATCTCTATAAAATAAAATTTGAATCAAAATTTGCAATTTGTTATCGGAATGATAACAATGTGCGATGACATTCAGAAAAGCTTTCAATCTTTCTTGTTTTCTTGCTTTTCCTCTTGTCATATTTTTTTCTTTATATGCTTCCAGCTTTTCTACATCTCATTATTTAGAATTTCACCTAATTAACTGAGTACCAATGGTGAAAGCTGTATTGTATAATATGTAAGCATTGATGTTGTCTGTGTTTATAATTGTGACATAAATTTTGTAGTTACTTTTATCAATTTATGTTGCATTTGTTCATTTTATGTGCTTGCAGTTTGGTATATCTGTGTACGAATATGCTAACAGTTCGTCATCTGATGAGATGAAAGATATATTCCGTAAATATTTTGTAAGTATTCAATTTTCATTCTTACAAAAATGTAAATATTTTTCATGTTAACTTAGCATTAAAGTAGTTGTTCCTTAAAATATTGTTTTTGTAAATTATATCTGTAATGTAAGTGTACCTTTTAGGGGGGGGGAAGTGCCAGGAAGGAGTAACCATAACAACTCTGCAAAATGACAACATTTTAAAATTAAAAAGTAAACTGCAAATTACAAAAATGTGATTTATATTTTTATAACAATTAAAATGGGTCCTGGGTCCTCTGTATCTGACACAAACTCTTTAAAAATTGCAGTAATTAGTTTTTTGTAATTGTTTTTAAAAGTACCTAAAAACATGAAATAAAATCAAGCTTTGGGTGGTGTGAATAGTATTAAACATAATTCATTTTCAATGTTGAAATGTTTTCACAAGTATTATTTACATGAAATAGCCACAAGATGTTGCTTTGCATGCAAACTTTATTAAATGAAACAGTACATTGTTTTAATAAAAGTTAAAAGAAAAAGAACTTATTTTTCTGACAAATATTATTACATATAATAGTGTTTAATTTTGAAATCCCCTTATGGCATTTTTATTGAAATATTTTTTTGAGAAAAGTTCAGTCAAATTTTAGAGATGATTATAATAAATGATTTTCTGACATTCTTGTAATTAGCAATGCACAGATGTCTTGAATTCCATTTTTAAAAAAAATATAATTTGTCATATTCTAATTTTTTTTTGACAATTTATTAAACTTTTTCAGTTTGCAAGCATCTAAATAATTTATGCAAAATTCCTCTAATATTGTTTACTTGTATTTGTAAAGGTTATTGGTTTTCTAATCAGCTACTGTATTATCTACATTGACCTCAATAGTGCCAAAAAAGAGATTTTTTCCAGATAACTGAATATATGTTTCTAGATCTTGCTCATAATTTATAAATACACACATAGAAATTTAAACATACTAAGTTTGTTATGTTTTTTTTATCAGTTGGCCATGATTGAATAAATAATATCAGAAATCATGCTTATTACTTAAAATACATGCACTCAATTATATATTTTAGAAAAACAATGAACAACATTTAAAAATGTCTTTTTCATCCTTGTTATCAACTTTTCAAATATTGATTAATAAGAGCTATTATTTTCATGAAAACTACTGTGACAAAAAGGATCTTCTTCATAATAGTCTTATCAATTATTATGAGACTAAAATTAATTTCATATCTTAGTGGTGGACAAAATTTGATTAATTTCATATCTTTTTGTATAAGGTAAACTAATTTCTTAATACTTGAGCTTTGTTGTTATTATATGAGCAAGGTTTAGTATATATTTTTTATTACAATTATCTTTTTTTCTATTAATATATTTTGTTTGATTAATTTGGGCTTTATTGATTAATAACAATTAGAATTACTAACAATTATTAAGGTGGGATCTGGATTATTGTTTATACCCTGATGTACTTAATTTAAATTAATTATGGTGTAAAACTAAGTCTCATCTGATAGTCTCATTCTTTATTAATTGAGTTCCCATTTGAAACATTACCGAGCATCAAGATTTGAATTAATGATTCTATTAGTATTTTATTATGTAAATTTTGATATTTTTTATCTGCTATTTTTTTGTATTTCATGCACTACCCCTTCCCGTTTTCATTTGTTAATCTCTATGACTTTTATGTCAAGACAATAGAATTTCTTTAAAATTCTATCCATTAATTTAGTGTAAGTTAATGTTTATTTCAGCCAGGTCTTTGGAAATCGGTTGAATGTGAGGATATTTATCAAGTTCGAAGACTAATAAATCTATGGTGTAGAACAGATCTTTCAAAAGTGAGTGAGTAGTATTCTTGAAAATAAACAATAGCACTAAGAGTTTCTTAAATTTTGAGGATTTTCTCAAATGGAACTAGGCAGAAAAATATCTTTTTGTTAGATTGTTTAACATCTATATAAAAAATTTTGGAAATAATTCTTAATGAAATTTTCTACAAGTCTCGTAGATTTTTTTTTTTTCTTTTTTTCTGAGTCTTGGAATATTTCAAAAATTTTCTGATTAAAATGGCATTGAGTGTAGGAAAAAAAATTTAAAAAGCCACCAGGACCACTTTATCCAGTGCACTGTAACTCGGATTAATCCATATGATCAGGTATGATGGAACCAGACTTTCAAAATTCCATATTGACAAAATTTTTAACGACATATATTTTATTTTCCCCTACTCTTTATTATTATTATTATTATTATTAAGTAGGGCATTTTTGTTAAGCTGAAGAAGCTGAAACACCTAGTTACAATTATTATGAGACATCAATCATGACACTTAAATTTATTTAAATAGTCATATAATATATATATATATATATATATATATATATATATATATTTATTGTTGATAGTTAAATAATTGCAATTTATTTGTTGTTCTAAATATGTTCTCATTACTAGATTATTTTACTAGATCTAGATTAAAGTACTTATCTTAATTGCTAAGTGTTTATAAAGAATATGTCTGTTCCTTTTTTATATGTTGCAGAATCTCCCAAAAATATTGAAATATTAACAGCTGTTTTGTTTCTTTTATGGGATGTGCTTAATATATTTTTTACCTAACAAATACTGTTTTAGAAAGTTCAGTAAAATAGTTGGAGGCTTTCAAATCATTTTGCACCTTTTTGATGCATTTATTTTGCTTGTTAATGTAGTTATATTTGCGTATTCTGCTCTTCCGTCCAAATTATGAATTAATTTGTGCAGCTCATTTGTAGTTAAAATCCATTATAAATTATGTTTTAATGATAGGCATCCAGAGATCATTTATACTGTTTTTTTTTTTTAAATCAAAGACCTTAGAAAATTTAAGTTAAATTTGTTTTTTATATTACTAATAAATGTTATGGATTATATACACTAAAAATTATGCAATAGAACTTACAAAATCAGTTCTTTTTAACTGTGTAATTGCCTTTATTTTCTATTTGTATATTTAAACATCTCGCATTTGATAAGCATAAAGTGTTAAATTGTTTGGTATTACAGGCTTATTGTGTTTTTATTTCCTTTTATATAAAAAAAAATTATTCCCTAACTTTTGTTATTTTGATTTTTTTTGTAATTCTTTTTTTAGGAGGGGTAGGTATATTTTAGGTGTTAAGCCGAATGTAGATTATTGGTAGATTTGATTCTGTAGAGTCTTGTTATAAATTCAAAAAATGTATTTATAATTGATGAACAAAAAAGAGAAGCTGTGTATGACAAAAAGAATATCTATTATAAACATTTACTTTGTTCAGAAGTGATATCTTTAACTGAATAACATTTTATCTCCTATCTTGTAGTATGATCAGACAAATATGGAAATTGGTCTCCTTTTGTTAATTATAACAAAATTTGAAATAATATTAGAAGAAACAATATAAGGCTTAATAAAAAGGAAATAATTTAGATAGAGAAATACTGATGTTAATAGATGCATCATTTCATTTCTTTTATATTTTTTGTCCATTTTCTAAAATTATAGACACATCTTAAATGAATTCTTATTTTCCTGTTTCCTATTGATTGGGCAAGTTGATTTTTGAAACTTGCTATTTGTGTTCAAAGAGAGAAACCTCCTTTTTGTATTGTCTGTTAATTTTATACTTGCATGTAATCATTTTATCTAAATTAAATGATGCTGTATTTATTGTTTGTAAGTTACTGTATCATTTTTCTGATTTAAAAAATGCTTGTAGATTATCAAAGTAGAATTATTTTTGTTGTAATACCTTTTTTTTTAAATAAAATATTGAAATAATGATGTAGTTTGAATTGTATCTTCTTAACTCTTTTTTATTATAACTTTCACTTTTTATATTTGTTTTCTTTATTCATATTTAGGATGGAGCAATGCTTAAAGATATTGCTCTTAGTACTGGAAATGAAGAGATAATAAATTTAATTCTTGGCATATTTGATTCTATGGTATGATATTTAAAATTTCTATAAATGGCAGTGTTATTCTAGTTTCTCTCTTATAAGGAATTTTCTTAATTTACATAATATGGATTATTGAAAACATTAAAAAAAAATGGAAAAGTTTGTGGTTTTTTAAAAAAAATTTATATTTGTCCTCTAAAATGCTTTTTAATACCTTTGATGTACAATTTAAACTCTACTAATTTTGATGTACAGTATAAATTTTTATTTAAAAATATAAATGAAATATATTACAGATTTTTGTTTTGCATTATTTTATTTTATACTTAACCTTCATATTGCATACTTAATTTATAAAATACATGTAAAAGATTTTTAAGTTAATGTTTTCTATGGCCCAAAAAATTATAGAAAGAATGGAGACCATCTTGATTCTATGTTTAATGATCACTTTTAAAAAGAGCTATTAAATTTTGTATGGTAAATTTAAAAATTATTTATTTTATTTAACAAACAGAAAAAATAACTAAATAAATGAATCAGTATTTTATGGATTAAAAATTTACTTTCATCTGAAAATTAATTTGAATGGCAAAATAAATGCAAATTGTGCAATGAAGGTAAGACAAAAGAACATTTTTTGCAGATTGTGAAGTTTTTGCTCATTCAGTTTAAAGTGAGGGAGAAACATCAAAAGAGTTAACATTTTATTCTAATTAGATAAGGGGTACTGGAAAAAATTCGAGATGGGTATTTAAAAATCAAAGCAGACATATATCTATATTTTGTATATTTGTTATTATTTGCATATTGTATATTTTTTATTTATTTTGTAATTTTTTATATTCTCCCTCTGATCAATATGCATTTAATTATTTTATTTAGTTCAATATTTGTATATTTTACATTTTTAGACTTCAAATATATTTCCTTTCTTGTGATACATTATGTCTAAAAGACACAATTAATTGTTTCAGTTTTTCTCCCCTCTTTTATATCTCCAGTCTCAGAAAGTATTTCACTCTTTTTTTTTTTTTTTTTTTTTTTTGCAATAGTTCTACTTTTCATAATGTTTTCTTTTATTTAATCATTTCTTTATTTATCAAATCATTTCTTTTATTTAAGATTTCAAATAATAATTTCAAAAAGTATTGTTTATTCAAAAAAGGCTTTAACCAAACAAAACGAAACTAAAATTTAAAATAAACCAAAATTAAACACTCAATAAAAGTTACTTTATATATGGGACATGAAAACTTTTTTTAATGAAGAATCATGCTTAGTTTCTAAATATTATTTTTATTTCTTCACTTATAGAAATTAATATATCATATTTTTGCAAAGAATGTAAAAGCAGTTCGTTTATTACTTGAAACTAACCATCAAAGGGTGAGGCTTGATCTTAGAAAAATGGTGAGTATGCGAAAAGAAATTATAAAATAATTGAATTTATGATGTATTAAGTTAAGTATTGCCTTTAATAACTATTTTAAATTCTACATAAATTATACTTATGTATTTATGAAGAACACAAATGTCTGCTTGTAAGAATAATATTATCAGTTTCCTAATGATCTTAAATAATTGATTTAAGTATTTATACTACCTTTTGATATTAAAAAATTTAATTTTAAATTTGCAACTTCTACTTAGCCAGCGTATTTCTTGCCATTTTTTAAGTATATTTTTATGTTATTCGCAAGCAATCATGTACACAATAAATATTATCACATTAAATAGTATTTTTATATTGGTTGCTTATACATTTATTGAGATGATCTATAAAATAGTTTTTGTTTTAGTTTGGTTATTATAGAAATCATAGAATACTTTCAGATTATTAATTTCAGAAATATTATCAATGAATTTAGTTTGCTATGAGCTCATTTTTCATATTTATGGGTATTTTTTTAGATTTATGATTTTTTATACATATATTTTAACTATTTATGGGTTTAATGTACTGCTCAAATTTTGTTTTAAATTTTGTGCTGAAATAAAAGATAATTTTAAAGTACTTATAGATAGATAACTTTTATGGGCCTGCATTTAATAGTTGCCTTAAATATAGAAAAAAAATTTTAATAAAAAGAGAGCAGAAATTGAATACCTTAGGCTCATTTACAACTTTCATTTTTTTTAAACATTTAAATTTCATTTCTTAATTTTGATAAATTCAGTATTTTCTTTCCTACTAAAATGTTAGTTATTCCAATCATATATTAGGTACCTGATTATCTGTTCTCAGAACAAAAACCAAAAATGCTGACTCTCGCTACTATCCATTTCTAATTTCTAATAAACTAAAGGGTGAGGTTATATTGTATTTTTGTTGCACCCTTAGAAGCTTCAATTCAATGTTTCATGATATTGTGCTAAGGTAATTATATTTTTTTGGCATTCTACAGGATAGGCAATTAAACTAAGCTGTTAATTTTGTACAAATATATGGTCAAGGGTAAAAAAGTAAACCTTGACATGATTTTTAAAAAAATTCAATTAATTAATAATTAGCAGAATAATGGTGTATTAATGAGATGGTGCACCCTTAGGAACTTCAGAATTTCATGATAGTGTGCTGAGCTAATTATATTTTTTTTGGCTTTGTACAAGATTGACAATTAAATTAAGTTGTCAATATGTTCAAATATAAAAAAGTAAATCTTGAATTGATTTTTTTAAAATTAATTAATAAGTAGCTGAATAATTGTGTATTCCTGAGATAACCTGATGTGGTACCAATTTAATTGTTGTACTTTTCTGGCATAATTTAACGTAAATTTTAATGAATTTTTTTCATATAATTAGTATTTATTTCACTTAAGAAAGGAAAATTAGCTTCATTATTTCATAAAATCTTTCATTCCTAAGTTTTTATTCAATTCAAAAGTAATAAAAATATTATTCTCAATCTTGCATATTGACTTAAAAACCTAACAACAATAGTAGATACTTTTTCTTAATTTCAACTCATTTTTTTAAAAAAAAATATATTAATAAGCATGGTTTATAATATCTTATTTTTTATTGTGATAAAAGGCAATCCACTTTCTTTGCTTCTCTACCAGTTTAATTACTCAATTTCTTTTTCTACATCTATTTGAAATTAATGCATGAAATGTTTGTTTCTTTGTTTGGGTTAAATGAGAAACAGATCATAAAAATCTATTTTTCCCATTAGTTTTGATAGAATTATTTTTAGCTTAGATCTTAAATTCAGCTTTTTACTTATTACAAGAAATTAAAATGATGGGCATATATTGGTTAATTAATTTAAATTATATTTTAAATTCAATTTTTAAATTATAATTTTCATATTATTTATTTAACTTTTAATATTGTTAAGATAATTTGCAAACCAGTTGCTCACCATAGGTGGTTAATTATGTTAATAACTTTAAAATTATGCTGATTTACCTCCAACTAAGCTTTGATTCATAATTTTTCACTGGTCTAATTAATTTCCTTGAAAATATGTTTAATTATTAACTTCTTAACTTCGGAATTTTTTTTTGTGTATTACAGAAATAATCTAAATGAATCTTTTTAATTTTTCGTATTATTTGCTCATCACTTAATAATGAGCACAAACTTTTTGTTGTTAAATATTTCATAGGAATTTAATTTGTAAAGCTCTTAGCTGAATACATAGGCGATATTCAGTTTCTCAATCCCAAGTTGATGAGGAATTAATATCCTTTGATGTGAAAAATTATTCATGTTAATGTTTTTTTAAATAAGCATTTTATCTTTGCTTTCATGTTTCAACTGAATTTTCTGCTTCATAGAGTGATAGAGGAGCTCCCATTATATATTATCTTATTCAATCAGAAGAAATAGCTATCATTGAACTTTTTATACATCATGGATGTCAGCTTTATACAATAATGCAAGATGATTTGGGGGTGAGTGAAATTAAAGATGATTAGCTGTTAAAATTGTGCAATAACTATATTTTGATGTTTAATTAGCACAATGATTTTTTTAGCATGACATGCCTGTGCTGTTTTCAGCTTTGAAAGCAGAAACACCTGTGAATGTAGTTGAAGCTCTTTTACCTCCATGTAAACCACTTCAGGAAGAAATGCTCTACAAAATTCTATACAGGGTATGACAAATTTCTCTTTCTTGATAAGACAGTAGGGAATACGGGCTTACTAGACTTTTAAATTCATATTATGCCTTGGGATTAAAGCTTGGAACAAAAACTTTGAGCAAAGTTTTTTTTATGTATTACTTTTCTTAGTTTTATCCTTTAAAGAAAACATTTAGGTGATTGAAAAAGCATTTACTTTTTATAAACATCCATGGTATATAAATAAAGGTTTCTGTAGTTACAATCAAGTCCAATTCTGCTGGTTGTGGCTGTACAGAAGTTAGGAGCTGCCGTTTAACAAAATGCAGGCTCGGTCTAGAGCTTGGCAACTTGCTTAAAAAAATGGACAATTAGCTATATGTAATTTGAGATTGATCAAATGTGTAACACAAAAGTCAAAAGTTTTTGTAATGTGCATGAAATTTTAAAAGAAATTTTCTGGAAATTTTGTTAATATTTTCTTCTCATTTTTTTTTTTTTTTAATTAAGGAGTTTTAATGCATTGCTTTAGAAAATGAGTAGTATAATTTAGGATGAGAGAGAACTGAAATTAAAGGCACAGTTATGACTTTGCTTCTGAAACAGCATCCAGTTATGATATATTTTAAAGAGAAATTGAGCCTATTTAAAATGCATATTCTTTGAGATTTGTTTCCTCTACTTAACTGAACTTTTACCAAAAATCATGATAATTTACTTCCTTAATACAAAATTTGTGCTGCACATGTGTTGATTTTTTTTCTACTAATAAAATAATTTGCAATTAGATATTTTGTTAAAAGAGTTGCTATAAATTTAAAAAAAAAAAGCATTAGTTAAATAGTTGCTTTATATTTTTATTTGAAATCAATAAATTTTTGAAACAATTTTTTGGTGTGCAAAGTAAAATATAAAAGCTCCTTCGAGGATCAATTTTGCTTCAGATATTTTTTTTTCTATGAATCCTTCATATGATTATCTTTAAATATTTGGCAGATTTTTTTTTCTTGATCTTTTAAAATATTTTTAAATTAAATTATAATTGAATTACATCTCTTGTGTTATCACAGAATACAGCTCTTGCATCTTACAAATTAATAGATTAGTTAGACATAGTTAAGATAACTTTTCAATCAATTTAAATGGTTCACAGGAAAATTAAATAATGTTTCTTATTGTAGGGTTATACTGTATTGGAAGTAGCATTAGCTGAAAATGTAAACCTAGAAGTTTTCAGTTTATTAATTGATAGAGGAGGTCCACTACTTCTTTGTGAAAGAAATCAGGTTAATATGTTTTTATTTGTTCCTGTAGTATAATTTTATTCTCTGAAAGAATTTTTTTTCTTGCTGACTTTTAAAATTTAGTTTTCATTTAGTGGTTACAAATCAATTAGAAAAGAGAAATGCTATAATAAACCTTCTTCAGATGTATTATATATATATATATATATATATATATATATATATATTAGTAAGAATTTATGAAATCTCTGTACCTTAATTAAAAAAAATTAAAAGATTAGATTTAATGGTAAGGTATATATACATTTTTAAAAGAAAAATTTGTATAATTTGGTTTATTCCTGATGATAATAGAAAAATAATTATTTGTATAAAAATAGAATAATTTACTTAAAATAAACATTGGAATATATATAAAAGTATGAAATATAATGAAGTTGTGATGAACAATTTATATCAAGAAGATGAAGAGAAATCAACGGAATAGGCTGTTTGCCAAACATTGATTTTACATTTGTAAGATTTTTCATTCCTCGCTGATTAGTAGGGAGAGTAAAGAAAATTACTTTTTTGCTATGTATGCATGTTTTATCGTGCATCCCCCCCCCCAATTTTAAGTCTTGATTCACTTTCACAATTTTTTTCCCCTGTTAAATTCATTTGAACAGTATGCGAATTTGATGTTCTAATTATTGTAACAAATTATGACTGACTGGAAATTAATTTAGTTGTTTTATTTTTTATCAGATGAATCAAACAGTGAGGGACTTGGCTATTGCTTCTTGTAAAGAACAGTATCTGGATATTATCGACTCGGTAAATATTGCAAAATAGAAATAATATATTGAAATTCTTTTTTTTTGTAATATACTTTTCTATGTTATAATACTTTTAATACATTATTATATAATATATTTAATATAGTGTTATAATAGTTTTTCCATCTTAATATACTTTTCCTTTCACTAAAGATGAATGATGATTTAAAAATATTAAATATTTTTTAGATTGATATAATGACAAAGAGTTCATTATAATTTTTCCAATTAGATATTTTTTATAAAGTTACCAAATATTTTGGTCATCGATAACATTATTTGCAAGTACAGTCGTCAATAACAAGAACAAAAAGGAACACCTCTATAACTTTGTTATTTATTATCACATCTGTACAAATTTTTTATTGATGTATATAACTTAAAGAACAGATTTGTTTAGGTATACTGATTAACCAAGTTAATTAGTATAATTAACTAATTGGTATTTCGAAATTTCTCCATTATGGAAATCAACATTTTTCAATAATGTGATCCACCTAGCTTTTTTTTATGTATGTGTATCAAATTTCGCACTGAGATTCATTGTAAATTTTGAGGTAACTCCAGCCCCTCTCCCCCCAAGAAACCTCAATCCATCAGGGATCGTATATTAAGGAAATCTCGATTTATTAATAGCAAAAAGGAAGGGAGGTTTCTTTTCTCTTTTTCATTTACAGGAATTTTAAAAGAATAATCAAAAAGATAATGAGTATAATTTGAAGTGTAATTTTGCAAATTATAAATACCTTTTGGGTTTTTATATAATAATGGAGCATTTTCATTACTTTAAAAAAAGTAATTTAACTACATGAATATTTAAATATTCACCATTTTGCTATCTTAGCTGACACCACCCAATAAAATTAAAAGCCAGCTTAAGTTTTAAGGTAAAGGAAATATATTGTATAACTCATTTAAAAAAATCATTGATCTGTTAGATCTGAATAATGTAAAGGCATTTTAAGCCAATGAAATTAGTAGTGTTTATTAAAAGGAGGGAAATTCACTTTAAGGTGGAAATAATTCTTAATTCAATATGTGATAAATTTATAAAAAAAATACAAGTTCTATGAATTATAGATTATTAGTCAAGTATAATTGGTAAAGTAATTGGTTTGTAACTCTAACTAGTGAAAGTGAAATAAAAGTAAAAAAAAAGAAAAAGGAAGTGCTGAAACATAAGCAAAAAGAAGTTGAGAAAGCTTTATTTTTTGGCATGAGCACTTAAGAGGAAAAGATGTGACTGGGTGAATATTGCAGGAAAAAGTTTCGTAATTTAAGCAACAAATTGAAGGACAAACTTCAGAGTTCACTGCTAGTGATGGATGGTTAGATCGTTGGAAAAAATGTTTCGACATTTGTCAGACTATCGTAAGTAGGGAAGCATTATTTGCTGATAAAGAGGTTATAGTTATGTTCAAAGACAATCTTTTCAAGCTTATAGAAAGAAAACAAAAAAAAAAAGGAAATTTCTGGGAAGCAGTTATACAACTTCTATGAGACAATTAAATTATAAAATGGTTCCTGCAAAAACATTTGTAGCAAAAAAAGAAGCCCTGCACCATTATGCGAGAAAAGCAAGGGACAAGCCTCCATTTTGGTTTGCAGCAATGCAACTGGAAATCACAAGCTTAGGCTGACGTTAATAGGAAAATCTGAAAAACTCAATAAGAAGTGAGAAAATATGTATTATAAAGTTGGGTTCTGGTATAAAAACTAGTATTGGCGGGCAAAGAATTGAGTTCATAGAACTCTGACCTATCTGGCTTTTTTGCTATCTGACCTGCCCTTCTGCCACATTAGTTTGGATACTCGGGACTGTACTGTAATATAAAAGCCACTTGGCCCCAAACACTGACCCAACGTAAAAGCTCATAATATTCAGATATGTTATCAAGGGCTGCCTGCCATCAACCATTCTATATTTTTGTGAGAAATCTAACAAGTTATACATTCTGTGTGGGAAAAATCTCCTTCAGAGTTTCCAACCATTCCATTATATTGATTTTGAAGGCTTTGTTTTTATATGAATGTCATGCCCCACACAAGCGTCAGCAATGGTGTCTACATCCTTCCTCTGCATTTCGAAAGATATTGCAAAATAAAACCATAATAGAGGCCTCTGTCTCAGCAAATGGATGTCATCAATTTTTGGCAACAATTTGACAATCTCGCAACTTTGAAGTATAGATAACCATTTTGAATTCTCTACCATTTTGTGCAAATATAACCGAATATAACATTTTTTTACTTATATTATTATAACTATACTTTTGTTGTAATAAGGTACAACATGATTAAATGGGTTTTATTGCTTTTAATCACTTTTGGAGATCTTTTTAATGTTATCGATTTAGTTATGAATCATCAATTTTGTAGAAATACATCTTATCAAAACTAAAGAAAGAGTTATTTAAAATTATATTTGTGCAATACTGATAAAACATTCTAATTGGTTATTTGTGCTTATGAAATAGAGGAATCAATTGACAAATAAAACTAGTAAAATTGGTTTTTCGGCTGTGTCTGAGTTTTAGTTTCAATATCTCTTGAAAATGAAGGTTGATTAAAAAAATTATCTTTATAGTGACCCTAATTTCGTTAGCATAATTTTCTCTGATTTTTAATAAATTTTTAAAAGTTATTTTGAACATTATTTGTTGAAATATTAAATCTACTTCATTGCTTAATCACATGTATTATTCATACTCTCTTGCCAAATTATTTTCTTCCGACATTTTTATTTTTTGTTACATAGGGCTTTTTTTTATTAGTTGAATACAATTTTTTAATAATAAAATCATATAATTTCTTTTAATATGCATCGTTAATTCTTGCCTTTTAAAATTGTTGCAATTTCTTTTAATTTTGGGACCTATTTTGTTTCAGATTTTTGTACTTTAAAATTTTAATGCTCCCAATCAACATATATCTTTGTTTAATTGTTTTTAGCTTGAGTTTATTGAATAGGATTTTATTTTACTTGATAATTTTTTAATTTTATTATCCAAAAACTAGAATGTAATTAAACGTTACAGTGAATATGAATATCAGGTTTTTTTCTTACATAAACAAACAGAACAAATAGATGCATGTGTGGCAGATAATTTAAAGATAAATAATAATACTAAATAAAAATGGTACTATAATATATTTTGATATTCTTTTAATTATAATTCAATCGGATTATTAATCATTATTCCTAAAAGGCATTCTATTTGATAAAATGAAAAAAAAAATTATTAATTATTTATAAATTTGTTTTATTGGGCACAATTATCAGATTAACTAAGTTGTCTGATGACTAATTTGTTTAATGTGCATTTTAAAGTTTTAACATGTTCTTAGTTAAATAATCTATGGATGATTTCTGTTCTATAACCATTACATTCTGTATTCACTCAGGAAGATTGAGGAAATCAAAAAATCAGTATATGAGGAAAAAAAGGTTTTTTACAATTTTACTTTTTGTTTATTTTTGAAGTTTTTACATCTGGATTCAATTTCATTTAATATAATTCATTAATTGTGTTCATTCTATATTGTAAAGCATTTCACATAAAAAAACTTTTTGATATAATCTCCAGAAATAAATTTCGAAATTCATAAAAATTGTTTTATATATACTTTAGATATTTGTACAAGACACATTATTTATTTTTGCGCTAAATATTGCATTTATTATTATATTATTATTATTCTACTTACTTTGGAATACTATCTTAAATAAAAAAAATCTCAGCCAAGCATCCCCTTAGTGACATAAAAACTGGTGGACATTGATGGGGACAAAACAACATGCATTTCTGTCATAATGTGCAAAATCATTCTTGAACTATGTAGTATTTTAAACTCAAACTTTTGTTAATTATTTTTAATTAAATAAGTATTTTCAATTTTTGCTCTGTATTGCATATAATAATTTTTTGGCTTTGCGTTTTTAAAAATGTATGCTCGCATCTAATGTGTTTAGAGTGTCTCATCTTGGATTCTTTACCCCTGGAAATATCCTGGGAGAAGACTGAAATTGGCATTGTATGGGTGGAATCTGGAAGCCATTGAGGTGAACAAATTATTTTACATCGAGATAATAGGTTGAAAGTTTTAGAAAATTGAATTGTATTTAATAAATTTAAATGAGAAGAAAATAATTACAAAATTCTAAGATTCAATTTCATTTGATTAAAGTTCTGAAGACCAAATCAAAAAATATTGCTTTGATCTTATGATGTTTTATTTTGCTGTCAAGACAAAATGAAGCATTTGTTATTTTATTCTGGTTTCTACATAGTGTTTTTTACTACTTATTCCATTTTCTAACTTTCTATTTCAAAAATATTTTCAAGATTTTATATATTGTCTATCGAAAATGCGCTGAAGAATTTAATACACATGACTGTTTATTGGAATATATAAAGTTTTTAATCACTGTAATTCAATGTTGATTTTAAAGTATCTGAAAATGCTTCTATATAAAATAATCTCAATGTACTGAATTTTCAAGTTGCATTTTTAATATGCTATTTATTATAGTATGTTTCTATTTATTGCTTTTTCACTTTGAAAATCTCTGATTTTCTTTTAATTTAAAGGATATAATTTAAATTACTTATAAATAAGATTTCTTATTATTTTCATTTTTTTCTTTAAAACTATTTGCTGCTACTTATTATTATCTTTTATTTGGTATTATTATTATATTGTAAATAGTTAGCTTATATATATATATATATATATTGTATATGTTTGATAAACAAATTTCGTATTTCTATTTAAAACAATATATAGGATTACATATTTTCTTAACAAACACTACATTAAAACTATTTAAATCCATGTTCTTATTTTATTTATTTGTGTTTCATTTATAAAAGTTATTTCTAGGAAGAATTAAAAAGGAATTTATATGTGGATGATTATTTTGTTCATCACAAGCCATTACAAGTAAGATATTTTTTGAGAAATGCCGTAAACTTTCGGAATTAATATCTGTGTTGCCATTCTCTAAAAGATGCAATATTCTTCTACAGATACAAATGAAGCAATTAGCTGATGCTATAGAGAAAGGTGACATGAAGACATTTCTGGAAATAGAATCATCTTTGTCTGAATTAGATGATTCTGCAAATTTTTTATGGCATGGAAGAGTTGTGGTAAGTTAAGCTATTTAAAAGGCATTTGGAACAACTAATATCTGTTGTCATTTAAAAATTTTCATTTTCAGGAAAAGTATCAACTTTATTATTTTAAATCGGAAATAATTTGAATTTTATATCAGATTTTAAAATCTACTTTCAAAAAATACAATTAAATAGAATCTTTTTATTCGCTGTGCTGATTATTATAAATACTGCGAAACCAACATAAAATTCATATATAAAAGCCTTTTAATGAACAATGAAAAATATTTTTTTTTCTCTCTCATTCTCTCATATTATCTGTCTCTTTTATGCAAACAAATAGTAAAATCTTCGATTTATGAGATGGTGGCAGGAGTGTTTGAATTCAAGGTTCTTCACCTTCATGCATGACAATTGGGTACAAAAGAAGTTGCTTAACAATAACCTTATTTAATAGATTGTAATATCTTGGCTTTGAGAATGGATGTATCAAAAATTTGTCACACATATAGGCTTCATGCATGTTTAATCTAGATTCGAGAATTAATAAGCATCCTATGATGTGATAAAGATGTTTTAGTTTGCTTCAAAATCTAAAGTTGATACAGATTAACCCTTTAAAGGGCCATTTTTTTCTAGTCATATTATGTTAAAATATTTTTAGACTTGAAATTAGAATAAGAAAAGGGATTCATTTAACTTATTAGATAAATTTAATTTGATTAATTAATTAATAATTAAGTAACAAATCAAGACGGATCATTTTGTGTGAGATAAAGAACTGAAGCATCTAAGTTTCTGCCTTTCTAAAAATTTTTGTCAGAATTTATGCCAACCTACATAAATTCATACAAAGATTGATAAATTTGGTGGGAAGCATACTTCCCACGGCCCTAGAAAGGGTTAAACTAAACAAAAATAATTTTAAAAAATCTTGTTTAATTCCATTTTTTATTACTACAGAAATCAATTATGCAAGCATTTTAATTGGCTGATGTAAAGAAATGTTACAAAACACACACACACGCACACACAAATATATATATATATATATATAAAATATTTTCTTGTAGGATGATGGAATGCCTCATCTTCACAGGGCAGTACTTCACAATCAATTGAAAATGGTGGAAATAATTCTTTCTGCAAAGCCATCAAAAGAATCGATTGATAATTTGTTTGATCAGGTATGTTGCTCTGAAAATATTTTGAGAAATAATAAATTAATTTTTTTAAAAAGGAAAATAGAATAGAATAGTTTGTGGAATAACTGTAGAATTTAATTTTGAAATAAAAAATATATTTTATAGATGATCCATGTGAATAGAGATCTAACCAATAGTATGGAGCATGCTAGTCCCCAAAGGTAAAAAAGTAAAAAATAATTTTCCGGATTTTTAATACAAAATTAAATTATCCCTGCTGCTTTTTTTTTTTGTATTAGAAATCACGCAAAAATTTTAAAAACAGAGAAAAATGTATTTTTTAAGAGTTTATGAAAATAAAATATACAGTTTTAGCAAATTGATGCAACTGCACATCACTTAAAATTTGACAAAAAAAAAAATGTCTCATTAAAGTTAGGAAAATGCCAGATAGAGCCATATAAAAATTACATCTATACTTAGTATAAAATGAAGTCTCCTGAAAGCATCTGTATATTTGAAATCGAACAACACTTAACTGATATTGGAGATGTTTGTATCATTTTGTAGGGCATATATTAGGGAAGTTTTCAGTATAACGAAGTCCAGTAAAAAAAAAAAAAAAAAGTCTTATAATTGCGATTTTAATTATTTTCCTACTACTATTGACGCATGCGTAAGACAGCAGTATTTGTGCATCCGCGCATGTGCGAAAATCTCAAACCGCGCATGCGCAAATAGCAAGAGCTGTTGTATGCATATGTGATACATTTCTTTGTTTACGTCTAATTTTAGACAGCGATTCAAACCTCATTATACCCAAAAGAAGGAAATCCAACCTTGGCCGGAACACATTAAATGCCAAAAAGCTTCGTTTATTGCGTGATAAGGAAAACGAAGAGGAAAGAAACGTTCGGTTATCAGAGAAATAAAGCCCACATAAAATAAAATACACATAAGTAAAGAAATAATATCAGAGAAATAAAGTCCACATTTATTATAGAGAAGGAGAGTTTTCTGATGAGCGAAATAACCGTCTTTCTTTAAATCGCACTGCAACTTAATTGCGGAGACAGAATGAATCTCCCGAGGAACGAAATGATCGCCTGTTTGTTGACAGCGAAAGACATTTAAATTTCAGATAGGGGAGAAGAAGTGAAAAACAAACGTTCCTGACATTTGGTTTGAAAAGGAGTACTCCGCACTGAATTACGATGCATGTGTGGATTACGGAAACGATGCTTCGGTTTCAATAGGGATAATGTCTATAGTCGGACCATATCGTTCAGCTTTAAAATGTTAAGATGAATCAAAAGGCATGTGTCGTTTACAAGGGAAAATTAAATTGAAGAAATCCTCCCCCCTCCTGAACCATCACATTTACTTCTTACTAATGAACACCATCTTTACTCGATACTCCAGACCAAGTTTATTATTCAATGGACACAGTTGTGGATAGTGAAGAAGATTTTCGTTATCCAATTGAATTTTTAAATTCTCTGAATACATCTGGTCTTCCACCACACAAACTAATTTTAAAAGTTGGTGCTCCTACTATTGGCTGAACTTTGATATACAGTCATTTGGCGCCTTGCGAGGTTGGCAATTTTTTGGTGACGCTTTGTTTGGGATTACATTGCCGCCATTTTTTTTACTACTATTTTACTGTATTTCGATCTTTCCTGTTCATTTCCCTTGATTTTTTCCTGCTGTACATACTCCTTCTGCTTACTTTCATTATTTTCGATTAAACTTTCTTTATTATCATTATTTTTAATGCATTTATTGATTTTTTTTCTTTATTTCCATTAATATGCTGCAGCGTTCATCGGAACCTTAGGATTGGAAACGCTATTACTGCCATTTGCGCCACAATCGGCCATTTCGCTAGAATTTGACGTTAAACTATATTTTTGAGGAAAATTATTGTATATCAAAGTTGTTCCTTGAGGCAGTACTTTTAACTGGCTCTGGTACTGGAGAATCAGTTTTAATAGCAAAGATCCTTCTCATTGCGCCAGATTTACCGTTTTCTTTTAAAAGTGTTCAGTTCCCAGTTAGGCTCTGTTTTGCATGACAATAAATAAAGTCCAGGTACAAACGTTTCACACTGCTGGAATTGACTTAAGAGATTAATATTTTTATCATGGAAAACTTTTTGTGACACTTTCTAGAGTTACATCCAAACAAAATCTTTTTGTCTTGGCACCAGGAGGAAAAACGGCCAATATAGTTTACAAAGAAATATTATGAAGCAAGCTGAATTTGATTTTCATAACAGATTATGCATAGTTGATAAAAAAATAAAGTGTGGAACAGTGAGTACAATGACTTATTTGTATATTTTTAAATTTTAAAACAGCTTTTCTATTGTATATTTTAGTGAATTGTTTTGTCTATGAACATATCTTATTTTTACCTTTTTAACAGTCTAAATGTTTCAGAATGTGTGCTATAAAAAATTGTTTTGTGGATATTTTTAATGATTTATAAATATTTTTTTATGTTTGTTTGATGTTTTGTGACATACCCATGTCATATCGATTGGAGGCTAGACTTATGCTGGGTTTACACTCGGCCAGTAGGCAACACATGCGCAGAAAGGGACTGACTTATGTTTGCCACAATTTCATAAGATAGATTTAAGCATTCCATGCTTGCTATAAATTGTCGTTTTGGCGCCCCTGAATTTTTCTTTTTCACTGCGTATCGTATTGAAACGATGGATAATTACACAAAGAAACTTAGCAAAATTTTAAAAAAAGTCAACGTTCTCAGTTTGCAAAACTATAGAAAAAGAAAGATGGCAAATAAAAACACACATACATACACAATTCCCCTCAGAAAGAACAAAGAATGTCGGAATGAATCTATGATGAGTGATTAATTTTTTCACTTCAATAAAACAGCCAAATTCTACAAACGCACGCGCAGTAAGAAAAAAAATACAATACAGCGGCATGTTGTTCTGCCCGTCGGGACAATTACTTGCCATCGACAGAACAGCATTTTTTAGCCTTTGTACGCATGTGCTGCCTATTGGCCGTCTTATAACTGGCCGAGTATAAACCGGCATTAAGTTTAAAGCTAATTTTTCCTCCTGAATGCTATGCCATGGGCAATGCTATGCTGTTATCTATATTAAATAGTATGAAAGGAGTAGTTTTAGGAGTAGTGTACACTGGCACATGTGGCAACTTTTGGCAAATGTATTCCTTCAACAGATTACGAAAAAAAAATGATAGCTAGAAATAAATGAAAACACAAGATTGAGACCACATAGACACAAAATCTTTGGACCTTATCTCAAAAGTGGTTATTAATTAATTAACGGATGATGACACAAAACTACTTTGGGTCTCATTTGAATGTCTATAGAATTAACTTCCTGATAATGCTAGTAAAGATATCTTGTTTTGAATGTTTATAATATTAAATTTTGATTTCAATGTAATTTTCTAATGTGTATGTAAAGGATATGGCTATAAGTGAGAAAAGCTTAAGACTGTTACACTATTCCTGAATTTTATAATTTAATTATTCTTTAATGAAGATTGATTCAGAAGAAAAAGACAAATATGTCTTGTTTAGAAATTAGATGAGACAAGTGACAATCTTTATGTCTACTAAATAATTAGTAGACAAGTTAGATGCTATGTGCATCTAACTTGTCTAAGGCAGTGCCATGAGACTAAACTAGTATATTGTCACTTTTCAAATCACTGTGTAGAATGCAGGCAAAAAATATCTATGCCCCATGTTCTGTTTACATTCACTATACCGGTGGTTAGTTGGCTCTTTAAACTTCCAATGTATAATTTCTGAAAGTAGCTTGAAACTTTTTTTAATCTTCGTTTTAGTTCTTCTGAATGGACCAACATAGAAATTGCCAATGCCATTTAATTTAGCATTAAATATAAATAGTACTTAAAAAATACTTGATTTATGATGAAAATAAAAAAAAAGCATATACATGGAGAATATAATTATATTTCCTTATTTTTTTTATAATCAGAATCGTCGCACAGCTCTTCATTATGCATATGCAAGTGCTTCTATGAAAGAAATTAGAAAACTTCTGATGACTTATGGTTGTTCAGAACATGTTTTAGATAAAGTAAGTTCTTTCACTTTGAGCAAACAAATCTCTTCCAAAAACTTGGTTCAGTAGTGATCTAAGAATATTTATTTTTTCTGCATTATTTATAATTACAGCAGCACTGAAGAATTAAAATTTTTGTAAGTATGATGTACCCATGCTAGTTGTAACTGTAGAAGATATTTTTATAATATAATTTTATAAAAATATGTAAATTTTTTGTTGTATTAATTCTACAGGATACTCTGATAATATTTTTATACATCATTTATAAAGCTAGAAACTCAAACTTACATTTTTGCTACTAAAATACTTTTTTACATATAGGTATAGAAAATCCATATGAATTCCTAAATTTGGTAACTAAAATTTGTATTTTAATACCTATCCGTATACACATATACAATATTAGAATTAGTTTCATTTGTGGAAAATACATAAATGTTTAAATCACTATTTACAAAAATATAACCCAAAGAAATTCTTTTTCTTTAAAAAAAAAATTAATAAGCACATACTAGTTTAAAATAATGGGCAAAAAAAAAAAAAAAATCTTAACAAGGTTTCTACTCAAATCTGGAAAAAAAAAAAAAAAAAAAAAAAAAAAAAAATCCCTGTATGTATACTGAAGATACAAGGAAATATATGAATAGAATTCATGTGCTATTTATAATGGAAAATAGTTTTAAGGAGTAGAAAAAGAAAAGAAAGGAAGCAACAATTTAACATTATTCAAAATAATATATTAAAAAAATAATTTTATCTTTATTTATTATCTAGAATTCAGCAAGACAAAATTTATATATTGAGGGAAATACATTACTTTTCGTGCTGTTTAACTGTAAGTCATACAAAATTAAGAACTCAAGTGAAATAAAACATTTTTGTTATCATGATACAAATCATTTAATGATTACTTAACACAAAGTATTATAAATCAAGACTACTTTTTTTATTTAAACATTTTTGCCAATTCAAATATTTGGGCATCCGTTTCTAAAATTTTTGCAGATTTTTCAGCCATCCGTTTCATGGAGGTACCAGACCTAATCCATAACATATAACATTTCTATATGGCCCAACGTAAAGCTATTTCACTTTAAGTGAACATATGCGAAAATATTTCTGACATATCACTGAAGGCTTTAAAGGCGGAATGTGATGCAACACGTTTTAATGCCTATAAAAACTCAGCTTTAAATGATTGTCCTTGAACTAAAAAAAGTTCGAAATCAGTTTATTTTCGGGGATTAAATCTGATGTTTTCGGATTTACATGTCATCTTTACCTGCATTTCCTAGTCCAATATCAATGATGACTCTTTTGAAATGGCACACAGTCTTCTATGTTTTCCTCATATGGCATGACTGTAAGTGTCCATATTAGGCTTATTATCTTCTTACAAAGCGTACGTAACAAATGGATTTTGTGGAACTTCACAAATCCATTCAACAAAATCAGGATTGGATTCCTTTTAAACGGATTTTGAGAAGCCCGTTGTTTTAAAAAAAAAACTCTGATTTACTTTGAATAAGCTGACAATTTCTCAAATAATAAACAATGAGCTCAAGTATGGTAGACTATCACTGCGCTTCTTCAGATTGAATGTTCCTGCTGGAGAAACGCATTCTTTTCTTTCATGCAGTTACGAGTCTCTCGCATTCTCGTTAGCTGAAATTCGGGAATCCCATGGAAGAAGAACAATTGAAACTAGATTGATCTATACAGAAAAAAAGGGGACGAGTTTCAACGGTTACACCAATTGTTTAGTTTTTGGAAGCTATCATGACTACGATCATGCTATCATTCTACTCTTGCAGATGAGGGGAAAAAAAAAAAAAAAAAAAAATAAGAAACTTAAAATTCCCTGTATTTGCGTTTTTTATGAAAATTTCCAAATTTTCCTGGTTTTTTTCGACCGATTTTTAAATTCCCTGTGTTTTTCCGGTTCTCTCGGTGGTGTGGAAATCTTGTTTGAAATGTACCTATAAATAATAAAACATTTTAGGTAGATTCCTTTTAGAAAGATTATCAGTTATGATAGTGCTCATGGCATGATGTTTAGACCTCAAATCCAAGCTCCATTCAAAAATTATAAATCAAAAGTATTGGTCAGATTGGAATAGGAAAGAAAATCTTAGATGAGTCATTAGTAAGACAAACAATTTCATTTCCCCCAAATTTTTTCATTATCTGCATAATGAAAGTATTGTTTTGCCTAAAAATTGAGTTGGCACATCAATATATGCTTAGTTCTTGCTTTGACAAAGTTATGATGATCTTGTAGCAGGATCTCTGTTTTTCTAATTTTATCGGAAATGAGTAAAATATCTTGGTAGTACTTAGGCAACTACTAAGTGCGATCTCCCGAAACTGTCTCGCATCTTCTAGTAAATGTACTTGTGTTTTGTTAATTGTAAGCCATTGGGGAACAAGGTTTACAAAAGAGTCTATTCGAGTGCAAACTTTGATAATGAATCACTGGTAAATTGTCAGTACATAAATATGAAAAAAAAAAAAAAAAAAAAAAAACTATGTGTATTTGGATGTCTTTTTTCCTTCTTCCAAATTTTATATATTTAATTAAATATATGAAATTTATGCATAATTACGTCTATATGTTTATGAAAGAACAACACCTTCACGGATTTGGTTTCAAATTTGATATATATATACTCTTTAGATTTAAATCTGTATTCTATATTTTATTCAATTAACTTTCTCCGTTTTGTAGTTATTATATTATTTTGCATTTGGACAGTCGAACAGACATACTTTTCCTAAATGCAGGCTTCCCATTATCCTTGAAAATTCTTTATATTTTATTTTGCTGTACTCGGGGCCCCGGTAAAGTACTTGATTTTTAGTTGGGCTTTTCAAAAAGAACAAAATTCGCAACCGATTTTTTCGATTCGCGGACCAAAATAAATAAAAATTAAAAAATAGATATCCTTTTCTAAAAACGTTGCTACGATTTCGTATTGCATTATAATAGTCAATTTTCAGAAAAAATTAAATTTGAAATTAACATTTTCTCAGTTATTAAATCTGAACACATATTCCGATGGCTCTTATGCTAGGAAATACTGCTATTTCAAAACTAGTTTCCATTAAGATTTTTTTTTAATTTTATTTTCACTCTCTTTTCTGATAATTATTATACCATATGAAATCATTAAACAACAACTTAAAAAAAAATTTGTGGTCTGCAAATTCGGACCGATAAAAAAGTATTTATAGTCATTTTTTTTAACAAAAGTGAATTTTTCGAAAAGTAACGCAGATGTCAATCTAAAATTTTTACTAAGCATTTCCATCTGTTCAATACATCTTTAAATGGAATTACAAAAGTTCCTAGAATTGAAAAAAAATTAAATGTTTTAAAATTTAAGCTTTATAAAAATGTATACCAGATATAATTAAGCTATTTTAACGTCAACAACTCTTTATGTTAACTTTTTAAATATTTATAGATTTTCAATGTAAATTTTTCCACTCGCATAATAACTTTTTATTTAAAGGGGGAGAAAAGGATTTTCCCACTCCACTTCTAATCCAGGAACATAATTGTTTAACGTAAGAGACCAGTTTTTAAGAATCGGTTCAACAATTTAAATCAATAAAATGGCTACTATGTATTCCCCCCAGAACAATTCAAATTGACTATTGGTTTTGCCTTGAGAATTCCCTCAATTAAAAAAAAAAAGTGTTTTAAAAAAGATATGGGAGAGTAGACCCATATAGGGGATGGAGAGTTGATATGGGAGACAGACCCAAACAGCTGAGATCTGGCAGAACTGAAATGGTTTTTCAAGGTTGGTGAAAGTTATTTGTATAGCCCTTGTAAGGATGCATTTATATTTGGCATTATGCCATAAATTCGGAGTATTATTCTGTTTAAGAGTCTGGCTGATCTTAATATTTCTTGCATAATGCTTGAAGAGCATTCAGCCAATCATTGAAACAAAGCAAATGAATTTATACTTTTTGTTTTGGAATGTAAAAAAAGAGCAAGCAAGGGAGTTGAAATTAAATGTGTGGCTTCAGTTTTAATGGACCATTCCACAGATCAACGATATTTGACAAGATTTCATTTGCTTTGGAAAAGTTGAATTTGAGAAATATTTTATCCATTTCAATATATAGTCCATCAGAAATAGGAAATTTTAGAGTTTCTGATGATGAAATTCAAAAAGAATTCTTAAATTCGTTAATAAATGTGAGTAGTTGTAGCCTGCATATTAGTTTGAACCTATTAAAAAAATCCAAATTCATTCAAGCAATCAAAATGAGGAACAATTTGGTATTATATTTTGTGAAAAACAATTTACATTATATATGTAACAAAGCTGTTATAGGTCAAGCAAAATTTTCTCATCATTAATCAAAATTATTCAACCGTTTTTTACACTTTTCTATATAGGCAATCTACTTTTACCGTATTTAACACAGGATATGAAAAAGATAGTCATTGTCTGTTTGAAAACTTTCAATGCAATGAAAATTAATATTATTGAAAGCTTAAAAATGGTAAGTAGCATTTCTTTGATTTTTCAAATAAAGATCCATATCTCAATATCACAAAAAAAAAAATGATATTGGTTTCTTTAGTGACAAAATGAATTATTAATCAAAACACATTTCAATGAAACAACCAACAAACAGATTTGAAATATGAATGCCAGATTTTAGTATGCACTTTCATTTGTAAAATTTTGGATAATTTACTTCTTAATTCTACACTCGCTAGAAGTATGAGTCTTCAGAATAGTTGATCAAGCCCTGCTATAACAAGATGAAAGCCATTTAAATTGTTATGAATTGCAAACACCTACAAGAAAAAGAATATGATTCTATTTTAATAGAATTGATAAGCTTTCTGAATGATGTGGCTTGCAATTCAGTATAATTTGAGGAGACCCAAAACCGAATTGAAAAGTTCAAAAGCCTTATCAGAATCAGGTGGACTGTGGAATGTTTAAGATTCTGATGACATAATCCCATGGCGAGACCACTGTTGAAAGGGAATTTTTCTTAAATAAAAATACTGATGCTAAAAAACTTAAAGAAGAAATCTATATAGTAAAATATTTGGTTTTAGCTGAATTGAAAAATTACAGTGGAGTACAAAATTTTCAATTCACAATATGCAAAAAAAAAAAAAAAAAAAAAAGGCCAAGCGAAGATTATAGTTTCAAGAAAAATTAAATTATAATTTAAATGAAGAATATAAGAAAATTACATTGCAAATAAACTAAGTGATTTAAAATTTAAAAAAAAGATGAAACTTTAAGAGATGATTTTTAAATTGCAGAAATCTGCAAATAAACTAATTGAAAAGGAAGAAGTTTAGAGATTTCCACTGCACAGCAGAATCAGATAGTTTTAGAAACTGAAACTTCAAACATTGAAATTTAAAATAGTTTCATTGCACACTTTTTTTTCCCAGTTCATTTATAAATAAAGATTTCTTTTAATTTGCATTTGTCTCTTGCATTTTGTCCTTGTTTTTGCCACTTGTCAAAAGTAAAGTTTAAAAGATTTTTATGGAATTAACAATTTTTTAATGAATTTTGTTTCAACTAAATTGTGAATTGGCTAGAAGTATAAGTACTTAAAAAAGGTTTCAAGATCCCAATACAAGTTTGAACTTATTAAATGAAGATGAGTAGAACAAATATCCTTAATGCCTTCTTTTTAATCCCTTAAGCATTTAGAAGAAGTAAGCAAGAAAATAATCATACATTTGAAAATTAATTACGAAATTTATTATTTTCAATTCTATATGTAACGTATATAATTTCATAATCCTTGAATTGTTTTCCTCAATAAGAGTGTGTAGCTTGGAATGGATTTCGCACAAAATTTGATTTAAATAAATCAACACCTACAAATTTGGAGTAGATATCATATGCCAAATTTCATCCGTCTAGCTCAGATCATTTTTGAGTTATGTTCACAGACAGATATAATATCAATAAATCCCTCTCGGCAAGCAAAAAGGCAAAGGTAGATTCCTTTTCGTCTAAGTTACAATTGTGAACTCCCTTTCAAAACTTAGACAAAACCAACGGAAATGGTCTTTCCGAAACATTCTCGCATACCCTCCAATTTATTTCCCCATAAAATTGTGGACCATGGATATGGATAAGGCCACAAGTACCTTGAATGGCATTCACTAACGCCATACAAAGTACAGATCTTTGGCACTATCTATTATTTTTATTGAATCTATTTTGAGAATGCTTGTTTTGGACTCCTTTTTGCAGACTGATTCAACGAATTTCATCGATTTAAGCCACTGCGTTTATGAATTATCGCATTTACATGCATGAGAAAATGTGGCCCAACAGATGGTCAATCACTTGAAAGATCTGGTTCAAAATTTGATACGAATCCCCATTTCAGATGCTAAACCCTCTGGACAGATTTTGCTCAACATTTGACAGAAATTTACAAATTTGGTGAAAAGACCGTATATGAAATTTCATTTGCTGCCTGAAAGCATTTTTTGAGTTATCTTTGTTACATTAGACTGAGTAACAGACAGTCCATAATGCCTAAAATAATGTTTTTCGGACTCATTAAGTTCGAAACGAAGTTTCATCAAAATATCTAGTTTGAATTATTTGACGATTACAATATCTTTTCAATACTTCGTCTACGATTAATATTATAATATGCCATTAACTATTGAAGCAACCATAGGTAATGTTCATACTGCTTTCGAATAATTTAGCATTCATTGAAAAATAAATAACATCAAAGTACAAATATTATAAAAATAATATACAAATCTAGATTTGTTACAAAGTTTATAATCAAAGTTTTGAAAATCTGAAGTTTTTAGCAAGAGCCCAAAGTTTGTATTAGACAGCAAGAACTGAAAATTTATCTCTACATTTTAAACATATCTGAAGAAATTAATTATCGTTTGCAAATATTATTCTTTCAATGAAATGCAAAGAACCAATTTAACGTTTGATTATGTATATTGGATGAAAAAAAATCATCTGCTTTTCTTAATTAATATTGAAATTAAGATTTTATCTGTTGTGCACTAGGAAATTTATCATCAGATTTTTAAAAGGTATCGTTACAAACCTGTAATTTTGCTTACCAGTACGAATAGTGTCATAAGATAGACCGTTTCACAGTCATCTGTTTTAGTAATCCCAGAGATTGGCGACAAAATGAATAATGCTCGGAACTTCACTCTCAAGCTGTGGTGGTCGTCGTCGTGAATTGTAGTTGGAGTCGCCGACAAGTAACGAGTCATCGAGAGGATAGCGAAGCAACAGCGGAGTGCCAACGTTGGGTGGAGCGAGTACTGAGCTGAGCTGTGAGCATCGAGTCATGTTGTCTACTGTGGAGACAGCGTCTTAATTGTGTCTAGTAACCAGTTATGAGAAGTAGCGAGTCGGCAGCTAAACCGAGGAGACGGTGAGAAGTTCAGCAGTTGGAGAAACTGTAGAGCGAAGTCCCGAGGATCCCCTCTCCTGCTGGATTCTGTCTGGCCGCTTTCTGCAATTAATGTATGCTTTGGTAGATTACTACTTGTGGGCTAATGTCTGCTGTCCTGTGTTCGTCTCGGCTGTAAATATTTGTCGTCCGTGTACTCGTGCTCTTCATCTAAATAAATGGCGTTGTGTTCTACTGAGGCCTGCTGATTGTGTTCTCACACCATACACCCACTATCAAAAGAGCCCGGCGGTGAGGAAAATTCGTAACACTTTGGTGTCCGAAATGGGGTTGTGATTGTGTTTTCACACCATACACCCACTATCAAGCGAACCCGGCGGTGGTGAAAATCCGTAACAATATTTTTCGGTACTCTTGTATTTATTATTATTGCATGTCATTGGCGAACATAATCAATAGACTAACATGATATCTTTCTTTTTTGGCGATTGATTGTTATTAGTCGGTTAATAAAAGTACTCATACTTGGGGTAAAGCCATGGCGATTGTTTTTTATTATTATAATATTTTTTAATACAATATTTTCTTAGTAAAGCGGCAGACACCAAATCAAAGGGCCGTCAAATTAATAAAAGCTACAAAGATTTATTTTTAAAAAACATATAAAGAAAGACCAAAGAAATATGCAGTTTCTGAAAAGTTTTAAGCTGATCGTATTTACAAAATGTTGCCATTAAATCTTTATTTTTATTTAAAAATTTGTAAAATAACTAATTGAACTCTTATTTTTCTTTCATTTCTATGGTTTGAATTTAATTGCACATGGAAAAGTTTTATTTCATTTTTTTTAATCAAAACTCTCAACATAAATTGTTAATGTTGAGTAAATAGTCAAAATTAGGCACGAAAATCACTTTTTAGCCCCTAACTTCCATAATATTGCAACTATTGAAAAACTTTAAAAACAAAAGTTATTCGTCTTAAGTAGGCGCTAATTTGATTTATTTTTCAATCTTCAATAAATTATAGCGAAATGAAAGTTTCAGCCCCCACCATTTCGAGCTAGATGGGTCATTTCAGAACATTCGAGGCTTTTACATTTTTTTTACAACATATTCCAAGCCGGTTAAGATAACATAGGTAAAGAACCACACAGACACGTATATAATTTGGGTTCTAGCGACCATGATCGATGAAGAACTGCAGAAATTTCCCCGAAGTCTTGTCGTGAGAACCATTGCAGTAGGTAGTCTTTCTGTAGGAATCTACCTTAAACGTATTTTTCGAATTCTGTCACAAACATGGAGATTCGACAGAATCTCGAATATGAATTTATTCGATGATTACAATACTTTCATTTTGTGTACGAGAAAGTAAAAAGGAATGAAATCCGTATTTATTAATTTCCCCCCCTTTACACCATTAAAGGGAACATTATAGATTTTTTTTTTAATTAGGGAAAGAAAACTGGGATGAAATTCGTCCTCAAAGATTTTGTAAAGCATTGTATATCTTCATTCAGAAAAATCTGTTTATCAAATTCCGCCACTAAAAGTTTTGTATCTGAGAAAGCAAGAAAAATGTACTTAAGTCTTAGTTTTTTTTTTTTGTGTGTGTTTCCATATCGAAAGTTTCATTTCTCTTCCGTTTTTTAAGAACTGGTAGTGCAGGTTGTCCATTTATGAAAAACAATGAACGAAGAACAAGATCTTTCTATAAAATTTCTGCTTTTAATATGTGACATTTTAAGTCTTGTACCTTTTTCTTTTTTTAATTCAGATAAATCGAGAGCCCTTGGACTTCAGAGACAAACAAGACAGTCCTGATATGATTCAGCTTCTTCATAGGTTGAAATCAAAAGTAGGTTTTTTTTTTTTTTTTTTTTTTTTTTAGATATCTATTTCATGGAAGATTCGATTATCATTTTTAAAAGTACATCAAGTTTTCAGTGAATCCAGTCCTACTGGTCGTTGGGGCATTGCAAAATATCTGTTTAATTATAGAAGGGGAAAAAATTAATGGTAATTTATTTACAAATTACTTAGCTAAACACATGTTTCATTGGATGATGCCAGAAGCGAACTTGAAAAAAGATTATTAAAACGATGGATTTTAACTCTAAGCTTGTATCGCAAATGGTATTATAAAATTTGTTATAGATTTCTAATATATTTGAAAAGTAATAAGTGCTGTAATTCTAAAAACAAGCATTATTATAACATTCCCATGAATCTTTATCTACCTTTCATCTAATAAAAGATTTTTTTTTTTATTTGAAAACTTAATTATTCAAGTCATAGTCTATTATCTTTTGGGGCATAAAGCTGTGTGAATGTTGAAATTGTAGAAAGAGAGCATCAAAATGGTGTTTGCAACTTTAAAGTACAGAAATACTCTTATTTCACAATAGATTCCAGAAACAATGCTGAAACAGTGATTTCTTAAGGTGCTTACAAATAGTTACAGTTTGTCATTTTGAAAGGCATCATTTCATTAGAAAGGTATATTATACACATATTTATAATTGACTATGAAGACATATCTATTGAAAGTACATTTATTTCAGGATTTCAGCTGGTGCGAAAATGATCCCTGGAGAAATGAGAGATGTGTCGATGAGAGCAGCTATTCAGAGGAAGAGCAGTCTGCTGATCAGGAGAGTGAATTGTCAGAGGAAGATGAAATGATAAGAACAAGATCTTGTGCGATTTCTTGAGTTCTTGTTTCATATCCATATATACATTTTAAAATCAAAATGGTCTTGAACGATCTGGCCAAACGTTTGTAGCCTTATACATTCAAGTCCTTATTGCAATCTCACTAGAAAGGAGAATAATAATGGTGCATAATCAGTTGAAGGTTGTTTTTCATTTGACCACTGTCCATGTCCAAGATGAATTCTTGATTTGGAGTAGTTTTTATGTACTGGTACTGTGATAATATTGGCTGTACAGTAAATGAGAAACTAATCAATAAAAATCATAAAATGACTCAAGTGCATTTGTATATTATCTTGAAATATAAAAATATTGCAATATTTTTTTTATATGTATGAGCATAAATAATAGTCCGTTAGACTAAAATAGCAAATGATTTTATAAATCATTTTTACTTTAAAAATTTGTATTTCCACAATGTACTGCAATTTGAAAAAGGATCAAGCTCAAAAACATATGTAGAAAATTAATTCCGTGGATGGAAGTGAAAATGAACATTTAAAAAATGTATTCTTCAAACGCGCGAAAAATAGTTGGCAATAAGCGACACTGGAATTTAAAAGCGTATTTTTAACTACAAAGAAGCCAAAAACTTGAAGATTGAACTCGGATCTTAGAATAAAAATTTTAACAGTTTTCCTTTTAAATCATTAAAAGCTTGATTTGTCTCCTAGTAAAATTCAAAAACATATAAAAAATACAGATTAATGTCCCATCCAATGCAAGGATCTAAGAATTTCTTCAGCTGTAGAAGTCAATCTGCCTTCAATATAAAATAATAATAATAAAGTTTCCTTGATCAGGGTGTGTAGTGAGAAACTGCTGCAAAAAAGAAGTACTTTTATGCACCTTTGTATAAATACATATACGTAAATTGCGCATTTTCTAAGCATAAGGGGTATTTTTTTTCTGTCTTATAATAATGCATAATTTTTATTGAAAAGAACTTTAAATATTAAAAACGTGCTAGTAATGAAATATATATATATATTACAAAAACATAGAAATGATTATAAAAATGATAAAAAAAAGAAAAACACTATAACACTACAAAATTAAATGAAGATCTGTGATTTTTTTCAACATTTCTTAAAATGTCGATAGTGATGTAGAAGCACAATATGACAAAAAATTTTGTATTTGATTTTATATATGCAACAACAAATAAGATTCAACATATCTGGAATGGAAAGAGCAAATTTCCTCCAGCACTAATATTCTATTTAGTAATTTTATTTTATAAAACTAAGAACTGAAGCACTTCTATGACTCACATCAAACGATTGGCAAAACTGCCATGAAATGGGTGGTAGAACAATGCCATGTTCAAAATGATCATGATTAGATTAAAAAGAAAAGGTCTCATCGCCTCTTACTTCTTTAATAAAAGCCTTTTTTAAACTTTTAACATTTTTAAAATTTAATAAAAATCTGCCTTTTAACCTGTAAGCAAAAATTCTTATTTAAAAAAATGACAGAAGAAATGTTACATGTACTTTATAAAGAAATAAAAATGCTTTAAAAAAGTTTTCATAAATAATGCAAATAAATTCATGACAGCTCTGTCGTTTGAAGCAGTAGGAGAGTCTCCCCAAAACATTGTCACATACTGCCAGAAAATGCCTTGCATGGCATTGGTGTACAATAGTTACGAAATCTTAACCTTAGACATGAATGAAACATTTTACAGAATCCTTGGCAAGTGTTTTGGTGATTCATCCCTAACAAGCGGATGAAAATATCCGAAAAGCGAATTTGCATTTGACGCATTCTTTCATACTGATTAAAACAAAAATTTAACTCGTAGCCACACTTGTAGTCATAAATTTACTTATGAAACTTGATATATTTAAGTCACTGCATTCTGGAGTTGTCGTGTTTACATGTTGAAGGAAGCACAGACCGATATGCAGGGAATCCCTTATTGGATTAGGCTCAAACTTTTATAGATGTCTATACTACAGATATTAAATCTGTGTACAGAACTTTACTTCTCTAGCTCTCTTCGTTTTGTAGTCATTATGCTAACTTATATTCGAACAGGTGGACAAAAACTGCCTGTATAAGGATGTTTGAGGTTGGGGTAAAAGTCGTATACCTAATTGCATCCGTCTAGCTCAAAGAGATTTTGTGTTCTTTTTATCACAGACAAAAAATATGTTTTTCTAATTCAAGGAGATTTGAAACGAAGATTTTTTTAAAATCTCGTTTTCGAATTTTCTTTGGCGATTATTACACTTTCTATAAACTGCACTTGTTTTTCTATAAACTACGTATACGAGAACGTGCAAGTATAAACTGAATCCAAAATTAATTTCTCAAAAATTATTAAAACTCAAGGAAAAAAACATTCATTCAAACATTATTTTTTATAATTGAAAAGCTATTTATTTAGAATTTAAAATGGTGTTAAAATAATTTGAGCAATAATATGCTTTGATGTTATGATGAAAATACGTTAAAATTCGGTTTTCCTTCGAATTAAAAGTTTGAGAAATCCATTCTTAGTGAGCCTCTAATGCCACCAAAATAACTTCCCAAATTTCGTGCTTCTAACTTCAATGGCTTATGTTGCCCAAGACAAACCTTTATATATAAAGGGAGATTTCATTAATAATAATAATAGAAAATTCTATAAGAGTTATAGAATCTAAAACCCTGAAAAATAAATCTTGAAGAACTTTTTTCATTTGTTTCAAGAATTTTTAATACCAGATGCAACAGTTTACTAAAATTTGGCGACATTGGTCCACAAATAAAAATTTCCAAATGGATGGGAGATTAAAATACAGCAAAAAGTATAACGATCATTGAAAATTTAAGGATTCAAGTTAAAATTTGATCATACCAGATTTTACATGATTGACTACCGTAATTACATTTTGCAATTAATTACAATTCAATATAATGCAGTTGAAAACCTATAATAAGTCGTTCAAGCGAATGCTCCAAAGCAACATATTGAGAATGATGACTGAATATGTAATAATTTTAAAACAGTTTCTCTCATGTTCAATATACCTTTTCAGCGCACCGAATTCATCCTGCTGTTTTCTTAATTTTCATTTGATTGGGCTAATCTGCATATTCTTCTTCAACAACACACAAAAATTTAAATATGTACTTACCAGGCAGGCATTAAATTCTTCAACATCTAAAACACTGAAGTTCGAACGTTTTTCGAATCGTAACAAGTATGGCACAGTACATATTTCGTACTGCCCTTTCCGGATAACTATTTGAGTATTTTAATAAATGGCAATGCACTTTAATGAAGAAAAAGAACAAAAAAGAAAGAAAAATAATCATTAAGCATTGATGGCACTTCTGGGATTTCAGTTTAATTGCCAAAATAAAAATCTGGTAGACAATATTAATTTTTATGACTTAAAAATAACAAATCATAATAGCTCCCCAAAAATATCCCAAGACAAGACAAATTAACCCAAATTCAAATAATATCAAATGTGTATACACGCACACACACTTTATTAATATATCAATATACAAAACGAATAATGTCAAGATAAAGAGAAATGTCATGAAAAATATCTAGATATTCCATGTTTGCATAATGTTTCCAAATAATTTATACATGTTTAGTTTTGCTTGTATCTGGATTTCATATATCTCTAACAAGGTGGATTATGCAAATTTCCACCATATCTTGCTCTTTCTAGAAATGACAATAAGTTTATAAATAGATGGACAGCTCTGAAAAAACAGTGCAAGACTAATGAGTCTCGACAAAGAGGCTTTCAAAAATAAAAATAATTGTAAATATTCTCAGATTATATATTACATCTTTTCAACAATAAATTATGAAAGAATAAATATTTTTAAAGGCAATAAGTCAAAATAGTCATTATTAACTGTAAAATAATTTTAGACTTTGTGGCATTTCATATAATCTTAAAATATAAGACTTGTACCTTGATACATAAATAAAACTATACATGTGTATATATCTTAGTTTTTTCTTTTAATATTGTTCAGGATTTGAATTTGGGTTATTTTGTCAGGGTTATTTAGTCTTGGACTCTTTTATAGAGATATTAGTTATTTCATATGTAAATTATCAGGAAAAAAAAGTTTTTGTATCAATTAAATACGATTTCATCACCAATCACCAATACGATTTCATGAACCAAATTGGTGCAGGAAAGAAAAAAGGCATTGAAAACAAATATTTGCATATTTCATAACAAATTTATTACTTGGAGTTGTAACACTGACAAGTCTGAACAAGGTTGAAAGAAGGATACAGTGGTAATAGGAAATAATTGGATTGTTTTCATGTCATTTAAAAATTAAAATGAGCAGTCGGTAAGATGCGTACCAAACATTCAGTAAAAGAACATGTTCCTGCCTAACACACTCCACAGGTTGAATTAAAGTCAATTCATCTTTAAACTGTTTTGAAGTTGGCTTCACAGGACTACTGTTAAGCAAACTTCATTTCATGATAAAGCTAAAAGCTCTCAAATTTAAAACATCACAGCTCCAAGAAAATGTTATGGTACATTTCATTAAATAATTCTGACTCTGAATGCATTGTTAGATAAATTTTTGATAAATGTATGACCCTTTTTTTTAATACATATATTAATTTACTTTCCACACTACAAGATGACATAGGAAAACAAGAAAAGCACATATATAATAAAAATGCTCTTAAATATAGGTACCCGAATTTTAGAAGTTATAGAATTCCAACAAAGTTCTTCTTTAGTCTTAAAAAACACTGTTACTTGCAGACAAATTATTCCCAAAATACACGCGGTGGCAATAATCCTAGACAAAATGAAAAAAGCAATATAGACAGTTTCATAGTTGCCGCTTTTAAATTTCTATTTATAATCCTGGCACTAAAGTCCAATTTATTTTTCTCCTGTGTGTTGATTGCTTCCAGGCAACTCTTCTACATCTCAAACAAACCAGTAGCTTCAAAAGGATGAGGGGAAGGTGCGACTGGTGGCTCTAGACAACAAACTTCCCCAGAAAGATGCCCAATAGACCAATGGTGAGCATAACAGCCAGATAGAGCATTGGAGACTGTGGCTGTTCCTGCAAGCGGTCATCAAAGTGATGTTTCGTATCTTTGGGAGCTCCCAACTGTGAACCTGCATCACTGGTTGGATTACCACGGGAGCGTAGCCTCAAACCTTCAGCCTGGAAACAAAAGTATTCCATTTCTGATCATTTCGTCGAGTAATATCCAAATTGCACCTTCTGATTTAACTTACTTTCACGTTGAAAAACACACACAATATGTACTAATATTTAATACATATATTCATTCAGATTGTAAATAAAGCTTCATTTTCTCTAACATTTACTTTAAAGAATAAATTTATCCTTGGTGCAAATAAAATACATAAGATAGATATATAAAAAAATTTAGAATGCAATATTTTGCACTAAGTTGAAAATACTGTAGTTTAATTTTTAAAGATTAATTTTTCTGGGGTTTCATTTTTAAACAAAGTAATTTTCAAAATGAGCAGGAAATTATTATGAGTTAAAAAAACAAATTCTTTGAAATTTTTCTTAAGAAACTGCTGTCTAAACAAAAAGTCAATGACAAATTTAAATAACGAAATCTCATTTGCATAATATCAATTTATTTCCTAAAATATCAGTAATTGATCAATTGAAATATTAAAGTAATTGTAAATTAAGCTCTGTTATATAATAAATGCAACTAAGAAGTCTTCAGTGAAGTGAAGATGCAAATAAAAGTTTAATAATTTTATCAATAAAGAAAAGCATATTTATCAATAAAGAAAAGCATATTTATCAAGATTTTAAACATAATGACTGATCTTCTCTGATATGAGAATTTGCAAGCTGCATGGTGTTTATATGTTTGGTTTATTCTTTTATACAAACAGATTAAACAAAGAGAAGAGGCATAATAGCTAGTTTCTATTAAATAATGAAAAGCATGCAGTACTCACTTTCAACTGTGAATTCTCTTGCTTGATTTGATGAATTTCCTCTTTGAGCCTTTTATTTTCTTCTGCAAGTTTCTTTAACTCCGAATCTAGATTAGATGTCTGAAACAAAACAGTATATACATAAACTTTTTCTAATTTTAAGTACTAAATTATATTTTTAAAAAGGGAGGACAATAAAACTTGCAAATTGCTTTAAAATATCCACTTGCATAATCAGCGTTGCTACACAAATCTGGAAAAAAAAAAAATTCTCTGTGTTTTCTCAATACACATATTCTAGATACGAGGTAATAGAATTCATGTGCTGGTTATAATGGAACATGGTGCTAAGACGGGGGAAAAGAAAAGAAAGGAAGCAACAATTGAACATTATTCGAAAAGCATATTAAAAGGTTTATATTTACCTACAGGAGGAAAAAAAAAAAAAAAAAAAAGATTTTATCTTTATTTAAAATTTAGCAAAACAATACTTTATGGCCTAAAGTACATTTTTTTAACTATTTCACTTTCATTGAACATAAGTGAAAATATTTCCGACATATCATTGGATGCCTTAAAGAACGAATATGAAGCGGATAGCTTTAATGCTCTTAAAAATTCAGCTTTAAATTATTGTTCTTGAACTAAAATGTTCAAAATTAGTCCCTGTTTTCCCATATTATTTAGGTTTATTTTCTTACAAAGCCAGCAGTATGCAATAAATAGATTTTGTGGAACTTCTCGCATCCATTCAACAAAATCAGGATTTTTTTTTCTTTTTTTCATCTGTCCAATTAAATACGGATTTCGAGCAGCTCATTGTTTTAAAAAAATAATTAATTTACTTTGAATAAGTTCACAGTTTTTCAAATAATAAACAAACCATTCAATTAATTCGAGAATGGCCAACAAAACACCACTGCATTGTTTCCACAGATTGAACATTGGTAATCCCACCAGAGAAATTTATTCTCGTGCAGTTGCAAAAGTTTTCTGCATGCTCATTAGCTGCAATTCAGGAATCTCATGGGGGGAAAAAGAACCATCTTGCATTGAAACTGAACTGATCTATACAGAAAAAAGTGAATACATTTCTGTAGTACACAATCGCAAATGGTCTTGTTTAGTTTTTAGAAGCTATGATTATGATCTTTTGTCCTTGAAATCTTTTGAGATCAACATTTTTTAGGTAGGAAAAAAAAGAAACTTAACATTCCCTGTTTTTATAAGAATCTTCAAATTTCTCTGCATTTCCCCCCCCCTTTTTTAAAGACAATTTTTAAATTCCCTGTGTTTTCTTGGTGGCGTGGCAACTTTTATTAAATGTAGAGGCTGCTAAATAGAGGCCTCTAAGATTAAATTACAATTTGCAAATTAAAATAGAAATGCTCAGATAAATTTAAAAAATAAAAAGACTGATAATTACACAAAAGAATATAATAAATAAATACAAGTGCATTCATAATATAATGAAGTTATTTTATATATAAAATAATTTACAGATGGAAATTTGTTCAATAATAAACTATATAATAAATTCTGAGCACTTCACATACAAGAAATTATTAAGATGATATAAAGTGTCAAGAAAAAATATTATACTAATAAATGCAGTTCAATTATAAGATTTTTCACAATTTCATATTTTATTTTCACCAAGTATTTAAATAATACAGATATAATAACTAATAATAATACAAAAGATTCCCAAAAGTTAACATGGAACAATAAAGCATGCTATTCCAAGACACACATAATATAAAGAAGAAAGCTAACCAAGAATTTTCAAATGAATGCAAAAAAATTTCCAATTCTCATTGCTACATTACATTATATTATAATTATATATATATATATATATATATATATATATATATATATATATATATATATATATATTCTTTCATTTAATCATGTTTCGGAAAAATTATGCTTTTAATAGATTAGTATGCTATTTATAATGCTTCTTTCTTCCAGCAGCAGTATTTAGAACTTAAGAACTTTTGAGTTCAAGAACACTGTTAATCCATCATTTATGACCAAAAATATTGACACCTTTCACACATACAAATAATCGATCATTTTTTAACTTTCTTTTCATTTATGCAAGTTTTAAAACTTATGTCAGTGACACTTGTTTCCAAGCTGTTTTGTGCATATAGATTTCTTCATTGCTAATAATAACAAATATCCACAATAATTTTACATAATCTACAGCTGACATTAATGCAAGGAATGTATGTTAATTGTACTTCAAAATATCAGTTCTCAGTATTAATTTTATGCATAAAGAAGGAATGAATCACTGATTTAAGGATCACTGCAAAATTCTTTTAGCAAACTAAAAAATATTCATATTTGTCCAATGTGAGAAACAGTAGTTCATAAAAGGTATTTCAAAACCAGCAATAGGTGGAATCACAGTAATTATGATAAAAAGAGATGTCCATCACATTTATCGCACTACTGAAAAGAAATGTTTATTTCTCAATTTACTCATAACCCTACTAGATCACTGTAAATAACTACAATTATTATTTGATGATAATTCCTTTTATTTATAGTTATTTCTTAATTCTATCTAATTAGTTTCCTTCTATCAGAATTAAAATTCTTTTTTTATATCAGGAAGAGATGCTAGTCATTCATGCATCTCTTAGTGAGAGCTTGATTTCTTAAAATTTTATTATTTTCTATTTTGGGCAAAATTATCAACACTCAAAGTTTAAAGAATCTCTAGTTCTATCTTTTCCAACATTCATATTACAAAAAACTTTCAGCTGCTCAATTTCAAACAATCCATCATACCTAAAACTCTTGCATTTCAAAACAAGTCATTTCAACCTCTTTACATGTCGATATTGTTCCACACATTCAGCTTTTGTTTTATATAAATTTAACTGAATTTGAAAGTGGGCACAGAATGCTGTTATTCACTTTTGTGAAATGAATTCATAAGAATTTAAAAACAAAATGACAAACAAAGCCAAATCTAGAATAGTACCTGAAGCAAGCTAGCACCATGCATGAAAACAAGCAGAAGCAAATATGCAAAAAACAAGGGGAAAAAATAGCTTATCCAAAGATATCTGCAACAAAAAATTTTAGTGTTTCCTTCTTTTTTTTTTCTGGAGGCCTTTTGAACATTTTCAATAATTTTAAAGACTTGACAATATAATAAAATTCTAAAATTAAAGACAATGTAAAAATTTCCATAAAAGCCCAGCATAACAACAATAAAAAGAAATCATTAAGTAACTGAAAGCAAATGTGAATAGCAAAGGGTAGGCTATGGTTACCTTTGGATAGGATTTTACAGTAGAATCGACCACAACTTTATTAACAGCTGTTTTGTCTTCTCCTTGCACTGCATTGGTATCTAAATTATTCTGAAATACAGGCAACCACACAAAGGCAACACTTTAGGGATGGGTTCACACAGACACAAAAATATTAGTGCATGCAACATTCAATAAATTTGAGTCGGAAAAATGAAATTAACTAAAAATCATAATTTCACAAAAATTAATGATTTAGTCATAGGTCTAAATATTTAACAAATTATTAATACTAATAGTTTTTATCAAAAGAGAAACTAAGATATGTTAATGGAAATATTTAATTTTTATAAATATTAAAAACTGTCATCATACAATGAATAGTCAAATAAAGGATGATGCTCATTCAAACATTCAGGTTTGATGGGATGGTTGGGAATATAAAAAGAAAAATGATTTCACATACGAAAGCGTTTTTGTAAATGTCATAAAAGGATACAACAGGTCTGGAACTAGAAGGAAAGGAAATAGTACAAGCAAATGATAAGACAAATGTTTATATTATCACCTTATGTAGCTACAGCAGATGACAAAAGTATTCTATCATTTGCCACAACATAATATTGACAGTGACATTCCATTCACAGGTGAAAATTTCAATAAAAACCAGGTATTTTTGAGATATTGCTGGAGGGAAAAGATACTCATGCTGCAAAATAATGCAGGAGTCTGATACAAAAGATTTTCCATGCCCTCCTAAAAGGAATTAATGCAGTTGCCTAGTCACATTCCAATCTTGCATCATATATCAAATGCATTTAATCTAATTCATGAAATATATACAAATCCATGTCATTTAGGAGAAATCACATTATGAAATGACTGTTGGATAACTTTGAACATGAACAAGGTTCCAAAGATGCAGCGTCGGCTATTTCCTAGTACATAAGTAATGTATAATGTCCGTACCTTCATATGTGAAATCATTTTTTTGTGTTTGTTTCCCCCCCTCCGTACTCTTTCCATTTCAGTAAAAAATAAGCAAGTGCATATTTAAGGAAATTTTAAACCTAGAATTTGGGGAAAAGGAAAATACTAGATAAAAATTTGTATTTCTTAACTTAATCATATTACAATCAAAAAGAAGCATTAAAATTTGTCTCAATATCCAGACATGTTTTTGATGAGAATTACCATTCAAAAGATTCTAACACTGTAAAATTTGCAGGCAATTTAAAGTCAGAAAACTAACTGTACTAAACAATGTGGCTATTTTATCATAACACATGAATATATATTCTCATGAGACATACTGGCATTAATTTTCCAACAACAATAATATTATGAAATAGTAAGAGAATCTAATATCTTTGTGCTACAGTTGTACTGACAAACAATACCAGAACTACTAATGCCCTACTATACAAATTGTTTAATACTGAACAAGATCTTAGAACACAATTCCAATATTCATATAAAAAATAGCCAGAAAACAATTATACTGAAATTTTATTTCAAAACCAGCCATATTTTCAAATGAGTTTTAATCTTTATAAAATTATCTATCAACAATCTTCCAAACGATTTTTCAAGTATAAAGACCTACAGCACAGCTATTCTACATATGTGCCGCAAGAAGACATATTTAAGTGATAAAAATAGAACAATCAAATTTGATTTTTTAGCAAATTTAAATTTCAAATTTAATCTTTTAAATTTCATACACTTGAGACCACAATCACAACTGAAGATCACTTAAGTTAATGTCATATTAAAAACATGAAATATTTTTTTCTTGTCATGAAAGTAAGCAATGAGTTCTTTAAAATGATTTCTTTATTGCCTTTCATGATTAATAAAAGGAGTTTCAGTTTTCAGCAGATTAAGGCTCCTTTATTAAATCCATGATCTAGCAAAGCAGCACCCAAAAGAGGAGGATGTGGTAATGTTTTCAGAGTTAAAATAGATCCAAAAAGGATCTATTCCTAAATTTAGTTGAGACATCATTTAATTTACACACATGTAAACTGAGGAACATACTAAACTAAACTCAGTGGCACGACAGCCCATGTGGGCCAAGGCTTACAGTGCCCATATCTGTTTTCTTGACCAAGGGCTCCAGGATGCAAGGAATATGTCCCAGTTAGGAGGTCGGCCTAAAAATGGCCCGAGAAACCTCAGTGTTTAGTTGTCAAGCATGCTTGGTTCTCAGTTTATTGACCCATTGAAGGGATGAAAGCAACTGAGGAACACAGGAATTCAAAACATGCGCAACTTAGAAATTAAAGTTAAGTTTCAATTCAAATGATTAAGAAATGATTTTAAGAAGGCAAATGAACTGAAATTATTACATATTTATATACAAAGGTGTAAATATTTATATTCAAGGGGTAAAAAATTTTTAAAGCCCTTTAAATTCATCTTATAAAGCCAAGGACAATATGTGTAACTACAGCAGGAATTGGCAGACTTTTCCATCGTACAGGCTACTTTTAATTTTTTCAAGTTGTTGCAGTCCACCCAGTGGCATAGGTCTACAATATTTCTTGTAACTTAATAATAAATACGAAATACGTACTTACTTACCTAGCCACAAGCAAATAATAATAGCAAGATACAAACATAATAATAATAGCCGCAAATATAATATCAAATGATGTATTTAATATCAAACATTTCAAACTACAATAAAAAATAAATCATTTTCATTTAAAATTAGTTTTTGTAGTTAGAGTTAGTAGAAGACTTGGGCTATATACTGTCTGCCAATCTTGAATATCTCAGTAAGTAATTACTAACTGCTAATCTTTCTCTGGATTCTAAGAGGTCTGTGAGACGGCAACCATATGTTGTCTTAATTATATTCATCATTGAAAATACAGATTCATTTAGATAGGTAGAGGCAAAGAAAGATGTTAAATGATACACAATTTTTTTTAAAAATTAGGATACTTAACTTTGTTTATTAGATCCCAAAAGTCATTTTTAAATTCTGAATAATGTGCTTTTCAAATTATGTCCTTTTAAAGGAGAAAACCACCATTTTCCTCAAGAAATAAAGAGAATATAATGTTTCATAAATATGTTTCTTTTAATATGTGCTTCTTAGTAAAAACGGTCACCATAAAATGTCTTTGGGGTCCACTGGTCGATCGCGATCGACATAATGCCCACCACTGAACTACAGTAATGTGACTATGATGAATTTACAGAGACAAATTACAGCACCCCTAACGATGTAATAAGGATGCTACAAAAATAAATAAAAAAATAAAGGACATTGAAAAAAAAAGTCCAATTAGAAAAATGAATGCCATACTATAATAAAAATATAGAGAAAAGTTTCATGTAGTTATCTGTAAAATTACCAGATATATTTGTGATTAAACATATGAAATATTGACTTGAAAAAGAGTTCATAAAAGTGAAAAATGTATTCTTTGGTACTCCCTCCCCATCCCTGAGAATGTTTTTTAGATTTTTTTTTCTTTTTTTTCCTTTGTTGCTCATATTTCATTTCACTTTGGCTAACTCGAAAAAATACCAGAGTATTTCTTGTAACTTCCTTATATCATTACTGCAAACTGTCTCAATAAATTCAGCTTAGTCACAATATGTATATGTGTGTGTGTTACTTTCTGACTATACAAAACACCATTTAAAATTTAAAGAGTTTAAATTGGCTTTACCAGTCATCAAATCAAAATGGGTATAAAACCATGGCAAATTTAGTAATTGTCATTTGGCAGTGGCTTGCACTTTTGTATTGTGTGTAAGTACATTACTTTTGGATAGCTTGTCTGACCAAAAAGATTGCAATAATACTTTTTAAGTAAGATAATGCAAAATAATGAGTTTATAAGGAGTAGCTTTGATAATAAATAAAATTATACAAAACAAGAAGTTAATGTAACTGAAAATGCTGAAGAATCAAATACATGAAAGTTCAGTTGGAATGAACAAAATTTAAAAAGTGTAATTCTTACATTTTGAACAGTTCCATCAGCAGGCAAGTCAAAGACACACCTTAACTTGGAATCCATGAGGCTTTCAGGTTTGGCATCACGCCACTAGAAAACATGAAAAATTAATTTTTAAAAAAGTAAGCAATCTCTACTAAAATGAAAAGGTGTTTAAGTACATTGGTACTCTAATTTTCCAAAAGCTACCAAACTTGGTATATACTTTTGAGTGATAGAAATGGGCACTTCAAAGTTAATTTTAAAATTTTAAATAAAAAAATAAATAAAATTTTGTTGTTTTTGCAAACCAATTAAAAAAAAGAATTGCAGAACAAAAATCATTTTTACTGCTTCCAACAGTGATATTAATACTTTTACAAATTACTTTTTCAGAATCAATTAATTAAAGTTTAATTCTAAATCAATTATCAAACATATTAAATAATGCACACAAAACTCCTAAGCTGAATATTTCCTTTATCTTTTATGTATTTACAAACTTCTTTGAATTCAGCTAGAAGTTAAAAGACTGGCTTTTTATCATGTCTCTGTGAAATTAAACTCAAATTTGAAGTGAAATCATGAAACCAGAAATAAAAAATTATTGTGTAAATAAATTATAATTAAAATTGATTTTTAATGAATAAAAATTAATTTTATTACATTTTTATTATTTAATCTTGTTTTTTCTTGTTAAATTTACTCTTAAATAAGTTTTTAACAGATACTATTACTTTTGAATTGTGTATTTTAAAATAAGTAATGAGCATTAAATAAAAATGTAAAATGACTACCTAGTCTTTATGTACTAATACTCTTTAAAAAAATGTTCCTTTTTTAATCTTTGAATTCTTGAAATCTAATAAAGGTCAGTTCCTTAATACTGCAACCGTCAAAATCTTTTAAGTTGAACAGTTTGTTTTACAGAGATCAACTTGTGATGTCACTTGTTATTTTGAAGCCTTATAGCGCATGGCATGAAATAGATGCGAAAATGAATCACTTTCGTACATACATAAACTCAAGAATTTTCTACTCGTAGAATTTTTTTTTTGTCTAATTATAGTTTTTATAGAATTTTTTTTTAAAAATATATCTATTTAAAAAAATTAAATTTTAATCTTTGATTGAAAAAAAAAACAACTATTCAAATTTCAATTGATGTTTAGATGTTGAATCCAGCCCCATCTTTTATTTAAATTGACAACATTATCTTCAGCAATAATTAATTCACATTTTCAGAGTTTATTTGTATTAAGAGCAAATTGAATAGAATCAATACATGTTAAACATTAAATATTCGAATAATTTGCAAATTCAACAAAAACGGGTTCACAAAATTATTTTCACAAGATATCTGACAAAAAAATTATACTAATTATACAAAAAAAAAAAAAGACTGTAATCAATACAAGATAATACTAATAGATTTTTATCAGAATAATTTTAAATTTAAGTTTAAAAAAATTTTAAAAATCAGAAAAAATATAATTAAATAACTTTTACATCTTAATTTTTTTTGTGAACAATTTAAAAAAATTTACATATAATAAGTGCCTGACTGTTTGCCTTCTCTAATTTTTAAAATACTCAACTCAAATTTTAACATTAAAATGACAAAAATCTGACAGTATTATTTTATGTCGATAAATTAAATTAACTAATACATAAGCTTTTATTTTAATGTTATTTTTATAAAAAAATTGATTATATAAGACATTCTCTATTCATATAAATACTTATATGAATAGAAATAATAAACAGAGACACAAGAATATTATTATTACAGCAAATTAGGTAGGTAAATAGAGAAACATTATTATTATAGCTAATTTTACTTTTTAAAAAATTTCTCATTCACAATTTCAGATACTGCATCCATTCCCCCCCCCCCTCTCTATTCTTCTTTGAATGTTGTTGCACTTCACTATGAGTGAAAAATCACTTGTTTCATTAGCTTTTCTTGACAATTCTTTAATTTTTGCAATGTATAATATATGTGGGTTACTGAATATATTACAAGGAAAGTCAGTAGCATTCATTTTCTATGGAGGATAACTTACAACTGCTGTACGCGATACTTTCCACTTTGTGTTCACTAACAGATTTTTGCATGAGGTTTCTTTATCGGAACTGAATCCCAAACATATGTACACTATGAATTTGCTTCTTTCATTCTAAAAAATGGGTTTTCAAAGGAGAGGGGTAAGAATTTATTGATGGAATGCAAGTGGCTAGTATTTTTCTGAAGCTTTAAAAGAGGATGAAATTCATCAAAATACTACAGGAGGAGGTCGGATTTGAAAGCTGTTAATGTGAAAATCCTTCTAGTTCAGTTAATGCAAGCCTTCCAAGGCCATCAAAGTAATAGAAATGTGACAAGCAACAACCAAATTCACAAAAGAGCGCTGAAAAATATTACATAAGCACATTGAAGAAGGTGTAAAAATAAATTCTGTGCCATAATATTCTTAACGTGGTAAATACTTTAAAATATAAATTTTTAAAATGAATTTCTAATTAAAATTTTGCAAAATTCATCCTTAGAGAGTCTACCATCCAAAAAGTAATTGCCTGCTAAATTTTATGTCCCTTATTTCAGTGATGCTCTGTATTGGCCAAAAATGTATATATTGAGAAAGAAGATTTCGCAGGGAAACCAAAAATCATGTAAAAGTTACAAAAGGGGGGAATTAAAAAATGATATAATCTGAATCATAAAGGTTTCTTAAAACTTTATTTTATTTCCTTTAAATTTTAAATATTAGACCTAGCAGAATTTTTTAAAAATAAAAACTAAAATTTGTCAAGATTGGTTTAACAAATGATAATTTTCAAATGAATGGAGACATTTAAAAAAAGTACACCACAAAAGAAATCATTGAAAACTTATGTCTTCAAATTAAAATTTCAACTCACTGGATTTTACACAGTTGATTAAAGTAATTGCTATCACAACAAATAACTGTATAGTCAAATCCTTTTTATAATCGTTTAAAAGATCGCTAAAAACAACAGATTAACGAGAATGAATGTGTAAAGAGCATGCATGGTAATCAGAATAAAAGCAGTTATATATCAAAAATATATTTCATGCATGTGTTTAAAACAACTTCTCCCATCTCTGATTTACCTATTTCTTTTACACACTATTCTTGTATTCTTATTTTTCATCAATCAGAGCTAATATGCATAGTCTTTAAGAAAACATAAAATTACCAGGTATAACAAAAATAAATTATTCGCCATTTAGAACATTAAATGTAAAAGAAGTTTTATGTAGAAGAAGAAAACATTTTCGAGTTGCAACCAGTTCGGCATATTTTGTATTTCACATTTTTGGAATAACCATTTCAATATTTCAATACATGCCCATGCTCATTGTTGAAAAAAGAAGTGAAAAAAGTTCATTAAGCATTTTCTAAACATGGGTTGAAACTCCTGTATCCCCTTCACTAAATGCTTCCCTTTCACAGGTTTTCTTTTTTGATACAAAGACTTTTTTACAATACTTTTGATACAATACTTTTTTCAATGTATCCTATTCATTGTCTGTGGAAAGAAAAAAAGAATATCTTCTTTACACTTTGAGAACATTAAGCACTTTTAAAGACCTTTTTTCAAAAATTAAGCACTTTTAAGGTGCTTAAAAATGGTTTTCAAATTTAAGCACTTAAGGACTTTTCATGAAACTACACACCCTGCCCTTTGTAGTAGGATTGAGTTTTGAACCTTTTGCCATCATAAATTGAATTCTTAACCTCTTGCATGTACATCTTGCGAGGTTGAATTTTTAACTAAAAAAATGTAATTAGTTAAAGTTTCCCCTAAAAAAGTGTAATTAGTTTTTTTTTTAATAACCTCTTAAGCCAATTAGCTTTACGTTAATCTTAGTTGGCCAATGAGTTTTGACCTAAACTTGGTTGGGTTGGAACGATTTATGTTTTTATAAACTGTTGCATGACTTTTAAGGGAGCTTTTTCATTACTCCCAAGATGTTTGTTGCTAAAATGATCCAGATGTTAAAGATGTAATTACAGATTCTAAAAAAAAGATGATAAATGGATTTGGAAATGGATATGGACAGAAAATAGGAGCAACACTTTTTTCCCCCATATGAAGAGCTTATGAAAGGGTTATACATTACTAGCCATGTTAAACCTGCCTTAATGTTGAGAGAGAGATAGAAAATTGTGCTGTACTAGAAAATTGTACCACTGTCATCACTGCATGCACTCCTAACCTTTGTGGCATTGCCTATTTGATTAGAATGACCATCTGCTTGCTCCTTTCTATTATTTGTAGCCAATGTGTCCTGTGTTGCAAATCAGTTGTTCTCTTTCTGTGTAGTTGTAAAACTTGGTCTGTAATTCAATCCCTGAAATTCTCTGTTTATCCTGTTTTATCCCTTCCTGCACCCAATTTAACCTGCCCCCCCCAAGAGATCTAAAGAAATTAGATAGTTCTTTACATCTATTTTTCAAAAATAAGTTTATTTAGGAATGCCAAAATTTTTCTCAGCTGTAACATAATATAACGTCTATTTGTATTAGAGCTCAGGAATATGTTTGTTCATAAACAATATTTGAGGCATTTCTAATGTGCATTATATATTAAATGTCCACATGTGCATTATATATTGTTTTGAATGTGCTGCTTATTTTAATTGATATTGAGGTAATTAGATTTGATTTGAAAAACTGATGGGAGTACTTAAAAGTGCTTAAATTGCACATTGTTACATAAAAGTTATTGCACATAAAAGTTAAAATTCAGAAAGGATTAATTCCTATTTCATTCAAGATAATGTTTATTATTATAATAATTTTCTTTTTTGTCAACCATATGTATTTGGAGTAGGTCAATCTTAAAAGTATATTTAAGTTTTGTTTATATACACTTAGTTTTATTGATCATTAAAATGTTTGTAATATCATCAATAACTAAAGTATAATATGTGGAATTTGGAAGCAAGATAATTTAAATTGATATTTTTATATAATTTAATAAATGTGTTTTACTTGTTTAAACTCTGATTCTGTAATTTCTTTTCATGGATATGAGCACATGATAAAGTAGTCAGTATAAAAGAAACCTGGTAAATTTTATAAATGAACATGATTTACTGTATGATTAATTAGTTTAACGATCTAATTACTCAAATTCATCTATTTATTATCTTTGTGTTTTGTAATACCAGAGGATGTGCACACGCAAAATGAACAAAGCAATGGTAAACTTAAAAAAATATTAAGGGTTAAATAGATACAGCATGGCTCTGAAGAGTCATTGTTCAGTTCATGCGTCACAACCACTATCACACTAGTTTATTTGATAAATTTGGAAGAGAATGTGAGTCAAAGATTGTCATATTTGGCTGCTCTTCATTCCTCTATAAATGCAAGGTTATATCAATGATTAGAAATAGGGGAGGGGCGGGGGAATAACTCAGTTAATACAGTTGAATTTACTATAATCTTATTATTTCCCTACAATTCAATCCTCATTTCCTACATTTTTTCCTCTCACAAAATGAACTCATCTACTTAATATCAAAGGTCAATCATCAACATGTCAGTCATGTTATAATGCATTTTGCTTATAAAAAATATAAGGTCAAAGGTCACAAAATAGATCTTCTTAAAATAAAACAAATGTCCCTCTAAAACAAAATGGTTGCTAAAGATGGCTAATAAGATATATACTTTTGATTGCTTAGATATGAATAGTATTGAATGTAAATGAATCATAAATAATTATTGTATTTATATAATAATTTTTAAGAATTTCATATCAATTCCTTTAATTATTATTTTTCATTCATTTATATTAATCCGCAGAATTTTCACTGAAATCAATTATGAAAAGATACACAGATTTCGATAAATAATGAATTTTGGAAGATAGATGAATTTGACATTTACATTTTTAAAAAAGCTCCAATGTTATGGACTGTCTGGAACATTCATGAACAGAAAAGCACAGCTCAAGTAAGAAATTTAAAATAACTTGGCTTTAATGTCAGACAATTTGACAGAATTATGGCATTGATGATCCATTTGGAATAAAATATAACCTATATTTCCAGCAAATCAGCTGATTACATGAGGCAACTAGTACTTAACATGAATAACTTTCTTTTTCCAAATTATTGTTCTCTTATGCAATAAAGTAACAATACCAAAATGTTTCAGAAACCAAAAAAAAACAACAAAAAAAAACAAAAAATTATTCATTTCTTAACAAACCAAATATTAGAATTCCTACATTATTAGTTAAAAATTTCCATCATGAAATTTATAACAAATTGAAACGTAAGTACTTACTAGATTATCTAGATTAACATCTCCATCTGGCATTATCATTGTTTGAACCATAAATTTGTGCTTATTCTTTTCACTGGGATTATAGTCAAAAGGTTGTAACATAACTAAAGAAAAATAAACAAAACTCATTAAATTAAAATGGAAAGTTGTATCCACAAACTGTCTAGTATTCATACAATATAAGATCAGTTATAAAATGAAAATTACTTTGCTTAAAAATAATCATTAAACATTCTAAGCATATGTCTACAAAATTGCAATTCATCAATTACTAATTCAGCCTAATAATTTTAACCAACTTTTTAAGACTAAATTTAGTGCACTATCTTAGTACATCAAATTAAAAATAGTATCAAATTAAAAAGATTTATGCATAAATGACTCAAAAATCAGTCAGCAATTATATTTCCAATATTACAATAATTAACAAATAAATAAAAGAAGAAAGCAAAATACAAGGTCCCAGAAAATAAATACACTCAAATCTCTTAACAAGCCAACACTACTGTCAAGAATAACATCTTTTTTCAAAAATCTGGAATAAAAGGGAAAATTCTGACAATTTGAAATCATTCACAATATGAATACATATATATATATATATATATATGCAAGCAAAAATTTTGAAACAGCTTTTTAAAAAATTTGCTTTGCTAATTAAAAGTTAAACTGGCACAAAAGTTTCAAAAGTAGAATGTGGTGGAACAGAATTCAGAGGAAGCCCCTGGCCCACCCTGGGCTGTCTAGCCAAATATGATGATGATGAATTAAAAGTTATCAAAAATTATATTTCCCAGCATTTTATAATGTTTATTTATTTTTAATTTCTCCATATTTTGAAAACTCCATTTACTTGGTTTAAATTTTGGGAATTGCCATGCTTGTATATTTGTTGATACTTGAAAGTTCAGCATAATACAATAAAACATTTTGTGTAAATTCTAGCTTTTCACTTCAAGTAATGGATGCAAAACTGAAATATGTAATTATAAATGAACTGCTAATAAACATAATGGATCATAGAATGACTGCAATTTGGTTAAGCAATTTAGCAATTCAACAAATTCTTTAAAATATTTACAACATGTAAAACAAGGTTATCACACAAATCTGTAAGAAAAATTCTCTTTCTATTGTTTATATCTTTCCTGTATTTACATATAAGAGGAAATGTGCGAACAGCACTCATGTGCTAGTTAAAATGGAATAAGAAAACTCCACAGTTTTAATGATTGGAAAAAGCAAAGGAAGGAAGCAACAATTTAACATTAGTTGAAATAATAGATTATTAAAAGAAAGTTTTTATATAGAAAAAAATTATTTATTATTATTATATTTTATTTATTATTTATTATTTATTCAGCAAGACTTCCGATTTTTATTATCATGATACAAGCCATTCAATGATCACTTAAAAAAACATTATGAAGCAAGATTACATTTTTATTTTTATATTTATTTTTGCCAATTCATACATTTGGACTTCAATTTTTGCTATCCCCTCCCTTTTTTTTGCAATAATTTTATCCGAAATGGATTTTTAATACACACATTCTTTTCACTAAGCTTTTTTCTACTCTTCTAAAGCTTCGTATATGCTCACATATACTCATTTAGCATACTGAAGCAAATCTTTTGAAATTAGAACATTTAAAGTATCTTGATAAAAGTTTATAATAATATACACAGTTTTTTTAGATTATTTAAAGAATCTTCTTCAGATTTTTAACAAGCCTATCCTTGTTTTCCAAGCATAGCACTCATTTTCCAAAGTTGCATTGCCACATGACAAACCAAGAATTAATTTTTCCCAAACATGAGGAAATTCTTTGGACTTCAAAACAATAGAATAGAAATCACCTAAACTATTTTTTTTCATTAAATGAATCAAGTTGTTCTTTGTATACACTTAGTACAGGAAAGTCTCAAATTAGATCTTTGTGCATTCTGAATTTGCCAAGGAAAACCGTGAATAAAAAGATGAAGCAAATCAACCATTTGTTATAAGACACAGCTGTAAAAACAGCAAAATTTTTAGACCTGTGTTCCAATACTTTTTAAAATAATATTCTTCAAAAAAAAAAAAAAAAAAAAAAAAAACACCCTGCTAAAAAGCTTTTTTACTTTTTTTAATTTTAGTAACTTCATTAGTAATCTAGTAACTTGAGTCACTATTCCAATATTAGTATATATCAGTCCAATATTAGTATATAGTGCCTTAGAAATACAGAATTCTAATATCTAGGTGGGTACTTTATTGGTTTATTCGCACCAATACCTTGCAATCAGATGGTATTTTTGTTAAAAGTGGTTCAAAGCTTTTTTTTTTTTTTGCTATTCCGCAATTAATGAACATATATGAAAATATTTCCGATACAGCATTGAATGTATTAAATAACAAATGTAAGGCAATAAGTTTTAATGACCATAAAAGTTCAGCTTTAAATCATAGTTCTTGAAATAAAAAGTTCAAAATTGGCTTTTTTCAGATTGACATGTCATCTTCTCCCATATTCCTTTCAGATATGCAGTCCAATATCAATGACGACTTTTTTTGAACTGGCATGCAATGTTATACGCTTTCCTTTAATAGCATGACTAGTAAGTGCTTGTTTTCCCATATTACTTAATTTTATTATCTTCTTACAAAGCAAACAATATGCAGCTAATGGGTTTTTTTTTTGGAACTTCTCTAACCCATACAGCAAAATCAGGATAGATATTTTTATCCCTACAATCCATATTAAATATGGGTTTCGAGCAGCTCATTTTCTCTTTTTTTTTTTTTTTAAATTCAAATTTACTCAAAATAAGTTCACAATTTCTGAAATAATAAACCATTCAATAAAACACATGCGAGTGACTAAATACTACAGTAATGCTTCCATAGACTGAATGTTACTATCTTTTTCTGACAGAGAAATTTATTCTATTCTCTCACACAGTTACATGACTCTCACACATTTTCGTTAGCTGCAATCCAGAAATATCATGGGAAGAGCAATTGTCTCTGAAATTGAAATTAGACTGATATATACAGAAAAATATTGAAGCAAGTAGTAAAAGGGTGAGTTTTTACAATTACAATGTTATGTTTTTGTTGCTGCGATGATGATATCTTATTCGTGTAATATTTAGAAAATGACATGTTTTGGATGAAAAAAAATAAAATTAAGAAGCTTTAAATTCCTTATATTTTCTCAGTTTTTATGGAAATTTTCAAAATTTCCAGCATTTTTTTCATGCCATGGCAACCCTGTAAAATCCAAATAAGGTAAACAATTTTCTGACCTAAAATTTTAAGATGTATCTGTTTACTGTAAGTAAACAAGAAATATAACCAAGATGGTTTCATTGTGCATAATGGAACTTGGTGATCAGAAGAAGACTAGAGGCAGCAAATGTCCACAAGAACCATATTACTTCATAGCCTGCTTAGCAGTAAGTTAATCAATGTTAAGAATATTTACATTCTCTATGATATAATATATACCATTAATTTATCTTCGAATGATATGTTTCATCTTATATAAAATTTGAGAAAGATAATGAATATATATATTTTTTTTAAACTCAAATATTGATTTAGGAAATAAAAAGAATTTGGAATTCCAGATTATCTAAATTGCAATCAATCTTGCAAAAAATGAAAAAATTAAAAATATTACTCATATCAAAAGGTTTTTCTTTTTAATCTCTTCTTTCCTGATACAGTAACAACTAGCATGGATTTTCATGAATATGCACATAATTTTATTTCTTTTCAAGATTCTATAAAATTATGCCCATCAAGTTTTTAAAACAATGCTTGCCAAAGAATTTTAAACACACAGAACAAATATTTAGAATAGCTATAATTTTTGACTACTTACCAGCAACATTGACTACTTGTTTAGGCTCTAACACACCACTGTTGGGTCGTACACAGTATTTTTTCGGAGCTGTAGTTTTCACTTTAAAACATACACGGCGATCTATAGGATTCATCAATTTCAAATAAGAAGTGACTACATCAGTGAATGGACCTACAAATCAAAAGCTATCTTTAATAAATTTAAAATTATTATTAATCATAAAAGGAAACAAATTTAAAAATTTAATTTTTCAAAACATCTCAAAAAATAAATTGCTTAAACAAGAATGCATTGCATTTCATTTACATGCAGTTACAGGTATTTACATAAATAGAATTAGTTTTAAGGAATATGAATACTATTAGAGGAATCGAAGGAAAAAATGAAATTGAGAAAAATTAAAATTCTATTTTTATAATTAAATATTTATCAACTAAAGAATTACGTAGCAAAATCTTGTAATTTGTAAATATCAAATAACACAGAATAGAAAACAAAGCAATCTAAAATAAAATTTACAAAAAAAAGTTTCTTTAATACTGCAACTACTGAAAGCACATGAAATCTAAATATAGAAATGTTCTATCTATATATAGAAGTATATAGATAGAAAACAATGAGAATGGAATTTTAGCATCTTATATTTGTACCGAGTATGGAATAAAACAAACTGGGTTCAATATTAAAAAGGCAAAAATCTCAACTTATTTGTAAGTTTAATGTAGAAAAAGAAAACAGTAAAGTTATGTGCATGATTACTTTATTATAGTGCAAGGTGATACATCTATAAGGGTTTTCTGTTTCTTTCATTCCAATTAGGTTGTAAAGAAAAATGAAAAATATTGTCTTAGAAAATGGGATGTTATTAAAAATTCAGGTTATCAGTCAATCCAAATTTGTAATTCTGATGAAATAGTTTTATTTTGGATTTATCATTCCAGCAATAAAACAACTTGCAAAAGTATGCCAGGAAGTAAAATAAAGACACACGTGACATATGCTGTTTGGGTCGGTAGTAGCCATTTGCTTAAAACAATTATATGCAGTAAAAAAAAAAAATCATATGGCACTAAAAAACATTATGGATTATCTTAACATGCATATATTAAGAAATTTACACTCTCAATTGTATAACATTCCTAGTGCTGCGAGTGTGTGCCTAGTGGTTATTGGACATTATCACTACTCATTATTTCTTAATACAGGAAGGCTAACATTCAAGTGACAGTTCTTTGGCAGAATATTGATTTGTACTTAATACACATCCAACTTTACATCACCCCATTTTATCCATAAAACTGCTTTAAGCCAGAAAGACAATTGTTATGGAAGCTCTCAAGAGAATTTTGAAAACTTCATAATTTGCATAAGGATATTGTAACTTTAAAGATAGGATTTAAAAATTTGAGAAAGGAAATCAATATTTTTATCTGAATCGGTCAGCCACTAAGGATGAGTGTTGTACTTTTAATTACTTCAGTCCGTGAAAGACAATAGAAGACAAAATTTTGAAATTACATATTTAATGCAAAAATCAACCATCAATTACTTTGTTTCATCTGTTAATTTTTGGCAGAAAACTGCATGTGTCGCTTGTTGCTGTGCAAAAAAAAAATATTTAACTGATTTCACCACTAAAACATAGTATTAAAAATATTACTTTTTGCTTAATCATTTTATTTCATACCAATGATAAATGATACTTTATGTTTACTAGAGATAGATAAATAATCTTAATTCATGCAGATTCCAGCTTCTCAACTCTTTACAAAAATAAGTAAGAGATTTAAATGTAAAATAACACCACATTGTGTTTTGATCATCATGATGTGTTGTTCCCATTGACCAAATCAGAAATAAAATATTTTTCATTTAAAGAAACTGAGGATATTTTATCCAAGACAATTCTCTCATATTGCGAGATAAATAATTTGTGAACGACAACTCTATTTGACCTTTGATCATACGACATATTGCAAGAAATTTTCATTCCAATTTGAAAATTCTTTGTAATAAAAACCATTGTAAATATGTTTTGGGAGCCCAAAATGAACCTTATAACTGTGGAAGAAATAATGAATTAAAATACTTTTGAGATTTAAATGGTTTAATCTTTATAAAAAAAAATCAAATGAGAAACAATTGACCTTTTCAAAAATCACAAAAAAGAAAAAAAATACATATATAGGCATCTTGACATTTACTGCAGCATTAATGTTCATTGTCGATCAAAGTAAATTATGTAGGACCAACATCCTAGTATGGTGGAATTTGTCTTAGACATGGATGCTTCTTTTATCAATCTGGATATTATACTAGTAATAACCTTACTCCTTGATTAATAGTATGATGGCTTATGTCTTAGGCAGATTAATTTTATATCAAAATAATCATTTAAATTTATAAAAAATTTAAAAATTAGAATTTGAGAAAATATATGTTTCAAGTAATAATATGCCTCTCTCTATTTGTATTGCAGGAGCACTTCAAATTATTCATATTAAATGGTAAGTGGGCCTAATCCTTCTTGACTGTCAAACAAGACTACTTCAATTTTTTTTTAGGCATTTTATTGATTATATCAAAATCCTAAAAAAACTAGAATGTTACTCCTTGGTAAGTACAAAATTCAAGTGGCATCAAGATTTACTAAAGCAACCGCAGTACAATTATCATGACCTTTCATCCTTACATCTATGTTCCTTGCATAAACTGTAATTACTGATCTATTTTCGATTCCAAAAGAGGCAAAATCTCTCCTATTGATAAAAAAATTTTTTTATGCACTCTTTTGTCATCCACCAACTACTTATAAAATTTTATATAACTCTATTCATTAATTTTTACAGCAGATGCCACCAAAAAGATTTTTTGTCAATAAAATGCTCTAAATAAAAAGCAAATCAACTGCATCTGCAAAAACTGTATAATCATTTTTGTTAAGAATGAACAGTTTGTTCAAATCTTAACAACAATACTGCCAAACATCCGTAGCATCATCTTAAAATAAAATACAGATATCACCAATAAATGATAGCAGAGCAATTGATAAGCTGATATGGTATGCCAAAGAACATTCAATAACAAAATAAACAAGATAAATTATCATTCTTTTTATTGTTGTTTGTCTTTTAAGCAAAGGAGATATTTCATTAAAATAGTAAAATTAAAAAAGAAAAAATTTATCTTATTCCCATAAAAGAATGCAAAAATTGGATGTTTCACAAGTGGCCTATAGGATAAACAGTACATAATAAGAAACTTCTGTAAAACAACTTATTTGCTTTTAACAACTTAATTATTAACAACTAAATTTAAACTTAATTATTAACAACTTAACCAAATTTTAATTTAGTTAATTTTAACAACTTATTTAATTACAACTTAATCAATTTAACAACTCAATCAAAAAAAATTAAATACCTTTTTACATCTATACCTATGATCAACCGCAGATTTTCTAAACAAAGGATGCTCCTTATTTTAACTTATTACTTAAATACTTTCTAATTCTAAATATATATTTTTAATTTTAATACTCACTTCCTATATTTGCCCAACAAAAGCTTCAATTGCAAAATAAAAAATATCTTATTAGTTTAAAAAATGATAATTTTTTTAGGTAATGATAATTTAACTTAAGTCAACTTTTACATAACTAACAAAATTCAGCAACTTTTTTCAACATTTCTTAAAAATTAAAAAAAAAAAATCAATTTGGATAGATACATTTATTTCTGAAAATCTCGATATTCATCGATAGATAAATCATGCTAAGTAAAATCATAGCATGACTAAAAAATTTCAGAAAGTTGGACCCACAATTTTTTTTTTTCCCATCTATTTATTTCAAAAGATAATCAAAAATTAGAAGACACATTTAAGCAAATTCATTAATATTCTATCCTGTATTAAAAATGTTTCAAGAAATTCTTAACATAATTTATGTTTTCTCACTTTATTAATATTGATCTTTTTAAAACCTCAATATGATATATGGATATTCCTGGATTCAAATCAATACTTTCTATAGATATACACAAATAATATATGTTATCATTATGGAATAAAATTTATAATCTGACTGTCAAACTCCATTTCTCAGCTTTGTTTAAAAAAAATTTAAAACAGCTCAAATTTTTTTTAAAAAAATGAATTTCAAACTAACTTTTTCAGCAGTAGGAGAAATTATTTCTTTCGAAACTTATATGACCAGAAAAAAAAGCTAAATAGAAGAAAAAAATCTAAGGATTTTGACAATATTTCTATGCCCTATTCACACAATAGACTTTGCAACCAGAAAATAAAGATCTGACAAAAATTTGAGAGTGTAATCATTACACTTTTTCTCATTTCTCATGCGGACAATTTCCTCCATAACATTAGGTAAACAATATTCACATATGAAGCAGACTCAATGCCAATGAAGTTAACAGATTATGTAGAATTAAACATGAGCATATAGAACTAACCAAGTATAACTAAAATGATTTAGCACACAAAATATTGAAAATTAAAGAAGTTTGAACATTTTTCAACCTGTAGCAAGTTTGTCACAATCCATATTTCATACTGCATTTTCAAGCAAATCATTCACATATTTCAATACACTAGACATCTTTAGTGACCAGTTTACTCCACGAGACTGAATTTTAGACTGAAAACATGAAATACATTTCAGCCTTTTTACTTAAAATGGCTGAAAAACATGAATTCATTTGAATTAGTTTACTCAAAATTAAAAAAGTGTACATATTTCTAAATAAAAGCTAAAACGAAAATCCTACAGCAGAGTGATTGGTAAAAACATACACTGAATGCTCCAATGGACAAATTTGAATTCCAACATTTATAAACATTGTTACACATAGCGCTTCAAACTGAATTAAAAATATTATTAAAACTGAAAGAATAAATTGAACAGACATGAAATAGATATCATTAAAAAAAGCAATTTTTTAAAATCCTAAGATAATACAAAAACTATTTATGTAAGATTTGACCATCAATTTCTATAGCAAGTCAAATGATAAAAATAGGCTTAATATCATGATAATTAAGCCTATTTTTGTAATCAATTCAAGTTTATTTGAAACCTCTTTCCTGATTTCTTTTATATCTATTTTCCTCTGACTGATAGTACTTTTTGATGACACAAGGAATCATCTCCAGAACATTTCTGGTAATATTTTGCAGCTCCAATAATTAGCTAATCAAAGCATTGAATTAAATGCAGATGTAAAAACATTCTTGAAAATGAATATATGAGGTTGAAATGGGCAGCAACAATTAATGTTATTTGTTTTCAAATGTTGACACTGAGTAAATTCGTCAACATACACACATTACAAATAAAATTACAACAATAAGATTCATTACAAAATTTTAGTCCATTTGCTAATACAAAACAGTATATTAGTGATGAATTTCAATTCATATTTGTATTCCCAAAGTTTTAAACCAAGAGATACAAAATAAAGTAGCCTGAAATCTGTATAATGGTTTGTTTACATTTGATTGTTGCCATTCAACAATAAGTAATAAGCAAGATTTTTGTGCTACATATGTTTATATTATATACATATATATAGGGAGGGGGGAGAGAGAGAGAAAGAGAGAGAGAGAGAGAGATGGTGTGCTATTATTGAAGAATGAAACAACAACAACAAAAAAACACCATTAAGCATTATCTTAATATGTGTGACAATCCTAGACTACTTTCCGATTCAACAGTTTTCTTTCTTGAGATACCTGATAAACAAAGTTTTAGACTGTTCTCTTGATTTATCATATTTAATCTCAGTCAAAAAGATATTTTCTTCGCAATTCTCTAAAAAATTAAATAATTTTTAAAGACATTTTTTTTTCTTTAAATTTAAATATTATTAAGGTGCTTAGAAACTTCTTACAAAAGCAGTTTTTAAACAGTTTTTTCAATTTCCTGATGCTACACTAATAAAAACAATGTAGCACAAGAAAAGAAAGTTTACACATTCTATACTATGACTATGTTCATTACTGGGATTATAAAAAAGCCGATAGAAATAAATGGTTTAACAACCAACTGCTCAATATAATCAGGTTGCTTGCTGAAAATTTTCTTTAAAGCGAAACATAAATGCAAACCAATTCCCCTTCAGAATCATCCAAGAAAATAGCCTGCCTCTTTAGATTATTGGAGTCAATGCAGGCTATTATCTCAAATGATGCTAAGTTGCTTTGATCAACAGAATCTCTCAATCATTATTCTTGGGCTTGAATAGATATGCTAGACAAGAGGAATTTGCATTTTCTGAATTCAACACCAAGTGTACACCGAACAGATGCTAAATATATAAATGAAGTAAAACCTTCATTTAGAAAAATAGAAACATAAATCAAAATAAATGAAGAAATAATCCACTTTATTGTTATTTGAGCAATTCAGTCAACTGAACCACCTTAAAATTTTTAGGTAAAGAAACAAAAATATAATTTTTTACTACAAGAATGTAAGTAAGACAATAGTTATAAAAAAATTAATATAAGATGGCGAGCCCTTTGTGCAATATCCATTAAAGTGTCTTTCTGTTGCAATTCTACAGCCAATCCGATATACCAAAAACATTTTTTTGCTTAACATACTTTTTAATTCAATGCTGCCTTTATGATTTTGAGATATAGGACAAAAATGTAGATAAAGGTACTCAGTAAACAAAAATGAATAAATAAAGAATAAACTTAATTTTTAAGACGTGAAAGAAATATATATAGCTTTTACTTATCTCTACACAGTAATCAGCACATTAATATAGAAGAAAAAGGAAATAAGAAAACGATTACATTATTCTTGTTGATAATTTTATTTTATAATTTTATTATAAAATTAAATCAATTTTTTACTATTTAAATATAATATTTTTTCATAAATAGATATGTATTTATATGTGAATCATTCTGAACTTCATTTGTAACATAGATATATATTTAGCAAATTTGAATTAGTATGAAAGTAAACTGGAACCATCTTTGGTAAAATTCCATTATTAGGGTATCCAGACAAAAAACTGCTGTCTAAAACTCAACTTTTATCACAATAACACTAACATTGAAGTTAAAATAAATGAGTCATTCCTCACATATACACACTAATGGACTCCTTTTGCTATTAAAAGTAGATGGAAATAAAATAAGCAAACACATATAGAAGAATATTAATAATATTAAATTTTTAATGATAATTAATAAAAAGTTATTTTTTACAAAGTAAATAATAAAAATTTTACATATTACATTCAAGAAATAAAGAAATGAATGTTAAATTAATTTTAAAAGCAATAAAAAAAAAGATACTGTAGTGAGAATTTACTAGACTGAAAAATATACACATGACAGAGTGAAAAATATCACAATTTCAGAAATTAGCTTTTTCTACTCTGTTTACATTATATATATTTATAATGTATATTTTATAAATATTTATAAATTCTGAAAAAAATTAAGCAAAATTACTCTAACTCAGAGCAAATTTGAGTGTTCCAGGCCAGAATAATTTGATGCCCTATAAGAACTTTAACAAAGAATTAAAATTTCTATAGTCCAACAAAGAAACCTACTTATGAATTAACTGAGAAAGGGAGGGAAAAAATTCTTACAGTTTAGAGTTTAATCTTTTACAATTTTATTAATTTATGCTCTTTCAAAATAGATTTTATAAGCAAATTTCTACAGTCTTGGCAATATTAAATTTATATATATAAGTAATTTATTTATTAAAAAAAACAATTCTATTTCATGTATTCATTTAGTGCAATAACATATATCATACTTTTATAGCATTAAACTTTTTTATATTTAATTAATTGATGCAAAAATATTCATTATAATTTATTTTATTAAAAGAAATTATTCAAGTAAACAAATTGGAATATTTAGATAAACATAAATTAATATAGCAATCATAGGTGTATATAAACTCCTTGCACTTAAACAATTTTACCAACATTTCACATAAATTGTTTATATCATATTACAAATATATTATTACTTTATTAGTAACAAATTCATTAATAATTTAAGTTTGATTTATGCTTTCTGTTGCATTCTAAGGATGAAATATTTAAATAGTTTAATTTAGGTCTGACTAATTACAATTTTATAACTGCTTTTAAAATACCAGAAAAGTTTTAAAAAACTTTTCTGGATTGCCAATTACATTTATGTGTTTGAAATATTAACATTTCTTAACCAATCCATTGTCTAAGCTGTTATTATTTTAATAACAAAAGAACCTTTTAGTAAGAGATTTTAAAAAATTTATTAGCAAAATTATTGCTGCTATATGGTTAGTTATCAATAAAATCTGATTTTTTTTTGACAAATAATCATCCGTATCAAGTTTATATACAAGTAAATTTTTAAGATATTTCATACATAAATTTATAAATGTTGCAAATTTGTTCAACTTGATACTACAACAAAAGTTTGAATGACTACATCTGAAATGAATACATGTTTATTTCCATCTTACAGAAAGATTGCAATGAAATTAAAATAACTTGAGTGCTAAAACTATCTTTACAATAAAATATCCCTTTCGTGACAATTCAAATTTAATCCTGATCAAATATATTAATTACTATTTAAAATATTAAAATCATATTTCGAATTATGTAAATTGATCAAATGATATGCCTGTGAATATTGTTAACTTTGGCTGTGACTTACGACTGTACAATTATGAACAAAATAATAAAGTAGTTATTAAAATTATGATTGAATCTATTATACTTGTTTAGCAATTAAAATTTCAAAAATTACAAAATTTAAACGTTATGCGATTTATTTGTACAAATTTAAATAACAGTTTCACATGTGCACAGACAATGAAATAGAAGAAATCAATTAGATAAAAACAAAAAAGTTTTAGTATAGGATTTAATCAACTAAGGAACAAAAAATAACATTAAATACTTTTCTAAATGGATAAGTTTATTTTCAGTAGGAAACTATAAATTTTCAAAGTTCTACTGTCACTTTTTTTCCCCCCAAATAATTTGTATAGAAACACAACTATTAAATGCTAAAAAATTGTACAATTTTATGAAACCTACGCTTTTAAGAATAACATAAGCATTGATCAAAAATTTAATCAAAATCATGAAAATACACAAAATCTAACAAATAATATTTTAGAGTAGAAGTTAAAAAAAATAAGAATCTAATTTTTACACTCTACTTAACAAAAGTTAGTTCAATATTAAAATCCTAAAAGTAATAAGATATTTTACACTCCTCATAAATAAATTTAAAATGAAAAGTGCATTTTAATCATTTATACAGTAGGAATGACATTTGAAAATTTAACAAAAATCTCATCCATTACGGATTATGCTATTCAATACAACCATTTACAAAATTTTAATTTTTTGAAATATAAACAAATTGTATTTATCACATCTCAAATTGGCTAGGAAAAGAATTGCATAGCTACAAAGGATAAATTTAACGAAGAGGCATAAATTGCGCCGAAGAGGTAAAATAAACTATATGTCGTGTGGCAAAGTTGGACAACTTACGAGTGATAAACGATATAATCGTACTTGGAAGTTATTAAAAGTTACGTGTCGATAAATATTAGTTCAAAATTTCCTACTCGAAAGGAATATAGAATTATGTTTATATAAGAAGAAAATTTTATCAGATAATTAAGGAAAAGTGATCTCAAGACTTTAAAGCATTAGCTTTCCCTTAGCTCAATCTGACAAGTAAGATCTAGGAAGTATATAGTATTTAATAAGTTTACAATATTCAGCATCGAAAATAAGTATAAATTATAAGCATTCTTTAAGAGATATACTAATAAAATTATAAATGAAATCACAGACAATTCAATATGGCTAACCCGAAAATTACAATAATTGTTTTATAACTTGCCTACAAAATGAAGCTCAGAAGCAGGCTCTAAAATCAAGACTTGTTCTTGTTTAGCCATGTTAGATGTTAAATTTTTTTATCATCTATTAAACCGGCAATTTTTGAAGACACATAAAGTATTTTTAATTTGTGAGGAAACCAGACCCCTAAGGCTCTCTTATTTCTGGCACAGTTTACTTGAGCTCCGAAATGCAAAACCTCTACTCATGCGCTATCAATAGCTGGCGCATGATGTCACAAACTCGAGACGAGAAAAGTAACCAACCAACTAAATTCTCGATTTGAACATAATGAAAGTTGAAGTTATTTTTACAAACTCTTTTTTTTTTTTTCCTTCTTTATTTTTTATTTCATAAAAAAATTATTTTCACTTCTAGAAAATTAGCCAATATTTTTTTAAAAACTATCTGTACCTTCTGTCAGAGATAAAGAAGAAAAATTCACCGTCGAGGCATAAGTCTGAAAATCAGAAATACGAGTCAATGTAATCTTTGTAATGAAATAAATTCACTGGAGAAGGAGAGTACAGAGTAAGCGTCACATTATACAAGGCAAGTCTAATTTATTTTGATAAGTAAAGAGACGTCAACAACAAAAACCTATTATTTTTCCGTTCTTTGTTTCGTACTTTTCTGACTGTCAGCAACAACGAGTGGATGAGTTTTCTGTTTTGTTTATTTCGAATCCACAGAATATCCTACTTACTTCTCAGTTCTGAATTTTTTTATATAATATATTATGTAAAAATTAAGTAGTCATCGTTATCAAATCAATGGATTTCACTCATGTATTCGTCATATTAACGTGATGAAAGGTTGCCAAACAGCTGAATGGAGTTTTGGATAGGGTGAAGAATTACGACTGGTTTTTATGTAACCAATATCAAAAAGTCACGAATACCAGTGATCAATACTTTTCAAAGAGAAGTGGGATTCCAATCCTTCATAGGATTTTACTGATGATATTTCGATGACAGGTCTTGAAGCACGATAGAGAGTAACAATTCGAATACTAAAGAACAAGAATTCAGTCATGCGTAGGAAAAGTTCCGTTTCAACGGTCCCTTGCCTTTATGGAAATTGTCGTAAATCCACCATCCTACCCAATGTAGGACCACTCTCACCTGGGGATGTCGATCAGAAATTTCTAACAAAGTGACGGTAAAATGAATAGACATCAAAGAACCTCGGGAAACCTGAAGTGAGAGGGAAAAAAGACAAAATGCGCGGGGGCCAAGGCCAGGAAAAGACCTATATCTCCCGTATGATATAGGTCTTTTCCTTGTCTTGATGCATATATCCCTCGTAAAATGACTACATACATCTTCAAAAATCATATGCAAATTTCAGGAAGCCACCAGATGACACCGATAGTACATCACAATGATCAGAGTGTAAAAGAGTGACATATAAAGTGTTGTGAACCTTATAAGCCAAATAACAGCTACGAGACATGAGCAATTATTTTTGTCTTGTGGTCAAGTTACTCGGCTGCGAACCACAAGGTCCCAGGTTCTATTCAAGCCAATGCTCACTTCCACATTGGTGACCTCGGACGATGAGCAAAAGCGCAACATTCAACCTTCGTACAGCTCTTATAGTTCAATTAGATAAAAACAAAAAAGTTCTACTCGCAACCAAATTCGTCAGACTCACTTGACGTACAGCAATACAAAGTCACCAGACTCACTTGACGCAACAGCAACCATTCACCTGCACACGCTCGCCATAACGCTTCGCGCTACTCAAATGTGTACGATCGCATTTTCAACAACCATGAAATATCACCACTCAACAGTCATATCGTTCATCACACCTCCGACTCGAGGAAGAATACTATGGTGAACCTTATAAGCCAGATAAGAGACACGAGTAATTAATTTTGTCTTGCGGTCTTTCAAAAAGCACAATGCTAAGTATAGGAATGGATACTGCGCATGTGCGTGAACTTGCTTGTTTAAATTTTGATTAAATATAGAAATATTTTGATATTAAATTTTAATTTGAAATATATTATTTGGAGCAATTTATAGTAACTCTCTTATGATTGATGAAAAATAACGAAATAAATTGTAAAAATAAGAAAAAAAAAACTTTCTGCTTTGCGACTCGAACTAAAGACCTTTAAAAGTCAGCGTCTCGCCCTGCCGACGTAGCCACCAATCCTTATACTCCGGGAGCGTCTGAAAAGGGTAAGACTTTTATTATGACTAGCCAGTACAAGTATTAAACATGGTGTCAATCTGTTCAAAAAGCACAATGCTAAGTATAAGAGTGGATACTGCACATGTGAATGAACTTGCTTCTTTAAATTTTGATTAAATATAGAAATATTTTGATAAATTTTATTTTTGAAATATATGATTTGGAGCAATTTATAGTAACTCTCGTAAATCTGGAGAAAAATACCTAAATAAATTTTTAAAAAAAAGGAAAAAAAAAAAAAAAAGATAAAACTTTCCGCTTCGCGATTCGAACTAAAGACCTTTAAAAGTTAGCGTCTCGCCCTGACGACGTAGCCACCAATCCTTGTACTCAGACAGCCTCTGAAAAGTGTAAGACTCTTATTATGCCTAGCCAGTAAAAGTATTAAACATGGTGTCAATATGGTCAAAAAGCACAATGCTAAGTATAGGAGTGGATACTGCACATGTGCGTGAACTTGCTTGTTTAAATTTTTATTAAATATAGAATTATTTTGATATTAAATTTTAATTTGAAATATATTATTTGGAGCAATTTATAGTAACTCTCTTATAATTGGAGAAAAATACCGAAATAAATTTTTAAAAAAAAGGAAAAAGAAAAATAATAACTTTTCACTTATTCGAACTAAAGACCTTCAAAAGATAGTGTCTCGCCCTACCGACCTAGCCACCAATCCTTGTACGCCGAGAGCGTCTGAAAAGTGTAAGACTCCTATTATGACTAGCAAGTAAAAGTATTAAACATGGTGTCAGTCTAGTCGAAAAGCACAATGCTAAGTATAGGAGTGGATACTGCAAATGTGCGTGAACTTGCTTGTTTAAATTTTGATTAAATATAGAAATATTTTGATATTAAATTTTAATTTGAAATATATTATTTGGAGCAATTTATAGTAACCCTCTTATGATTGATGAAAAATACCGAAATAAATTGTAAAAAAAAGAAGAAAAAAAAAGAAAGAAAAAAAAATACTTTCTGCTTTGCGACTCGAAATAAAGACCTTTAAAAGACAGCGTCTCGCTCTGCCGACGTAGCCACCAATCCTTCTACTCCGAGAGCGTCTGAAAAGGGTAAGACTTTTATTATGACTAGCCAGTAAAAGTATTAAACATGGTGTCAATCTGTTCAAAAAGCACAATGCTAAGTATAGGAGTGGATACTGCACATGTGAATGAACTTGCTTCTTTAAATTTTGATTAAATATAGAAATATTTTGATAAATTTTATTTTTGAAATATATGATTTGGAGCAATTTAGAGTAACTCTCGTAAAATTGGAGAAAAATACCTAAATAAATTTTAAAAAAAGAGAAAAAAAAAACTTTCTGCTTTGCGACTCGAACTAAAGACCTTTAAAAGTCAGCGTCTCGCCCTGCCGACGTAGCCACCAACCCTTCTACTCCGAGAGCGTCTGAAAAGGGTAAGACTTTTATTATGACTCGCCAGTAAAAGTATTAAACATGGTGTCAATCTGGTCAAAAAGCACAATGCTAAGTATAGGAGTGGATACTGCACATGTGCGTGAACTTACTTGTTTAAATTTTGATAAAATATAGAAATATTTTGATATTAAATTTTATTTTTGAAATATATTATTTGGAGAAATTTATAGTAACTCTCTTATAATTGGAGAAAAATACCTAAATAAATTTAAAAAAAAAAAGGAAAAGAAAAATAATAACTTTCCGCTTATTCGAACTAAAGACCTTCAAAAGTTAGCATCTCGACCTGCGGACCTAGCCACCAATCCTTGTACGCCGAGAGCGTCTGAAAAGTGTAAGACTCTTATTATGACTAGCAAGTAAAAGTATTAAACATGGTGTCAGTCTAGTCGAAAAGCACAATGCTAAGTATAGGAGTGGATACTGCGCATGTACGTGAACTTGCTTGTTTAAATTTTGATTAAATATAGAAATATTTTGATATTAAATTTTATTTTTGAAATATATTATTTGGAGCAAATTATAGTAACTCTTTTGTAATTGGAGAAAAATACCTAAAGAAATTTACAAAAAAAGAAAGAAAAAAAAAAAAAAAGAAAGAAACTTTCTGTTTCGCGATTCGAACTAAAGATCTTCAAAAGTTAGCGCCTCGCCCTGCCAACCTAGCCACCAATCCTGGTACTCCGAGAGCGCCTGAAATGTTTATGACTCTCATTATGACTAGCCAGTAAAAGTTTTAAACATGGTGTCAGTCTGGTCAAAAAGCACAATGCTAAGTATAGGAGTGGATACTGCGCATGTGCGTGAACTTGCTTCTTTAAATTTTGATTAAATATAGAAATATTTTGATAAATTTTATTTTTGAAATATATGATTTGGAGCAATTTATAGTAACTCTATTATGATTGATGAAAAATACCGAAATTAATTGTAAAAATAAGAAAAAAAACTTTCTGCTTTGCGACTCGAACTAAAGACCTTTAAAAGTCAGCGTCTCGCCCTGCCGACGTAGCCACCAATCCTTCTACTCCGAGAGCGTCTGAAAAGAGTAAGACTTTTATTATGACTAGCCAGTAAAAGTATTAAACATGGTGTCAATCTGTTCAAAAAGCACAATGCTAAGTATAAGAGTGGATACTGCACATGTGAATGAACTTGCTTCTTAAAATTTTGATTAAATATAGAAATATTTTGATAAATTTTATTTTTGAAATATATGATTTGGAGCAATTTATAGTAACTCTCGTAAAATTGGAGAAAAATACCTAAATAAATTTAAAAAAAAAATTAAAAAAAAAAAAGAAAAAACTTTCCGCTTCGCGATTCGAACTAAAGACCTTTAAAAGTTAGCGTCTCGCCCTGACGACGTAGCCACCAATCCTTGTACTCCGGGAGCGTCTGAAAAGTGTAAGACTCTTCTTATGACTAGCCAGTAAAAGTATTAAACATGGTGTCAATATGGTCAAAAAGCACAATGCTAAGTATAGGATTGGATACTGCACATGTGCGTGAACTTGCTTGTTTAAATTTTGATTAAATATAGAAATATTTTGATATTAAATTTTAATTTGAAATATATTATTTGGAGCAATTTATAGTAACTCTCTTATGATTGATGAAAAATACCGAAATAAATTGTAAAAAAAAGAAAAAAAAAGAAAGAAAAAAAATACTTTCTGCTTTGCGACTCGAAATAAAGACCTTTAAAAGACAGCGTCTCGCCCTGCCGACCTAGCCACCAATCCTTGTAATCCGAGAGCGTCTGAAAAGTTTAAGAGTCTTATTATGACTTGCAAGTAAAAGTATTAAACATGGTGTCAGTCTGTTCAAAAAGCACAATGCTAAGTATAGGAGTGGATACTGCACATGTGAATGAACTTGCTTCTTTATATTTTGATTAAATATAGAAATATTTTGATAAATTTTATTTTTGAAATATATGATTTGGAGCAATTTATAGTAACTCTCGTAAAATTGGAGAAAAATACCTAAATAAATTTTAAAAAAAAGAGGGAAAAAAAAAACTTTCCGCTTCGTGATTCGAACTAAACACCTTCAAAAGTTAGCGTCTCGTCCTGACGACCTAGCCACCAATCCGTGTACTCCGAGAGCGTCTGAAAAGCGTAAGACTCTTATTATGACAAGCAAGTAAAATTATTGAACATGGTGTCAGTCTAGTCGAAAAGCACAATGCTAAGTATAGGATTGGATACTGCACATGTGCGTGAACTTGCTTGTTTAAATTTTGATTAAATATAGAAATATTTTGATATTAAATTTTAATTTGAAATATATTATTTGGAGCAATTTATAGTAACTCTCTTATAACTGGAGAAAAATACCTAAATAAATTTGAAAAAAAAAGGAAAAAGAAAAATAATAACTTTTCATTTATTCGAACTAAAGACCTTCAAAAGATAGCGTCTCGCCCTACCGACCTAGCAACCAATCCTTGTACGCCGAGAGCGTCTGAAAAGTGTAAGACTCCTATTATGACTAGCAAGTAAAAGTATTAAACATGGTGTCAGTCTAGTCGAAAAGCACAATGCTAAGTATAGGAGTGGATACTGCTCATGTGCGTGAACTTGCTTGTTTAAATTTTGATTAAATATAGAATTATTTTGATATTGAATTTTAATTTGAAATATATTATTTGGAGCAATTTATAGTAACTCTCGTAAAATTGGAGAAAAATACCTAAATAAATTTAAAAAAAAAAGGAAAAAAAAAAAAAACTTTCCGTATCGCGATTCGAACTAAAGACCTTTAAAAGTTAGCGTCTCGTCCTGCCGACGTAGCCACCAATCCTTGTACTCCGGGAGCGTCTGAAAAATGTAAGACTTTTATTATGACTAGCCAGTAAAATTAAACATGGTGTCAATCTGGTCAAAAAGCACAATGCTAAGTATAGGCGTGGATACTGCGCTTCTGCGTGAACTTGCTTGTTTAAATCTTGATTAAATATAGAAATATTTTGATATTAAATTTTATTTTTGAAATATATGATTCGGAGCAATTTCTTATAACTCTCCTATAATTGGAGAAAAATACCTAAATAAATAGTAAAAAAAAGAAAGAAAAATCTTTCCGCTTCGCGATTTGAACTGAAGAGCTTCAAATGTTAGCGTCTCTCCAGGCCGACCTAGCCACCAGACCTTGTACTCAGAGAGCGTCTGAAAAGTGTAAGACTCCTATTATGACTAGCCAGTAAAAGTATTAAACATGGTGTCAATCTGGTCAAAAAGCACAAGGCTAAGTATATGAGTGGATACCGCGCATGTGCGTGAACTTGCTTGTTTAAATTTTGATTAAATTTAGAAATATTTTGATATTAAATTTTATTTTTGAAATATATTATTTGGAGCAATTGATAGTAACTCTCTTATAAATGAAGAAAAATACCTATATAAATTTTAAAAAAAAGAAAAAAAAAAATTCCGCTTCGCGATTTGAATTAAAGACATTCAGAAAATGGCGTCACGCTGTCCGACCTAGCCACCAATCCTTGTGCCCCAAGAGTGTCTGAAATATTTAAGAATCTAATTATGACTAGCCATTAAACGTTTTAAACTTGGTGTCAATCTATACAAAAAGAACAATGATAAGTATAGGAGTGGATACTGCGCATTTGCGTGAACTTGCTTATTTAAATTTTGATTAAATATAGAATTATTTTGATATTAAATTTTATTTTTTAATATATTATTTGGAGCAATTTATAGTAACTCTCTTATAATTGAAAAAAAATACCTAAATAATTTTTTTAAAAAAAGAAAGAAAAATTAAATAAACAAAAAAAAATCTTTCCACTTCTCGATTCGAACTAAAGACCTTTAACAGTTAGCGTCTCGCCCTGCCGACCTAGCCACCAATCCTTGTACTCCGAGTGCGTCTGAAAAGTATAAGACTCTTATTATGACTAGCCAGTAAAAGTATTAAACATGGTGTCAATCTGGCCAAAAAGCTCAATGCTAAGTAAAGTAATGGATACTGCGCATGTACGTGAACTGGCATGTTTAAATTTTGATTAAATATAGAAATATTTTGATATTAAATTTTATTTTTGAAATATATGATTTGGAGCAATTTATAATAACTCTCTTATAATTGGTGAAAAATACCTAAATAAATAGTAAAAAAATAAAGAAAAAAAAAAAAAAAAAAAAAATCTTTCCGCTTCGCGATTTGAACTGAAGACCTTCAAAAGTTAGCGTCTCGCCCTGCCGACCTAGCCACCAATCCTTGTACTCAGACAGCCTCTGAAAAGTGTAAGACTCTTATTATGACTAGCCAGTAAAACTATTAAACTTGGTGTCAATCTGGTCAAAAAGAACAATGCCAAGTATAGGAGTGGATACTGCGCATGTGCGTGAAATTGCTTGTTTAAATTTGGATTAAATATAGAAATATTTTGATATTAAATTTTTTTTTGAAATATATGATTTGGAGCAATTTATAGTAACTCTCTTATAATTGAAGAAAAATATCTAAATAATTTTTTTAAAAATGAAGAAGAGAATATAAAAAACTTTAAGCTTCGCGATTCGAAATGAACATCTTTAAAAGTTAGCGTCTCGCCCTGCCGACATAGCCAACAATCCTTGTACTCCGAGAGCCTCTGAAAAGTGTAAGACTCTTATTCTGACTAGCCAGTAAAAGTATTAAACATGGTGTCAATCTGGTCAAAAAGAACAATGCTAAGTATAGGCGTGGATACTGCGCTTCTGCGTGAACTTGCTTGTTTAAATCTTGATTAAATATAGAAATATTTTGATATTAAATTTTATTTTTGAAATATATGATTCGGAGCAATTTCTTATAACTCTCCTATAATTGGAGAAAAATACCTAAATAAATAGTAAAAAAAAGAAAGAAAAATCTTTCCGCTTCGCGATTCGAACTGAAGAGCTTCAAATGTTAGCGTCTCTCCAGGCCGACCTAGCCACCAGACCTTGTACTCAGAGAGCGTCTGAAAAGTGTAAGACTCCTATTATGACTAGCCAGTAAAAGTATTAAACATGGTGTCAATCTGGTCAAAAAGCACAAGGCTAAGTATATGAGTGGATACCGCGCATGTGCGTGAACTTGCTTGTTTAAATTTTGATTAAATTTAGAAATATTTTGATATTAAATTTTATTTTTGAAATATATTATTTGGAGCAATTGATAGTAACTCTCTTATAAATGAAGAAAAATACCTATATAAATTTAAAAAAAAAGAAGAAAAAAAATTCCGCTTCGTGATTTGAACTAAAGACCTTCAAAAAATGGCGTCACGCTGTCTGACCTAGCCACCAATCCTTGTGCATAAGAGTGTCTGAAATATTTAAGAATCTAATTATGGCTAGCCATTAAACGTTTTAAACTTGGTGTCAATCTATACAAAAAGAACAATGATAAGTATAGGAGTGGATACTGCGCATTTGCGTGAACTTGCTTATTTAAATTTTGATTAAATATAGAATTATTTTGATATTAAGTTTTATTTTTTAATATATTATTTGGAGCAATTTATAGTAACTCTCTTATAATTGAAAAAAAATACCTAAATAATTTTTTTAAAAAAAGAAAGAAAAATTAAATAAACAAAAAAAAATCTTTCCACTTCTCGATTCAAACTAAAGACCTTTAACAGTTAGCGTCTCGCCCTGCTGACCTCGCCACCAATCCTTGTACTCCGAGTGCGTCTGAAATATTTAAGAATCTCATTATGACTAGCCAATAAAAGTATTAAACTTGGTGTCAATCTGGTCAAAAAGAATAATGCCATGTATAGGAGTGGATACTGCGCATGTGCGTGAAATTGCTCGTTTAAATTTTGATTAAATATAGAATTATTTTGATATTAAATTTTATTTTTGAAATATATGATTTGTTGCAATTTATAGTAACTCTCTTATAATTGGAGAAAAATATCTAAATAAATTTTTTTAAAAAAAAGATGAAAATATAAAAGACTTTAAGCTTCGTGATTCGAACTGAAGACCTTCAAAAGTTAGCGTCTCTCCCTGCCGACACTGCCACCAATCGATGTACTCCGAGAGCGTCTGAAATGTGTAAGACTCTTATTATGACTAGCCAGTAAAAGTATTAAACATGGTGTCAATCTGGTCAAAAAGCACAATGCTAAGTATAGGCGTCTCTCCCTGCCGACACTGCCACCAATCGTTGTACTCCGAGAGCTTCTGAAAAGTGTAAGACTCTTATTATGACTAGCCAGTAAAAGTATTAAACATGGTGTCAATCTGGTCAAAAAGCACAATGCTAAGTATAGGCGTCTCTCCCTGCCGACACTGCCACCAATCGTTGTACTCCGAGAGCGTGTGAAAAGTGTAAGACTCTTATTATGACTAGCCAGTAAAAGTATTAAACATGTGGTCAATCTGGTCAAAAAGCACAATGCTAAGTATAGGATACTGCGCTTGTGCTTGAACTTGCTTGTTTAAGTTTTGATTAATTATAGAAATATTTTGTTATTAAATTTTATTTTTGAAATATATGATTTGGAGCAATTTATAGTAACTTTCTTATAATTGAAGAAAAATATCGAAATAAATTTTTAAAAAAGAAAGAAGAAAATATAAAAAACTTTCCGCTTCGCGATTCGAACTGAAGACCTTCAAAAGTTAGCGTCACACCTGGCCGGCCTTGCCACCTATCTTTGTACCCCAAGAGTGTCTGAAATATTTAAGAATCTCATTATGACTAGCCAATAAAAGTATTAAACTTGGTGTCAATCTGGTCAAAAAGAACAATGCTAAGTATAGGAGTGGATACTGCGCATGTTCGTGAACTTGCTTGTTTAAATTTTGATTAAATTCAGAAGAAATTTGATATTAAATTTTATTTTTGAAATATATGATTTGGAGCAATTCATAGTAACTCTCTTATAAGTAGAGAAAAATACCTAAATAAATTTTTTAAAAAAAGAAAGAAAAATAAATAAGAAAATCTTTCCACTTCGTGATTCGAACTGAAGACCTTCAAAAGTTAGCGTCACACCTTGCCGACCTTGCCACCAATCCTTGTACCCCAAGAGTGTCTGAAATATTTAAGAATCTCACTATGACTAGCCAATAAAATTATTAAACTTGGTGTCAATCTGGTCAAAAATCACAATGCTAAGTATAGGAATGGATATTGCGCATGTGCGTGAACTTGCTTGTTAAGTTTTGATTAAATATAGATATATTTTGATATTAAATTTTATTTTTGAAATATATGATTTGGAGCAATTTATAGTAACTCTCTTATAATTGAAGAAAAGTATCTAAATAAATTTTTAAAAAAAGGAAAAAAAAAAAAAAAAAACTTTCCGCTTCGCGATTCTAACTAAAGACCTTCAAAAATTAGAGTCTCGCCCTGCCGACCTAGCCACCAATCCTTGTACTCCGAGAGCGTCTGAAATCTTTAGGACTCTCTTTATGACTAGCCAATGAAAGTATTAAACATGAAGTCAATCTGGTCAAAAAGAACAATGCTAAGCAAAGGAGTGGATACTGCGCATGTGCGTGAACGTGCTTGTTAAGTTTTGATTAAATATAGATATATTTTGATATTAAATTTTATTTTTGAAATATATTATTTGGAGCAATTTATAGTAACTCTCTTATAATTGAAGAAATATACCGAAATAAATTGTAAAAAAAAGGGGAAAAAAAAGAAAGAAAAAAAAATTTCCGCTTTCCGAATCGAATTAAAGACCTTCAAAATTCAGCGTCTCGCCCTACCGACCTAGCCACCAATCCTTCTGCTCCGAGAGCGTCTGAAAAGAGTAAGACTTTTATTATGACAAGCCAGTAAAAGTATTAAACATGGTGTCCATCTGGTCCAAAAGAACAATGCTAAGTATAGGAGTGGATACTGCACATGTGCGTGAACTTGCTTGTTTAAATTTTGATTAAATATAGAAATATTTTGATATTAAATTTTATTTTTGAAATATATGATTTGGAGCAATTTATAGTAACTCTCGTAAAATTGGAGAAAAATACTTAAATAAATTTAAAAAAAAAAGAAAAAAAACTTTCCGCTTCATGATTCGAACTAAATACCTTCAAAAGTTAGCGTTTCGCCCTGCCAACCTAGCCACCAATCCTTGTACTCCGAGAAAGTCTGAAATGTTTAAGACTCTTATTATGACTAGCCAGTAAAAGTATTAAACATGGTGTCAATCTAGTCAAAAAGCTCAAAGCTAAGTAAAGTAGTGGATACTGCGCATGTGCGGGAACTGGCATGTTTAAATTTTGATTAAATATAGTAATATTTTGATATTAAATTTTATTTTTGAAATATATGATTTGGAGCAATTTATAATAACTCTCTTATAACTGGAGAAAAATACCTAAATAAATAGTAAAAAAAAAGAAAGAAAAAAAATAAAAAAATCTGTCCGCTTCGCGATTCGAACTGAAGACCTTCAAAAGTTAGCGTCTCGCCCTGCCGACCTAGCCACCAATCCTTGTACTCAGACAGCCTCTGAAAAGTGTAAGACTCTTATTATGACTAGCCAGTAAAACTATTAAACTTGGTGTCAATCTGGTCAAAAAGAACAATGCCAAGTATAGGAGTGGATACTGCGCATGTGCGTGAAATTGCTTGTTTAAATTTGGATTAAATATAGAAATATTTTGATATTAAATTTTTTTTGAAATATATGATTCGGAGCAATTTCTTATAACTCTCCTATAATTGGAGAAAAATACCTAAATAAATAGTAAAAAAAAGAAAGAAAAATCTTTCCGCTTCGCGATTCGAACTGAAGAGCTTCAAATGTTAGCGTCTCTCCAGGCCGACCTAGCCACCAGACCTTGTACTCAGAGAGCGTCTGAAAAGTGTAAGACTCCTATTATGACTAGCCAGTAAAAGTATTAAACATGGTGTCAATCTGGTCAAAAAGCACAAGGCTAAGTATATGAGGGGATACCGCGCATGTGCGTGAACTTGCTTGTTTAAATTTTGATTAAATTTAGAAATATTTTGATATTAAATTTTATTTTTGAAATATATTATTTGGAGCAATTGATAGTAACTCTCTTATAAATGAAGAAAAATACCTATATAAATTTAAAAAAAAAAGAAAAAAAAAATTCCGCTTCGCGATCTGAACTAAAGACATTCAAAAAATGGCGTCACGCTGTCCGACCTAGCCACCAATCCTTGTGCCCCAAGAGTGTCTGAAATATTTAAGAATCTAATTATGACTAGCCATTAAACGTTTTAAACTTGGTGTCAATCTATACAAAAAGAACAATGATAAGTATAGGAGTGGATACTGCGCATATGCGTGAACTTGCTTATTTAAATTTTGATTAAATATAGAATTATTTTGATATTAAATTTTATTTTTTAATATATTATTTGGAGCAATTTATAGTAACTCTCTTATAATTGAAAAAAAATACCTAAATAATTTTTTTAAAAAAAGAAAGAAAAATTAAATAAACAAAAAAAAATCTTTCCACTTCACGATTCGAACTAAAGACCTTTAACAGCTAGCGTCTCGCCCTGCCGACCTAGCCACCAATCCTTGTACTCCGAGTGCGTCTGAAAAGTATAAGACTCTTATTATGACTAGCCAGTAAAAGTATTAAACATGGTGTCAATCTGGCCAAAAAGCTCAATGCTAAGTAAAGTAATGGATACTGCGCATGTACGTGAACTGGCATGTTTAAATTTTGATTAAATATAGAAATATTTTGATATTAAATTTTATTTTTGAAATATATGATTTGGAGCAATTTATAATAACTCTCTTATAATTCGTGAAAAATACCTAAATAAATAGTAAAAAAAAAGAAAGAAAAAAAATAAAAAAATCTGTCCGCTTCGCGATTCGAACTGAAGACCTTCAAAAGTTAGCGTCTCGCCCGGCCGACCTAGCCACCAATCCTTGTACTCAGACAGCCTCTGAAAAGTGTAAGACTCTTATTATGACTAGCCAGTAAAACTATTAAACTTGGTGTCAATCTGGTCAAAAAGAACAATGCCAAGTATAGGAGTGGATACTGCGCATGTGCGTGAAATTGCTTGTTTAAATTTGGATTAAATATAGAAATATTTTGATATTAAATTTTTTTTTGAAATATATGATTCGGAGCAATTTCTTATAACTCTCCTATAATTGGAGAAAAATACCTAAATAAATAGTAAAAAAAAGAAAGAAAAATCTTTCCGCTTCGCGATTCGAACTGAAGAGCTTCAAATGTTAGCGTCTCTCCAGGCCGACCTAGCCACCAGACCTTGTACTCAGAGAGCGTCTGAAAAGTGTAAGACTCCTATTATGACTAGCCAGTAAAAGTATTAAACATGGTGTCAATCTGGTCAAAAAGCACAAGGCTAAGTATATGAGGGGATACCGCGCATGTGCGTGAACTTGCTTGTTTAAATTTTGATTAAATTTAGAAATATTTTGATATTAAATTTTATTTTTGAAATATATTATTTGGAGCAATTGATAGTAACTCTCTTATAAATGAAGAAAAATACCTATATAAATTTAAAAAAAAAAGAAAAAAAAATTCCGCTTCGCGATTTGAACTAAAGACATTCAAAAAATGGCGTCACGCTGTCCGACCTAGCCACCAATCCTTGTGCCCCAAGAGTGTCTGAAATATTTAAGAATCTAATTATGACTAGCCATTAAACGTTTTAAACTTGGTGTCAATCTATACAAAAAGAACAATGATAAGTATAGGAGTGGATACTGCGCATTTGCGTGAACTTGCTTATTTAAATTTTGATTAAATATAGAATTATTTTGATATTAAATTTTATTTTTTAATATATTATTTGGAGCAATTTATAGTAACTCTCTTATAATTGAAAAAAAATACCTAAATAATTTTTTTAAAAAAAGAAAGAAAAATTAAATAAACAAAAAAAAATCTTTCCACTTCACGATTCGAACTAAAGACCTTTAACAGCTAGCGTCTCGCCCTGCCGACCTAGCCACCAATCCTTGTACTCCGAGTGCGTCTGAAAAGTATAAGACTCTTATTATGACTAGCCAGTAAAAGTATTAAACATGGTGTCAATCTGGCCAAAAAGCTCAATGCTAAGTAAAGTAATGGATACTGCGCATGTACGTGAACTGGCATGTTTAAATTTTGATTAAATATAGAAATATTTTGATATTAAATTTTATTTTTGAAATATATGATTTGGAGCAATTTATAATAACTCTCTTATAATTCGTGAAAAATACCTAAATAAATAGTAAAAAAATAAAGAAAAAAAAATAAAAAAATCTTTCCGCTTCGCGATTTGAACTGAAGACCTTCAAAAGTTAGCGTCTCGCCCTGCCGACCTAGCCACCAATCCTTGTACTCAGACAGCCTCTGAAAAGTGTAAGACTCTTATTCTGACTAGCCAGTAAAAGTATTAAACATGGTGTCAATCTGGTCAAAAAGCACAATGCTAAGTATAGACGTGGATACTGCGCTTCTGCGTGAACTTGCTTGTTTAAATCTTGATTAAATATAGAAATATTTTGATATTAAATTTTATTTTTGAAATATATGATTCGGAGCAATTTCTTATAACTCTCCTATAATTGGAGAAAAATACCTAAATAAATAGTAAAAAAAAGAAAGAAAAATCTTTCCGCTTCGCGATTCGAACTGAAGAGCTTCAAATGTTAGCGTCTCTCCAGGCCGACCTAGCCACCAGACCTTGTATTCAGAGAGCGTCTGAAAAGTGTAAGACTCCTATTATGACTAGCCAGTAAAAGTATTAAACATGGTGTCAATCTGGTCAAAAAGCACAAGGCTAAGTATATAAGTGGATACCGCGCATGTGCGTGAACTTGCTTGTTTAAATTTTGATTAAATTTAGAAATATTTTGATATTAAATTTTATTTTTGAAATATATTATTTGGAGCAATTGATAGTAACTCTCTTATAAATGAAGAAAAATACCTATATAAATTTAAAAAAAAAAAAGAAAAAAAAAATTCCGCTTCGCGATTTGAACTAAAGACATTCAAAAAATGGCGTCACGCTGTCCGACCTAGCCACCAATCCTTGTGCATAAGAGTGTCTGAAATATTTAAGAATCTCATTATGACTAGCCATTAAACGTTTTAAACTTGGTGTCAATCTATACAAAAAGAACAATGATAAGTATAGGAGTGGATACTGCGCATTTGCGTGAACTTGCTTATTTAAATTTTGATTAAATATAGAATTATTTTGATATTAAGTTTTATTTTTTAATATATTATTTGGAGCAATTTATAGTAACTCTCTTATAATTGAAAAAAAATACCTAAATAATTTTTTTAAAAAAAGAAAGAAAAATTAAATAAACAAAAAAAAAATCTTTCCACTTCTCGATTCGAACTAAAGACCTTTAACAGTTAGCGTCTCGCCCTGCTGACCTCGCCACCAATCCTTGTACTCCGAGTGCGTCTGAAATATTTAAGAATCTCATTATGACTAGCCAATAAAAGTATTAAACTTGGTGTCAATCTGGTCAAAAAGAATAATGCCATGTGTAGGAGTGGATACTGCGCATGTGCGTGAAATTGCTCGTTTAAATTTTGATTAAATATAGAATTATTTTGATATTAAATTTTATTTTTGAAATATATGATTTGTTGCAATTTATAGTAACTCTCTTATAATTGGAGAAAAATATCTAAATAAATTTTTTTAAAAACAAGATGAAAATATAAAAGACTTTAAGCTTCGTGATTCGAACTGAAGACCTTCAAAAGTTAGCGTCTCTCCCTGCCGACACTGCCACCAATCGATGTACTCCGAGAGCGTCTGAAAAGTGTAAGACTCTTATTATGACTAGCCAGTAAAAGTATTAAACATGGTGTCAATCTGGTCAAAAAGCACAATGCTAAGTATAGCCGTCTCTCCCTGCCGACACTGCCACCAATCGTTGTACTCCGAGAGCGTCTGAAAAGTGTAAGACTCTTATTATGACTAGCCAGTAAAAGTATTAAACATGGTGTCAATCTGGTCAAAAAGCAAAATGCTAAGTATAGGCGTCTCTCCCTGCCGACACTGCCACCAATCGTTGTACTCCGAGAGCGTCTGAAAAGTGTAAGACTCTTATTATGACTAGCCAGTAAAAGTATCAAACATGGTGTCAATCTGGTCAAAAAGCACAATGCTAAGTATAGGCGTCTCTCCCTGCCGACACTGCCACCAATCGTTGTACTCCGAGAGCGTCTGAAAAGTGTAAGACTCTTATTATGACTAGCCAGTAAAAGTATTAAACATGGGGTCAATCTGGTCAAAAAGCACAGTGCTAAGTATAGGATAGTACGCTTGTGCTTGAACTTGCTTGTTTAAGTTTTGATTAATTATAGAAATATTTTGTTATTAAATTTTATTTTTGAAATATATGATTTGGAGCAATTTATAGTAACTTTCTTATAATTGAAGAAAAATATCGAAATAAATTTTTAAAAAAGAAAGAAGAAAATATAAAAAACTTTCCGCTTCGCGATTCGAACTGAAGACCTTCAAAAGTTAGCGTCACACCTGGCCGGCCTTGCCACCTATCTTTGTACCCCAAGAGTGTCTGAAATATTTAAGAATCTCATTATGACTAGCCAATAAAAGTATTAAACTTGGTGTCAATCTGGTCAAAAAGAACAATGCTAAGTATAGGAGTGGATACTGCGCATGTTCGTGAACTTGCTTGTTTAAATTTTGATTAAATTCAGAAGAAATTTGATATTAAATTTTATTTTTGAAATATATGATTTGGAGCAATTTATAGTAACTCTCTTATAAGTAGAGAAAAATACCTAAATAAATTTTTTAAAAAAAGAAAGAAAAATAAATAAGAAAATCTTTCCACTTCGTGATTCGAACTGAAGACCTTCAAAAGTTAGCGTCACACCTTGCCGACCTTGCCACCAATCCTTGTACCCCAAGAGTGTCTGAAATATTTAAGAATCTCACTATGACTAGCCAATAAAAGTATTAAACTTGGTGTCAATCTGGTCAAAAATCACAATGCTAAGTATAGGAATGGATACTGCGCATGTGCGTGAACTAGCTTGTTAAGTTTTGATTAAATATAGATATATTTTGATATTAAATTTTATTTTTGAAATATATGATTTGGAGCAATTTATAGTAACTCTCTTATAATTGAACAAAAATATCTAAATAAATTTTTAAAAAAGAAAGAAGAAAATATAAAAAACTTTAAGCTTCGCGATTCGACCTGAAGACATTCAAAAGTTAACGTCTCGCCATTCCGACCTAGCCACCAATTCTTCTACTGCGAGAGCGTCTGAAATGTGTAAAACTCTTATTATGACTAGCCAGTAAAAGTATTAAACATGGTGTCAATCTGGTCAAAAAGCACAATGCTAAGTATAGGAGTGGATACTGCGCATGTGCGTGAACTTGCTTGTTTAAATTTAGATTAAATTTAGAAGAATTTTGAAATTAAATTTTATTTTTGAAATATATGATTTGGAGCAATTTTTAGTAACTCTCTTATAATTGAACAAAAATATCTAAATAAATTTTTAAAAAAGAAAGAAGAAAATATAAAAAACTTTAAGCTTTGCGATTCGACCTGAAGACCTTCAAAAGTTAACGTCTCGCCATTCCGACATAGCCATCAATCCTTCTACTCCGAAAGCGTCTGAAAAGTGTAAAACTCTTATTATGACTAGCCAGTAAAAGTATTAAACATGGTGTCAATCTGGTCAAAACGCACAATGCTAAGTATAAGAGTGGATACTGCGCTTGTGCCTGAACTTGCTTGTTTAAGTTTTGATTAATTATGGAAATATTTTGTTATTAAATTTTATTTTTGAAATATATGATTTGGAGCAATTTATAGTAACTCTCTTATAATTGAAGATAAATATCTAAATAAATTTTTTAAAAAGAAAGAAGAAAATATAAAGAACTTTAAGCTTAGCGATTCGAACTGAGGAAATTCAAAAGTTAGCGTCTCGGCCGGCCGACCTAGCCACCAATCCTTGTACTCCGAGAACGTCTGAAAAGTGTAAGAGTCTTATTAAGACTAGCCAGTAAAAGTATTAAACATGGTGTCAATCTGGTCAAAAAGCACAATGCTAAGTATAGGAGTGAATACTGCGCATGTTCGTGAACTTGCTTGTTTAAATTTTGATTAAATTTAGATGAATTTTGATATTAAATTTTATTTTTGAAATATATGATTTGGAGCAATTTATAGTAACTCTCTTATAAGTAGAGAAAAATACCTAAATAATTTTTTTAAAAAAAGAAAGAAAAATAAATAAGAAAATCTTTCCACTTCGCGATTCGAACTGAAGACCTTCAAAAGTTAGCGTCACACCTTGCCGAACTAGACACCAATCCTTGTACCCCAAGAGTGTCTGAAATATTTAAGAATCTCATTATGACTAGCCAATAAAAGTATTAAACTTGGTGTCAATCTGGTCAAAAAGAATAATGACATGTATAGGAGTGGATACTGCGCATGTGCGTGAAATTGCTTGTTTAAATTTTGATTAAATATAGAATTATTTAGATATTAAATTTTATTTTTGAGATATATGATTTGGTGCAATTTATAGTAACTCTCTTATAATTGGAGAAAAATATCTAAATAAATTTTTTTTTAAAAAAGAAGAAAATATAAAAGACTTTAAGCTTCGTGATTCGAACTGAAGACCTTCAAAAGTTAGCGTCTCTCCCTGCTGACACTGCCACCAATCGTTGTACTCCGAGAGCGTCTGAAAAGTGTAAGACTCTTATTATGACTAGCCAGTAAAAATATTAAACATGGTGTCAATCTGGTCAAAAAGCACAATGCTAAGTATAGGCGTCTCTCCCTGCCGACACTGCCAACAATCGTTGTACTCCGAGAGCGTCTGAAAAGTGTAAGACTCTTATTATGACTAGCTAGTAAAAGTATTAAACATGGTGTCAATCTGGTCAAAAAGCACAATGCTAAGTATAGGATACTGCGCTTGTGCTTGAACTTGCTTGTTTAAGTTTTGATTAATTATAGAAATATTTTGTTATTAAATTTCATTTTTGAAATATATGATTTGGAGCAATTTATAGTAACTTTCTTATAATTGAAGAAAAATATCGAAATAAATTTTTAAAACAGAAAGAAGAAAATATAAAAAACTTTCCGCTTCGCGATTCGAACTGAAGACCTTCAAAAGTTAGCGTCACACCTTGCCGGCCTTACCACCTACCCGTGTACCCCAAGAGTGTCTGAAATATTTAAGAATATCATTATGACTAGCCAATAAAAGTATTAAACTTGGTGTCAATCTGGTCAAAGAGAACAATCCTAAGTATAGGAGTGGATACTGCGCATGTTCGTGAACTTGCTTGTTTAAATTTTGATTAAATTCAGAAGAAATTTGATATTAAATTTTATTTTTGAAATATATGATTTGGAGCAATTTATAGTAACTCTCGTAAAATTGGAGAAAAATACTTAAATAAATTTAAAAAAAAAAGAAAAAAAACTTTCCGCTTCATGATTCGAACTAAATACCTTCAAAAGTTAGCGTTTCGCCCTGCCGACCTAGCCACCAATCCTTGTACTCAGACAGCCTCTGAAAAGTGTAAGACTCTTATTATGACTAGCCAGTAAAAGTATTAAACATGGTGTCAATCTGGTCAAAAAGCACAATGCTAAGTATAGGCGTGGATACTGCGCTTCTGCGTGAACTTGCTTGTTTAAATCTTGATTAAATATAGAAATATTTTGATATTAAATTTTATTTTTGAAATATATGATTCGGAGCAATTTCTTATAACTCTCCTATAATTGGAGAAAAATACCTAAATAAATAGTAAAAAAAAGAAAGAAAAATCTTTCCGCTTCGCGATTCGAACTGAAGAGCTTCAAATGTTAGCGTCTCTCCAGGCCGACCTACCCACCAGACCTTGTACTCAGAGAGCGTCTGAAAAGTGTAAGACTCCTATTATGACTAGCCAGTAAAAGTATTAAACATGGTGTCAATCTGGTCAAAAAGCACAAGGCTAAGTATATGAGTGGATACCGCGCATGTGCATGAACTTGCTTGTTTAAATTTTGATTAAATTTAGAAATATTTTGATATTAAATTTTATTTTTGAAATATATTATTTGGAGCAATTGATAGTAACTCTCTTATAAATGAAGAAAAATACCTATATAAATTTAAAAAAAAAAGAAAAAAAAAAATTTCCGCTTCGCGATTTGAACTAAAGACCTTCAAAAAATGGCGTCACGCTGTCCGACCTAGCCACCAATCCTTGTGCCCCAAGAGTGTCTGAAATATTTAAGAATCTAATTATGACTAGCCATTAAACGTTTTAAACTTGGTGTCAATCTATACAAAAAGAACAATGATAAGTATAGGAGTGGATACTGCGCATTTGCGTGAACTTGCTTATTTAAATTTTGATTAAATATAGAATTATTTTGATATTAAATTTTATTTTTTAATATATTATTTGGAGCAATTTATAGTAACTCTCTTATAATTGAAAAAAAAAATACCTAAATAATTTTTTTTAAAAAAGAAAGAAAAATTAAATAAACAAAAAAAAATCTTTCCACTTCTCGATTCGAACTAAAGACCTTTAACAGTTAGCGTCTCGCCCTGCCAACCTAGCCACCAATCCTTGTACTCCGAGTGCGTCTGAAAAGTATAAGACACTTATTATGACTAGCCATTAAACATTATTATTAAAGCCATTAGCCATTATTATTAAACTAGCCATAATTATTAAACATGGTGTCAATCTGGCCAAAAAGCTCAATGCTAAGTAAAGTAATGGATACTGCGCATGTACGTGAACTGGCATGTTTAAATTTTGATTAAATATAGAAATATTTTGATATTAAATTTTATTTTTGAAATATATGATTTGGAGCAATTTATAATAACTCTCTTATAATTGGTGAAAAATACCTAAATAAATAGTAAAAAAATAAAGAAAAAAAATAAAAAAAATTTTCCGCTTCGCGATTTTAACTGAAGACCTTCAAAAACTAGCGTCTCGCCCTGCTGACCTCGCCACCAACCCTTGTACTCCGAGTGCGTCTGAAATATTTAAGAATCTCATTATGACTAGCCAATAAAAGTATTAAACTTGATGTCAATCTGGTCAAAAAGAATAATGCCATGTATAGGAGTGGATACTGCGCATGTGCGTGAAATTGCTCGTTTAAATTTTGATTAAATATAGAATTATTTTGATATTAAATTTTATTTTTGAAATATATGATTTGTTGCAATTTATAGTAACTCTCTTATAATTGGAGAAAAATATCTAAATAAATTTTTTTTTTAAAAAAAGATGAAAATATAAAAGACTTTAAGCTTCTTGATTCGAACTGAAGACCTTCAAAAGTTAGCGTCTCTCCCTGAAGACACTGCCACCAATCGTTGTACTCCGAGAGCGTCTGAAAAGTGTAAGACTCTTATTATGACTAGCCAGTAAAACTATTAAACATGGTGTCAATCTGGTCAAAAAGCACAATGCTAAGTATAGGCGTCTCTCCCTGCCGACGCTGCCACCAATCGTTGTACTCCGAGAGCGTCTGAAAAGTGTAAGACTCTTATTATGACTAGCCAGTAAAAGTATTAAACATGGTGTCAATCTGGTCAAAAAGCACAATGCTAAGTATAGGCGTCTCTCCCTGCCGACACTGCCACCAATCGTTGTACTCCGAGAGCGTCTGAAAAGTGTAAGACTCTTATTATGACTAGCCAGTAAAAGTATTAAACATGGGGTCAATCTGGTCAAAAAGCACAATGCTAAGTATAGGATACTGCGCTTGTGCTTGAACTTGCTTGTTTAAGTTTTGATTAATTATAGAAATAATTTGTTATTAAATTTATTTTTGAAATATATGATTTGGAGCAATTTATAGTAACTTTCTTATAATTGAAGAAAAATATCGAAATAAATTTTTAAAAGAGAAAGAAGAAAATATAAAAAACTTTCCGCTTCGCGATTCGAACTGAAGACCTTCAAAAGTTAGCGTCACACCTTGCCGGCCTTGCCACCGATCTTTGTACCCCAAGAGTGTCTGAAATATTTAAGAATCTCATTATGACTAGCCAATAAAAGTATTAAACTTGGTGTCAATCTGGTCAAAAAGAACAATGCTAAGTATAGGAGTGGATACTGCGCATGTTCGTGAACTTGCTTGTTTAAATTTTGATTAAATTCAGAAGAAATTTGATATTAAATTTTATTTTTGAAATATATGATTTGGAGCAATTTATAGTAACTCTCTTATAAGTAGAGAAAAATACCTAAATAAATTTTTTAAAAAAAGAAAGAAAAATAAATAAGAAAATCTTTCCACTTCGTGATTCGAACTGAAGACCTTCAAAAGTTAGCGTCACACCTTGCCGACCTTGCCACCAATCCTTGTACCCCAAGAGTGTCTGAAATATTTAAGAATCTCACTATGACTAGCCAATAAAAGTATTAAACTTGGTGTCAATCTGGTCAAAAATCACAATGCTAAGTATAGGAATGGATACTGCGCATGTGCGTGAACTTGCTTGTTAAGTTTTGATTAAATATAGATATATTTTAATATTAAATTTTATTTTTGAAATATATGATTTGGAGCAATTTATAGTAACTCTCTTATAATTGAACAAAAATATCTAAATAAATTTTTAAAAAAGAAAGAAGAAAATATAAAAAACTTTAAGCTTCGCGATTCGACCTGAAGACATTCAAAAGTTAACGTCTCGCCATCCCGACCTAGCCACCAATTCTTCTACTGCGAGAGCGTCTGAAAAGTGTAAAACTCTTATTATGACTAGCCAGTAAAAGTATTAAACATGGTGTCAATCTGGTCAAAAAGCACAATGCTAAGTATAGCAGTGGATACTGCGCAAGTGCGTGAACTTGCGTGTTTAAATTTTGATTAAATATAGAAATATTTTGATATTAAATTTTATTTTTCAAATATATGATTTTTAGCAATTTATAGTAACTGTCTTATAATTGAAGAAAAATATCTAAATAAATTTTTAAAAAAGAAAGAAGGAAATATAAAAAACTTTCCACTTCGCGATTCGAACTGAAGACCATCAAATATCAAGCGTCTCGCCATACCAACCTAGCCACCAATCCCTGTACCCCGAGTGCTTCTGAAAAGTTTAAGACTCTTATTATGACTAGCCAATAAAAGCATTAAACGTGGTGTAAATCTTGTCAAAAAGCACAATGCTAAGTTTAAGAGTGGATACTGCGCATGTGCGTGAACTTGCTTGTTTAAATTTTGATTAAACATAGAAATATTTTGATATTAAATTTTATTTTTGAAATATATGATTTGGTGCAATTTATAGTAACTCTCTTATAATTAAAGAAAAATATCTAAATAAATTTTTAAAAAAAGAAATAAGAAAATATAAAAAACTTTCCGCTTAGCGTTTCGAACTGAAGACCTTCAAAAGTAAGCGTCTGGCCTTGCCGACCTAGCCACCAAATCCTTGTAAACCAAGAGTGTCTGAAATGTTTAAGCCTCTCATTATGACTAGCCAATAAAAGTATTAAACATGGTGTCAATCTGGTAAAAAACACAATGCTAAGTATAGGAGTGGATACTGCACATGTGCGTGAACTTGTTTGTTTAAATTTTGATTAAATATAGAAATATTTTGATATTTAAATTTATTTTTGAAATATTCGATTTGGAGCAATTTATAATAACTCTATATAATTGGAAAAAAATACCTAAATAAATTTTTTAAAAAAAAGAAAGAAAAAGAAATAAGAAAATCTTTCCACTTCGCGATTCGAACTGAAGACCGTCAAAAGTTAGCGTCTCGCCCTGCCTCCCTAGCCACCAATCCTTGTACTCCGAGAGCGTGTGAAAAGTGTAAGACTCTTATTATGACTGGATAGTAAAAGTATTAAACATGGTGTCAATCTGTTTACTCGGCTGCGAACCAGAATGTCCCAGGGTCTATCCTAGCCAATTCAATTTCCACAAAGGAATACAGGGAAGGAAGTAAAATTGTTCGCAAGCACTTTACAAGCCTTTCGGTGCAATAACGGCATAGTTACGACACTAAGGACGCATTTCAATGATTTTATACATGGTAGAATTATAGGCTGCCTGGAATGTGGGCGTACACAGCTGGAAGTATCCGAGGAGCTTGGAATCGCCCAGAGTGTCATCTCCAAGCTTTGACAACGATTCCAAGATGATGGTATTGTGAGTAGACGTTACAGCAAAGGTTGCTCCCAAGTTCCAGCGCCGAATGAGGACCGGTATTTGGCAGTTTCTGTGAAAAGAAACAAACGGAGCACAGCATCAGACCTGTATCGTCAGCTCTCTTCAGCCGCTAGTACGACAGTTTCAAGGCAGACCGTGTACAGACGCTTAGAGCAGATTGGTCTATATGCTTGTAGGCCTGTCTTATGTGTTCCACTTACTGCAACTCACTGTCGCCTGCGGTTAGCCTGAAGTAGAGAGCATGCATTGTGGACACCGTAACAATGCAACGTAACAATGCAGCGTAACAATGCAACTCGTTAGGAAGCTTGTGTGATGCTTCCTAACGAGTCCAGGTTTTGCTTGCAGTCAGATTCTCACCGGACTGTCATATGGAAAGCCCCAGACACCCGTTACCACCAAGAGAACATTATTGAATGACACCGTTATGGTGATGCAGAATTGCTCGTTTGGGGAGAAATATTGCCGGGTTTCAGAACTGACCTGCATGTTCAAATTTGAACTGTGACAGGCCAAATCCATCGGGAAGTCAATCTGGAACAACATATACGTTTGTTTCTGGGTGTCATGGGCGCATAATTCGTGTTTATGGATGACAACGCCCGTTCTCACCGTGCAAACATCGTAAATGAATGCCTTCGATTGTAGGATATCACCCGTATGGACTGACAAGCATTCTCACCGTACTTGAATCCAGTAAAACATTTGTGGCACATGCTTGGGCGATGAGTTGCAGCCCTTCCACCACCTCCTACATTTCTACTGGAACTTCGGAGAGCATTGCTTGATGAGTGGTGTAATATTCCCCAACATCAGATTGATAATTTTTATACTCAGCATGCCTAGGCGTTGTACGGACTGTATTGCATTCTCTGGGAGACATACTATATATTAACCATCATCCCAACCATGTAATATTGGTTTTTATAATTAGTGTTTTTTTTTTTTTTTTTTTTTTTTTTTTTGTAATTTGCTCCAGGGAGCAAAAAATTGCAATTTTTATTAATGATATCAAACATATAGCATCTTTTTTGCTCTTTACTTTTGCTTAATAAATAGGCTTTACAATTAAGTCGCATTTGTTTTGCTTCTGACTCTTTCTTTTCCTGAACTTGCATTATCCTTAATTTATGCACATGAGTGTATATTCCAGTTTGCATAATGTCTGCAAGTTATTTTTATTGGAACTTTATTTTATTTTTTCAGAAAAGTTTTTAATAAGGGAAACGCACATAGAGTTTATTTAAAAATTCATAAAATTTCAATAATTACAAAATATTTATTAGCAAAATAAAGGTATCTTCAAATTAGCAGTTTTAAATGTTAAAATAAATGCTACATTAAAAAAAAAATTCTTTTGTAAGGTTCTTAGCTATGTTCCATAGAAAACTTTTTTTCATGTATACATAAGAACAGCAAAATGTCATTGTGGCCCTCAAAACTATATAGTTTTAGGAGTGAAAAGAGCTTAACACTAAAGTTAATATTGTGTGTCGATAATATAAATAATAGTTATATATAATTAATAATTTCAAATTAAAAAAAAAACCCTAAAATTTCAAAATACTGTTCAACAAAATCATAATAGATTTTAAAGATCGAAATTTGTTACGGTCTCCTGTCTTTGTGTATTTTACCATTTAGCAAGGCAGAGGCGGCGTTAGCAGGAGGGCAAGGGGGACAATTGCGCCCCCCCCGTCGGTTTTGAGATTGAGAGTGTCGTCGGCAAAACTTTTCACCAAAATGGTTGTGGAAAAGCACGCATTCTCGAATATGAAAATTTAAAAACCATCTTAAAATTAATATGTTGTAAACAATCAAAATATCTAAGTAGCTGTTAAAGCGGTTTGACTATGTTTGGTAAAATAATCAATAGGGTGGTAGGTCAATATGATGCCGCATTTTGCGGACAATTTTTGATCGCCTGACTATGAACGCAATTTGATAGATGTAGAAGTTAAATTCACAGATATTCAGGCTTTTGATTGAAATGTCGTTCATCAAGCTTCTAATTAGCATTACTTTCGGCGATATATCCTACAGTGTGAATAAGTTATCTCATTCTGCCGACAATTTCTGGATGGCCGACTATGAACTGAATACGATGGAAGTTCACTAATTTTCAGAAATCTTTTATAAATGTCATTCATTCAGCTAATAATTTGCATTACTTTTGGCAGAATAGCCGACAACGTGTAAAGTGAGTAAGAAGTCGCATTTTTACCGATTTATCTTTGTCTTTCGGCTAAGATGTTGTCATAAGTTATGAGAAAAAATTATTTTTATCGAGTACTTCGATTATTTGCAAGTGAAATTATTAGGGAAAAATACTTTTATATTTTACAAGAATAGGGCGATAGAGTTGTTTTTCCTAATTCGGAATTCAATGAATCATTTTATGAGATTTTAGATTATAAAATGAATCATTTTATTCACCTAATTGTTTCTTCTTCGGTGTTGAATTGGTAAATTTATTTTATTTACTTCACTGTGAGAATTCTCTGAGTAAACTCTAGTTTATGGTTAAACTAAATTTAATAAAACACTCTTTTCTCTCGATACTCTTGTGTTTTATGCATGCTAAGAAGAGTTAAGTTGCTGTAGCCAGGTTATGTGAATTCATTATAAATCACTGGAATAAGTAAATTGTATTATATTAAATTATTTAATAGTAAAATATCTTTTTTCTGCAATCTAATTTACTGGCTGCAATCATTATACTAAACAAATATTACCGACTGAAAATGACGACAAAAAATAAATATATATGTTATGGTAGCTTTTTAGCTAAGCTAAGAGCTTATCCAAGTATGTACTAAATTTGTTAAATAAATTACTACCTAAATTCTTCAGATTCTGCATTCAGTATTATAACTCTGTAATCGGAAAAAGTATTTTTTAAAAACTTCTTTTTTTTCTTTTTTTTCTTCTTATAATTACTCTTTACAGTAAAATCTATATAATTTCTGGTGCTTCTAAATTTTTAATAAACTTTAGATAAAGATATCTTGATAAAATGATAATATCTTGATTCAAATATTTATTCATAGAATATTCATATATGATATATTAATACTTTGACATACAAATTTACTTAACTGCCTAATTAGAAGGTGCATCTTATTAAGGACAATTATTATTATTTTAATTATTAAAATAATATAAAGTCAGTTGAGGCACTGATGAGTTTTCCAAGTGATTTTTGAATTTTTAATCACTTAATACATTCACTTAATTGTAAATTAAAAATTTAGTAATTCGATACGCGATCCAGACTCGTCATTGTATACGAAGGGGTTAAGAAAAACCAATGCATGCAACTAAGGCGATAAAAATAATTTTTTGGAGGAATATTAGCTTGCAATAGCTTCGAGGGAAACAAGTACTTAACCACAAGAACACGTGCTTAAAAATGAAAATAGAGGAATTCATATTCTAGATCTAAATGTTTTTTAATAAAACGCTTTGTTTTTTTTTAAGTCTGATAGCTTTTTAGCATATACATAATACATGGGAAACTTAATGCTTAAGCCGCTCATTTTTCACATGTTCATTTTTCAATCTTACATAAAATAATTAAGTTTGTACATATCTTTACAAAATATATTCCCCAACTTTCTTAAGAAAAATCATTGTATCTTTTCAGCATTCTATATCGTTCGTGTCCGAACTATAGTAAATTTTTGCTGTACGCGCTCGCTTATTCGCCTCGGTTTCGAAATATATCTGAATTCAGTCTCGTTGTTGCAATTCTTATAAAAATTATTTTAGGTAGGAGACTATATAAAAGAGGGAGGAAAAATAGGTTTTTGGCGAAAACACTGAATATTCATTTTTATTAATCATGCTGGATTTCTAAAAAATTTCTTTTATAAAACTTTTTGAATATAATTTCGACATTCATTTTAAATAACTTCCATGACGGGAACATGCATTTGTTCAATTAACAATGACACTGCATTCTGCCTCAGCCTGTGTTTCTATCTATATACTACAATCTAGAATAAAATATAATTGTAGTTTTTCCACAATTAGATCTTAGTGCAAGTAAATCTCAAGAATCTCATAAAAAAATCGATAACATATTGACAATTTTTAAATGGTCAGTAAAAAAAACAACTAAGAACATTTTTTTTGCAAATATCTTTGTAAATTTTTAACAATGAAAGAAAAGGCCAGTATCTCAATAAAAAAGATTGTACAGCAAAACTTGAAATTTTTCATGAAGCATAGATAAAATAACAAAAAATGCAGATATAGTTTTTAAAAAAACTGATAAAAAATATATATATTTTAAAAAATTGTATATTTTTTAATAAGCAAGCTTAATAAGCAAGTCATATTTTCTTGATTTTTTTAACTCTATTCTCCCTCTCCTTAATTGAGGTCATAAAGGGAAGGGAGAAATCTGTGAATGGATTGAAAATTGAACCGACCAGTTATTCTTAGAATTTCAAAATTATTGAAATAATTCGAAACCGCATATCACTATAATTGGTGCTATTCACTGGAAGAGGTTGTAAGAGTGAAATCATTGCTTGCTCAGTGGTATCAGTGATTTCTTGATTTCAGTGACTTCTCGCTTAACAATATGAGTATCCCACAAAGATAATTTTTAATTGCCTATTGAGGTTTGTGAAAATGATAATAAAAAAAAATTGAAATGTGCTATCCCAAATTTCCAGTTATCATGTGAAAACATTATTTTTTTAAGTCATATGGTATGGTTACAGAAAAAAAAATCATGTTCTCATATAACTCATAATTCGCAATCACCAACATTTAGAAAAGCGATGGTTTTTTACTATCTCAAAATCAATCGAGTTCTAAAATATTTTTCTGAAGGCCAGAATTTTTCCCCTGAAGAAGCAGTTTAAGCCGGTTTGAATGAATCAAGATTACGCATGCCTCGATATTTAGAAAATGATGCTTTTTTTTCTTCTTTGAATGTTTTATCTCAAAATCTTTCGAGCTCCAAAGCTTTTAACCTGTAATGATGCTTTGCAGCACCATTAATTTCATTTTGGTAATAGTTTTCTCCAATCTAATGTAAATATTTATTTGTGATAATGCTCCAAAAAAAAAAGCAAATGGTCTCGTTCGGTTTATTTTAGACCAACACTATCAAGGTCGGGATATTACAACGAAAGCTAGCTGCCTAGAGGTTTCGCAACTTTTTTTTTTTTTTTTTGGAGGGTGGAGGATTCAAATAGTTGACAAGAGCCGTATAAAGGCAGAATTGGAATCGTCAGATCACGATTGAATTTTTTCTCATTTTTACAAATTTCCTTCCAGATTGATGTTTTCCCCTTTATTTATTTCTTTCAAATTGTCTACTTTTCTTTTTCCTTTTTCTTTATGCGGTTGGTTCACCAGTCAATGCGAACTTTGAATCTAAGAATTTAAAATATGTTGAAAAATGTTACACATTTTTTTAAGATTTTATTTACAAATATTTCAGGTTTATATATTAAAATTTTTGATATGTGACGTACTGAAACCAACTGCTTTTAAAGTAATCCATAATTAAAAATCTTTTGTTACTTTAGCCAGCTCAGTAATTGCTTTTTAAATATTGTTTTCATAGCCTGCAATGACGTAAAAGCAATTTCCATGCACTCGAAGTATGCTTTTGTTACCAAGTATGCTCAACGGACCATCTCAATATTCGTCTCTGCGATACGATAGCAACATTCAGTGTTTGTGAGACCCTCCGTATTGTTCATAGGCGTCATATAAATCTGTAATGTAAGATGACACCACATGCAAAAATCCTACACATTAAAATCCTGCGAGCATGGAGGCAAGTAATTGGTCTCGCACGCTCAGTTTACCTTCTTGAGTATGTAGCATCGAGTCGTTGACGGAAACTTGTTCAAAGCACCTTCTACGCCTTTTAAGAGCCATTATTTAATATAAGTCTCCTTTTACAATCTCTAAATTTTCCATACTTGGTACCATTTTTTAATTTGTCTTTGTTATTTGTTTAAGCAGTTGTTTACACCACCTGCTACTTCCTGTTTCATGTATGGTGTCGCCCCCTATTTTCTGTTAAAAGTCCTACAAGTCCTACTTATGCAGAGTAGTCGCGCATTTACTTTTCCTTGTAATTGTTGATTCTTTATTATACGCGTTAATAGTAATATTTTTAAAGTTAATATGGATTAAGTCCATTATTCTCAAACTGTTCACTCTACGAATTTATTCCTTGCTGGCATACCGCCAGAATTAGACCTACCGCCGACATAACAACAGTTTTATATAAAAAATTCTGATAAACAGTCAAAGCATTTAATTGTAGGGCCTTTTTTATAGAGTCGGTTTCGGCATTTCTCTTATATGAAAAAAAAAAATAAATTAATTGTCAATAATTTCACAAAAAAAAGTTTTTAAAAAAACTTCCGAGTACGATATAAATAATATTTAATTACAGAATCAATTTTTAAAAATATGAAGCAATGTCCTTTTTCAAAGATTTTAAACAACTTAATATAAAACTTGTATAACCTTTAAATATCTAATATATATCTTGTAACTACCTTAAAATAATTAATTACGAATATCAGAATAATTCTTTACCATTTAATTGGTGCACTTGATTTGAATTCGAATCGATTCGAGTCCATTATTCTGTAAATTAAACGAAAGCATAAAGTTATCATACTCAGAACAAAATGTATCGAAATGTTGAGGACTCTTTATGTTGCTGGGCCCTAAGGCAGCTGCTTACTTTGCTTATTTGAAAATCCGGTAATATCCAAGTAACATATAAATAACAGGTTCAAATGAATAAATTGGCTAACTTTAAGAAAGCCTCGTAATTTTATTCGTAGAGAACGAGGATGGCTTGAGACCAATAAAAGTTTTCTTTTTTTGATATATTTTCAAAGTAATATAATTTCGAACCTAATTTGATTTACAAGATCTTATTCATAGCATTTGAACTTATTCAAATGAAAATAAAGTATAATGTAAATTTGGAATATCATTTTAGCAACAACCATGATAAATTGCTTTTCGAACATTTTGTGTTATATTCCTGTAATCATTTTATTAATATTTTATTATTAATATTATTAATTGTTATTAATATTAATTATTATTAATATTTTAAAAATTCTTTTTTTTTTTTTTGTATTACAACCAGTTTTCTTGAAAATAATTTGTAGCTAAATATTTTACTATTTCAGCTTTATCAAAATACGGTACTTAATGATTTTATTTAATAAAGGAATTAAAATCGTAAAAATATTTGATTTTTGAATAGGAGAGGGAAAAAGTAAACTGTGAAACTTACATTATCTTAGATTCCTTACAGGCCCATCATCATTATAGCAATATTTCCAGGATTGGCTTTCAAAATATCAACATCGAGGAAATATTGGCAATGTTTGTGTTGCTCTTTGATTACTATCACAAATTTTTATAGTTTTACATTCAATATTTTTTTAATGTATGCTTTATGATTAATTATGAAATAATATTTGAAATATGGAAAAAATGCACAGTTTTCATTATGTGTAATAACAGTTGAATGAAAAACTAGTCTACAAAATCAATATGAGAATTTTTTTCAGATTACAAAATTGAAGCCTTTCTGCATTTAATATGTGATTTTTTATAGTTTTGAATTTGTTTACAACTATTCCTTCTTCTTTTTGTGCATTCACCGGAGAAGAAAAAATAGTTAACTTTGACATATTACACACATTTTTAAATTTCTATAAACTGCATTACGTGTGTGATAAAATTATAGTTTCTCATATATAGCAATTGTGTTCATTGTGACTCGGAATACGGATTAATAAAGATGAATAAACATTAATACAGGTGTGTTTTCCTAATTTCAGGATTTTTCTCTTTATTTTATTTCTATGCTCTTTCGTCACAGCCTCACCTTTCGATCATTAACAATCTGACGTCACCGGAAGTCCGTCTCTTACGTCATTCGTGCGGCTTTTCGCCAAATTGTACTGCAGCAGCTGCAGTCTTTTCACTGGCTGACTGATAGGTCTGTCAGGTCCCAGCGCTACTTGGGTAAGTAGTATTTCGCATTCTTTTGTGTCAAAAAACGACAATATTCTAATTATGCATTTTGTTACATTCAGGGAACTTTTAAAGATATTCTTCATGCATCACGTTTCTATCTTTCTCGTTTCTTTTTGATTAATTTGACCCATTTTCGAAACACCCGTATCTCAGAAATGGGATGTGTGGGGATGAACAAGTTCGCACTTTTTAAATGGATACTTTCTTAAACCATTTTCTCGATTTCAAATCAAAGAATTTTAAATTGTTTATTGTGAAGGCTGCTTCTTGTAATGAATATGAAGGTCATTTCTGTGTGCGTAGTTTGAGACCTTGCAACCAGTTGTGAAATTCTTTTACAGATGATTGAATTTTTGTATTTTGACATTGACATTTATCATTGAAGAAATCTTAAATTAAAAAGTCATAATAAGAGTGACCTTCATGCAAGTGTTTTAAAATTCATTAAATTGAATTTTAAGTAGTTTGGTGTTAACTTATTTTTTCGCTGGACATGGAAGTAATATATAATTAAAATTAATTTTCATTCAGTGTGATATTTTCTAATGTTAGTGATATATTCAATCTGTAATGTTTGTTAATATGTCGAATTTATGAAATTTTCTTTTATTCTTCTGTTTTAATGAATAAGCTTCAATTTATTTTTGTGTATTGATTTATTTAATTATTAATCAATACACAATATATATATCAGCCAAATAACTTTTTTTTCTTTGTATAACTGTAGTTGAACTTTATTGCAAGATCAGTATATACGCAGAAGTTTAATTATCTGTTTTAAGGACATTTAAATAAAAATTGCATTTGAATGGAAGAAAATTAAAATTGCTGTAGGTATGTTAAAAGCATTTCATTGTAATTCACATTTTCTTTTTTGTCTTAGAGTTAAAAAAAAAAACAAAAAAATGTGACTTGCTTATCAAGAAAACTAATTTTTAAAAATATATATATATATTTATTAGTTTTTTAAAAACTATATCTGCACTTTTTGTTATTTTATCTAGTCTTCATGAAAAATTTCAAGTTTTGCTGTACAATCTTTCAAATGTGTGGTAGATGTCTTTACTTGTAACTGTTGTGTAGAAAGCTAATGGATTGTGAGCTCTGCCATATAATAAAACCCCAGTTAAACTAGAAAGTAAATTTGCTAATTTCTTACTGTCAATAATTTGATGGCATATATATCTTTTATTGAAAATCTTGCCTTTCTACTCCCAGGAAATAAAAGGAAAGTTTAAAAGATGTACATTTTAAAAACTTTTATTGAAATATATTTAATTAGATAGATTCAATGTACTGTTAAATTATAGTTAAAAAGTAATTTTATTATATTTATAGGAAATTTTTAGATTTTTAAAATGGGAATAATTAGTTTTTCAGTCCAGTCTAGATATTCTACTCCCCATATCTATATATTTGTCAAATAAGTTGCGAGTATTGAAAATGAATACAGTGTAAAGTTGAATACAGTATTTTTTTCAAGATTAAGAAGCATATATTCCTAATAGAAATTGTTTTCATTTTATAGTGGGAAATATTTAAAATATATTAGGATTCTAATAGACAGTATAAAATTTTTGATGTAATAATGATGAACTTGCATAATGATGTCTAGTAATGATCGATGCACAATCTAGCCATAGATACAATAAACAGAAGAGATAAATAATTCTAAAGTCTATCATATTCAGTGCTTAAAATATTTTGAGTGAATCATGGACATCAATTTATATATTAGAAATTTAACTAAAATTTAAAATTTTCCGTTATTTTTTTTTTTTCCAAAAGAAATTTGCAATTTTAAAGTGTGCGAAAAAATAGATTTATTGCACTCACAGTGGTGGGGAAAAAAGATGGGGGCAGCAAAAAAAAACAAAAAAAAAACAAAAAAAAAAACAATTATAAGTTTAAAATATTTTTTATTGTGTATTACAATTTCTAAAACCTTAAGATCATAAGTCAATGCAATATTTGGAGTTATTTTGTGGAATGTTTCATTTTAATTTTTTATAGTTTTATTCAGTTTTAAATTTTACACAGAAAGGAAATTTGGAAACAAAATGAGGCTAGTTACAAATGTTTGTCACAAAACACTTAATTTTTCAGAAATTGGCTTTATTTTATGATATCCATCAATCAAGATGTCATAGCCTACATGTCTTTTTAAAAGTTGTTTGAATATTTTATACCACAAGTTAATTTTAACAATGTCCACCTGCATAAATATCGCAAGTCAGTATGTCCCTCGAAGTTCAGGTTTTTGATGACTGTTGCAATAATTCTTTCATTTTCTTAAAACCACAACTTCATAGATGACACATGGATAGAGATATCATCTTGTTGAAATATATAATGTTCACTTGTAATGAGAGGAACTTCTGTTAATAACTTTTCAGCAAACTTGTCTTGTTATCCTTCAGAGTTAGTTTGAGGTTTTAAAAAGGCAATTGGAGTTGTTCTATTATGAGCAAATCTTCTCCAAACCATAACACTACTACTGAGAAATTGACGTTTAGAAAACATTTTTCATTCACAATGTAAATCATGTCAATAATATAGGAAGCCGGTCAGGTCCATCGAAATTAAATGTCTTTTCATCCAATAAACTTGCATCCTTATATTTATCTCCAAGGACATTATGCTGTTTTTGCCTATTCTACATGATTAATCAAAATGGACAAAAGGAGGGGGATATTTTCTCATTTTGATATTTTTATGTGAAAATTTTGAAAGTATATTACACACAGTTTTTGAACAAGATAGTTGCAATTTCTTTTTGATTTGAGTAGAAGATTGGTGCTGAGAAAGGGCTCGATTAATTATAGCTCTTTTTGATTGATTGGATAAAGAAGGTTTTTTTTTTTTAATCAGATCATTTATATACAGCATAGTGGTCTGGATTTTTCAAGAAGTTATTCACTACACTATTTGATCGTCTTAATCTCCGGTAGACAAACCACATTCTCTGAAACTAAGAATCTTATCTCATTCTTCACATAACTGAGAAAATGATTTTATCAAAAATACTTTTAGCCGAAAATAGAAACTTTAATAAATAAACATTTGTTGTAAAAATAAGAGAAATAAAATAACACAATATAACACTGGCCAAAGAATATTTTTTATCAAAAGAATAACATAAATTTTATCATCAAAAACATATAGTGAAAATGAATATTGTTTGCATTAATAAAATTTACATGTACAATTTTAAAACTATTTAATAAAATTGCTTACTTTTATAAGTGATTACCAATAAACTAAAATCATTTGGGAAAGCTATTTATATTATCTAATAATGGATTCAGAGTGGCCCTGTTGTTTCCAAACTTTTAATCTGTACAAATATTTAAAAAAAATGATTAAAATATTAAACATTAAAAATTTACTAAACTTTACTAATAAATAACTTCTTTCTGCTTGATATTTAACTCCTTTAAAAGATTTAATATAAATTTTGGAAAATTATAGCTCGCCTTATCTTGGGTATCATTGTATAATATAAAAATTGTAGCTCAATATTTATTAGCTACTTTTGGTGATGCAGATATATTGCCAATTTTTTACTTCAATTTGATGTTGGATTCTCCTAATAAAAAATTTTAAGTATTGAATTTGATAGATTTTAAAGATATATTATCTGTGTTTTCTGTTTGGATTTATGTCTCTTTAATTTAGTTGAATAATTTATCATAAAAGTGTAAACCTTACCATTAAAAGTAAAGTTAAAGTCCTTTTGTCATCTATCTTCTTACCATATATTATTTTTCTCACAATACTGTAATTTCACTTTCTTATTCCTCATGTTTTTTATTTTGAACAAAGAAAGAAAATTACTTGATTAAATATTTAATTTTTTAAATATTTAAAATTAAAATATAAAAATTGTAATATAAATTTATATTTAAATATTTAAAAAAATTATATTTAAATAAAATTTTAAATTTTGGAAAAATCTATGTCAAAAAATTAAAATAATAAGTATTTAAGATTTTTTTTTTTTTTTGAAATGATTCTAAAATATTTCTTTGAAATTCTCGAAAGTTATTCATGAAAAATGTCAATTTTCCATAGTTTTTATTAAAATTCTAATCCTAATTGAATTTTTTCCACAAGTTGAACACTTTTATCTTACAAATTATGTTATATCTGGTAATTTTAAGTCCTCTGATATTCTGTAAAGAACATATTTAATTTTCTTATTAATTGGAAGTATAGTTTAATCTCTCTCATTATTTAGTATTAATCTCTTAAATTTTTAATAATTTATTATCAAAATATTTTTGTTTCCTTTATTGAAGATTAACTGTGCAAAAGAATGGCTAATGCTATCTCAGTTTTTTTTTTTTCATAAAATTTTTAGTAATATATAGTCTTATATCTGACAGGCTTCAATTTAAGTTGGTATTTCTCAAGTTTCCATTTTTAAAAATTAAAAATTGAATGAGATATGTGCTAGAATGCACCTAAAGAAAGAAATGAATTTGCTACCTGGTTACTTTCCTTTTAAGAGTGCAGTGTCTCACAATTCCATTAGTATTTGTTTCTGATTACTTGCAAAGTATAACAGTTACCATAAAACATATAAAAAGTCTAATTGCATTTTTTTTTTTTGTAAGTTGGTCTATTAATTTTTTCTGCATTGCCAGTTTGACTTGTCTTAGACAATAGGAAACTTATTCAAAATTTTCAGGCATTGCAGCTCCCTTCCCCTTTTTCTTTTTTTTCCAGGATTGGGGAAATAGCATACCTGGTGGAAGGCAGGTAGTTGTAAGAAATGTTGGATTATTGATGGGATTTATAATACCTCTTTGTATATAATATTTGATGTTGGCTCGCTGTCATCTTGACTGTTTTAAAATCATTTTTCATAAATGTTATGAAAATTTATTAAATCTAATGACTATTAACATTATATTTATTCCATAAGTAAAGTAATATTTGGCAAATATAGCCAATCTTTTTGACTGTTTGTTAATGAATTTTATTGATAGTCATAGCAAAGATAAATTTCAATGGAAACTGTTCTTGATTTATTTGGAAAAACAACTTAGTTCATATGGAGCAAAGTTGATTTATACTGTGAAAATGCCCCCCCTTCCGCCAGTCAATGCTAGAGGATAAAACTGTCCATCCCTCTTTACGTTGCATGGAATCTCAATTGCAGAAAACTTTGTACCAAACAGTATAAGGAAAAATTGCAGTGTATTTGATTTTTTTAATGCAAACTTCATTTTTTTGTGAGCTTCACAGCTTTTTCATATTAGAATTGCTATAGTCAGTGTGTTTTCTGCAGGTGGTTCAAGGTCACATTTTCTACCTTGTAACTGGTTGTCTGTCTCGCATTGCTGAAGCAAATAACAGTGTCACTCTTTTTTTTTTTTTTTTTTTTACACAGCTGTTAAGGTATTCCGAAGATACGGTTTTCCCAAAACGTACTGCCGTGGGGGGGAAAAAAAAAAAGCTTTGTCGAAACCATGGCAACGGAGAAGAAGGAAGAGTAGGGAAAACAAGTGTTCTTGAAACACCTACAGAAATTACAGACTATAGTTAAGTTGCCATTGTTAGATTATTTTAATTAGTGACATTTAAATTTTTTAAAACTTGAACTTTTGGTAAATAGTATATATTAATATACTATATATATTGATATAATGTGTCAGAAGGTAGTAAAAAAATTCTATCCACTGCTGTCTTATTCATCAATTTTTTTCTTTCTGTTAGTTTTGTAAAAAGGGATCCACACATAAGAAGTAATAAAAAAAAGGCAAATAATTTGTATAATCCCTGCTATTTGTATGTATTAGTTGCCTTTGTTCCTAAGTTCTATATCATTTTTTGCCATTTTTTTTAATACAATAAGTCAAGAACAGGACCAGTTTGACAAATGAAATTGAGTATTTGACCTGTAAGACTTTAGATTTCTGCTGAGTAAACAAATGCAATCCATCTACATGAAGACTAACTATTTATATATAACTAAACAAGAATCAAAAACACAATGAGCAAAATAAGATGAAATGTGGCATTTTACTTTATTGTGATAATTATAGATGCATACTACCAACAGTAAAAACCCATACAAATCTATAAATTCTGAAAATGTCATCTTCCTAAATCCTCGCTTACAGCAATACTAGTTATGAAAAATTTTTGCATGGTTATAAAAAACTAAAACAAAAACAGAATCTTGTTCCAGCACGAGACAAAAAACTGGAGTCACTCCTTGTGACAAAAGTATAAATGGGAGTTTGATTTGATATTAAACTGACTAATGATAAAAAGCAAAAGTGTTTGTTATTTAATGGGGGGGACGGAGTGTAAACATGTAACAAATATTGTTAATTTGTTTAATTAACAAAATTTTGCTATGTGATTTTTAATAAAAACTGTCCTATTAATATATTTAGCCAATAATAAATTTTGAATAAAGTTTGAAAATATTTGCTTTAATTAAATTCTTTGGATATAATTATTCTTCAATAATATATTGATGCTATACTATATGTAATATATTGGCAAGAAGTACTAATGACGATTAAGCACCTAATGTTAAAGAGTATGTAGATGGATATAAATTTATGCTTTAATTGCATATCTATTGTAAATGAATTAGTTAAAAACAAGATTTTGACAAAATTATATACAGATTTTCATTTTGTTATTTAGGTACTTTTGTTCTCCATCTTTTTTTTTTTTAAATCTAAACTATTGGTTTACAAATAAGACAACTTGAGAAATTATAAAAATTATTTTTCTGTTTGTCAGTATGCCTAAAAAAATCAGAATTGATTTCATCCATTTAATGACTATGCATGCTGAAATTTAACAATGAAATATTAGCAGATTAGAAAAGTTATGTACAGATTTTGAAAACTAAAATTAAACAACTTGAAAAAGGATGTAAAATTTTCAAAAATACTTTAGAAAATACTTTAGATTAATATAAAAATTATTCAGATATTTAATTTTGTTAAACATGAGTTTCTTTTAATAATTTCATAATAAATCATCATTGTAAGAAACACAGAAATCGACAACAAAAACTTAGAGGTGTGTATCATAGTGGCCCACAACATTTATTTCCAGACAGTGAAAATACATGTCACAATAACTTCTTTCTGTATAATGAATCTTGGGGTAGCAGGCAGCTATAACATATAACTGAAAAATCGGAAGGAATTTTGCATAATATTTTATTATCGAAATCTTAAGAAGTAAAGGTTATGGTCTACAATACACATTTTCATTTTTCAAAGTATATTTGTATTACTAGATCTATTTACACTGCAACGTTGAGTATTAACACATGCACATAGTTATTTGTATCATTAATAGATGTTTTAATCGTATATATAATTTCCGATGCTTATTTTCTAAAACTAATATAAGTAAGGTTTGCAAATTTTTAAGCTTTAGTTGTAGTGTTTCAAATACATCTATTACTGATAAAATGACCATAATTTTAAAATAAGCATGTGAAATTTAAAGGTTTGTATTAATATGGGTATCTTAAAGTTCTTTAAATTTTATTGAAACATAAATTTCTTAAAATACTGCACAAAAGTATAACAAATTTTCTCGACAGTGTGACCATCTCGGCAACTATATTTATTACTGAGGAGCAATTTTTTTTTTTCCACGCCTCCATTTATAAGGTTTTCTTGTTTGGAAATTTTAATCTTACCTGAACTTTGCTGCCTTTCATAATTATGATCAGCTACTCATAACTATAAATATTTTTTCAATTTCTGATTGGTTTTAAACTTGATTTTTAAAATTAAGCCATTCTTAGCCTTCCTCAAAGTATTAAGGTCTTTTAAAATTAAGGCAATTCTGCTCTCTAAAAAAAAAAATATTTACTTTTAATAATATTAGCTTAGAAATTTTAAAAATATTACTGAAGTTACTAAATTGCTGCCAAGAATAGTTTTATTTGTAAACTTCATTGGGTTACATACAAATAGTTTCATCTGTGAAAATGCTTCCTTAAATAGTTATTTTGGTATGACTTTGTAAATATTCCTTTTAAATTTATAGTCTTAAATATAATTTTGCTGTAGTATAATAAAGAATTTGACTAGTAAAATATGCTTCTTTGTTTTTGCTCTGCATTATAGACTGCTGGATCCAAATTTTTTTATATTATCATAAATATGCTTTAGAACATGTATATTTTCACATCAAATTTGCTTTTAAAAAATGCCTTTTGAATTAAAAAGTAAGCAAAGCTTTGGCCTTTTTCTGAATCATTTGAAAATATTATCTTGTAAAACAATTACTTCATTTTAAAATTCAAAAATTACTTTTGAATGACATTCATTTCATTTAACAAATAATTGAAAATATTTAACTTTGATTTGTAACAATAATAATAACAAAAAAAAAAATCAGTCTTAACTTCATTGTTCAGTTTTATTGAAATGAAAGAATGAAACCTTTGAATATTTAATTTACATCAAATGTAAAGCTATTAATTCCTTCCTTTCCCATTAGTCATAAAAGATTTGTTTACTTTGTAGACCTAATTTTAAATCTAATTTTTTGCCAAGCAAAATTATTAGAATGACATTTATAGTATTAAAAAAAAAATTTGTCTTTTTTTTTTTTTATCAATCAGTGTTTACAGGAATTCTCAGATTCCAAGTTGACAATTACTTTGGAGAAAAGAATTATAAAAATTGATTCATTATTTTTTAAATATTCATTAAAGTGATAAGATTCCTCCTTTAAATATAAGGAAGTCACAGAATCCAAAGTTTTCGAAATCATGAGAACATTACAAGTAAATTATAAAGCAAATAAAAAAAAATGCATGATCTCTTTAGTTTAAGATTTTCATAAAATCTTAAACTAAAATGTAAAATTCTGTCCTTAATATACCTATCCTCAAGAGACATAACAGTTTTTGAAGTGATTTTTTCCGCTTCTCAACCGTTTAAGCAAGCCCTTAGATATGTAAATTAATTTTTAAAAAATAATTTACTCACTTTTGGGTTTTAAAGTATGACAATATAAAATATCTATGTGAAAAATAAACATACTTCAGACAGTAAATATCTCCCTGGATTAAAATCCAGTCAAATCTGAAATAAGGAAGAATTTTCTCATTTAAGCTGGTTTCTAATTCCAAAACTAGATGAATATGTTATTTGGCAATGAAACTGATGTTAACAAAAGAGACGATGAGGCTGTATTTGTTGATGAAGAAGGCTGGAATCTCATAGGAGCACAAATCACTTTTGTAGTAGTGTATATAAGCTATGATACCACTATCACTATTGCAGAATTATTCACATTTGATAAATTAATGGTGCAAATTATTGTCTGCTTCTTACTTAAGTATAAAAATATAGTAGTCTCTAAATAGAGACTTGGATCTTATTTTATTTATCAGAATACTAGTGAAAAAATATTTGTGCTAATCATACACAATTGGAAAACTTTAGACTTAATTGTATATCATTGTTGAACAGTTGGTAGACTGTGGTATTTTTGATATTTTTTTAGAGATTGTTTCCATTTACAATATGACATCTTTGGCAATTTTTTAAAGAATGTTAATCACTGCCATGCAATTAATACAGAAGTACCGAAAAAAATCCAATGAGCTTATAAGTTTCACAATGCTGTGCTTAATATAGTTGCTGCCATTTAGTACTTCAGATGAATTTTTTAAAATTATTATTAAACACCTTACCGGTATCTACATTTCAATTGTGAAAATGCATGTTTTCTTTTTACCTTGTTTATATCTAGGGCTAGCAGATCTATAGATAATCCACAAAATGAAGAAGCAATAAAAACGAATCCAAAAGTGCCTTTGAATAATTTTATTTACTATAGGGTATCTGCTTATGTAATTAATTTACTTATTGGATGGCTTACTTTTTACAAATCTTTTTTAGTGCAAGATGTTTTATTTTGAAGTGTTCCTTTAATAACATTTGGGGTTAGCAGTTGTAAATAATCATTTATGCTAATTAATATTTACATGTCAATATTCTTTTGTGGTCTTTTTTTCTTATGTTAGATTTGGTTCTTATAATTATAAGGTCTTGCTTTATTGAAATCTTTTTATTCTTGTATTTCTACTAACAGATATATGTTAGATGATATTTTATACATAAACATTTTGTTCTCCTTTTTACTGGTTTGCATTATTAAGGGTATATCAATAACAAATGGATATTATGACATTTATCAGTTTAATTATGGGTAATGCAGGCTTAATTGTTTGAAATATGCACCTCTATTTTTTATGCATGTTAATGAAAATGCTTTATTATTTCTTCCAGTGTAGCACTGCGTCATGAACAACACTAGTGTTGCTATCAGTATGGTGTCCTCCTCTTCTGACACAGCCAGGCATATATGCAGAATCAGTGTCTCCAGCTGCAAGGAAGTGAACGCGAGGCTGGACTGGCCTCTACAGCAAATGAAGCCAGCGGACATCCAGAGGCTGCACACCATCTTCAGCCCTGTTGCAGTCAGGCACTAGTTGATAAACATAGAAGAAGAGTAAGTTTACCTTCATCCGATTGGCCCTCGTCGTTAAACCTGGGGTGACTCTTCGCACCTCGCTAACTTATCGACTCAGGTTAAGTAAATATTTTTCGATGGTCCCTTCTGCTTCCTATAGATGCTAATGCAGTCAACCCTTTTTCAATCCTTTTCATTTAACTCTTCCATTTGAGAGTTAATTTTCCTTTTCTCATTGAAAATGGTCAAAATTTGACCTTCAATACCCTTTCCTTCCTGGAATGAATATCTGAAATAGTTTTCTTACCCGTTTTCAACCTTGTAGTTTATCTATAAAGATTCAAAAGTTTGTGAATTATGATGTAAATATGTGAAGAAGAATTTTCAAAATAATGAATAAAATGTTGAAATATAATAAAATTGAATTAAAAATGAGTCCAGAAAGGTAACAATTATATGTTGGTTCACCTGAAGAATGCCTTTGTATCATTCTCGCATTTAGTAAACATAATTCACTAATGGATATATTGTTGGACCATCAGTGTCTAAAATTAACCTCTGTATTTTTTTATTAAAAAAACATGTCCTCAACTGTAGATTTTTATTATTGTCAATTCATGCTCTGATCACTATAGAAAATACATGGATATAAATTACACATTGGCAAAAAAAAGGTTGTCACTGTGGGTTATATATCTTCCAAAGCAGTTATGTATGGCTTATTCATACCTGTTAAAATGAACTGTCCAAGAAAATTTTCATTAGGTATTGTACTTCTGTTGTATAGCTTAACAAAATGAATTTCAAAATTGCGTTTATTGGAAGTTATGATGCATATTTTCTGTTCATCTATATTAGAATTGTTTTATAAAATTTTTAATATTACCAAAAGAGACATATTTTCCCTCCTATTTTGATGTTTTTATTATTTGGAAATTTAATTCTGGAAATAGGATTATTTTAATATTTTGGAAAAGTGAGATAAATATTTTTTTAAATTTAAGTTTTTAAACTGTTTGGCAAGAAAATTATCAAGAATAATTAAGACCTATTTCATATTTTCTGTTGATCTAAAAATCAATGATTGCTTTCAGCACCACTGCTTGCATATTTGCTTTTTATCTTAATGCACATTTTAAAATTAAATATATGATAAATTTTTAATGGGTAAGAGATCCAAGATGTAAAATTCTGTCTTACTTTTCAAGTTTTGAAAGAAGGTCTTATCTAAATTTATGTAGGAATTCTTAGTCACTTTTTCATATGTTTGCTTCTAATCAAAATTTCAGGAAGTACAATGGAATATTATTTACTTCTATATGAAATTTTTGTTGGTTGTATTCAAATGGATGTCAAAATAAAACCCTTACAAATAACATGCTTAGAAAATTTTGTAATATTATATTAAAATAACTTAATGAATAAGTAAAAAATATTTAATCAGGGCAAGTTTTGTTCTCATCAAATGTACATCAAAGTGTTGTTTATAACATTTACATAGAAATTTTAGTTAGAGATGGAAAGAGTATTTTTAAGCTAATGCTGCATAAAAGCATAAAGATTTCATTACAGTGTGATCATCTAATCCTTCCTATTATATTCAGATGCTGTAGATGTTTTGTTTGAAAATTAGTTTTAATATAGTCATTTTTTTCCTTTCAGGCTTCACATGTAAGTCGAATTAGGGGGTTATTTCTTGAAGATCACATATTTCGTTTGTCATTGTTATTAGCACCCAAAATGGTCACCCAAGCAATTATGGAAGGAGGACTGTCCAATACTGCCAACCCTGCTGGAGACAGTGAACAATCTGAGCTTCTGGCGCTATCAGTCTGCGCTGATGAGGAATGCCTTCGCAGTCCAGATTCCACAGCCAACATTCTTCCCTCAGACTCCGTTAGTGGGAATCTTCTGTCTGGAACAGTTAACGAAACCTACGAAGGGAGCATCAAAGATGGTTCTGTTGATCTTGATGATAAGGACCATAGTGACATTATTTTAACTATGGGTGAGGAAGGATCTGGCAAGAAGGATGAACTGCCACCCACCGAATCACTCCGAGCTATGGTTTTCCAAGTATTTATTCCATTTCTTATTGCTGGGTGTGGTACAGTTGCAGCAGGAATTGTATTGGACATTGTAAAGGTAGGTTGAATATATTCTCTCTGTGGTTGAAAAATAAATGCAAGATTATTTAAGTTTTATGTCTTCACTTTTTTAGATCTAAATAAGATGTTTATGATGCAGCTTTTTTATTTGAAATAAATTTTTTAAAAGATGCCTTTTTTCCTTTGATATTCAGTGTTCTATTTCAAAAGTTATCTTATAAATGAAATTTCGAGTTTGATGATGAGAAATTAAGTAGGTATTTTTTGATAACTGTTATTAAATACAAAATGTTACAACAGGTTAAAAAATTGCTAGTTTAATAAATATTTTGCAAGTAATTGCTAGTTTAATAAATATTTTGCTAGTAATTGCTAGTTTTGTAAATATTTGCCAAAGGTTTTTAAAATTTTGTATAACCTGTTTAGAAAGTAAGAAAAAGACAAAGAAAGGGTTTCAAATGATGGATATTGACAAGAAGTTCAGTGTTCCTCTCAATGTTATTTAAATGCTTTTGATAATATATCAAACTGGTAGGTATTGTAGTTGACACATAATAGCTAATCTTTGTAGTATGATCAGTTTGAGAGGGTATCATTTTAACTATAAAAAGTAACTAATGCAGCTTAGGTGATCAAATAGCAAATCAATTTCAATAGTCTAAACGTTTTGCAAAAGATTTGTAACCGAAAGAACTATGATTCAAAGATCTGTTGTGCGTTTTCTCTATTCCTTGTTGTGCCTGTTTACATTGGTTAGTATTATTATATTGAAGAAGTAAATGTCCGCATTAATCATTCCAGAGTAAATTAGATTGTTTTAAAAAGTTTCCATTTACAGTAGGTCTGGCATAAATGAAAAGCAGGATCATAGTGAATATAAAATATAAAACTCTTGTTCTCTATATATAATACAAAATTTCAAATGGGATTGAAGTGTAGCCATTAAGAATTCTTAATGCACAACTAATAGAAAATATGATAAGAGAAACAATTAGTTTTATTTAATGATGCTATAACTCTGAAATTAAATTACATTAAGTGCAGCTACATTGCTTTAATACCTGCCTTTAATTGCATATCAAGAAATTCTAAAATATAAATTATGAGATTGCATAGATGTGAAAATATGTAAAATTTTGTTTTATGCAGAGCTCTTTTTAGCATGTCAGTGGTTTTATTTTTAGCTGATATATTTCTAATGCATTAACTATTTAATATCATTTCTGCTGACAACATCACGAAACAAATTTAAACCAATTTGTACAGAATGATTCAAAACTTATTGTTTAAATTTCGTTTGGAGTTATGGAATACATCATGAGACCGATTTTACCTAAAGTATGTATGCATGCGTGTGTAGAAGGCGCTGTGTATACCAAACCAGTGTACAGCTCTCCCAATCACTTGCGCTGTCATCAGTATACGAGCTGACTTATTAGTGATAAGATGAATCGTTTTACACATCAAAAGCTAGCGGATATACATCTCGCATATGGATAGCTGGTGAAAGCGGCCGCCGAACTGGACAAATTTATGAAGACAGATACTCCAACAAATGAATACTGCACCATCAGATGCTTGCACGTGTGCATCGCAATCTTTACGAACATGGTTCACTGCACAGCAACATGCAGGATACAGGGGGGAAGGCGCCTGACGCATACTGTCAATGTTGCAGAAAACAAGTCCTACAATCCATAGAAGGTAATCCTAATACCTGCACACGAGGTATTGCTCAGCAGCTTGGAGTCTGTCAGTCAGCAGTGTAGTGGATACTGCATGAGGAATGTGTGCATCCTTATCATCTGAATGTGACTGTTTGAGACCTTACTTGATATCGTCCCGATTAGACTGTCAGACCTAATCTTTCTCGAAACATATGTTACAGACTTTTCTAGGCGCTGTTTCTGCGCATATCCGCCGAGATGTGTGGTAAACAACATGACAGGTCTCCAGCCGTAGCACAATTGTTGCGCATGATTACCTGAACCAAACTTTCGGAGCTCTATGACAGAGGTTGACCAATCGCTTGGCTACCCAGGTCACCTGATATCACCCATGAGTTTCTTTTTGTGGGGATTCATGAAAAACAATGCGTACGAGACCCCCGTGGACAGTGAAATGGACCTTGTTGTATGAAAAGTGGCCGCTGCAGGCATTATTCGTGATATGCCAAGTGTTTTTTAAAATGTTCGTGGTCAGTGCAACGGCGCTGTGAATCCTGTGTTTGTATATACATATATATATATATAATATAGTTCTCAGCATAATTTTTGTGAAGTAGTTTCTTTGCCAAAGAGAGAGAAAAGACTTCTAATTTTTGAAGTTAACTTTTATTCCATCCTGGGAGGCATAATTTATGTAAAATAAGTGCTGAAGGACTAGTGTCCATTTACCAGTACAAGAACATTTATCATACAAGAGCAGAAGAGCATAAAAGAGGGAAGAGAGAAAATATTTTCCCCAGTGCTTATATACAATGAGATTCTGATAGAAATTTCTTTACACATGCCAATTTAGGTATCTTTTTAAAAAGAGTCTGCTTTGCAGGACAAAACTTCTGTTGAATTAATTAAATAGAAAAAGTGGAATGTGATCAGGAAATAAAAGAATATCATGAAGGAAGTTAATATGGGCTGAATTAAGATAAAACTTTAGAAATTAATTAGGATTAAATTAAATTTTAAAATATTATTTAATATTATTTTTTAAGATTATTGCAATGTGGATTATATTCATATAGAATAATGCTCCTTGTTTTCCCTTTTATTATACTTCTCAGTTTAATTAATCGTATAAATTTCAAATAGAAAAGTATTTTGAATTTCAAGTATCAGAAATATCACAAGAATAAAATTTAGTTGCTCTATATTTCTAATATTATCTCAAATTTATACTTTCTGAAAAACTTTTAATTTCCTGCATTATAGTATAGGATTTTAATTAAAAAAATTAGAATCTTAACCGATTAAATTTCGTGTAATTTTCTAAAAATTATGACAGCACAACTAGCTTGCCTGAATTTAAGTTAGGAAATAAATATTTCATAACGAGGTTTTGTTTTACAATATCTATAATTTCATGTAAGCCTAAAATAAAATGTAGAATTAGTTTAAAATGAACATTAGCTGATAGCATATAACTGCTAAATCATTGTTGCAAGAGTAAAGTACAGGCAAAGGAATAAATGGGAGAGGGGCGAGCAAGCTTTTAATGTTAATTTTTGACTTTAAGAGATAATAATCAAACTATCATAGAACTCATTTTGAAAATTTAGAATTGTAATCTCTTAAATACATAAATGCTAATTTATATATAAAAAATGGAATGCTTGTTGAAATATGTTAATGTAAGTTGCTCAGCTGCTTATGAGATTTGATGAGGCAGACATAACCTTTTGTGCAAATTGTTAAAAAGTTTGTTGCGATTAGGCATATAATAAAAGATTTAAAATATTTATTAATTGCTTCATTCAAAAGAAATTACTAAACTTAAGATAAGTATTTTTTATATATTCTTTCCTTTGAGATAATTTCTTCTACGTTCTACTAAACTTAGATTTTAATTGATCCAAATGGGTACCATTTCATTGTCATCAAACCTTCCATGTGTTTTATCGTGTTTGTCAATTTCCTTTGAATTTTATTTACATTATCTATGGCATGTTGTTTAATTATGATTTTTCATGTTTATTAAGGTTTTGTAAGTGCATATGTATAATATTAATCTGTTTGTATAAATCTGTCACATTATTTTGAAACCATTCTTCTCTCTTCCAAACTTCGTTTATTTTTGAAGTTTAAAAACAATTTTCCTAACTAAATACATTTGTGAATAATAAATACTTGCCTGTTGGGGGGGGGACGTGTCATGGCGTGCTTGAACCAATGGTTTTTAACTTCTGGCCATAACAAGTGAATAGACAAAAATTATTGGCTCTAACATTGTTTAGTAAGTGGCTGTGTTTAGATAAATGGATTAACTTATTCAGTAACAAATTACTAATAAATTGGAAAGAAAACATTAAATATTTTAATGTTATTGTTTTGAATCCTTATAAATTTAAGAGTATTTATAACTTTCATTAAATAAAATGTCATATTTTGTATAATGTGATATTTCTTTTATTTATTAACTGGAATTTTCTTTAGACATGGCCTGTGTTTGAAAATGTCACCCAGCTGTTTATTCTTGTACCAGCTTTATTAGGATTAAAAGGAAATTTGGAAATGACTTTGGCTGCACGAATCTCTACTCAGGTTGGTTTTGCAATATAGTCATAAATTACTTTTTTTTTTTCTTGCACTAAATTTTTACTGCCAGTTTTCTAGCCCTTCTTATTTTAAATAGTTTGAATTGGGAAAGATCTAGCAAAATCTTACTTTAAGAATAATGCTGTTCTTAATACAGTACACTCCCGATTATCCGCGGAATTGGGTGGCGCGGCCGCCGCGGATAACAAAAAGCGCGGATAATCCGAAAAAAGCTAAAAACGGGAATAGCAAAAGAGAAAACAGTCATTCCAACTTTGAAAAATCGTTTTATGTACAATGAAACAGAAAATAAACAGCAGGAAATGTTTAACTAACGCTTAATATTTTAGTATATCACTCAAAACTAACCTAAAATGCATTTTGTTAATGAAAACAGAAAAGTGCTTTGTACTTACGAGAGGCGTCAAGGATACACAGAAAAATTCATACATATGTACTGTTTTAATACTGTAATGTATTATGTAATTACAAAAGCATAACTGTAAAACTACAGCTTTTTGAAGAAATCAGTCATTTGTGTTTGCTTCTTGCTTTGGAAGCATTTTCTCTTTGCTTGAAAGCAAAAAAAAAAAAAAAAAAAAAAACTTAGTGCTGCAGGCGCGGATAATTGGGAGTCTACTGTATATTAAATTTCTTTAAATTTTAAAATTCAGTTGCTTTGTTGATGCACATCTAGTGTGAAATCAGCTTCTACTTCTTATAATTTAACGTTAAAAGCAAAGCATGATTTTGATGGTTTGCACACTCTGGATTAGTCTAATCAGTCTTCTTTAAGAAATTAACTATGTCTGCGAGTTAATTTTAAGATTCATTAAATTTATTTAATGTATCTTTTGTTACTTGTGTTTATGTATATAAATAGTTTATTTTAATGCATATTTTCATTAATTACATCGTTTTTCTTTGCAGGCAAATTTAGGCCAACTGGACAGCCTTAGAGAGCAGTGGAAGATGACTTATGGCAATATGGCTCTCGTTCAAGTAAACAATTCGAGATTTATTTTCTATATTAAAGAAAATGGAACAACTTGTAACATTTAACCTTTTTTTCAGTTTTTCTATGATGTAGTAATATTTTTATTTTGGTTCATATTATAATAATTGACAATATTAAGGTGAAAAAAATTTGAAGGGGGAAAAAAAAGTCTTTAGAGCAAATGAATTAGGAAAGCATATTCAAATAAGAATTTATTTGAAAAACACTTTGTTAATATGTTTTCAGTTCATTTGTATGGATTGATACGATGGACAGTTATAAAAAAAACCATCTATGCTGTATATTTCAAAATAATCATTTGAATATTGTCTGATAATTGCTATTAAATTTACAAATAAATTAAATTGAATCTCACGTTGTCTAAGACTCTTGAGAACATACTGCTAGTAACTGATCTGTACTCTGTAATTTTTGTTTTATTGATTTTTGTAAATACAGTATGCACTGTTTTTGTATCTTTAATTTCTGACTAAATCGTATCCAGATGTGACTGTCGTGTGTTATTTATGGTTATTGTGAAATACAAACTAAGCTATTTGAATACAGAATTTCTATGAAACTTTGATTTACAGTAGGAATATGAATTATGTGGACTTTTATTGGAAAATTATATTAAGTGGTCTATTTATACTCTGTTTCATAAATCACTTGTTTCTTACAGTGTCAGGCAACCATTGTGGCATTTCTGGCTTCCATATTTGCTGTTGTAGTTGATGTGGTTCAAGAGCATACCTTTGATATCCACCATGCTTTGTTACTTTGTGCTAGCAGTTTAATCACCGCTGTCATTGCAAGTTTAGTTTTAGGTAATTTTTGATTCATTACACATGGATTAACACATGGATCTTTCAGTTGTCAGCTATTAATATAAATTTTTGTAAAAAATCATATTAAATATAATATGTAAATGTATTTATTATTTAAAGAGGAAAACAAAAAGAAAAACATTTCAGTAAGTATAGAAATTAATTTTTAGCCTTTTTTGGGGAGAAAAATATTATTCAAAAATTTGTAAATAGAATTCCAAAAAAGATGAAATATTGCATTGATTCCAAAGGAATAATGAATACAGTTATCTCTATTCTGATATCCTGTCATCAGAGTGGTGATAACTTGATGTAACCTTTTGTTGATAAAATGTATAGGAAGCAAGAATATGGTGATTGATGATATCTTAATTTTTGAAATTCTAAAATAAATAATAAGAAAGAAATAGAATCAAATAAATGAAAAGAAACCAAGTCATTATGGAATTGGGAAAAGAATGCTAAGAATCTTGTATGCTTGTATCTAGAAATTGATATAATTTGAACATGTGGCTATTGAAACATGATTATTTTTTTTCTTTTATTTTGTGAAATTTGTTTAACAGAAATAGTATTTTCTTCACTACATATAAAAACCATGTTAATGTTTTGGGAGTTTTATTTATTTTTTATTGGATATAAATTTTTTAAAAATAAAAAACCCTTTTTTACTAAGAAATTAAATTTTAAAAATTGAGAAATGAAGAATTGAAAAATTAAGAATTGAGATTAAATTTTAAAAATTGTTGAATTAATAACCTTGTGTTTCTTTTACAGGTTTCATCACTATTGGTGTTGTACTTTCTTCTCGTAAATTGCATATTAATCCTGACAACGTTGCTACACCTATTGCAGCATCTTTAGGCGATGTTACAACTTTAGGCCTCTTAGCTTCTATTAGCAGTGGCCTCTATGGAATCGTTAGTGAGTGTATTTTTTTTTTCACTTTCATTTATTGTTGGCTTAATTAAAATTGCATTCACATTAAAAAAAGTTCTATATTTGATATTTAAAAATTATTTTTATAAATTAAGGGAACTTGGAATAAGACTGGTTTATCAGTTTTTCTTATATTTTTATTTGAATAAGATAAACTTTAGTTCTCCAAACTGATAACGAAAATGAATCTTTTAGAATTTCCTTCTTTCCAATTGAAAATTTATCTTTCTAAATGTAAAAAAAAAGTGTTCCTAAAATGTAAATTTTTTTTTTTTTCTCTTAGTACTATAAAAAGTGGATTTTAAGTTTAACAGCAGAGTGGTTTTTAAATATATTTAAAATTCCAGTTTGCCTTATTTCCATTTTAAATATTATCTTTTACTCTGAGAAATTAAAATAGCTTTTTTTTTTCTCTTTAGTGACAGACAATTGGGTGGCACCCTTCCTAGTAATATTCTTTTTACTTCTAATCCCTGTTTGGGTGGTTATTGCCAAAAGAAATAAATTTACTAAACAGGTTTTGTATACTGGTTGGCTACCTGTTATTAGTGCTGTGTTCATTTCAAGGTAAGGAGGAGGTACAGGTTATTTGAAAGTGCTATTTTTGTAATTATCATTCATATTTGATATTTTTATTTCAGAAGTCTATTAATATTATATTATTGTTTTACTTTGCAGTGCTGGAGGCTGTGTTCTTGATTTAGCAATTGCAAAATTTAAAGGAATTGCAGTTTTTCAACCTGTTATTAATGGTTAGTCAGAAATTTGACATTATTTCAAATTATTTCATGAGATGTTACTCCAGTAGAGTTTTATAATAATTTGCTAATTAAATAAAATCTTGATTTTAATTTCACTTAGGAGAATGAGCTGTTACATTATGCTTTTTTATTCATGTAATTTTTTTAATTGGTGTTTTTTTTATTTAAAATATACTGATGTGCTATTGATTTTCATTGCTTTGTTGCAGCATTTAGAGTTAATTTGAAATAATAATGTAATGATGGAATGAAAATTATATAATATTTCCATAAAACAGGTTTTGTTCCTAATTAATATCAACAATTAATCACCCATTATCTAAACAGAAATGCTTGAACTGAAATGTTCGTCTGTGTTCTTTCTCTTGTATTTTGAATTAATGAAATATTTCTCAAATTATATAATTAAGATTTTTATATTGTTTGTAGTGAATGAATATGAAGCTATAAAATTTAGTGTTGCATCATTTTGAAGTAAAATTAAAAAAACTTGATTTATATATTTTCTTCCTAGGTGTTGGTGGGAATCTTGTTGCCGTTCAAGCTAGTCGTATCTCCACTTTTCTTCATCAAAGATCTGAGATGGGGACACTACCCAATTCTGATCCCAAAGTTTGCGTCAATCCTTTTACTGCATTTTTTGGAAAAGGTACTGCTTAATAAGGCTATGTTTTATGATTTTAAGATTTCTTTAAATTTATGCCCTAAAATAAGTGTGTCAAACGTTTTATTTAAGGAATGTCTGTTTATAGTGTTAAGTGTATCTGAGATTGCTGTGTAATAACATCAAATTTTCTTTTTAATGCTATCCTTCATGTACATTTTTTTTTTCAATACTGGGTCAGTAAAGTGAAGCATATGTTACTTTTTAAATTATTCAATTAAACTTTAATACAGATAATTCATCTTTGTTGCAGATTTAAACTGATAAAATTGGTCGAATCGGCTATTTTTTGGTTCATAAAGGAAATTGTTTTTTCCTCTCTGTTAATGTTTCCCCCTGTTTCTTCTTTTAAAACCAGCTTACTTTGCTTTTGATTGATATAACAAATATATTTCTATATAACATTAATATGAAGAACATAGTGGTGAGATGACACCTTTCTTTTGTATTTTGCACCAAGTGTTTACATTTATGAGTCAAAACTTACTCAATTTGATGATTTTCATCAATTTCTTATGAGAAGTATCTTCACATATTGGAAGTTACAAATTTTCAGAAATTTCCTCTTCTTGCTTTTATGCTGAATTTTATTATTAGAATATAGTTACAAGTAGAGGAAGCGAGAACAGAGTTTTATTTTATATGAAATATATATTGCCTCAAATTAGATTTCCTGCCAGATAGAGATTTCATAGGACTTAATCATCAAAGTGTGAAAATTTTGTCTAGAAATTCAAGCTTTTTTTTCCTTTGAAGAAATTTGTATAAATGAAGCAGAAATTTTCTTTTATGCGACATCGAGAGGTATTTGGAAAATTTGAAATATGAATAAATTTTTAAAATTGCATTTCTTTAATTGCTTTTTATATTGCTCTACATTTCTTTTTCTCTTTAATATATTTTAAAATTTAAACTAGTGAGCTTAAAGATGGTTCTATAAGCTGTTAAATGAATTTTTGTGACTGATTTAAAATCTGATTTTATTTTTTTGATAAAGATTCTGCTTGGTTTATTACAACAGAGAAATGAATTGCAATTTTTTTTGTCTTGTTAGTATTGACAGAATTCAATCTTTTAAAGAGGGGGAAAAAACCTCCAGTTGTGTTCTTATTGATATATGTATGTATTGTGACGATTCTATAAGATCTACATCAGTTTTCACAAAAGTTAAGATATAAGACGAACAGTTGATTCTGTAGTTAGAACCGTGAAATTGTTTCATAGTCATCTAGTTTTCTTAGATTTTATTAGCCTTATTACTGAAGTTTTTCTTGTAATTAGTATTCTAAAACTAAATCAATTTGCATCAAATACAATGCAAGTATTTGTGTTATAAAAAAACGAACATTTGTACTTCGAAAAAATTGCATTTTATTATGTGGTTTTCCAAAATTCTTATTCAAATAAAATTAAATATCTAAAATTTTGTGAATTCAATTTAATTTTGTGATAAAAAATTTTGTAAAGTGCTAAATACTAAATAAATTATTTTCCTTTTTAATAAATGCTATTATAGTGCTTCATTTTACTATCATAATTATATTTATATTGAAATGTCCACTGGAGATGTATATTTAAGAAATAGAAAAATATTGGTTCTGATGTTTACTTGAATTTTGGCTTTATTGATGATCCATGAGGCTAAAAGAACATTATATTTGTTAACAGCTATAGTCTGTGTGTTTTCTGTAGGTGGTTCAAGGTCACATTTTCTACCGCATTACTGGTACCAGACAACCAATAATGAGGTAGAAAATGTGACCTTGAACCGCCTACAGAAAATACAGACTATAATAAGGTTCTGACATTTGCAGTAATAGTTTGTAATTTTATGCAAATTATTGTAAAATCAAGACTTAAGTTTCAATCTTATTTCTTTGGAAAATAATATGGTAAGGGATACAATTCATAACTTTTGTAATTACTTTTAATTTTTCAATTTACCAGCTCATTCTGGTTTTATAAGGCTTATTTTTTTATAAGGCTCTGGCTTTATGTTTTTAAAAATTATGTTAATAGATTTCTTAATTAACTTCTCATATCTGAAGTATTTTAACTTTGTTAGGCATCATTGACTTATTAGAAAAGAGAGACCAGCTTTTGTTTCTAAGAGAACTAAATTCCTATTCCCTTGCATTGATTTTTATATATTCACATTTGAAATTATTTGATATGTAAAAGAAATGTTTTCTATTGCATAATTGGATCATTCTTGAATAGCAGTAGATATCTCTCTGTAAAATGAGCAAATAGTTGTATAATTGTAGATGTATTAAATTTGAGATAGTTATTTTTATAGAAGCATTTAAAAATAAAAATTATTTTTTTATACATTTAAAAAATAGATTTTCAATAGAATTATTTTGTAATACTTTACTCTCTAATTGATTTGCTATGTAATCTTTTAAAAATTAGTTTAAGATTATGTGCTTCCTTTCCATAAGTTTACATTGAAAAGTCCTTCAGATAAGCTGCATTTTTTTAATTAATTTTTTTTATTTTAAAAATAATAGAAAAATGTTTTAATCAATGAACCTTGTCAGATTTCTTAAGTTAGCATATGAAGAATTATGAATTCCAATGTATCCAATTTAAATTCAGTTGTCTGTATTTAAAAATGTCAGTGTGAATATCTTTTTATTTTTCTATATTTTCTAAGGCTTCTGTGCTCTTCTGTAAGGTAAGCTTTATCTTCATGTATTGATTGTAGCATTTCAGTTGTGTGTTTAGAAACTAGTAGAAGTGTTTATTAAAATAAGTTATGTAACCTCTGATGATATGTGAACTTTCATTTAGATATATAAATTCATGACATGATATCTTTAGTTCCTGGGTTTGCTGAAGTATCTCTCACTCCATGTTTTACCCTTGATATCCTTTCTACCTTAAAGTGCTTAAAATACTTTTAGAATTTGTCTTGGATGTAAATAATGCTAAAAAAAAATCAGTATTGAATTTAGTTCAATTGTAGATTGGATGGATACTTCCTATGATTCAAATACTTATTTCCTCTAATTACAATTTAAACTTTTCTTTGATTCTGCTTTCTAAATAGAGGATATCTTATATTAAATAATTTGAAAATGTTTTGATAGATTTGAAAAATAAATCAAGCATACCAAAAAACAACAACAACAAAATAGTGAAGGGGCATGTAGTACAATGAAATGAATGCAAATACGATTTACACAAAAATTATCTAATGTATAGAAGGTATTCAAAATTATCCCTATCTGTAACAGTAAATACTTTGAATATATAGTGCAAGAATTTATTAAAATATTTTAGACCTCTCTGTAGTTTAGATAATTATTTGTAAGATGTCTATATCAGAATTTAAAGAATTTGTATAAATCCACTTTGAATGAAAGCAAGTTTTGAAAAAGGTTTTGTTTAAATATTCTGAAACATGTAAATCAAAGGCTTTTTTTTTTTTCTTTCTATTCAGCTACATATTTATTATTACTAACTTTTTTTTTGTAAATATGACTCCTGCGAGATATCAAATATGATGGAGGATTATGTGTTTGGAGATATTACACCATATCGATGCTCTTCTTCTTTCTCATTTCCTGCAACCCCCACCACTCCCATACAATATTTGTATGCTCAATAGTTTTTTGTGCTGCTTAAATAACTATAATGATTTTAGTTGTAGGGGTAAAGGTTTCTTAATTCCGTTATCTAAAAAAAATCAGATTCCTAAATATTGCGAGAATAAAAGATTATAATCATAGTTCTAAAAATGAAACACTGTTCATGACTGTCTAATCACGTAAAATCTCCACTTTTCTAGTTTTACCTTTATTTTTTTCCTGCATAGATCATTCAAATTTCGATTTGAGAGACAAGAGATTCCTGGATTGGTGCTTATAAACATGCATGAGACTACTGTAATTGCATGAGAGAATAGAATAATTTACTCTGGTGTGAATAGTAACATTCAATCTTTGGAAGCATTACTGTAGTATTTAGCTACTCATATGTGAGCTGATGGAATAGTTTAGTACTTGAGAAACTGTGAGCTTTTTCAGAGTAGAAATTTTATTAAAACAATGAGCTGCTCGAAATCTGTATATAATGCAGATTGTACCGATAAAAATGTCTATCCTGACTTTGCTGTATGGGTTAGAGAAGTTCCACAAAATCCATTAGCTGCATACTGTTCACTTTGTAAGAAGATTATAAACTTAAGTAATATAGTTCATATTGATTAAGGAATGATTGGTTTAAAAAAAATCTTAATGCTTCCAAATAAAATTAACTTCTTTTTAGTTTTATATTTTGAATGAATTATGCATGTTCACTGGAGCAGTTTCTACTAATAATCATTTTGGTATTAAGTGATATAGTTTATATGAAAGTACTTGTAATTTTATTACCAAATTATCCTTTATATCCACATGATTTTTCTATAGCTGGGATAATACAAACTTCCATGTATATATATAATATATATGTATACATTATGGCTGCTTTTAAATTTAATTACATGCTAACATAAAAGAAAATCTTATGCCAATAATAAGGAATGTTTTTTTAGTCATATACATTAATTATTTCAAAGCACGTGTATTTTTGTTATAAAATTGTTTTATATTTTTTATAGCAGACTAAATTTATATTAATGCATTTTAATTAAAAAGTATCTTATTTTAGTATTAGTTTTTCAGCATTGGTGCATTAATTGTTAACTGTTGACGTGCTTTCTGTTTTTGTTTTATTATTTAGGTTTAAGATAGGAACCATTATTTTCACATTGCAAGATACAAATGAGTTTTCTTTTTTAAAAGCAAAATGTAATTTGTTTAATATTTTATCTATAAATTTTTTCTGAAATTTTCTAGTTGAAACAATTGAGGTGTTAGCTGAAATTAGTGAAAATAATCTTTTTATCGCTGTTTGTTTTTAGATTTCAAATAAATTACTTTTGCATATATCCTAAATATTTTTTGATTCTCAATCCAGTTTGGCATTCTTTTTTTTTTTTTTTGAATTTATTAAAGTTTTATTTAAAATTATTATTTTTATGTTTTTCATTTCTGAAAATGAACTATTTTTATTTTATTTTTTACATATTGAAAGACCTTTTATTTCAAAGTTGGGTGCATTGATGCAATTATTAAGCAATATTAGGCCCGACTTTATCTTAGGTGACTATTTAGGTACAACCCTAAGCAATGATTAATTTATCTATTAAATAAAATTTCCCTAAAAGATCTTTCTTTACTTTAAAAAAAAAAGTAATTTTAGGAGGACATTTTACAAATAATTTTATATCTCAAGTGGAAAGGTTTAATAGACATATTTCTGTAATTATTTTGGCTATTTAATCTTACTTAATATATAACCTTAAGTGGAAAAAGTATTTGAAATTTGATGTATTGCATATATTTGTAATATTCCAGGTATCAGTAACCAATTTCCTTTAAAAGGAGTTTTAAAAATTTGAAATATATAACAGCATACTTTCAGTCAATCATGACTGATTTATCAGAATGATTGATTGGGCTGGATATAGTATCGATTGTGTATAAAATTACCATTAATTGTGATGTCAATCATTTGTTCTAACATTTGCAAAAACAAAGGCATAAAAAAATTTCTCGTTGCAAATATTGCATTGGAACCTGTATGTTAATACATTGTTAAAAATATAAATTAATGCAGGAAATTTTTCCCATTTTTTAAATTTTAAATGCTCTTTTGTTTGTTAAAAAGAATTCAAAGTTTTTAATACTTTTATTGATATTTGACTCTGCCTTTGGAGTGTATATAATAAGGCATATATGAATTTTTCTTTGCTTTAGTGTGCTGTATTCTTGCACCAGACCTGGATATTCAGAAGAACCTTTTTGTTTAATATATATAGAAACTAATTGGGCTGGAAATAATTCAACAAATCTTCTAAACTATACACATGCATTTGGAGCTATATTAATTCCAAAGATGTTAATAAAACCATATCATTCCATGATCAAGCTGAACTTGGATCATTTCTTGAAAGCTTTTGCTTAACTGTCTGCCAGCATGCAATAATTAAATAAAACAATTTTGTGCATGTCATCTGAGGGTCAAATGTAATGTCAGCTTTTTCTACCATTGAATAGTTGTCATTCAATATTTGCTAAGTTGCAAGATTTTCCGAACTGACATTTTCAACATATTTTTGGCAGCCTTTTGCTTATATATGCTGTTCTTTGCCTTACTACAATGTGCCATTCAGCCCAAAGGCGGCATACAAATATGTTAGTCTTTGTCTAGGAAATTGATAAGTCTGACAAATTGTTCTTTTTGTGGCACAATTGCTGTTTTTTAAATGTTTGCATCACACATTATATAGTTGCCAAACCTGTTTATTGCGTATACTTGTGGACATTGGCAGCAGTGTTAGTTATCAAAATTAGGAGATGTTATATTAGGCAGATTTTTTAGAGCACCAAGGATACTCTTACTATTTGCAAGTTGAGATATGCTTTTAGAAGTGGTAGGATGTTCTTAAATTTTCAGAATCTCCATGTATTTAGATATATATAATTGCCCTTTATTAAATATACATAAATTCACATAAATACTGTAATGTACTGCACAATTTGTGTACCTATATCTGATTATCTCCTAATCTTTTCATTGTGGATGCTTTTCCTTGTGTATATAAAATATAATTATTTTATAAAAGGCATTTATAAATAAGATAGTATTTTATAGCAGTTAAGCAAGTTTCGATTTACATGTGTGTCTATAATAACATAACCAGCCTGACTGTATGATACAATTGAATTACTATATTTATGTTGTACAGGAATTTATCCACCTACCCTTAATTTATATTTTATTTGAAATTAGGAAATTCCAAAAATAATAAAGATAAATGAATATCAATATACTGTCCATTTTAGTATGTCCTTCGTTTCATCTTACCATATTTTGTCTGTACAGTTATCTCGTATATCTATGAATGAAATTTGAATTGCATCCTTAAAGATGTATTTCTCCACTTGACCAAGATTTAATTGAAATCAAGTACTTGATAATACTTGCATGTTTCATCAGAATTTATTTTAGAAATCCAATTTTGCTGCAAATCTGCTTGCAGAAAACGACTCCAGTGGGCATGCATTAAATTTAAACTGCACATGCACATTTTTGTACATTGAAAGTCACTGTTGAAGATTAATTTCTATCTCTCATTGTATTTCAGGTGCTCATGCTCGATCTGCAAGGGTTCTTCTAGCCATGGCACTTCCTGGTCATATGATATTCACATACTTAATTTGGTTGCTAAATACAGGTGGCACTACTTTTACTTATGCTTTTCTGGTGGTGTATTTAACTGCTGCCTTAATTCAGGTGAATTCTTAATTTACTCTTGTTAATTCTATTTTAAATTCTTTTATTAAGCCCATATTGATTAGAAATTTTTTTTGTTGTTGTTTAGAACAAATAGTTGCAATTGTTTTGTTGTTTGTTATCAGTTGTTTTATTGATGATTTTTCTAGTATGTACTAATAAAATTAATTTATTAAAATATACAGATTGATTACTTTTTGAATTTGAAATTTCCTATGTTTTTAGAGGCTCATGTTTAAAAGCTTTATTTCTCATTATGGATATGAAAAGATTTTACATGGCACACATATTGAGGATTATTATTGAAAAGGAGACGGTGAAATTTTATTTTAAAAAAATGTAAAATATTGCTTCTACTGTCCATCAGATTAAATTCCAGCTCATTTGCTAATTGCATTAGAAACTTTTTCTCTTGAAATAATTATTGCAAAAAACAGTTTTTTCTACAGTAATTTAGTAGTTTTTAATTATGTTTTTCATTTGGTGATTGAATGCCTTTTGGCTAAAAGAATTTAAAGATCTTGAAATATAGAGGATAATTTCAGAGAGCATTGTTTTTGGTGAGTCATTCACTGTTCATCCGTTTAATTATATCAGAAAATAAAAAACAAGAATAAAAAGTGTTTCACAAATGTTTAGTTTCTCAATTAAACCTTAGTTTTGAAAGTATAGTACAATATATTCTTAAACTTTTTCTATTGATACCCACCTCAGAATATCATTAAACAAAAATTCAAGAGATAATTGTATATTTTATTAAAAAATAGGTTTAAAATACTTAGGAAACATTTAAATTATTTTTTTGGATTTATATGAATAAAGGAATATTTTAGAAGTTTAGCATGGATGTATAATTATTGTAGCACTATTTCTTAGTTTTACTTTTATTCAAAATACTGAATATTGCTAGTTTATTAAAATTACTTATTTATTTTTGAAATTATTTTACAAATTACCAATTTTGTAATTGTCTTTTTTGTTACTGTGCTGAATTTATTTACAAAATGTATGCTAAAGCATCTAAGAATTAAAAATAAATCGCTATGAAAATATTTTGTCACATCACTCATTTTTAGACTCCACTTTCAAATTTGAATATTCAGGAATCATACTTTTATTGTCAGTTTCAAAATTCCATTATAATATCTGATATTATTGAAAATGGCAACAAAAGTAGTTTTTTCTTCTTTTCTAGGTATTTCTTTTGCTCTACTTTGCATATTGCATGATTCAGTGGATGTGGAGGCGAAAAATTGATCCTGATAACTCTGCAATCCCATATCTGACAGCGCTGGGTGATCTTCTGGGAACATCATTACTTGCATTAGCATTCCTTTTTCTCTCTAATATTGGAAGTCATGATCCAGTTCTTGAAGGAGAGTAAATAGACCACTGGCATTTCATTTAAGAATCTCGGCCATCTATAACATTTATACTGGGGATTTAAAAAAATGATTCAGAATGTTTTGGAAAATTCATCAAAACTGCATTTTTACCTTTGGAAAGATTGTAATCAAAATGATTATATGTTTTAAAATTTTTGGCAAGTATATGGTTAATGCAAAAGCTTTCTTTTTTGCAGATGTAAATTTTTTTCAATGGTAAAAAAGAATGCTGTGATTTGAATTATATGAAAATATTGGAAAATCTATGTATTAAGTATTAGTAAATGTAATGTACTTATAATGGAAAAGCATAAAATGTTTCGATATTCAAAATTAAGATTATTGAAAATATTATTGAAGTGTTTATTTCTACTATAAAAATGATTTTTTTAATTAAATCTGTTATAAACTTTTCAAAATAAGTAAAAATAATTATTTTTAAAAATTTTAAATGTATTCAAATTGTACCTTCTTGGAAGCTCTTTTTCTATTAATAATTAAATGTTAGTGATCATTAGCTTATATAAATGAATGTTGTAGTTAAGTATTTGCAAATATGTTATAGTATTAACTTTTTTCATCTGTACTTATGAAATGATTTAAATGCAGAATTAGAATGATCTTTTTTTAATAATATGGCACATTTTTTTTTGTACTATTTGATGCATTTTATTTATTCTATATATTTTAAGTTTTAGTTTTTATTTTATTTATTTATGCATTTGAGGGTACTTAAAATATCATCAAATTAAAAGAATCTCAAAGTGTCGGAATATTTTCTGTGCCTAGTTTAAAAGTGCATAGTTCTTCGGTGCCTTATGGGTTTATATACAAAATTTAACATAATTTTAAAACATTGAAAACTAAACTTTTAATGGTTGTGTTTTCTGTGAAATGCTGATAAGGAATCGTAATTTCTATTTAGCTTTAATATATTTATTAAATCTACTTGGAAATAGACTAGACATCAAAACTTGGAAAAGTTTTTGAATACATACTTTGAAGAATATTGAAAATTTAATGTGTTTAACCACAAAAATGTTGATTTCATTACTTAATCTGAAAGGCTATTCATCTTTTTTACTTAATTTTTTTGTAAGCAAATTATATGACTTAAAAGTACAGTTTCATCTAATGCTTTTATGAAAAATACATATCTGTTTCTATATTGTGTCTAAAAGCTACAAAAAAAGATGAATTATTGATTCATATTTATGAATAAAACAATGTTTGATCACATTAGTACAATACATAATTAGTGGTTGAGATTTATTTTAATTGCATAGAAAATCTTTAAATGAATCTTGCATTGAAAGAGGTTTGTCTCATTATTTTTGCATTTTTGATTTTAAACTGTACAATGTGTTTAATATTTTTAATATCGTGTAATAAACAAGTTTTTGTGGCAAAAATATTCGAAAAATATTAATTTGTTTTAGTAATTGTGATTAAGTACCTTTTCAACATTAATATTTTCCAAAAAGGAATTGATTCACATGAAAAACAAAATTGCTGTTTTCAGTAACGGAGAAATGAAGAATTTCTTTTTTTATCTGTGAAAAACACATGCTTAGTTTTTTTTGTATGTACATCACATTTTTTTATATTATTTCCTCTTCTTTAATAAACACTTTATGCCACATTTCTCGCATCTTTCAAAATGAAATATTTGAGATATAAAAGTAATATTAATATTTTTAATTTTTTTTCTGATATATGAATAAAATGTATTTATTTTCAGTCTGTAATTATCTTTAAATAAGAATATTAAAAAAATACTTTCTAATGTTCCTGATACTATCACTTGAAATTTAATGAAATTGAATGAGTACCAAATTGTTTTCATACATGATTTATAATTTTTTTAATTATTTTTCTTGCATTTTACGTAAGATTTCGTACCCTGATTATGTGTTCATATTAATTTAGAAAAATCTTTAACTTTGAAAAGGGTCCCTCTAGTCAAAGTACTCAACTTAATTTGAAGAATTTTCTTTATTTTTAATATTGCTAAATTTTGCTTTGAATAATTTAGATATCACTTTTAATAATAGGATGTTCTGTTACTCTGTTGAATAATTTTTTTTTTAAAGTTCGGTAATCAGTTTTGAATTTTATTAATTCTGTAATTTTTTTTATTTTTTTTTTAGAAATCCTACCATTTCTCCACACTCTCAATGTTAAACTAGTTTGATGTATATGTTTGTAGACTATAGTTGATTGATGTTATTGTTTATACAAAAAGAAAATCTAAGCATTATAAAATTGTAAAGAGTTATTTACATTTTACTATCCATTTAATTTCTTTCATGAATTTTCATCTTAAAAATTAGTTTGACCTTTTGCACAAATCCAGTTTTCATACCAGCATCATTCTTTCTTTTTTAATACAAGAAAGGAAGGAAACTTGTTCAGTGATTAAAAATGTTCTTACATTCTTTTATATATATATTTAAATTATGTATTTTGTGCAAGTTAAATGTTGCTTTTAATACTTATTTAGCAAGCACAAGTTTGTTTTTAATTTTTAATAAATTTTTGAATTGTAATTATTTTTCACAGTATTAATAAATGTGATATGATTGCTTGTGCATAAGGTATATATTAATTATGGGATGTTTTGGATTTTACTTTTTTATATGAATTATTAGATATTTCTTGTGTCTTTAGTATTTTAACTTCAATTTAACCAATGAATCAGGAAGGCCGATAAAGCTAAAGTTTTATTTAAACTTTGTTCTATAATATTATACTTTAAAGTACTTTAGATATAAATAAAATTTGTCATCGAAATGTTGTATATTGTACAGTAACATTATTGAAAACTGAACCATTTTAATACAATGTGAATAATGTTATAGTATAAAACATTATTAAATCTAATAGTTTTCGTTCAAGGTTTTAGATTTTAAGTCTTGCATTTACGCATTTACATCTTTTAAGTCTTAAAAAATTAGTTTTGTTTTAATAATTTATGCTAATAGAAAATGTAATATATTGTTAGTAGTCCTGCTTGAAAGCTATATTTGTTATGTTGTATGTTATTTTAATGCAAAGTTCAGCTAACATTATTAATATGAAATTCATCTTTTTAAATATTGTATTTAAATATTGGTATCTGGATGATGGACCAATTTAATGTGTTAAATAAGTTTCAAGCAGGATTATTAAAAGCAAACTGTGCAAGAATAAATTTGAAAACTAAAAGTTAAAGTTAAAATTTGAAATTGAAGAAAAGCAATGAGATTTTTTTTTTCTATAAATATAAGAAAATAATGTTAGATAAATGAATTCAAACAAGAAAGCAAAGCAGCATAAATTTTATTTTTAGAATTGCTTCTTGGTTACTATTTATATATTAGCACAAATTAAAATTGCGAATGAACTCTAAATTTATTATTAGAGTTATATATTTCTGTGCAAAAAAATAGAGTATCGACTTCCCAGGTTGGATTTCTTAATAAGTGTCATCTGCTGAAGAGATTAAATGAATCAGTTTTATTTTAAATCAAAGTATAATGATAAGCAAATGCTGTCCATTTAAAAAAAATTTTATATTTATGATTGTGTAAAGATCTGTTATATTATTGTGGTATTTGTTATGATATTTATTACTTAATCATAAATAATTTTGTTGCAAATAAAGACTGAATCAGTATTATTAGCTTTCACAATCAAGAATTATAGAAATAATTGATTTTTGATTAATCTATATTTGTGAATTTCTTTTAACCTACTAAAGATTACAATTGAAGTTTAATATGAAAAATTGGAGATAAAAATTGTGTAGAAGTCAACTTATTAATATTTTATCATTGGCTTTTCTTTCTTTCATTTTTTTTTTTCACAAGTTGTGATGTGAAGCTAGTCAACTGAAATTGTACTTGCATTAATTGTGTCAGAAGTAAATTTGTGATAGTTGCACAATCATGTGAGGTTAGTTTTACCATTTACCATGTCTTGTGTAAAATGAAAAATATTAAAAAAAGGAAACTGTTGTAGCCATGATATCCGGAAATGGATGTATTGTGATATTAAAATGTTAGTACACTTCATTTTGCTTCATTTTATTTCTTATGAGATTTTATTAGCTTTTATGCCTGTCAGTGGTTAGAATGAAAATATTTATGCATCTTTTTTCAATAAAAACGTTAAAATTAGCCCACACACATATATATTACACAGTGCGTAGCATCATGAAAAGTGCTTAAATTTGAAAACCATTTTTAAGCACCTTAAAAGTGCTTAATTTTCTCATGAAGACAAAGAAAGCTTTTCGTTTTGATTTGTTTTCTCACAAGATAAAATATGATAATTCGGAATCATGGTCGTTAAAGCTTGTTTATAGTTCGTTAACGGATTCTGAGACGACCACATTTCGACGACTCCCATTTCATTAAGGGGTGAGACGCGGAACGATGAGTGCATTTCGGGTATTCCCTTTGATCTTGTATTTCGCCTATTAGATACTAGTAAATGTAAACATCTCCTCCTTTCATCTTTCCTTTCACCCCTATTTTGAAGAATCAAACCCATCCTAACACATGTGCAAAAACGCGGAGGGTTTTACAATCCGTTGCTGAACTATACCGGATGTACCAACAAAGGGGAAGAATTCAAAGAAATATTCCAAGGGTTCCAGCATATATTAAGATACAGGGGTGTTTGTGCTCCGGGGAAACCCCGGAATTCCGGGGATTTTGAACTTCGATACCCGGAAATTCCGGGGATCGTCGTTCAAAAGGAAGTAGGAATAATAATGAATTATTTATTTTGATCTGGGTAATTTTGTTTGCTTTGAAAGCAGAAAACGCAAGGTCAGTGTGTGTGGTGAAAACTTTTCCTTTCTTTCTCCAAAGGCAGTGATAATGCGTGAAAAGGGGGAAAAAACTTCTTTTTTGTTCTTTCCTTATTGCGAGTTATGACTCATTCCCCCGGTTCTCGGACATTCTCTTCTGGATTCTTTTCGGCAAGTAGGCGCGGCAGAAAAAAAAAGGAGACTTCGTTCGACCAGATGTGCGATCACGTGACTCTGGGTTCAAAGGTCTTATCTCTCCTGGCGTGGCGCCAATAAGTAGAAAAGGGGGATTTTTCGCCGTATTCGCTATTTGTCATTGATCGCTTCGCAACTTTTTTTTCTCCGCTGTGTAAAATTTTCGTTTCATTTATTGATGCACGTGTACATTTTTCGTTTCGTTTATTGAAATATTTTTTTATTTATGTACGCAAGAGAATTTCACTATGAAATTTCTCGATATAAATAGTGATATTATACAATTAGAAGAAGGTGTCCGGAATGCATTTAGGTGGAATTGGATTGAACGGAGAGATGGTAATGGGGATACCATCGGCACATGGTGTAAGAAAATAAATGTTGCTGGACAAGCATATTGTGTTTTTTGTAACTCACTGCTGAAGTATGGTGGGGAAGGATTCAAGGCTTTCATAAATCATTCTAAAATCCAATCATCCAATAGCAAAAGAATTCCAAATTTCTCGGATGAAAGCTTATACTAATACAGCACAGCATATGAAACAGAAATTACCCCTTAAAAATTCATATCTAATTAGTTTTACAGCATTAGATCCAGAGCTAAGAGGTAAAACCAGTACAGTATTAGCTTTTGAAAAATTATCATCTTTTATGTCCCATATTTTTAGTGATAATGAAAAGTCAAAAGTAGAAGCTGGAATAAGGTTATACCAGAGTGATATTGATATCACCAAAGAAATGCTCTACACATCTGATGAAAGTGGAAATCAAGTCAAGTGTACAATTGATAAATATTGGTCTAAAGTTTTTAATTTAAAAGACGATTTCATAAATGATTATAAGTATCCTACATTGGCTAAATTGGTCAAAGCCTGCCTTAGCTGCTTCCATGGCCCATTAGTGGAAAGTGCATTCAACTTAATGGATACACTTGTCACTGACTATAGAACCTCTCTTAAGATTGATTCCCTAGATGCAGTGCAGACTATTAAATATGATTTAATGGCTTCTAAAGAAACCTCATGTGAAAAATATGGCTCAAAAAATCCAATGACTGATCCACTTCACAAAGATCTCTTACTAAATATGAACAGAAGTTGGAAAACATATCAAGAGGACTTAAAAACATGTATTTCAGATGAGTCGCCTAAAAGTCTCTGAAAAACCTTCTACATTAGCAGAAAAGCAAACTGCTTCTACCTCTGCATGTGCAGTTCTCGAGGAAATTTCTTCAACTGTAAATGAGGAAAATAAAAGTCAACCTTCCTGCAATTATGAAGTTCACCACAAAAGAAAGACAAGCCCACAAACATCAGAAAATAAAAAAAAGCAGCAGAAATTAGATAATTTTTTTTAAAGAATTAATTCAGGTAATTTAAAATATTTACATAAAATGTAGTAGTTTATATGTTTGAAAATTTATGGTTATTAATTTTGCAAAAAAAGTAATTCATTGAACTTTTATAATTAGGTCATTCAATACTTCATAATTGTAATTTTTCATTTCTCCCCCCCCCCCCTTCTCGAAACTCCAAAATGTCGGTAGTAAGTCCGTAAAAATTTCAGGGGATTTTTTGGGGTCCCACAAACACCCCTGAAGATAACACATAATGATCCTTTTTTTTTTCCCCTCCGTTTTTCTTCAACAATGTGCATTGCCATTTATTAAAATACTGGAATAGTTATATGGAAGGTGCAATAGGAAATGCGTACTATGCTATATTTATTGCGAATCGAAAAAACATTGCAATTTCAATTTTTAATGTTTTGAATGTTGAAGAATTTATTTAAGTTATGCCTAGTAAGTATAAATTTAAACTTTCATGTATTTTTAAAGAAGAATATGTGATATGGTCTGATCAATGGAAAATATGAAAATAGCGGGATGGATTTGATGCGCTAAAACGATATATCAAACATGGAAAATGCTGTTTTAAAAACACTTACATATTCAACCATCATTCTCATTAATATGTCGTTTTGGAGCAATTGCTTGAATGACATACTACAGGTATTCAACTGTACTATATTGAACTGTAAATTGCGGTATAAAATTACATTAGCAAAATCCAGTATGGTTAACTTGAAACTTTAAATTTTCAATGATCGTGTTATCTTTCGCGGTATTTTTTTTTTTTTTGTATGACCCTATCCATTTGAACATTTTTGTTTGTTGGACTAATCTTGCCAAATTTGTTTTGTTAAGGGGGAGGGGGAAGAAAAGAAAACTTGGCGGCAGATGGAGGATTTTCACCGTATGCGGCCTCGCCTCACTTAGTTTTCCTCGTTTCCACGACTAGGAGATAACTGAATCGGCGATAGGGCTACGCTGATCTTGGGCGACGTGCCGCATGGAAGCAAACTGATCTGTTGCCAGGCGTTCTCCATAAGTCAGTTTTTCTAGGTTGCATCGATGAAATGGACCGAGGACTGCGCTCGCTATAGCAGTGCCAGTTCGGTGTTGAATGGTGCGTTGGCGGCGTTGCGTTGGTCTTGCAGAAACAGGCGCCAAAACTTTTTCAACTTCCTCTTGTACTGTCTCTTCTAAGGACTGTGGATGTACATCCGAAGATTCCTCTGTTGGTTTTTAGTGAAAATAATTCTTCAAAGCAAATAAAACTTAAGTAAATCTTCTCATCTTTAATGGGGCTCTCTCATCTACCCGATGTCTTTACGGCTGTCGATTCAATAAAAAGACGCAATACTTGCTAAAAAACAGAATAGAATAACTTTATTTTAAAGACAAGACATATATACATGGAAATAGTTGCTGCTAGGTAACGGCACTATTTAGACAATAAAACATTTGTACATGGGAACAGTTACTCGGGAATGGAGCATTTGGAAACTATTCAATTCATCTGTTCCCAACAGTTAGTCTAATCATCCGCTGGACTTCTTCCTGCACAATCCTGCGTATTAGAGATACTGGATCGAATTCTTTGTCCATAGCGGCCATTGGTACCATGTTGGAAGTCTCGAATTTTCGTCTTCCCACTCTCTTTTGCTTTATGTCCTCGATGTAATCTCACCATTTTATAAAACAGGCTTTATGGCTATCTCTTTTTAATTGTGCCCAATAAATATCTTCCGACACTCCTTTATTCAGGTGCGATACTTTTTCATTCTCTGGCATCGGGGGGTTTACCTCTTGGCAAAGTCCTAAGATGCTTTGGATGTAGGACTGCGTACTCTCACCCACGCGTTGAGCCCGATATTTTAAATGTTCTTCAGTTTTCTTATATTTCTGCTGATCTCCGAAGAGCTGAGCCATTCCACTTTTAAATGCATCTCAAGAATTCAAGGCATCCTCATGGTTAACAAACCACTGCTTTCCTGTGCCGTCGGGAAAGAAGTAAACATTTGCTAAACACATCATGTCGTCCCATTTGTTAAATTTAGCCATTCTATCGTATTCTTCGAACCATTTGCTAGGATCTTCTCCAGATTCTCGAAATATTGATGGGCTCCTTAGTTGTTGGTATACGGGCATAACTACTGTTGGCTCCCATTTTCTTGATTCTGGAAAATACAGTCCAAATTCAGGCGGTAATCCTCTTGAACGAGTACTATCACCAGAATCCACGGTTAAATGTTTTTTACTCGGCACCTCCACCAAATTTGTCGCGAAGATGCAAAAAATAACGTCACAAAGTAACGCTATATCAAATTTATTAGTTTTAAGTAACTCGTAACAAGCAGGCGAAGAACCGACTCCACTGCTTGTGGAACTCAATTTATTTATTTTACAGAATAAATTAGAATTATAAAGAAGGCTATAGAAAGTTCTAGACTCTTCTAGAATATTAAATGAATAATGAGAAATTAAAATTAAAGTTCAAACTTTAAATTAATATGGCTTGGCTGGAATTCGACCCCACGCCTTTGTGCTTTCCAAGCGCGTACTATACTTTTGAGCCACACTTTGTGCAGATCTTTTTGCGACAAAATGTTGGTACAAATCTCGACTTGCCTATTTGAGATGATTCTTCCTGTTTAAACATCTCGCATGTATTTACCACAATTTCTAAAATTCATCAATAAGTACAAAATGGCACATACTATGACCAGTTACGACGATGCCAGAAAACTGTTTACATACAATTATGAATTCTTAATGACAGCCATGAGGGAAAAAAATGCATCGTTTGCGGAAGAGATAAAATTTTGTAACTATCCAAAATTTATCACATGACCACCATGATAAAAATTTTGTATTAAATGCAACATTTAAGCAGACTGTGGTGGTAACATTATAAGCCAGATAACAACTACCGGAGAAGAGTGTACACTTTTGTCTAGTGGCTATGTTACTCGGCTATGAACCCTAACGTTGCGAGTTCGAATCTCAACTTGCACAAGACTATTTCTCACTATGCTTGCATCAATCTTGTATTCGGGACGCACGAAACCCTGCTTACGGTTCGTTTATCCCATGAGGAATTGTCTAATTCTAATTAGTTAGTGGATATAATATAATTAAGCAATTTCAGACGAGTTTATTTTGATAGATTGGCAGAACGAAAACTTGAGAAAGCGGGTTGCGCCAAACACTCGATAGAAAATATCAATAATAATTAGGTAAACAAATGACAATTAAACATAATCGTACTTACTCTTTCTTGTCCATCTGTTATTCCGTTTCAAAAATGTCTTTTTTAGTACTCGAACTAGCACTCGTATCCGAGATAGAAGTCAACTATCAACTCGTAGCAGCCAAATGATACTCCAAAGTTTAGTAGCCGCAACATATCGATGAACAGAAATACACAACATGCTTTGGTATTTTCCTCCGTTTGCATCCAATTTCTAGAAAGATGAACCTGTAAGATTTATTTCATTTCCATTAGCTCATTGAAAAATGCAGTGGAATTTGTATAATTCCACGTTGACCTTAGAAAAACTGATTTCTAGAAGTGCAAACAGCAGAGAAAAGTTAAAAGAACCACAAAAATTCGTTTGATTAAAAAAAAAAATTGAATGAAGAGAAACTTGCCCCAAAAATTAAAACAGGAAAAAAAATGAAATAAAATTTAGTATTTTTAATATCTAAAAATATTTTTTTTTTTATAATTGTGGGAAAAGGCAACGACCAGCATTAATATGTGAAATATATTTATTAAGATTAAAGGAGAAAAGATAAAACATTACTACATAGAACATAAAAGATACATGAGCGTGAGCTGCACGTCTTGCAGTCTCACTGCCCAACTCTCGTCTGCCCATAATGGCGGGAAAGCATCACGTGATTAATGACGTGACGCAACGTGGCCAGCATGGCGCCATACAGGATACGGGATCTGTCAGCACTTCCCACATAATTTTAAAAAGAATTCCAATAAACAAGAAAATTTTTTACTGTAGGTATAATAAACATTACTCAGTTATGAGCAAAATTTCAAAATAAATATTTTGTCATCCGAAAATTCAGTAAATCAGATAAATTTGATTCACTGACAATTTTCAAATCAGGCTAAAATTGTATTGATTTATTTTTGTAATTCTATTAAGTATATTTTGGAAACTACGGTTCAGTACAAGATTTGCTTTCAATGTTAGATATTCTTTCTATAAAAAAAAAACCTTTCATACTATGAAGGCCAATAAAATACATTATTTAATCCGAGATTTCAGTTCATTTGCAAAAATCAGATTTAATTTATTCGAAACTCATTTAAAAAGAGAGAACTTAATGATGATGTTTCTTAATGATAATGTTTCCGTAACAATGAATGCTAATTTTCAATAAAAGTTTTATTGATTGTATTATATGTTTAACATTTTATTTGCAACTATTCACATTTCCTTGGAGGTATTGAAACTTCAATAAGAAAAATATTACAATAAATTATATTCAAACGACTTTTCCCAATCTGAATGAAGGGAAACATTCTTTGTAAAAGTGTGTGATTTAGCCCATTAATAAACACGATGATGTAATAGTCTTCTAGCCATGTAATTTGATAAAGAAAAGTAATTCTAATTGTGCGCATAAATTTACTTGAATTATGTGTTGACTTCTTTACTCATATTAAAGTTCCGCTTTAAAGCAGTAATGAGAGTATTGAAAGGTGGATCTTGTAAAGCCCCGTTCCGACGACATGTGGTCTTACGGATTTGGTCATAAATCTGCCAACTGATCCGTTGTTGGATCAACCCCGCCAAGACGCGAGCGGGAGCTTCCCGCAAATTGTCGGTAAAATGAACAGACAAAGAACCTCAGAAAATCACAAGAGAGGGGAAAGAGCGAAAAGTGTGCCAGACTCAAGGCGAGCACAGGTCGTCAAAACGGGGTTTAATTGTAAACCAAGGTGGTTCTTGCTAGAAGCTTGTAGAATATGCTCTTCTTTAGAACATCTAAAATTTTGATATCTTTTGCAATTGAGCAAAGCTCAAGTTTATCAACGTCTTTTGCTTACTTGGTGAGGTTGTATGACTTTTCGGTACAGTGCAATTTCCGTACCGATCATAAAACTATCAATCAATGGTCTTGTTTACAAGGCGGTTGTGTTACTCATAAGGATCAGTTCTAAAAGAGGTTACAACATTTTAAACGTTATCTAAAAGTGTCAGATTTGGCGAAAGTTAACATGATTTTTAACGCATTATCGAATACTTAATGATACGTTCATTAATACAATTTCATGAGTTTTAACACGATCTGAATAATTTCCACTTTGTTTTTTATGAAAGATATTACTTTTCAATGAATTTATTCAAAAATGTACGATAAAAATCAATGACGAATGATATTTCTTTTCATATAAATACAATATCGAACCATTTCGAAATAATAATAATTTCTTCTGGATTTCAGATATAAATGCATTACTTTACATAAATATAACGATTTGCATTAAACGAAAGAGTTTGGGTTTCATTAGCTTTTGCTTTATTTCTTCTTCATTCGTTTGTTTAATTCAATAAGTTCGAACATTGAAATTTATGTTATTTAAATATAGGCACTTAAAAAAATTGTTTCTTAAGTTTAAAGTACAATGAAATGAGGTTAGTGGTATTGGAATGATTTGTAAAAGCAATTCTTGAAATGCCATAAGTAGTAAGAAAAGCTTCCAATTACGGATATTAAGTTTCCATGTCACATCAGTTTAAAAAAATCAGTTTCCAGAGTAGAAGTGTCGTTACAAATGTAAACTTTTCTGTTTATAATCGTAGATTTAATTTCAATGTTGTTGCATTTAAAAAAAAATCTGTACTCTGATAAAGATAAATTATTTGTTCATTATATAACTTTTCATTTTGTATATGAAATATTGTAAGTACACAGTGCATAAAATAAACAGCTTACTAAAACAGAAGTTTATTAATATTTTGCTAACTGATCATTTGTATCTGCGAAAGTTTGTAGGAGTTGTTAGCTGAATTCAAATTTAATTTTCTTCTAGATGCACAATTTATTAAACCATAACCCAAATCTACTTCTGAAAAATAAAACAGAATTAAAAAAAAATTGGTTTTTACATTAATGTATGTTGTATATATTCATCAGAAACTTTAATTTTTCAAAAGATCGTTCTTATATATAAAGTAAGTCATTAACTATTGTGATGAATAAAGTTCTGGTAATACACTCTTCAACATCATACTTTTATACTCATCTATACTTTAATTGTAAATTTTTACTGATTTTTGCTACTATGCGTTTTTTTCCATATTTCAAACAATGTAATTATTTCCAATTTCAAAAGAATTCAGAGCCGTTTAAAATCTTCTAGGGGCTATGAGTTAATGCAAATCTCAAAAACCCCTTCTAAACCCCTCAAAAAACCCTTCAAATTTTGTATCGATTTTGATTTAATTTTTATTCAGCAGTTTTAAGTAGCAAATTTTGAAAAACTGCAGTTACAAGTCCCTTTCTAAAAAGTCCATTTCATTATTTCACGCATAAAAAAAGTGCACAGTTAAAATGTAAAATTAACTTTAAGCAAAATATTAAAAAACAAAAGAGAACTTTCTTTAATACACTCTAAATAATATTTTAAAAGGAGGGAACATGTTTTATTAACTGAAAAACTCCAAATTTTTTAGAATTATAAAATAGCATAATGAATAACTTGTAAATTGTAATTAGGAATAATACTAGAATAAAGTTTCGAAATTAATTTAATGAATACTTGATTTTGACTTGAATAAATTTGATTGCATGGGTTCTGTCATTAAATGAAATATAAAACTAAACTTTCTAAAATTGCTAAGAATTTTCAAGAGCTGAGGGGCTTCTTGGCAATTGCCAATTTTGCCTATTTAATAATCCTTCCCTTCTTCCACCATTGATTAGAATTATTTAAATAATCTCTTTGGACTGTTGACATTACAGCTCCCGTATTCAAGATTCAAATCTCTTGGGAATTTAATTGTATTTATTAGAAAGGGCTTTAAGGGCATGTTTGGATGGGCCCATTGATTCGGACGTTCTTAAGCAATTCCCCCCCCCCCCCCCCCCCGTGAAAACAATATGCATGTTGCTGATATTTTGCTCTGGAAAAGGCCTGGTTGTCTCACAATGAGTCCATAGTTTGCAGTCGTCCAGTCGAGATCAATATAAGATTAAGAGCAAATGAATTTAGAACATTAATTTCTTTATTATAAGAAATAGAGTTCTGTTATTGCAAACTGTTGCTGTAACATTAAAGAAGTTTTTAAAGAGATGTTTTATTTCCTCATAATTATATGAGTGAATATTCACTTTCATTTCTGTAATTTACTTTTAACCATAATACATGAAACCTCGATTAAATCATCAGTATATTTTCATTATAGAAATTTGTAATTGTGTTATTAAAATGAAATGAATCATTTTCTATTAATATATTGTTCAATAAAAAAGAAATTGCATTATAATATTTTTGTAACAGCTGTAATTTTTTTTTCTCAAAATAGCTAAAAGTTTGGTGATTTTGTATTAAGTTTGAAGGAATATTTAACAGAATGTTAACTCTATAACCCACAAAAAATGATTTAAATTATTTCTTAGGTCACATTTATATTTTAAAATTACAGTCAAAACAGCCTCTCACAAGGAATGTTCAAAATACTTCAAGTATAAAAATATTCCCACCATTGCTTAGCATTAATTTACTATGAAATTCATATATTACTAATACAAATATCCTTTACATAAAAAAAAAAAAAAAAAAATGTTTCCCATTTTCTCCTAATGCAAAATTATATGCTAAAAAATTTGGTATCATTAAAAAGATAATTTTTTGAAAATAGCTCCTAAAATCACTTTTCTACCCTCTAAAATATATATTTGCCAAATTTAATAGGCATAAGTCAGACAGTCTGGCTTGTACAGAGCCAGCACATACAAACTGAAACAGACATAAGCTTTTTCCTTTTGTTTAAGCATCAAATTTAGTTAAAATATCAATATATTTTCCTGCCAAATATTCTTGCCACCGGATAGCATGTTTTTAGCAAACCTATACTAATCATTCCCTATCTCCCTTGGTGTGGTGTGGTGTGGAGAGGGGGGTGCCAGCTCAGGTATCGTCCTCGTCATCTGACCGTGGTTCAAAATGACGAGGTCCGTCCCAAAATAGCCCTAGTGTTGCTTCAAACGGGACGTTAATATAACCAAACCAAACCAAACCAAACCCTATCCCCCTTTTTTTCAAAGAGCTACGCATGATTTATTTATTGGACGTTTATGATCCGTACGGGAATATCTGCCCCACTACCCTTCCACCGTCACGCCTCCTGCTTAGAGCTCAATTCCTTTTCGAGCGCTCTACCGCGAAAGAGTTAATGTGGCAGTAACGAAGACAGTCCCCACCAGTGTCCATGATCCGCTTTAATTCTTTTATGGAAACTCATTGTGGGCAATCATGCAAAATTCGACAAATTTCATTGAAAATGTTACTTTTCAAATGCACTGGATCAAGTGGTAGATTGGTGTCGCGTGTTTTTTAGTTGGACGATATGGGAGGATTTCCCAATGGACATCGTTAATTGTTTCTTTCAAATTTGCATTATTGCATTGTTTTGAAATTGTTTTTTCCCCTATGTGAATTTAAATTCTAAAACATTATGTTTATCCGAGGATTTCATATTTATTAAACAGCCGATAATTGTCTGTGTTTCAGTAATCACTGTCTGTTGCGCTTAAAAGCAAGCCAGATACCCTTATGAGTATTTGATTGAAATCTTCACACACATATACATATAAAGAAGAAAATAATAGAATAATATTCAAAATATCAGCTGAATAGAATAATGATTGCCTTTTTTAAAAATCAGAAATGGCCAAATATAGTGAATTTGCTTACGTCTAGTTAAAACTCATGGATTGCTACTTCTTATCATTCACATTCGTGATTTTATCATTGTGGCCCCTGTGCTCCGAGCTTCGAAAAGGTTCAGAAATCGTCTGCATTTCGTGAACATTTACAGCTTTTATAAAAAAAAAAAAAAAAAAAAAAAAAAATTATTGCAACTAGGTCGGTACAACAGTCATCTCTTTCTTCTTTAGATGGATAACGAGATAATTGATATTCATGTCGTCTGTACTTTTACAATTTTATGTAAAATGATGGAAGGTAGCGACTTCCAGCTGGCTCTTTAGCTATTTCTGCTCTTGCTTCATCTAAGAATTCGGCATTTTTTTGCCTCTCTTCCCTCTCCTGACATATTTATCGACGAAATTTGAATCCTTCTATGTATTTCTCATCTTGTTTTCATGCATCCAAACGGTTTTTAGTGCCATCTTTTTGAATAGATTTCTTACAAGGTGACTACTTGTTTTTCGTAAACTTTTTTTAAAAGTTTCCTAAGGACGGTGGAGTCAGTAGCGCCAATACATTTGCTTAAAATCCCTTACCTTCATTGGTTATAGTAGAAGCATTGCTTCAAATTAAATGAATGTAATTTAAAATCCCTTCACCATGTGCTTCGATGGCACTTTAACTCTTTAAAACGTCATTTTTTTTTTCTTTCCATGATATATTAAAATATATTATAAGATTGAGATTAGTGCAAGAAAAATGATAGTTTATTACAAAAACTAAATTCAATTAATTAATTAATATTATTAATTAATAATTAAGAAACAAATGAAAACATATCATTTTGTGCGAAATAAGGAATTGAAGCATCTAAGTTTCTTTCCTATTGCTTTCACTTAAAAAAATTCATAGTTGAAACACCATTTACTATTTTTTAATTAATTTTCAGTTTCACGACTCCCTATATTTTTGCGATTTTCCCCTATTAAACGTCGTTTGGAACCCCATATTTTATGGTGATTCTTTATCTTCTTGATGCCTGCTATCACCTCTCTTAATTTGTCTGTCGAATTCGGCAACACACTGTATATAAATAATGGTGAAAGGAGTAGCTGTATTACTTTTTTTATTTACAAAAGAAAATTAAAAATTTATTTGTTTGGATGTTAAAATTTCTTGCTCTAATCATATCCATATCATGCATGCAAAATATGTTTCGTTAAAAGTCTACAATTTAAGAATAAATATAAATAAGAGAAAATGATTGAATTTAAGTTATAGCTATACTAATTTTTATTTTGCTATTTATAAATTTATTGCATTAATATTAGCTCCGAATTGTTCATTTCTTATTGTGAAGCATTTGATATTTATACTTGGCAATATGTATTTGGAAAATATTTAATTTCATACTTTTTTATACTGTTGAAGAGCATGTTATAAATTCGCCATCAGTTTAATGCATTTGCTGCCGTCTAATCGTCTATGGTGGCGATTAGTTGATCTCTTCTCTATTACACTTAAAATGTAGCAGAGAAAAGGTCACTTGATCAGATAGTCTAAATCTCTGTCATGAGTTCTAACGGCAAACACAGCTAAGTATATGAAATCGATTTCGATCTCGAGACAAAAGTCGGAAAACAGTCATTACTCACAGATCTCTGCGAGGAAAGTTAAAAGAGCCATTTTATTTTCTAAGTTTATTTTGGAATCACTAACCAAATTCTAACGTTAACAATTTTAACCCATTTCAAATCAGAATTGCAACTTGCACAAATCAATATTCAGCTCCTCCTCATTGGAGCTGGCTGTTGAACGAAAAATTTCCGTCTCTTCACAAATGAGTTCGCTTCCTGAAGACGGGTGACTTTTAATTGACTGAAAAACAAAAATCATATTATAAAACTTGTAAAATTATGGAATGTTGACATGGTGCTAGTGTTCACTTACTGGATAGAGTGCACAAAATTGTTTTAATATGTAGAATTGATTATGTACTAAACGGATTGCAAATGAATTTTGTCTTATTTGAAATTTGCTTGCAATTTACACAAAAGAACAAGAACATAATTTAAATGCTAAAATTAAACAAACCAACAAAAAAGCATCGAAGTTGCTCAAAAATAGTTTTCGAATTTTCTTCAAAACTTATACATTTATTTGGAATAAAAAAAAGTCTATACTAAAATTAGAGAGGATTTTACTCTGATATTTCTGCAATCTCTTTTTCTCACACTTTGAGATTTCAATTTTTAAAAAATAAGATTTAATTGACATTTTCAGATAAATATTAAAAAATGAGAAACCATTTCTCTCGACTTTTAGTACAAACTTTACTTAGTATTTTTCTAAGATTAGAGGAAGCGCTTTGGAACAGTATTTCTTCCTCTTGATTATTTTAGTCCAAGATTTCATATGGTTCTATAGTTTTGTTGAACATCGAACTTCCTTCTTGTTTGTTTTATTGTCGAATTAACATACCTATAGAAAAACATTATTATAATTTTCCTTATTATTTTAAGATTTGAAAAAGCATGCTAAAAAGTGGAAAAATTCATCAAAATCTCGAAATAGAATTTTTTGACGGTTTCAATACGCAAAGCGATTCATAACTCAGATCAATTTTAAAAATTAATAATTAGTAAATCAATGAAAATATAGAGACGCATTTTTTATACAAAGGATGTAAATGATGCAATCAAATGAACTGCACATAGGCTGCAAATCGTTATTAAACAATCGCAATAGCATTAAATACGTAGCGCAGAGATACAATAAAACTCGCAGAGATACAATACTCCATAGAGGAATTCACTTGCTTATTATTTCTCTCGCTACCATTCCGTCTGCGCGCCTTTGCTTTTTGTCTTCCCCTTGATATACATCAGATGTTCTAGAGCAAATCTTTGAACTCTAGACTTAATGAAGATATCATCAAGACTCTTGAATATTCAGGATCCTTCATTTTGTCATCAAAGTTGGGATCATTTACGCGGTATCCATTCAATAGCCATTACAATATTGTAATTTTTTTCTTTATCTTGAAACTAATTGTGAAGCAACATTACAGATTTATAGAATTGTTTAAATTTAATTTCTTTTAAATTCTAATTCGTCATTATAAATATTATGTAATTTTGAAATAAGCATATTTTTTATAAGGGCCTTCTATATATGGAAATAAGAACCCGTATCTATGGCAATATCCATCGAATTTCAAAACTACATCAAAAGTTCTTTTCAGAAACCAAATTTCCTTCTCGTCGTTTCGAAATTGCCAGTCAACAAATTTTTGATCTTCAGATGTTAAAATTTTGAATTTTTATTCTTATCTTAAAAACAATATAGTTACTGACCAAAGTTCTTTTTTTAATAAAATATAAGATATTCTACATATACTGCACATATATTTATCATAAGAAAATGATTTTTAATGTGCGCAAATAATTTGAAAATTAGAGATTTAAAATTTTTAAATGACGCCACATTTAAATTTGGGCATACATCGAAGGCCAAAGACATTTTATGGGACTTGTTCAGCTCATTTCTATGAGCAGTTTTTCTATTACATTAAATTTTCTGTATTAATTCTAAATAGATGCATTTATGGAGCATTCCCAAATTTCAATTTTTTTTAAAAATCAAATATCATTTCTCACCTTGTTGTAATGTAAGAATTGTTGTTTAAAAAATTAAAATTACGTCAACAACAAAAAATATTAATAGTCGCTATTTTTAAATGCAAGCTAAAATTTTGACTCAATGGTTCATATAGTGAGTATTATTTACAGAATTTACGAAATTATTGAAAATATGAACTTTATTTCATAATAAGCATTTTGTAGGATTGTAACTATTTAACTTTACAATTAATGACAATCAAATTGTTGCATTTTATAGTTAATGCTTTACATTTATTGGCTACAATGAAGAATTGTAAATAATTTTATTATCCGACTGGATCCACTGTGATGAACCAAATTTGGGAGTCCAATGTCAAAAAATTATGAGATATTCTCAATGGTCTCCTTCTCAAATACTGGGCCCCGATCGATGCTGTTTGTAATTCTAGAAGAAAAAACTCGTATGGTACTCGCGAGAATATTTTATTTGTTTGTATAATGCCTGCAAATTATGCTGCCCATAAATTAATAATTAATCTTTTTAAATTGGATTTTGAGTTTTGGTCCAAAAAAGTGTGAAAATTGAACGATTTTAGCAAAAGAAATGACCAAGGTTACTTTCGATTGTAAAGCTTTCTGAGGTTTGAGTTTCACAGCAGATTTGATGATAGCTGTTCCATCTTCTGCCAGTGCTGCAAAAACATCCATGCTTAATGATAATAGTAGTTGACAAAGTAGAGAAAGCATATCAATTTCTCTTATCTACATAAGTAATTTTAATCAAAATAATTGGCGCCTTTCAATCCAATTCATAGGATGTGCTGAAATGAAAGCGAGTCTGAGACTCTAGCTGCCTCATTTCACAGCAGGATAAATCAGATAAAAGAAAGCAGATGCTACAAAATGGGGCTAAACAAGCTCAAGGTCAGCAACGTCCGAAGCTTGACTGGGACTGAAAAAGTCACAGAGAGCTGTTTTTCGATAGTGCAATGATATTTAACATGATTAAAGCTCCGACGATATTATATTTTCATTTTTCAAGTCATGAAATTATTTATCTAATTAGAAATAAACTTAATATATTTCTAATTGAATATAAAAAAGATACTCCCGAATGTATTGATGAGGAATCAAATAAGGCCAAATCTGCAACCAGATGGCACTATGGATAGAAGTCGGCTTGGATGATAGGCCTTCGGAGGAGGATTAATAAAAAGTATGGCGGGAATATGCGTTGTTTTTAATTTAACGTTAAAAATTTAATGCGACTTTCTAGACGAAGATTCAGTTGCTTAATTTATAGTTGTAAAAGTAATGTTTTCATATTTTCTTTCCGCGTGACATGGTAGTATAATCTGAAAATATATAGTATAATTATTCAAAAATTTTACAATTTGCATAGAAAAACAATTTTATATGTGAGCTCAAAAGCAAGATCTTAATGGGAAACAAGTTTTCATTCAATACAAATTAGTGTTACAAGATAGGTCGTGTATACCGATTCAAGAGTTAATGATCCCAGGTACGAAATCTTTCTTGCTTAACGATATCAGTGTTCGCAACTAAATTTGAAACATTTTCCCAGAGCGCACCGACGAGGCTTTAGTAGTCTGGAAAACATACATTTTGATAGACACACTCAAGAGCAGGGGAAAAATAGTTTCACTGCCATTTTTAATGTTATATACATTTTTTTTAATGTTCATTTACTTTATTTATCAGAAATGTATTTAGAAAAGTACTTTAGTATTCAGAAAAAGTGAAATAACTTTCTTTAATTCCTTTGTTCATTCTCTACTTCAATTATGCTTATGTTAAATTGCTAAGTTATATATTTCTTTGATTTGCCAGATGTAGCAGTGAAGAGAAAATTAAAATTTCGTTGTTGAATCTTCATTTCAAAACAGGTTAATATTCTCAATTATCCCTGATAATATTCACATCGAGGCTTTTGGGAAACAGGTTTTTAATATAACAAAAACAAAACAAAAAAAATTCTTAAATGATAAAAAAATGTTTAAACCTAGTAATATGATAGTGTTCCTTCCTGTTATTAAAACTAGTTTTTATTCATATTAATAAATGATATTTTGAAAATGTTTACCATGTTATCAACAAACATATTGTTTTACACATTTGTTCCTTTTAATGATAATGGTTTTGAAAAAAAAAACAAAAAAACATTTAAACTTTAAAGATGAAGATAAAAATGTGAGACTAATTCAGAAATCTGAAGATAATTATTTGATTTTTCATCATTAAACGGACAGAGTCAGTAATTCATCTCTAATCCTTTCATGCTTACTTTTTCAACAAATATCCATATTTTAGTTGATACATTGAAAGTATTAGAATGTAGGTAAGGCAAGTTTAATAAAGTTAGTAATGTTGCTTAGAAAATGGCGTTTCGTTAAATCATAATTTTTTATATGATAGTCGACTAGATGACTAGCAACAGGTTAAAAATCGTGTTTTAAATAAATAAAGCGTAGAAGAGACAGATTCTAAATGAAAGTATTGTTCAAACAATGCATAAAAATTGATTCTAACATTTTTTTAAATTAAAGAAAAACTTGCATGGCAACAAAATGTATATCATTGAAAAGAGTTTTTCTCAATTTTAAGATGGAATGTAAAAATCAACTTTGTGCAGTTACATGATCTTGGAATATCACCAAAACAGGATAAAATTTTGTTTGATTTTACATTTACTTTAATTATTATTAAAAAAAATAGTATAGGTGCATGTAGAGCATCATAAATTTAAAAAAAAAAAATTAATTGCTCTTCATTCTGACACATTTTTAAATACCATCCTATTAGATTTACATGCGTCAACGACAATGTTTGTGATGGTTAACCATCTTGTATGAATACGCTTGAAAAATAAAAGGGGTGTGACGCAGCCACTTATTTTAAAAGGAGCACGCCGAAACTAGAGTGTACCCACAGGAAAACTAGATTTCAGGTTAGTGTGAACATCAACATTAAACAACATAGGATCATGTGTCAACTCGAAGGGTCGTACGTACCGCAATCGTCTCGTGTGGACGTACTCTTAGGTTCCCTGCAGATTAAAAAAAAATCTTATTTATATCTATGAATCGCTGTTTGCTGTTTAATTTGATTACCCTCCTCAGTAGTACATGACGGAAAACTTAATTTTATTTTTAGCTAAAATGCTTCAATTAAATTATGTGTTAACTGAAGAGGAACCTAGTTCCTCCTTTGATTGCTAATTCAGCAGAAGAAGTTTTAAAGTGTTCTTACTTTTTTGGCCGAGTTGTTGCCAGCTTGAAGAGGAAATATTCTGGTTTGAGTTCCAGTCGCCGTATTTGACATTTTCCACATCCTCTTCAGTACCCGCAGATGCTCCGTCAGAGCTTAAAAGATGTTTAGTTTCTTTAATTATTAGGAAAAATTCTAAAAAGCTTAAAAAAAGTGTTCATAGCTAATTCGAAAACTGTTAGAAGCTTTCATGTTTTCAATCATCTTTGCCAGCCGGTAATAAGATTCAACTCGTTGTGTAATCATAATTATGAAGCAAACATATGCCCATGCCCAACAGTTGAATAAGGGATGAGAGAATATTTTCGAACTCCAGATCTTTATGGTTTTATTAAGGATATATTAAAGTGCAGACATAAAACTGTACAATTTCTGGTTCTTCTTAAAAAAATAATAACCCAATCGTCAATTTTCGAGATGGTTTATGTACGAACTACAATATCATCTAAGTTTAAAAAAATCGTGCGAGAAAGAAAGATCGTGCGCATGTCAACAGTAAAAATAGATAGTCTGAGAAACAGTAGAATATTGACTGAAACAGGGCATACTGTTGTTAATTTCTAATCCGTCTTCGATCAACCTCATTATATTTACGCAAAAATAAATTTGCATTATTACTATATAATACAACTTTTAGCGTTGCTTTATTGCAGCACAGACGAGAAAAAGCTGCAATATGTTGGAAAAACAAAAATGTACAATCCAAAAGAGATATACAACGAAAATATCAAAGAGCAAACTGTAGAAAGTAATGTAACTCTCGATAATGCATAAGGGAAAAAAAGAAATACAGTAATATAATACTATAAAAGTTATCTTATTAATCTTTTGCTTTAATATGAATCATTAAAACATATGGAAATAATGTAGCTAATGTGAATTTTTGCATAAATAAATATAAAAGAATAAAATATCTTTCATAGCAACTCATTATGATTCTTAATCAACACACCGTCAAGAGACTTTCGAAAAGAAAACTATAACGTCAAACAAAGTTTAATCGAGCATGAAAATAGGCTTAATTATTGCCAGATGGGTTATCGTCCATACATATGGGTTTACCTTTGGATATTGTTGACCATATTTTCCAATACAGTAGACTCCCGATTATCCGCGGGCGGGTTATCCGCGCCTGCCGCACAAAGTTTTTTTTTTTTTTTTTTTGACTGATTTTTTCAAAAAGGTGCAGTTTTACAGTTATGATTTTGTAATTACATAATACATTTCAGTATTAAAACAGTACATATGTATTAATTTTTCTGTGTATCCTTGACGCCTCTCGTAAATACAAAGCACTTTTCTGTTTTCATTAACAAAATGCATTTTAGGTTAGTTTTGAGTGATATACTAAAATATTAAGCGTTAGTTAAACATTTCCTGCTATTTATTTTACGTTTTATTGTACATAAAACGATTGTTCAAAGTTGGAATGACTGTTTTCTTTTTTGCTATACCCGTTTTTAGCTTTTTTCGGATTATCCGCGATTTTTGTTATCCGCGGCGGCAGCGCCACCCAATTCCGCGGATAATCGGGAGTGTACTGTATTATTATTTCACAATAAAGGTTTTGTACTTTAAAAACTCAAAAAAATTGCCTTTCTAATTATATCAATTTTATTCCTATACATTGTTTTCTTTTTCTTTTTTTAAATGTCATAAACAATTTGTAACAAATAATTTTCAATGCTTGGATGAAAACATTCAATTTTTAATGCAAACTCTATTCATCAAAACGTTCAGTAGTATACTTTTGCTAAAATTGAAACTAAGATTAATAATAGTAATAATAATTAAAAAAAATGCTTTCTTTGGACAGTAATTCCGAAGTAGGATTTCCACTTCTGCTTTTATGCAGGTAAAGATTACTATATATACACTCTTTAATCTGCACGAGTTACAATTTGTTTTGACTTATTCAATTAAATTCATGTTTTCTGTCTTATCGAATAAAAATTTGATTTAAAAAAAATGCAAAAAAAAAAAAAAAAAAAAACTATATGGGGTGAACCCATTAGTTTTTAGCCATTAAATTGACCGCAAAAAGTGGCTGCTATTTAGGAAAAGTTGTCCGTCTGCTCCATATGCAACTCAAGGACTCATTAAAGAAGACTGACTTGGAAAAATTCTTGCCTCTTCTATATTATAACTTATATCTGACCCCCTCCCCCACCTCATAAGATTTTCACCTATTTTTGTGGCTTTAAGGCTTTCTTTTTCGGCTCAAGATGTCGCTTTACTGCTGTTCGGTTCGAATCGTCCTTTACCGATGCAACATACGGTCCTTATTATGATAAATGTTGAGGAAAGACGGATGGCAATAATGTTTAAATATAATATTCAGTTAATAATAAAGAGTTTTATTCTGTTCAGTTTTGTGTTATTTTAATTGGTCGACATTTACTTACAGGATACCCTAAATTAGCCGCCTATGACGACCAGTTTATTCGCTCAGATTCGTATTATGCTGTTAAATCATTTATCGGGTGCATTAAAAAAAATTCACTCGAAATTCATTTGACTCGATTTAAAAATATACATCCATTTCAATTAGTTTATTGTAAATTAAATCCATTTATAAGCTTCTCATGACTGTTCAAAAGAGCTACAATGAGTATTTAGAAATCCCTTTTTTAAAGTGCTTTTTGATATACATTTGTAGAAAAGACCCACATATGGCAGTAGTAGTACTAGAATTATGAAAACTTGGAAAAATACCAAGATGGCTGCTATACGAATAATCCTGCCATTAAAAATAATATCACAAAATTGGTTTCTTTTGCATTGTAAAAAATTTAGTGGTAAAAAGGAATTTTTATTTTTATTGCAGAATTATTATAAAGTGATTTATGTCACTGGGATATTGTTTATTTCATAATATAGTCAATCGGTGCATTTTAATTTTTTTTAGTTTCGAAAAAACAAATAATTTATAAATTCTTTTAATAATTTTCCTAAATTATATACAGTTATTCAAAATACATACATTTCTTGTAACAAGATAAAAAGTCATGCATTCTAGGGTTAAGATAATTTAGAGACTATTTTTGTAAGATAATTGGTTTGGAAGACATAAATATGAATTTCCATAGGCAAGTCAAAACGATTGCCCATTTGGCGACAGTTAATTCTATTTTTGATCTCGATTAAATTTTCTGTTTGAAGCATATTTCTAGATTTCTTTTTATCATGTGAGAACATGATGTTTTGGTTTGAAGCCTCAAAATGCATAGGCAACAAATTGTCTATTTATTACTTTTGAGGCATCAATTTTTCGCTTTTAGGGTTATTAGAATACAGACTTGCTTGTCACATTTGGTGATTTATTACCAAGTAAAGTTACAACTTGATTTCCAAATTATTCAATCTCTGAATTCTTACGAATTGTCTTAATTAATTTAAGTCATTAACCAGTTTAAACCGGTTTGAAACAATAACGAGACTTCTCTATTGATCTCTATCCCAATATATATATATATATATATATATATATATATATATATATATATATATATATATATATATATATAAATAACGTGTCACGTTGTTTGTTCGCGATAGACTCCTAAACTACTTAACCGATTTTAATCAAATTTGCACACCTTGTGCAGTTTGATCTAACTTAAAAGATAGGATAGCCCTTTTTTTGGAATTTTTAATTAGAATTTTAATTATTAATTAAAAACTAACTTTCCCGCCAAAAAAAATCTTTTCATTTTCCTCACCGCCAAATGAGTACGGCTTCAGTTTTTTTTCCCCAACAGTCATGAGGCTAGGCTTAAGATTTTTCGGCTGATTATTTGAAACGATTCTATTTATTTTCTTAATGTTTGATGTCTTTAAAATTAAACATTGTTAATTAATCTATCTTTCAGATTCATTCTTAAGTACTTTTGAATTAAAATAAAACAGAATAAAGGAAATTAAAAATTTCTAATCTGCATAGCGTTACCCCAACTGGCGTAGAAAAACTCACGCATTTGCGTTTCGTAACTGGCGTTGAAAATTCACGCATGCGCATTGTGTTCTGATTATTGACATGACAACCATTATCAACGGATGATTTAAATTATTTTTAAGTTAGTTGCATGTTTTTGTAATTAAATTGTATTTATGTTAGTTATATATTTTTTGTATACGCTTATAGTTTTAAGTACATCGTTTTTTAAGTAGTTTTTTTTAACCTGTTTTCAACCGATTATTTTAAACGATTCGTTTTATTTTCTTAGTGTTTGATGCATTTAAAATTAAACATTGTTAATTAATCTTTCTGGTCATGATGAATCTGAGAATATTTTGTTGACAAATTCTTGAAATATTACATAAATTAGGAAAGATATTTTTTAGGGCCCATAAAGTTTAAACGCTCAGTGACTGTTTTCAGTAATCATATTACAAAAAAAAAACATAATTTGTTTCAGTAAAAAATATTATTATATAAATTGCAGATTAATCTTTTCCACTTTAATTTATAGTATAAATTCTACGTGAACTAACAGAAAATTAGAGATATACATATTACGTTATCACTGAAGGCGTTTATAATATTATGAGTGAATTATATATCAAAATTTGAAGTTTTAAAATATTTTGATGAAGAAGCTATTAAAGTAGGAATTGCATAAAATATTTAATTATTAAAATTTTAACGAACATTAAGATTGGCGAACCGGCTGCTCGCCAAAGGCGGCTATTATATATATATATATATATATATATATATATATATATATATATATATATATATATATATATATATATATATATATATATATATATATATATATATATATATATATATATAGCTTACATCTCAATTTATAGCCGCAATATTATCTTATTGCAAATTATTTGTTCATTATTTGACAGTCACAATTATCTGTTAGCGCCAAGCGATTCTAACAGATGGTGGTATCTGTTGACTGGATTGAGTAAGTATTCTAACAGATGGCGCTGCGTTAAAGTACCAACGTTTCACGTAAGCTACAATTTAATGGCATAACCACCACGTGTTGCTGAGGCTAAAGTATAAGTTAAATTTATTTCGTAGTAAACGCAATACAGTGAAATTCAATTGTTCTTACTTTTTCAATTTTTGGTATTAGCATAGCCGACCACGTCTTATTTAGACTGAAGTATAAATTGAATTCATATTATAGTAAAAGTAATACAGTGGATTTCTTGTTGCTTTTTAATTATTAGTGCTTAATTGTTCAACAAACTTTAATTAAAATATATACATGTAAGTATTATCACATAGTTATATTATTATATATTTGCTATACATCAAATCACACTGTATGATATATGTATTTTGATGGTTATGAGGTACTTAAGGCTTCAGGATCAAAAGTTAATATATATATATATATATATATATATATATATATAAACAAAAGTATTAGAATCAAGTTAATAGGAAAAACAAAAATCAAATAAAAATTAAACCAAAAAAATTATTAAAAAATATTAAAAAAGAATCCGGCCTGAAGACTTTTTCAAGGGTCACCCTCAGGCAGGGATTCAAATAAAGGGATTTTTTCTGTGAGGACATACAGACATTAAGTCTAATAATGATTCCTCGTGACCCGAAAATCCCCCGAAATTATGCTCAAGAGATATACCATTTTAACAGAAAGGAAATACAAAATAACAAATTAGAAAAAAACCACAAAGTAAAAATACAATAAAAACAATAACAATAAAAACAAAAACAGCATTAAAATTAAAATTAAAATTAAAAACGAAAAGGCCAAAACATACCATCCAACAGTGAAGGAAACTTTAAACAATCGATTGTGATTTCCTGTTTTTGAAAGTTAACGGTAAATTATGTAAATAGAGGTAGGCACCCAGCACCATCTATTGAGTGATCCAATATGCAAGTAAATTTCTATTTTTATTTAAGCCAAAAGATTAATCCCAAACCATACCTTGTTTAATTAAAAAATTGACATTACAGTAATTTCTAGGAAAATCATTTTTAATTAAATTTTTAAGGAGGATATTTGATGCTTCAATATAAGAATTTTTATTATTGCAAACCCTTTTGATCCTGTTAACTTGTGAGAAAATTAGATTTTTGAAAATTTTAGAGTTTAGATTGGAATGGTAGTTACATAGTTTTGTTATTTTAAAGTTGAAATCATCCCTTTTATCGTATATACCAACTATTGTTTTATCATTAGCAATTTCGATTTTTAAATCCAGAAAGGTAGCCTCAAGTTGATTTATATTTGTATCTTTTAGAATTAAATCTTTTGGATAGCAATTAGTAATAATATTAGTATTGTCGAAGTTAATCAAAAGTAGGTCATCAATATATCTCCACCCGTTTATTAAATTATATTTAATTATTTTTTTCTCATAGTAATGCAGGAAAATATTAGCTAAAGCACTTGATATATATATATATATATATATATATATATATATATATATATATATATATATATATATATATATATATATATATATATGAAAAAGTGGTACAAAGCTTCTCACACTTTTTCAATAATTGTACAAATATTTTTTTTTCATTATTTTTATTCAACTTCTATTAAAAATTATTTTGCACTCCTCATTTTAATGTGCTATAATAGCACGTTTTTCAGTTTTTTTTAAATATTTGAACATTTAAATTATTATTTTCAGTCGAATGCCACCGAAAAAATCTAACCTCTACAACGAGCGGAGCAGAGAGGCACGACGCAAACGTGTTGAAAGAGCTCATCAGTCGGCAGAACAAATCGCCACAGAAATGGAGCTCAAAGAATCAGAACAGCAGAGGGTCGTGCACAAGAATCTCAAGAACATCATGATGAACGTCTGCGACAGACTATTACGAGAACAAGAGCGGCACGAGAACGAACCATAGCTACAGAACGAGTACAAGAACGACAGAGGCAGCAGACCAGCCGTTCATTAATACGTGCATCATTTGTTCGTCTTTCTTTCGAATATGCACCAGATATTAACTACTCTGCGCATCCAAAAATTGATATCGGTTCAATGGATTAAGTATGTCAATATTGTCAGGCATTGAAATTTCGGAATGAAACACTCGGCATGTGCTGCGCATCAGGAAAAGTTGTGCTGTCACCTCTACCCACTCCGCCGGAACCTTTATTATCCCTTCTTGCTGGCGAGTCAGACGATTCAAAATTATTTTTGCGTAAGATACGCAAATTTAATTCTTGCTTCCAAATGACGTTATTTGGGGCAACTAAAATTTGCGATCTCGCATCCAATGGGCGTAATTTGGAAACTACATTCAAAGTACAAGGCCAGGTGTACCATAAAATCGGATCATTGTTGCCAATGCCTGATGATGATCCGAAATTTCTTCAAATTTATTTTATGGGCAATTGTGAAGAGCGCGTGACAACTCGGTGCCAGTATAATTTCATTGAACAAGCAGAGGAAAGAGCAATTGTGATATTGCTGGAAAATTTTTTAGACGATCAGAATCAACGAATTCGATTGTTTAAAAGAGTTTCGCCACAATTGCAAAATGACAACTATCAAATCGTCATAAAAGCAGACAAAGTACCATTAGGTGAACATGCAGGCAGATTCAACGCTCCAACTGTTGATGAGGTTGCCATTATTATGGTTGGTGATCCAGTTGACAAAAGAGCTATAAAAATTACACGGCGAGACAACACTGTCAGTACGATTTCGGATCTACACCGCTCATGTGACTCACTGCAATATCCATTAATATTTTGGCAAGGACAGGATGAATATCACCTTAACATCAAACAGTGTAATCCAAATACCGGTAAATTTGACAATTAACTATTTATTTTCTTACTGTATGTACGAATTTTAATTTCTTACTTCATTTTATTTTTTATTTTTTTAGGTGTTAAAGGAGATAAAAAAGTTAGTTCAATGAACTACTACGCACACAGATTGATGGTTAGACTAAATCAGAATAACTATATCCTTCGATATCGTCAGGTATTCCATCAATACATTGTTGATATGTATGCTAAGGTTGAAAGCGAACGATTGCGGTTCATTCGATACAACCAGGCTAAATTACCATCGGAAGAATACATTCACTTACGAGATGCTGTTGTTGGAAATATAGACGGAAATTTAAACCCAATGACATCGACAATGCTTTCATTTTACCTTCAAGCTACATCGGCAGTCCACGGAACATGCAGGAATACATACAAGATGCAATGACTTACGTACATCATTACGGCCGACCAGATTTGTTCATTACATTCACATGTAATCCGAATTGGAAAGAGATACAAACTTTACTATTACCAGGACAACAAACAATTCATCGGCATGATATAACTGCACGTGTATTCAAACAAAAATTGAAATCCTTAATTGATTTTATTGTTAAATATTCAGTTTTTGGTATCACACGTTGTTGGCTGTATTCGATTGAGTGGCAAAAGCGAGGTTTGCCTCATGCCCACATTTTAATTTGGCTTCAAGATAAAATCCGTTCAGAAGAAATTGATCAAATAATTTCAGCCGAAATTCCAGACCCATCAATTGATCAAGAATTGCTCGATATTGTTACCAAACACATGATCCACGGGCCGTGCGGTGCTTTCAACATGACGTCACCATGCATGGGAAATGGAAAATGCAAGAAAAATTTCCCAAAACCGTATACGAATGACACTATCACAGATATTGATGGTTATCCAATGTATCGCCGCAGAAATACTGAGAATGGTGGCCACACATTCACAATGCGACTGCCGAATTTTACAAATCAAGTAGAATTTGACAATCAATGGGTGGTACCATACTCACCATTACTTTCAAAAACTTATGAGGCTCATATCAATGTCGAGCTTTGCAGTTCTGTAAAATCAATTAAATAAATTTGTAAATATGTAAATAAAGGCAATGATTTGGCTATATTTGAAGTACAAAATATAAATAAAAATGACGAAATAACACGATACCAAATGGGTAGATACATTAGCAGCAACGAAGCTATTTGGCATATTCTTAGCTTTCCCATACACGAAAGAGACCCTTCTGTCCAGCATCTAGCAATACATCTTGAAAACGGTCAACGTGTATACTTCACTGAAGAAAATGTTCTCCAAAGAGCGCTTGAGGCTCCAAAAACGACACTAACTGAATTTTTTACATTGTGTGAAAAATCTGATATTTTTGGCCAATTCGCTAAGACATTGATATATAGTGATGTTCTACGTAATTTCACATGGAACAAATCCGGTAAAAAAATGGGAGCCACGAAAACAAGGAAAACCACATCCTTCCATTACAGGCATATTCAAAGCTAAGACATTGGAGCGGCTTTACACGGTACATCCGAAGCAACGTGAGTGCTTCTATTTACGTTTGTTATTGGTGAATGTTCCCGGACCAACGTCTTTTGAATTTTTGCGAACAGTTAATGGCCGAGTATTCAATACATACCAAGATGCATGTCGTGAACTGCATTTGCTAGAAGACGATAACCATTGGGACTTAACGCTTGCTGATGCTGCGTTAACATCAACACCCAATAACATTCGTCAGCTGTTTGCAATTATTTTGACGACATGTTATCCATCGCAAGCACAAACTTTGTGGGAAAAATATAAAAATTGTATGACAGAAGACATATTGCACCGAAGTAGACAAACAGATCAATGCTCAAACATTGATTATACGCCAGAGATGTATGATGAAGCGTTAGTGCTGATCGAGGATTTATGCGTTTTAATTTCAAATTTACCACTTAATCATTATGGTATGCCATCACCTGATCGTCCAGCCTCCAACTTAGTTAACACCGACTTACAACGAGAAAAACAATATGACCATGGTATTTTAGCAACAATTATCGTGAACAGTGAGCCATTACTGACAGCAGAACAAAAAATTATTTATGATCGGATTATGCTGACTGTTGCTGCTGAGCAAGGCGGGTTTTTTTCTTGGACGCACCAGGTGGAACCGGTAAGACATTTTGAATATCGTTGATTCTTGCCAAAATAAACAATCGCAAAACAGTTGCATCGTCAGGCATTGCGGCTACTTTGCTAGATGGTGGGTGAATGGCACATTCAACATTCAAGCTGACTTTGGACATTCATAATAAACCAAACGCAATATGTAACATAAAAAAGAATAGTGGAATAGCTGCAGTGTTGCAGAAGAGTTCAATCATAATTTGGGATGAGTGCACAATGGCTCACAAATAATCACTCGAAGCATTGCATAGAACTATGCAAGATTTAAACGGCAATGATAAACTTTTCGGTGGTGCTATCGTACTTTTGTCTGGTGATTTCCGTCAGACTTTACCGGTTATACCTCGCTCTACTTTCGCGGATGAGGTTAATGCATGTTTAAAACAATCATTCTTATGGTGAAGTATTGAAACACTTCGATTAGCCATAAACATGCGCTTACAATTGCAAAATGATCCATCAGCACAAATATTTTCTGAACAATTACTAGATATTGGGAACGGTAAAATAGAACTGCAACCAAATACACAATGCATTAAACTGCCAGACAATTTCTGCACTGTTCTTCAGGGAAAAAATGAATTGATTCAGAGTATTTTTCCGGATATACAGAGTAATTACTTGAATCATAACTGGCTCAGTGATCGGGCTATTTTGTCAGCCAAAAATGGTGATGTTGACGAAATTAACTTCCAAATACAACAGTTGTTACCAGACGATCTGATGTCTTTTAAATCAATCGATACTGCTGTTGATGAAAAAGATAGTGTAAATTTTCCAATTGAATTTTTAAATTCACTAGATATATCTGGAATGCCACCACATAACCTTCGATTAAAGATTGGTTCACCTATTATTCTCCTGCGTAATTTGAATCCACCTCGATTATGTAACGGTACGCGTTTGGTCATCAAAAAGATCACCGGAAATATACTTGAAGCTACCATTTTAACTGGAAAGTTTAAAGGAGAAGTGGTCCTGTTGCCACGTATTCCGATGATACCATCAGAATCTACGATACCCTTCAAAAGGTTACAGTTTCCAATTCGTTTAGCTTTTGCCATGTCTATAAATAAGTCTCAAGGCCAAACAATGTCCATTTGTGGTTTAGATTTGGAAAATCCATGTTTTTCTCATGGGCAACTATATGTTGCATGTTTACGTGTAGGAAAACCGTCAAATCTATTTGTGTTAGCTAAAGACAGGTTAACCAAAAATATTGTGCACCGATTAGTGCTAAATTAAATTGAAATTAAAAGTATTTATAATTCAAAATAATAAACATTATTGTCAAAGATTTAAAACTATCTGCCCTACCTACATCATTTATAAGTTTAAGTGTTACGTGTTTTTTACTAACAACTTTGTAATGTACTCATTTGTTACAAACTTGAATAGAAAAAATAAAGAAATTTAAATTTATTTTTTTTGTATTGATTTTTGCTCAATATCAACGGTAGTAGAAAATCAATCATGGAGGTCCCCATGTTTTTTTACAAATGGCATCTGTGTAAAAAAGCATGGTGGTCCCCATGACTGGTGTTCTCCTACCGTTTCCCTTGAATAGTTTACTACTATGTAATATAACAAAAACCTTAGAGACAGCAACGAGTGGCAGGGTCTGCTAGTATATATATATATATTGTGGTGAATTGGTATGAACAAGGATAGAACCTGGGACCTTGTGGTTCGCAGCCCAGTAACATGACCACAATACAAAAGCCATTGCTCGAGTAGCGTAGCTGTTAACTTTCTTATAAGCTATCACCACAGACTCGGACTATTTTATCTTATTTTCTCTGACTGAATGGACTTTTTGGTGACACTTTCCAGAAAATTTCTAATTATATTTTACAGCCCCATTTGCAATTTGCAACTCGAATCGTTGAATTCAATGCAACTGTGAGGGTGCTGAATGAAGTAGTCTGAAATTCGTACTGTTTGTTTTCATTTGACTGTTGCCATTCGACAATAAGTAATAAAAGCGATATCTGTGCCATATATGTTAACGTTTTATATACAGAGATGCTAGCATACGTAGATGTTACAATTTTGCTATCTTACATTTAGTGTAACTGATATCAAATGACGCTTAACATACCACATGATACAGATATAGGCTTGTGGGATTCTTCGTGACATAGACATTTGCTTCGGAAGTTCATCGTAGTTAATCCTCCGAATCTCTAATTATTAGAAAGAGAATTAAATATTAATACACTTATTAAATATGTTCAGAAGAGAAGCTTAAATGTTTTCTCTCTGCCAGAGCTTGCACTCGAGTGCTGATAACTGCACCACCTGCATATTCTTTTACCACTGTTATTCCTTTCAGTAGAATAAATGATACTGGGCTAAATTACAAACAGGTAAAAAATCGTCGTTTTGTTGGACTCGCGCTATTCTTCAGATGAGAAATGCGCTCCAAAATGAATTCCTTCACTTCAGCATGGAAGTTCACGTTCGGAAGTTTTTGTCTTAGAAGTGAAGAGAAGATATCTTTTTAGAAAAAAGCTTCAACTTTGAAAATATCCTTATGCTTTACATAAATAAATTAAATTATATCTGTCTATTGATCTGAGCGATTATATTTGCCGATATTTATATTTTCTATCACAATTTATATCTGCATATATATTTCTGTTTCCTGTCTTCTTAAAGGTGCAATGAACGTTCAAACAATGATTTTCAATTTATCAAATTCAATATGTCTGAAATTTTTGTTTCTTCTTCATTATATCATTCATCAAAATTCATAGGCAACTATTCATTTATTTTTTAAAGAAAGAAATGAATTAAATTTTTTAAAACTTTAAATTATTGAATTTTTTTCTAATTGTTTATTAAACCCAACATTAAACTATTTTTCCATATTTTTTAAAACAGTCATTTAGTTCTAAACAGTATTTTGAAAATTTAATATCAATGAAATGCAATTTTGTTTCAAATCGAATTACGTTAAAACTTTGTAAGAGTCATTGCGCATACGATTTTCAAAACAAAAACAATATAGTTAATCACTTCTATGTATAAAATTTCATCAATGTCAGCTTAAATAATACAGGAAAAAAGTTTCGAAGCTTTAGGTATAAAATACGGTAAACATGTAAAAATAAAAATATGGCAAGTGTTTTAAATTGTAGAAAATGTTAAAAATGTCCGGTTCAAAGCTAACTACAATCATGGAAAAATGTGAAATTGTAGATAACATCATTTTTAGAAAATCTCTTCTTGTTACCTTGTTCTGAGGTCCCAGAGCTCTGGATTAAATCTCTGCTCATTGTAAAAATGCACCGGACATTGAATGCGCCCCCGAAATGGATGGAATCGATGCTTTTCAGTCTTTCCTTTTCCCACGCTTTCGAAACAGCCTTACCGATATCCACTAACAGATGTGACCACTACAAAACGAATTTCAAAAGAGGGAAAGAAATAAAGTGTAATTAAATAATAAAAATATAAAGCAATAAAATTAAATAAAAATTATAAATATTTAAACTATGATGTTCTGTTTTAATAAACATTGTTTTTAAAACCCCACTTTACAAAAAGTAAATTTTTAATTTTATTAATTTCTAATTTCCAATTTATATTATTATAAATGTCATCGAATCTTGAAATAAGTATCTTTCAAATCTTCTACAACGCACACGAAATTAAAACGTAATTAAATTATTTCTCTAATTGAAAATCAAGTTTCGAGAACATTAAAGTTACGTACGGTCTTCGTTTACAAAATTTTAAAGCTCTTGTTCAGCGATTCGCGGTGCTTTTCACGAATCATCACGGCTTCAATTACTTTTTTTGCAAGGCAGCCAATCATTTCTGTATAAGTAAGGTGAACACATCATAAGTTATATAAATTCATTGAACATATGTGTCACATTATGGAATAAAATTGTCTTCATTTTCTTTCCCACCCGGATACTTTTATTTCATCATAGCAAATTAAAAAAAAAAAAGAATACTAGAATTATATTCTGGCAGTTACGAAAGTTAAATAAACACTATGGGAACCTCTGTTCTCCCACAGAAAGAAAAAAAAAAGATTGAAATTTCGATCACAAAATTGTATCTTCATATAAATCAAACAAGTCGTGTTGATTAAGAAAGAGAGTAAAAAAAGTAAATAAGGAAAAATCTGTTGCTTTTAACTTTTTCAGTTAATGATTTTTTTTGGTCTGCAGAATATTTGATGGATACTATTTAGAGTATCGATTGTTATTTTAGTCTGCCGGAGACCATAGAAGCAGAAAAGCTGTGTGAATATATCCTTTCTCGTTTTGATGAAATGCTATCAATCAGTTAATTAGAGATTTCCAGTTTAAAACAATTCCATGATCATAATCAAGAATCAAATATCACATTGCATGCGAAGAGATTAATAAAATACCATATGTCTAATTACAGAGCTGAAGAAAATTTATACATGAGAACAGCTACAATATAAGCTTAAAAAATGGTGCATACATTTTACATTCATTGAATTATGTTCATAAATTTTAAGACTAAAATTCATTATTACTACTGTTAAGTAATTGGCAAAATTATTTTTTTTCAATAGAAGTTTTAATATATAAAGCATGCTCAAATGAAAAGGAAGTTTTTGATATAGTGTATTTAATCGCTGTAGATTGACGTATTCGCCACTAGCAACTCGGAATCTTAATATTTTGGCTTTCAATGACTACCTACTCCTAAAACTATAAGTGATGCCCCGATTCATTTATGTTGCAAGTTGAGTATCCTATTTTACGTCCAGATGAAGTGGGAAGAGATAGTTAAGGCTTAAAGATAAATCAATATATTACAGAAATTTAAACAAGTTCTCAAAAAAAAAAAAACCTTGAAAAGGATAGCTCTACTCTTATACAAAGCTAGACCACAAGGAACCAATAAGACCTTCGATCAGCAAACAAAAGTTCGACGGGAAGCTTTAAAGTATCGTCTGTACTGCCGAAATGCCGCTTATTATGAGTCTCATATTTTCTTCCAATTTTTTATGTTATTTAATAATAATTAGTTTTTACTTTTCTATTTTTAAATGATTTTTTTAGTGGACGGAATGCTGAAATCGACTCTTTTTGGAAGTGTCTCAAAATTAAATGTTTTGTTATTTCAGTTCGTCTTAATTTACTACTTAAAACTTTCTGAAGAGATAAAAATTAATAAAATATCTTGTTTTGGAAGTTGAGATGGGGAAAGGCAGTCTAATTATATCGCTTAAGGGCTACTGAAGGAATTAATCTACACTTGGTATTAAAGTCAATGCCGTTTATGTTTAAGTGTATTGTGACAAATGATGTGTAAATAAAAAATCTTCATATATCACCGCAGTTTTTTATTTTTTCCTGTCTACGAGCTTTATATCAGCAAAATGTCGGTACGTTTAAAGTTAATTCGTCTTTTGCCATTCCCTGGCAATTCGAACCATAACAGGAAATGAGTGTGGAAATGCCATTTACCATTGAGTTTTGAGTAATGGTCATGGGGATAGCCGCCGAGAGTTGGGTCACCCTTTTATTCTTAAGACTGGCCGAGAGTGTGATGCGTCTCCTCGTATTGCTACAGGTGGTGATCCTGGAAATGAATCAACCTTATATGGTATACAAGCAAAATGAATGCCAAAAAGCACTTAAAAGAAAAACAATTTGTATTAAAAAAGCTCAGGCATGCTCAGTAGAACCTGGACTCGTGTTTCCATCACTAATGCCATGAAAAAGTGGAATTATACTGAGCTCCTAGACTAATTTTCCTTCAGTTTAAAGTACAACTTATAGGTGTGGATAAAAATTGAATTTACACCGATTCAAGGAAGACAGCTGATTTTCTGAACGAATGCGAAGGTAAATATCGTTTCACGAGCTTCTACATTTGATTTGGATTGCAGATTTCGCATGCATCAAGTCTTAAGGAAGCAAAGAATTTTCGATGAAGTCGGATCACATGTAACGGGCTTATTTTCTCTTTAAAACTGCACCTGCAAATGCATGCTATATTTAGACTCCTCATTTAATTATAATACACCCGAATCAGCTTTCTACATTGTAAAGATGATGCAAAAATCCTGTTTAGTATATTTTGATACTAGTGATAGAACAAAAGCACCCATCTGGAAGAATAGGAAGGATAGAATTATTATGGTAGTTTTGGTCCCTTTTTATTTAATCAAAAAATGACTTAGTCAACCAACAAGGCAGAGAAAAATTGAGAAAATAAGGCTTTCCATATGTGTTTAACGAACAGCGTTTGAAAGATTAAACATTGCCGTTCTTCTAAATTCGTCATTCTCGACCCCTTCAAGTCACGCCATTCTGTCTGTGGCCGGTCATTCACGAACACTCCCAGCCAAATTAATTCTGCTCTTTAAAACTCCTCTTTATTCCAGCTTCTTTTGAGAGCGTTTTGCAAAGGAAAACTACGATCCCCCCTTCCTTTACTTACTACAGGGTCACTTGCATTCACTGAGAGTTCATTTGAAATAGCGCGATGGAAATTTGGATGGTTTCAATAAACCCATCGTGTTCCAACGGATTTTTGCAGTAGAGAGCATGGCAATGGAAGCGAGACTCACCCGACGTCGATCAGGGGGCTGGCTCCGGGCGGTATGCAAATCTGGAAGACGAGGACCGGCTGCGTGGACGGGACTGCGGATAAAAGAAAGGCAATCCAATAGAACGCGAAGGGCAATGGTGAAATACAAATGTTAAGCCTGAAGGCAGTTTTATTATCTATTGTTCCTATCATTTGTAAATATATAAAACTAACTCCCGTGGTACAGAAATTGTTTTTATTTGTCATTGTTGAATGGCAACAGTCAAGTATAAACAAACCATCAACTGAATTTCACTTTGTTTTATTGAATGTTTTTACAGCTGCATTGAACTCAACGTTTCGCTTAGAGATGCAAAATAGTATGACAAAATGCTCTGGAGAGGGTTTGCCATGTCACTAAAAAGTCAATTCAGTTCCAAGCAGAAACTTCAATCAAATGCCAAAAGAGGCTTGACTTTCGCTATCAATTTTATCAATTTTCATAATTAATCTTTGATTTATGAAAATGGATGATCACATCTTACGAGACATTTATGTCATAAAAATGATCTTAAAACTCATAAAATTGCCCTTTTTAATGATATTAATTTGATTTCTGTACAATATCTTCCCTTATTTTAATAATATATTTTAATTCAATCTGATACGCAATCTGCAACAAAGTTTTTAATTCTAATGACGGGATTCAAACTTATACATTAGAACATTAGATGGCGTGCTTTTGCCGAATTTTAACATTATGTTAATATTTGGTTAATATAATAATACTCAGTTCCGCTTTCATTAATACGTACACATTTTAATTTGCAGTAAATGGATACATTTGATTTCCGGTTTTCCATTCATATCAAATGTTAAGCTGAGTCTTTTAGAAAATCATCAAATGAAAAATCTATTCAATATTAATAGTTTACGGCTTAAAAAATCCATACTCTGAGCGCACAAGCTAGACACGGCTAGTACTTGGAAATCGTCGTCAATTACCTCACTCTTGACCCATTTTATGATCCTATTGATACCAAAACGCATGCGAATGATAAGAGTGAACATGACTCATACTACAACATTATCAGCGAAGAAATAAAATGTGTTCATCATCAGCGTATTTGGTTCTCAAAATTCTGCTCTTATTCCTGCAACCAGAAATTAATTACTGATGTTCTTCATCTCGGATGCATTCAACATTCAGACGATGGGGATTGTTTCAATTTAAAATGCTTCTTATCGGAAGATAGTTTTCAGTGAATATATGTATGCATATATGTATGCATATATGCATCGTGGCATATATGTATGCCATATGAATGAAATGTTCGGTAACATTCTCCAACTATTTAGAATTGAGCAGTTTTCAAATCTTAAAATGTAACCTGATCTGAAGAAAAGTCCGAAAATTGGGGATTTATGCGTCTTGTGGTTTGTAGAGTTTGTATCTTCTTCCGAAGTCATTGCTTTTACTAACATTTCACGAGTTTGCTTATTTTATTCACATTCCACCAATGTTCCGAACGTGATCATTAGTGAGATGTTAGTAAAAGAAGTCTGCTTCAATCATTTTACTACAAAAATTGAAGTAACAGTATAATGGCATATATAACATTTATAAAAAAATTATTATATAATATACATTAATAATTCCAAAAGACTAAATTTTCAAAAAAAATAAGTGGTTTAAAGTTTTGTATAAGAATATTAATTTTATCGAGGCAAAGAATCAGAAAGTGCAACAGCCCGGGTAAATACGACCTGGCTTTTCATTTGCATAATATAATGATAATAAAATACATAAAACAAAATAAATTAGTATATAGTACCAAAAAGTGAATCGTCAAGGTAGCTCCTAATATATTGTAAAACATTTTGATAATGTCTAAATTTAAAATAGCGTTTTCAGTGCATTCTGTAATATTAAGAATATTACAGAAAAATTGCTTCTGTGAGTATTTTTAAATATATCCCAAGGCAAGTTTTTGCCCAACTTAAAAATAGATTTTTTTTAAAAAGAAATTTTTTTAAAATTATTTTTGATAATAGAGTCAATTGACAGTTTTTTTTAATACATATTATACGATATTGGTAGTACGGTGTCTGGTATTTACAATATTGTATACTATTACGTAAATAATATACAGTACTTCGATGCTATTAAGGTAAATTAGAAATTGAGCACAGTAATTTTTTTTTTCGTTTTATCACACTTCTAAGCAATATTCAAGGTTGATTCGGCAATGATTTTGCAATTTTTCATGCAGATTTGTGTTATCGTACTTGCTCTTTTGATGGTATGAAAGAAGAAAGATTTTCTGTTAAAATTTTAAAAAAAATGACGTAAAAAGAATTTTTTTTTACTCAGCTTATTGTTTGGCTTATTTGAGAATCAAAATAATATTTGTTTCAAAAATAGTATTAATCTAAATTTAGAAACCATTGGTCTTATCTTTCGGCCATTTCATAAGAGGAACGGGAGATTTCCCTTTAAGGCAATAAACGAATGTTTTCGATTGGTCATCATATACCTGAAAAAATAAAAATAAAAAGTTGATTATTTGAAAGAAAAAGGAGCACACACAAAATTGGTCTTCGAAAACATTGGTTCAAATAATTAAATATTGGCAAAACGATGGCAAGAATTCCAGCTCAAATTCTCTTACTTTTTGCAGTAAATTCAACGTTTTGTGAAAAATTTTCAAGTTTTGAGAGGAAACTAAATAATATAAATAAGAAAAAAATTTAGTAATAAAAAAAAAACGCACCAAAACGAAATTGTAAGAGCATAAGCCGTTGATATATTAAAACAGTTTAAGAAAAAAGTGAGATTTTTTAACACATTTTAAATACATTTTAATTTTTAATGATGCCTAGAAATTTGCCTTCTTACGATATTCAGTGTTTCTATGCAATATAATTTAATAGTAGTAAAGGCTGATTGAATTCTTTATGCTTATTATTTTTAACTTTTTACCTTTTAATATATTTTATAATTCATTATTATGAACAAAAAATTAGTTTTTCTTTTAATTCATTTACTACATTCATAGAATGTAGAATGAAAATTTAGTTAAATGTAATGGATTAACTGTTAGTTAAGCTTTAATGAAACGTAAGAGGTGAATGTGGTATTTATTACAAGAGGAGCTACTTGAGCTCAGCACCAACGAGGAACTGAAGGTGAAATTTATAAAAGGCTATCAAACATTTTGGCTGCAGGCAGAATTCCCCGAAAAATATCCTGGGCTGTGGGAAATTGCGAGAAAATTTTTGATAGCGTTTCGCTCGTCATATATTGTCGAAAGAAGTTTTTGTGCCGTTACCAACCTGTGAACAAAAAAAAAAGGAGCAGATTGAACATCACAGAACGGGGAGATTTGATATTACTTCTTACAAAACTGAAGCCAAATATTGATAATTTGCTGTCAATTCATCAAGTACATCCGTCTCATTAAAAGTAGGACTATTTTTTATTGTTGATTTACATTTCAGAGTTCATTGTTGATTTTTTGTCAATTGTTGATTGTTTGTAATAATAAATGTTTATAATTTTGTATAACCACAAGTATTATTTTAATAAATAGGACACAAGAAAATGTGCTACTTTTTTTTTCTTCTTAACACCCCCAATTTAGGGTGATATTTTTTAGGAGTTTTGGGAATACAGTATGTAGCAATGTAGCAACAGGGGGTCTACCGAAAATAGTAAAACTTTGAAAGTGGTCCAAGAGAAAAAAAAGTTTGGGAACCTCTGTACTACACGAACGTATCTCTCGGCTTTCTTCCACAGGAACATGCAACTTGTGTCCACGAGAAAACATGGATTCTCAAAATTATTACCCACATATTTGCAATAATTGATCATGCAGTTAACTTTACTTCATAACGCAGCAAAATCATCACAGTTAATACTGAACATTAATCTATCTCGCTATCTACATTTAAATAATAGATATATCAATAATCTGCTATTACTGATATATTAATAAACTCTTAACTTCCTGTTTATTGGTCAGATAAAAGATATCAATAACTTTGCTAATCATTTTATAAGAAATCGCGCATAAATAGGCCAAATAATTTTTTTAGTATATAAAAAGCATACATGCAAACATAACTTTTTATATAAAGCGATTTCATTTTAATAAGCTAAAAAATGCTATCATTCGATGCATTTACTTCTCCTCGAGTATAACGAGTAAGGATTTAAATTCACACCCTGGATTGCAGATATTGTTATATGATTTATATGACGAATCCATAATTTTACAGTTTACGTTAAAGATGGTAAAGCAGAAAAGTCGATATCTAAAAACCATTTCCGTTTTTGAATTATGGCACTTGGATGAATGTGAATGCCCAGACTGACAGACGGTCCATTTTCTGACAGATTTGATAAAGATATATACACACTTGGATCCTAACACTGTGAGCAGAAATTTTATTCATGAGGCTTTTTACGTTACATTGCACACATTTGTATTCGAACAGACAAACTCCCTTTGCATGGATTTTCATTCGAAATATTTTGATAGAAATGAACAAATGTAGTGTAAAAATTACACGCTATACTTTTTCACTCTAGTTCAAAGCCAGATAAAGAAGCAGGTATAGTTCCAAAGACTCAGAGCAGATAGAAACGTGGAGTTCAGTCAAAATCTCGAGAATGAAATTTTTGACGGTTACAATTCTTTCTCTTTGTATACGAAAATGCAAAAAGGTATTATGGATTGATTCATGAATATTGAAATATTTTGAGTCTCGTGACATGTGGATAGAAGGTGAATCTGAAAAAAAAAATATTGTCTATGCGTTATACGCATAAATTTTGTTTTCCGCCCTAAGGAATCTGCAGATGATTCTATTGCTAGAAGGTGGATAAATCAAAAGAGGTTTATAAACCTGAAACAGTTACTACAAATTATAAGTTTAGGTCCATCAGCCCAAATGACTACACATGAGAATAATTATTCGAAAAAAAAGCAGTCAATAGAGAATGCTGTATAATTGCTGCCAAACTGGTTCATGGATTCTTCCAATCGGTTACCGAGAGATTCCACTCAATTATTTTCCTGTTGATGCACTTCATTGAAAATTTACAGCAAAAGGAAAAGGTATGAGTGAAGCCAGTACTTCAATAAAAGTATGCTGTTCGAGATAAAAAACAGTTTTTACTCATTCAAGACTTTATTTGATAGACGTGTATGAGATAATTATTCTGTATTTGGTGAAATTTATCTTACACACTTACTCAACTTTATGTCGTAGAAAGGACAACTATGAATGCACAAATATTTCTTTAGAAATATATCTCACAAATATATACTGAGTGGCTCATTTAAAGTTTGATGCAGGACGTTATACTAATAATTTATTGTACATGAATGTATGGGCGCAAGTGATTGGGCACATGAAACAAGAGATGAAAGGAAAGATAAATGGAGTGAATGGTAAGAAAATAAAGCGAGATGCACTGAGTGTGGTCCTCTGGCTATCCCTTACTCCCGATTTATCCAATCTCCATTATTTTTTACGGGCGCTTTTGAAGAGTCTTATTTATGCTAATCCATCTCTCAGAAAAGAATCTCGTTGCTGGAATATCCGAAACCTTACAGGTATGCGTGAAATGTCTCATATCTTTTAATGTGCATAGAAATCTTTTTGCCAGCGCTTTCATGTATATATCATTTAGGGATTGCAATACCGGTATGTCGGGATACCGAGTACCGGTATTTTGAACCATTTGTACAATTTTGGTATTCACAAGTTAAAATACCGGTTTTTCGGTATTTACTAGAAATTTTTAAAATTGTCTCCACTATATGTTCAGGGATCGCCAACATAGCAAAATAGTATACTTTTTTGTTTTTATGTCTCCCTAATGGGCGAAATGAATTAGCTAATGAATGGCTTAATGAGTTGCTTAAATCTAAATGAGCGAAACATGGATTATCCCTGAAAGAAGATATAGTATCCATAACGACTAATGGAGCAACAGTTATGAAAAAAGTTGGAAAGTTGATGGGTGCAAATCAGCAATTATGCTATGCTCATGGTATTAAATTAGGAATAATAGATGTATTATACTAAAAAAATAAAGAACAGAAGAATCCAAATACTGTGGATATAGAAACTTCGGATTCCGACATTGAAGCGAGTAAGAGTGAGAGTGATATTGACAATGAAGATAATGAACAATGTAATTGTTGAAGAAGATATTGCTAATGAGGATGAAATATTAACCCATCAAGAATTTCTTCCTATAATTTATAAAGTTCAAAAAATTGTTAAGATATTTAAACGTTCCCCTATATAAATGACATATTTCTAAAATATATACTTACTGAAAATAAAACAAAGTATATATTAATAATAGATTCTAAGACATGTTGGAACAGTTTACTCCTAAAGAGGGATCGATTATTGAAATTTAGAAATCCAATCCAAAAAGCAATAATTGATTTAAACCTGTAAATTAATTTTTCAGGGAGTGAATTCGACTTAATATCCAGAACTATATCAGCTCTACTTCCAATAAAACTGACTACAGAGGCATTATGTTGGAGAGGTTTTAATTTATTAACAGCTAATGCAACAATAAATTCCATGTTACAGTTATGAAAGAACACACATCACTATCTGAAGAATTATATATTATACTAAAAAATCGCACAGAAGAAAGGCATACCGAAATAGAAAATGTCTTATGGTATTTACATAATTATAATGATTTTAAAAATGAAAATGAGAAAGAAGAAAAGAAAATAATTCAAATATGATTAAGTTTATAGTAAATTTTCTTAAAACTTTTTACCCACAAACCTATCAACACAGAAAAATTCGGTTCAGTTATCGAAGATTATGATAATCTTCGATAACTGAATGTCGATAGTGAAAAGGAATTGTCTTTTGAACAAAAATTAGAATTAGCGATAAATAAAAAAAATTCAACGAACCAAAATACAATTCAGAAATCAGCTATATCCAAAACCATCCGACAAGAAATTGATGTATTTGAAGATGAGGGATTTAGAGGTAAATACTTGGAAAAAGTATATCGTGCATTGCTATCAGTATCACCAACTAGCGTAGATGCCGAAAGAGCGTTTTCGACAGGTGGTAATTTTTTACACAAAATTAATTTTCAGGCTTAATGACAGTACAATTAATGCATTATGTTTTTTAAGATCACATTTCAAAAATTTGTAATAGTACCATAGACTGAATAGTGATATTTACACTTTTTTTGTGATTTAAATAAATAAGTTGTTCCTTTACTTTTTTGTGATTCTTTATATACTGTTATAATTTATAAGTTACATATTATTTTTGATATTTACACTCTCTTATAAAACTGGCAAATAAAACAAAGAATCACCTGTGTTTTCTTTCTTTTTCTAAAATTTCTAATACTGGTATTAAGATCTAAAAAATACCGAATACCGGTATTGAAATTTTGGTCCGGTATTGCAATCCCTAATATCATTGTAGGTCGACGAAATTTCGAACGCTTATTGCAAATATTGCACTTGGCAACGGCGCGTTTTCCCTTCCATCCCTTATTTCCTGTGCTTGCGCTTCACCGTGTCACTTGCGGCCATACATTCTTATCCACTATATAACGGTTGCAGTGTTGCAACCTTTAAAACTTGTACCATGAATTCGGGACCACCTTCTAGTTACTCTTGTATTCCTGATATTCTGGAATTTCACAGAACTTCTTTAATTTTTTAGCAATGATGTTGCATTTAATTAATTTGTTCAAGCATGTGTAATAAGTATCAAAGTGAAACACGTGAGCTTCCACGTACTTTCTTGACAGTGGAGTGCACTTTCCAGTTGTTTACTAGGTTCTGATTGTTGACTGAGAAGAGCTGGCAATATCTTCGACTATGCTATTCATAGGTGAAATAACATGACCATCAGTAAATATAAAATAATTAGTCAACTATTGAATATAAAATAAAAATAATAATATAAAAGAATAACAGCTACAAGATAGTTAATTACAACAATATTAAATAAATTGTCGATAGATAATCTATATGTATGAAATTGAAAATCCATTTGTTTGTTTATATGATTGTGTGTTATTACTTTAGGACATGCAATATTTCTCGGAATGAAAAAGCGGATTCACTCATAAAAACGGACACGGATTGAAGGGCACCCATACTTTGAAGGGATTGCAATTGCAATTGTCATTATATACAGGGTTAGCAAGAAATAAGTTACCCACTTCAGAGGGCTCAAAAATGCGTTCTATTGATCCAAATGAGATAAAATTTGAACTAAAGATTATTGAGATGATGCGCTTTCCATTTATTCAATAAAAAATAGTACAAAAGTTCACTTCTAGATGGCGTTGTAATACACATAAAACTATTTAATAGGGTTCATAATTGTTAAATAAAGTAAAATTAAAATTGCACAATATGTCCTCCTTCATTTTCAACAATATGCTCTAATCAGAGAACCATATTTTCTAAAAATGACCGGAGTGAGTCTGACGAAATATTAAGAATATGGAGCCGAATGTTGCCCTTCAGATATGGTAGAAATAAGGACCTTTGGCGATAGATATCGTCCTTCAGATAATCCCAGAACCAAAAGTCGCAAGGGGTGATGTCCGGCGAGCGAGGAGACCGCGCTATTGGGAAATGACGACTGATAACTCGTGCTTCTATGAAATGCTGTATTAACAATCGCTTTACACGACGATCAATATGAGGTGGTGCACCATCCTGCCTGAAAATGATGTATTGAAGGCATCCATGCTGTAGAAGAGTTGGCATTATAAAATCCCAGAGCATATCAGTGTACTGCTGTCCTGTGACTGAAGAGGTTTGGATTCCATTTGAAGTTATCTCTAAAGAAATACGGTCCAATAATAAATATAAATTTAAAACCACACAATACTGTCACTTTTTCAGGAAGCAAGGGTTGTGTCTGGATAACGTGAGGGTTTTCCTCTACCCAAATTCGACAGTTGTGAGTGTTAACTTTCCCATTGTGGCAAAAGTGGGTCTCATCACTCCACAGAATATTCCATGACCAAGTTATGTCAGCCACCTTTCGAGCAAGGAACTGAACTGTAAAAGTCCCCATCCTGCAACAACTGCACAGACTTGATTTTATATGTATAAAAATGCAAAATCTGCCATATGGTTTTTCGTACAATTGGATACGACATATCCAGAACACGGGAAACAACTAGCAAACTCACACTATTATACAGCGACTGACTGCAACGAGCGCGGTCGCAACATTTTGGACGCTGGAAGACGGGAATTTTTTCATCGTAGGGCACCTGGAGACATTGGTCCTCTTCGTTTCTGCTTCATACGACGAAATTCCTTTAGAACTGAAACGACATTTGTTGGTTCTGGTAGAACAATTTCACCAGTTGCGCGTTATCTTGCAACGTAGGCATGACGAACAGAGAAGAAACTAATGTTCGTGCAGAATTCGCCAGAAGTTATCCAAAGAAAAAGGGTAATAGACATGCGCTGTAACGCAAATTATGTTTCACATTTTCAATATACGCAAATAAATGCCATTTGTGCTACAACGGCATCGATTACTGAATTTTCGTACTAAATTTTTTAAACTAATAAATGTAAAACGCATCATCTGAATAGGCTGTAGTTCAAATTTTTTCTTATTTGGACAAATAGAACGAATTTTAGAGCCCTCTGAAGTGGATAACTTATTTCTTGCTAACCCTCTATTACGAAAAAGCCTCTCTGAAAAATATGAAACAAAGTAGCAAGTTATAGTATAATAAGTACAAAATAATTTTGTTATCTCTTACTCTTAAAAATAAGAGAGGACGCAATAACAATAAGTGTAATTACCCGGATGTCTATTAAATAAATTTGGACTAGATGAAAAATCTTATCGACACTTCTGAAACCATGAAAAGGGCACTGACCGCATTCTCTTAACTGCTCGACAAAATTAGGTGCAGATTAAAAATTCTGGATATAAGAAAGCCAAAAGTCACATTTCATCCAGCATGTAGCAAACCGTAGAACAAATTAAAACAATAAATACTTAATTGCGGGTCACCTTTTGGAAAATTGGTTTCGGAGCCTCGCAAATAAACCAACAGGAGTATTCTCTACTCGACTTTCTCGTATACTTGGCCAATCAGCGCTTTCTTTCCTGCTCTCTTTCTATCCTCTTCTGTATCTCCCGAACGCATGGCGAGAGAGGCAGCGAACCCTCGGAGTTTTGGTAGAAAGAATAAAAAGCAACACATTTTTTTTGTTAAGACAACACGCTAAATTTGGGAGCTCTGGTAACCGTTGTGGCATTCGCAGATAGATTCCAAAAATGTATTTTTCGGATTCAGAAAAGTTTAAAAAATTCGTTTTTCACAGAAAAGTTTTAAAAAATTGAGAAAATTCGTCAAAAACCCGAAATTTAATCTTAGAAATTCCAGATTTACAATATTTTCCTCTTGTATTTTTGATATACGAGAAGTAAAAAAAAAAAAATTGCAAAATTTAAAATTTCTAGCATGTTAAAAAAAAAAAACTGGTAAAAAGAATTACAAAACCTTTTTCACACTATACGAACTATGTACTCTATACAAAACTCCACTCATGTCCATAAATCAAGGATAATGCAAGTTCAGGGGGGAAAAAAAAAAGAGAAGCAAAAAAAAAAAAAGAAAAAAAGTGACTAGTTTGTAAAGTCTATTTATTAAACAAAAGGTAAAGAACAAAAAAGATGCTATATGTTTGATATAAGTAATAATAATTGCGATTTTTTCCTCCCTGGAGCAAATTACAACCCTATTTACAAAAACAAATATTACATAGTTGGTATGATGGTTAATACATAGTATTTTGCCCGCACGATGCAATACAATTTGTACAACGCCCAGGCATGCTATCAAATTATCGATCTGATCTTGGGGAATATTACACCACGCATCAAGCAGTGCTCTCCAAAGTTCCGGTAGACATGTAGGAGGTGGTTGAACGGGCTACAACTCGTCGACCAAGCATATTCCACACATTCTCTGTTGTTATTGTTTCTTATGGCACTTGCCGCTGTTACGAAGACAGCGATTTAAGCCGGTGAGGGAGCGTTTTTTGTGTTTTTAGTAGCGCCAACTAGGGCCAAAAATACGACTTTGCTACTCCCGCATCACTCATTCGCTTGCATAAACCCTTTTTACAGGAGGACACATTCACACATAGAACAACGGAAGAACAACCATGCCTAAACTGGGACTCGAACCCAGGACGCCCAGATCACAGGGAAGACGCGCTACACCTATGCCAGGACGCCGGCACATATTCTTTACTGAATTCAAGTCCGGTGAGAATGCTGGCCAGATTATAAGGGTGATATCCTCCAATCGAAGGCATTCGTTTACGATGTTAGCACGATGAGGAGAGGCGTTCTCATCCATAAACACGAATTCTGCGCCCATGGCGCCCCGAAACAAACGTACATGTTGTTTCAGAATGACGTCCTGATATATTTGGCCTGTCATGGTTCCAATTTGAACATGCAGGTCAGTTCTGGAATCCAGAATAATTCCTTCCCAAACGAACAATCCTGAACCACCGTAACGGTGTCGTTCAATGATGTTCTCTTGTTGGTAACGGGTACCTGGCGCTCTCCACATAAAAGTCCAGCGAGAATCAGACTGCAAGCTAAGCCTGGACTCGCCGGAAAACATCACACACTCCCACTGTTGCGGTGTCCACAATGCATGCTCTCTACTCCAGGCTAACCGCAGGCTACAGTGTGTTGCAGTAAGTGGAACACATCTGACAGGCCTATGAGTATATAGACCAATCTGCCCTAAGCCTCTGTACACAGTTTGCCTTGAAACTGTCGTACCAGTGGTTGAAGAGAGCTGACGAGACAGGTCTGATACTGGACTCCGTCTGTTTCTTTTGGCAGTAATTGCCAAATACCAGTCCTCATTCAGCGTTGTAACTCGGGGGAGACCTGTGCTATAACGTCTACTCACATTACCATCATCTTAAAATCGTTGCCAAAGCCTGGGGATGACACTCTGGACGATATCAAGTTCGTCGGATACTTTCAGCTGGGTACGCTGACATTCCAGACGACCGATAATTGTACCATGTGCAAAATTATCGAAATGCGTCCTTTGTGTCATAACTATGCGGTTATTGCACTGAAAGGCGTATAAAGCGCCTGCGAGCAACTTTTCTTGTATTCCTTATACATCACTCTCTTACACTCTCATCATTGTGACGTACTATCGGTGTCATCTGGTGGTTTCCTGCAATTTGCATATGATTTTTGAAGATGTGTGTCGTCGTTTTATGGGTGATATATGTATTTTAAAGTTCGATTTCCGCGTGACTCTCAATTATCCTTAATTTATGGATATGAGTGTATATACACTAATACAATGTTTGTCAGGAAGTTTAAGTCAATCAGACAAACTGAAACAAACTATGTCACACCACGAATTTGAAAACACAGAGAAAAAAAACTTAGAATATTGCTCTGAAATTTCAGAGAAATTTGTTTTTAATTTCATTGAATTTAAATACGTGACTCTTCATGATTAAATTAAGCACAAAATAAAATTTTCTTAAAAATAATGGAAGAAAAAAAACTTACGAGGTTTCGGGGCCGTCGCATATCTACCTATAAAAACCGCCAACTTACATTTCACAGAATTTCTCATTATCGAATGTTAAAAGACAAATATAAATAAATCATCGTGCGAATTTCAGACTGTTTCATTGAACGTTTTCACAGATGCATTGAACTCGGCGCTTCGCTTGGCTAATTAATGGATCTGCAAAATGTTATTAGATATATTTTGAGGAGAAATCACCACTAAAAAGTCTATTCAATCACTTGAAAGTAAATGTAAAAGAAATCAAGAAATAGGCTCCAAACAGAAAGTTTAATCGAGCGCAAAAATAGGCGTCACTAGATGAGTAATTCTGTAGTTTTCCTCTAGCGCAGTACAGTTAGAACTGGCTCTTGCGCCATTAAAATCCACAAACCCATTTAAATTGTGCACATTTTAAAATCCACATGCCCATGTCATATCGGGTAAAGGCTAGACTTAAATTTAAAGCTAATTTTTCCTCCTGGATATTATGCCACGTTTAATGCTGTGCGGGTACTGCTAGTATATAGATAGACAACTGGCCACTTTTGTCAACCAGGTGATTCGTCTAGATTATTAAATCTTTAGATTGTTAAATGACTAATATAGAATGCATTTAATAAAAATAGTTCTCTTCGCTGTTTCGTACGACTGAAAAATATGAATCCCTTTGGATTAGATTAAAAAGTGTATATATTACTAAAGAAAAGCGGAAGTGTTAAAATACGGACTTGAATGTTGGTTTGAATGACTTTTTGCATTTAAAAAGATTGATACAGAGAGTGTTTCAAACTGAATTAAAACTCATAATAAGATTATGCGGAAATGAAATTGATTTCTTTAAATAAATAATGGTAAAAGTTTACAATTTGGTGCTCCTTGATGTTTTGGCGATTTTTTTGACGCCAAGGGGATTTTCAGTCAGTAACCCAACGGTAACGTCAATGAAAACAAAGCATTATGGAAACTAGAAGTAGTGCTCCATCGCTGAAATTTGCTGCCAATCGAAGGGGCATCCAAATCTACACTAGAACCTAAATAATACTTAAAATAATATAAGGACAATTTTGTAAGATAATTGTTTCGGCCTTCAATTTAAGTAGGTAAATTATAACAATTATTTATTTCGCTCGGCTAAGCCTATTTTTGTGTTCGATTAAATTTTCTGTTTGAAGCTTATTTCTTGATTTCTTTTATGTGTTCTTCCTTCTGACTGAATGGACTTTTTGATGACATGGGAATCATCTCCAGAAAATTTCTAATAATTATTTGAAGCGCCATTAATTAGCTAGTAAAATGTTGGATTGAATAAAACATTGAAAGTTGCAGTCTGAAATTCGTATCATAGTGTATCATTTGACTGTTATAACTGACACAATGTTCAATTTTGTGACACTATGTTAGCTTTTTATATGCATAGATACCTTCTGAAATCCAGCAGATTCTATTTTTTTCATTGAAGTTAAAAGTTTCTCAATCAAAGTTAAATACAAATTGCTTTCTCTTTCCGGCGAATTAAAATTTAAAATGCATTCAAATCCATAGACAGGACATCATAGCATCAAAAAGTTATAATCTTTCTTAATATGGCTCTTAATAGAACAGCGATAATGTCCACATAAAAATATACCTAATATCATTGCAATATGCATGAGTATAGATATGAGAAGTATTGTTGCAAAATAGAAATAATTTTTAATTTGATTGAAACGAAAAAAAAAAAAAAATTGTACGGAAATAAGATTGAAATATTAGAATACAAAAATGATCTTTGTGAAATAATACATTTCAAAGTTATTCGGAGAAAAAATAAAATATTGATTTATTTTAAATAGTTATGTTTGTAATGTGTTCTTTTGAGAATTTAACACTTGGACTATTTTGTCATATACTCTTCGTACACTAATAGACGATGAAACGAAAAAGGGCGTAACACTCGGCCGAAAGAGGCACAAAAGCCTGAGTGATAAAAAAATTATCACATATTAGAGCCTCTCCATAATTAGAAATAAACATAATGGCGACAAAGAGATAATAGGGATATTTATGCGAATCTGCAACATTCTAAACCAAAACATACAGCATGCAGTGCTGGCCTGAACCATGGTGCTTCTTTAATCGAGCCCTGGCGCTGAAACAAAATCTCACTACTCATAAGACAATCATTAAAACTTGTCTGCGAGAAGATGTTGTCGCCAAACTCATGCCTACTTTTCAAAGGCTAGATTTAGGTAGTCGGTTGGAAAGGTGTTCAAATTTTTTCTCTATAATGCATTCTTTTTCTTGTATTCTGATTATAATAAGTGAAGAACCGACAAAAATTAAGAGGTGAAATTTGGAACATATCTTTTTAAAAGCCTTTTGCTTTAATTCTGATTCAGCAGATTTGAAAAAGATGTTTACTTTAAAAAATATGATTTTTTAGAAAAATATCTTAGAATTTTTAATAATTTTTCACTCAAATATTTTCCATTTTTTATTGAATCAATATTTTTTTTTAAATTGTTGAATCGAAATTAAAACTCATATATTTGTGTTTAATTTTTTAAAAAAATATTTGAAAATTGACCAAGAATATTTTGAATTTTAGCAATTTAAAACTGAGTCACTTTTTCTTTAAAAAATAAATTTAAAATTAAAAATTTCTTTAAAATATTTTAAGTTTTAATTTTGCTTATTAGTTGGATGGTTAATCGGCACAAAAAACTTTTAAATTAATTAATAATTTTTTTAAATGCGTCCCGGATTCCCTTAAAATTTTGAAAACGAATTTCATAGTTATGCTCAATTTGTCAGCCACAGTTTCAGTTATAAAGATCTGTAGAACGATTTTTTCATCATGTCCACTCATTTTGCATTACTCAGTCATCGGACTAAAATCAAATTTCCATTTTCTGTAAAGAACGAAACAGCATGGTCCAGCCATGAAAGTTTAATTGAATTTTAAATCAAGTTGAGCACAGTTGGAAACATAGAGATGGGATCCTAACTTGTTTTTGAAGCCAAGCTGCGGTGCTACACTATACTGTTCCCATAACGCTGTTAAAGTAAATTAAAATACTTAGCGTGTGATAGGATAGTTTGCAAGATATACCAGAAACAGCACAGTATGATTTCATTCATAAAATAAAGCAAACTCCCTATCTAAATTATGGAAAAAAAATATATTCTCCTTCATATTCACTTAATCATGCTCCAGGAATCATTCATATGATTTTTAAATTGCGATTGATGCTATGTTTGGCGATTTTAAGAAAAGGACAGTTACTCAACTGGCACATTTGGATTTCTACAGTTTAAAATATCTTAAAAATGGATAGCAGAAAAATGTTAAGGTGGTCAACTACAACATAAAATTCAACTCATATGAAATCTTTATTTTTACTATGGGATTGATAATCTCTTATATTGGCGAAGATATTGCTTAGTTCAAATCTGCCATTAGAAGAATTTAAAAAAAATGACATCTATCTAAAAGATTTAAACCCATTCGTCAGATTTTCTCTTACTTACTTATTAAAGAATGAAATATGAGTATTAAAATTTACCATCTTACTTTGCTTGCAGTTTAAAGTAAAGTTTCATGGATCCGAACCTTCATTCATTTCAATCAACTCTTTCAAAGTAAACATTTTACAAAAACACACAAGCAATAAAAAAACAGAGATGAATGAATGCGTTGAATTTCATTAGAATTACTGCTGCCAATTTCGCGCACTAAGTTTTGTTATCTCTCACCAGAATAGGATTCAAGGAATTGCGTTTTGAAACACATTCCAAATTCATATAAAAAATGCAAATATCTTCATTTATTTAATTAACAATAGATGAAACACTGAGAATCTCAATTAAAAAAATATACTAAGTTGCCATGGCCACCTTTTGAGGAACGTCGTTCATTGGTAGATAAAAATAATTTATAAATTTCATGCAATTATGTTTGAATCTGAAGAAAATTAAAAAAAAATTAAAAAAAAAAATGTTTGAATTACAAAAAAAGGCATAATTTTAAGAGATTCACAAATACAAACTCTGCATAAGTAATTTGTCACATTTTGAACCACACAATTTTTTGCACAACATAATGATCACGAAGTTCGATATTGATTGTTATCAAAACACTTTTCATTTATTCCATTTCAAATCCTCACAACTGTAGGGCAGATAACAAATTCGGATCGGTGTCTTCCAACAGGACTCATTTTATTGAAACAGAAAGTAGCAGTGAACGCAAACGCATGTGCATTCCCATCAATTGCGCCCAAGGTTATTTGAATGTGTTATTTACTTCCATTTCAGTAAACAAATTTCCCGTTTATATATATATATATATATATATATATATATATATATATATATATATATATATATATATATATATATATATATATATATATATATATATATATATATATATATATATATATATATATATATAAATATATATATATTATATATATAATATAAATATATATATATATATATATATATATATATATAACCAATCTAAAGTAAGAAAAAGTTTGAAAACGAAACTAAAATGAAAACGAAACAAAACAGTTTCGAAATCGCAACTAAATTTTATTACCTATTTAAACTGGTAACTTTAAACTATTAACTTTAAAATTTATTACCTATGTTCTGGCCTTTTCGTTTTTAATTTTAATGCTGTTTTTGTTTTTATTGTTATTTTTGTTATTGTATTTTTACTTTGTTGTGGTTATTTTTTTTCTAATTTGTTATTTTGTATTTCCTTTCTGTTAAAATGGTATATCTCTTGAGCATAATTTCAGGGGATTTTCGGGTCACGAGGAATCATTATTAGACAATGTCTGTATGTCCTCACAGAAAAAATCCCTTTATTTGAATCCCTGCCTGAGGGTGACCCTTGAAAAAGTCTTCAGGCCGGATTCTTTTTTTAATATTTTTTTAATAATTTTTTTTGGTTTAATTTTTATTTGATTTTGGTTTTCCTATTAACTTGATTCTAATACTTTTGTTATATATATATATATATATATATATATATATAAACTTTTTTAGCAGTTTGTGGCTGTGAAGATACTTATGAATTTTTAAACTCCATCCCGGGAGGCATAATTTATGTCCTAAAAGGGATGTCGAAACTGACGTCCGTTCTCACACGGTACAAGAGCAGAAGAAGCAAAACAGATCGAAATTTTTCCCTTCGATCATTTTATTATGAGATTTTGATAGGGATTTCTTTGCAACGCCTCGATTTCGAGGTGTCTATAAAAGAATGTTGCAAAAATTAAGCATTTTTATCCCTACACTCGGAGGATGAGAACTTGCAAATGTTTCCATTTTTATAGAGCGCGTGTAGCATTAATTAAATAAAAAAGGTGGATGTATGCGTAAAACATATAATTTTTAAAGCAGAGTCATGGCCGAAGAGAGAGAAGACACTTTGAATTTTTAACTTCGTTTTATTTCATCCTGAGAGGCATGATATATGAACAAGCAGAAGCAACGAGCATATCAAGACAGAATGAACCAAGAGCGAAAAGAGAAAAAGCTAATGAAATATTTATCCCAATGATTATATACTGTGAGATTTTGATAGATTTTGTGAGATTTTTTCTTCACACATGTCGATTTAGGTAGGGTAATTATAACCATCTTTTAAAGAGAGTTCGCTTAGGATGACAATTTTTTATCCCTTCACTCGGAGTGTGGGAACCGCCGACTTAATCACTTTTACAGAGCTTTCTGTAGCATTAATAAAATAGGAAAAGTGGAACGGGATCAGGTAAAAAGAGAACATTTTAGAATGAAGTTAATGTGGACTAAATTAAGCTAAAAATTAGGAAGTTAATTAACTTTAAATTAGATTTTAAAATATTATTACATATATACCGGGTGATCCAAAAGTCTGGAATAAATTTATAAATTAATAATTCAAAAACGAATAAAGATAAAAAAATGAGGTTTGCGCCAAAAAAAAAAAATAAATAAAGGTAGAGAAACCGGATTTTGTATGACTCAAAAAAAATTGTTCTGTTTTCGACTAACATATGGCACAGTAGGGTCACTGATATCAGATTACGCAAGCAGCACAAGTAGTATAAAAAGAGCGGATTCATCAGCTAGTTGAAACTGAAGGCATTGAGATGCTATTCTTGGTGAAGAAAGCCGTCTTAGTTAAACTTTTTTACAAGAATACAGAACGTTCCAGTCTGGCAATGTGAGCATATCGTAGCATGAACGGTATGCGAGGTGGTAGAGGACCAATGACATGCTCTGCATTGACCAAAATGATTCAGAAATTTGAAGCACGTCTGAGGTTATTTGGCTTCATGTCCGAGAAGTGACCGACCTACAGCATCTGCTACTGTTGTCCCGATAATCGAACAGAGTGTGCAATCGATGTCAGCAGTTTCTGCACACGGGGAATGCAGCGCCCGAGAAGTTTCGAGACAGACAGACTTGTCTTACGGATCTGGCTGGAAAGCACTGCGAATAACACTGAAATGATATCCGTACAAGCACAACCAAGAACTGAGACTTGTGAATTTCATCCAGCGACGAGATTTTGCGAGATTGGGTATTCGTTAAAATGGAACAGCAGCATGACTGGCTTCACACTGTGCTTTGGACAGATGAAGCGCATTTCACACTGTCTGGCAGTGTTAACACGCATAATTGTCGTATGTGGAGCACACAAAACACACATGCATTTGTTGAAGAATCCCTGCATCAGCCAAAAGTGACCGTCTGGTGTGGTTCCAATGCTGATTTTTTTAATCGGCCCATTTTTTTTTTTTTTTTTTTTTTTTTGAGGAAGTCACTGAGACTGGTTTAGAAATAGTTTCTGTCACTGGTGAGCGATATGCAGCATCGTTGCAGAACAAGATTATTCCATAACTGCAAACGTGTCAGGCACTACAGATAGTCACCTTTATGCAAGATGGAGCACCACTACATATTTTAGTGCCATTGCAACTATTGCCACGCTCAAAATTTGGGGAGGATTGCATTATCAGTTGAAATTTTCAAAACATATGGCCTCCAAGATCTCTCGATCTGACACCTTGTGACTTTTGACTATGGGGTTACTTGAAATCCAGGGTATACCGCGACAAACCGCAAACATTGGAAAATTTGAAAGATCCCTCCGCCAACATGTGTCTGCAATACCTAAGGAAATGTTGTTGAATGCTGTTAACTGTATTATTACTCTTTTGATAGCTGAGCTGCTGAATGATGGACAGAACTTTGAACAGTTGTAAAATTCAGCGACTTGTTATCTGAGTAAGTAATCTGTTTGTCAAATAAAAATTTCTAATATCATAGTCTCCTTGCATAATCCGATATCAGTGACACTACAACGCCATCTGTTAGTGGAAAACAGAACAATTTTTTATTTCGTAATACAAAATCCGATTTCTTGATCATTTATTTGGTGCAAACCACATCTTTTTATCTGTATTCATTTTCGAATTATTAATTTTTAAAGTTGTTCTGGATTTCTGGCATTACTCTCTTTTAGGCATTCCATTGATTCCTTAAGTTCTTGCAAGCTCGGGAGAACGCTGTTCAAGTTGAAAGTAGGTGCTGATCTGAAGGGTGCTGGAGATGGAATATTTTGTGTTTGAGGTGGCTTTCTGGGCTTGGATATATGAGATGCTGGTGGGGTTTAATATGTTTATCTGGACTTTTGGGATAGTTGGGCATCCTTTCCATGCTGCCAGATGTCTCTTGGACTTGCAGTTTATACAAAAAGGGTTTTCTATTTTTTCTTGGATGGGGAATTCTTTGGTTGATGATTACATTCAAATTTTATACATCTGGGGAGGACTCGCCGGTTTCTCGCTAAATCGTGAAAACGGGAAGAATTGTAGCAGATGGTGGTGGCTGTGGCAGGGTACAATTCTGATTTTCAGGTAGTTTAATAAGTTAATATTGCAAATCTTTTGGCAATCTGTTCTTTTCTTTTCTTCTAAGAGTAACATTTGTAGTAAGGTTTAAATCTGTAATTTATCACCTGACTTATCCGGACTATTGAGAAATTGTGGTTTCTAATTCTTGATTGATGTCTTCTATTGCGGTTGACGGAGAGTCCTTTCAGTACGACTTTTAATGGTCGCTCTTCAAAGGCTTCATTTAGGATGTAGTCTTGTTTTTAATGTCAAGGAATTTTATGCTTTGGCTTCTTATGTTGGGGGCTGAATTATTATAGACCAGTAGGAGTATTTTTTGCTGATTGTATGTGGATGTTGCCGGGTTATTTCTTGGATGATCAGATTGTAGTTTTTCTTTAGTAATAGGCTTTTTGTGGCTGGCATTTTGATGAGCGGCTCTATAGAGTCCATTTCTTCTGTATTTAGTAGAGGTACTGAGTAGGGGTTTGCAGTGCTGATTTGGCAAACGTTTTGTATTCTCAGTTTTTTGGCTTTTTTCTTTTGGGAGACTGGGTTAAATTCTTTGGTCTTTTCATTTAGAATTTCTAGAATGGACGAAGTAGGAGTTAGGTTCTCATCGGAATTAGCTGAGGTGATGTTGAAGCTTAGTAAGAATTTTTTGAAGAGTTCGTTACTTGTGATGTCTGTTGTTTCATCTTGGGTTTCTCTATCTGCCCAGTTAATTAAAGTAGTTTTTGGCTTTGGGACTTCTATGTTGTAGCTGGGAGATTTATTATATTGTAGAAGTTCGTTCGGAAGATCTTTTCTACATTGCTAACATATAACATTCATTGTCATTGTCGTTTTCCCGCAAAAGAGGCGATCAATCTTTTTGAAGAGATTCATGACCGACATCCTTTGTAACGATCAAGGTATGCTATAATTGATTCACTGCAGTTAGAGACTGCCGTCGTTTTATAGTTCCTGCGAGGCGGGCAGAGAACCTTCTGGGCGAATCAGGAATATCTCATTTACCATTGGATGGAACGTTTAAATTCCCGAAGTTTCCAGTATTATCTCTTTTGTCGCCAAATTCTTCGCCTAGTCGCCAAATGGTCGCTAAGCTCTGGGATTATTGGAGCTGCACCCGATCGGCATTCAATACAGATGATTGTAAATCGGTCTATGCGGTGATAAAACTAACCATGCTGGGAAGCAACATTACAGATTTGTAACAATATTTTTTGACTATCTAAATGATTCTATTCGAAAAAACTGGAAATAGAAGTCTGCGATTTAAATCGGACTTAACGTCATTTAGCAAGAGGTGGATATTTCTAGTTGTCGTCTTAAAAAGAGAGAAAAGGAACCTTTAATTTCTCTCCTTTAGATATTAAAGGATAGTATTTGATGAACTAATGAATTCCAGATGTGTAAAAGAAACTTCAAAATTTTAGTAATTTTGGAGTTAAATCTCTCCGGCGTTTCTCTTTCTTTAAAGTTCAAGGTTTTCTAATTTGCGCACACCGAATTCGCATAATCTATGATATTTCAAGGAAATTTGATTTCGAAATTGAACTCTTTGATACAAGAAAAGACAAAATGAAAAAATATTTTATGATAATATTATCTAAAAAGTAGAAGACAAAAATCAGTGATGTTTTGTACTGGTCATAAATTGAGGAATTCTTGTGTCTAACTTGAACCATGAAATGCAAAAAACTATACTAAATAAAACTATCTTATTTGCACTGTCGCAGTAATAGATCCTCCAGAACTATTCTGAAATTCCAAGAATTACCAATAGAAACTGCAAAATTTCTGTAAGTGTACAAAGTGCAATGATACAGATTTGCATATGCATTATTTTTGTATGTTTGCCCAAATTCTCATTAATTTAAACTTTTATTATTAATAATAATGAGAGATACACAATTTTGACAATAGAACCTTTTTCAGAATGTACTATAAATTATGTCAAAGGGTAAAATTTCATTTACAGACTTACAAAACGAAAACTGGAAAGTTTGAGAACTTCGTTTTTTGTCGCTATCCAGATTGGCGACATTTCAGTTCGCATTTTAACTCTTGGCGAAACATTCCTGATCATGGCGACAACAGTGTACCGTAGTTTTATTCCAATTATTCATTGTATTTAAAGGAGAGTTAATAATTGATTAATGATATACTTTTATTTGATTTACATTTAATTTAATAAAAGTTTTCTTCTGCGTTTCTTGCATATATTTATCTGTCTATACGTAACATTTTTTTGCAAAATGAAAAGTCATGCAGAAATGTGATTCATCAAAGGTCGATTTCATTTTTATTAAGTATCAAGTAAAAGCGCCGAATATTAAAGTACATATTCTATTCAAGGAATCGAGGTTAAAGAACAAAATAAAAAGAGTTTGTCTAACGAAGCAAAAATTTTGATCTAAAAACAAATCTCTAAAACCATAAATTTTGAAACAAAATTATATTTCTCAAAATTTTACCCCAATTGTTTACATTGTCAAATCAGTTTTTTGTCGGTTTTAAAGGCGACCACAAAGCGCAAAGAAAAAATTTCGCCAATTTGGGGATTTCAATCGTGAAGTTATATAGATGGGATTCGAACATTCAAAAGTTTTCACAATAAATAATAATTTTCTAATAAATAATAATTAAAAATAATAACAATAAGTATATTTTTATAATATGGCGACATTTTTTCTGGGCACTTTTTGGTCGCAATTAAAACCATATTGTACTTCAAATCATATTACAAGAAAGGAAGAATAATGTATATTAAGGAAAATAACCAATATAATTCAAATGATGTAAAAAAAAAGAAAATTCAACAGAAGTTAGCGATTCATTTACTTGCATCATCAATAATGAAAATTAATCAAATATCGGTGTTTTCAGCAGCAGAAAGCAGTTATAAAAAAGACTGCAGAAATCGGCAGCTTTATTCTTTAAGGAAATACGCATCGATTTTTACTCTACAATTAATATTGTCATTTCGGTGGATTTACAGATTTTCCATCATTAAAAACATGACAAGTGCTCTCTTCAAAAATATTACTTTCACTTCAAGCATATTAATTTTTCAAAAAAATAATTCCTAAATTTGTTGTTTATTTTTGAAAGATCTGATACATTTCAGATCTTCTCTCCAGCAGGTTTTTGACAGCTAAAATATTTATAATAATAAAGGGATCAGATGTTAAGCCTCCGTTAGAAAGTCCGATGCAACCCAGAAAGGGATCCAGTGTACCTGGATGGTCACAGAATTTTTACAAGTGGGAGGGATTTTTTTACTACTTGCAAAGGAAAATTAAATTTAAAGTAGCCACTTTTTTGTCTAAACAGAGCAGTCTGGGAGCCACAGTCACAGTTGGTTTCCAGCAGAGTGCCAGGGAATGTTCCCGTGTAACATTGGTGCGTGGGTGGAATACGTCATATTAAATTACGGTTAGAACTTTCTTTTGAGTATATTTCTTGATAAGTAAGAAAAGAGCCAGTAGCAGTTTATTTGTCACTACTCTCTTTGGCCGATCCCTCAGTGACCTCATTATCACTACTGTTTACACGCGATGGGATCCATTGGAGGTACTGGTCGACAGGTCGTCGTTCTGAGAGATCTTCAGTTTGAGAAGAATAGATATGATGGTTTAATCGTTTGCAGGGTATCAGTCACTACGATGTTGTAGTGCACTGCGACTGTCCTCCTCTTTATGATTTTGTTGATTCAGTATTCCTTATGATTTTATTTGTAACAAAATATATCTTTGGTAGGACAACCATTTCATATTCTTCACAGTACACCTCATTCATCAATGAATTTTTTCATAACAATATCTTCACAATGTCATCGGCAATAAGCTTAAAGAGACATCAAATTCAGGTTTTAAAATTTATTTTTATTTTTTTATGTTTGCAAACAGGATAAGAAAATCTACGAAATGTTACAGTTTCAGCAAGATATCCGATGATACTCGTTCACTTTTAGCTCGGAAGGTGTCTGACATCAGAAAACTGATACTTCTGTGTTAGCATATATTTTAAATAGAAATATTTACTTTTGATTTTAAAAAATCCAATTGATTATTTTCAATTCATTTTTAAAGATTATTTTAGAACAAGAGAATCATGATGTCTTACAAAAAAAAAACTTTTTATTTTTATCTGTCTGTTGGTAGATGTATACTCTCGATGAGTTCCGCCGTTTTTACACAAATTCGAGTTAATTACATTGCGTTAAGTACTGTACTGATTGGCGGAACATGCGCGGTTTTACGTACCTTTAATTAAATCGAAATTGTTTCTTTTTTGTGAAAATAGAATTAGTCTGTTTAATCCATTAATTTGCATTCAGATTTTAAGCACAACTTTATTCATTAGAAATCTGAAATTTTGTATCGATATATGCTACATGCAACGACACACAACTTTGTTTTGTCATACTATATTCAGAACCAATTTACAGCCAATTTATCAAAGATTTGAATTTTATTTTTTAAAATGGAATAATTAAATTTTAATAAATATTTACTAAATCGAAGAATGCAAAAAAATATAATGAATTATTCAAAGTTGAAAATTTGTGCATATTGCAGAAAATATGCTTAATTTATGGTTTGTCTTAGATGCTAATTCTGTAAAGAAAATTCCCTGATTCAGTGCAAGATGCAGACAAGAAGTAATCAAATAAATTTCGTCCAATAATTATGTAAAGAAAATGAAATTTACGTAATATTTTTTGGCATTGTTAACATATCCAATTTCCTTAACTTTAACTTCAACTTTCTCAACTCTTAATCTTATTGGTCGAAATTCATGGAACGCCCGATTTCACAATTAGAGACGCCATTTTGTGTCAAGTTTCTGAAAGTTTGAGTTGCGAAAAAGCAGCGGATATTATTTTCGAGTGACATTACTTTTTTTGAATAAAAATATTTGATTTTATTTCTTTACTTATTTACTCATATACACATAAACTATGGATTTTTGTGTCTCTTTTGTAGATCTCGTTTCAGGTATCGAGCCGATGGACTGGGAGGCTGCCTGCGCCGAGGAGCCGATGGACTGGGAGTCCGTGGATTGCCAGGAACCTATGGATTGGGAGGAAGTTCCCCTTCCTCCCCAGGTAAGTCTTCCAGGTACGTCCTTTTCTACACCTCCAGTAGTAAGGCCTGCGGCAACTCCTAGACCAACTAGTGCTAGGAGAGTTAAGAAAGCTATGCGCAGTGCGTAGGACGAAAAGATCTAACTATCACAGAATTATGTGTATTAATTATCGCTCGAATAGAAAACTGTTTCGTAAAACATCCAATTTAACTATTTTCAAAAAGTTTTAATGCATCTAAAGCTTTCAATACTTAAAATTGTTTGAATCGAGAAACTTTGCATAACATTTTGCGATTACAAAATGTAAAAAACAAATCTGATTTAAACGTTATTTAGCAATATGTTTAAGCTATTTTGTGTTTTACACTAATTATTTATCCTTATTTATCGAAATTATTTTTGCTTACTTTTAACGTTCAATGCAATTTGCAGTTGTTTACAAAAACATGAAATTTTTCTGATAATGTTATCAATTCTTTCTAATATTCAGAGTAAAATATATTTTTTGTTATTTTTATATGTTTGTACACACAAAAGTTTCTAAAAATGTTTTTCTTACATTTCCGTTACATCGCCAACAGAATGACTCAAGTTTAAATGCTGGCGAGAAATGATTCAGTTTTAATTCATTAAAATTTGCCAATTAGTGTAAACTTATGACATGGATTTGGCGTCAAACATTCGTTTCGCTGCAAACGCACATGGCTCTTGACATATTGCTTGGATAAGGGCTATCGCCAAGCATTCGTGCTGGTGCGAAACGTAGTTTAAATAGAAATTATTAATGATCCATAAAAAAATTTTGAAACTGTAAATTAAATCATTTTCAATATTTGGCAAGATTACAATTTGTGGAGTGCATACGAATCGCATTACATCGTTAACGGCAAAAGTACTGCTTATTTGAGAGCTTGAAAGAAATTGTGTTGTATTCAAATGAGATTCACATTCAATTACAATGCAGTGCCTTGCAGCGGAAATATAGCTGGATCTGCAATCTTTCATTTCTTTTAACTTTTGAAATATATTTTCAAAGCTTCAAATTAAAACTGTTTTGTGTTGCTTAAAACTTTTCTTAAAAAGTTCTTGAGACTTCTTTCTTTCATCTTAAACGTGAAAAAAGATAATTGATTCATTTTATCTGCAATTATTTTATACGTGGTAATCAATATGTGAAAATAAAAGATGTAAGAAATTAAAAAGTCAATAAAAGCTCTGCCACATCATTCAACATCCTCCATTATATTAGCATCCATTTTGTTTTTGACGAAAACTCTTCTTAGAACACTTTAGCATTTTTGATTACCAACATTTTGGATTCTAAGGAAATAAAAATTAAGAAATGTTTCCGCTTTCTGACATTTTTATTCTGTATTCCAGCCTTATATTATATTAAATATAATTTTGAACTGGAAATCTTTGAGCATACGCTTGAATTTAAAAAGGCGAAAAATGATGAACTATTTCATTCGTTTGCATCATTTTGTTATTTCTTCTGAGTATTCTGAAATATCATACATAAAGAGAGCATAATATTAGGGCATTTAAATAGAATCAAAAGAAATGATTGGCCAACTTATATATAATTCTATATTTTCATTACTTCTCATTTAGCTGGATAGTTCTTATTGCCAAGCAAAACTGTTGGTTTCAAATAACAGGTATTTGTTGTCAGTTAGGGAGTCGCCAAATTGAAATCCCATTTATAAAATGCATGAAACTGACACTTTAAATGTATTCAGAAGCTGCTTGATTTCCGGTACTGGCTGACTGTATTTGGCTAGATTTGTAATACAGTCGAAGCAAGGAGTGAGTGCTGAATTTCTCGTTGAGAAAAATACTGAAATTTTTGCTTTCTGCACGAGTCATTGCCAATAAATTGAATCCTTCATTTCATTTTCTTTCCGCTTTTTATCGGGTTTACGATATGATAACTATTTTCCTCATACTTCTAAGCAAAGGCGTATTTCGTCGGTTCATCGTGAAGAGAGCGCTGGATGCTAATAAAATCAATTTGATATCTGAAGCATGGTTTTGTTTTCTTCCGCGAGAAAAAAATTATTTTTTACAAGGTGTTCTTTCAAGTCTTTTTTTTACCGATGAAATCGCTGATGTGAATAAACACAGCTGCTGCAGGAGGTATGAATTAAATAGAATGACTGCAAAAATGACGAAATGACGAGTTACGCCAACATCTTGGCAGAACAATACATTATTAACAATCAATTTGGCACATTTACAAATAAATAGACGATTACTGGTATGAAGAGGAAGGACAAAATATTTTAATAGCTTGAATTCTATGTGTAGTTTTAAATTGAGCTTTGTTTAAATTAAGATTATAAATTGTTTTTAAAGCCAGATTTAGGCCAAAGGTCCCTTATTGATTGTTAAAATTTTATTTCAAACTTTTGTGACTCATTAATTTTAAGAATGCTGATGTTTTATTTTGACAATGTTTTGGAATATTTTTTGGAATTTTGTTATCCTGCGTGGAGAAATTATTGTTTTTATGAGCAGTATTTTTTCCCCCAATTTTCTGAAATAGTGAAAAAAAACAAAACAATATTTTAAATTCAGTTTTTTTTCCCCTTTTTTGTATTTCGCTGCCAAAACATTCCAAGATTTCCAATTGATTCTTGAATATATATCATTCTTTTTTCATCTGTTCGAGAGAAACTCTATAATACACCTACGATGAACTGGTTTGTACTATTCTAGATATAAAACTAAGATATTACAATCTAAGATAGAGTTGGAGTGCTTACTCAAGTTTTTGAAAATGTCTTCCTAAAATTTAGATACCGTTTTGGTTGAAAAGTTTTTCTTTAGCTCATTTTCTGTTTCATACCATATTTTGAGTTCTAATAGTATAGATGAAGTGCAGAAATTTTACATCTTTGATGCAAATTTAAATTTAGTTTCTGTTGCTTTTCTAACTATTCAACGACTTATGTAAAATCTTATATATATACCTTTTTCTGTGCGACCCACTTTCTTTGAAATTGCAGATAATGATTAAATACCTTATTAGCGACTGAGCTGAAAATAGAGAAAAGCATATCGACAATCTATTTAAAAATATATTCTTTCCCTTTCTTTCAAACTTTTTGGCCCGGAAACTAACTCTGATAAATGGAAAGACTTAAATTCCTGCATTTCAGTAATGCCTGCTTTAATAATTGGTTGAGAATTACAAAACGCTATTCCTTTATATAATGATTAAAGATAAGAGGCCGCAGTTTTACTAATATATTTTGCTGTGAATAGGTGCTCTTCAGATTTCATTGTGAAAACCAATGCATGGATCTCTTAATTTTCCAAAAGTTACATTTTTGCATCTAATTAACTAACTTAACAGATTTATTAAACTTTCTGAAATATGACAGATGCTATGAATTGCAGATGATTGAAATATATGAGGGTTGGGATTTTAATTGAAGTGTAACAATATATTTATATTCGAAATATGACGCGCGTTTGAATGGAATGCTTATTGTTCTTAACTCTTCTTGACTTTCTTGATACAGAGGAAGCGCTTACGCTCGAAGGATTACTTCAATGAAGCATTAGGGAATACGCGAAATGATCTTTTCAACTTCCGGAAAACCATTTTAATACTTCTTAAGAGTAGTACTGCATCCCTTATTAAGTAATTTTCCTCATATCCATGCGTTTTTTCAAAAATAACAGTCCTCTGTACAGATTTGGGTCACCTCAGAAATCATACAGTTTGAAAATTCCATACAACATTTTCAAATATATTTCGACAGACGAGCGCAACTTTGGGGACAGATCTTGATTGGAAGTAACTTCTCTTAGAAGCTGATTTCGTACACTGATTTTGTTTACTGTTTGACGTACATTTAAAGTGAAAATACTAAATTTTCAACGTTTGGAAAATTCAAGTAAACTGTTAAAAAAAATTTTAATATATATTTTCAAATTTTTCCATCATTTTAAAGAGATTTTAACTAGTATCAATCGTCAATGCTGCAGCAGCATAATCAAATATTGCTAGAATTCTACTGCGCATAGATTTCTTTTCAAAAATAAGTAACCCGAATAGTATCCGAAAAAGCAGAGAAAAATTAAACTTTGAGAAAATTTATATAACTTGAAACAAACGTGTGAATACTAGACAAATTTATAAAAATAGAGTAACTGAAATGATGTCTGATCGGAATGCTAAAAACTTTCCCTTAATTAAAAAATTGAGTATTCCTTCAAAGTTATTTCTAATCGTAAACTTTAGAGTTATAAATATCATTAAAAAACTTAATCATTAGAAGAATACAGATCTAATTTAAGAATCTGCTTAGTATAATTCACAAATAATGAACATTTCTATGGAGACTTATGCAAAAATGAATTGTTGAATCAACTGATTTTTAGAAAAGCATTGCCTTACCATTTTATATATTTTACCATGAACTCCAAATTTTATCATATTAATTTTTTAATCTCTTTCAAAGGCCTTAACCTTATAAACGGTTATGTTTGTGCGTTCAGCAGCAGATATTTTACTGTTATAAAGTTTCTTCTCAAAATAAAGAAATAAAATATTTAAATTTAGAGGCAGATATTCTTTATGAAATATACAACGTTAGTTTCCCCCATTTGATTTGAAGTTTCTCAAATTATTTTACATACGAAAATTTTTAGTAAAAAATGGAATATGACGACCAAAGACATATATATTTTTTCTCAATTATTTATAATAGTTAAAAAATTTACAATGAAGATTAAGTAAACATAAAAATAACCATAAGAAAAATACTTACTATACACACCTGAAAGAATAATATCGGGGGTAGCTTTGAATTTCAATTTAAAATAGAGAAATGGAAAAAAAATGTTATCATATCAAAACTCTATAGTAACTGGAAAAAATGATAAAGAAAACCAAAATATTTTATCCTTCAATAAGGAAATATTTATAAGAAATAAACAAGGCCGAATTTTTGAATATTTCAAACACTTAAATTTATTTATTAATTGTCAAATTACAAACTTGTGGGAAATAAAAAGCAGTTATTCATTGGTGTTGAACTTATAATTATCATTATGAATGGTAAAACAATAAAAAAAGAGAGAAAATATTTCTAGAATGTCTTCTTTTTTTATTAATTAGTTTATTATCAGAGTAGATGAAATAGTCTTCTAAAATAAGAAATGAAATTAAAAAAAATTGTTAAATTCTTACTCATTATGAAAGGAGAAGGATAAAAAACATGAAAAAATGTTTGAAACGTGTTCATACGCATAAAATTTTGGAAATGTATATTTCTTTCAGTTTTAGATATTTAAAAAGCATTTCACTTAAGCGCGAATACTTACGAATGTAGCATTATGCATTTGTATGAAATGTGAGAATATGTTTTCTTGATTGTGAAGGAGCGCGTTTTGTAATAAGGATGATTGCGCAAAAAGACTCATTTCAAATCATGATTCAAATCATGAGGTTTATTCAAAGGATTTGAAGATACGATACTCCGATTTGCTAACCTAATACATGACAAAGAAATGAAAATAGTAGAAGGAAATCGTGGAAATAGTGCAAGAAAAGAAACAAATATTTATAATCATCTCAATTTAGGAGTAAAATACTTGATTACTTATGATTTGACACATTAGCAGAGCATAGATGATCATTCAAATATAATGTCAAGGTACCATTACAAAAATTATTTATTTAAATATTTGAATTTATATTTTTAATTACGAAGAGCGCAGCATGAAAATCACCAAGTAGGTAATTTTTAGTTTAATGAATTTTAAGTTCAGCTTTTAATAAAATAAATAAACATCTATGATAATTTGAGGGAAGAATAACTTGGATAGTTCAAAATATTTAGTTCATTTATAAATTTATTAATTTCGCATTATTTTGCGGCACGAACGTAAATACTGAAATGAAGTCTAAAATTAAATATTCTTATCTAATTCCAAGTATTCTATCCAGCCTTTCTAAATCTGAAACAAAATATTTTAATCATGAAACATAGGATAGATGGAAAACCAATTTTTTTAAATAGAAAGCTCATTTTATCAGCAATACACAGAAATGAAAGGAAAAAATCCTATTTCGTTCAGAACTGATACAGCATGCAAAAATGTTTTTTTTTAAAGTTTAATTAAGAGTTTAATTTATTTAAGGAATTACACGCGTATTAGTTAATAGAATATACTGAAGGAAAGCGCAGTTACAAAATTTTCTCAGGAAAATCTAGTTCCTACTGAATCGCCAAGCCACATTTAGATATATCAAATGTCGCATTCAAGAGATTAGCCATCTCTATGACAAATGCATGTAGTAAATGGAAGCAGGAAATATGATCCTTTCTATTACAATTCCCCATAAAATGAAGTCTTCCTAGCTTATAGACATAAAAAATATTTCAAAAAGTTTTCTTTTGTTGTTTCCTTTGAAAAATTTCTATTTCGATAATTTTTGGTACTTTAAAGTAATAATATTAAAGACTAAATCTTGACTTTTGAGTTTAATTAAATTAAGATATTCGAACATAATTTCAGTGATATTTTTCTTTGAAAATTAAAAAAAAAAAATTAAGAATGGAAAAGGTAAGAAGCTTTTGTTTTGATTTTATTAAAAGCGAAACAGCATGCAAGTGTGAATTCTAAATTAAAAGTTAATATGAAAGAACATCAGTGACTTTAGTTCATGACATAAATCAGGGTCTGTGATATAAATTATGGGCTTATTGATACATTCATGTGTTAAAAACACTACATTTCTGCGTATTGCCTTTAATACAAGATCATCAACATTAAATCAGAATTATTATGGCGAATTTGTGACAAAGATTATACACTTTTTTTGGGCATTGAAAATTATTTTTGACATTTTCACTGAATGTTTTGTAGAAAATATATCCGAATGTAATATTAAAACAGTTTGTACTACTGTAAATTAAACGTTATCGAAAGAACCAGGGGAGTCTAGATATTTTATTAAAGGGGACCAAATTCTTTATTTAAAATGCCATTTCTAGGAGACTTACAAACAGTAAAAATAAACGAATATTTTTTAAATCCAGCAATTGTAAAAATTAAATATATTACTATTATGAAATGTTTCCGCCATATTATAGTATTATCCCGTATTTTCCTCCCAAGAAATAATTTGATAAATTTCTACCAATTATATATCAATTGAGAGCGAAACAATGATGGCTTCAAAAATATTTAGAAAATTGGTTAGATATGTTTTCGTATTATTAAGGTGGCATATATTATTTGAAGAATCTCAGCACAGTTAAGTAACATCTTCAACAGACACATTTAAACGTTTTTTGCTATTAAGAGCGATAGTAATATCTAAATTTCCCGATTATGAGTCTTAAATGAAAGTGGCCGCGCTGGTCCACTCCCATTCACCAGCCACCTTCAGCGCCCCACCAGTGGCCGAGCGCCGAACTCTTTGAACTGGTAGGCGGAGTCCTCCGCTGTGGAAAGCGGCACTCTGCCGGACTGGCTGTGTGGGGTTTGCCTGGTTTCCCCATGCTTTGCACGAATGTGGGCCAGTTTCCCTCCAAAGCCCTTCCAGGAAGGCACTTAGCGCACTCCAAAAATCCCTATTCGGCATCACTACTTTCCAAATTGATTGTTGAAGAGACCAGTTAGTTAAGTATCATTCACACATATTCAATTTCAACATTTCGGCTAACTAAAAGATTTAGAAATATAATTACATACTTAAGTCTACAGGAGTGCGCTAAGTTGTTGTGGACGCGTTGATCCACTCCCCCTACCGTCAACGCACGACACTTTAATTGACTCATACCTCGAATTTGTGACCAGCAGATGGAACCCGTTTCTAAGGCGTGTGCGAGGGAGGTCGAGTTTTGTTCGACCTCCCGGGGCTGTCCCGGAATGTAGTGATCGGAGTGTAGGAGGACAGCCCTCGAGGAACTCTGGTAGCCGACCTCCAAGTGGTGTTCCTCGGGCAACGCTGCTACGAAACTGAGCAGCGGCTGACGGGCTACTGATATAGTAAAAAAATAATAAACACTAAGACAATTAAGACAATATAAACGCTCCTCTAAAGACTGTCTTTATTTGTATAATTTAAAATTTAGAAAAAGAAAATTCTCCTCAGTCATTAAGAATTAAGATTTAAAAATCTTATTGATGTCTATTGAGAATACTCTGAGTTTTGTCGAACCTTTAAAAATACCCTGTATATCAAATAAAACAATTATTTGATTAAACGTACCCTGTATAATTTGGCACACCATGACAAATTCAAAGGAAATTTGTTACGAATGTTTTATAACGATTACCTGCACTAATACAATGTTTCCATGACATAGTAAAGAGATGAAATAGGTGTTAAAATATTTTAAATTTGCTAATCTATTTTCTGAAAACTTCTTTTCTTTTTATCCCACCCTAATATTGTAAAAATTAATAATACTGCAACATCAATTTTATCAAAGTAGCATTTTTCTCTAATTTTTAATCAATTTCGTAGATTTAATTTAAACATAAATTAAATTTTTTTTGTCATGCAATAATAAATCTTATGAGATAATCAATTATATCTATCATTTGCATACGTTTATCAATGTATAAATTAAGTTGTTATCTTTATTTCTACTATTATTACTTAAAATAAAATAATTAAAATGTGTTTGCCAAAATTCGTCATGAAATCCACCCCTCTGTGTCTGGATTTCATGTGCCTCTATCCAGTTTGGCATAGGAAAGGTGGAATTTATCAAATAAATAAAAAAATATAGAAATCAAAGCAAACACACACACACACATTGCATTAATTTGCGCAAAAAAGCATCAACATGACTATATATAAAAGTGACACTGAGGAATAAAAACTGAAATGGACAATGTTTATGGCACAAGAAAAATGAATGAATGAACACTGTAATCTTTATCTTTATTTACTAGTCGTTTCAGGTTACCAGTTGATTCTCTAAAAGTATTAACTGCAAACAAAAGTAGATAAATCGTTTAGATTTAATTTCCACCAAATTTTCTAATATTAAATCCTTTTTATTTTAATAGTATTAATTAATTTCTGTTTATTAAGCTCAAGCATTTTTATAAAGGGGAAAAACTTCAATGACATCATAGCGCTACAAAAACCTAAATATCTAGATAATCAGTTTTCTAACTTTCAATACATTGCTCGGCGGTCACCAAAGGCGGCTAGTGTACAATGTGAGCGAAAATGTGAAGCATTGTTTAATCTATTTATAAGGAAAAGCGCGAAAAGCTGCATTATGCATCGAATACTAAATTAAGGAAGAAAGCAATTACATAAAAATGAGATATCAAAGAATGATCGAGGCAGCATAATAAATAAGATGCGGAGAATATTGAAAGATCCAACGGGAAAATGTAATACGATTATTCTCATCGGATTAATACTGCATTACCAATTACGAATTGGATTATGCTTGCCAATCTTTTTCTTGATGATGGATTGTTAAAGAATCTTTATATGAAAGATTTTCCAGTGAAGGTAAGGACCTTTTAGAGTTCCACTGTTCCATGAAAGAATGAAAGGCCAGGGCGTGGCGCAGTTGATAGGCTCGTCGACTGTTCCCCAGAAATAAATCTGATCATCTGATAAGTGAGACAGATGAAGGAAAGAAACACCATGTCCTGTAGTAAACAAGATTTCTTCACGGCTCTAAGAGAGTGGTTTAATGTAACAGTTTTGAAGACTTTATTAACAGATCTATCAGTGTTTTGCCATCCCCTGAGGTTTTCTTCATATCCCTAAAAATATTCCTTGTAGACGCTCTTTAATCTGTTTTAAGGTTTTATAGCTTCTTCTGAAAGGACATCTATGGCGAGATGGTCAGCTTCTTTACCCGATAACCGACCCATGCTTTGATACGACTTAAGAGAATGTTTGGGTTTTGACTGAACAGTTGATAAAGTTTTAGGGAATTTTATATATTGTAGATATTTATACTTGATTTTATACACTGAAATACAATATAGTGGAGAGAACTGTCCAAATTTTCAACATTCATTTCCTTTACTTGCTCGAATAATTGTTTCTTTAATCCTTACGGTTCGGCTTGAAATATTGTATGGAATTTTTCCACCTTCCCTTTCTATTTCAGAACTTTAATGCTGTCTTTAAATGCAAAAAAGTAGCATCCTGTTCCCGTTTCTGCTTGAAAATCGTCTGCATACAGTGTCAGAGTGTTATTCTTCTCGAAAGGTTCAAGTGCTTTGATTTGGTTTTTTCCCCCTACTTCTAATAAAAATGCCATCAAAAGCATAATTTGTAAAAAAAACCAAATCTCGCAACTCAATTCTTCTATTGTAAAACGTTGTGAGATCCAAGTCGGTTAATTTAATTCAGTTCCTACTTAAGGGTCCTTCCGTCTTAAGTTATTACGTAATTAGCTAACCTAACAACATCTTATAGTGACCATATCAATATTCAAAATCTTTTATGGTCTAAATAAATAGATTTACTTGGGCATCGCATGAAAACACAATGTATCTTTACATTAAATTAGATTACATTAACATATTATATTAAATTAGATTGTTTAGTGCGATTGCCAAGTCAATCTATTTATTTAAACCATAAAAGATTTTTAATATTGATAAGGTCACTATAATGTTGTTAGGTTAGCTAATTATGTAATAACTTAAGACAGAAGGACCCTTAAGTAGGCACTGAATAAATTCACCGACTTGATATTACATGGATCTCACAACTTTTTACGATAGAAGAATTGAGTTGCGAGACTTGTTTTTTTTTACAAGTTATGTTTTTAATAGCATCTCCTTTCTTTTTGTAGATAATCCTTTTCTTATTTTTGTATGTAGTCTTCCTCCTTTTCTTTTCTGGTATTACTTCTTGAGCTTCAGCTACAGTTTTCCTCAAAGCCCACTCCCTGTCTCTATGGGTTTTTCTCGTGAGCTTTGATGTTACAATTTTTGACAAGTCTGGACGGTAAAAGCTTCTTAGTCTGTTGTATTCACAAATTAAGGATTCCTTTACTTTAATACTTCCATAGTCGACATTAATTAGATGTAAGCCCTCCAGACTTGTAACTCTCGAAAGTGCCACGTAAGTGAGACCGGATGTGAATACTGCCGAACCGATATCCATCAGTGTATTATTTACACCTAGGCCCTGACTTTTGTGTATAGTTATAGCATAGGCTATACATATCATACTTTGAAGATCAGTTTGCTTTTCTTCTACCAGATTGATTCTCTGAAAAACACCCATTGCGTTTGCAGCTTCCACAGCTTCAAATTGAACTATTTCAAATTAGATATTGTTACAAACCTGTAATTTTGCTTCCCAGTGCGAATAGTGTCATCATACGGAAGACCGTTTTGCAGTAATCTGTATTGGATGCTGTCTGATGCCGAGCCAGTGATCCCAGAGCTTGGTGATAAACTGGACGACCATTTGGTGACTTGGCGACGAATTTACCGACAAAATGGAAAAAGGCTCGAAACTTCAAGAAATTTATCGTTCCGTCCATTATTACACACATATTTTAGTTTTTCCTTGATTTATATACTAAACACTAATTGAATTCTAAATTTAAAGCTTCTATGTCTGCTAGAAGTGTCTTAGAGTTTTGATGATCGGTCAGTCAGTCAATGACAGAATTCATAAACTTTGACTAGTTACACTTAAACTAATGGTTCAAATTTAATGAAATTTGAAGCATAGCGTGTTTATATAATGACTGCTTGGTTACTGAAAATTCTGGTTTCTACTTTCATCCACAACGAAGTTATAGGGGGTCGAAAATGGCCTGAACTGCTTCGAGAAAAGGATGGTACGGCCGTGCCGCTTGTTTTTGCTCGACTTGGCGGGGGCACTGCCGTGCCCCCAAATGAATACGTGTGTGTTGATCAGGTCGTTTAATTTACATCTACCGAATTCGGCACATACAGATTTGGAAGATGGAAACATACACCATAGATCGTGTGTTTTTACATACGTCCTGAGCGTGATAATGTAATGAAATTATAGACATGATGTTATATCTAAACAATTTAAATGAAAATAAATTTAAATAATATCCCTCGGGAAATGGCTGACCGCCAAATGTGATTTGTTTTTAGTAACAAAAGCTGGATTGTGATCTTTTGACTTTTTCTTCACATTCTCGAAGTTGATGGATAAAACCATCGAATTCTATTTCTTCGATAAAGCATGTGGCATTGAAGCATATGGATTCTTGTTATGCTTTTAGGTATAGTTGCATAATGCGTGTAAGGACCTGCAAAGCAGCAGTTGCTGTTGTTCGAGGAGGTCCGTTAATAATGAGATGGAATATTTTCGTTACAGAATTCAGTTTTTTTTCCAACCTAGAAGATACCGAGAGAGAGCATGAGCCTGCACCAAACAAGAGCATTTTTTCTGTGACGTTTTAATAAAGAATTCTTCTAAAATGTTGTTGTCCCTGAGAATAACTTGCTATGAAGAAAATCTTGCTTTCGAGCAAAGTTTTTTCCAACTTTCTCTCTTTGCATGCACTACTTCTCTTTTGCAAATTGCTCTCTTTTCTTTTTAGTTTAAAATTTAGATAAAATTCCCGGGTTTCCGTGCACCTTTTCTTTGGCCTTCTCAAAGCATGTTTTTCTTTTTCTTTTTTTTCCAGTAGATGATTTCACTAAAACATATTCGCTGATGCATAAAAGTTATTAATATCTCACGAATGCGCGCAAGATTCTAAAATTTATAAATGGTGATTTTCTGAAGCAGTGACGATACATTTAGTAGTTGGACAGTCTTCAATTACTTTCATTATTTTTAAAATCTTTTCTCTGAAATACCTGAAATTTTGTACCCAAACCTTATTTTTAATTTTTTAATAAGAAAGTAATGTAATTTCTGATTTAATAAGAATTCTAATAAAATTTTTGTCTCTTAGAGATTCCTTTTTCATAACCTCCCAGTTCCATGAGTTTAAAGTTAGGTTTGCTAAGGTCAGGTTGGCCCAGATAAGGACAACCTTTTACATTATGATATTTAAAATTTGGATGATTTTTTTCAGCTAAAAGCATGCAGAATGTGAGATGCCGCAGTTAGGATCATTCTTATAGTTAGTTTCATCACAATTTATGCAGATTGTTTTGTCATACAAGTTCAAGTGTATTGATTTTCTTAATACTTCATTTGGTATTCCGTTTCTGCACCGGAGTTCTTTTGAATGTGTTAGAAGCCTTGAAAAAGAAACAACGACGAATTTGGAAAAATTCATTAATTTTATAGAAACTCCAACCCCCCATATATTTTCCTGTTGTTCGATAGTAAAAATGCAGAAGTTGGAACTCTACCATTCAATGTTATTATATTTTATTGTAGCCTTCCAGTTTAATTTGTATCATATTCATTATTGAATTTGTATCATATTCAGTAACAAATTCAATTGCGCTTGATACCTCCTGCTCTGTTGCATCTTTTGAAATGTTACAGGTAATGCATATCGGACGTCGATCCTTTAGTGTTTTCTGTACGATTTTCTACTTCAATTCGCCAGTGTTCTAAATTTTATCAATAAGACTTTTAATATCTGATTTATTCTCACAATTTACTGTTCAATATTCGTTTAGAATTTTCCAAAAATACTTTATTTTGATCTCTTTATTAGGGAATTTAAGCTTGGAGGAAGTTTTCCTACAAATAAGACATTGGAATTTTTTGGATAACTACTGTTGTACCATTTTAGACTGATTAAAAAAAATGGCGCGTGTAGGCTTATCTTCTTCTTTCCCAGCTTCAGCGTACATTTGTGTATTGATACTGACAAGCCGTTGATACTTTTTGGAAATATTGCAAAAGGAGGAGCCTATAGAAGGCAATTATTCTTTGGTTATCAGCGATTCGGTGTTTGAACTTCACTTTGCAATCAATAATTTTGTACAATTCGAATAAATTTCCTCATTTGAAAGTTATTTCACTTTTGAATCTGGCAAATCCTCCCTATTTACTTGTTGATAAACAATATTCTAGATATGAGAAAAACTTTCTTCTCTAGGAAATAATGCAAAATTTAAAAATCCAGATAAAACAATCTACAATCGAGTCAGGGAAAGGAATTCTGTTCTTCTGGATAAAGTAAATGAAATTTCTTAGTAATTTAGTTTAAGAGAAACTGAAGAAATGCTGATAATAAATAATTAATGGAAAAAATGAGTAGAGAAAGATGAAAAAAATTGATTTTACAAAGAATGTATAATTACATGTCAGAAAACATGATAACATTTATTGACATTCTTTTACAACGAGAATTGTTTCTAAATAAAACATCCAAGATATAAAGGCTGCCTTACCAAAATATACTGATTAGAAATGGTTGCGTTGGGGATGCAAGCAGTACTGCATATTAGAGGCAAAAACCAGGGGTATGTTATCAAAGCATATACATTTATAATGTTACACACTAGAGTTGAGTATTAAAAGTGGTCTATACAAAAATAACAAATGAAGCAAATGTTTCATTTTTTTTCACTTAAACGAGATGGGAAATATGAGCCTATTTTTCTCCTCTTAAAGAATATAAATATCGGCTGTTTCGCAATGATTAGTGTGCAGTAGAAAGCTTAGAAATGTTTAATTCTTCTGAAAATTAAACAAGAATTCTCGAGGTTCAAATAGAAATGTTTAATAAGGTAATTTAAAAAAATTTCGTTAATCCAAAAAAAGTTAAAAAAAGAAAGAAAAAAAAAAAAAGATGAAACAGATCCTACCGTGGTAGATTCGGATCCATATTAAAGGAAAAACAAGCACGAATTTTCGAAAGTCCAGTCGTTTTAATACTTGGTAACAGCTCTGCCATTACTTGTAAACAATTGTCGACTTATATTGCTTAGTTTGTCGTCGGTAATTTATCGTCCATTGGGGTGAGGAGAGAGAGTTTGTATTTCTTAAAGATCAATAGATTATCTACATTTTATTTGGAAAGCAGTGTCCAGATGGGTAGGGAGGCAGAGAAGGTGTCCAAATACTTCTATCAGATAAAACTGGAAATGGCAGTCTCAGATTTAAATCGAACTAAAAGTCACGTAGCAAGAAGTCCTCATTTCTTGCTGTCTTCTTAAAAAGAGAGGCTTCATTTCTGTCCTCTAGACATTCCTGGATAGTATTTGCTGAACAAATGCATTCCATATGCGTCAAAGAAACCTCAGAATTTTAGTAACTTGTTAATCAAATCTCGCCAACGTTATTTTTACTGGTTGCGCTTCTAGTTTAGATGCACTTCGATGGAACTGTGCTACTTCGATAGAATTTGATTTAGAACCTGACCTCCTCGGAGCCGAATCCGAGGTATTACCACCAGGCCATCACGGCTTCATATCTGAATTTCAGAATATTATTCTTAAGACATTTTTGGTTTTCAAATCTGCCTGAAGGTGAATATGGCACATACTCTCTTAGCAGTTGATTGACTGATTAACAAGTCAATTTCTCGGAAGTTCTGCATTAGAATATTTAAATGGTAGTGAAACGTTTTGTAATATTTTTAATATTTTGCTTAAAACTGGTTGTAAATATCTTTTTTAATTCTTAATATGAGGTGCAGAAAGTAAGAAAATATAAAGCATTGTAATCGCTGAAATATCTAAACTCGAATTTTGACGAATCTCTCCATTTCAGAGGTCCCAGAGTCTGAAAAACACACTTTTGAAGTCTGAGCGAAAACACGAACACATAAAAATGTTCTGATTTAGAAGAATGAAATTTGTAGATTTCTGTCTAAATTGAACTAAATTCATTCACAGGAAATCTGTCTGTCTGGCTGTCCATAAACAGATGAACATAATAAATACAAAAACGTAAAGAATTGGATTGAAAATAATTGTGTTCATAGATTAAGAGTCTAAACTGTAAATTAGTTATACATTTTAAACTGAATCTTGCAAAGAACTGATCATCTGACGGTCTGCATTCTTGTATGCATATGAACTCAGTACTTCAAAACTCAAGGACATGATTAAATGAAATATGATTCACAATGAAAATGACTCACATCGAAATAATATACTCATACCAAATATTAAGTTAAATATGACAAATGATCTGTCTTCTGCAGCTCTGTATTTTCGCATGCATGTGAGCACCATGACTCAGAAACGGAACTTTTATCAAAGATAAAATCTGGTTTACAGTCTTTGTGACGATTCTTTTCAAATTCTGAATTTAATCTGCCAAATGCTTTACCATTTGGCGGCGTGTACATTGTAAACGCAAAAACTCAAGAATGCAGTTAGTAATGTTCTTCCTTAAATGAAATGTGTTTCATGTTCTTGCTGCTAAAATTGCAGTTGCGTATCAAATTTTGGTGTAGGTGTTAGCGCAGCAAAATTCGGGTTTCCCTGAGTAGCTCTCCTAGCATTTAGGACTCGATCGAAGATCCTGAGATTTATGCAGTGGAAGGGAGAACGAAACAATCCTTTTTTTTTTAGAAAGTATGTGAAAAAGTTTCAGGAAGATTCTCACATTGGTTTTCATAAATAAATACAAATACGAACTCCAGTGAAGATCCTACGCAATTGACCGGTTTGTTTTCCACAGTTTCGTCGCAATAATTTTTAGTAAAATTGTTTATATGCAAATGAAATTTAAATCAATAAAAAAATATGATTTTAGAGTCAGAGAAAGAAATGATAGACGGCTCTCTTCTTGCATTGCATGTAGGTAACTACAAAATTTAACCTGCTCCTGGACTTCCTTAAATATCGTTGGGATGTAATATCTGATATTCTAGTAATTACCTGTCCATTACCTGTTAATTCAACAAAGCGCAACGATTCAGGTTTGTATACTCATCATTTTTGAATTTTTACACAAATTCTCATTTATTTAAACTTTTATAATTTATAACAGTGATAGATACGCAGTTTTAAAGATAGAGCTTTTATCAGAATATGGTATACAAATTATGTCACCGAATAAAATTTAATTTACATCCTTACAAAACGAAAATTGGAAATGCTGATAACTTCGTTTTTTGCTGCTATCCAGATTGGCGACATTTCAATTGACAATTCAACTCTTGGCGAAACTTTTCTGGTCATGGCGATAACAGCGTACCGCACTTTAATTCCAATTCTTCATTGCATTTAAATTATTAATTTAATTATTAATTAAATTTATTAATTTAATAATGGATTTTTTAATTTAATAATGGAAAATTTTAATATAACTGCAAATTTCCAAATCCATGAATTTTGAAGTAAAATTATTTTTCTCAAAAATTTACGCAAATTGTCGTTAACGGCCACCAAAGGCATCAAGAAAAAATTTCGCCAGTTTGGAGATTATGATTGTCAAACTATATCAAAAGTTCAAAATTTTTCATAATAAATAATAAAGAAAGAATCTTAAAATCTTTAAGAATCTTTAAAGAAATACGTATAAATTTTTACTATACAATTAATATTGTCATTTTGGTGGATATACCGAATTTCCGTCAATATAAAACAGATAAATATCTTCTTCAAAAATATTACTTTCTATTCAAGGATATTAGTTTTTCAAACAAATAACTCCTAAATTTGTTATTGTTGTTGCTTATCCTCAAAAGAATGACACATTTGAGATCAGTTCCAGTAGGACGTTGCCCACCAAAAAATTTATAGTAACAAGGAGATCGGATGTTAAGTCTCCCTAGTTAGTCCGATGCAATCCAGAATGTGATCCGGTAAAGCTGGAGGGTCACAGAATTTTTTACAAGTGAAATGAACTTGCTACCACTTTCAAAGGAAAAACAATTAAGGTAGCGACTTTTTAGTCTAACCAGAGTGGGCTGGGAGCCACGGTCACATATGTTTTCCAGCAGAAAGCAAGAGGATGCTCCCTTGTATTATTGGGGCGCAGGCGGAATACGCCATATTAAATCGAGATTAGATCTTTCACTTGAGTATAGTTCTTGATAAGTAAGCGGAAAGCCAGTGGCCGCTTCATTCTCAATTCCCTCTTTGGCCAATCTATCAGCGACCTCATTACCACAAAGGTTGAAGTGTGATGGGATCCATTGGAGTTGGACGTCATCGTTCTGAGAGAACTTTCCCAGTTTGAGAAGAATAGATACGATGGTTTAATCGTTTGCAAGGTATCAGTCACTAAGATGTTGCAGTGCACTGCGACTGTCCTCCTCCTTATGGTTTTGTTGATCCCTCAATTTAACTTTTGTAACAAAATACATCTTTAATAGGACAACCATTTCATAGATGGATGGATACATTCAGGACTCATGGACACATTTGATTCGGCTATGTCATAGACACGACAAAAAAAACCCCATTTCATATTCTTCACAGTACACCTCATTCATCATTGAATTTTTTCATAACAATATCTTCCCTATGTCATCGGCAACAAACGTAAACGACATTTCAAATTCAGGTTTTCAAATTTTATTTTTTGTGTTTGCAAACAGGATAAGAAAATCTAGGAAATGCTACAATTTCGGCACGATATCCGATGATTCTCGTTCACATTTAGCTGGTACCAACAAATTGATACTTCCTTGTTAGCATATCTTTAAAATAGAAATATTTACTTTAGATTTAAAAAAATCCAATTGATTATTTACAATTCATTTTTAAAGATAATTTTCGAACAAGATATAATAGATAACAAGATATACGAAAATAACGTTTTATTTTTATCAATCTATTGGTAAATGTATATTCACGTAGAGTTCGTGTTTTAGATGCGTTTGATTGAGTTGAAGTTGTTTATTTTTTGTGAAGATGAAATTAGTCTGTTGAAACCACTAATCTGAAATCAGATTTCAAGCACAACTTTATGCACTAGAAATCTGAAATTTTGTATCGATATATGCTACATGCAACGACACACAACTTTGTTTTGTCGTACTATATTCAGAACCAATTTACTGCCAATTTATCAAAAATTTCAATTTTATGTTTTAAAATGGAATAATTAAATTTAAATAAATATTTACTAAATCGAAGAATGCAAGAAAAGATAATGAATTATTCAAAGTTGAAAATTTTTGCATTATACAGAAAATATGCTTAATTTATGGTTTGTCTTAGATGCTAATTCTGTAAAGAAAATTCCCTGATTCAGTGCAAGATGCAGACAAGAAGTAATCAAATAAATTTCGTCCAATAATTATGTAAAGAAAATGAAATTTACGTAATATTTTTTGGCATTGTTAACATATCCAATTTCCTTAACTTTAACTTCAACTTTCTCAACTCTTAATCTTATTGGTCGAAATTCATGGAACGCCCGATTTCACAATTAGAGACGCCATTTTGTGTCAAGTTTCTGAAAGTTTGAGTTGCGAAAAAGCAGCGGATATTATTTTCGAGTGACATTACTTTTTTTGAATAAAAATATTTGATTTTATTTCTTTACTTATTTACTCATATACACATAAACTATGGATTTTTGTGTCTCTTTTGTAGATCTCGTTTCAGGTATCGAGCCGATGGACTGGGAGGCTGCCTGCGCCGAGGAGCCGATGGACTGGGAGTCCGTGGATTGCCAGGAACCTATGGATTGGGAGGAAGTTCCCCTTCCTCCCCAGGTAAGTCTTCCAGGTACTTCCTTTTCTACACCTCCAGTAGTAAGGCCTGCGGCAACTCCTAGACCAACTAGTGCTAGGAGAGTTAAGAAAGCTATGCGCAGTGCGTAGGACGAAAAGATCTAACTATCACAAAATTATGCATATTAATTGTCGCTCTAATAGAAAACTGCTTCGAAAAACATCCAATTTAACTAGTTGTAAAAAGATTTAATGCTTTCAGTATTTAACATTGTTTAAATAGAGAAACTTTCTATAACATTTGACAATTACAAAATGTAAAAAATTAATCTGATTTCAAACTTATTTAACAATATGGTTAAGCTATGTTGTGCTTTTCGCAAATTATTTCTCATTATTATCGAACTTTTAACGTTCAATGCAATTTAGAATTTTTTACAAAATCATTAAGTTTTTCTGATAATATTAACAATTCTTTCTAATTTTCAGAATTAAATATTTTAGTTGTTATTTCCATATGTTTGGATACACATAAACTTCTAAAAATGTTTTTCTTACATTTCCGTTAGATAGCCAACAGAATGACTAAATGCTGGCGAGAAATGATTCAGTTTTAATGCATTGAAATGTGCCAAGTAGTGTCATCTTATGACATGGATTTGGCGGAAAACATTCGTTTCGCTATATATGTATATATTTCTTGATATATTGCTTGGATAAGGACTATCGCCAAGCATTAATGCTGATGCAAAACATAGTTTAAATAGAAAATATTAATGATTCATAAAAAAATGTTAAACTATAAATTAAATCATTTTCAATATTTGGCAAGATTACAGTGGGTTGAGTTCCTACCAGTCCCATTACATCGTTAACTGAAAAATACTGCTTATTTGAGAATTTTAAAGAAACCGTGTTTTATTCAAGTCGGATTTATATTCAATTACAATACAGTGCATTCGATGGAAATATAAATGGATCGGCAATAGTTCACATTCTTTTATCTTTTGAAATATATTTTGAAAGATTCAAATTAAAATTGTCTTAAAAGTCCTTGGGGCTACTTTCTTTCATCTTAAACATGAAAAAGAGAATTGATTGATTTTATCTGCAATTATTTTATACGTGGTTATCAATTTTCTATGAAAATAAACGATGTAAGAGATTAAAAAGTCGAAACAGCTCTGCCACATCATTCAACGGCGTCCATTATAATAGCTTGTATTTTGTTTCGGTGAAAATACAACTTAGAATATATTAGCACTTCAGATCATTGGAATTTTGGCTATTCAGAAAATAAAAATTAAGGAATTTATATAATTTCTGACACAACTATTCGGCAGTCTTTTAGAATTATATAAAACTTAGTTTTGAATAAGAAATCTTTGAGCTTATGTTTGGATTTAAAAAGGAAAAAAATTGGAAACGCTTCATTCGTTTTATAATTTTCTTTTTTATATTCTCTATTATGACATTCTGAAATATGACACATAAAGAAAGCATAAAATTTAATGCATTTAAATAAAATGCAAAGAAATTATGAGTCAATTGATATATAATTCTAAATTTTCAGTACTTCTCATTTAGCTCGCTTGTTGTTACTATCGCCAAACATAAACGTAAATAATAGATAATAAATAAATAATAGATTTCTGTTATGAGTAAAGAAGTCGCCAAATTGAAATCAGGTTTATGAAACGCAGCAAACTGAGGTTTCGAATTTATCCAGAAAGTGCATGTCTTCCAACTCTAGCTGACTGTATGGGGTAGTAAATGTAAATTGTCGAAGCAAGGAAAGCATACTGAATTTTTAGTTGCGAAAGAGTACCGAAATATTGCTTTCTTATCGAGAAAGTGCAAATGATTGTCCTTCATTTCAAATATCCCAGATCATAACTTTTTTCCTTTAAGCTTTTTATCATACTTGCGATGCTATATTATTTATCCTCATATTGCTTAGCGAAGGCGAATTTCGTTGGTCTATCCTAAAGAAAGAGCTGCATGGTAATATAATCAATTTTGTCTTTAAAACGTGATTTCGCTTTCTTCCACGAGAAAAAAAATTACTTTTTCAAGGAATACTTTCAAATCCTTTTTAACCGATGAAGTCGCTAACGTGAACAAACATAAAAGCTTTCACGATGCATGGATTAAATTGAAAAAGCAGAATTTCATAAATGTCAAATTATAAAATTACGGATTATGCCAACACTTGGATTATGAACAATCAATTTGGAAGATCCATAAATACGTTGGCGATGACTGATATGAAGAGGAAGTGCCAAATATTTAATAGTTTAAGTTCTTTTCGTTTTGATATCGGACGTTGTTTAAATTAAAACTATAAATTGTTTTTAATGCCGGCTCTAGTACATGGCCTTTTCAGGATTAGAAAATTTTATATCAAAGTTTTATGAGTCAATAATTTCAAAAATGATGATTTATTTTGGATGAAAGTTTTGCAATATATTTGCTTGTCATTGAATGGAAAGGAAATATTAAAGTTTGTTTTCAGGAGTTTTATTTTTTCCTATTAAGCTGAAATAGCGATTAAAAATATTATTTGGAATCCAGAAATGCCTTTGTATTTCGCTGCCAAAACGTGCCAAATTTTCCAATTGGTACTTGATTATATATTATTCCTTTTTTTCCCATCTTGTAGTAGAGATATATAATGCGAATTTACTTAACTGGTTTGTAATATTCTAGACATGGAACTAAGAAATAAAAAAAAAATGAAGAAGGATTTTGAGGGCTTCCTTTCACTTTTGAAAATTTCCTTCAAAAATTTAGGTGTAGTTTTGAGTGAAAAATTTCTCTTTTTTTCTCATTTTCAGTTCTAATAGTTTAGATGAGGAGCCAAAAAATTTTACATCTTGGATGGATTTTTAAATTTAGTTTCTGTTACTTTTTTAAAGATTCAACGATTTATGTAAAATCTTTATATATATATATATATATATATATATATATATATATATATATATATATATATATATATATATATATATATATATATATATATATATATATATATATATGAATGTTTGAGGAGAAATTGAAGAAAAACTTATCTATACTCTTTTGAAAATATATTCTTTCACACTGTTACAAAATATTTGGTCCAAAAACTAACTCTGATAAATGGGATGAATCCATCCCGCCGTTTTGATGCATTTCAATAACATCTGCTCTAATAATGGATTGATAACTCCAAAATATCTGCATTAGGAACGCCATTCCTTGATATAATGTTTAAAGATAAGAGGAAGAAGTACTAATAATATGTTTGGCTGTAAACAGGTGTTCTTCACTCTTTATTGTAACATCCGATGCATGGCTCTTTCAATTTAGCAATAGTAATATTTTTTCATAACGTTAAATATTTTAAGAGATTTATTTATTAAATATGCTGATATATAACAGATGCCAGAAATTTTTGATGATTTCAAATACACGAGAACTGGAAGTTTCATTGGGGTGACAGCCATACATTTATATCCGAAATACTGCAAGAGCTTAATTGAAAGGTTTATTGTTGTCTGCAGGGCAATGGATAGACTTTCTTGATACAGACGCTTGAGGGATCACTGCAACGATTCGTTTAGGTATATGACAAATCGGCCTTTTCATCTTAAAGAGAAACATTTTAACACTTCTTTTGAGTCCTGCTGCATCCCTTATTAAGCAATTTTTCTCATATTCATGCGTTCTTTAAAACATATACAATCCGCTGCACAGAGTTTGGGTCAACTCAGAACTCATACAGTTCGAAAATTCCTTACAACATTTTCGAATAAATTTGATAGACGAGCACAACTTTGGGAACAGATCTTCATCGGATCTAATTTTTCTTAGAAGCTGATTCCGTACACTTATTTCGTTGTAGATCGTGCGCACATTTAAAGTAAAAATATTAAATTTCAAACTTTTAAAAAATTTAGTTAAATTGTTAAAAAAATTGTAATATATATTTTCAAATTTTTTCACGTTTTTAAAGAGACGCGTATCCAGTCGTTAATGCTGCATCAGCATAATCTAATATTGCTGGAACTTTACTGCGCATAGCTTTCTTTTCAAAAATAAGTAACCCGAATAGTAACAGGAAAATCGGAGAAAAAACCAGAGATAAAGCATATTTATATAATTTGAAACAATACATGAACATACTATAAAGATTTATAAAAATAGAGTAAATAAAATAATGTATGATTGGAATGCTAAAAATTTTCCCTTAATTAAAAAATTGAGTATTCCTTCAAAGTTATATCTAATCATACACATTAAAGTTATAAATATCATTAAAAAACTTAATCATTAGAAGAATACAGATCAAATTGAAGAATCTGCTGGATATAATTCACAAATAATGAACATTTCTATGGAGAGTGAAGCATAAATTAATTGTTGAATCAACGGATTTTAGAAAAGCATTACCTTGCCATTTTAAATCTTTCGCCATGAACGCCAAATTTTATCATATTAATTTTTAATCACTGTCAAAGACATTTACTTTACCAACTGTTATGTCTGTGCATTCAGATGCAGGTATTTTTACTCTTATAATGTTTTTTTTTTCTCAAAATAAAGAAATAAAATATTTCAATTTAGGGCTAGATATTCTGATAAAATATCCAGATTCCAAAATTCGTTTTCAAATCAAAACTCTGAAGTAACCGGAAAAAAATTATAGAAAACCAAAATATTGTATCCTTCAATAATTAAATATTTATGGGAAATTGAAGCGAGGAACAATTTCTGAGTCATTCAAATGCTTAAATATATTTATTAATTGTCAAATTACAAACTTATGAAAAATAAAAAGCAAATATTCCTTGGTGTTAAATGTATACATTATCTTTCTGAATAATAGAACAATAACGGGAGAAAATATTTTAAGAATGTCCTATCATTTATTAATTAGTTTATTATTAGTGTAGATGAAATAGGCTTCTAAAATAACATGAAATTTAATAAAATTATCAAATTCTTACTCAATTGAAAGTAGAGAAATTGCACTAAACGTGATCGTACGCATGTAATTATTGAAAATATGCATCTCTTTCAGTATAAGATATTTAAAAGACCGTTCACGTAAGCGAAAATACTTATTAATGTAGCATTTTGCATTTGTATGAAATGTAAGAATATGTTTTCTTGATTGTGAAGGAGTGCTTCTAGTAATAAGGATGATGCGCACAAAAACGCAGTTCAAATCATGATAGATTCATTCAAAAGATTTGAAGATACGATACACGATATGCTAAACTCATACAAGTAAAAGAAATGAAAATAACAGAAGAAAATTGTGGAAATAGTGGAAGAAAAGAAACAAATGGTTATAATCATCTCAATTTAAGCGTAAAATACTTAATGATTTCAAATTGAGCACATTAGCAGAGCATAGATGATGACTCAAATATAATATCAAGGTACCATTACAGAAATTGATTATTTAAAGTCTTAAATAGTTGAATTTATATTTTTAATCACGAAGAGCGCAGCCATGAATATCGCCATTTAGGAAATTTTTAGTTTTCTGAATTTTAAATTGAGTTTGCAATAGTATAAATAAAGGAATAATTTAAGGGAAGAATAATTTGGATAGATCAAAATATTTAATTTATTTATTAATTGATTAATTGCATATTTTTTGCGACACAGAAGGAAATATTGGAACTTCAACAAATACTAAATATTTTAATCTAATTCCAGCTATTCTAACCAGTATTCTAAATCTGAAATATTTTAATCATGAAACATTGGACAGAAGGACAACATATTTTTAAAACTGAAAGCTGATTTTATCAGCAATACGCAGAAATGAAGGAAAAAAAAATCCTATTTTGTTCAAAAATCTTACATCCTGCAATTTTTTAAAAATAAGGTTTAAATAAGAGTGTATTTTATTTAAGGAATTACACGCGTATCAGTCCATAGAATATACTGAAATAAAGCGCAGTTATGGAAGTTCCGGAGGAACATCTATTTCCTATTATATGATATATTTTTCTAATGTTCTTTCATTTAGCAATAATAGTTTCTTTTGATAATTTGTGGTATTTTAAAGCTGAAAAATTTTATTGAAATACTTTCTTTAAAATTAGCTAGCTACGTTTGCGCGTTTTATTAAATTTAATATTTAATATTTCAACCTAATTTCGGTTATATTTTTCTTTGAAATTTTTTTAAAATAATGAAATCTGGAAGTGTTAGGAAGCTTTTTCTCGATTTTATAAACGGCAAAAGAGCATGGAAATAAGAATTTTGAAAGAAAAAAGAAACATGAATGGACATCATTAACTAATTCAAGGAATTTTTCGCTTATTAATACATTCATGAGTTTAAAGAAAAAAAATGTGCTTCTGTATATTGCCCTTAATGCGGGATCATCAACGTTCAATTAAAACGTTCATGACGAATTTGTCACTACGATTATATATGGGTTTTTTTCCGGCACTGGAAATTATTTTTGTCATTTTCACTGATTTATGCAGCATAAATATTTGAATATCACATTTAAAATAATTTATTTTATTGCAAATGAAACGTTTTCGAAGCAACCATTAAGGAATAAGATTGTTTATTAGAGACAATACTTGCATTTACAATGCCATTGCTAGGAGACTCACAAACAACAAAAATAAAAAGAAAATGTTTTAATCCTGAAATTGGAAAAATAAAATAAATTAACATTCTGAAAGCTTGTCATCATATCATAGCATTATCACATACTTCAAAGACAAGAAATAATTTGATAAATTTCTACCAATTATATATCAATTGAGAGCGAAACAATGATGGCTTCAAAAATATTTAGAAAATTGGTTAGATATGTTTTCGTATTATTAAGGTGGCATATATTATTTGAAGAATCTCAGCACAGTTAAGTAACATCTTCAACAGACACATTTAAACGTTTTTTGCTATTAAGAGCGATAGTAATATCTAAATTTCCCGATTATGAGTCTTAAATGAAAGTGGCCGCGCTGGTCCACTCCCATTCACCAGCCACCTTCAGCGCCCCACCAGTGGCCGAGCGCCGAAGCTCTTTGAACTGGTAGGCGGAGTCCTCCGCTGTGGAAAGCGGCACTCTGCCGGACTGGCTGTGTGGGGTTTGCCTGGTTTCCCCATGCTTTGCACGAATGTGGGCCAGTTTCCCTCCAAAGCCCTTCCAGGAAGGCACTTAGCGCACTCCAAAAATCCCTATTCGGCATCACTACTTTCCAAATTGATTGTTGAAGAGACCAGTTAGTTAAGTATCATTCACACATATTCAATTTCAACATTTCGGCTAACTAAAAGATTTAGAAATATAATTACATACTTAAGTCTACAGGAGTGCGCTAAGTTGTTGTGGACGCGTTGATCCACTCCCCCTACCGTCAACGCACGACACTTTAATTGACTCATACCTCGAATTTGTGACCAGCAGATGGAACCCGTTTCTAAGGCGTGTGCGAGGGAGGTCGAGTTTTGTTCGACCTCCCGGGGCTGTCCCGGAATGTAGTGATCGGAGTGTAGGAGGACAGCCCTCGAGGAACTCTGGTAGCCGACCTCCAAGTGGTGTTCCTCGGGCAACGCTGCTACGAAATCGAGCAGCGGCTGACGGGCTACTGATATAGTAAAAAAATAATAAACGCTTAGACTTGGGGAACGCTCCAATAAAAATTGTCTTTATTTGTATGATTCAAAATTTGGAAAATCGAAATTATTCTCTGCCATTGTTTATTTATATGACGAATTATAATCCGTTTTTTTTATTATTTTTATTTCTAATGAATATTTAGATGTATTCCCTCTTTCATTTTCATTACATTTTTTTGTCCGATTTGTATATAAAATTTCTCGATTTATGGATTTTGAACTCCGGAGTTTTGGAGAAAAAAGTTATTTCTTTCATTTTTGAACAATCATATTATTATTACTTTAAAACTGTTTTTATTATTTTTTTCTGAATTTTATATTTCATGATAGTATCATTAAAATTGCCATTGAATTTCTAAATTTACGACTATGTACTATTTACTCTTCTATACTCTACTATTTACGACTATGTACTATTTCTTCGGTGAATTTAAAATTCGACAATATTGAGAGAGTAAGCTATGTTCAAATTCTGGGAATTTAATAACGATATATTCTCAATGGATACACAATCACAGGGAACTTCAGGATCCTGGCATATTATGATGAGGATGAAAAGTTGATTACACAATTTTGTCTTTTTCTGATGTAAAATATTTCTATCGCACTTGAAAAGGATTGAAATGAAAATAAAATGTTGTACATTTCTTGCAATTACTTTGAAACAAATCATGACACAAAAATCATTCTTATACCATCTTAATAAACACACTTCACTGTTCAATTAATTTTTTTCTTACACGTGTATTTACATATGTTAAAGATAGTAGCTTTCATTAGATATTTTTACTTCTTTTATACGTAATTAAAGTAAACATTTTAGTATGTTCCAAAAGAAAGAACCTTCATGGTTGTTTTTTTAATTTGTTTTATTTTCTTTGATTGGAGGACTAAATGTTGCCTCATATTTCAATAATTCTGAAATTTTGATGAGCACAATTGACAATTAATGAATCTTTTAATTTTTCATTGAATATTTATTTTAGTTGCTGACTGTTAGTATCTAGTGTATTACGTATTATATATTTTATAGCAGCAGCTTCAAAGTTATATTTTTTTAATTTCATGAACGGATATCCTCTTTTAATTCTGCAATTAGTAACCAGAATTTTATTTGAATATTTTCCAGTTTCAAATATTTAAACAAACATTTAACTTCAAAAAATGGCATTTTCTAGCTCACACAATGTTAAAAAAATTGCTTTACTTAGTAAAATCTAGAATTCATGAATGTTTTTCATACTAAAAAATGTTGCTCGATCTTCAGGCACAGATATAAGTTCAAGGGTTTGTATATGTGATTAAACATTACAATTGGTTCTTGGAATAAAAGGGACATGAACACGGATCATGAAAACTGCACCAATATTTTAACAATAAATAAATTTAAAAAACAAAAAGTAATATATAAAAAAAATTTAAGTCAATGCCTACTTATTTTCTTACATTATTTATATATATTTTATATTATTTATGATCGGGTGTCGCGTCAAGTAATCTCAGAGCTTGGTTACAATCTTGGCGACCATTTAGCGATATGACGACGGATTTGACGATTTTGGCGACCCAATAGAAATTACTGGACAAGTTTAATTAATTAATTAATATTTGAAAAAATACTGTATTAACCTGAAGTGTCATCCACTACAAGTATAAAAAAAATGTTCTTGAACTTGAGTGAATGAATAAAAAGTATTTTATTAATGATTGAAAATTTGAACAAGATGATATTTTTCAAAGTGTAAGTAATATTTTACTATACTAAACATTTTTGCTTGATATTATCTTGATATTTAACTTCTGGGCTGCTATTTTTGAAAAACAGTTGACATTACGTCATCTGCGTGAGTTATTCTACCAATATTGAAACCAGCGGGAATAGTCTCCTGAATATTTTCTCGCTTACTCTCAAATAAAGGTATTATCCAAATGGACGCTTTGCATGATTTTGGCGTACAATAGCCCAAAAATTTTTCATGAATTTATTATTTTTACTGAATCTAGTGTGATTCTTGGCGAGTATTTCTGCGATTTATGCCTGGCATGTGGTTAATAGTACTAACTACGTGAATATATAGAAGATTAAGTACGTGTTTTCGATACTTTTTTTTCCCCGACCGATTGAAACAAAAGTTTGAGACTTAACTACAATTGTAATGACAGAATCACATATCAAATTTAAATCTTTTCTTTTTCAACTTATTACGTTTACATGCGTCTGAAAGTACTCTGAAATCCCAGTTGGATTTGGCTCAAAATTTGAAAGGTGTCTCTTCAATATAGATATTGAATTTCTCCCCCGAATTTTATCCATCTTGCTCTCTTCATTTTTTTTAAATTACTGCGTTAACTTATATTCAAACCGCCGGACAGATCGACTTTCTTCGATCTTATTTTGCTCAAAATTTGATAGAAAACTCCACATTTGGTGAAAAGACTGTATACCAAATTTCGCCCGACTAGCTCAGAATCTCTAGCCTAATGTATCTTGGTCACAGAACAGACGAACGTACATTTTTCAAAAATCTCTTTCTCGTACTCAGAGAGGTGGAGATTCCACAAAATCTCGAGTTCGAATTTTTTGACGATTACTATACTATCTCTATACTACGTATATGATAAAGTAAACAGGTACTATTATCTGGAACCAAAGAGCTTCTACGTTATTTAGATTAACATTTCAATCTTTTGAAATAAAATTTAATCCTTTCTAAAAGCCAGAAGGAACACAGAATCTCACTATTTCTCCGAGAACTAATAACATATTTTCAAACTTTAGATGAGAGCTCCCATCAGTATTAGTATATATGAGTAGAATTTCAGAATAGAAGTAGCATTTTCCAAACTTTTTACTGATTAACTTTGAGGGTCCTCAACCTTCTAAAGTGGAAAAATGAATCTTATAAAAATGCACTCCGTAAAAGTATACATATTCTGCTTTTTTTCCCCACATTAAAACAGATATACAGGCAAACAGGTACAAACAACGGAAAATAGGTATCACACTTAGTTAAATCTAGGTTGTTCTATTTATGGACCAACAAATTCCGATGTTTAATACCAAGAAGATCAAAAATTGCGATGGAACATCAAGTTGCAAATCAAACTGAGAGGGTGAAGAAACGGGAAAAGAGCATGCACACTTTGAGTTTAGAAGGCATTGTCAATACACATGATGCACACGAGTAGGTAATGCATTATCCCCCATGCTAGTATGTGGTAGGAATCTTAACAACAGTTTAGGATCAACATGTGGGCAGGAATTCCCGGTCATCCATATTTAGAGCCGTACTTGCTGCTCATATGCATAAATCCAAACCAATTTTAAAGGTTTCAATCTATTCTTGTCGTAGAGCAGTCAAGCATATGGCTCAGGCATGATGGTGCCCTTTCACAGTTTCCCCGCGACGAGCGCTATCACCTCGATGTTACAAACAGAAACTGCTTATTTGGGTTTGTTTTAAATTTTTTACGAATACTATTGCTATTTTTGTTATAAATACAAAGCGGTAGATTGGACCCATTGCTTGATCACCACCTTCTCCGGATTTTAATGCCTGTGACTTTTTGCCAGAGGGTCTCTTTAAATCTCTCATTAATGCGGATGCCTTTGGACATAACGAAGGATCTCACAGCACGTCGTTTGTTACTTCGGCATACATCAATTGCTTTGCTTGTATCTTCGAGAGCGTCCAAAAATAGATTTTAAATCATTGTAAACTATACAATGATGCCAAAAGCCAACAAGATTATTTCTTTGCTTTCAGTCTTATTTTCATGTTTCAGAGCTTATGCGTACATGTGAGGATTAAAACAGTCTTCTTGGTGCTGACATATAGTCAATATTTTCAGGGAAATTTCAAATAGAAGAGCCTATAGTAGGCAGTTATTCATTGGTCATGAGCTATTCGGTGTGAGAACTTCAGTTTACTATCAAAACTTTTGTTTAATTCAAATAAAATTCTTCATTTGAAAACTTTTTGATACTTCACTTGTGTCTGGAAAATTCACCCGATTTACTAATTCATTAAAAAATCCTGGAATTGAGAAAATCTTTCTGCTATAAGAAGCTCTTCTCTAAGAAAGTATACGCACTTTAAAAATTCAGATAAAATAGCAAAGCAATATACAATCTAGCAAAGAAACGGAATTCTGTTCTTCTAGATAAAGTACATGAAACTTTCTTAGTACTTTAGCTTAAGAGAATAAATGATTAAAGGAAAAAAAACACACACAGAAAGGATTTTCAGCAAGGCCCTCGAGCATCTGGTGGTTTGATTTCTTGTCAAATACCATCTAAACCATTGCCCTTGGATACACAATTACAGGCAATTTCTGAAAAAACAGAACTTAATAGAAAAATAAGAGTCTGTTATTTTGTTTCTCCGACCAGATATAATGAGCAGACACATCTTAACGATCTTATTCAGCAAACCTCTATTTTCGCAAAGAGAGTTTAATGGTGAAAACACTCTTTGGGTAGTAGTGATCCTAATCCAACAGGTCCACAAATAGAAACACTAAAAGAAGATCACTGTTCGTGCCTTTTGAATGTCAGTAGGTGTACACACCTCCATCGGACTTTCCAAAATATTTCATGCTATTGACCTGTCCATATATTCTCTTCCATCTTTAAATTTTCCGCATCTGCAAATGTTTTTGATAGCAACCAATTTCCATTTGCACTCACATATATAGACCATACCTAAATCGCTCTCTTAAGTAAGTATATCTTTAGCAAAGCAGACAGCTGTTATTTGAATCGTTATGCCAATTGACTCTGGACAGTAATCTTTTATCCCAGATAGATAGAGACACATGCCAAAAAAAGATGATAGAGTGCCCAAAAAATACAACAGAAAGACATAATGCCAAAACAGTTTATTTTTCTGATTCAGGTACATCTAAAACATGGAGATTCCTCAAAATATCGATTCCGAATATTCGACCGTTACAATACTTTCTCTATTCCGTAAACGAAAAAGTAAACAAAAAGCATATAAGAAAATTAAATCTTCATATAGGAATTAGAAAAATAAATGATCCATTTTTCCTTTCTCGTGCCCAAAAGATATAAAAAGAAAGTAGTGTAATCGTCACAAAATTTCGATGTTGAAATTTTGACAAATCTATATGTTACAGACCACCCTGAGTCTGAAAAATAAATTTTTGCTTAATGTTTGTCTACTTGTAAGACTTGCATACTCATGTCCATAAATTAAGGATAATTCAGAGTCACGCGGAAATCGAAATCTAAAATACATATATCACCCGTAAAATGGCTACACACATCTTCAAAAATCATATACAAATTGCAGGAAGCCACCAGATGACACGGATAGTGCGTCAAAATGACGAGAGTGTAAGAGAATGATGTACAAGGAATACAGACAAAGAAGTAAAATAGTTCGAAAGTACTTTATAACCCTTTCAGTGCAATAACCGCACAGTTATGACACAAAGGATGCATTTGGATGATTTTTCATGTGGTAGAATTATCGGATGTCTGGAATGTGGGCGTTCCCAGCTGGAAGAATCCGAGAAACTTGGAATCGCCCAGAGTGTCATCTCCAGACTTTCGAAACGATTCCAAGATGTTGGTAATGTGAGTAGACTTTACAGCACAGGTCGCCCCCGAGTGACAGTGCCGAATGAGGACCGGTATTTGGCAGTTACTGCCAAAAGAAACAGACGGAGCCCAGCATCCGTCCTGTCTCGTTAGCTCTCTTTAGACACTGGTACAACAATTTCAAGGTAGACCGTGTACAGACGCTTAGGGAAGATTGGTCTGTATGCTCGCAGGCCTGTCAGATGTGTTCCACTTACTGCAACTCATTGTCGCCTGAGGTTAGCCTGGAGCAGAGAGCATGCATTGTGGACACCGCAACAGTGGGCTTGTGTAATGTTTTCCGACAAGTCCAGGTTTAGCTTGCAGTCTGATTCTCGCGTACTTTCAAATGGAGAGCGCCAGGTACCCGATACCACCAAGAGAACATCAATGAAATTCACCGTTACGATGGTGCATAATTGCGGTGGTGCATCATTGAAAGTCACCGTTACGGTGGTGCAGAATTGCTCGTTTGGGGGGAATTATTCTGGGTTCCAGAACTGACCTGCATGTTCAAATTGGAACCATGACAGGCCAAATCTATCGGGACGTCATTCTGGAACAATATGTACGTTTGTTTCGGGGCGCCATGAGTGCAGAATTAGTGCTTATGGATGACAACGCCCATTCTCAACGTGGAAACATCGTAAACGAATGCCTTCGATCGGAGGATATACCCGTATGGACCGGCCAGCATTCTCACCGGACTTGAATCCAGTAGAGCATGTGTGGGCCATGTTTGGCCGACGAGTTGCAGCCCATTCAACCACCTCCTACGTGTCTACCGGAACTTCGGTGAGCATTGCTTGATGAGTGGTGTAATATTTCCCAAGATCAATCGATAATTTGCTACTCATCATGCCTAGGCGTTATACGGACTGTATTGCATCGACTGGGAGACACACTATGCATTAACCATCATACCAACTATGTAATATTGGTTTTTGTAAATAGGTGTTTTTTTTTTTTTTTTTTTTTTGTAATTTGCTCCAGGGAGCAAAAACTCGCAATCTTTATTAATGATATCAAACATAAAGCATAATGCTTGCTATTTAACTTTTCTTTCATAAGTAGACTTTACAAAGAAGTCACATTTGTTTTACTTTTGACTGTTTCTCTTCCTGAACTTGCATTGTCTTTAATTTATGAACATGAGTGTAGTTAAAAAAACTGTTTGTGTTTCTCGGATGAAATTCGGCCCATGATCTTTAACCCATATTAGAGCACTCATAAAAAAAAAAAAAACATAGGAAAAACGTAAATTTTTAAAGACATGATCAATTCACGGGTCTTACACATATAAATCAAAAATTTAAAACAATTTTAATATTTTTTTAAAACACAGACTGCTTTATAAATAGGACAATGGTCCAATACACTACTAAAAATTAAGAAGTTTTACTTAAGTTGCAAAAAAGATTTTATAAATGAAAATCCGATAAACAGTCTCTACATCGTGTAACATTTCTGTATTAACTGTATTGTTTCCTGGACATAGCTCAAATTCACTAAGGTTGCGACAGGGTCCAGAGCATTTTCCGAATATATTTTTTAACGTGATAAAATGTGAAAACCTCTATAAAAAAATTGCCTTGAAACTTTTCAATGACACTTTGGATAACTTCAAAAGAATAATCTTTCTTTTGCGCTGTGTTTCGATTGGTCTCTGTTTCTGTTTGGGATATTATATCATTAGCCATTATGTGGAAGAGTTCAAAGGGAGTTTTCCCGAATGTCGTATCTGCAATATGTCGATGATCTTCAGAAGAAAAGAATATAGTGAAAACGAAAATTCTGTTTCACATATTTTTCCATTTAGGTGGTTTTGTATCAAGCCTAATTTCTTCACAGATATTTGACAAAAATCTCTAGTTTTATGTAGATTTTAATTGTTTCTTTTATTTTATTCACATTTAATTGCTCTCTTATAACTAAGGACAACGGTCCAATATAGACAAACCAAATTTGTTGATTTTTATTAAATTCTGAAAGAAACCCATTCAGAAGTTTATCTGTTCAGTTACCGGAATGCAAGTTTGCATGGTAATTTAAAAACGTTAAAAACAAGCTGGATAAAACATTTTTGCTCAGATTTAGTATCTAAATGATAGACCTGTAGCTATTGGAGATAGCGAGGACCGAACGTTTGGATTCGTAGCCGAGTAACATGACCAGTAGACAAAGGTGATGAATCCTGGCCAGGACCTGTTAACTGGCTTATAAAGCTTCACCACATCAAATATTAAACCAAAATCGACAAGGAGTTGTGTGTTTGTTGGTCTGGATATTCGCATGCATATGAACGCGATAATGCAGAAACACTCTTATTATGTAAACGTCTAAATTTAGTACATCGTTTTATCCTCTAAATTGTAAATCCTGATTCAGTTTTGAGTCAAATCCGACGAAAACGATTGATCGCAGATTGACCGTCCTTCGAATTGTGCATTTATGTGCATATAAATGGAATAGCTAAAAAAGAAAGGACTCAAATGAAATTTGATATATTATCTCATGATTACAATTGTAATTTATTTTATAACTTTGTTTTCAAGCGTTGGGACACAACTGACTCAAATAAGTATTTGATTTTCAGCTATTTGTGTAATAATCGTATTCCAGCGGTAAATCGCCAAAAATTTCGTAAAAAGGTAGCTCCTTATTAAATTGTTCTGTAACCATTGTTTGTAATTGGCACGCAGTAAGTAATGAGCAGAAGTGGTGTTCATGGCCTTTTCAAAAGTCCATATTTCCACTCTGTTGTGAGATGAGAGAACAGTTTTATTGAAGAGCACCAAAGAAAGTTTCTGGGAGATCACTTCGGCTGGTTTTAAAGCTGTCGTATAAAGAAATGAATGGCAAAAAAATTTGCCTCTTTTAGAAAATTTCCTGTCACAAATACAGACCAAAAGAACCTCATTTACACACAATCTGTACCGATGCCGGAGACAGAAATGAGTGCATGAAAATGTCTTCCAAAAGCTTTACTAGCACTAATTAAATTTCTTCCTTTCAAAATTGAAACCAAAAATTGCTTGCTTTTATTTTTCATAATCTATAGTAAACATTTAACAACCACGGCCGTGGCACAGGAATCGCTCTTATTACTTACTAGCTGCCTTTGGCGACCAGCCGGTTCGCCAATCTTAATTTTCGTTTAAATTTTTATAATTAAATAGGTTGAACCGGAGTTTAACCCCCTTCTTCGCCAAGTTGCGATAACGCGCCAAAGCTGGCAATCTTTATTATGCACTATAATTGAATATCTGCTCCTTTGCTTTTGAACATTTCGCAAGGCCGTTGTTAGCGATTTTTAAAAATTGCGCAAGCAGGGGGTTAAACTCCGGTCGTACCATTAAATATTTTATGCAATTCCAACTTTAATAGATTCTTCAGCAAAATATTTTAAAACTTCAAATTTTGATAGTCATATAATTCACTCATAATATTATAAAGGCCTTCAGTCATAGCGTGATATGTATCTCTCTAATTTTCTGTTACCTCTCGTAGAAATTATGCTTTAAATTAAAGTGTAAATGATTAATCTGCAATTAATATAATAATATTTTTTACTGAAACAAAGCATTTTTTTAATACTATGATTACTGATAATAGAGTCACTGAGTGTTTAAACTTTATGGACACTAAAGAATATCTTTCTTAATTTATGTAATATCTCAAGAATTTGTCTACAAAAATTTCTCAGATTCATCATGAACAGATCGATTCATTAACAATGTTTCCTTTTAAATGCATCAAACACTAAGAAAATAAAATGAATCATTTAAAATAATCGATCGAAAACAGGTTTAAAAAACTACTTAAAAAACGAAGTACTTAAAACTATAAGCATGTACAAAAAAGTATATAACTGACATAAATACAATTTAATTACAAAAACATGCAATTAAACTAAAAATAATTTAAATCATTGAAAACAGGTTAAAAAAAACTACTTAAAAAACGATGTACTTAAAACTATAAGCAAATACAAAAATATATAACTAACATAAATACAATTTACTCACAAAAGTATGCAACTAACCTAAAAATAATTTAAATCATCCGTTGGTTGTCATGTCAACAGTCAGAACATAATGCGCATACGTGAATTTTCTTCGCCAGTTACGTTAACGCAAATGCGTGAATTTTTCTACTCCAGTTAGGGTAACGCTATGCAGATTATACATTTTTAATTTCCCTTATTCTGTGTTATTTTAATTCAAAAGTACTTCAGAATGAATCTGAAACATGGATTAATTAACAATGTTTAATTTTAAATGCATAAAACATTAAGAAAATAAACAGACTCATTTGAAATAATCCGCCGAAAAATGTTAACCCTAGCCTCATTACTGTTGGGAGAAAAAAATAACTGAAGCCTTACTCATTTGGCGGTGGGGAAAATGAAAGATTTTTTTGGCGGAAAAGTTGGCGGTGGAGAAAATGGAAGATTTTTTTGGTGGGAAAGTTAGTTTTTAATTAATAATTAAAATTCTAATTAAAATTTCAAAAAAGGGACCCCAGGTGCACATTCCCGACCTCTACGGTATGCATGTACCAAATTTGATAGCTGTATGTCAAATGACCTTGCCTGTAGAGCGCCAACACACACACACACACACACATTTAGCTTTATTATAAGTATAGATAGATAATCTAACTACAAATAGCGACAATAAAATATAAACAAATCGTTATAAAATTTTCAGTTTCATTTGTTGTTTGAACAGCTATATTTAATTCATTGCTTCGCTAATTAATGGAGATTAAAAATAAGATGAGAAATGTTCTGGAGGCGAATTCGTCGCAATCCCCAAATCTTCATTCAGTCAGCGGAAACAAAATGTGAAAGACATTAAGATGTCCAAGAGATCGAGTTTAATCGAGCCCAAAATAAAGCTCAGCTGTTCGGTAAATACCATAACTAAATAGACATTTAACAGACGAGTCCTTTTCAGGCTTTTTATAACTAATTCATTTCACTATTCTACTATTTTTATTTCAGTTAAAATATTATTAAAAGGTAAAAGCAAACGATTGTTTCTTTGATAAACATATTTTATTAATGTTATTTCGTTTATTTTTTTGTATAATAGCTGATGATCAATTGTAAACCTTTTGGAATCTGGCAATGGTTTGGAAACTTCATTAACTTTAACTTCAACTTTCTAAACTCTCAATCTCATTGGTCGAAATTCATGGAACACCCGATTTTACAATTAGAGACGCCATTTAGTGTCATGTTTCTGAAATTGTGACTTGCGGAAAAACAGTGGAAATTATTTACGAATGATATTACTGTTTGTGAATGAAAATATTTGATTTTATTTCTTTATTTGTTTTCTCACTTACAAATAAACAATGGATTTTTCTGTGTCTTCTTTAGATCTCGTTGCAGGTATGGAGCCCATGGACTGGGAGGATGTCTGAACCGAGGAGCCCATGGACTGGGAAGCTGTGGACAGCGACGAGCCGATTGATTGGGAGGAAATTCCTCTTCCTCCACAGGTGAGTCTACCAGGTAGGTCTTTTTCTCCACCTACAGTCGTAAGGCCTGTGGTAGCAAAGGTAACTACTCCTACCCCGAAGGAGCCTATCAATGAAAGAACTAAGAAAACTGTGCGAAGATTGTAGGACCAGGACTATGACAAAATTATGCGTATTAATTGTCAAAGCGAAAAACCTAAAATTTAACTAGTTGCAAAAAGAATCGATAAATCTAATGCTCCTAGTATTCAAAACTGATTGAAAAAACAATTTTTGTATAAGACATAATAAGATTAAGATAGGTTTTTTTATACCAATCATTTATCATCATTTATAAAAGTTAGTTCCGTTGTTAGGCATCTTTTGGTCCTACATTCTGCGCACAGCTTTCTTAGTTCTTGCATTGATAGGCTCCTTCGGGGTAGGAGTAGTTACCTTTGCTACCACAGGCCTTACGACTGTAGGTGGAGAAAAAGACCTACCTGGTAGACTCACCTGTGGAGGAAGAGGAATTTCCTCCCAATCCATCGGCTCGTCGCTGTCCACAGCTTCCCAGTCCATGGGCTCCTCGGTTCAGACATCCTCCCAGTCCATGGGCTCCATACCTGCAACGAGATCTAAAGAAGACACAGAAAAATCCATTGTTTATTTGTAAGTGAGAAAACAAATAAAGAAATAAAATCAAATATTTTCATTCACAAACAGTAATATCATTCGTAAATAATTTCCACTGTTTTTCCGCAAGTCACAATTTCAGAAACATGACACTAAATGGCGTCTCTAATTGTAAAATCGGGTGTTCCATGAATTTCGACCAATGAGATTGAGAGTTTAGAAAGTTGAAGTTAAAGTTAATGAAGTTTCCAAACCATTGCCAGATTCCAAAAGGTTTACAATTGATCATCAGCTATTATACAAAAAAATAAACGAAATAACATTAATAAAATATGTTTATCAAAGAAACAATCGTTTGCTTTTACCTTTTAATAATATTTTAACTGAAATAAAAATAGTAGAATAGTGAAATGAATTAGTTATAAAAAGCCTGAAAAGGACTCGTCTGTTAAATGTCTATTTAGTTATGGTATTTACCGAACAGCTGAGCTTTATTTTGGGCTCGATTAAACTCGATCTCTTGGACATCTTAATGTCTTTCACATTTTGTTTCCGCTGACTGAATGAAGATTTGGGGATTGCGACGAATTCGCCTCCAGAACATTTCTCATCTTATTTTTAATCTCCATTAATTAGCGAAGCAATGAATTAAATATAGCTGTTCAAACAACAAATGAAACTGAAAATTTTATAACGATTTGTTTATATTTTATTGTCGCTATTTGTAGTTAGATTATCTATCTATACTTATAATAAAGCTAAATGTGTGTGTGTGTGTGTGTGTTGGCGCTCTACAGGCAAGGTCATTTGACATACAGCTATCAAATTTGGTACATGCATACCGTAGAGGTCGGGAATGTGCACCTGGGGTCCCTTTTTTGAAATTTTAATTAGAATTTTAATTATTAATTAAAAACTAACTTTCCCACCAAAAAAATCTTCCATTTTCTCCACCGCCAACTTTTCCGCCAAAAAAATCTTTCATTTTCCCCACCGCCAAATGAGTAAGGCTTCAGTTATTTTTTTCTCCCAACAGTAATGAGGCTAGGGTTAACATTTTTCGGCGGATTATTTCAAATGAGTCTGTTTATTTTCTTAATGTTTTATGCATTTAAAATTAAACATTGTTAATTAATCCATGTTTCAGATTCATTCTGAAGTACTTTTGAATTAAAATAACACAGAATAAGGGAAATTAAAAATGTATAATCTGCATAGCGTTACCCTAACTGGAGTAGAAAAATTCACGCATTTGCGTTAACGTAACTGGCGAAGAAAATTCACGTATGCGCATTATGTTCTGACTGTTGACATGACAACCAACGGATGATTTAAATTATTTTTAGGTTAGTTGCATACTTTTGTGAGTAAATTGTATTTATGTTAGTTATATATTTTTGTATTTGCTTATAGTTTTAAGTACATCGTTTTTTAAGTAGTTTTTTTTAACCTGTTTTCAATGATTTAAATTATTTTTAGTTTAATTGCATGTTTTTGTAATTAAATTGTATTTATGTCAGTTATATACTTTTTTGTACATGCTTATAGTTTTAAGTACTTCGTTTTTTAAGTAGTTTTTTAAACCTGTTTTCGATCGATTATTTTAAATGATTCATTTTATTTTCTTAGTGTTTGATGCATTTAAAAGGAAACATTGTTAATGAATCGATCTGTTCATGATGAATCTGAGAAATTTTTGTAGACAAATTCTTGAGATATTACATAAATTAAGAAAGATATTCTTTAGTGTCCATAAAGTTTAAACACTCAGTGACTCTATTATCAGTAATCATAGTATTAAAAAAATGCTTTGTTTCAGTAAAAAATATTATTATATTAATTGCAGATTAATCATTTACACTTTAATTTAAAGCATAATTTCTACGAGAGGTAACAGAAAATTAGAGAGATACATATCACGCTATGACTGAAGGCCTTTATAATATTATGAGTGAATTATATGACTATCAAAATTTGAAGTTTTAAAATATTTTGCTGAAGAATCTATTAAAGTTGGAATTGCATAAAATATTTAATGGTACGACCGGAGTTTAACCCCCTGCTTGCGCAATTTTTAAAAATCGCTAACAACGGCCTTGCGAAATGTTCAAAAGCAAAGGAGCAGATATTCAATTATAGTGCATAATAAAGATTGCCAGCTTTGGCGCGTTATCGCAACTTGGCGAAGAAGGGGGTTAAACTCCGGTTCAACCTATTTAATTATAAAAATTTAAACGAAAATTAAGATTGGCGAACCGGCTGGTCGCCAAAGGCAGCTAGTAAGTAATAAGAGCGATTCCTGTGCCACGGCCGTGGTTGTTAAATGTTTACTATAGATTATGAAAAATAAAAGCAAGCAATTTTTGGTTTCAATTTTGAAAGGAAGAAATTTAATTAGTGCTAGTAAAGCTTTTGGAAGACATTTTCATGCACTCATTTCTGTCTCCGGCATCGGTACAGATTGTGTGTAAATGAGGTTCTTTTGGTCTGTATTTGTGACAGGAAATTTTCTAAAAGAGGCAAATTTTTTTGCCATTCATTTCTTTATACGACAGCTTTAAAACCAGCCGAAGTGATCTCCCAGAAACTTTCTTTGGTGCTCTTCAATAAAACTGTTCTCTCATCTCACAACAGAGTGGAAATATGGACTTTTGAAAAGGCCATGAACACCACTTCTGCTCATTACTTACTGCGTGCCAATTACAAACAATGGTTACAGAACAATTTAATAAGGAGCTACCTTTTTACGAAATTTTTGGCGATTTACCGCTGGAATACGATTATTACACAAATAGCTGAAAATCAAATACTTATTTGAGTCAGTTGTGTCCCAACGCTTGAAAACAAAGTTATAAAATAAATTACAATTGTAATCATGAGATAATATATCAAATTTCATTTGAGTCCTTTCTTTTTTAGCTATTCCATTTATATGCACATAAATGCACAATTCGAAGGACGGTCAATCTGCGATCAATCGTTTTCGTCGGATTTGACTCAAAACTGAATCAGGATTTACAATTTAGAGGATAAAACGATGTACTAAATTTAGACGTTTACATAATAAGAGTGTTTCTGCATTATCGCGTTCATATGCATGCGAATATCCAGACCAACAAACACACAACTCCTTGTCGATTTTGGTTTAATATTTGATGTGGTGAAGCTTTATAAGCCAGTTAACAGGTCCTGGCCAGGATTCATCACCTTTGTCTACTGGTCATGTTACTCGGCTACGAATCCAAACGTTCGGTCCTCGCTATCTCCAATAGCTACAGGTCTATCATTTAGATACTAAATCTGAGCAAAAATGTTTTATCCAGCTTGTTTTTAACGTTTTTAAATTACCATGCAAACTTGCATTCCGGTAACTGAACAGATAAACTTCTGAATGGGTTTCTTTCAGAATTTAATAAAAATCAACAAATTTGGTTTGTCTATATTGGACCGTTGTCCTTAGTTATAAGAGAGTTCAATTAAATGTGAATAAAATAAAAGAAACAATTAAAATCTACATAAAACTAGAGATTTTTGTCAAATATCTGTGAAGAAATTAGGCTTGATACAAAACCACCTAAATGGAAAAATATGTGAAACAGAATTTTCGTTTTCACTATATTCTTTTCTTCTGAAGATCATCGACATATTGCAGATACGACATTCGGGAAAACTCCCTTTGAACTCTTCCACATAATGGCTAATGATATAATATCCCAAACAGAAACAGAGACCAATCGAAACACAGCGCAAAAGAAAGATTATTCTTTTGAAGTTATCCAAAGTGTCATTGAAAAGTTTCAAGGCAATTTTTTTATAGAGGTTTTCACATTTTATCACGTTAAAAAATATATTCGGAAAATGCTCTGGACCCTGTCGCAACCTTAGTGAATTTGAGCTATGTCCAGGAAACAATACAGTTAATACAGAAATGTTACACGATGTAGAGACTGTTTATCGGATTTTCATTTATAAAATCTTTTTTGCAACTTAAGTAAAACTTCTTAATTTTTAGTAGTGTATTGGACCATTGTCCTATTTATAAAGCAGTCTGTGTTTTAAAAAAATATTAAAATTGTTTTAAATTTTTGATTTATATGTGTAAGACCCGTGAATTGATCATGTCTTTAAAAATTTACGTTTTTCATATGTTTTTTTTTTTTTTATGAGTGCTCTAATATGGGTTAAAGATCATGGGCCGAATTTCATCCGAGAAACACAAACAGTTTTTTTAACTACACTCATGTTCATAAATTAAAGACAATGCAAGTTCAGGAAGAGAAACAGTCAAAAGTAAAACAAAGGTGACTTCTTTGTAAAGTCTATTTATGAAAGAAAAGTTAAATAGCAAGCATTATGCTTTATGTTTGATATCATTAATAAAGATTGCGAGTTTTTGCTCCCTGGAGCAAATTACAAAAAAAAAAAAAAAAAAAAAAAAACACCTATTTACAAAAACCAATATTACATAGTTGGTATGATGGTTAATGCATAGTGTGTCTCCCAGTCGATGCAATACAGTCCGTATAACGCCTAGGCATGATGAGTAGCAAATTATCGATTGATCTTGGGAAATATTACACCACTCATCAAGCAATGCTCACCGAAGTTCCGGTAGACACGTAGGAGGTGGTTGAATGGGCTGCAACTCGTCGGCCAAACATGGCCCACACATGCTCTACTGGATTCAAGTCCGGTGAGAATGCTGGCCGGTCCATACGGGTATATCCTCCGATCGAAGGCATTCGTTTACGATGTTTCCACGTTGAGAATGGGCGTTGTCATCCATAAGCACTAATTCTGCACTCATGGCGCCCCGAAACAAACGTACATATTGTTCCAGAATGACGTCCCGATAGATTTGGCCTGTCATGGTTCCAATTTGAACATGCAGGTCAGTTCTGGAACCCAGAATAATTCCCCCCAAACGAGCAATTCTGCACCACCGTAACGGTGACTTTCAATGATGCACCACCGCAATTATGCACCATCGTAACGGTGAATTTCATTGATGTTCTCTTGGTGGTATCGGGTACCTGGCGCTCTCCATTTGAAAGTACGCGAGAATCAGACTGCAAGCTAAACCTGGACTTGTCGGAAAACATTACACAAGCCCACTGTTGCGGTGTCCACAATGCATGCTCTCTGCTCCAGGCTAACCTCAGGCGACAATGAGTTGCAGTAAGTGGAACACATCTGACAGGCCTGCGAGCATACAGACCAATCTTCCCTAAGCGTCTGTACACGGTCTACCTTGAAATTGTTGTACCAGTGTCTAAAGAGAGCTAACGAGACAGGACGGATGCTGGGCTCCGTCTGTTTCTTTTGGCAGTAACTGCCAAATACCGGTCCTCATTCGGCACTGTCACTCGGGGGCGACCTGTGCTGTAAAGTCTACTCACATTACCAACATCTTGGAATCGTTTCGAAAGTCTGGAGATGACACTCTGGGCGATTCCAAGTTTCTCGGATTCTTCCAGCTGGGAACGCCCACATTCCAGACATCCGATAATTCTACCACATGAAAAATCATCCAAATGCATCCTTTGTGTCATAACTGTGCGGTTATTGCACTGAAAGGGTTATAAAGTACTTTCGAACTATTTTACTTCTTTGTCTGTATTCCTTGTACATCATTCTCTTACACTCTCGTCATTTTGACGCACTATCCGTGTCATCTGGTGGCTTCCTGCAATTTGTATATGATTTTTGAAGATGTGTGTAGCCATTTTACGGGTGATATATGTATTTTAGATTTCGATTTCCGCGTGACTCTGAATTATCCTTAATTTATGGACATGAGTATGCAAGTCTTACAAGTAGACAAACATTAAGCAAAAATTTATTTTTCAGACTCAGGGTGGTCTGTAACATATAGATTTGTCAAAATTTCAACATCGAAATTTTGTGACGATTACACTACTTTCTTTTTATATCTTTTGGGCACGAGAAAGGAAAAATGGATCATTTATTTTTCTAATTCCTATATGAAGATTTAATTTTCTTATATGCTTTTTGTTTACTTTTTCGTTTACGGAATAGAGAAAGTATTGTAACGGTCGAATATTCGGAATCGATATTTTGAGGAATCTCCATGTTTTAGATGTACCTGAATCAGAAAAATAAACTGTTTTGGCATTATGTCTTTCTGTTGTATTTTTTGGGCACTCTATCATCTTTTTTTGGCATGTGTCTCTATCTATCTGGGATAAAAGATTACTGTCCAGAGTCAATTGGCATAACGATTCAAATAACAGCTGTCTGCTTTGCTAAAGATATACTTACTTAAGAGAGCGATTTAGGTATGGTCTATATATGTGAGTGCAAATGGAAATTGGTTGCTATCAAAAACATTTGCAGATGCGGAAAATTTAAAGATGGAAGAGAATATATGGACAGGTCAATAGCATGAAATATTTTGGAAAGTCCGATGGAGGTGTGTACACCTACTGACATTCAAAAGGCACGAACAGTGATCTTCTTTTAGTGTTTCTATTTGTGGACCTGTTGGATTAGGATCACTACTACCCAAAGAGTGTTTTCACCATTAAACTCTCTTTGCGAAAATAGAGGTTTGCTGAATAAGATCGTTAAGATGTGTCTGCTCATTATATCTGGTCGGAGAAACAAAATAACAGACTCTTATTTTTCTATTAAGTTCTGTTTTTTCAGAAATTGCCTGTAATTGTGTATCCAAGGGCAATGGTTTAGATGGTATTTGACAAGAAATCAAACCACCAGATGCTCGAGGGCCTTGCTGAAAATCCTTTCTGTGTGTGTTTTTTTTCCTTTAATCATTTATTCTCTTAAGCTAAAGTACTAAGAAAGTTTCATGTACTTTATCTAGAAGAACAGAATTCCGTTTCTTTGCTAGATTGTATATTGCTTTGCTATTTTATCTGAATTTTTAAAGTGCGTATACTTTCTTAGAGAAGAGCTTCTTATAGCAGAAAGATTTTCTCAATTCCAGGATTTTTTAATGAATTAGTAAATCGGGTGAATTTTCCAGACACAAGTGAAGTATCAAAAAGTTTTCAAATGAAGAATTTTATTTGAATTAAACAAAAGTTTTGATAGTAAACTGAAGTTCTCACACCGAATAGCTCATGACCAATGAATAACTGCCTACTATAGGCTCTTCTATTTGAAATTTCCCTGAAAATATTGACTATATGTCAGCACCAAGAAGACTGTTTTAATCCTCACATGTACGCATAAGCTCTGAAACATGAAAATAAGACTGAAAGCAAAGAAATAATCTTGTTGGCTTTTGGCATCATTGTATAGTTTACAATGATTTAAAATCTATTTTTGGACGCTCTCGAAGATACAAGCAAAGCAATTGATGTATGCCGAAGTAACAAACGACGTGCTGTGAGATCCTTCGTTATGTCCAAAGGCATCCGCATTAATGAGAGATTTAAAGAGACCCTCTGGCAAAAAGTCACAGGCATTAAAATCCGGAGAAGGTGGTGATCAAGCAATGGGTCCAATCTACCGCTTTGTATTTATAACAAAAATAGCAATAGTATTCGTAAAAAATTTAAAACAAACCCAAATAAGCAGTTTCTGTTTGTAACATCGAGGTGATAGCGCTCGTCGCGGGGAAACTGTGAAAGGGCACCATCATGCCTGAGCCATATGCTTGACTGCTCTACGACAAGAATAGATTGAAACCTTTAAAATTGGTTTGGATTTATGCATATGAGCAGCAAGTACGGCTCTAAATATGGATGACCGGGAATTCCTGCCCACATGTTGATCCTAAACTGTTGTTAAGATTCCTACCACATACTAGCATGGGGGATAATGCATTACCTACTCGTGTGCATCATGTGTATTGACAATGCCTTCTAAACTCAAAGTGTGCATGCTCTTTTCCCGTTTCTTCACCCTCTCAGTTTGATTTGCAACTTGATGTTCCATCGCAATTTTTGATCTTCTTGGTATTAAACATCGGAATTTGTTGGTCCATAAATAGAACAACCTAGATTTAACTAAGTGTGATACCTATTTTCCGTTGTTTGTACCTGTTTGCCTGTATATCTGTTTTAATGTGGGGAAAAAAAGCAGAATATGTATACTTTTACGGAGTGCATTTTTATAAGATTCATTTTTCCACTTTAGAAGGTTGAGGACCCTCAAAGTTAATCAGTAAAAAGTTTGGAAAATGCTACTTCTATTCTGAAATTCTACTCATATATACTAATACTGATGGGAGCTCTCATCTAAAGTTTGAAAATATGTTATTAGTTCTCGGAGAAATAGTGAGATTCTGTGTTCCTTCTGGCTTTTAGAAAGGATTAAATTTTATTTCAAAAGATTGAAATGTTAATCTAAATAACGTAGAAGCTCTTTGGTTCCAGATAATAGTACCTGTTTACTTTATCATATACGTAGTATAGAGATAGTATAGTAATCGTCAAAAAATTCGAACTCGAGATTTTGTGGAATCTCCACCTCTCTGAGTACGAGAAAGAGATTTTTGAAAAATGTACGTTCGTCTGTTCTGTGACCAAGATACATTAGGCTAGAGATTCTGAGCTAGTCGGGCGAAATTTGGTATACAGTCTTTTCACCAAATGTGGAGTTTTCTATCAAATTTTGAGCAAAATAAGATCGAAGAAAGTCGATCTGTCCGGCGGTTTGAATATAAGTTAACGCAGTAATTTAAAAAAAATGAAGAGAGCAAGATGGATAAAATTCGGGGGAGAAATTCAATATCTATATTGAAGAGACACCTTTCAAATTTTGAGCCAAATCCAACTGGGATTTCAGAGTACTTTCAGACGCATGTAAACGTAATAAGTTGAAAAAGAAAAGATTTAAATTTGATATGTGATTCTGTCATTACAATTGTAGTTAAGTCTCAAACTTTTGTTTCAATCGGTCGGGGAAAAAAAAGTATCGAAAACACGTACTTAATCTTCTATATATTCACGTAGTTAGTACTATTAACCACATGCCAGGCATAAATCGCAGAAATACTCGCCAAGAATCACACTAGATTCAGTAAAAATAATAAATTCATGAAAAATTTTTGGGCTATTGTACGCCAAAATCATGCAAAGCGTCCATTTGGATAATACCTTTATTTGAGAGTAAGCGAGAAAATATTCAGGAGACTATTCCCGCTGGTTTCAATATTGGTAGAATAACTCACGCAGATGACGTAATGTCAACTGTTTTTCAAAAATAGCAGCCCAGAAGTTAAATATCAAGATAATATCAAGCAAAAATGTTTAGTATAGTAAAATATTACTTACACTTTGAAAAATATCATCTTGTTCAAATTTTCAATCATTAATAAAATACTTTTTATTCATTCACTCAAGTTCAAGAACATTTTTTTTATACTTGTAGTGGATGACACTTCAGGTTAATACAGTATTTTTTCAAATATTAATTAATTAATTAAACTTGTCCAGTAATTTCTATTGGGTCGCCAAAATCGTCAAATCCGTCGTCATATCGCTAAATGGTCGCCAAGATTGTAACCAAGCTCTGAGATTACTTGACGCGACACCCGATCATAAATAATATAAAATATATATAAATAATGTAAGAAAATAAGTAGGCATTGACTTAAATTTTTTTTATATATTACTTTTTGTTTTTTAAATTTATTTATTGTTAAAATATTGGTGCAGTTTTCATGATCCGTGTTCATGTCCCTTTTATTCCAAGAACCAATTGTAATGTTTAATCACATATACAAACCCTTGAACTTATATCTGTGCCTGAAGATCGAGCAACATTTTTTAGTATGAAAAACATTCATGAATTCTAGATTTTACTAAGTAAAGCAATTTTTTTAACATTGTGTGAGCTAGAAAATGCCATTTTTTGAAGTTAAATGTTTGTTTAAATATTTGAAACTGGAAAATATTCAAATAAAATTCTGGTTACTAATTGCAGAATTAAAAGAGGATATCCGTTCATGAAATTAAAAAAATATAACTTTGAAGCTGCTGCTATAAAATATATAATACGTAATACACTAGATACTAACAGTCAGCAACTAAAATAAATATTCAATGAAAAATTAAAAGATTCATTAATTGTCAATTGTGCTCATCAAAATTTCAGAATTATTGAAATATGAGGCAACATTTAGTCCTCCAATCAAAGAAAATAAAACAAATTAAAAAAACAACCATGAAGGTTCTTTCTTTTGGAACATACTAAAATGTTTACTTTAATTACGTATAAAAGAAGTAAAAATATCTAATGAAAGCTACTATCTTTAACATATGTAAATACACGTGTAAGAAAAAAATTAATTGAACAGTGAAGTGTGTTTATTAAGATGGTATAAGAATGATTTTTGTGTCATGATTTGTTTCAAAGTAATTGCAAGAAATGTACAACATTTTATTTTCATTTCAATCCTTTTCAAGTGCGATAGAAATATTTTACATCAGAAAAAGACAAAATTGTGTAATCAACTTTTCATCCTCATCATAATATGCCAGGATCCTGAAGTTCCCTGTGATTGTGTATCCATTGAGAATATATCGTTATTAAATTCCCAGAATTTGAACATAGCTTACTCTCTCAATATTGTCGAATTTTAAATTCACCGAAGAAATAGTACATAGTCGTAAATAGTAGAGTATAGAAGAGTAAATAGTACATAGTCGTAAATTTAGAAATTCAATGGCAATTTTAATGATACTATCATGAAATATAAAATTCAGAAAAAAATAATAAAAACAGTTTTAAAGTAATAATAATATGATTGTTCAAAAATGAAAGAAATAACTTTTTTCTCCAAAACTCCGGAGTTCAAAATCCATAAATCGAGAAATTTTATATACAAATCGGACAAAAAAATGTAATGAAAATGAAAGAGGGAATACATCTAAATATTCATTAGAAATAAAAATAATAAAAAAAACGGATTATAATTCGTCATATAAATAAACAATGGCAGAGAATAATTTCGATTTTCCAAATTTTGAATCATACAAATAAAGACAATTTTTATTGGAGCGTTCCCCAAGTCTAAGCGTTTATTATTTTTTTACTATATCAGTAGCCCGTCAGCCGCTGCTCGATTTCGTAGCAGCGTTGCCCGAGGAACACCACTTGGAGGTCGGCTACCAGAGTTCCTCGAGGGCTGTCCTCCTACACTCCGATCACTACATTCCGGGACAGCCCCGGGAGGTCGAACAAAACTCGACCTCCCTCGCACACGCCTTAGAAACGGGTTCCATCTGCTGGTCACAAATTCGAGGTATGAGTCAATTAAAGTGTCGTGCGTTGACGGTAGGGGGAGTGGATCAACGCGTCCACAACAACTTAGCGCACTCCTGTAGACTTAAGTATGTAATTATATTTCTAAATCTTTTAGTTAGCCGAAATGTTGAAATTGAATATGTGTGAATGATACTTAACTAACTGGTCTCTTCAACAATCAATTTGGAAAGTAGTGATGCCGAATAGGGATTTTTGGAGTGCGCTAAGTGCCTTCCTGGAAGGGCTTTGGAGGGAAACTGGCCCACATTCGTGCAAAGCATGGGGAAACCAGGCAAACCCCACACAGCCAGTCCGGCAGAGTGCCGCTTTCCACAGCGGAGGACTCCGCCTACCAGTTCAAAGAGCTTCGGCGCTCGGCCACTGGTGGGGCGCTGAAGGTGGCTGGTGAATGGGAGTGGACCAGCGCGGCCACTTTCATTTAAGACTCATAATCGGGAAATTTAGATATTACTATCGCTCTTAATAGCAAAAAACGTTTAAATGTGTCTGTTGAAGATGTTACTTAACTGTGCTGAGATTCTTCAAATAATATATGCCACCTTAATAATACGAAAACATATCTAACCAATTTTCTAAATATTTTTGAAGCCATCATTGTTTCGCTCTCAATTGATATATAATTGGTAGAAATTTATCAAATTATTTCTTGTCTTTGAAGTATGTGATAATGCTATGATATGATGACAAGCTTTCAGAATGTTAATTTATTTTATTTTTCCAATTTCAGGATTAAAACATTTTCTTTTTATTTTTGTTGTTTGTGAGTCTCCTAGCAATGGCATTGTAAATGCAAGTATTGTCTCTAATAAACAATCTTATTCCTTAATGGTTGCTTCGAAAACGTTTCATTTGCAATAAAATAAATTATTTTAAATGTGATATTCAAATATTTATGCTGCATAAATCAGTGAAAATGACAAAAATAATTTCCAGTGCCGGAAAAAAACCCATATATAATCGTAGTGACAAATTCGTCATGAACGTTTTAATTGAACGTTGATGATCCCGCATTAAGGGCAATATACAGAAGCACATTTTTTTTCTTTAAACTCATGAATGTATTAATAAGCGAAAAATTCCTTGAATTAGTTAATGATGTCCATTCATGTTTCTTTTTTCTTTCAAAATTCTTATTTCCATGCTCTTTTGCCGTTTATAAAATCGAGAAAAAGCTTCCTAACACTTCCAGATTTCATTATTTTAAAAAAATTTCAAAGAAAAATATAACCGAAATTAGGTTGAAATATTAAATATTAAATTTAATAAAACGCGCAAACGTAGCTAGCTAATTTTAAAGAAAGTATTTCAATAAAATTTTTCAGCTTTAAAATACCACAAATTATCAAAAGAAACTATTATTGCTAAATGAAAGAACATTAGAAAAATATATCATATAATAGGAAATAGATGTTCCTCCGGAACTTCCATAACTGCGCTTTATTTCAGTATATTCTATGGACTGATACGCGTGTAATTCCTTAAATAAAATACACTCTTATTTAAACCTTATTTTTAAAAAATTGCAGGATGTAAGATTTTTGAACAAAATAGGATTTTTTTTTCCTTCATTTCTGCGTATTGCTGATAAAATCAGCTTTCAGTTTTAAAAATATGTTGTCCTTCTGTCCAATGTTTCATGATTAAAATATTTCAGATTTAGAATACTGGTTAGAATAGCTGGAATTAGATTAAAATATTTAGTATTTGTTGAAGTTCCAATATTTCCTTCTGTGTCGCAAAAAATATGCAATTAATCAATTAATAAATAAATTAAATATTTTGATCTATCCAAATTATTCTTCCCTTAAATTATTCCTTTATTTATACTATTGCAAACTCAATTTAAAATTCAGAAAACTAAAAATTTCCTAAATGGCGATATTCATGGCTGCGCTCTTCGTGATTAAAAATATAAATTCAACTATTTAAGACTTTAAATAATCAATTTCTGTAATGGTACCTTGATATTATATTTGAGTCATCATCTATGCTCTGCTAATGTGCTCAATTTGAAATCATTAAGTATTTTACGCTTAAATTGAGATGATTATAACCATTTGTTTCTTTTCTTCCACTATTTCCACAATTTTCTTCTGTTATTTTCATTTCTTTTACTTGTATGAGTTTAGCATATCGTGTATCGTATCTTCAAATCTTTTGAATGAATCTATCATGATTTGAACTGCGTTTTTGTGCGCATCATCCTTATTACTAGAAGCACTCCTTCACAATCAAGAAAACATATTCTTACATTTCATACAAATGCAAAATGCTACATTAATAAGTATTTTCGCTTACGTGAACGGTCTTTTAAATATCTTATACTGAAAGAGATGCATATTTTCAATAATTACATGCGTACGATCACGTTTAGTGCAATTTCTCTACTTTCAATTGAGTAAGAATTTGATAATTTTATTAAATTTCATGTTATTTTAGAAGCCTATTTCATCTACACTAATAATAAACTAATTAATAAATGATAGGACATTCTTAAAATATTTTCTCCCGTTATTGTTCTATTATTCAGAAAGATAATGTATACATTTAACACCAAGGAATATTTGCTTTTTATTTTTCATAAGTTTGTAATTTGACAATTAATAAATATATTTAAGCATTTGAATGACTCAGAAATTGTTCCTCGCTTCAATTTCCCATAAATATTTAATTATTGAAGGATACAATATTTTGGTTTTCTATAATTTTTTTCCGGTTACTTCAGAGTTTTGATTTGAAAACGAATTTTGGAATCTGGATATTTTATCAGAATATCTAGCCCTAAATTGAAATATTTTATTTCTTTATTTTGAGAAAAAAAAAACATTATAAGAGTAAAAATACCTGCATCTGAATGCACAGACATAACAGTTGGTAAAGTAAATGTCTTTGACAGTGATTAAAAATTAATATGATAAAATTTGGCGTTCATGGCGAAAGATTTAAAATGGCAAGGTAATGCTTTTCTAAAATCCGTTGATTCAACAATTAATTTATGCTTCACTCTCCATAGAAATGTTCATTATTTGTGAATTATATCCAGCAGATTCTTCAATTTGATCTGTATTCTTCTAATGATTAAGTTTTTTAATGATATTTATAACTTTAATGTGTATGATTAGATATAACTTTGAAGGAATACTCAATTTTTTAATTAAGGGAAAATTTTTAGCATTCCAATCATACATTATTTTATTTACTCTATTTTTATAAATCTTTATAGTATGTTCATGTATTGTTTCAAATTATATAAATATGCTTTATCTCTGGTTTTTTCTCCGATTTTCCTGTTACTATTCGGGTTACTTATTTTTGAAAAGAAAGCTATGCGCAGTAAAGTTCCAGCAATATTAGATTATGCTGATGCAGCATTAACGACTGGATACGCGTCTCTTTAAAAACGTGAAAAAATTTGAAAATATATATTACAATTTTTTTAACAATTTAACTAAATTTTTTAAAAGTTTGAAATTTAATATTTTTACTTTAAATGTGCGCACGATCTACAACGAAATAAGTGTACGGAATCAGCTTCTAAGAAAAATTAGATCCGATGAAGATCTGTTCCCAAAGTTGTGCTCGTCTATCAAATTTATTCGAAAATGTTGTAAGGAATTTTCGAACTGTATGAGTTCTGAGTTGACCCAAACTCTGTGCAGCGGATTGTATATGTTTTAAAGAACGCATGAATATGAGAAAAATTGCTTAATAAGGGATGCAGCAGGACTCAAAAGAAGTGTTAAAATGTTTCTCTTTAAGATGAAAAGGCCGATTTGTCATATACCTAAACGAATCGTTGCAGTGATCCCTCAAGCGTCTGTATCAAGAAAGTCTATCCATTGCCCTGCAGACAACAATAAACCTTTCAATTAAGCTCTTGCAGTATTTCGGATATAAATGTATGGCTGTCACCCCAATGAAACTTCCAGTTCTCGTGTATTTGAAATCATCAAAAATTTCTGGCATCTGTTATATATCAGCATATTTAATAAATAAATCTCTTAAAATATTTAACGTTATGAAAAAATATTACTATTGCTAAATTGAAAGAGCCATGCATCGGATGTTACAATAAAGAGTGAAGAACACCTGTTTACAGCCAAACATATTATTAGTACTTCTTCCTCTTATCTTTAAACATTATATCAATGAATGGCGTTCCTAATGCAGATATTTTGGAGTTATCAATCCATTATTAGAGCAGATGTTATTGAAATGCATCAAAACGGCGGGATGGATTCATCCCATTTATCAGAGTTAGTTTTTGGACCAAATATTTTGTAACAGTGTGAAAGAATATATTTTCAAAAGAGTATAGATAAGTTTTTCTTCAATTTCTCCTCAAACATTCATATATATATATATATATATATATATATATATATATAAAGATTTTACATAAATCGTTGAATCTTTAAAAAAGTAACAGAAACTAAATTTAAAAATCCATCCAAGATGTAAAATTTTTTGGCTCCTCATCTAAACTATTAGAACTGAAAATGAGAAAAAAAGAGAAATTTTTCACTCAAAACTACACCTAAATTTTTGAAGGAAATTTTCAAAAGTGAAAGGAAGCCCTCAAAATCCTTCTTCATTTTTTTTTTATTTCTTAGTTCCATGTCTAGAATATTACAAACCAGTTAAGTAAATTCGCATTATATATCTCTACTACAAGATGGGAAAAAAAGGAATAATATATAATCAAGTACCAATTGGAAAATTTGGCACGTTTTGGCAGCGAAATACAAAGGCATTTCTGGATTCCAAATAATATTTTTAATCGCTATTTCAGCTTAATAGGAAAAAATAAAACTCCTGAAAACAAACTTTAATATTTCCTTTCCATTCAATGACAAGCAAATATATTGCAAAACTTTCATCCAAAATAAATCATCATTTTTGAAATTATTGACTCATAAAACTTTGATATAAAATTTTCTAATCCTGAAAAGGCCATGTACTAGAGCCGGCATTAAAAACAATTTATAGTTTTAATTTAAACAACGTCCGATATCAAAACGAAAAGAACTTAAACTATTAAATATTTGGCACTTCCTCTTCATATCAGTCATCGCCAACGTATTTATGGATCTTCCAAATTGATTGTTCATAATCCAAGTGTTGGCATAATCCGTAATTTTATAATTTGACATTTATGAAATTCTGCTTTTTCAATTTAATCCATGCATCGTGAAAGCTTTTATGTTTGTTCACGTTAGCGACTTCATCGGTTAAAAAGGATTTGAAAGTATTCCTTGAAAAAGTAATTTTTTTTCTCGTGGAAGAAAGCGAAATCACGTTTTAAAGACAAAATTGATTATATTACCATGCAGCTCTTTCTTTAGGATAGACCAACGAAATTCGCCTTCGCTAAGCAATATGAGGATAAATAATATAGCATCGCAAGTATGATAAAAAGCTTAAAGGAAAAAAGTTATGATCTGGGATATTTGAAATGAAGGACAATCATTTGCACTTTCTCGATAAGAAAGCAATATTTCGGTACTCTTTCGCAACTAAAAATTCAGTATGCTTTCCTTGCTTCGACAATTTACATTTACTACCCCATACAGTCAGCTAGAGTTGGAAGACATGCACTTTCTGGATAAATTCGAAACCTCAGTTTGCTGCGTTTCATAAACCTGATTTCAATTTGGCGACTTCTTTACTCATAACAGAAATCTATTATTTATTTATTATCTATTATTTACGTTTATGTTTGGCGATAGTAACAACAAGCGAGCTAAATGAGAAGTACTGAAAATTTAGAATTATATATCAATTGACTCATAATTTCTTTGCATTTTATTTAAATGCATTAAATTTTATGCTTTCTTTATGTGTCATATTTCAGAATGTCATAATAGAGAATATAAAAAAGAAAATTATAAAACGAATGAAGCGTTTCCAATTTTTTTCCTTTTTAAATCCAAACATAAGCTCAAAGATTTCTTATTCAAAACTAAGTTTTATATAATTCTAAAAGACTGCCGAATAGTTGTGTCAGAAATTATATAAATTCCTTAATTTTTATTTTCTGAATAGCCAAAATTCCAATGATCTGAAGTGCTAATATATTCTAAGTTGTATTTTCACCGAAACAAAATACAAGCTATTATAATGGACGCCGTTGAATGATGTGGCAGAGCTGTTTCGACTTTTTAATCTCTTACATCGTTTATTTTCATAGAAAATTGATAACCACGTATAAAATAATTGCAGATAAAATCAATCAATTCTCTTTTTCATGTTTAAGATGAAAGAAAGTAGCCCCAAGGACTTTTAAGACAATTTTAATTTGAATCTTTCAAAATATATTTCAAAAGATAAAAGAACGTGAACTATTGCCGATCCATTTATATTTCCATCGAATGCACTGTATTGTAATTGAATATAAATCCGACTTGAATAAAACACGGTTTCTTTAAAATTCTCAAATAAGCAGTATTTTTCAGTTAACGATGTAATGGGACTGGTAGGAACTCAACCCACTGTAATCTTGCCAAATATTGAAAATGATTTAATTTATAGTTTAACATTTTTTTATGAATCATTAATATTTTCTATTTAAACTATGTTTTGCACCAGCATTAATGCTTGGCGATAGTCCTTATCCAAGCAATATATCAAGAAATATATACATATATAGCGAAACGAATGTTTTCCGCCAAATCCATGTCATAAGATGACACTACTTGGCACATTCCAATGCATTAAAACTGAATCATTTCTCGCCAGCATTTAGTCATTCTGTTGGCTATCTAACGGAAATGTAAGAAAAACATTTTTAGAAGTTTATGTGTATCCAAACATATGGAAATAACAACAAAAATATTTAATTCTGAAAATTAGAAAGAATTGTTAATATTATCAGAAAAACTTAATGTTTTTGTAAAAAATTCTAAATTGCATTGAACGTTAAAAGTTCGATAATAATGAGAAATAATTAGCGAAAAGCACAACATAGCTTAACCATATTGTTAAATAAGTTTGAAATCAGATTAATTTTTTACATTTTGTAATTGTCAAATGTTATAGAAAGTTTCTCTATTTAAACAATGTTAAATACTGAAAGCATTAAATCTTTTTACAACTAGTTAAATTGGATGTTTTTCGAAGCAGTTTTCTATTAGAGCGACAATTAATATGCATAATTTTGTGATAGTTAGATCTTTTCGTCCTACGCACTGCGCATAGCTTTCTTAACTCTCCTAGCACTAGTTGGTCTAGGAGTTGCCGCAGGCCTTACTACTGGAGGTGTAGAAAAGGACGTACCTGGAAGACTTACCTGGGGAGGAAGGGGAACTTCCTCCCAATCCATAGGTTCCTGGCAATCCACGGACTCCCAGTCCATCGGCTCCTCGGCGCAGGCAGCCTCCCAGTCCATCGGCTCGATACCTGAAACGAGATCTACAAAAGAGACACAAAAATCCATAGTTTATGTGTATATGAGTAAATAAGTAAAGAAATAAAATCAAATATTTTTATTCAAAAAAAGTAATGTCACTCGAAAATAATATCCGCTGCTTTTTCGCAACTCAAACTTTCAGAAACTTGACACAAAATGGCGTCTCTAATTGTGAAATCGGGCGTTCCATGAATTTCGACCAATAAGATTAAGAGTTGAGAAAGTTGAAGTTAAAGTTAAGGAAATTGGATATGTTAACAATGCCAAAAAATATTACGTAAATTTCATTTTCTTTACATAATTATTGGACGAAATTTATTTGATTACTTCTTGTCTGCATCTTGCACTGAATCAGGGAATTTTCTTTACAGAATTAGCATCTAAGACAAACCATAAATTAAGCATATTTTCTGTATAATGCAAAAATTTTCAACTTTGAATAATTCATTATCTTTTCTTGCATTCTTCGATTTAGTAAATATTTATTTAAATTTAATTATTCCATTTTAAAACATAAAATTGAAATTTTTGATAAATTGGCAGTAAATTGGTTCTGAATATAGTACGACAAAACAAAGTTGTGTGTCGTTGCATGTAGCATATATCGATACAAAATTTCAGATTTCTAGTGCATAAAGTTGTGCTTGAAATCTGATTTCAGATTAGTGGTTTCAACAGACTAATTTCATCTTCACAAAAAATAAACAACTTCAACTCAATCAAACGCATCTAAAACACGAACTCTACGTGAATATACATTTACCAATAGATTGATAAAAATAAAACGTTATTTTCGTATATCTTGTTATCTATTATATCTTGTTCGAAAATTATCTTTAAAAATGAATTGTAAATAATCAATTGGATTTTTTTAAATCTAAAGTAAATATTTCTATTTTAAAGATATGCTAACAAGGAAGTATCAATTTGTTGGTACCAGCTAAATGTGAACGAGAATCATCGGATATCGTGCCGAAATTGTAGCATTTCCTAGATTTTCTTATCCTGTTTGCAAACACAAAAAATAAAATTTGAAAACCTGAATTTGAAATGTCGTTTACGTTTGTTGCCGATGACATAGGGAAGATATTGTTATGAAAAAATTCAATGATGAATGAGGTGTACTGTGAAGAATATGAAATGGGGTTTTTTTTGTCGTGTCTATGACATAGCCGAATCAAATGTGTCCATGAGTCCTGAATGTATCCATCCATCTATGAAATGGTTGTCCTATTAAAGATGTATTTTGTTTCAAAAGTTAAGTTGAGGGATCAACAAAACCATAAGGAGGAGGACAGTCGCAGTGCACTGCAACATCTTAGTGACTGATACCTTGCAAACGATTAAACCATCGTATCTATTCTTCTCAAACTGGGAAAGTTCTATCAGAACGATGACGTCCAACTCCAATTTATCCCATCACACTTCAACCTTTGTGGTAATGAGGTCGCTGATAGATTGGCCAAAGAGGGAATTGAGAATGAAGCGGCCACTGGCTTTCCGCTTACTTATCAAGAACTATACTCAAGTGAAAGATCTAATCTCGATTTAATATGGCGTATTCCGCCTGCGCCCCAATAATACACGGGAGCATCCTCTTGCTCTCTGCTGGAAAACATATGTGACCGTGGCTCCCAGCCCACTCTGGTTAGACTAAAAAGTCGCTACCTTAATTGTTTTTCCTTTGAAAGTGGTAGCAAGTTCATTTCACTTGTAAAAAATTCTGTGACCCTCCAGCTTTACCGGATCACATTCTGGATTGCATCGGACTAACTAGGGAGACTTAACATCCGATCTCCTTGTTACTATAAATTTTTTGGTGGGCAACGTCCTACTGGAACTGATCTCAAATGTGCCATTCTTTTGAGGATAAGAAACAACAATAACAAATGTAGGAGTTATTTGTTTGAAAAACTAATATTCTTGAATAGAAAGTAATATTTTTGAAGAAGATATTTATCTGTTTTATATTGACGGAAATTCGGTATATCCACCAAAATGACAATATTAATTGTATAGTAAAAATTTATACGTATTTCTTTAAAGATTCTTAAAGATTTTAAGATTCTTTCTTTATTATTTACTATGAAAAATTTTGAACTTTTGATATAGTTTGACAATCATAATCTCCAAATTGGCGAAATTTTTTCTTGATGCCTTTGGTGGCCGTTAACGACAATTTGCGTAAATTTTTGAGAAAAATAATTTTACTTCAAAATTCATGGTTTTGGAAATTTGCAGTTAGATTAAAATTTTCCATTATTAAATTAAAAAATCCATTATTAAATTAATAAATTTAATTAATAATTAAATTAATAATTTAAATGCAATGAAGAATTAGAATAAAAGTGCGGTACGCTGTTATCGCCATGACCAGAAACGTTTCGCCAAGAGTTGAATTGTCATTGAAATGTCGCCAATCTGGATAGCAGCAAAAAACGAAGTTATCAACATTTCCAATTTTCGTTTTGTAAGGATGTAAATTAAATTTTATTCGGTGACATAATTTGTATACCATATTCTGATAAAAGCTCTATCTTTAAAACTGCGTATCTATCACTGTTATAAATTATAAAAGTTTAAATAAATGAGAATTTGTGTAAAAATTCAAAAATGATGAGTATACAAACCTGAATCGTTGCGCTTTGTTGAATTAACAGGTAATGGACAGGTAATTACTAGAATATCAGATATTACATCCCAACGATATTTAAGGAAGTCCAGGAGCAGGTTAAATTTTGTAGTTACCTACATGCAATGCAAGAAGAGAGCCGTCTATCATTTCTTTCTCTGACTCTAAAATCATATTTTTTTATTGATTTAAATTTCATTTGCATATAAACAATTTTACTAAAAATTATTGCGACGAAACTGTGGAAAACAAACCGGTCAATTGCGTAGGATCTTCACTGGAGTTCGTATTTGTATTTATTTATGAAAACCAATGTGAGAATCTTCCTGAAACTTTTTCACATACTTTCTAAAAAAAAAAGGATTGTTTCGTTCTCCCTTCCACTGCATAAATCTCAGGATCTTCGATCGAGTCCTAAATGCTAGGAGAGCTACTCAGGGAAACCCGAATTTTGCTGCGCTAACACCTACACCAAAATTTGATACGCAACTGCAATTTTAGCAGCAAGAACATGAAACACATTTCATTTAAGGAAGAACATTACTAACTGCATTCTTGAGTTTTTGCGTTTACAATGTACACGCCGCCAAATGGTAAAGCATTTGGCAGATTAAATTCAGAATTTGAAAAGAATCGTCACAAAGACTGTAAACCAGATTTTATCTTTGATAAAAGTTCCGTTTCTGAGTCATGGTGCTCACATGCATGCGAAAATACAGAGCTGCAGAAGACAGATCATTTGTCATATTTAACTTAATATTTGGTATGAGTATATTATTTCGATGTGAGTCATTTTCATTGTGAATCATATTTCATTTAATCATGTCCTTGAGTTTTGAAGTACTGAGTTCATATGCATACAAGAATGCAGACCGTCAGATGATCAGTTCTTTGCAAGATTCAGTTTAAAATGTATAACTAATTTACAGTTTAGACTCTTAATCTATGAACACAATTATTTTCAATCCAATTCTTTACGTTTTTGTATTTATTATGTTCATCTGTTTATGGACAGCCAGACAGACAGATTTCCTGTGAATGAATTTAGTTCAATTTAGACAGAAATCTACAAATTTCATTCTTCTAAATCAGAACATTTTTATGTGTTCGTGTTTTCGCTCAGACTTCAAAAGTGTGTTTTTCAGACTCTGGGACCTCTGAAATGGAGAGATTCGTCAAAATTCGAGTTTAGATATTTCAGCGATTACAATGCTTTATATTTTCTTACTTTCTGCACCTCATATTAAGAATTAAAAAAGATATTTACAACCAGTTTTAAGCAAAATATTAAAAATATTACAAAACGTTTCACTACCATTTAAATATTCTAATGCAGAACTTCCGAGAAATTGACTTGTTAATCAGTCAATCAACTGCTAAGAGAGTATGTGCCATATTCACCTTCAGGCAGATTTGAAAACCAAAAATGTCTTAAGAATAATATTCTGAAATTCAGATATGAAGCCGTGATGGCCTGGTGGTAATACCTCGGATTCGGCTCCGAGGAGGTCAGGTTCTAAATCAAATTCTATCGAAGTAGCACAGTTCCATCGAAGTGCATCTAAACTAGAAGCGCAACCAGTAAAAATAACGTTGGCGAGATTTGATTAACAAGTTACTAAAATTCTGAGGTTTCTTTGACGCATATGGAATGCATTTGTTCAGCAAATACTATCCAGGAATGTCTAGAGGACAGAAATGAAGCCTCTCTTTTTAAGAAGACAGCAAGAAATGAGGACTTCTTGCTACGTGACTTTTAGTTCGATTTAAATCTGAGACTGCCATTTCCAGTTTTATCTGATAGAAGTATTTGGACACCTTCTCTGCCTCCCTACCCATCTGGACACTGCTTTCCAAATAAAATGTAGATAATCTATTGATCTTTAAGAAATACAAACTCTCTCTCCTCACCCCAATGGACGATAAATTACCGACGACAAACTAAGCAATATAAGTCGACAATTGTTTACAAGTAATGGCAGAGCTGTTACCAAGTATTAAAACGACTGGACTTTCGAAAATTCGTGCTTGTTTTTCCTTTAATATGGATCCGAATCTACCACGGTAGGATCTGTTTCATCTTTTTTTTTTTTTTCTTTCTTTTTTTAACTTTTTTTTGGATTAACGAAATTTTTTTAAATTACCTTATTAAACATTTCTATTTGAACCTCGAGAATTCTTGTTTAATTTTCAGAAGAATTAAACATTTCTAAGCTTTCTACTGCACACTAATCATTGCGAAACAGCCGATATTTATATTCTTTAAGAGGAGAAAAATAGGCTCATATTTCCCATCTCGTTTAAGTGAAAAAAAATGAAACATTTGCTTCATTTGTTATTTTTGTATAGACCACTTTTAATACTCAACTCTAGTGTGTAACATTATAAATGTATATGCTTTGATAACATACCCCTGGTTTTTGCCTCTAATATGCAGTACTGCTTGCATCCCCAACGCAACCATTTCTAATCAGTATATTTTGGTAAGGCAGCCTTTATATCTTGGATGTTTTATTTAGAAACAATTCTCGTTGTAAAAGAATGTCAATAAATGTTATCATGTTTTCTGACATGTAATTATACATTCTTTGTAAAATCAATTTTTTTCATCTTTCTCTACTCATTTTTTCCATTAATTATTTATTATCAGCATTTCTTCAGTTTCTCTTAAACTAAATTACTAAGAAATTTCATTTACTTTATCCAGAAGAACAGAATTCCTTTCCCTGACTCGATTGTAGATTGTTTTATCTGGATTTTTAAATTTTGCATTATTTCCTAGAGAAGAAAGTTTTTCTCATATCTAGAATATTGTTTATCAACAAGTAAATAGGGAGGATTTGCCAGATTCAAAAGTGAAATAACTTTCAAATGAGGAAATTTATTCGAATTGTACAAAATTATTGATTGCAAAGTGAAGTTCAAACACCGAATCGCTGATAACCAAAGAATAATTGCCTTCTATAGGCTCCTCCTTTTGCAATATTTCCAAAAAGTATCAACGGCTTGTCAGTATCAATACACAAATGTACGCTGAAGCTGGGAAAGAAGAAGATAAGCCTACACGCGCCATTTTTTTTAATCAGTCTAAAATGGTACAACAGTAGTTATCCAAAAAATTCCAATGTCTTATTTGTAGGAAAACTTCCTCCAAGCTTAAATTCCCTAATAAAGAGATCAAAATAAAGTATTTTTGGAAAATTCTAAACGAATATTGAACAGTAAATTGTGAGAATAAATCAGATATTAAAAGTCTTATTGATAAAATTTAGAACACTGGCGAATTGAAGTAGAAAATCGTACAGAAAACACTAAAGGATCGACGTCCGATATGCATTACCTGTAACATTTCAAAGGATGCAACAGAGCAGGAGGTATCAAGCGCAATTGAATTTGTTACTGAATATGATACAAATTCAATAATGAATATGATACAAATTAAACTGGAAGGCTACAATAAAATATAATAACATTGAATGGTAGAGTTCCAACTTCTGCATTTTTACTATCGAACAACAGGAAAATATATGGGGGGTTGGAGTTTCTATAAAATTAATGAATTTTTCCAAATTCGTCGTTGTTTCTTTTTCAAGGCTTCTAACACATTCAAAAGAACTCCGGTGCAGAAACGGAATACCAAATGAAGTATTAAGAAAATCAATACACTTGAACTTGTATGACAAAACAATCTGCATAAATTGTGATGAAACTAACTATAAGAATGATCCTAACTGCGGCATCTCACATTCTGCATGCTTTTAGCTGAAAAAAATCATCCAAATTTTAAATATCATAATGTAAAAGGTTGTCCTTATCTGGGCCAACCTGACCTTAGCAAACCTAACTTTAAACTCATGGAACTGGGAGGTTATGAAAAAGGAATCTCTAAGAGACAAAAATTTTATTAGAATTCTTATTAAATCAGAAATTACATTACTTTCTTATTAAAAAATTAAAAATAAGGTTTGGGTACAAAATTTCAGGTATTTCAGAGAAAAGATTTTAAAAATAATGAAAGTAATTGAAGACTGTCCAACTACTAAATGTATCGTCACTGCTTCAGAAAATCACCATTTATAAATTTTAGAATCTTGCGCGCATTCGTGAGATATTAATAACTTTTATGCATCAGCGAATATGTTTTAGTGAAATCATCTACTGGAAAAAAAAAGAAAAAGAAAAACATGCTTTGAGAAGGCCAAAGAAAAGGTGCACGGAAGCCCGGGAATTTTATCTAAATTTTAAACTAAAAAGAAAAGAGAGCAATTTGCAAAAGAGAAGTAGTGCATGCAAAGAGAGAAAGTTGGAAAAAACTTTGCTCGAAAGCAAGATTTTCTTCATAGCAAGTTATTCTCAGGGACAACAACATTTTAGAAGAATTCTTTATTAAAACGTCACAGAAAAAATGCTCTTGTTTGGTGCAGGCTCATGCTCTCTCTCGGTATCTTCTAGGTTGGAAAAAAAACTGAATTCTGTAACGAAAATATTCCATCTCATTATTAACGGACCTCCTCGAACAACAGCAACTGCTGCTTTGCAGGTCCTTACACGCATTATGCAACTATACCTAAAAGCATAACAAGAATCCATATGCTTCAATGCCACATGCTTTATCGAAGAAATAGAATTCGATGGTTTTATCCATCAACTTCGAGAATGTGAAGAAAAAGTCAAAAGATCACAATCCAGCTTTTGTTACTAAAAACAAATCACATTTGGCGGTCAGCCATTTCCCGAGGGATATTATTTAAATTTATTTTCATTTAAATTGTTTAGATATAACATCATGTCTATAATTTCATTACATTATCACGCTCAGGACGTATGTAAAAACACACGATCTATGGTGTATGTTTCCATCTTCCAAATCTGTATGTGCCGAATTCGGTAGATGTAAATTAAACGACCTGATCAACACACACGTATTCATTTGGGGGCACGGCAGTGCCCCCGCCAAGTCGAGCAAAAACAAGCGGCACGGCCGTACCATCCTTTTCTCGAAGCAGTTCAGGCCATTTTCGACCCCCTATAACTTCGTTGTGGATGAAAGTAGAAGCCAGAATTTTCAGTAACCAAGCAGTCATTATATAAACACGCTATGCTTCAAATTTCATTACATTTGAACCATTAGTTTAAGTGTAACTAGTCAAAGTTTATGAATTCTGTCATTGACTGACTGACCGATCATCAAAACTCTAAGACACTTCTAGCAGACATAGAAGCTTTAAATTTAGAATTCAATTAGTGTTTAGTATATAAATCAAGGAAAAACTAAAATATGTGTGTAATAATGGACGGAACGATAAATTTCTTGAAGTTTCGAGCCTTTTTCCATTTTGTCGGTAAATTCGTCGCCAAGTCACCAAATGGTCGTCCAGTTTATCACCAAGCTCTGGGATCACTGGCTCGGCATCAGACAGCATCCAATACAGATTACTGCAAAACGGTCTTCCGTATGATGACACTATTCGCACTGGGAAGCAAAATTACAGGTTTGTAACAATATCTAATTTGAAATAGTTCAATTTGAAGCTGTGGAAGCTGCAAACGCAATGGGTGTTTTTCAGAGAATCAATCTGGTAGAAGAAAAGCAAACTGATCTTCAAAGTATGATATGTATAGCCTATGCTATAACTATACACAAAAGTCAGGGCCTAGGTGTAAATAATACACTGATGGATATCGGTTCGGCAGTATTCACATCCGGTCTCACTTACGTGGCACTTTCGAGAGTTACAAGTCTGGAGGGCTTACATCTAATTAATGTCGACTATGGAAGTATTAAAGTAAAGGAATCCTTAATTTGTGAATACAACAGACTAAGAAGCTTTTACCGTCCAGACTTGTCAAAAATTGTAACATCAAAGCTCACGAGAAAAACCCATAGAGACAGGGAGTGGGCTTTGAGGAAAACTGTAGCTGAAGCTCAAGAAGTAATACCAGAAAAGAAAAGGAGGAAGACTACATACAAAAATAAGAAAAGGATTATCTACAAAAAGAAAGGAGATGCTATTAAAAACATAACTTGTAAAAAAAAACAAGTCTCGCAACTCAATTCTTCTATCGTAAAAAGTTGTGAGATCCATGTAATATCAAGTCGGTGAATTTATTCAGTGCCTACTTAAGGGTCCTTCTGTCTTAAGTTATTACATAATTAGCTAACCTAACAACATTATAGTGACCTTATCAATATTAAAAATCTTTTATGGTTTAAATAAATAGATTGACTTGGCAATCGCACTAAACAATCTAATTTAATATAATATGTTAATGTAATCTAATTTAATGTAAAGATACATTGTGTTTTCATGCGATGCCCAAGTAAATCTATTTATTTAGACCATAAAAGATTTTGAATATTGATATGGTCACTATAAGATGTTGTTAGGTTAGCTAATTACGTAATAACTTAAGACGGAAGGACCCTTAAGTAGGAACTGAATTAAATTAACCGACTTGGATCTCACAACGTTTTACAATAGAAGAATTGAGTTGCGAGATTTGGTTTTTTTTACAAATTATGCTTTTGATGGCATTTTTATTAGAAGTAGGGGGAAAAAACCAAATCAAAGCACTTGAACCTTTCGAGAAGAATAACACTCTGACACTGTATGCAGACGATTTTCAAGCAGAAACGGGAACAGGATGCTACTTTTTTGCATTTAAAGACAGCATTAAAGTTCTGAAATAGAAAGGGAAGGTGGAAAAATTCCATACAATATTTCAAGCCGAACCGTAAGGATTAAAGAAACAATTATTCGAGCAAGTAAAGGAAATGAATGTTGAAAATTTGGACAGTTCTCTCCACTATATTGTATTTCAGTGTATAAAATCAAGTATAAATATCTACAATATATAAAATTCCCTAAAACTTTATCAACTGTTCAGTCAAAACCCAAACATTCTCTTAAGTCGTATCAAAGCATGGGTCGGTTATCGGGTAAAGAAGCTGACCATCTCGCCATAGATGTCCTTTCAGAAGAAGCTATAAAACCTTAAAACAGATTAAAGAGCGTCTACAAGGAATATTTTTAGGGATATGAAGAAAACCTCAGGGGATGGCAAAACACTGATAGATCTGTTAATAAAGTCTTCAAAACTGTTACATTAAACCACTCTCTTAGAGCCGTGAAGAAATCTTGTTTACTACAGGACATGGTGTTTCTTTCCTTCATCTGTCTCACTTATCAGATGATCAGATTTATTTCTGGGGAACAGTCGACGAGCCTATCAACTGCGCCACGCCCTGGCCTTTCATTCTTTCATGGAACAGTGGAACTCTAAAAGGTCCTTACCTTCACTGGAAAATCTTTCATATAAAGATTCTTTAACAATCCATCATCAAGAAAAAGATTGGCAAGCATAATCCAATTCGTAATTGGTAATGCAGTATTAATCCGATGAGAATAATCGTATTACATTTTCCCGTTGGATCTTTCAATATTCTCCGCATCTTATTTATTATGCTGTCTCGATCATTCTTTGATATCTCATTTTTATGTAATTGCTTTCTTCCTTAATTTAGTATTCGATGCATAATGCAGCTTTTCGCGCTTTTCCTTATAAATAGATTAAACAATGCTTCACATTTTCGCTCACATTGTACACTAGCCGCCTTTGGTGACCGCCGAGCAATGTATTGAAAGTTAGAAAACTGATTATCTAGATATTTAGGTTTTTGTAGCGCTATGATGTCATTGAAGTTTTTCCCCTTTATAAAAATGCTTGAGCTTAATAAACAGAAATTAATTAATACTATTAAAATAAAAAGGATTTAATATCAGAAAATTTGGTGGAAATTAAATCTAAACGATTTATCTACTTTTGTTTGCAGTTAATACTTTTAGAGAATCAACTGGTAACCTGAAACGACTAGTAAATAAAGATAAAGATTACAGTGTTCATTCATTCATTTTTCTTGTGCCATAAACATTGTCCATTTCAGTTTTTATTCCTCAGTGTCACTTTTATATATAGTCATGTTGATGCTTTTTTGCGCAAATTAATGCAATGTGTGTGTCTGTGTTGGCTTTGATTTCTATATTTTTTTTATTTATTTGATAAATTCCACCTTTCCTATGCCAAACTGGATAGAGGCACATGAAATCCAGACACAGAGGGGTGGATTTCATGACGAATTTTGGCAAACACATTTTAATTATTTTATTTTAAGTAATAATAGTAGAAATAAAGATAACAACTTAATTTATACATTGATAAACGTATGCAAATGATAGATATAATTGATTATCTCATAAGATTTATTATTGCATGACAAAAAAAATTTAATTTATGTTTAAATTAAATCTACGAAATTGATTAAAAATTGGAGAAAAATGCTACTTTGATAAAATTGATGTTGCAGTATTATTAATTTTTACAATATTAGGGTGGGATAAAAAGAAAAGAAGTTTTCAGAAAATAGATTAGCAAATTTAAAATATTTTAACACCTATTTCATCTCTTTACTATGTCATGGAAACATTGTATTAGTGCAGGTAATCGTTATAAAACATTCGTAACAAATTTCCTTTGAATTTGTCATGGTGTGCCAAATTATACAGGGTACGTTTAATCAAATAATTGTTTTATTTGATATACAGGGTATTTTTAAAGGTTCGACAAAACTCAGAGTATTCTCAATAGACATCAATAAGATTTTTAAATCTTAATTCTTAATGACTGAGGAGAATTTTCTTTTTCTAAATTTTAAATTATACAAATAAAGACAGTCTTTAGAGGAGCGTTTATATTGTCTTAATTGTCTTAGTGTTTATTATTTTTTTACTATATCAGTAGCCCGTCAGCCGCTGCTCAGTTTCGTAGCAGCGTTGCCCGAGGAACACCACTTGGAGGTCGGCTACCAGAGTTCCTCGAGGGCTGTCCTCCTACACTCCGATCACTACATTCCGGGACAGCCCCGGGAGGTCGAACAAAACTCGACCTCCCTCGCACACGCCTTAGAAACGGGTTCCATCTGCTGGTCACAAATTCGAGGTATGAGTCAATTAAAGTGTCGTGCGTTGACGGTAGGGGGAGTGGATCAACGCGTCCACAACAACTTAGCGCACTCCTGTAGACTTAAGTATGTAATTATATTTCTAAATCTTTTAGTTAGCCGAAATGTTGAAATTGAATATGTGTGAATGATACTTAACTAACTGGTCTCTTCAACAATCAATTTGGAAAGTAGTGATGCCGAATAGGGATTTTTGGAGTGCGCTAAGTGCCTTCCTGGAAGGGCTTTGGAGGGAAACTGGCCCACATTCGTGCAAAGCATGGGGAAACCAGGCAAACCCCACACAGCCAGTCCGGCAGAGTGCCGCTTTCCACAGCGGAGGACTCCGCCTACCAGTTCAAAGAGCTTCGGCGCTCGGCCACTGGTGGGGCGCTGAAGGTGGCTGGTGAATGGGAGTGGACCAGCGCGGCCACTTTCATTTAAGACTCATAATCGGGAAATTTAGATATTACTATCGCTCTTAATAGCAAAAAACGTTTAAATGTGTCTGTTGAAGATGTTACTTAACTGTGCTGAGATTCTTCAAATAATATATGCCACCTTAATAATACGAAAACATATCTAACCAATTTTCTAAATATTTTTGAAGCCATCATTGTTTCGCTCTCAATTGATATATAATTGGTAGAAATTTATCAAATTATTTCTTGGGAGGAAAATACAGGATAATACTATAATATGGCGGAAACATTTCATAATAGTAATATATTTAATTTTTACAATTGCTGGATTTAAAAAATATTCGTTTATTTTTACTGTTTGTAAGTCTCCTAGAAATGACATTTTAAATAAAGAATTTGGTCCCCTTTAATAAAATATCTAGACTCCCCTGGTTCTTTCGATAACGTTTAATTTACAGTAGTACAAACTGTTTTAATATTACATTCGGATATATTTTCTACAAAATATTCAGTGAAAATGTCAAAAATAATTTTCAATGCCCAAATCATAAATCTTCAATAATTCATAATCAATTCAATAATCTTTGTCACAAATTCGCCATAATAATTCTGATTTAATGTTGATGATCTTGTATTAAAGGCAATACGCAGAAATGTTTTTTTTAACACATGAATGTATCAATAAGCCAATAATTTATATCACAGACCCTGATTTATGTCATGAACTAAAGTCACTGATGTTCTTTCATATTTATCTTTTAATTTAGAATTCACACTTGCATGCTGTTTCGCTTTTAATAAAATCAAAACAAAAGCTTCTTACCTTTTCCATTCTTAATTTTTTTTTTAATTTTCAAAGAAAAATATCACTGAAATTATGTTCGAATATCTTAATTTAATTAAACTCAAAAGTCAAGATTTAGTCTTTAATATTATTACTTTAAAGTACCAAAAATTATCGAAATAGAATTTTTTCAAAGGAAACAACAAAAGAAAACTTTTTGAAATATTTTTTATGTCTATAAGCTAGGAAGACTTCATTTTATGGGGAATTGTAATAGAAAGGATCATATTTCCTGCTTCCATTTACTACATGCATTTGTCATAGAGATGGCTAATCTCTTGAATGCGACATTTGATATATCTAAATGTGGCTTGGCGATTCAGTAGGAACTAGATTTTCCTGAGAAAATTTTGTAACTGCGCTTTCCTTCAGTATATTCTATTAACTAATACGCGTGTAATTCCTTAAATAAATTAAACTCTTAATTAAACTTTAAAAAAAACATTTTTGCATGCTGTATCAGTTCTGAACGAAATAGGATTTTTTCCTTTCATTTCTGTGTATTGCTGATAAAATGAGCTTTCTATTTAAAAAAATTGGTTTTCCATCTATCCTATGTTTCATGATTAAAATATTTTGTTTCAGATTTAGAAAGGCTGGATAGAATACTTGGAATTAGATAAGAATATTTAATTTTAGACTTCATTTCAGTATTTACGTTCGTGCCGCAAAATAATGCGAAATTAATAAATTTATAAATGAACTAAATATTTTGAACTATCCAAGTTATTCTTCCCTTAAATTATCATAGATGTTTATTTATTTTATTAAAAGCTGAACTTAAAATTCATTAAACTAAAAATTACCTACTTGGTGATTTTCATGCTGCGCTCTTCGTAATTAAAAATATAAATTCAAATATTTAAATAAATAATTTTTGTAATGGTACCTTGACATTATATTTGAATGATCATCTATGCTCTGCTAATGTGTCAAATCATAAGTAATCAAGTATTTTACTCCTAAATTGAGATGATTATAAACATTTGTTTCTTTTCTTGCACTATTTCCACGATTTCCTTCTACTATTTTCATTTCTTTGTCATGTATTAGGTTAGCAAATCGGAGTATCGTATCTTCAAATCCTTTGAATAAACCTCATGATTTGAATCATGATTTGAAATGAGTCTTTTTGCGCAATCATCCTTATTACAAAACGCGCTCCTTCACAATCAAGAAAACATATTCTCACATTTCATACAAATGCATAATGCTACATTCGTAAGTATTCGCGCTTAAGTGAAATGCTTTTTAAATATCTAAAACTGAAAGAAATATACATTTTCAAAATTTTATGCGTATGAACACGTTTCAAACAGTTTCTCATGTTTTTTATCCTTCTCCTTTCATAATGAGTAAGAATTTAACAATTTTTTTTAAATTTCATTTCTTATTTTAGAAGACTATTTCATCTACTCTGATAATAAACTAATTAATAAAAAAAGAAGACATTCTAGAAATATTTTCTCTCTTTTTTTATTGTTTTACCATTCATAAAGATAATTATAAGTTCAACACCAATGAATAACTGCTTTTTATTTCCCACAAGTTTGTAATTTGACAATTAATAAATAAATTTAAGTGTTTGAAATATTCAAAAATTCGGCCTTGTTTATTTCTTATAAATATTTCCTTATTGAAGGATAAAATATTTTGGTTTTCTTTATCATTTTTTCCAGTTACTATAGAGTTTTGATATGATAACATTTTTTTTCCATTTCTCTATTTTAAATTGAAATTCAAAGCTACCCCCGATATTATTCTTTCAGGTGTGTATAGTAAGTATTTTTCTTATGGTTATTTTTATGTTTACTTAATCTTCATTGTAAATATTTTAACTATTATAAATAATTGAGAAAAAATATATATGTCTTTGGTCTTCATATTCCATTTTTTACTAAAAATTTTCGTATGTAAAATAATTTGAGAAACTTCAAATCAAATGGGGGAAACTAACGTTGTATATTTCATAAAGAATATCTGCCTCTAAATTTAAATATTTTATTTCTTTATTTTGAGAAGAAACTTTATAACAGTAAAATATCTGCTGCTGAACGCACAAACATAACCGTTTATAAGGTTAAGGCCTTTGAAAGAGATTAAAAAATTAATATGATAAAATTTGGAGTTCATGGTAAAATATATAAAATGGTAAGGCAATGCTTTTCTAAAATCAGTTGATTCAACAATTCATTTTTGCATAAGTCTCCATAGAAATGTTCATTATTTGTGAATTATACTAAGCAGATTCTTAAATTAGATCTGTATTCTTCTAATGATTAAGTTTTTTAATGATATTTATAACTCTAAAGTTTACGATTAGAAATAACTTTGAAGGAATACTCAATTTTTTAATTAAGGGAAAGTTTTTAGCATTCCGATCAGACATCATTTCAGTTACTCTATTTTTATAAATTTGTCTAGTATTCACACGTTTGTTTCAAGTTATATAAATTTTCTCAAAGTTTAATTTTTCTATCTATGCGCAGTAGAATTCTAGCAATATTTGATTATGCTGCTGCAGCATTGACGATTGATACTAGTTAAAATCTCTTTAAAATGATGGAAAAATTTGAAAATATATATTAAAATTTTTTTTAACAGTTTACTTGAATTTTCCAAACGTTGAAAATTTATTATTTTCACTTTAAATGCACGTCAAACAGTAAACAAAATCAGTGTACGAAATCAGCTTCTAAGAGAAGTTACTTCCAATCAAGATCTGTCCCCAAAGTTGCGCTCGTCTGTCGAAATATATTTGAAAATGTTGTATGGAATTTTCAAACTGTATGATTTCTGAGGTGACCCAAATCTGTACAGAGGACTGTTATTTTTGAAAAAACGCATGGATATGAGGAAAATTACTTAATAAGGGATGCAGTACTACTCTTAAGAAGTATTAAAATGGTTTTCCGGAAGTTGAAAAGATCATTTCGCGTATTCCCTAATGCTTCATTGAAGTAATCCTTCGAGCGTAAGCGCTTCCTCTGTATCAAGAAAGTCAAGAAGAGTTAAGAACAATAAGCATTCCATTCAAACGCGCGTCATATTTCGAATATAAATATATTGTTACACTTCAATTAAAATCCCAACCCTCATATATTTCAATCATCTGCAATTCATAGCATCTGTCATATTTCAGAAAGTTTAATAAATCTGTTAAGTTAGTTAATTAGATGCAAAAATGTAACTTTTGGAAAATTAAGAGATCCATGCATTGGTTTTCACAATGAAATCTGAAGAGCACCTATTCACAGCAAAATATATTAGTAAAACTGCGGCCTCTTATCTTTAATCATTATATAAAGGAATAGCGTTTTGTAATTCTCAACCAATTATTAAAGCAGGCATTACTGAAATGCAGGAATTTAAGTCTTTCCATTTATCAGAGTTAGTTTCCGGGCCAAAAAGTTTGAAAGAAAGGGAAAGAATATATTTTTAAATAGATTGTCGATATGCTTTTCTCTATTTTCAGCTCAGTCGCTAATAAGGTATTTAATCATTATCTGCAATTTCAAAGAAAGTGGGTCGCACAGAAAAAGGTATATATATAAGATTTTACATAAGTCGTTGAATAGTTAGAAAAGCAACAGAAACTAAATTTAAATTTGCATCAAAGATGTAAAATTTCTGCACTTCATCTATACTATTAGAACTCAAAATATGGTATGAAACAGAAAATGAGCTAAAGAAAAACTTTTCAACCAAAACGGTATCTAAATTTTAGGAAGACATTTTCAAAAACTTGAGTAAGCACTCCAACTCTATCTTAGATTGTAATATCTTAGTTTTATATCTAGAATAGTACAAACCAGTTCATCGTAGGTGTATTATAGAGTTTCTCTCGAACAGATGAAAAAAGAATGATATATATTCAAGAATCAATTGGAAATCTTGGAATGTTTTGGCAGCGAAATACAAAAAAGGGGAAAAAAAACTGAATTTAAAATATTGTTTTGTTTTTTTTCACTATTTCAGAAAATTGGGGGAAAAAATACTGCTCATAAAAACAATAATTTCTCCACGCAGGATAACAAAATTCCAAAAAATATTCCAAAACATTGTCAAAATAAAACATCAGCATTCTTAAAATTAATGAGTCACAAAAGTTTGAAATAAAATTTTAACAATCAATAAGGGACCTTTGGCCTAAATCTGGCTTTAAAAACAATTTATAATCTTAATTTAAAGAAAGCTCAATTTAAAACTACACATAGAATTCAAGCTATTAAAATATTTTGTCCTTCCTCTTCATACCAGTAATCGTCTATTTATTTGTAAATGTGCCAAATTGATTGTTAATAATGTATTGTTCTGCCAAGATGTTGGCGTAACTCGTCATTTCGTCATTTTTGCAGTCATTCTATTTAATTCATACCTCCTGCAGCAGCTGTGTTTATTCACATCAGCGATTTCATCGGTAAAAAAAAGACTTGAAAGAACACCTTGTAAAAAATAATTTTTTTCTCGCGGAAGAAAACAAAACCATGCTTCAGATATCAAATTGATTTTATTAGCATCCAGCGCTCTCTTCACGATGAACCGACGAAATACGCCTTTGCTTAGAAGTATGAGGAAAATAGTTATCATATCGTAAACCCGATAAAAAGCGGAAAGAAAATGAAATGAAGGATTCAATTTATTGGCAATGACTCGTGCAGAAAGCAAAAATTTCAGTATTTTTCTCAACGAGAAATTCAGCACTCACTCCTTGCTTCGACTGTATTACAAATCTAGCCAAATACAGTCAGCCAGTACCGGAAATCAAGCAGCTTCTGAATACATTTAAAGTGTCAGTTTCATGCATTTTATAAATGGGATTTCAATTTGGCGACTCCCTAACTGACAACAAATACCTGTTATTTGAAACCAACAGTTTTGCTTGGCAATAAGAACTATCCAGCTAAATGAGAAGTAATGAAAATATAGAATTATATATAAGTTGGCCAATCATTTCTTTTGATTCTATTTAAATGCCCTAATATTATGCTCTCTTTATGTATGATATTTCAGAATACTCAGAAGAAATAACAAAATGATGCAAACGAATGAAATAGTTCATCATTTTTCGCCTTTTTAAATTCAAGCGTATGCTCAAAGATTTCCAGTTCAAAATTATATTTAATATAATATAAGGCTGGAATACAGAATAAAAATGTCAGAAAGCGGAAACATTTCTTAATTTTTATTTCCTTAGAATCCAAAATGTTGGTAATCAAAAATGCTAAAGTGTTCTAAGAAGAGTTTTCGTCAAAAACAAAATGGATGCTAATATAATGGAGGATGTTGAATGATGTGGCAGAGCTTTTATTGACTTTTTAATTTCTTACATCTTTTATTTTCACATATTGATTACCACGTATAAAATAATTGCAGATAAAATGAATCAATTATCTTTTTTCACGTTTAAGATGAAAGAAAGAAGTCTCAAGAACTTTTTAAGAAAAGTTTTAAGCAACACAAAACAGTTTTAATTTGAAGCTTTGAAAATATATTTCAAAAGTTAAAAGAAATGAAAGATTGCAGATCCAGCTATATTTCCGCTGCAAGGCACTGCATTGTAATTGAATGTGAATCTCATTTGAATACAACACAATTTCTTTCAAGCTCTCAAATAAGCAGTACTTTTGCCGTTAACGATGTAATGCGATTCGTATGCACTCCACAAATTGTAATCTTGCCAAATATTGAAAATGATTTAATTTACAGTTTCAAAATTTTTTTATGGATCATTAATAATTTCTATTTAAACTACGTTTCGCACCAGCACGAATGCTTGGCGATAGCCCTTATCCAAGCAATATGTCAAGAGCCATGTGCGTTTGCAGCGAAACGAATGTTTGACGCCAAATCCATGTCATAAGTTTACACTAATTGGCAAATTTTAATGAATTAAAACTGAATCATTTCTCGCCAGCATTTAAACTTGAGTCATTCTGTTGGCGATGTAACGGAAATGTAAGAAAAACATTTTTAGAAACTTTTGTGTGTACAAACATATAAAAATAACAAAAAATATATTTTACTCTGAATATTAGAAAGAATTGATAACATTATCAGAAAAATTTCATGTTTTTGTAAACAACTGCAAATTGCATTGAACGTTAAAAGTAAGCAAAAATAATTTCGATAAATAAGGATAAATAATTAGCGTAAAACACAAAATAGCTTAAACATATTGCTAAATAACGTTTAAATCAGATTTGTTTTTTACATTTTGTAATCGCAAAATGTTATGCAAAGTTTCTCGATTCAAACAATTTTAAGTATTGAAAGCTTTAGATGCATTAAAACTTTTTGAAAATAGTTAAATTGGATGTTTTACGAAACAGTTTTCTATTCGAGCGATAATTAATACACATAATTCTGTGATAGTTAGATCTTTTCGTCCTACGCACTGCGCATAGCTTTCTTAACTCTCCTAGCACTAGTTGGTCTAGGAGTTGCCGCAGGCCTTACTACTGGAGGTGTAGAAAAGGACGTACCTGGAAGACTTACCTGGGGAGGAAGGGGAACTTCCTCCCAATCCATAGGTTCCTGGCAATCCACGGACTCCCAGTCCATCGGCTCCTCGGCGCAGGCAGCCTCCCAGTCCATCGGCTCGATACCTGAAACGAGATCTACAAAAGAGACACAAAAATCCATAGTTTATGTGTATATGAGTAAATAAGTAAAGAAATAAAATCAAATATTTTTATTCAAAAAAAGTAATGTCACTCGAAAATAATATCCGCTGCTTTTTCGCAACTCAAACTTTCAGAAACTTGACACAAAATGGCGTCTCTAATTGTGAAATCGGGCGTTCCATGAATTTCGACCAATAAGATTAAGAGTTGAGAAAGTTGAAGTTAAAGTTAAGGAAATTGGATATGTTAACAATGCCAAAAAATATTACGTAAATTTCATTTTCTTTACATAATTATTGGACGAAATTTATTTGATTACTTCTTGTCTGCATCTTGCACTGAATCAGGGAATTTTCTTTACAGAATTAGCATCTAAGACAAACCATAAATTAAGCATATTTTCTGCAATATGCACAAATTTTCAACTTTGAATAATTCATTATATTTTTTTGCATTCTTCGATTTAGTAAATATTTATTAAAATTTAATTATTCCATTTTAAAAAATAAAATTCAAATCTTTGATAAATTGGCTGTAAATTGGTTCTGAATATAGTATGACAAAACAAAGTTGTGTGTCGTTGCATGTAGCATATATCGATACAAAATTTCAGATTTCTAATGAATAAAGTTGTGCTTAAAATCTGAATGCAAATTAATGGATTAAACAGACTAATTCTATTTTCACAAAAAAGAAACAATTTCGATTTAATTAAAGGTACGTAAAACCGCGCATGTTCCGCCAATCAGTACAGTACTTAACGCAATGTAATTAACTCGAATTTGTGTAAAAACGGCGGAACTCATCGAGAGTATACATCTACCAACAGACAGATAAAAATAAAAAGTTTTTTTTTTTTTTGTAAGACATCATGATTCTCTTGTTCTAAAATAATCTTTAAAAATGAATTGAAAATAATCAATTGGATTTTTTAAAATCAAAAGTAAATATTTCTATTTAAAATATATGCTAACACAGAAGTATCAGTTTTCTGATGTCAGACACCTTCCGAGCTAAAAGTGAACGAGTATCATCGGATATCTTGCTGAAACTGTAACATTTCGTAGATTTTCTTATCCTGTTTGCAAACATAAAAAAATAAAAATAAATTTTAAAACCTGAATTTGATGTCTCTTTAAGCTTATTGCCGATGACATTGTGAAGATATTGTTATGAAAAAATTCATTGATGAATGAGGTGTACTGTGAAGAATATGAAATGGTTGTCCTACCAAAGATGGATTTTGTTACAAAAGTTAAAACTGAGGAATCAACAAAATCATAAGGAGGAGGATAGTCGCAGTACACTGCAACATCTTAGTGACTGATACCTTGCAAACGATTAAACCATCGTATCGCAACAGTCGCAATGCACTTAGTGATCTTATCTTAGTGATTTGTAATCTGCAAACGGTGAAACCAGCATATCTATTCTGTTTAAACTGAAGAAGATAATCCAGAACCCCGAATCCAACTCCAATGGATCTCATCACACGTAAACATTAGTGATAATGAGGCCGCTGAAAGATTGGCCAAAGAAGGTTGTGAGAATGAAATGGCCACTCACTCGTCGTTTACTTATCAAGAACTATACTAATCTAACTGAATCTTATATGGCGTATTCCACCTGCGCACCAATGTTACACGGGAACACCCCTTTGCACTCTGCTGGAAATCAAATGTGACCGTGGTTCCCAATTTGCTCTGGCTAGATTAAGAAGTGCCCACCTTAAGTGCCTTTCTTTTGAAAATGGTAAACAAAATTCATACCATTTGTAACAAATCCTGTGGCCATCCAGCTTCACTGGATCACATTCTATGTTGCATCGAACTTTCTAAGGGAGGCAGCTTAACATCCGATCCCTTTATTATTATAGATTTTTTGGCGGGCAACATCCTACTGGAGTTGATCTCCAGTCTTTTGAGGATTAGAAACAAGAACAGCAAATTAAGGAATTATTTGTTTGAAAATTAATATCCTTGAAGTGAAAGTAATATTTTTGAAGACAGTGATTGTCATATTTTTATTGGTGGAAATTCGGTATACCGACCAAAATGACAATATTAATTGCATAGTAAAAGTTGGTGTGTATTTCCTTAAAGAACAAAGCTGCCGATTTCTTCATTCGTGTTATATCTGCTTTCTGGTGCTGAAAACACCGATTTCATATTTGATCATTTTTTTTTAATTATTATTATTATTGATGATGCACGCAAATGAATCTCTGATTTCCTGATAAACTTTCTTTTTTTATTACATTATGTGTATTATATTGGTCACTTTTCTTAATATATCTTCTTCTTTTTTTTTCTTGTGATATAATTTGAAGTACAATTTGCTTTTTACCGTGGTCAAAAAGCGCCAAGAAAAAATTTCGCTAAGTTATAAATGTATACTTAAATGCATTATTATTGATTATGAAAAATTTTGAGATTGCGAACTTTATGCTATATAGTTTGACGATTGAAGTCGCTAAATTGGCGTAACGTTTTCTTTGCGCTTTTTGGTCCCCATTAAAACCGACAAAAACCTTTCTAAACTTTTATTTGCAAATATTTTTTGCACATCTTAATTGCCATAATTCAGTTCATCATATGAAAATGCCGTTAGACTGAATGTCTACATTTGGAAATGCATTAGTAAGATATTAATTGCATTTTTTTTTTTCAAATTTGCATATTTAACTTTAGATAATGCCTTTCACATTGAAAAAAGTCATAGTTTCAAATAGATGTTTCTTTAAGATGATTTACATTTCATTCTGAATCTAATGGATTACTACGGACTATCAGATTTCCCGAGAATGACAGCTTAATGATATGAAAAAGTTCCTATTATTCATACTTTTGTTGGTTGTTGTTCAAGTAATAATTCATGCTGGACATTCATGGTAAACATCTGTAAAATATCTTTTTAGTTTAGTTTAGTCATATTAACATCCCGTTGTAAAGCAACACTAGGGCTATTTTGGGACGGACCTCAATAATTTTGAACCGCGGTCAGATGACGAGGACGACACCGCGGGAGGACGTTTGGCATGACGGATTTAACGTGCAACAGACCCCCTTACACGACGGTTCTTCGGTGGAATCGGGTCTCGAACCTGAAACCCTACGGCTCACCAGCCGGGACCTTACCTCCAGGCCACCGCGGCCTCAAAACATCTTTTTAGTATTTTTTTACAAGCATTCGTTCAATTATTCATGACCGATACCTTCCGCCATTATTCTTTCGTTTGTATAAAAAGTAATTTTTTTGTTTAAATTAATCTCAGTGTGCGTTTATGCTTTATTCATGTTTTCCGAATAAATATTAATTAAAGTCGGGGCTAAACTTTGATACACTGTCATTTGGCGCCACACGACATCGGCAATTTTTCAGTGGCGCTTTTGCTTCCGTTACGCTATTTCTGCCGTTCGCGCCGCATTCGGACATTTAGCTAAAATTTGGCGATAAACTACTTTTTTTTAGCGGAAATGACTGCATATCAAAGATCTCTGTGACTGCTGCAAAGTTGGGCCGATTCTTTTTACAAAATTAACAAAGTTATTCAATTTTCCCTAAAATCTGGGTTTTTCTACTGAAGTTTCATAGAATATTTCTTTTTTTTTAATACATGATAGAAATGCACGCTTAGATGTCCTAATTCACATTCTTTTTTTTAAAAAAAGGACACTCGCAATTGAATATTCAGGTAATGCCAGGCAAATAATTTCCATAGAGTCCAACGCAACTCCCGCTACGAAAAATAAACAAATTTTATAAATATGTTTCTGTGTTTATTTATTTGTTTTTGTGAAAATATACTTTTGGCTCGATGCAGTTTTCATGATCCGCGTTCATGTCCGCTTCCTTTCAAGAACATACTACATTGTTCAATGAAATATCCGAAACCTTGCACTTCAACGCCCTGATGTGGAAACAATGGTAAGAAAGAAAAACTCTCATGACTTCTAGATTTTAAAAGTTAAATAATGTGAAACGTTTTTGTTAAGTTAGAAAAGGCCATTTGTTTGAAAAGTTAGAGGTTTATTTAAATATTTGAAGATAGAAAATATCGAAATGAAATTCTGTTAAGAAAATGCAGAATTAAAAGAAAAGGCCCCCTGATGAGTTTTAAATAGAATAATTTTGAATGTGGTAATATAAAATATATAATACGTAATGCAATACACATTAGCATAGTCCACATGTAAAATAAAATCATAAACTCTGGAAATTAAAAAAAAATGATATCAACTGCCCGCGCCAAAATTTCAAAATAAGTAAAATTAAATCAGAGAAATTACAACATCTTAAAAAAGCAATAATTGATGGCCATTCTTCCTTCAAATTTTTCCTATTTTTTTTATACGTAATCAAAGCAAAAATACACATGTTTAAAGAAAGCAAATGCGTAAAAAGGGTGTTGAGCAAAAATGATTAAACAGTGGAGCCTGTTTATTAAGATATAAAAATCCTTTTTATGTGATGATTCGCTCCAATGAAATTGCGCGAAATAGGCAATACTTTATCTTCATTTCATTTCCTTTGAAATGGCTTAGAATTTTTTTTTTAAATTGTGCACTCCATATTTCCAGGAATATGTTCTCAAAATATTGTTCCGATTCCTACAGGGGCGTGGAATTCTATAAGATTCAACATTGTTATAAATAAGTTATAATGAGATAAACGTATTAGTTTCTAATTTCTTTTTTCTTCGTTATGGATACACATTCCAACTTAGAAGACTTGTGAATCTGATGTGAAAATGACAAATGATTCGAAAATTATTAATAGTAACTGCTGGATTAAAGTTATATAAAAATGCCGCTTTTTAATATATTTTCACTCATAATAATTTAGTTCTTTTAATATATTTTATTTAAGAATTTTTTTAATAAAACTGAGCATTTTTGACAGCATTCGATGAGTTGCTTTTAATTCATTGAGACTTTGGCATTCAACTTCCCGTTAGTGATGGGATCTTTTGCCAAGTTATGATATTCCGAACTTTATATCTTCATCTGTTTAGTGACTTTTTAAAAAAAGAATTTACTTGCACAAAATACAATACATAATCGTATGTTCCATGCAGTTAAAGATGGAATTCTAGAATGAATTTTTCATTCTGGAACTTTCCTTTTTTCATCCCATTCATATACTAGAAATTTGAAGTTCACTGTGATTGTGTGTCCGATGAGAATAAACCATTATTAAAGTTCCAAAATTTCACTCATTATCTGAATTTCATCCAATTTAAAATCCATAAAGGAAGAGACATTAATAACAAATTCAAAAATTCAATGATAATTTTAATGATGAATGATTTCAAGATGTAAAGCCCTACTGCCATCTCCTAATAATTTGACTTTTAACAAAGAGTAGAACAGCTTTAATGCCATTATATAGAGTTCGCAACTAATAGGTATGAAAATTTTATTACTGCAATAGAAATTCCATTTAACCACAACATACAAATTGCAGACAAAATCTAAAGAACCAGAATAGCAAGAGAAAAGGGCAAGATTTTAAATGAAAATGGTAGACAGTTTACATTGCTAAAGAGTAGCCTATTTTAATATAGTAAATATTCAACCCATTTCTAAATAAATGTTAACATATTGTATACTGCTCAAGAGATTTCTGGTAGCAAGCAGAACATTGTGGTCTGGTGGCGAGATTTCGTTTTCATGTTTTTACCTGCTAAATCAATGCATTACCAACCAGACGAGAATATTTAAGGACCGCAAAGGAATCTGAGACATACACCTGGGGAGCCTTATACGTTTTGGGGCAAACTTGTACATTCTAAAATCATAGCTGTCATTTATGAAGCAATAAAAGATGGGATGCGCAACACGAGAAAACTCTAGAGCGGTCCGAAACGGATGGGAGGGGAAACACGGGAATTCGCGAGCAATCCTTAAAAAGGAGATACTGCTGCAAATCGTGCAGAACACCATTTCACAAGGAAATATGCTTTACATAATATCACACTCAAAAGCTTTCTTCAAGTCTCAAATAATAGTTAAAATGTAAAAAATATTATTACTAGATATTTTGCATTTATTATGTATTTAAAAATACTTTATGTAAATATATTACCAAACGCAAAATTAAAAACGGGCATATACGCATTCTATTGCTTGCCAAGCATGTTTATAGAACGTTCAAAAGCACCGTACGCAGTGCGTTAATATGCAAAATGAGCAAAGATAATGAGATGGAACTTTAAAAATTGATGTACAGTCCACATATAGCTCGGTCCGAGATTTTAAAATGGGAGTAATTTTTTCCGAAGTTACAGATCTCAAAACTTTTCACTTGCAATCGGGAAGGGACATGCAAAGAGTTAAAAATTAACTTCGAATGACGATAAATCCGAATTCAAGACATTGAAGTTTAAATGTACGCAATGTTGCAAAGAACCAGGAGAAAATTTTCAATTGGCCAGCTTCTCTATTTCTAGAGAATGACGCGTTTCTAATATTATACTTATGTTCTATTATATTTAAATTGAAACAAAAAGATTTCTAACTAGTAATTCATCATGAATTTCTACTTTTAATTTGGATCTGTTCAGTATTTTTTAAAGGACTTGGATGCATGTACAAACTTAAATTCAGTTTACGAATTTTAGAGTAGTAGTTTCCAGGAAATATTCAATTTCAAAGGAGTGAAGAATATTTGGTAATTAAATACAAAATTGAATTCAAAATGCATACTTTATTTGCATGTTTAGTATACAAAGATCAGATAATTTACAATATTATCACAAGTAGAATATAAATGCATTCAATTAAAAACTCGGAACAGGCAACAAAATAAATTATCTTTTGTTACTTTATGTAATAAGCATAAGAAGAAATTCAGTTTTTAAAGTGAAACATTGGCTTAACAAAAAACTGATAAACTTGGAAAATTTAATACAAGTTTTGATTCTTTAAATACAACTAAAGAAAATTAACATTTAGATATTTTATAGTATACCAATAAAAATTCATTTCAGTTGGAAATTCATAATAAAACTTTTTCAATGTGTAGCAAGTGAAAATTTAATAATTTAGAATAAATGTTTTTAGAGGATCTAATGCTTCTAAGAATAAGCCTCGTATTACTGAAGAAAAAAGCAAATCGTGCTACCTTATTTAATATTCGTCCGCATCCATTCACTTTTTCTCAACAAATCCGATATTTTATTGCATTAGGTAAAATTTAGAAATTTAAATTCCTGCTTATCATGAAAGAGCGTCCTATTTTTCTTATAGGCATTTTGATCACAGTGGTGATCAGACACAGTGATCAAATGCTTTCTAAGAAAGGATATTTTGATTGGTTGGCCGGCCGAACCAATCAAAGTGTCCTTTATTCGCAGATATTTGCAAAAAATTAAAAGCCGAAATGATAAGTTATTGAAGGATTCAAGATTTAGTATTTTAAAATTTATTATATACTATAACTATTACTAGCTTATTTTAAGTAAATTTAACAAGAGTAACATCTTGTATTAAAATGCAACTGTAAACGGATGCAACGAATAGATGCTTGATTTTTATATACCTTCTCAGACTATGGTAAATTTTCGGAAAAGATTAAAATTAAATTTAACGAATATCGACACCATGCACTATTAAATTTCTATTCAGAAATAATTAATACTATGCATTTTACGACATTTTCGAATGTTAAAATTAACAGAGGAAAAAAGGGGAAAATTTATTGTATTTTATCACTTTAAAATTTCAGCTCCAGCAGTCAAACATCAAATTTAAAATTTAAGCGTAAAATCTTTTCAATCTTTCAATTTTATTGTATTAGAGTTACAGAAAATTTAGAGATTTCGAGGCCATCTACCGAAAATTAAGCATGAAACTTTTTACCATAATTAAGACCAATATTACAAAAACGAATGATAAGATACTTATGAATAGCAACATTTCTTCATACTAGAACTGTTCACAAATTAATATATCAAAAGTATTCAATTATTTGACGACTCATTTCATAAAATGAAGTTAAGTTCTAGCAATGGGCAAGATAATGAAATCGCTTTCACGAGCATAGACATTCAGTTCAAAATGAAAACAAAGGATTACAATTTTTATAACATTTGTTGATAAATTGAGAAGTATACAGAAAACTTATGCTGATGTGAACTACAGTTAATCAACTCGTAACAATAAAATTCAATTTTTCAAACTTCGTTACAGCAATCGGTGATGAAAAGTAATCTTAAAAAATCTTAATAGCATGAAACGGTTGCAGTGATTGACAATAGAAGAAAGCGCAATGCAAATGAAATGATTTGAGTTCTTATTTCAAAGAAATGACAGTTCTGCGGAAGTCGCCGCGATTCCTCCTTTTATTGCTGGGACAATGAAAGTCCTGTTTGTCAATTTGTTGAGCTCCAATAAGAAATTATGGTTACTAAAGCAACTTCAAAGCGAATTTTACCCATTTTGAAGAAATAATAATGAATTAAACTTTCAGTCTTGTTGGAAATTTGATTTAGATTATTTCTAGGAAAATCAACTATACCAGAAATTTTAATTTATCTACACAGAACATGTTTATCGACCTCGATTGTTTTAAAAATGCTTGTTTCTCAAAGAAGTAGAAATCAAGCACGACTCTTGAAGGAAATGAATGCAGAGCAATATTTTGAAATCGCTTTAAGTAGGTATACGAAACTTTCTACACAACTTTAAGATGAAATATCGATTGGTATGTCAAACGCTTGTTTTGGATGATATTCCATGCACTTCAAGCTTCAACACATTTCGAAAATGTAAAAACATTTACTATCTTGTTCTTAAAATGCTATGTGACAGTTCAAAGATGTTTTGATATGCTCAAATAATGGCCATTACATTTGAATAACATTTCCACTATACAGATATAGCTTCTGATAGTAAATATACATTAAGTAAATTATTTTTGGTAATATACATATTCATAATTTTACAAACCAACTGCATAGGTTGTTTTTCCGAACATAATTAACACCAAAGGCTCCGAATTCCAATTTACGCTTAATAGAAGCTTCAGAGGCTGTATGCTGTGGCATGATCACTTCGGTCAAAACATGTCAACATCTGAAAAGATATTTAAACATTTGAATCGATATAGATTAGATCTGAAAATAAAGAGTACCATTAAATGACAGAATAGACATGATAAATCTGCATTAATTATCCAAAAACCTGAAGAATTGTTTTATGATTTCACTATTAATAGAAGCAAAAATAGAAATCCTACTTAAAATGCAGATTTAAGTTGTGTAATTGGTGTTTTGAAAAGCAATTTAAAAATAACTAAACATTTTATCGTTCCAGAATCCTTTAGAAGCTAAGCATATATTTATTCTCTATAAGAATCAGAAATTTTAGTCCTTTAGTAGTAATCTGTACATATTGCAAAGCAAATTACCTTACAGTATATACCCATTACTACAAGTAAAGGATTAAAATTTATTTTACGTGTATATTAAATATTAATTGCAATGCATTTGATTCATTGCAAAATAGTTCATTGAAGACTGAATGAGTTCACTGAAGACTGAAAGTAGATATGAAACAGAATTGCATCTTTTGTTCATGCCATAGGAGAGGCCAGAGAAAGTTTCCGGCTGTGAAACATTTCCCTACTGACGAGGAGACCGAATCCATTCTCAGGAGGTCAATTACTTCGAAAACTATTTACAAAAATTAATCTCGCCGTATGACGCGTAGGTCCATTCGCTTCCACTATTGAGAGGTAAATGGAACTGCTGAATATATTTCAATGATTGTTTTTAAGAAATTATAGCTAATGTATAATTACTGCCTCCAAAATATTTTCTGGAGAATCCAAATAAAATGGTTACCGGGTGTCACCTTGTGCTAGTTTTATTGTTATGATTCAGTAAATAAGCATCTCCTTGAATTCCATGTACTTCGAACTCATCTTAAGGGAATATCCTCCCCGCATCAAATAGAAATGTTGTCTACTGTAGAAGTGTTTGGAATCTTGAAAGGCGTATTATCGATGGTGCCGGCATGTTCTTAAACCAGGAAAACTACATTTAATGGTCATCAATTGTCTGATCTATGAATACCTAACAATAAATAAGCTATAAATACCAAATTTTTTATAATCAAATCAAATGATTGGAGACATTCTTCATTTCAATGTGATAATTATAACTCGCATAAACTTACCAATATCGCATTGGTGATGTTCTTTCCTGATCATCCAGATACTTTCTACATATAGAAAGAAGAAGTTGTTGCTGGAGAGGAAAAGGAGTTCATTCCACATTAAAATTTTGTTCAAATAGACGACAGATTTATTCTCTGCATAGCTCGCTGCTCTAGTATCAATGGCAGGCGATTTTGTCTCGGTTTTGATTGATGTCATTTTATCTCACTTGAGGAAAAACTAAGAAATCGAGAATCTTCTTGGCATAAGTAAATTTGCTTGAAGTGATATTATCGAAGCTCTTGCTACTATCACTACAAGAAAAATCATTCAAATTAACATTTGTTCTTTCTGTTCATTTGTTAAAATGTGTGCGAAAATATTCATGTGAAATCAGCCTAATTCCGACACTCGTCGCTCAAAAAGTACTTGCGCTTTTAATACACATTCAGATGGCTTATACGTTTCGATAACTTTTCGGTCCTAAAGATAAGATTTTGTAAAGCTTGAAATATTAGTCCAAGCTCAAACTGTCGATTAAACCTGCTGGATCTCTATTCACGATTCATTCGCAAGGAATTCAAATTCCGACATACACTTGTTAATAGCACCAGATATCCGTTGTGTCGTGATCACTCCATTTAAAACATGTCAGCATCTGAAAAGATTCATTATTTAAATTAACATGGTATATATGAAACCATCCATTAAAAATTCTAGTGTATATACAATTGTACTTAATTGTATACTCTTAATCTACAACAATAATTCAAAAACCTGAAAGCAATTTGATATTCAATTGACAGCACTAAGTTAACTATATTAATTTCAATTGAAAATCTTGAAAGTAGTCGGTTCATTCTTACATCAGTTCATTTTTTCTTTTCTTTTAAGAATGAAACCATTTGCAGCAGTTGAAATACATTTGTCAAACAATTCATCCGAATATTGATTCTGATCTTTCTGAAAAACGGGTTTTTCTGAGATCTATAGGCTATTTAGAAAAATGTGTGGTGCATCCGATTAATTGATTGTCCGTTCAGCACAGTTATTGATTACATTTAATATAACGATACCATTTATTCACCAACGTTATAAAAAACTTTTCGAAATGAATTAATTTGCATAGTGAAAAAATATGAAATTTCATTTGAGATGCATTCAATTTTGTAAAGTTGCAAATCAAATTGTACTGAATGCTATATTTAGATGCTTGGAAAAATGAGTTTCGTGAAATCATCTTCCCAAGAAGCGTATTTTTGCTATTATAATAAAAGATTGAAGCAATATTGTTTTTTTCTAAGTAGTAATACGTTTGCTGATTCCAGAAAGTAAGTTTCTCATGGGCTATGCTTAAACAAAACGGAATTATCTAGAAACAATTTTTTATTCTTACCATTTGTGCTGGTATAGATTACCGGGAACTTCTTCAGCCATGCAGTAGCTCCCTTGTGACAATTACATGCAGATGTTTGTCACATGCCGACTATTCTGAGGCGTTCAATGACTTCGAATCCTGTAGTCAGGAGCACATATGACCCTGTTTCAATTCCGGTAATTCAAATGGCGGGAAGTAGCTGAAAGGAGTGCATCTATTTCAATAAATATTTCAGAATAATTATGTTTCGGATTGGCAGACTCGAGACACTTTCTAGACGAACCAATTAAAAGAGATTTCCGGAATTCTATGCCGTTTTATTAATCTAAATAGCGAACTTACTTGCCCTCGAATTTTGTTATCACCTTCAACATCATCCGAAATAAATACTTCCTCGCATCAAGCCTATTAGGTGCAGATACACGTGTGACTGGAACAGAAAGCAACACTACTGGTAGTTGACGGAGTGGCTTTATGAAGCAAAATGGCATGGATACAGGTCATGTTATCGAGTCTATCAATAGAGAAAAAATGTGTACATTTTTACAATTACCAAGGAGATAATCTCATGATTATATCCATCACGATATGATAATAAATCATAACTTACCGATATTACTTCTGTACGAAACTGAGAAAAAATTCCTTGCCCATCCAGACAGCTGCCATCCATATTTTTGTCAAGAGGAAAGTCAGTCGCTATAAATACAGGCATTGGACATTGTTTCCAGTAAACAGTATGTGTTCTTTACAGTGAACAGATCCAACAACTGCAGGCGATTTTGTTTCGTTGATGGTTTCTATGACGTTGCATTTCACTTAGATGTGTGAAAAAAACCAAGGAACCCAACAAAATTTCTCAACTCCTGATGCTTTGACTCGGAGGATTTGTCACATTTACACTAATGCATTCTGTTCATTTATAGAAGAGGGTACAAGAGAACAACTGCCATGGTTGTTTCCTCTGTCATATTAGACTGTACCATGTAGAATCCACATAATTATGGCATTTTCGTCGCTTAGAAACTACTCGAGTGGAATATTCAGAAATTATGAATATTTCTTCCGCATTAAGTGCGCACATTTTAATGCATTTTAGAAAGTTACCAACAGTTTGAAAACATTTGAGCGGGTAACTCTTTAGAAATTCTTCCATTTTGAAAGGCTATGAATTACAGAGATTATTCCGCGCTATTTTGTTTTGTTCTCAATAAGCAAATTTGATTTAAAATGGACTATAAAGCCTTGCCTCAACTCATTTCATATTTTTTAGCGTTATGGATAATTTTTTTATATACTCAAGTATAAATAAGCACAATACGAAATTTATCTGAATAATTTTCAAGTAATATCGAAGTAGCTTCATTTAGTACAATTTTTATCTCAGATGCTTAGTAACTTAATGAAATTATATTTCTAAAGGTTTTTTCCTATTCTTATTCTAACCAATTACTGCCTTTAATTCATTGATTAATTTCGATTAGTAGAAAATTGCAATTCGTTCACATGAAGACATTCAAACTTCCATTTCCTAATTGCGATATGGAACAAACTAAGTTATTTCCAGATTATTGAAGAGTAAGAATTTAATAAGCTCTACTTCTTTATTCAGTAAAAATTAAATACATTAAAATTATCTGTTAACATTATGATGTAATATTAGAGATCGAATTAAACTAGGCTTTTTTATGAGGTGCCAAATTGTTACATCAACTACAGAATAGTAAATGTACGGGAGGCCAAAAAATGAACGAGGTTGTATAGGTTCGAGATTTTAATTCCAAAACTGAGAAAAGATGGTTTACTGTACGAAATGCTACATAATTGAGCCTCATAGACACGGAGCCGTTACTACTTTTGATGACAAAAACAGCGAGTTGGAAATTGAAAGATAAAATGGGAACTTTTAATTGCATTTAGAGAAATTGACCTACGCTCAATTCTCGATAAGCCGTCACTCACTCCAATGCCCTCCTAAATGAGATTAAAATATCCAATTTCTTGGAATAAGTTGTATTAAATTAATATTTCAATTTAAATATAATTACAAGTATAGGTTTTTGTTATCGGATTCCGCCACGGCAAAACTTTTGGGTTTTCGAGGATTTATGTCACTGATATTCCCAATTTAATCTAATTATGAATTTTAATCTATTCTGCTCATTCGAAAGCGAATTAATATGGTATCCACCAATTTTTTTTCTCTCTATAAAGAAGTTACTTCAGTTATTGGTTACAGTCATTACAGGTTATAATTGCTGACTTAATCCAATAAGAACTTTTTGCTTATCTATTAATTTATTGTTCTATATTCTCTCTGGTTTGAGATTATTCAAGAAAGGTGTCTACTGATGAGATTTAAACACAATAATTTTTTAATTACGAATTAATTTCTTGCATATTAAAACCCAGTTCACTTCTGAATTTCCTAAACATTCTTTCAATAATTTTCCAGCTCCGAAACAACGTTTCAAACTCGGCGCTTATATTCCCAAATCCTATTAAAATATTGGCCACGAAGGTGAAAACCACCCTAAATGATTAGAAGTATCAAATCCTTGTACAGTACACAATTGCCACCCATTTTCTCATTTCGGATTTTCCATTCCCACAATGAAGTAAGCATGTACACAACTCGCACACACATAACCCATACCACCCCCAAGAACACAACTCGCACACACATAACCCATACCACCCCCAAGAACACAACTCGCACACACATAACCCATACCACCCCCAAGAACACAACTCGCGCACGCATACCCCCCCCCAAGAACACAACTCGCGCACGCATACCCCCCCCCAAGAACACAACTCGCGCACGCATACCCCCCCCCAAGAACACAACTCGCGCACGCATACCCCTCCCAAGAACACAACTCGCGCACGCATACCCCCCCCAAGAACACAACTCGCGCACGCATAGCCCCCCCCCAAGAACACAACTCGCGCACGCATAGCCCCCCCCAAGAACACAACTCGCGCACGCATAGCCCCCCCCCAAGAACACAACTCGCGCACGCATAGCCCCCCCCCAAGAACACAACTCGCGCACGCATAGCCCCCCCCCCAAGAACACAACTCGCGCACGCATAGCCCCCCCCAAGAACACAACTCGCGCACGCATAGCCCCCCCCAAGAACACAACTCGCGCACGCATACCCCCCCCCCCAAGAACACAACTCGCGCACGCATACCCCCCCCCCAAGAACACAACTCGCGCACGCATACCCCCCCCCCCCCCAAGAACACAACTCGCGCACGCATACCCCCCCCAAGAACACAACTCGCGCACGCATACCCCCCCCCCCAAGAACACAACTCGCGCACGCATACCCCCCCCCCCAAGAACACAACTCGCGCACGCATACCCCCCCCCCCCCCCAAGAACACAACTCGCGCACGCATACCCCCCCCCCCCAAGAACACAACTCGCACACACATAACCCACACCACCCCAACGCCAACCCGTAAAATCGCAATTCAGACACACATTACCCACACTTCAAACGCCAACCCGTAAAATCGCAATTCAGACACACATTACCCACACTTCAAACGCCAACCCGTAAAATCGCAATTCAGACACACATTACCCACACTTCAAACGCCAACCCGTAAAATCGCAATTCAGACACACATTACCCACACTTCAAACGCCAACCCGTAAAATCGCAATTCAGACACACATTACCCACACTTCAAACGCCAACCCGTAAAATCGCAATTCAGACACACATTACCCACACTTCCAACGCCAACCCGTAAAATCGCTATTCAGACACACATTACCCACACCTCCAACCCTGAAAACCAAAACTGACAGATTACTCACACCTCCAATACCATCCCGATATCACACATTACCCACGCCACCTCCAGTCCATGGTCGCAAGTATTATCCACACCACCAAAACCCTCCTTACAGTGCATAATTCCTTCCCGCTCCCCGCTAACATCACAAATTCCCAATTTTCAACATTACGTAACCAAAGGCGATAACTCGACGAATTAACCATGAAGACTAACGTTTCTTTTCCATAAGTCCATGGCGAAATAATTTACCCCGTATTCATATTTCTACATTGACTATTTCCACTCACATTACTCTATGTCGTCGCCCCATTTGCTGCCTAACGCGACTTTGCACAGATTAGACTCAACCCACAGCTCCCAAAACAAACTGTATTAGTTCCATTTAGTTCACCATGCTCAAGTTTAAGATGAGACGCGAGGTCTTTCCCAATGCACATTACTAGGCAATATTCTCATTCGCATAATGCATCTTAACCTCAGATTAAAATGTATGTCTGTACCCCCTTCCTCCGTTACGTACTGCCATGCGTCGCGTTGACAACTTTTTCTTATTGACTCTTTGTATTGAAACTAACACAAAAACGCAATTTTAAAAATACTGAACCTGGTTAATTTATGCTAGTTCTAATGAGTGAAACGTTAAATTAAAGAAGGAAAACAGCAGATTAGAGAGGACGTGCGGTTTACTCAAAAGCATTCATTTTCTAAATTCCATACAAATATTACCTACATTCTGCACTGCTTTCTTCAATTCGTGATTTTAAGTATAGATTTCCTCAAAATTCGATAAGCAAGTCAAAAACGGACATCTAGCAATTCTCGATCAGGTCCGAATAATTCGATTAATTACAATCAAAATATATTATTAAGAACTAAATTTGATAAAATGCTATCTGTATAGAATACACGAATGAATTGATTCTTAAGTTTAAAAATAGATATTTGGAAGCACAAATCCGGGTTAAGACATACTGCAAGATCGCTGACGCTTTCCTTGACATTTCGTCAGTTTACTACTTCAAATTTGCGACCTTAATATGCCAGATTTTTGTAGTTCTTACATCAGATGGAAACGAAACTAATTGTAATTTTCCAAACTTTAATAAATTGTGGATATTAATTTAACAGGGCTTTTCGGACCGAAAACGTTAAAATAAACCTCTGTTGAAATGTTACGATAGTTAATTTCATGTACTATCGTAGGGAAGAATTTGCAATTTGATTAAATAAAGGTAAACAACTATAAGCAATGAAAATAGCATTATGTGAAGGGCACAGACACAAAGTACGAATACCAACTACGTTTATACGATTTGGATTTGTTATATTAAGGTAAACCTTTACGAATGACGTCAAAATAAGTAGGAACCAAGACTAATGGCAAACTTCTTATGAAAAGCAATTTGAAGTGTTTTATATATAACGGATTAGAAAACTAAAGAAAACCTAAATATGAACGGTTTTTTTAAACAACAAGAAAATGTTTAAGATAACGATCGGGAATTTCAGTGGGCATTATGGGTTTAAAATGCGAGTAGCGCTTAACACATTTTTAAAACTTTAAAACCTTAACACTTAACGTGAATTACAAAATGACGCATTTAACACCCTATAAAATGGCCAGTGAAATTAGGATTACAACAGTTCTTGTATTCCCCTGCCACCACATAGAACAGAAATTCGATTTATCACGCATCAGTTTCAAAATATTCGGTAATTCTGAAAACCACTCAAAGTTAAAAACCTTTTTACTTTTACATTTTCACCACCCAGAAGAAAATCCTTTTTAATCATGCGCAAATTTTGATCTGCCTGAAAGGGATTTAGCATTTAATCACATCTCTAAATATAAGATACTTAGGAAGTTAATTCCATATCCTATAGAGCAGAAAATTAGTACGCCTTGGATTTTTAATACTTGAACAATTTATTCCTTTTATAAAATCTTGTTTTCGATAAAAATTGCTTTTACTCGAACAAGTATCAACTATAAGGCTCATTTTTATTTGCAACATACAGATGTGTCTTATAATTAAAATAAGTTTAACTACTTAATCAAAAGTTTAATCCTCTAAGAATTTAATTTTTACAATACGATCCGAGAGTTTCCATGTTGCAATTCTTAAACAGAAGTTTGAATAACAGCATGCAATCAGCTAAACTAACATTTGAACCTAACGATTGAAATAATTCAAAGCTTTAATACGAAGAAACCTCAGGAATTGTCAACAAGTTCGATGAAGCATTCGATATTAGAGATATCTCGACACGAAACCATATAGGAATAAATGAAAGATTTTGGACAAAATTAGAATCAATATTTAGAAGAGCTGATCTCCGAATTATCAATTACGAAAACTATTGGAATAATTTAATTGTAGTTTGAGAATCATTTTGGAAAATTCACCTAAACGGTTTTAATACATATCGTATCAGAAAGATATTCAACTTTTATTTTTAATTCCAGGGGATTGCATTTACTGCCAGGTTATTCCTTATTTGCGATTTATTAACCATTTCTGAAAGGGAATTTAATTGCTCCATATTCCAAATTGTCTTTCGTGTTTTAAAAATGTTTTGAACGATTCGTAAAGCCTTGGAAGGCATTAAAATCTAAACCTCAAGTATTCTGAAAGAGTAGGAAAGAAATATATAATCTCCGAATATTAAACAGAAGTAACCGCTAAGAGGCTAGGATGCCACAATTATGCAGACATACCTGGTTAGTCCAGTAGAGTGGAAAATCCAAAAGAAAATATTCCAAGCATGCACGGTGTAATGTGATCAAGATCAAGTTCTTTTCTCAAACATCTTGAAACCAGCATTTGATATTTAATCCAGAAATTGGAAGAATGACACTTGGAGCGGCGATAGTTTCAGCATATACAGCTCATCTAATGAGTTGAGCATACAGATGCAAGTGTTTTTCCAAAATCCAAATGTTCCTTTGTAAAAAAAGCTGAAAGAGAAATTATGGTTATTCTTAATTATATATTACGTTAAGAATTTTTTCTCCTGTCTTCGAAGCGGAACACATTATCCTATTTTATATCGATTCGTATGGAAGTTTTTACGAATGAGCGAAATATGCTCGTCGAATGAGGGTCCACTGTATCTCAATCTGGACAACCTAAGTCAATTTTAAAGTAGTTCATTTTAAAAATTCCATCGGAATATTTAAATAGCTTTACAATCACATGACAAACGTAAAAGAATGAATGAATTTTTTTTATGATACAGGAATCTGTTTTTGGCTAAGCTGCACCATTTACATTACAAACATAATAGCATATCAGACCAATTTATGAACGTCTCATTGCATAAAAGAACACACAAGTTTCCTCAACATCTTGCGATGTGTTCAAGCCCTTTGCTTTCATTACCATTAATCTGGTGCATCGGATAAGATAAAGGAAAAGTTCGTTATTCAGCTTACAAAAAAAAGATTGTCATACAAATAAGTTTCAAGTTTGTTCTTAACGGCTTTCAACGTGCTACGGGTTTTTATCTTGACGAGGTTATTATACTATAAATATTTGTTGAAATATTTCCAATAGGCAAGTTACGGTATATAATCTTATTTTAATGATTTTATTTCATTAGAATTGCCGTTGATCCCTGCGGCTCCGAACGTATTTACGAAATGTTATGTTAATGGAATTGATATTGCATATCTATATTGCTAATGTAAAGATATTATTTTACCAAGTAGAAATTTTATATATAAATTCCTAAGTTCAACTTCCACTTTTTATAAACAAAAAAGATTCAGACTAGTATTTTCTCTACCAATCGAATAATAGTAAAATCCCTTTCCATAGAGTGCATTGATTAATGAAACGAGCACTAGACGAAGACGATTGAAACCCAAAATACTATGCTATTTCGAAACAAAAATTCGAAGACTTTTTTTTTTTAAAGTTTAATAACAGTAGTGATAAATACTTTAGATTTAAACAAATTTTAAAAACTAGTCCGAAATGGAATTTTTTGCTCATAATGGACACAAAAATTCCCACTATGAAGAGAAGGTATTAAAACAATTCTGAAAATTAAAAATATGCTCTGGAATGTAAATATGAAGTCGTCAAATCCAAGAAGAATTTTTAAATATATATGAAGTATGAAACATTAACAACAAACTTCTTCGAAAAAATTATTATAAACGAATATTTCAGTATAACAATTCTTCGCATGTTCAAGTAATAAAAAATATAGCTACAAATAGTTCATTAATATAGTTACGCAAACTCCGAAAATATAAAATAACAACGCAACTTACCCACAATTATTCAACTCTGTATCAAGGGTGAGCCATTCTTGAAAAAGCAATAAAAAAGACAAAGAACCCATTAACAAAAAACAATGCCCATTTATAAAATATACAGATTCATGCTATATTCACGACATTTATATGCTTTACAATATTTTTTTTTTTTTAAGAAAACCTTCGCGGCTAGCAAGGAACCTTTGAGTTTTTATCAGTTCACCAGGATATAGAAAATTCTTATAATTCGTTCTCTTCTTCCAAAGATTTCTACTCATTAAGCCACCTTCAGGAAACATTACAAAATTATTTATCCAAATTCGAACAAGAAATAATCATTGCGATAAATTTAAAAATAAATTTTCTGCCTTTCATAGAAAATTAGCCCGTCGTTCATTCAGCAAACCTAAATGATTATTTAATATGTTAAAAGCGGGATTTTCGTATAAGGAACATCAAAAAGTGATGGCGGCTCAGTTTCATAGGCGTCAATGAAAAAGTACACCATGATACTGTTCAAATCCGAATCTCAGCTAATCCTTGCTGAAGTAATATGTATTCTTCGTTCTAGCTTGACTTCTGTCTTCGTCTCTTTAAAATGGATGGCCAAGTGTGAGTCCCACTTTCAAGATCAGACATCTGTAAGCTAAATCGTTATTCTAAAAAAGGTGTAAAACAAGACAAAGGTGTAAAAAGTGTTTCAAAAAAGGTGTAAAATTCTAAATTCCTTTATGTATGACCCTGAAGAAAGGGACCCACGTGTCAATGATTGGGCAGAAAAACGGGAAGTTCCTCACATAATGGTAACAAAATTATTCGTTCAAAACCACATACAGGACTTTTACAGATCTAATGGAGAATTTCTGGTTACTGAATACATGAAAGCAATGAGTCTTTACTACACATTATAAATACATCGAAAATTAGAGCTCAGAAAACCTGCATTCTTCAAAATGTATGGATTTTCAGAGAAAACCAGACTCTTTATAAATTATATTTAAAAATCGTTTCCAAGATGAAATGCTCCTTCATGAAACTTCCGTACATCTGCGCTGGAAACTGAATTATACATCAAAATTGTAACGAGTCCAAATTCATTTTTTCCCAAAGCGCAGCCTGCAAAGGGTTAAAAGAGGTCGCGGTGGCCAGATGTAGGGTCTTGGCCTCGGAACTGGAGGGCGTCAGGTTAGAGACACGATTCCACCGTGGAACCGTTGTGTAAGTGGGTCTGGTGCACATCAAATCAGTCGGGACCAAATGTCCTCCCACTGGTGTGGTGTGGAAGTTTCAAGAGGTGTTGCCAGCTTAGGCGTTATCCTCATCATCTGATCATTGTTCAAAATGACGAGATCCGGCCCAAAATAGCCCTCGTGGTGCTTTAAAACGGCACGGTAATGCACCTAAACTAAATTAAACATAGAAAAGAGTTGAAAGTAAGATGGATACAATTTATTTTTGAAAACTATTTAAAAAGCAGCTGCCTGTGCTATGTGTAAGTTAATAATTGAGCTAAAAATATAAAGAACTTTTTCTTAACACATCCAAATGAGCCACTTGTCCTTCTCAAAACATCATTTGCATCACCGACTCCACGGCTGACCTTTAACCTTATGCCAGACTCGTGGTCCATTTGCAGATATAAACCTAGCTCAATGACCATATTTGAGCATTTTAACGACCTTCTGAATGGTCCAATCAATTTCTCGTTTCAGTTTTAAAACAGATATTTAATATTTATAAGCATATTTTTTTAATATTGTTAGATTAAACTTTAGGATTCTTTATACATCTCCCCGTGTGTCTGCTATGGTAAGGCTTTATTCGTGGCACATGAACTACATTTCCTATTTTCCGATGGGCAAACCGAGACGTACTCAACCTCATACGTTTCATTCGATCATTTTCGTGTAACTCTATAAGATCCAAAATATTTCTTTAACAATTTTTTACATAAACCTACTTTTCTAATCGGCTTGAGAACTCATACTAAGTTTCCTCGTGCATAAGATACTAGTCGATGTTTTGCATCATATCTCTTTATGTCTTTCTCCTGTCCGTCAATAATGCGAAGATGAAATATTTATTGAACTCGTTTCGCTGTGCAAACTAGATTGGAAGTATAGTGAGTTTTTAATGACACCCTGAGTCCTTTTTGCTTCGCATCTGTGAGAGATAAAATAGTGTGAATCCCGTCGTTTCAAGACATGCAAATGGCATCCCAAACTCTTTAATAAACATCGGTAATATATCGGAGTGCGTTTTATTTCAGTTTGAATTTCATGGTGTTGGTTGAATTGGATTTAGAAGTGACTCATAATCTACATTACACAGTCATAAAAGTTTTGCAACTGGCTTTGAAAGAAACATGGTGCCTCGATCTGATCTAACACACTGGCCTCCTCACTTCATTAAGATATCCTCCAAAAGCAATTTCAGATGCTTTTGCGCCAGGGAGGTGCTTTCGCCATTGCGTATCGAATCAAATAACCCATGAAAACTGCAAACCACTTATTTAACTGCAATGAATTTGGGAAACGAAGAAATCAATTCCAGCTTGACCATAGGCAGCTTCTGCCGGCGGAAAGGATGTCAGATGCTCCGATGGAAACGGTGGAATACTCTTCCACATCTGGTTTTTTTTTATGATGGCTAAGAAATAGTCGAACAGTTCGATATGAGGAAGACTAATAAAACCGTCGTCTTATTCTATCTAACATTTTAGCGATCCCTAAATGACCTCTTGCAGGAGCATTATGAAAATGCCGGAGAATATATATATATATATACGTCTAAAATAGCACCATAGGATATTCTTTTAACTCGGAGACTAATAAAAATGTTAAAATATTGATTAAAGGACAATTAAGAAAGGAAACAACGAGGAAATGATAATAACTCAACTGATTAAACTCCACATTTGAGAGTTACAAAATTAAACAAGCACTTCATAAAAAAATTTCAGTTTGGTCACCTGTATTTTTCTTGAGCTACAATGCACTATTAATTATTATCCAAATTTTTAAAATAAGCTCCATATCCGAAACAAGTGTTGATACTCGAGATCTTGTCATTTGAGTTTTTGAAGGAGGCAAATCTCTAAGAAATTGCAAAGAAAGTTCGGTGAAGTCATGGGTGCATTCAAAGTATCAACCAAAAGAACATCTGGTAGAAATTCACATTTCGATAATTAAGGAAATCATTATTAGAAAAAAAAACGAAAAAAATTTAAAATTATTGTTGTAGAAATATCTAAAACCAATAAGTTCGTTGGTTGGCTGAGTTTTTGGCCAAGAGCCATCCTTGACTGTATTGAGTGGTAAACCACTAGGAAGAAGAGTTTCAGTCGGAATTATTACAAAGATTCTCAGAGGAGCTATTTCTAATCATATATTAGGCTACGAAAAAAAAAATCTTAACATTTAAATTTAATAAAGATAAGCGAATCTGTTTTTGCTAAAATGTGGAAAGAATTTTTTGAAAATGCCATATTTAGAGACAAAATTAAATGTAATGTTTTTGAAATGGATGACCGAAGCTAAGTTTGGCGAAAATTTAATTCTACACTATTTCTCCCAATCGTTAATCTCATAGCCAAGCATGAGGAAAACGAAGTTCTTCAACAGCGATTAAAAGGAAATATGTGGATGTATTTTAAAAAAAAAATTATGCAAAATTCCGTTATGAATTTCAAATATCGTGTCAACGATCCCAAAATATATAGCTGAAACTGTGAAATAATTGGTATCGCATTATTTCGAAATGTATTCGCATACTTAACCTTCATTCATTCATCTTAATGTCGTGGAAAAGTTGTGGTATAAATTAAGAAACTCATTTCATAACATTCAGAAGAAAGAATACGTAACCATCGGAACTTGTCTCCCGAAAAAAGTTTGCAAATATTCTTTAATAAAGTTGTTATTCCAGAAAACGCCTTGGATTGGCGAGCAATAATGACGAAACATTAACCTATGACGAGAATTTAGTATTATTTCTGAATCTGTTGTATGAACTCAAGTCAATTTCTTGACAATTAACCTCTTGCATGCGCTTAAGAATATCTGAAAATCAAATTTGTGTTTCAGAAGTGTTTTTCCAAAACAAAAATTTGAGACATACTACTCATGCAGTCACAAAATCTCGAACCATATTTGATATATTTAAACCATTACATTTTGGCGTTACGCATTTACATGCCTTTGAATGTACGGACAGACAAACGGCCAAACCCTTTTCATATTTGGCACAAAATTATTAGTCGTCCAAATCATAGATGTTAATGTATGATGGTATATCTATTCTAAAGGCGTAATGTATTGAACAGAAGCATGCACTACGAATGTAAAACATGCTGACACTTAAAAATAATAGTTCTTGTTTTGAAGTAGAGATGCATAATCCACGATAACAAATAATTTCGCTATTGTTATTTTTAAATATGCGTTCCAAATATCTGTTATTTCAATCATATTATTCATTAAAAATTATTACTTAATATTAAATATAAAATTTATTAATTGTAATTAATACTTAATTTACTAATTTAAGTAACGTGTGATTGAATTAATTTATCTGTTTCAGCTTACTTCTTAAATTTTTTTTTTTTCTCAAAACTATTTATTTATTAGAGTGAACCATTTTCTGGAAAAGATGAGTTAAAAATATATGTCATTTCTTTATAATGTTTACTTTAGTCCTATATTCTACCAATAGATGGCGCCAGCAATAAACAGAGTACATGTAATCAAAGTCAATCATGTCCCGAGCAATTAAAAATTATCTCTATGGAATAGTGCATCTTCAAATACGAATATCGGTCACTTCCGTAAAGTGGAGCGGTGACTTCGCACTTTCCGGTAAAATCACCGCTCCGATAAATTTCGTGATATGCAATTCAATGATACGATACGATAATTCCAATAACCAGTCCGTTCACTTTTCAATCCAATCACAGATTTCTTTCGAGAGCTTCCATTGGACAGATCGTATCGATTGTTACTTTGCAGGGAAGTCACCGCTCCGGCAAATTCCAGGGATATCGTATCGATTGTTACTTTCTATCGTGATTCAAAATCTGTAATCGAAATATCATCAGTAAGATCGTATCAAGGATTTGAATCACACCCCTCTTTGAAAAGTATTGATCACTTGTATTTGTGACTTTTTGATATTGGTTACGTAATAACCGCTCTGAAAATATTCGTCATTCCTATTTTGAAGTATATTTCTATTATTAGAAGGGAACATTGTGGAATGTTTTGTAGATATATGCGAAATTATGCATACAATAGTATAAAAAACTTTTTAAAAAGGCCACTCTAAATGACAGGATTCAGATCGGAACTGAAGGTCTGGAAAATGTGTGCAAGTTCCTGCCCTCTAACCACCACGCCATCCACACAGTAATGGGAGAGAAGAAATAATTCTAACTCAGGAGCACGACTTCGTTTTATCTATACTTATAAATAAAGCGTGTGTGTGTGTGTGTGTGTGTTTGCGCTCTACAGGCCAGTTCATTTGACCTATAGCTACCAAATTTGGTACATGTATACCTTAGAGGTCGGGAATATGCACCTGGGGTCCCTTTTTTTAAATTTTTTAATTAGAATTTTAATTATTAATCAAAAAATAACTTTCCCGCCAAAAAAATTTCATTTTCCCCAACGTCAAATGATTAAGGCTTCAGTTTTTTTTTCCAACAGTAATGAGGCTAGGGTTAAAATTTTTTGGCCGATTATTTCAAACGATTCTGTTTATTTTCTTAATGTTTTATGCATTTAAAATTAAACATTGTTAATTAATCCATCTTTCAGGTTCATTCTGAAGTACTTTTGAATTAAAATAACACAGAATAAAGGAAATTAAAAATTTCTAATCTGCATAGCGTTACCCCAACTGGCGTAGAAAAATTCACGCATTTGCGTTACCGTAACTGGCGTTGAAAATTCACGCATGCGTATTGTGTTCTGATTGTTGACATGACAACCATTATCAACGGATGATTTAAATTATTTTTAGGTTAGTTGCATGCTTTTGTAATTAAATTGTATTTATGTTAGTTATATATTTTTTGTATAAGCTTATAGTTTTAAGTACATCGTCTTTTAAGTAGTTTTTTTTAACCTATTTTCAATGATTTAAATTATTTTTAGGTTAGTTGCAAGCTTTTGTAATTAAATTGTATTTATGTTAGTTATATATTTTTTTGTATATGCTTATAGTTTTAAGTACATCGTTTTTTAAGTAGATTTTTACACCTGTTTTTGACCAATTATTTTAAACGATTCATTTTATTTTCTTAGTGTTTGATGCATTTAAAACGAAACATTGTTAATTAATCGATCTGTTCATGATGAATCTGAGAAAATTTTGTTGACAAATTCTTGAGATATTACATAAATTAAGAAATATATTCTTTAGTGCCCATAAAGTTTAAACGCTCAGTGACTCTGTTATCAGTAATCATATTATAAAAAAATGCTTTGTTTCAGTAAAAAATATTATTATATTAATTGCAGATTAATTCTTTCCACTTTAATTTAAAGCATAAATTCTACGAGAGGTAAGAGAAAATTAGAAAGATACATATTACGTTATGACTGAAGGCCTTCATAATATTATGAGTGAATTATTTTGAAATTTGAAGTTTTTAAATATTTTGATGAAGAATCTATTAAAGTTGGAAATGCGTAAAATATTTAATTATTAAAATTTAAACGAACATTAAGATTGGCGAACCGGCTGGTCGCCAAAGGCGGCTAGTATTTTTGTAAAATGTGTATAATAAAGGCATAATATATTTTTGCACAGAATCTGGTTTTAAATTTCTATTATTTAATAGGAATGTTTGGAAAGTCATTTAGATATATTATAAATATAATAGTATAAAAAATATGAAAAAAAAAGGAAATTCTAAATGACAGAGTTGAAATGTGGAAGGAAGAACTTCAAAATAGTAGAATGACCTTTGCCACTCTGCAGACTCTTTGAGCGATCTCGAAGATTTAACTTCTAATTTTTTAACTACGTTTCGTTTAATATATGAGGTACAGCTATTCTAAATGCACAATATATTAGATGTAAGCACGCATTGTGCAGCTGCGCGATTATGACATCAAAAAATTAGTTTTTTTCACAATTGTTTAGGAAATTTTTCATTTGAAGTGGAATTTATGGAATGTTCTGTGAATATTTTTTGGAATTACATATACAATAATATTAAAAAAAAATCTTCAAAATAGAAGAAAAGAAATTCTGAATAACTGCATTAAGATTCGAAGCGAAGCCCTGGTAAACAGTAGCATGACGCTTGCCACCGTACCACCAGGACAGATACACTTCGTTTAATGTCTGTCGGTGTATATATATTTTAAATGCCAATTGTATTGGATTGAATCACGTATTGCGCATGCGCGGGATTCTGACATCTAAAAAGTATAATTTTTGTGCAGTTATTTTATTATAAATTTCTATTATTTAAATTGAATTTATGGAAAATCTTTTAGACATATTAGGAATTATGTATACAAAATTTTTTAAAAATCTGTAAAATAAAAAAAAAAATTCTGAATGACTGGATTTAGATTCGAAATGAAGATCTGCAAAATAGTAGTATAAACTTTACCACCATGCCACCAACCCCCATACTCTTTTAATGGTTGCGAAGATATAACTTGTAATTTAAGAGCAAGACTTTATTTAATATAGGAAGGTATATCTAATCTAAAGGCACAATATGTTGGATATAAGCACGGATTGCGTAGGTAAGAGAAAGCGAGATCTAAAAATTATCATTTTTTTACAGATATTTTATTCTGAATTTCTGTTATTTGAAGGTTCTGTAGATATGTATATTCAGTACCATATATATTATAATAGGAAAATTCCATAAACCAAGAAAAAGGGAATTCTGAATGACAAGATTCAGATTCGAAACGAAGAATTTCAAAATAGCAACATGATGCTTATCCACGTACCACCACATCGAAGACTCTTTGAATGGCCTCGAAGAAATGATTTCTAATTTTTGAACTAAACTTCGTTTAATTTATGAGGGGGGCATCTATTCCAAATGCATAGTGTATTAGATATAAGCACGTATTACGCAGGTGGGAGACCCTGACATCTAAAATTTGAGATTTTTAGAGATATTTTGCTATAAATTTCTATTATTTAAGGGGAATTTATGGAAGATTATGTAGTTATATTTGGATTAATATGTAAAATGGCATAAAAACTCGGCAAGACAAGAAAAATTCTGAATGACAGGATTCAGATTTGAAATGAAGACTTGCAAAATAGTAGCATGACCATAACACCCCGGAACAGACTCTTTAAGCGGCCGCGTGTATATAACTTCTGATTTTTGAACAGGACTTCGTTTAAATTTGAGGCCTGAATTCTATCCATTTACTTCTTTTCGTTTCGTATTTATAGTTTTCACTTAGATTCGAACAGTTGGACACAGAGGTTTCTTTTGAACGGATTTTGCTTAAAATTTGATTGAAACTACCAATTTGGTGTTAAGATCATAGTCAAATTTCATCTGTCTAGCTCACACCTTCGAGTTATCTTTGCCACTGATAAACAGAAAAGCATAATGCCACATATACGTTTTTCAAATTCAAGGGAGTCTAAAACATGAAAATCTATCAAAATCTGGAGTTCGAATTTTTTGACATTCTTTTATCCAATAGTTTCACTATACTTCATACACGAGAAAGTAGAAACTGTATCTAAAGAACGGATTAAAATAATTCCTCAAGTAACAAAATCTTATTAACTGAATGCTTTGATATTAGTTCGTTATTTTGTGCTTCCGAAATAGACTAACTCTATGCTCAATCAGGTGACCAAGAAATTTGTTATCTTTGACATTATATGAATACGTTGTTGACTGACAATTTGACGCCACAGTTACGAAAACACAAGTTTAACCCGTGTGTGTTCAACAGTCCGTTGATAAAAAAAAATGCCATATATCCTTTGTTTTTGTCTTTAAATTTTAGATTTCTCAGCTCATGTTTTACTTTCTATCAAACTTAAGCACGATTTTTAAAGACTTCTTTGTACTTTTAATGAAGAGGAATTGATGTATATTTATTTTCAGAAATACTGTGTATATACAATTCAACTATGTTAAACGTTTAAATCTCCTAATTATGAAATGCTTTTTATTTTTATAGACTAATTAAAAAAAGGTTTCCCGTCATATTAAATTGGTACAAAAGATGACACTTATCTCTTGATCACATTTTGCAACATGCAGAGTGTCTGTTGAACCTAATTTGCCGTTCTTTAAAGAATTGCAAGTTATTAAGAGATAAAATCAAAACTGGCCAAAAATATCTAACCGTTCATCGAACCCTAAACGAATGGTGGAGGAGGATCAGATTCTTTGATTTATAAAATCCGCACACCGATTTCTTACACCCGGAATTAAATTGACTCGAATTTATTAAAATCAAGCAGATTTCTCGCATTAAAATCGGTTTTATAAAAAAAATCTTCCGATATTAATTTGCGATAAAGATGACTATGAAGGATGCTACTTCTCTCTGTGTGTGCGTTGGAGACAGAGACAGTCGATTCTGTAGCTATATCTAGTACATAGTATTGGAGGAGAATCCGTATAATTAAACCACTAGCGATTGAAGAAAATATTTTGAGATGTACTTAAGTGTGGGGAGGGGCTATAAAGGACCAATTAATATATTCTGGAAATTTACAACATGCGCTCACTTAAGATTGAGTAAACGGCAATTAAACATGAACTGGAGGATCAGTTAGTTTCGATTTAAGCTTTGTAATTGAATTATTAATTAATGTAATGACTGTTTAAATTAGCACCGAAAGAAATGATTTTAATTGGCTTTGTAATATTAATAATATGCAAGAAGTTAGATTTGCTTTTCCAAATTAAAAGAATTCATTAAAATTTCGATATTCCTTATCCTGGCTCATATAATAGCTTGCAGCAATCTAAATACGCCCTGCCAGTATTTATTATATATATATTATATTACTTTTATTATATTTATTATACTATATTTATATTATATTACTAGAACCCTTCCTGTATTTTTCTTAATTACTTAAATTTTGATGAACGGCTGAAAAATGTTTCCACGTTTGTAGCCTCCGTTGTTAAATCATGAATTTAAAGACGGAATTACTTTCGAAATCTCTCAAGATGCTTATTTAAAATTTAAGGAATGAATTCCACAATTTCGAAAAATAAACAATTTTGGATAATAACTTATCTCAATTTGTTATAACCATTAATACGGAATGCTTTAAAAAAATTTCATCTTATTTGAAACGACGGAAAATAAACGAATGAATGTGACGCAAATACTATTGGTGCAAATTTATATATATAAAACACGAAATAAATCTGAAGTGAAAATTCTAAAAAAAAATGTTTCTTTTTAATTGTAACACTAAGAAAATCATGGGAGTAAATGTTTTGATGGATAAGTTTGACTTTCGTAAACATTGAATTAAATGCAACTATTAGAATATTTTTTGCAGCGGTCTGAAACATTCGCATAGCTATCTATTTACATTTCCTTGTCACTTGACAAGAAGCAACGGGAATATTTAGTAAATTTTTGCGCATTTTGCATTAGCGTTTTATATATACACTTGCCACCTTAGGGGGACAAGCTTATTTATCCAGAATACTAGTTTTTTTCCCTTCGATAATAAGTAATATCACCGATTTCTCTGCCCTATACGTTGTTGTGTGATATTGATACAGATTTTGACGTGTAAGTAGCGCTTCTACGGAAGAATGAAATTTTTAAAATATTGTGTTATTGTCCGACGGGTTGCTCTTGTCAATCTGAGGCTTTTTTTAATAATGGAATAAAAGCGTGATTTTTTTTTTCAGTTTTGTTTTGCTTTGCTTACACTAGTAGCTGAATCGGGGAAAAAAAGTCAGCTCTGTGACATTCGTGTGTATTCTTTTATTATTGTTAAGATATTTCGGGTTTGTTTTCTTATAAGTATATTTATTGTCCGAATTACTAATTTTATAATAAGCATTTCAAAACAAGTTTTTCATCATTTTGTGAAAGTTGGTCTCATGTATGGTTTTTATACTCAACTGAAGGGATGAAAAGTATAATCGATATTCTACTACTATTTGGTAAAGTCTTTTAAGCCCTTTGTTATTTTTTATGAATGTTCTAAAATATGTGTTTCGTATAACTTTGTATGGAATTGACATTAAATCGTATGAAAATACTAAAGTTAAAATAACATATTCAGGAAAATACTTTTATCCATCTGATAATGAAAAATATTTTCTTGATGAATTTTATACAGCCTTTAGTAATTAACTTGTAATTATGCATCATTTGAGAGTTGATTGATAATATCTAATTATATTTAACAAAAGAGCATATTTAAAAGAAGCCTTAAGAGTTTCAAGAAACAAAATGAACGCATTTTTACATGGAATATTTTTTGTGGATGATTGCAGATTATTCCTGACATTAAGTACAATTAAAATCAAATTTTTATGAATAATAATAAATTTGTTTTGATGGTAGCATGATATTTTTAAAAAATTAATTTTGAATTATATAATTTAATTAATAAATTAAACAATAAAAGTTAATTTTGCAAAGAAGTATTAATTAAACCTTTGATAGGGAATAAAAAATGACATTTGTTTGATTTGTAAGGGGAAATGGAGGCAGAAACTATGAGAATCTAGTTATGGATACCGGGTATTAATAGTGAAGTGTCCTAAAATATGCAAATAAAGACACACAAGATACAATATACACCTAGTGGCGACGCAGCAGTCGCATACCAGCTCATAAAGTGGCGTCTGGATGCGAGTGATGCGGGTGCGTGGTAGTCTCGTCCTGGCTGCTGAAGTGTCTCCTTTTTCTTTTGCAGGAGGTTAAATAAATTTCAATCATAACAAAGAAAAATAAATACAACTGGATTTGGATAAAAAGATATTTGTAGAAAATCTTATAAAGTCCAGAGTCCGAATTGATTTGTTCGTAAAGAAGTTAAATGATCAATGACAGAGATCTTTCTGCATAAAGTACTTGTCGGAGTGTTGTAGGCAAATAACCGATCGTCTCAACCTTTCATGGTCATTACTGGCAGGCTTATTGAAAGGACACACTGCAGGGGACAACAAATTCCTACGAGTTTCCTCGATTATAAAAGTCAGTCTGCTCCTTGACAAAATGTTCTTGTAGGAATGCAAATGCTATCGCCAGGTTCCGTCCAATCATCGTGGAGGCAGATACACATCGAGGGATATAGAAAAGAAAAAATGCTATTAATAACATGTGTAAAAAGAAGTCAAAACAATATAATAAAAAGATAAATAATAGCAGAACGCAGTCAAAACTTTGCTTTAGACAAAAAAGTATTTCATAAGAACATTAGCGATTTCAATTCAGACCTAGCCTCCACTAACTGTATGCAGCTGATATGAAGTAACATTTTTAATCATTTTTTTAAATGTCAGTTTTCCATTATGATTAATATTAGCCAGGCCCGGTTGATAAGATATATGGTGCATGCGGATTCGATTTTTTTTTTCATTAAACACTTTTATTAAGTGAAAATATTTTTCAAAGCAGTTTCGTTTAGTTACATTAACGTTCCATTTTAAAGTAACACTAGGGCTATTTTGGAACAGACCTCGTCACTTTGAAGCGCGGTTAGATGATGAGAACGACAGCTGAGCTCCAAACTTCCAGACCACACTAGCGGGAGGAAGTTTTTCACCGACGGATTTAACGTGCACCAGATCCGCTAACACGATGGTTGTTCGATTCAATTGGGTGTCGAACCTGAAACCCTTCGGATCCGAAACAGAGACCTAACCATCAGACCATCGGGGCCCTTTTCAAAATAGATTTAATCTTAGAGCTCGGCTTAATTGATTACAAGATCAGCGCAACTGCATAGCGCACTCCAAGAAGTATACACTACATTAAAGTTGAACCAACCGAAGCAATCTCAAAACTTTCTCCTATACTCTCTAATAAACTTGACATGCCAAATAACGCCTTATATGGCATTGGCGTACAATAGTTACGAAATATTAAGTTCTGGCTTGAATTGATCATTTTCAATGAGTCTATCGAACCATCCTTCGCCAGATTTTTGGTGATTCATCCTCGACATGCCGTTAACAGTATCCGAAAACCGAATTTGTGTTTTAGACGCATTTTTCCCGACCTATTGACAAACTATCAAAACCACTCCCACAAAACTGCATTGGTAGTCATAAAACCCCAAACCAAGTTTGATATATTTAATTCATTCCTTTTTGAATGATCGCGTTTACATTCTCTGGGAGTGCAGCCAGACAGTCCATCCGTAGTTGGATTTGGCTCAAATTGCGATTATGGATATTAAATCTGTGTGCCGAGTTTTATCTATCACTTCGTTTTGTAATTATCACGTTCACTTATATTCGAGCAGACGAATTTTTTTTTAACAGATTGTATTCAAAATTTAATAGAAATCGGCACATTTGAAGCAAAAATTATACCACATTTCATCTGTATAGCTCAAAGCGTTTTGGTGTAATATGTATCACAGGCTAAAAATTAGGACATTTTTTAAAAATGCGTTTTTTGAACTTAAGATGTCTAAAACTTCGAGTTCGAAGTTTTTGACAATCATATCCTTTCTTTATACGGCGTATACGAGAAAATAGCTTTATAAACTTATTTTTATACGAAAAAATAGCTTTCTAAAAATGCCAATTTTGCTCCCATACCATTTTATAATTTTTAAGAATATTTTAAACCATATTTTACTACATAATTTTTCATTACTTTATACAGCTAAGCGTGTCTGTTGATATTAAATGCGTTACGTTATGTACGTTAAAGTTTGCTTTAATTAAGAATAATTTTTTAAAATCTAATCAAATTTTAACCATTATCAAACAGCAATTTGGGTTAGAATCTTGTTTCATTAAAATTTAAGAGAGGGTTTTTTGATGCTTTAGTTCAGAAAATGTATTGAAGTGGATAGTTTTCTAGAGAAAATTAGGTTAGATATAGTTAATTTTTAACAAAGTGCAGAAATAACTAGCATTTAAAAACATTTTTTTTCAGTTTTGATTTATTTGACATAAGTACGAGGAATCCAAACCCACAAAAGATTTCTAACGTTCGATCCATTATATTTCAAAGATGTTTTTTACCACTGAAATGAAGAATTTGTCTGTCTGACAGCTTATCTCTTTAAAATGACTTAGCATAACATAAGAATGATTATTCATTCATTTCATTCATGGTATTTCATTTTAAGACTTTACTTTAGACTAAAAGTAATTAATATGTGAAATAGGATGCATTACTTTAGATGCAAGGTTTCTAAATGAAAGAACTCAACTACATCCAACTAAAAAGAAGAACTGTATCTAAACTAAAGAATTAATACAGAAACCCGAGCGATGAATTCAATTGTCATCTCAGCAAAGAGTGCATTGCGTTGCCTTTTAGAAGGCAAGATTTTGAAAGTTTTCAATTAGAGAACATTTTTTATGTAGCATCGGATTTTTAAATAATCTGGCAATAAATGCATGAATTCAGTATCATTTTTATATCCTCGTTTACTAAGTACAGAGGAAGAAGTATTGTCATCGTCAAAAAATGCCTACTCGAGATTTTGAAGAATCTCTTCGCTTCAGACCTCCGCGAGTTCTATGAACACACATTTGGCACAATGTCTTTCTCTGAATACCTTAACTCAAAAATACTCAATTCGACGAATGAAGTTATAACATTTTACCCAAATTGGTTTTCACACTTTGAACGAAATCCATTCAGAAGAATATCGATCCAGTTGTTACAAAATGAAGAAAGCTGTAGAGATAAAATTTGTTACACAGGTTCGGCATCTAAAATATAAATTCTCATCACATTTTGAACCAAATGTGTCAAAAGGGTCGGCCGTCTATTGGTCTGTATTCTCGTGTACTCGTAAAACACAATTACCCATAACCGCAATGACTCAATGATATTCAATGTGTTATCTCATGGCTACAATAAATTGCTCCGTGTCGAATTTTGATGTCTATCGACCTGCAAAATGCTTACAAAATATATATTCTCACTATCCATTCAGTAAAAATGCTATATTTGTGCAAGAGATCAATATTTCCTAGCTATTTTTCGCCAATGTCTTCCTTTTTCTGCTTACTATACTAAAAAATATACAACTCTTCATGGGTGAAACTCTGAAAATAAAAATGAGGACTCGTGCTATTTACAACCTTACCAGAGCTCTAAAGTTTCATCTGGGCGATAGTGAGATAATGTCTTTATTATAGAGTATGCCGGAAACTTTCAGGGAGACCACCACCTCTCTTTTACTTACGTTACGTAGGAATATTCCAGAACCGAATCTCGGACCCACACCCTCTCTCCACTCTCCCCCCCCCCATCTCCAAGCTCAGACTCGGGTCACAGAAGATAAGTGGCCCGAAGATAAGAACAGCAACATTTAAATTTGTATGGCAGTCCTCTCATCTATTAAAATATTATCGAATTGTAAATTCGTAGAAGTGACACATATCAAATAAATTCCGATGCCAAATGTGCCGCAAAATGGAAGTCCTTTCCTTTTTGAAGGGAGATTGCGTATGCTGTTTTGCAGCTAAATAAATTATTTGCGATAGAAAGTTGAATCCCTCATCATTCGTTTCCCTGTTGCTCAACACATGAAGAGGCTTCACTCGCTCATTTGTTGCAGGACAGAGTCACTGTCTTTAGAAATAGTTATTCCCTTCAGCATCCGTCAATAAACTTATGACTGCAAAAAAATGAACATGCGATGAAATATTTCCAAATGGTGTAACCAAGTATTACATAGTTTTACAATGGAAAAAAAATTGCCACAGATGCGTTAGAGGTTGTGTGTTTAACGTTAAAAATTGACAGTTAAAGTATTTTATTTGGTTTGGAAAACAAAATGACGGACCGTATTTCATGTGAAGTTTCCTTTAAATAAAATATCATTAGTGCTTAGTTATTTTTAACACTTTAATGGCAGCACATCTAAGCAGTCAAATGTCATCTTGGCCAGTCATATTTTTAAAGAATTAAATTTTTTAAAAAGAACTATGAAAATTCATATAACAATTCAGCATGTGTGATCACATACAAAACTAACTAGCGCGAGTCGTTTCACCAAAACGTTCTCGTGTATTGGTGAATTTGTTTTAAACACGCATTTTTCCCCTACTGATTAGAACCAAAATTTGACGCACAACTGCAATGAAGTCATAAAACCACACATCCAATTTGATATATTTAAGTCATTGCGTTTTTGAGTTATAGCGTTTACATGTTTCTGAAAGTACAGGCAGACATATGGTCCACCCCTCGGAAGAATGGGCTCAAAATCTGATAGGTGTCTATATTAAGAATGTTATCCATTTAGCTCAGCTTGTTTCGCGGATTTCATGATAGTTTATATTCGAACAACCGGAGAGACGAACTTCCTCGATACATTTCACTTAAAGTTTGATAGAAATTTACAAATATGATGTCAAGACTGTGTGCCAAATGTCACCCTCTCACCTCTAAGCGTTTGAGTTTTTTTGTAATAACGGACAGATAAGCATTTTACAAATGCTTTTTTTTTTTCGAATTCAGAGAAATCTAAAATGTGGAGATGCTTCAAAATCTCGAATTCGAATTTTTGAACAATTATGATACTTTCTCCGTACTGAGAATGTAAAATATACCACACACATGTAGTCTAAGCCAACATTAAAAATTTAAAGTGATTTGATTTTCAGAAGTAGATGGACCCTTCACTTAGTAGCAAAAATCAGCAGGAGGGGTTTCACTAACACTCTCTCACACATGCTCTCTAATAAAGGCTATCCCAGAGTGCATCTTGCATGGCATTGACATATAATAGTTACGAAATATTTACCTTCTGCGTGAATTTCGCGTTTTTACTTCATCTAACATCTGATGAACTTTGGCGAGTTTTTTTTACTAGCGAGTTTTTTTAGGGGGCTTACTTTCTGATATACTTTTAATTTGAAAACAGAATTTGTGTTTCAGACGCGTTTTTCCCAACTGATTGAAACAAAAATGTGATACAAAACGACATCTGTAATCACACATTTCCTTACCAAATTTGATATAATTAAGTCACTGCGCATACATGTTTCTGAAAGTACAGACCGACAAAGGGTCGACCCATTCTTGAATTCAGCTCACCATTTTATAGGTGATTAGATCAGATAGATATTATAGACACTATCGATTATTTGCGCTATATGTTACACTATATTTATTGCACTATAGATGCTAAGTCTGCGTACCGAATTTCATCTATCTTGCTCTCTTCGCTTAGCAGATATCATGCTAACTTATATTCGAACACCCGGATTGTCAGATTTCCTCTGAATGGATTTTGTTCAAAATTTATAGATTGTTTTTATCAAAGACTATCACCAAATTTCATCCATCTAGTTCTTAGGGGTTTTGAATCATCTTTGTCACATTTTCCAAAAATCTGTTTTCAAGCTTAGAAGGGTCTAAAATGTGCAGATTCAAAAACTAGGGTCCAAATTATATTTTTAACCCATCGTTTTGAAGAATATAGCTATCGGAAAACTTTACATACAGAAGTTGTTCGCCTTAATGAAGAGTTCATTGGGCGTGTTTTATTTATTTTTCTATCTTCAATATTAAGGAAGTTATAACGAAATGAAAATGTCACTCCCCACAACCCTTTCCACTGCCTTTGAGCTAGAGGGCTCAACTACAAACTCATCCAAGATGCTTACATTTCTTAATATACAAGACGATTAAAATCCGAACAAAAGGACTCGAATTTTCACGTTAAAAGATAACATAGGTAAAGCTCAATACGCATATTATATAATTTTTGAACATAAAGTGATTTGGGGTTGTAGCGATCCATCATGATGGATGAAGAACTGCAGAAATCTTCCCGAAGTCTTGTCACGAGAAAAATTGTTTTATGTAGTTTCTTAAAAAGTAATTCGACTAGAAAAATGAAGTTTCAACATTGTGAAGTTTAATTAATCCATTATTTGCGTTTCTATTGGCGCTCTGGTGTTATGGGATTGTCTCCATTCGAAAGCATCCTATAAACAAAACTAAGAACATTTAACGAACAGGAATTTATGTTCATGATTCCACCTAATTGTGCGACATTCAAGTTATAAAACCGACCTATTTGTAATCATATATTTTACATTATAACGCTGCTCTTTCTTGTTCAGTTTATGTTTGGTTCCTATCACATCGCGGAATCTTGAAATTCATTTTGCTCACATTCACTAGTAGATGCATTAAGAATATGCAATCAAAATGGAACGAACGAATAAATCAATCCATCCATCAACTCACTGTTCATTATTTTCGGAGGATATTAAAATAACGCATCGCCATGGGAAGCACAATAAAAAACTCCAACACATCAGAAGGCGAGATGGGATAGGCATTCCAATAGCCAATTATCAAAAAAGAATCAAAATGAAAACGATTAAGGTAATAAAAAATTTTAAAACTTGCAGTCATGACTCATTTTCTGCATCTCTTGCCCTAATGTATAAAATTTAACAAACGTCTTATGAAACATTCATTAGTTATATTTCTTGAAAGTTGCATTCCATTATTTTGTCTCAAATTTTATCTTATTTATGGATGCACATTGAAATTTACAAATCTAAACTGTAGATTAGAAACTATCTAAATTCTGATAGAATACAATAGGAAAATAAACGAATAAATCAATCCATCCATCAACTCACTGTTCATTATTTTCGGAGGATATTAAAATAACGCATCGCCATGGGAAGCACAATAAAAAACTCCAACACATCAGAAGGCGATATGGGATAGGCATTCCAATAGCCAATTATCAAAAAAGAATCAAAATGAAAACGATTAAGGTAATAAAAAATTTTAAAACTTGCAGTCATGACTCATTTTATGCATCTCTTGCCCTAATGTATAAAATTTAACAAACGTCTTATGAAACATTCATTAGTTATATTTCTTGAAAGTTGCATTCCATTATTTTGTCTCAAATTTTATCTTATTTATGGATGCACATTGAAATTTACAAATCTAAACTGTAGATTAGAAACTATCTGAATTCTGACAGAATACAATAGGAAAATAAACGAATAAATCAATCCATCCATCAACTCACTGTTCATTATTTTCGGAGGATATTAAAATAACGCATCGCCATGGGAAGCACAATAAAAAACTCCAACACATCAGAAGGCGAGATGGGATAGGCATTCCAATAGCCAATTATCAAAAAAGAATCAAAATGAAAACGATTAAGGTAATAAAAAATTTTAAAACTTGCAGTCATGACTCATTTTATGCATCTCTTGCCCTAATGTATAAAATTTAACAAACGTCTTATGAAACATTCATTAGTTATATTTCTTGAAAGTTGCATTCCATTATTTTGTCTCAAATTTTATCTTATTTATGGATGCACATTGAAATTTACAAGTCTAAACTGTAGATTAGAAACTATCTAAATTCTGATAGAATACAATAGGAAAATAAATTCCTAACCAAATACATAAATATTTAGGAATTATTTTCTAGATAATTCTGTCGTCATATGCTACTCATTACATACTACTTCGCGGTAATATTTAAAACTCTATATTTATAAACTCATTGACAGTCAAAAATGATAAAAATAAAATTTTCTTCGCAAGCTGGCATTGGAAGAGATATTTCTTTTCATATCAATTCGTTTACACTTTGGATCTTCCGTGAAATCGAATGCCAAACCCGCAACCCTCCGGTCTCGAAAAGTAGAGTGTCACGAGGCCAACTTGCATTCAGCAAACAGAACCTGAATGCAAATTGCTCTGTTTTTAACTAGGAATGAGGCTAACTTTAAAGGACGGATGATCTCAAAATCCTTTTCAATAAAAATTATTCATCATGATAAAGAAATAAGGCGAATCATTGCTTCATCTACCTTTGAACCAGCTTATTAACTTTTTAGGGTTTAAATATTTAATACAAAACGCGCTTTTAAAAATGTCATCTTTTCATTTGATGCGATTGAAAAACACGAGTTCCATTGAATTCGTTTGCTGCAAATTAAAAAGGGTGTATATTACGAAACTCGCACTTGACGAAATTTTGCGAAACTCTTATGACGGAATTAAAAATGGGCGAAAGCATGCTATGGAATGCTTTGATGAATGAATTTGAATTTAATCTTAACATTTGAAATCATTGTTATTTTTATAGATTGTGTGACAAACTGTGTTTAAAAATATAACTGAAGGAAAGAACAGAAATGAACTTGTATCATTAAAAAGATCATTTTTTTAGTCTTAACGTCACTATTTTTAAAATATAATTGTTTTGGAGATATGAACCTACATTTCCTATGCAAGCTATAGAGACTATTAATCTGAGGATGGTAAAGCCTGCTTCTGCCTTCGATTCACCTTTCTTTTTGATGCATATTTATTGATTTCTTTTAAATTCCCTTTCCTTTCCTTTGCTGTTTCCTACAAAAGCAGATTTAACCAAATTCTCTCCAGAGCTCCATTCATTAATGACTCAAAGGGTTCAATTCACTGCAGTTGTAAAATCCTTCGATGAAAAAGTCTGAAGTTCGTGCGATGGTTTGTTTACATACAAAATACAACAATAAGCAACAAGAGCGATTTGTGTATTGCGTACGTTAGCGTTATAGATAAATATTTACATCTTTAAGAAGGTTGCAACGAATTGAACATTTTAATACCCCATTTAAAATTCCTTTTGACCTAACACCCTATTGAGAGCCTGCTCAAACTGAATATAAATTATTCTACTTAATGCGTTCATAAAATAACGAAGGTAAATATCATTACATTATGTAATGGACTAGCCGTCTTTGGTGACCACCTGTTTCACCATGAACATATTTTTGACTATATTTAATTTCATTTAAATTGCTTAGACATAATTTCTTGTCTATGATTCTCTCAAATTATCAGATCATTAAACCTTCATTTTAATAGCCTCACATACGTTCTGTTCATTGTGTGCCTGAACATTCCTAATGATGACAAGTCCCATTGAATCGTAGAGCTATTAGAAACGTAAATGTTCAGGTCATCCATCTTTAGAATTTCGAGATATTATAATTCCACTTTGAGTTTCTTTCCATTGTTGAAAGTTGAGGAAGAAGGACTATTTATTATATATGCAGTTTATTCGACGGAAAACACAGTATTGAATATTTAGTGTTATAACGAAACGGCTTTAAATTCAGGACAAGAAAGAATAAGGATCCATCTTTGAAAATTAGTCATTTAAAAAAATATTGTTAAAAATTCAGGAAAATTCAGTATTAGTTAAATGGATATCAGTGAATAAAATTAGTTTTTGAATGATTAGATGATACAAAAATTCTGTATTGTAACATTTGCGAACGTTATGGTTAAAATATAAAAATTTAATTTTTAATTACAATTTTGAAAATAACACTGAAGAATTCCAGAATTCCATAATTTATATGTTGAGAGAGAGAATACACAGACGCCTTTATTACTAGGAACTAGTTGCTTTTGATGCCCATTTCCCCCCCTTCCATTTCATAATATTTTAGCGATGGTATTTATTTATAATCGTATTTTGCAACAACATGGAAATACTATATTTCAAGAAATGCATGATCATTTGTAAGCAAAGCGTTTAAAAGACAAATGAAGTGCTGCAGATATTTTAAAATTTGGAGATTAAATGCATCGCCTTCGGAAAATTGAATATAACGGACTACTCACATGAACGAGCCAAAAATGTGTATGCATCTATAAAATGGTCTTGCCCTTGGATTTATATGCGAACTTCGGCATTTAAAAAGTAGAACTCGAAATTTAAAATTTTTTCACATATGAAAAAATAATTTTTAATGATTAATAGATGTGTAAAAATGTGTAGAACAATTTATACTTTCGTTACAAAAAGAATTTAGTCGATAACTTATTTTTAAGATATGAATAAAAATTTAAAAAAATGTCTTTTTAATTACTTGAGGTGGAAAGACCTGCCACACGTCGGAATGAAATGCTTTTGTCAAAGAATTGCCAACGACGTGCTATACACGCGAGTAGGAAATGGAGTAAAAATGATGTTCGCAACCCGTTCACTGAGATTGTTCTTGTAAACTGTGTTCCAGCAAATAGTCTTGGGTCGAAAATTAATTCATTTAGAAGATATAAATCTTTCTCATTTCGGTAAGGTATCGGATACTTTGTGTGGCTTTACTGCGAGTTAAGTAGACTGTTTTGGCAAGCGCGCCTATGAATTTCTTGCCACCACAAGTGGTTAATATTAAAAAGTCAACATTTTGTTAACTCATCATTTCGAAACGATACACCTAGACCAACGAAACTTGGTTGCCGAAATTAAAATTGATAAGAAAAAATAGAAGCTATTAAAATTTTAAAATTCGTTCTTATTACAGTATATAACAGGCCTTTTCAGAAGTATTTAATTAGAAATCTTTAAGGGCACGCTCATTCCTTTTTAATATAATTTTTATGATTGCAATATGAACGATATTAGATTAAAATTTAATGGCACTTTTATTACTGCGACTGTAAATAGCTCTTGCAATAACGTATGTTTTGAGAACTCAGTTCTCTTAATTAGTGACATGATATGCAAGCTGGTTGCAGTGAGCGAGTTCCCCTAAAATGTTTATGTATACGCAAATTATTAATTGCCTGGAATGATTGTTAATAGTTGTAAGCTGGAATCACGCCAAAGATTGATATTTCGTAACTATTGCTCGTCGATGCCATGTAAATGGATACACAAGCAACGATTTTCTTTTCTATACTACGAAGGACACAGACTTCAGATGTTGACTCAGACAATAAAAATCTGGGATCCTGCAATGTTTATTACTTCGCCCAAAGAACATCTTTTTATACGTAAAGGAAGCGGAGATAAAATTATTAGAGTGTATACGAGGAAACTTGGAAAAAAAATAACTTCCGCTGATTTTTTTTTTTCTCTGTCGGGGACCTCAAGGTAGCTCTTCACATGAGAGAAAACGAATCTCCATCACTCTTTCTGAAGGTGTCGAAGACTAAATTGTGTGCAGTTGTGGGGTTCAATTGGAAAGCATGAAAGTGAAAATCTTCAGAATTGTGTATCGGTGGAAGTTTCTGGAATGAAACGTTCGGATAGGGTCGCGGGTGGACACAGCAGATTTAGTGCCAACGATTAAAGCTAATTGTTCATCTACAATTAAGTAAAGATTGCTTTACATACAACAAACACAGGAGTTATATTCATAATCAAAAATAAAAAATACTCCCAAAAAATGGCAAATA